>NC_071530.1:90424395-91794395 GCF_026979565.1 Vidua chalybeata
TCCATATGGTAATGGAGGAAGGCTAATGAAGTTCCAAATGGCTTAGTGGCATAATATTCATAGCAGATGATCACAGAAAACAGACATCCTCCAGAAAGTTACAGGAAAAATAAAGGCTTACTTAATGTTTTATTTAAGCAAAACCTATAAGTCAAGATATTAATTTGGAGGAAAGAAAGAAAACCTGAGAAGTCAGTTATCCACATTCAGGTAACAAGCATAAATTACAGATGCCAACACAGAGTCACACCATTTATTTTTACCTACCCAAATTTCAGCAACTAGCTCCAATTAGATACATATTAGATATCCAATTAGATAATCCCTCTTTAGTCAACAGGAGTGAGTTAGGCACAATAATACTGGTTCCTGCTGGCAATGCTTATGACTTTCCATTAGCTACACAAGAAGACTCCCTACTGGTTTAAAATAGGTGCTTTACCTTTCAACAGTTAGAATTAGATAACAAAGTAATGATGCAAAGGTCATAAGTCTCTGGCATTCTTTCCATGTATATTCATTTTAATGTATCTCGGGCTTATCCTTAGAAAAGATGTTAGTGCTTCCCTCTCAAAAAAAAAAAAAAAAGGCTTTTCCTGTGCAGGTCACCCAAAAAAATCTCTCCCCAGACTGATAGCATGGCAGACTTCTCTTCACTGAGCAGACACTGACAATGTGAAGTGTCATCCAAAAGTGACGGACAGTCAGTCAAAAACTTGGCCAGTATAAGGAATACCTACCTGCTTAAATAACTGCACTTGCTGTCCCAAATTCAGTCATGCTTGCTAGAATAATATTTTCTATCCACTTTTTGACATATGTTAAACCCATCTACTCTCAGCTGGGAACACAATAAGGAACAACTTCTTAATATGCTTCCAGGCTGTCTAGAGAAGCTTCTCCATCTGTCTGAACCTTTTTCAGAGAAATTTCAGGCAAGTAAACTTACAGTCTGTGTGTGCCCTGATACAGCAAGAAGTGACAACAAATCATCTGAGTGTCAGTAAACAAAAGCTGAGGACCAGCAATTTCTGAAATTTCTCTCTACTGAAACTTGGTACTTCAAGTCCAATTGAGGCAGTAGAGAATCAAGCAGTTTTATGTGAGAAACCTTCACCAATGCTTTCCTTTCTTTGACTGTAGTTGGGAATGCAGTAAAGCTCTCATAGCTTACTCCAACAGATTCAGGAGCTGGGTGTAAAGCCCCATATTCTTGTATTAGTTTTTAAAGGCATGAATGTACATGCTTAATCTCCACTTCAGTCCTAATCTACTCCATCCAAAATCAACAGTTTTACTCTCTAATATAGCTGAATCCAGGGCACATTAAAATGCTGGCATGGTTATAAGACCATTTTAAAATCACTGTAGAGATATCTTATCAAAAACTCACTGGAGAAAAACACTCTCTGTCAAAGAAGTTGGCTAGTTTTGTCAGCACATAAAATACAAAAATACCACAGCATAACAATTGTAAACAAGATGTCCCAAAACCCAGGCAGTATCTATCCCAGCAGACAGTGGTCATGTCTACATCAACAATCAGGGCAGCACTGCAGAGCAGACTGTAGAGTGAAAGAGTTTCCCCTGACAACCTGACCTTCATACCACATTCATTTTAGGGACAGTTATTTTGTCTTAACTTTAGTTGTGTCCTAAGGATCCAACAGCTATCAGTGACATGAACAGAGAGGGGCACTCCTGCCAGTTTAGTTTCATTTGAAAGGAAAACAGTTTTAAAGAAAACGTACTGACATCATTTCATAATGTGCACCTCTCCTACTTGTCCACATTTCCTGCAGAATTCACTCATAATCCAACATGAAATACAGATATATGCGTATCCAGTCCCTCATTCCTGCAGTTACAAGTTTCAGATGAGAGGAAATGAAGACAAATATGCCCAAGTTTCAGGTTCCAAAAAAAAAAAAAAGAAAAAAGGACATTTCTATTTATAAGTACTTCTTCAAGTAATAGTTTTCCTTCTAATAGAAGCTGTACAGGTAATGCTATTCCTTTATCTCATTTGTCATTCACTAAGTATGAAAAGAAAATGTTAATGAATCTAAAATTATAACATAAATTATCTTTAATCGGAACAATTATTCCCATAAGAACTTTTTTTTTTCTTCTTTTTTTTTTTTTTAATAGTCAATGGTCAGTTAGTAAGTAGTAAAAATAACACAAGACAAGAGAAAAAATGGAAATTAAAATACAACCCTACCTTTCTTTATCTTAAAATATTTCTGAATCCTCCAAATTTTGGAATCATAAACTGGGTATCATTGTGCAGCCTTAGATCTCTCTCCTAAAGGCCTTGGCTGACTTTTATCTCCTCTGAGTCTGACTGCAGCTTAATTGCAAGAAATACACTACAGTAGCAAACTTCCAAGATGATTAGACTAAGTTATTGTGCAGTGTCACACACAACATTCTGAAAGAAGCTTGTGGCAAGGTGGAGAGGAGTAGTTTCTTTTTCCAAGTAACAAGCAATAGTGCAAGAGGAAATGGCCTCAAGTTCTGCCAGAGAGGTTTAGATTGGATATTAAGAAAAATGTCTTCACCTAAAGAAATATTGTGAAATATTGGAAATATTGTGAAATATTGGAACAGGCTGTCCAGGGAAATGAGAGAGTCACCATCCCTAAAGGTGTTTTAAAAACATGCAGATGTGGCACTTGCCACATATGGCACTTAGACAAGGTTTAGTGGTGGACTTGGCAGTAATGGGTTAACAGTTGGACTTGATGACCTTAGCAGCCTTTTCCAACACAAATGATTATAGGATCCTAGGAAAGGTCTGTGACAAATAGCAGAAAGGGAAATAATAGAGGTGATCTCCAGAATCACAGAATCACAGTTAGATGAGAAAATACCTGAGGTCATTGACCGCAGCCTATGACCCAACACCGTGTCAACTAGATCATGGCACTGAGTGCCACATCCAATCTTTCACTGAACACCTTCAGGGATGGCGACTCCACCACCACCCTGGACAGCCCACTCCAATGTCTAATCACCCTTTCTGTGAAGAAATTATCCCTGATATCCAACCTAAATCTCCTCTGGGGCAACTTAAGACAGTGTCTCTTGTCCCATTGCTGGTTGCTTGGGAGAAGAGGCCAACCCTCACCTGGCTATACCCTCCTTTCAGAGAGTTGCAGAGTGACTTATTTTCTTCAATTAGCCTGAAGAAGAAAAGCCTTCTTTTCTTCAGGCTAAACTCCCCCAGCTTCCTCTGCTCTCCTCATAAGACATGTCCTCCAGACCTTCACCAGCTTTTTTGCCCTTCTCTGGACACGCTGCAGCACTTCAATGTCCTTCCTGAATTAAGGGATCCAGAACTGGGTACAGGATTCAAGGTGTGGCCTCACCAGTGCCAAGTACTGTGGAATGATCACTTCCCTAGTTCTGCTGACCACACTATTGCTGAAACTGGCCAGGATGCCACTGGCCTTGTTGGCCACCTGGGCACACACTGGCTCATATTCACCCAGCTCATATTCACCCACCTCATATTGACCAGCATTCCCAGGTTGTTTTCTGCTGGGCACCTTTCCAACCACTCTGCCCACAGCCTGTAGCACTGCATGGGTTTATTGTGGCCAAAGTGCAGGACACAGCATTTGGTCTTGTTGAAGCTCATGCTGTTGATCTTGGTCCACCCACGTAGTCTGTCCTCTAATTCCCCTCAAATTCACCTGTCCTCCTTCTCCTGCAGGGACTACATTGTTACTATGCTCACGTTGCATTTTCTAGGAGAAATAAAGCACCAGTTGTCCAAACAACCTCATTCACCTCATAATTCTAATTGGTTTAAAGACATCATCTGTTCTGTGCACTGAGAGACAGAAACTTTTTTTTTTTTTTAAATAAGTGAAAAGATATGATTACTTGACAGTATCACAGCACACCTATCCAGGAGATGAATGTTAGATAACCATAACATTGGATTTTCAAACTTTTGAGTACTTAAGAATCATCACATTAAGGACAAAAAAAAAAGTAAAAACTCTAAATGGAAAGAACAATCAATTACAAATTCTCTGTTTAGCTGTATTCTCATGAATCAGTATTAGCAATTTTAACCCTGAATCTTCAGAGCTGTCTGACGTGACTTTAATACAATTTATTCCTGTTGTCTTGACAGAGTCCTGACACTGCATCAGTGGTTCTCCCAGTCTCTGCAGAAGTCATGGTAATAAATTAACAATATGCACTCTGCCAGCACTGTAGCAGCAGAACATCTGGGGGTTTGGAGAGGAAAAAGAAAGTGGAAAAAAGGGTTAAATATTCTTCCTGTGGCTCAAATCCCTGTACACATGGCAAACCACGAAGACAGTAGTGCATCTTTTGATAGATGTGGGTGAGGATTGGGTTGGTGACCTGCAGCAGGAGTAGCCTGTTGGCTGCAGTCATAAGAGCATCTGCTGTGCCAGGGCTGAAGAACTCTCATCTATCCTATGACCTGCACAGGCAGAAGTAGCAGCCCAGACATAACCTCCAGCTCCCATTGGGGACACTGTACCAGCTGGTGACAGCTACTAGCATGGGACATCAGCACCTCTGTCCTGAAGGCAGCTGGTCATTTTTTGGTCTCCAAAAGTATGGATCCACTATTAGGGTCACAGAAAGCCAATGTTTCTCTTCCTTCCTTGAAGATGAGATTAAAACTTTCTTGTGTAATCCAACATAAAGGTGTAAAGTCCTGTGAGCCTTAATAATAGATCTCATGTAAGGATGCCAACGAAAGCTCTTTTAAAAGTAGCATCTTCCTCTTGTGTCCTCACTTTAAGTCCACTCCAAAGGGTCAATGTAAATAATTTCAGCAAAGTTTGGCTGAGTGCTGAGTGCTGCAATGAGCATGAAGCCTGCCAGGCATGTGAGACTCCTGCTCAGAAACCAACACTTGGCAGGTGTTTTCAAACTGTGCTCCCTAGACTATCTGTGAGGAGTAACCACAGGTGGTTCAGGGAGTTGTTTTCACTCTCCCAGTGCACAGCAGAAACAAGGAGGCGGTCCTGCTTCCTAAGAAAGTTTTAATTGTCAGTCTCCAAGCATAGTTCCTTTGTATTCCTGCCAGAACTCTCATGTATGCCTGAGCTTGCTTGCATTGCTGCATAGGAAATGAAGGCTGTTAATGAGTCTCTCCTTTTGTCAGGTGTTTGTCTGCTATACTTTCAAGTGTGATCAAATTTACCAATGACACAGAAATGGGAAGTTTGTAAGCATTGCTGCACAGTGACCTGAAGGTAGTAGAGCACCAGAAACTACAGGCAGTTGAGGAAAAATGGTGGTGCTGATGAATACAGATATCCAAACTCTTAGAGAGAAAACAGTGGGCTTGGTTGCACAATGGGGTACAAAAGCAAGAACCTATAAGCACTGTAGTAATATTTTATTGAGGTGCTGTTATTCACTTCACTTTAATTTATTTTGTTTAGTCAAATCCATGTCCTCTGTCCTCATCTAGTCAAATTCTGTCCTCTAAAGATTATAGAAATCGGACAGGCCATAGTCAAGTAGTTTCCAGAACAATAGTTCCATTTGAAGAGGTGCAAACACCACAACAAAGTTTAAGAACCGAGTTCTAGCTATTGTCTCAACGAAAGCACAGGATGTGTGGTGGAATAAGTAGATTGATACCTATATCTGAAAGTAAATTTATACCATAGGTGTGCTGTAAACAATACGCTGTGATTTTACTTCTGTGGACCAAAACATCCAGGTCCCAAATCTACTACAATAACTGTCTTTATGGAGAGTTTCCAGAACTTTGTGGAGTTGTTACTGGGTTTCAGGCTTAGCTGATTTCAGTATTCACTGGACTAGATAACAGTTGCTTTTGCCAGCAGTTGGAAACAAGTGATGAAAATATTTTTTCTTGTGTCACATTTTTTTGTCTTCACCAGAGCAGTACATACTAAAAAAAAGTACACAAAGTCCTGCCAGCCTTCATTTCCAAAGCATTCTCAGTTGTTTTCTTTAGTTCTTTTATGGGGTACCTTCTCAAATGACCTTGTCCTATCCAGTTCTGGTTTCATCAGATTCATTTTACAGCCTCAGTTTTTACCATTTGTTTTCTCATCCCCTTTTTTTTTTTTCTTGCTTCCAGTTCAATTTTTTTTCCTATGTCTTATCAATTTAAAGAGAAAATACAAGAATTATATGTATCATTTTCTCAGCAGGTAAGATTTTATGAAGCCATTCCCCATTCTTATCAAGATAATGTTCATTTTTTCCAGGTTCTGGTTTTGCAAGCTGCTCTTTATTGAGAGGCTGATCTCAGAAAACTTGGAAATATTGATGGTTTTAGATGCTGTAACCGTCAGTGGTTTTTTTAGATGTATCTACAACTTTTTTACATTTTTAACAGGTGTTAAAGAACATTTCCTTGATAAAGCATCAAACAAAATTAAAATTTTCCAGAATAATTCACATCTAGATTCTAACCATCCTTAGAAATTTTTAGCATCAAAATTGAATGTACACTGTTCCAAAATGTAAAATTCAACTAATTTCAGTCATAATCTGTTAACTCATATTATAAAAAAACATACTATCTGTGATACGCTGCTTCTCTTTTCTGCTATTGATTCTTCCCCCTTTTCTTCCAAACACCTCAAAATCCTCATAGCTACCAGGGTGGATCCTCAGTTGTTGACCCCATTTTAATCTTTCTTGATTCCTACACTGGGGTAGAGGGCAGTTTCAGCTTTGAGGTCAGATACCAAAGGGATATCGTCAATAAAAGACCTGCAGGTGCACAACCCGCATGTTTCAGTGCACAAATTCAAGGCCCTGGGTTCTCAGTGTGCTGTTCAGAAATCAAGAATTCAGTGTTTATAAGTCCTGTATATAAAAATGATAGTTGAGGGAAAGGAGAGTAAGCTTTTGCCAGAAGGTAGTGCTTAAAAACATACAGAAAGTTCATCTAGATGTGACTGCTGAAAACGAGGCAGGAGATGACAAAGTGTTTAGGATAGGAGAGATAACAGATGAGTTCTGCCCTCGACATTAATTGTGTGTGTTATCTGAACCCCAGTTTGGCAGCAGCTTGGAGTACAGGCTCATCCAGGGAACAGCAGTCATTGAAGAGGCAATCTTTTTCAGAAAACTGGTATTTGAGTTAAGTCTTTTCAAATAACATAAAAAGTTTAACCCTAATTATGATTTGGCCCACCAAAATTCTACATTACTTAGGCAGATGTATTTCTGTGTTTAGCCACCAAACTCTTATTGCCAAAATAGCTTTCCATATTACCTCAGCTATTTTCTCTTCTTCTGCCTGGTCTTATTGCTGCTACATTACATATGTTTCCCTGATGCATTCGCCAGCAACTGACTGAATGAACTGTGTCAGTCAAAGGTTGAGGATCTTAGATACTGATACTGCAACTCAAGGACAGGAATAGATTTAACTTCAGTTACATAAATTTTTACATGAACTTAGCAGTAACAAGCAAAATTAACACTGTGAGCAACGATGGATTTCATTGTCAATTCACCCTTGTGTGATTTGCTAACAACAAAAAAAATTCAACCCAATCCCCATAATTCTCATCTCAGTGGAAACAATCTCACCCCAAAAATTTAGTTGCCTATCTATTGTCAGTCAGTTCACCAATGATAAAATTCCATTTCTTAATCCTCCTATCATACAAGACCACAAGGTACTGAAAGAAACCTGGCACAACATTAAATGGAATTCAACACCCAATTTTTGCATAGTCCAAAATTTTGTTTTACATAGTAATGGATAACTGCCAAACTGCAGGCATGCAGCATCATTGACTCAATAACCTGCTGGAAAAATATCCCCCATGTGGATGACCATCTGCACCCACACAGCTGAGGCATTAAATTATTTCATCACCGTCGCTGTCAAAATTTTAACTTCTTGACCTTCACAAAAAAATCCTGTGCCATCCTACCCAAAACAGCCATCTTTTTTTTTTTTTTTTTTTTTAATGCTACAGCTGAAACACCATGATAGCTAAATATGTCTCATTAGACTGACAAATTTTCCTGCTTGTCCAATATTTGCACTCCAAGTAGGTAGGGGAAGAAGAGCAGGGAAATCATTCAGAAAGATAACTTGAGCTTCTTCGCTCCATCAAGGAACTCTTTGCAAATAAAGATTCCCACCTGCTGCTCTCCACACTAGCCATAGCTGATAGCATCATATTTGTTGGTTTGCATTCATACATTATCATCACTTTTCCTAGCTCACCTGATTGTCTTTTCTGTAAAAACATATCTTTTATTCCCCTTCCTTCATTTTATTTTCTTCCTTTTCCTTTTTCTGAATATCTTCTCCAAAACAGCGATTTAGTTCATTGCCCAAGGTCAGACAAGCCTTTGCCTTGGGAATTACTTTTTGCTCAACACTTTATTTAAAGCAGCACAGTCAAACAGGATCCAAATTTCACTTCCTGCACAGTTTTAAACTGTTGATCTTTCTACCACTATTCACTGCAAAATCTTTCACCATTTCACATCTTGGCTTTTTCAGTCCTCTCTTTTCTGATCTTAATGACTACAAACATGTTCCTCAGCTGTAATATATTCAGTATGCTGCTATTCAGATTTTCTTGCTCGTTAATAACTACATAAATGTCACCTTTTTCATCCCTCCTCAGATTCTCCTTCACCTGCTTAACATCTAAAGCTTTACATGAGCTTAAGGTTTGTCAAATGAGTTCCATCCTCCCTATTTTTTATAACTTCTATAAAGTTGGCCTCTGATTTTACTCTGCCAGCAACAGAAGCTTTCACAGACCAATCACCCTCTTCCTGAAACAATTTATGTCTTTCTGCTGCATAACTTTCTCACTCAGGTAACAAAGGACACAGGCAGATTATTAAATGCTTTCCCATTCCTCCTTTAGACCTAGTTTCAAATCTAACTTTGTAGCCCTGGGGCCTAATAAACCTGGTGCTCCTCACTGGTGAATTCTCCCTCTTCCCTTCCATACTTCCTCACTTCAGTGAAGGCCCTTATTCCTGCCTTCTTTATCCAGCTCCACACTCCAATTAGAAGGAAATCTCAAACAACACCTGCCAACCGTGGCTTATCACAGTCACTCTTTTGTGTTTTATCTCATCTGCATATTTTGTTTACTTGGTGTCTCTTGAGGCATCACTCCCCTGGAACCTTTTATTTATGTATCTGCATTAGCACTTAGCAACAAGAGCACTAACATTAAATTTTTTTATCATTGTAAAACAGGTGAAATTCATCAGTTGCTCTATGGAAATCTTGGCTCCTACAGTCAATGGAGACAGACACAATGTTCAGAGGCATTTTTGTCACTGATCTCAGATGGCTGAAATAAATAAGAAATTATCTTATTTCAAGGTAGTTCACTTCTGTAGTGATCGACACAGTGTTCTCATAAATTAAAGCAGTAACAAGATTTTATTTTATTCCATCACCCTAAATTTCCATCCACTTGTACCTATATAGGTTGTCAGGTTTTTTTCAATTAAGGATTAAAATTTGGAATATCAAGTCTGTATCCAATAGTAATTTTTTTACAAGTAGAGGAAAAGAAACCCAAGCAAACCAAACCTGACTTGTCACCATATTTTTTAGATCCGTATCCAAAATAGAACATGTCTTTCTCTCAAGTTGCTGGTATTTATTTTTATAATCAATAATTGTAATTATTTATAAAAATTTGAGCTTTTAGTACTTGTCCAGAATTAAGAAATTTGATCTTATAAATGTAGCACATCTAGTGAGTGCTACATAATAAGTGATTAGAGCTCTCACAAACAGAGGTAGGAGTAGAAATCAGTTCTCAACTTCAATTTTACAAAATATTCATTTTGGATGTGGTATTTTTATGAAGACTTACTCAGTTTGACTTTTCCAGCGTTTGAAAATACATCCAGAAGTATACATCTCAAGCAGCATGTGAATAATATCAATATTACTAGGCACTGTGCTCTGGCAAACAACAGAGTCTCCCAAATTGACCTGAAATATAATGTAACATCAACTAATCAACAGGTTTGGTTGGTTGGGTCAAATAGGACAAAGTTATCCAGAACAAGCCTGAAGAAACCAATACACGAGCTCTGTGATGGTATACATTGCCCCTAAATTTGCCAAAAAAAAATCAGCAAATGCTCAGGTAGTTGGATTCTATTCTGAAATCTTTGGAACTACCCAGGTATGGAATCTGCTTGTGTATTTTAGCCTTCTTGCAAATTACCTACTGTGCCTATAGCCATGAAATATATATGACATACCATTATCGCCAGTCTGAAGTTTTGTTTCCTTGGCCACCTAATGTGGGCTATTGTTTCTACTCCCTCATTATATTAAGTTGCATATTTCTAATTCTTCCCCAAACAAATTTAGTTTCACGATTAAACTAATTTTGTTTCATGATTAAATGTATCTTGGCTGCAAGCCTGAAATTCACTTTCCATGAACACTTGAAAGAACAAAATTTAACTTGCATGAATTTTCATAAAAAGGCTGTGTGGAGAGATTGGAACATAAGCAAAAAAGGAATTTTATGCAAACCTTTCAGAGATGATTGGGGAAAGCATTTCCATTTGCCCTGCTTGATTGTTAATATGTATTTCTCTCTCAGTGTGCTTCTCAAGATTTTTTGTAGTTGTTGCATTTATATTACTTAATACATAAACAATAGCTACAATAACAATGTGTGTAATGCAGCAGCTACAATAGAGCATGAACTATATATATTATGTGCAAAAAAAGCATTTAAAACGTTTTGATTTGTAAAGTTAAGCACTTACATTAGGAAGCGACTGATTTAAAGTGGTGGAAAGGAAATTTTATCCTACTTGCCGGTCTGAACATAAGTATAGTTTTTAATTCTGTGATCATGTAAAATCCTTGTAAAACACCTGTGAAACAGGATCTCAGGTTTGGCAGTGATATACTCAGGAATTTGCAGAAGTGGCATGTGATTCTGCTGGTCATATAGATTTTGTGTAAATATGCCACATTCCAACTAATAATCTGTAAAGACTTTATTCTTTAAAAAACCTACGGATTGAGAGCTTTCCTTGTGTATTGTGGTATGTTTCGGGTGACAGATTCTACTCTCTTTTGTCCTGTTTTGTAGCTCAGAACTATGGGATTGAGCACTGGTCACAAGAAAAGCTTGAAGGCTGTTGTATGAAGATGATATGACACATCTGTACAACAAAGTATTTTTGTCACATATTATTAAGTCACTTTATAGAAAAGCAACTATTATTACTCTGCTATTCTAGTCAAATCATTCAACAATTACTGCCAGAATACAATACTATTATTAATTTTCCCTGTGCAGCAGTAGACTGAACAACAAAAGGCTATCAACATTTCAAGGGACAGAGTCACAGATTTCAGTAACCATCCAGTATCTGAACCTGTCTTTCCAGGCAGATGGTTACATGACCCAGTACACTGACCAGCTTCATACAAAGAAAGCTTTATGATCAAGGTATGCTGTTTACTGTAAAAATACCTCTGTGTTCCTGACTCTCACAGGAATGTTTCCTGAGGCTTAGCAAAATTTCACAGCCAAAAGTTTTCAAAAAGGTTGTTGCTGACTTTTTTGGGAAGGAATTGATCTTTAGTTTATAAACACATTCATGTGTTCACTTGGGGATCCAAAAATAGAAATATCCCTACATTACTTCTTAACAATATTAGTCTTATTTGATGTTTCCACATGCAAAATATAACAAAACTAACTTCTAATTATGATTGACACAATTATGATTCTTGCATCTAAATAACTCACAGATTTTGAAGCAAAAAGGCAAATACACAATGTAGTTTTGCTCATCAATTTTTATTATGAAATTACTGATAATTACTAGTAATGGTAATTATTAATATTTTACTGAACTTCTGATTAAGATACAGAGATTTTTTAAATTCAGTCTTCCTAAATAAGAAATTGCATAGGATTAAAAAAAAATTAATGTATGAAATGCATAAATAAAGAATAGTTCAATACAAATTGAGCATACAAAAGTTGGGTTATACAGTGAAATAAAAACTTATTAAGTGGATAATACACAAAGAAAAATAAATGCAAGGAGATGGGATACCTAACAGCAGAAGTAGAGGATATTTAAGGTTGTTATTAGGAAATAAGAAAATTAAACTAGAGAAAACTGTAATTTAAGAAATTTTTTGTCACCTACAGGTAAGAACATCTGCACAAATCCATGTTCATGATCAGAAAAAATGCTACCGAACCATTCCTTTACTTTTTTTTTAATCTACACTGCCTCTCACACCCAAAATCCACTATTCATTTGACTTCCAAATTACTTACCCCAACTAAACTTATGTAATCAGTTTGCATTACATGCTAACAGGTACTAGACTAATAATAATATTCTTGTATTATTATCTCTGTAATGGTCATCACAGAATGAGATGGTGCAGTTACTACAATAGTTACTACTCTTTGATGAAATGAAAGGGTTAAAAGAGCAGTCTGCAGGTCACAGTGATACTTCTTGTATTGACAGTATTTTTTACCCACTTCTATAAGTTACCCAAGCATAAACAAAAGAGGAAATATATAATTGAGATGTCTACAAGGCCCTTAAGTACACTGATTATGTATATAAATAAATATGTATGAATTTGTGTATAAAATATAAATAATACATATATAATATAAATTATATGTATATAAAATGTAAGTGTAATTTTTTATATGTCAAGAAAAGACTGTGAGGGAAAGAGAAGTAGCAGGGTATATGTTCAGAGCAGTAAAAGGTGACATCATACACCATACATAGTTTTAAGAGCAACCAATACTGTTTTTAACCAGAAGGCTTAGAATTTATCTTACCTACAAAACAAGCACCTTTTACAGTGCCTGCTTCAGCACTGTCAGCCGTTAAGTGACATGAGCTTGTGCCTAGAAGTCTAATCTAAAGCCAATGAAGTGAGTTTTCCAGGTGTCTTAACCAGCTTAAAATGACAACTCTAAGTCACAATGGAGTTCATAGTCTAACAGAAAAGTAAATTTTAAAATAACACACTTGTTCCAGTAGCACGTGTTTATCAATGGACCAACCCATAGTACAGAGGAGACAAATCCTATTAAACTTAGTGGGTGAGTGCAAGAGATCAGTCTATGTTTCTTCCCTGAATCTAAATTATTCTCACAGCTCAAGAAGAATCAATGTTGATAATGCCCTAGCAACCTCTAGCACCAACAGATATGACCTCAGGTGTAGTGATAAGAATATATAATTCTGCATTCCCTGAACTCGTCTGTGTCTCTTGGAGAGTGCTGATGCTCTGGGAGCTTGGTGCCACATTGAACAATAGGAAGCATAAAATTTAGAAGAGATTCAAAATATGCCAGGTCACACAATAATAACAAAGCACTAATGGTAAATTAGGAGTTTAAGATGTATTTTGAATTATTGAGGAGAAAAACTTGCAAGAAAGAAACCATTATTTCGAAGTTTAACATGGATGACATGTTGGAAATAAAAATTACATATTTGATTTCTTAATTTGTTCATGTTATTACATATGCTGAAACTATTCTACTGATTAGAAAATAAACTTTTTTCCTGCAAGAGCATAATTCCATGGTTCTGGAGTCAAAAGCAGGACTTCCAGTTGACTTCAGAAGAACATGAGCTGTGTTCTTGCATGAAAGTATTCGGGACATGCCTGCAGATATCACAGGCCACCTTCCACAGTCACCTCCCAGCAGATGATAATTATATCAAATTCCCAACCAAATACTTCATCATGATGCAGCAAGCAGAAGAACGATTATTATTTCTCATTTATAAACAATAACTCTTTAAGTTGTACATATTTAACTATTTTTAATTAAAATCAATTACAGTTTAAATACATGTTCATTCTTTCTCTAGGGAAGGCAATCACAACTGTAGTCTAGAGCCTAGATGGGAAACAGTAAGATGGAGAATGCCTATTTTATTTTAAATAATCCCTCATATATAAATTATTTGCCCCCACAGAGCAATTAGAATAGCAGCTGAATATTTTTCTTTCCAGACCAAGGATGACAGGAAGCAGACAAGGCAAAAATTTATTTCTGTTTTGTTAAGAGCATCCTTATTTAAATCCTGAAACGCTATTACATTTCAAAAAATACTTTTTTTTCTAATCTTAAAAAAAAACCCTAAAATGATCTCTTCAGAGTGTATAATTCCTCTAAGGCAGAGAGAAGCTGTGGGAAGCCATTCCCTCATGAGTTGCAGGCAAGCACTCAGAGATTTCTTGCATAGGGAATGCTGCAGCCCTCTGGTGCAATAATTGGATACAGGATGACACAAACACAGTGGGTGAAATCATGGCAGCTGCAGAAGGGCTGTGAAGATGATCTCTGCCTGCCCCTGGGCAGCTGGACTTCAGGCATGTCCTGCAAGAGGCCTCAGTGTTCCAGCTGTGCTGTGTTAGCACAAACTGGCTTCTGGAATGCATACCCAGCCAGACTTCCCCATGCCTGGTTCTAGACATGGAATGAAAAGCCTTATAAAGACTCCTGAATTACCATTTGGCTATTAACTTTGGAACTTCAAGAGTGAGTGAGTGAGTGAGTAAGTGAAAGGCAGATCCCAAGTCCCAAAATAAATTGGGATAAGCTTGATACACCATAAGCTTGATACAAAAGGCTTCCCCTTGATTTCAGTCAGCCTTGGGAAAGATACCTGTTTGTCAGTTTTTGGAGCCAGACTTGTGGCCCTTAATTCCCACTGCCACCAATAAGTTTCTTCTTCATGAACAAATTTAAGAAGATCAAGATCTGAGCCCTTACGCACCCACTCAGATTTATGAACACAAACACACCCACAGGCCCAGATACTTAAAGTGGGATATTAATTCTCCAGAGAGGCGAGTTCCTATCATGGGATTTATGTCACCCTCCCTAGTGAGGGCAGTATAACCTATGCAGCTCACTAGAAGTAAGCAAGCTCCCTTTAACAGTATCTTCTCAATTCACCATTGCCCTGCTGGTTCCTGTGTGTGACAGTTGTTCCTCCAACCTGCATTTCCAGTCTGCCCATCTGCAGATGACATCAGCTCCAAGGGATATGTTGCTCCAAAGAAAGCAGAAAAGTGTAATTCCTAGAGAAATTCCCAGAAGCTAACCTGGCTACTAATCAAATGGAGTAGAAATTCTCTAGCACCATGTACTGGAAGAATTTTTGTCTCAATAACTTGGGTTTTGACATAAGCCCTAGAAAAAGATGCATGCTATCTCTGGATAGAAATCCTCTGTGACACCAGCAGACATGTTACAAAAACATGCTGAATAACAATTAAATTCCGCTTAAGAGAAAAAGATAATTGGCATGATCATTTTCACAGGCATGCTGAAAAAAAAAAGACTATTTGCAGCTATTCAAGCTACTGTGTACAGCTTGGTTTTTACATGAGAAATCAAGATAATACTTTAAGGAGGCAATTACTGTAGCATTTCACATACAGTAACCCACATATAAAAAGCATTAGTATTATAGATTATGCCCAGCTCTGCTTTTACATGACAGTGATTATTTTCCCTGGGCTTCTTATTCTAGAATACTATTACCCCTTTTGGTTTATACTCTTTTAACTTTTTCCCAAGTGCACATCTTTGAGGGATTATAACAAGAAGAGTTTTGCTTAATAGTGTCTTTTGCTCAGTAAGAGTAGTTACACCTAATTAAAGGATCAATGAGACAAACACTTTGTTCTTGCACTTAGATAAAAATTAGGTTTAAAGACAGTGGAAATAAATTTAAATTACTGTAACCTGAGGTACATGTTACAAGCAATAGAAAAAAAAACAAAACAAAAAAAAAACACAAAAAAAAACCAAAAAAAAACCAAACCAAACCAAAACAAAACAAAACAAAACAAAAAAAACCACAAGCTAAGGCATATAAATGTAAATTTTATTTACACAGTATTTTACTGCATATAAAGGAAAGGATAGGGGGAAAAATACAAAGACACTGCTAATCACAGTGACTATTTTCCACCATTTTATCAACCTTGAGATTTTTGAAGTTAAATTTCCTGTCTGGATTGGGAGCTGGAGAGAAGTTGGAATGGGGACAGCTCTGGTGATTCATATTTTGGACCAGGGATATTTCAAGTGTTTTGATGTAACTTCTGGAGCTCACAGGTCCATTTACTGTACAATTCCTGTCTGTAAGCTCCTGCACAGAAGTAGAACATGCAGACTAATCACTGTTATCAACAAGCACTAATGGTAAATTATTGTTTCATCCCACATAAAGCAAACACTGATAAGAGGCAGTCATTTATAATAGTGGTCTGGCTAGATGCTTCAGGTCATCTGGCAGGTAAATTATTATAAATTCCAAAGAGGAATTAGAAATTCTTCCATTCCATTTAGCCTATAAGGATGGTAATTAGAGTTATTAATATTACTTGGTTTTCAACTCTGTTGACCATTGCAGTCCCAAACCTAGTTGCCAAGAGAGGATATTATTAATTACTTGGAAATCATTCTATTGGAATCTGTGATAAGACAAAAAATAACATTAGAAAGCAAAATAGCACAGAAAAGGGAAGAGTTTAAAAAACTCAAAACTTCTGTAACATCATACACATTTTCTGACAAGATATACAGTTAGCTATAGATTGCTCTTTGAAGTATTTTGCAGATTGACAAATTAAAATTCAAACCAGACCTCAACAGTCCAGGAACATCAGGAGATGCCAGAAACAACATTTAGGAGCTAGATGTCTTTTTGTCTTTAATAGATGTCTGTTAATTTATATCTTAAATATAAAACAACAAAAATTTACAAACCTGATTGCTTAAATAGCTCAATACATTTTGAACTTTAGCCACCAAAAATTTTGACTCATTTCCACCCATCCTAATGGATAAGCAATAAAGTGAAAAAGATACCCTATATGCAAAAGAAACTCTGAATATTCAGTTACCATCTGCACAGCTGATTGAATGGACCATTCACAAAGCATGTATGTGTTTTAGAGTGCTTGTTCCTATAGCAAAATCTAGAAACTACAGCTGACTGATGTGACCAAGGCTAAATAGGCTTTGACTAGTGGGAGCACCATTCTAGAAAGTGCAGTATGTTTTTGTATGAGTTTAGGTGCTAATAAGGGTGCACAGAAGTTCCCAAAGGTCATGGAGAGTTAAATGTTCAACTAGCACAAAAATGTGAAGTCCACTATCTGGGAGTTTATGGAATATTAAGAACCCAGTAGGTCAGAAAAAGACTAAATCAAATACACACTATGGTTGGAACAATTACTTTATATGTTTCATGTTACACCTGCATTTTCAATTAATTCTCTCATTTTTGTGCAGGCTTCCTTCACATTTTATGGGGTGTTCTGTGGTGTTGTTCTTTTTTTTTTTTTCCTTAGGATTTAATGCACAGTAGTTAGATCAAAAATAAATTAGTTGGGGTTTTTTCACACCTTTTATTATTTTTATGTAATCCTGTTTGTGAACACTCTGATTTCTGCATAATTTCACAAAATAGCAACTTGTTGTACTGAAATGGGATATTCTTGATCTGAAACAAGAATATTAATCCTCAGCCTTGCATCAAACAATGACAAGTTTGCAACAGATTTCCTTCTCTCAGCTCCATTATGAGAGTAACAAACGTGCTTTTGCTCATTAACTTGAATAATATATCAAACAGAAGGCCTTTAATTGTTTATTTTGCTGGCTGGAAAAGAGGCTGTGAAATTACAAGGGAAAAAATGCAAGAAGAAATTTCAGTGCCCTTTTTTCTTTGCTGTTTCTTTTATCTGCTTTATTATTTTACCTATACCAACTCTTTCTCTCCCAAAATTTTAGAGAAATATCTCTCAGCCCTCTCTCCTCAGAACTACTTAGGCATTTAGGAACACAAGGGACAAAACCCAGCTTCTAAAATAACCTCTATTTAAAGCTTGATTGTGGTGCCTTCTTTCACAAGCAGTAAAAGAAACAATCTCATTACATTAATGCAACAACTTACAGAATACAAAAATAGACAAAATGTAATATCAAGGGGGACAGAACTCCCCATCTACTCAGGAATCTCAGAGAAAATCAAATAGAGATCTAAAAACCTTCCCACAATGGTAGATGGGAAAAATTAACATATCATTTGATAGCAGTCAAAAAAAAGTCCAACTGTAAAAAATTGTTGATTTCTTCCTTCCAGTTGCAACAGTGGGAACAGTTCCAGTCCTAAGAGGTATTTCACAAGCCATAGACAAAATCTTTAATTGAGGCTGTAACATAACTTTTATCTTTTGACTTACATTTCCACTCTCAACCACTAGCTAACAGCGCTGTATTTTACTCAAAGAGTCTCAACTTTTTGTGCATTTTGTTTCCAATTTGATTAACAAACAGACATCAAAAAAGGAAAGATTTCAAAAGGATTACAAAATACACTTTCAGTCTCTTACAAAGTGGTATCTGAATTACTCTCAGTCAGGCAGCAATGGGCATGAAATATTTTCAGGACATAATACAGCTAATATTCCTAAACTAGTCCCAAGAGAGGTACACCCCAGAGGTCAAATTCTTCTGTAAGATAAAAGTGCGAAACTCTCACTGAAACATATGTGAAAATCCCATACATAAATCTGTCCAAGGACAGAATCTGAAGAATTTCCAAGATGAAACTCTTGGCATAAGCACAAGAAAACCAGTTATTTAAATGGAGATGCACATCTTTTTTCTTTCCTCTGAAGTAATACTCAGCATTAATGGAGAGAACAAAATAAGTAAAATAGAAATGCTGTAGGTTTTAATATCTGTGTGACAGCAGAGGGGTAGAGATACTTTGCATCAAATTAAAAATATTAAATTAATAATAAAAAAAATAAATATAGGGTTGAAAAGGCATTTACCAGATCCATGTATTTTAACTGGAAGAACCAAGCCTTCTTTCTCAGCTCTTTCTCTTCTCATAGAAACCATTGATGCTGAGTAAGAATACCTGATAAAATGCCCTGGAGAAGCTTTACAACTCCACTGGCACTTACACAGCAGATAAGTCTCACTGATATCAGAGTAATCTTTCCACAAGGATGAACAGCTCTTGAACAATTTCTCCAGGGAACAGCATTAGACACAAACAGACTTTCTCCATCACCAGACATGATATTCAGTTCATATGTAACATACCTTATGTAATGATACACAGGAGCTAATACACTGATTTTTTTTTTGTATGTTTTAACATCAGCAAAAAATATAAACTGATCATTTCTAATGGTTAAAAAATCTATGATGGAATATGTTTTTAGAATGTGGACCTCAGATGCTCACCTCATCATTGCGGTCAAACAGCTGAAACACTTTGATCTTGTTTACAGAAGTTCTAAATTACTGGAATACCATATTCTTATGTCCACCTTTTTCATTACTTAGCTTGTAACTGTGCCAGTGAGCAATTCCTCCTGCTATATTACCCAGCACAATGCAAATTCTTGGGTTTTTACTCACCTAAATCTCTGTAAAAATTAAATTTGAAAGGTTTTAGACAAAAATCAGTTTGTCCAGCTCCCAGATCATGCGTACTTGTTCACAGCATTTACTGACCTTCACTCACTCACTCCACAGGCTCCTAAACTTGGGTATCTGGCCTGCACTAGTCATGCCTGCTTCCTCAGTAACCACTGACTGACAGTCCAGCAGCAAGTACAGAGGGTGGTTTGTTCTGTGTGTCTGCTTGGAATAGGATGAATCATTAGATCATTGTGTTGACATGAATTTAGACTAAATGCCTAACTATTGAATTGATATAGTCACATTGAGTTAATCCTTTTCTCTGCACTCAGCTCCTTGCACTATATTAGCAAAAGCGAGCAAATACACTCTATATACAGAGCAGTTTCTTCCTTTGTGAGCTGTGTTCATGTGCAGTAATTAGTTACAATTCTTTGCTAAAAATTATGATATCATCCTTTTACAGGTGAAAAATGTCAGACAAAAATAGCTAAAAGGATCCAATAAGCTCACTTGAGTGATTTAAATCAAACTATCAAACTTTTCCTTTTTCTTGGTTTTTTTTTTTTTTTTTTTTTTTTTTTTTTTTTTTTTTTTTGGTGGTGTTTTGTGTTTTTGTTTGGAGGGTTGTTTGGTTTTGGCTTTTTCCCTCAGTGCTCAAAACTGTCTAAGGTGAGAACAGCCAGCTTTTCTTCGGTTTCCAGAAGTAACAATTCTACACTGGCATGAATCTGGCTTCAAAGTCCTTTGTAGGTATCCACAGAGTGTGAAAAAAACAGGATTTTTGCTCAGCTGCAATGATTACATGCCAGTGTTTGTTTGAGTCTCTGGTAGAGGCAGAGAAATTCTCATTCTCTGGCTGCAAGGCTATGACCATTTTCCTCTGTATCACCCTGCCCTATTTGTTGCAATACATGAGGCACAGACGCTACAGGTAACAGGCACACAAACCTGGTTCACCCCCAGAGAAGACACCTTTGGCAGTCAGCAGGGCTGGGTCACCCTGTCCTGTCCTGTCTCACTTCTTATGTGTCTGTCATTAAAGTCTGCAGAATAATTGTTACATAAAATAGACAAAAGTACAACCACATGAGTGTGTTCACACTCTGGAGTTTCAGGCACCTCTGTTTTTGACTTCACAGTCTCGGTGCTCTTTTCACACAGATTTTAAATTTTTTTTAATGAAACATCCGCTGGTTTAATCTATATCAGCATTAATACTGAGGCCACAATTAGGATTTGGCCTTTTGGAATCACAGCATATACCTCCCCAACTGATCTAACAGCAGAAGTGCTGATGATAGCAAACTGAATATATTGATTAACCACTAATACATTGATATGATGCACAGTTTAACCAGTGGGTTTCAAGCCTGTTCAATGACCATAGGAAAGGTAGAGGTTAGCAAATCTGGTTTCCGTGACAAGTTCTGGATAGGAATATTAATATTGGGAATAAAAAATAGATAGGGAATATAAAATTTCTTTTTCTATTTATTTCTCCCCAGAATCCTCTCTCTACTCTTTCTCTCTGCTTAGATGTCTGCCTTCTTCCTGCATATCATCATCTGTAGCCTCCACTTCTGCTCATACCAAGGTCTCCAGTGTCCCTTCTTATCATTCCTTCTCCTCCTCCTCCTCCACAGTCTTGCACTACAGATGATCCCTTCTTCTTGTGGGGAGATGTTTGGAGTGATGGCATTTGTCTTCCCAAGTCACTTACGTGTGGTGGACTCCTGCTTTCCTGGAGTAGCCTGAGTACCTGCCTGCTGTGGGAAGTGGTGAATTAATTTTCTTGTTTTGCTTGCATGTGCTACTTTTCCCTTCCTCATTAAGTCATCTTTATCTTGACCCACAAGTTTTTTGCCTTTTACCTTTCCAACTCTCTCCCCAGTCCCGTGGTAGGGGAGTGAGCAAGGGGGCTTGACTGGCATCTGCAGCTGAACCACAACAAATATAGCATATCTCTGACTTCTTTAAAAGGTGCCAAAATGCTATAGCTGTGTTTGATTCGATACATCTGAGGCTTCAAAATCTTCTTAAGAAGCAGAATATAGATGAAAATGAAAAGTAAATTCATGTGAAAATTAAGAGCTAGTCAACATTTTTTGTGATACGCTTAACGGTTAGTGAATCCAACAATTAAATATTTAACTGCCAGTCAACAAATAAATACTACCAACCAGTCTTCAACAGATTTTGAGTGTTTTAGAGCCCAAGATGTGTTGATTCAAGGCCTGCCAACCTGAGATTAACTGCTTACCTATTAGGAAGCTGGCAATTGATTTTTGAAATGACAATGAAACAGAAATGAGAAAGTAAATAATACAGACACAAAGGAAATGGTTTGAGAAAACAGTTTCCACATAATACAAGTTGTAAGTGTTCTGACACTCCAGAAAAATATGAGAAGCTACCTCATATAGAGAGTCAGTGGACTCTCACCAGTGTAAAGCTGGTAGGAAGCCCCAAACAGGACTATCAGCTGTAGAAATTTCTAGAACAAAGGAAAAGAAATACGGCAAATCAGAGAATCAACAGGTCTCAGAAAAGAGTTTTGAAGTCAAGAGTGTAGCCTTTTGTTTAACTTACCTCTTTTTTGAAAAGAGACAAACTGGCAAATATAACATAATTTTTAAAAAAAAATTATCCCAGACACTACAGAGCAGTAAGTTTGATTGTCCAAGTGGGAAAATTGGTAGAAACAGAATTGGTGCTTGAAGGGATAAATAAAATACATAATATTTCATAAAGGAGCCATAATTCCCAAAACAATTGAAAAAGTCAATTAGTAGGGAGGTAAGGCAACTTTGTTGATAGAAAACACCTGAGGGCTTTTTAGGTCTTTCACCAAATGCTTTTTAAAAAATGAAATTGGTCTGGATTAAAAGATAAGGCCTTCTCATTGATAAATAATAGTTGTAGGAGAGTAAACAAAGACTAGAAATAAATGCTGAGTCTCAAAATTTCATTGGGTGAACCAGTCAAAGGCTTACCAATGATCAACATGGACCTGCACTGAGATACATGTTATTAAATATACATAAGTGAGTTTAAAGACAATAGGATGAAGGAGAAAGGAAAAAAAAATCAAATCTGGTGAAGACACAGATACAGAATAGCAAAATCTGAAACGGAAAATTCATTATATTGACTAATTGAGTCCTAAAATGTCAGATGAAATTAGGTCTTAATAAACACAGTTATGCACATAAGAAGACTATATCTAACTATAAACAAGTAATGGGTTTATATTTGTTCTTAGGTAATTGCTAGGAACATCTAAATTCAGAATCTCAAAAAATAGGTCCTGAAGTTGCTGTGCATATTTGTGCATATGCTACACTCAAAGAATATCACTAATAATGAGAATGAAACTGAGAACAACAGTCATCATGTCATTATGACACTTTGTAAACATCTGTCAAACCCACATGTTGGATGCTGAGTGCAACATCCAAAAGAGTAAACCAGAAAAACAAGAGAACTGCAAAGATGATCAGAGCTATACATTTTTTCCTGTCTGGAAAAGAGTACATAGCTGACTTTTCAGCTTAGAAAATATGTAACTTTGTCTGTACAATCATTGAGAGGATAGAGATAATGTGAATAAAAAATATTCATCCACTATATGGATATCCTTACAAAAGGATAAAAGGGCATTCGGAGAAATTATCAGGTAGCAAAAGGAATTTTTTTGTATAAAATGCACATTTCAGCTGTAGAATTCATTCCCACAGTAAATCAAAAACTAAACAAGCTCAAAAATTATAACCAAGGATAATTTTACACATTTGGCCATCGTAAATGGTGGTCTCTATGGCATATCTGTCTGATTCCCAAAAGATGGACCAGCAGCTGGATTTGTTGGGTCCCTTCCTTTTCCCCTACAATCCATTTTCTTTCCTGCTGTCAGAAGCAATTCTAACAATACAGCCCATGGAGCCTGCATGAGAGTGGTGCTGTTGGCCCAATGCAGGTGATCCACAGGGAAGAATAGTAAAAGGCAAACAGTTCTGCTCTTCCCTCTGTGCTGCTTTCCAAGAGCCCATCAGAATCTTTCTACTTTAGAGGATGTTTGGGGTTTTTTTTGCACAATCTCCACTCTTCTATTACCATTCTCTCTTAATGTTATTAAAAACTAAATTTATTTTGATATTAAGGTGATTCACTGTTAAACCATGAGAATAATTCTGAGCCTTCCTCCTGTCTATGAATACCCTGTACTGTACAGGCTCTCTATTAGATCCTAGGGAATTCTAGAAGTTGTCAAATTGTTAATATAAATGGCCTGTGACAGCTGGACAGAGGAAATAAATCACATGCAAATACAGCACATGTTTACACATATATTCATAGTATTTACCTGTCTTTAATTACAAGCCTGAAAATATTAATTATTTCCTGAAAAATAATTATTTTCAAAAATATGTACTGTTACATGACAAAGGAATCAGAACAAAGAAATGAAAATAAACTCTAGGCATACAGGAAGAAGAAAGCAGGAGAAAACAAAACAAAACAGAAGAGGAACAAAGATTAACTCAAGTCAAAAGAAAGGAAAAAAACTAACAAAGAGTAATAAAATAAAGCAAATAAATTACAAATAGATAAAAAAGCAGAAAAGTGAGTAATGAATATTGTCAGATTTTTGTTCTACTTTTACAAGAATGGAAACATAATAATTTGAAAGCTAAAGTGTTTTGGAATCTCTTTTTTTTTCATTTAGGTATTATTTTTCTGATTTCTTTCTAAGAGACACAGGGAGATTGTGGAAATCAGAATCACAGAGCAGTTTGTGCAGAAAGTGACCTTTAAAGGTCACCCAGTCCAATTCCCCTGCAACAAGCAGGGACATCTTGAACGAAATCAGGTTGCTCAGAGTCCCATTCAACCTGGACTTGAATGTTTTAGGTGTGGGACATCTACAAAACAGCAACTCTCTGGAACATAGAGAAACTTCCTCTAGCCCAAACACAGGGAGTTTTCCCTCACTCCCCCTCACACATTGACTTCTCTCACTGGGAAGGGAGATTTCCTGCTACATTCAAGTAATGTGCTATAGCCTACTTTTTCACCATGGTGCAAAAACAAATAACATGGAGCACTCTGCAGGTTCACTTCCCAAATTATCCAGGACCAGAGACAGTCCAGTGAAGGTGCAGCCTTAGACACAGAGCTTGGAACCACTTGTCACTTTATGACAATCCAATTTCTTCACACATTGTTTCCAAATGTAAAATGGAACTGACTAGATGAGAAGTCTGTGCATGTCATAGAACACTCAGGGTGTATAGAAACAATGTCTTGAATTGGCTGGGTGAGAAGTATATTCCTTTTGATTGCTGCCTCTTTCTTTTTAATGTTCTCAGAAAACGGCTGTATCTTTCAGAGTCTCTCAAGGATTTTTAGATAAAAAGAGAGGTTTTATCTTTGCATGTCTATAAGCAGTGAAAAACTCCAGAGACTGAAACCTACAGGCAATTCAAATAAACTAAATCCGATCAAGGTAATATCAATGCCAGAATTAGAAGAAAACCCAGAGAGAATATCAATAACAACATTAAAACAGCAGGTTTCAACTGGAATCAATAGGCAGTATAAACAGAAAAAATTAAGTCACAAAGTGATAGTAGATAAAAGCTCCCCACTCATTAAAATTCTGTTTGTCTTTGTGTCTTTTTATCAATGTACCTATATATCTATGCAAGTGTATCAAAGTTTATAATGTAAAAGAATGATGAAATAATCTAATTAATTTCCGGTGTCATTTCACATATTTCTTTCAAGTTAAAACTGCAATATTAATAATGGTTTGCAATTTAATAAAATATCTCTATGTCCTATTAACTTCTATATCTGCTTGTTATAAAGCCCTTTTTTATCAAATAGCTAAACTTCAAAAGATTTCTGCTTTGATCTGAAATGAAAAAATGAGGTTCATTCCATTTGTACAGAATAACCTCACTATATCTTACAGAAAGACAGTTGTCTGTTACTGCCTTTCTGTTTCAAAATACATTGTAACTTGGGCAAGCACCAAGAAAAAGTGGAGAGAAGACTGAGCTTTGTGAAGAGATATTATAATGTGGCTAGGGCTGTGTCAAAATTTATGATGGTTGCAGCAAGTGAGATATTCTTCCTACTTGAGAAACAATAAAAGTTTCAGGGATGAAATGTGTAGGTGTTTAAAGGTGGGTTTAATGCTCTGGGGCTTAGCTTTCATGGTTTATTTTTACTTTCAGAACTGATATGTTAACAATATGTTAATAGATTGTGATTTTTCAATGGCTTTTTCTTCCCCACAGGATAAAAAAAAAGATACTTGATAGGTACGGTAAGGGAGAAATATTCTAAATTTAAGCTGTTTATGGAATTTATATCCCAAGTCAGAATTTCAGAAGATGCCAGTCCAGATATCCAGAGGGCAAATTAACAATCTTTGCATGACCAAAACACCCACTGATATTACTAAAATTTTGATCCAAAAAGGAATGCAGGCCTGGGTCTATATTAAACCATATCTGACACTCACATGATTTCTAGATGACAAAGAAAAAAAGACAAATTTTATATATTGCTCAACCTAGAGCCTTTGTAAAGAAATACTGTGAACCACAGTAAACGTTACGACTTCAGTCAGAGCACCTTTCTCTCAGAACACCCTTTTTAGTGGGTCCTTTAAACATCATTGGTGAGTGAATTGGAAGTTCAGGAAAAGGCAATAAAGCTGATCATAGCTACTTTATAATATGGCAGGCAGTGTGAAAAGTGTTGCTGAGGACTAGAGTAAAGGTGTTTCTTGCCACTTTATCATCCAATAAGGGTCCTTATGCCGGAGCTTACAGATATCCTTCACTGACAAAGGGCAGAAGGGATCTGTGCGACCCAGCTCAGGTCTGCAGCTGTGTCAGAAAAAGCAATTCATCCACTGGCACCCATCTGCATCTCCTCCCCATAGCTTCTATCCCCCTTATCCACAACCACATGATCTCAGATCACCCTCATCCTCTAATTTCAGTATAATTAATCCATACTCTAATAGCTATACTCCCCTCCAAGGAACTTCCCTGCAATGGCACTTTCTACTCTTTCACTGCCCCATGCCTCCCCCTGCTTGCACCACCAGCCCAGATGCACATGGAGCTATTTATATCAAGTACTGACTGCCTCTCAAGCCCCTGTCTGCTTCAAAAATACCTGCTATACCAGATTTTCTAACTGAAAAAGTGCAATTTTCTCTGAAGAATGTGTACAGGATTGACTGTAAAGGAATTTGGTAATGAGGGAGACATGATAGCTGCTATATAAGAATCTAGAAAGTTCTCATTCCAGTTTCCATAAGCTTTTTATCCTTCATGCTCTGTTCAGTAGCAACAGTGAACAAAAACAGTGACATGGACCAATGCTGCGTATCAACCCCTGTTAGCAATCCTTAGAAATTGCTTGTCACAAAAAGGCTGGAATATACAATTGAATTTACGGCTGAATTAAACTTTTGGTTTTTTAGTTAACAGTGGTTTAAAGTTAATTGATATAGATTTATTAATTAACTGTCCAGAGGAAGTTTTATAGCTTATGTTGTTGTTTTCCCTGGAAATAGTACATTGTGTAAAAGACAAAAGATCAGCTACACAAACGTGATGCTGTTATCAGTTTGTCTACTTGTTTTATCTCATATGAGAATAAGCATTAACATTCTGAGTCAGATGTTCTCATTAATGTGAGTCCCATTGTGAAACTGAAAATACACAAGCTATCAACATTTCTAAAACTCTCTTTGTTCATATCACAAACCTGCTCTTCAGAGTGCCAGCCCCACAAAAGTTGTGAATATTCTTACTAAGAATGAGTCTTACTTTCCTAAGGAAATGAGCTGCAAAAAGGTCTGAGGTACCTATTTAATTTTGAGTCAAGATCCTCAGAACCTCTGCTACCTCCATCCTAACCTGGATGTACCTAAAGTTCCCTTGTGTCTAAATATTTATTTCCTTCATTTGGCACATCCAGGCTAATAAGTACTTTTGGAAAATGCCCTCTGAATCAAATCCTACACAAAGCATGGTGCGGAGAACTAACACTTCTTTTGCACAAAGAATAGTTTCATTTGAAGTTTTACAGCCATTCAAGAGAAAAAAAATACTCCAAAAATATGCCACCTTGGATTTGATATCAGGAAAACTTTATTACCTTGTGAACAGTGAAGCTGAGGAGTAGGTTACCCAGAAAGACTGCAGTTTCCATCTCAGATAGTTTCAAGGCCCAACTGGATAAAGCCCTATGCGTTCCTGTTTGATCCCATAGTCAAACATGCTTCAAACAGGAAGTTAGGCCAGGGACTTCCAGAGGTCTTCTATAGCCTATGTTATCCTGCATTTGTATATATTATATGCATTGCTTCCTACTGATTCCTTGCTGTCAGCTCTTACAGGAGTCTCAAATGTGCTTTGGATCAGGAAGCAGGAATCCAGCAGTGGAAAATTTTGGGCCCTGCTGTCACTTTGAGAATTCATTTGAAAATTATCATTTGAATATCAGCAACAGAGAATTTCTTAGAAATGGTGCAGTAATCTCTGCATGCAGTCCTTCTGCATGAACCACACTAACATGAAGTGCCCTACTGACCATTATTGGGTACAGTTACAGTCAGCCATGGTTAAAAAGTTTCTGATTATTTCCCACAACATAAAATAAACTTCTGATCTTTTCTCTTGGTTCGGATAATATTTAGCTCTACGTGAAATGCTTACTCAGCTGCTAAATAAAGTACTTTTCTGAGTGAGTAAACATAGCAGAATCTGACTCAGAGCAAATTATTTATTTAATACACTAAGCCCTACTTTCTGTTCACCAGTTTTGCCTTGAAACAAATGTACAGCAGTTAAGACAGAGCTACTGCCTCTTTTCTGGCAATGTTTGATTTCTTGTTGTCTCCCCAGTTGGCTTATGATAAATGAACACACCTGACAGATGGTTCTGCATGCAAGCCTCCTCATAAGGTAGGGGCTGGGGCATTTCAAGGAAGGTTTGGCATTCACCTGGTTCCTTACCAGTGCTATTATTATAATTTGCAGCTATTTGTAGTAGAGAGCAGATAATCTTTGTTTGCTAAAAAACAACCACATGGGAAGAAGACTGACACTTGCCAGGCTCTGCATATGAAAACTAAGAATGCGGACACCATGTCAAAGAGCAAGGTTTTGAGGAGAGTGTGCTTCTGTTTTCTTCCACAATTCTTTGGTGAAAACACAGGCTTCAAGAGCAGCCAGCACACTTCAGTATCACAAGTTCACTTGAGGGCTTGTAAAAAATATCATTCCTTGGTTTGAGAAACTAAGAGACTCTCCAGCAGCATAATGCTTAATTTTCTTTTGTCAAGGTCTTGATATCAAGTGTTTGATGGAAAAATACAAGACTTGTTGGAAATGTGTTCCTGGGATTGTAATAGGTAAGTGAAATATGAATAAGTAATTTTTTGCAGATAATGTGGTACAGTTCCACCATCCTAAATACAATATTTAAAATTTCATATTAATCTAATCTCTATGCTCATACTTTATTATTTCTTAGATACTAACAACACAAAAAAAAATCACCATCTAAACCATGAAGTTTTCCTGTGTGAATGACAGACACAGTGAAGGCAAATCAAACTGGAAAAACAGGGGAAAATTGTCATATTTATCTTCTAATATATTTTAATACCTCATTTCTTTTTGATGTGATGGAACTAAACAACAAACTCTCTGCAAAGAAATAGCTCACATCCTGACACTTTCATTAGTTCCAATCATATAAAAGGAAAATAAAATAAATTAGGTTTTTATGTGCCCTTAGTATCAGACAATGTTGCCATTATTTAAGCAGAAGTATTGAAAGCCATAACTATGGGTTTTGTGAGATTACCTTGTACACCACAGCTCAGCAGCCTATCCCAGTACAGCCAGTCTTGTATAAAGCAATCCTGTGAGTGGCAGAAATTGTGCTTCCTTCTCATCTCACTGCAGAGGCATTAGACTTCTGCCAGTAGTTTCCATCTTACCCCATTAATGGCTCTACTTTAGCTGTGAAGCCCTAAAGGTATAGAATTGAAATTTTTGTGGAAGCATCCTAGGTAAATAAATAATGGGTTCAAATCTTCACTTACACTTTCTTGGAGTACTGCAGAACAATTCAGGGTCATTGTCTATATATAATCAATGTCACATTGTCAGTGGCATCAGATGACACTGTGTAGCTGTAGACTCATCTTTTTCTTTAAACAACATAACCACAGACTGGTCCTAAAATATTATAATTCTGTGGGGAAATTGCAGAAATTCTTTGCCACCCAGCATCTCTTATAGTTGGATACAGAGTTAAAATCCTGGTTTTGAACAGAACCTATTGAATACTTTGGGAACAGTGAAATTTAAATTGTAAGAACAGAGATGACTTTTTTTTTTTTTTTTCATCTAGCCCATCTTTTTGGACTGTTGTCAAAGGATGGGAATGTGCTATATGCAACATCAGAATTTTTTTTTTTCTGAGAAAGCTTGACCAGAAATATATGGGGTCCCAGGTTAACTTATGCACAACATTACTTTTACGTGTAACTAGTCATGAGGACATGATGACTAGCCAATGTCCATTAAGAGCTGCCTGGTACAGAGAACTGGAATTCAGTGGTGGTATTTTGCATTGTGTGAGATTGCCTGCAGGTACTATGGAGTCAACCTCAGGCCAAATTATAAACATAGTTAGAGCTGTGTTTTTCTGTAGTCTTGCAGTGCTCTTCTTTTTGTTTGTAAACCACATGAAGAAAATCTTCTTTGGCTTCCCATGATGCCAGATCACTTCATATCAAAATAGATTAATGCTAGCCAGAGCACTACATGTTTATACCACAGTTTTCTCTGAGGCAATACCTTTCCTCTAATTACAGCATAAGGACATCCCCACAATCAGAGCCCAGGGTTACAGTATTATGACCATTCCTGTTAAGCCATCTGAGAGATGACTAATAACTCCAGTGAGATGAAAAGCAAGGCACAATGCTCTGGGAGTTAGTCTTAAAAGATTTTTTTTTTTAATCACTATTATCTTTCAGGGAGTTGGTGTTTTGAGTGTTTTGTAATAATGAGAAGATCCAGGGGTCAACAACCTCTGCCAAGCCCTGAGACTGACTCACAAGGCAGTTTTGCACTGGTATCTTTCCACAGTTTTCAGTGGAATTCTCAATACGTGAATGTATGTTGATAAGGTCATGTTAAAAATCTATGATAAGGAATAAGGTTAACTATTTATTTCCAGTCACCATAATAACTATAAGAAAGTTATTTGTTGACTTAACATAGAATCTAAGGAAACAAATATTAAATTATACAATCAAACAGTTTTATATCTATTACTTGTGTTCACTTTTGAGCAAGCTGGAAGCAAAATAAAGCAATTAAACTTCTAGGGGCTAACATGATTTAAATGCCCTGGAATTTTATCTCACAATTCCTATTTTCTTGGTAACCATTGTTATAAAAGAAACAGTCCATGCTAGAATTTATTGCTGTAATTTATATTAGGCAAGGATTTGTGATCCTTGAAATTCCCTGCTGTCTGATTTACAATACTCTTTCTCACTGTATCGTCCTTAATTTTATGTAATCAACATTTGAAAGGTTTCCTGTTATGGCTGCTGCCATACCAAACTGAGGTTATTTATCTAGTCAGAATGTTTGCAGTGTATTTTGTATATGCTAAAAGTCACAATACTATATAATTACTTGTTTGCTTGCCTGCTCTTTTGATCAAGACTCTGAGACATTATTGAGCTTTAGAAATCAATAGAATTTCAGGTGTCCAACAACCACTTAGTGATTTGTGAATATTGAGTGTTGGTGTATATATCCCAGATGCAAAGCAGCCAGCATGTTTATCTAATTCTTTATTTGATTTCAAAGACAGCTGTTGAAAACCTTTCATACACACAATTATCTTTCATTTGAGCATGGCAGTAACTATGCAAATATCTCAATTTGTGCGGTATTAATAACTGAACTATTCTTTTCCACATGTTTTCTGCTTGTTCCAGATAGAAATAGGGTAGGTAATAAAAGTGTAGTATTGCTGTGGATTTCTGTTACATTTAAGGTGCTTTTTTATGTTTTGCTATTTTGAATCCTCCTCTTTCTTCAAGCACAACATGTATTACGTGATGTGAGGATAAACTGCTTCAATAAATCCCATTATTCTGAAGAACAATAAAAATAACAAATTGGTGACAGTGAAACAGTGATAAATAACATTTCTTATTTCCTTACGCTTTTAGAATCTCATTCTTGCACTTCTGAATCAACTCTAGCTCCCAGAGCTGTCAAACTAGGAGAGCACTACCTGTGTTGTTTTTGTCAAAGAAAATTATGTTATTGAACGCTGTAATTTGTTAAATTCCAAATCTTATTTAGACAATTAGTTCAACTTGTGTTATCTCTGAACATGTAACTGAAAAAATAAATGAATGGTGCATACAAAACACACCCATGGCTCCCAACAAAGAGGACCTTATTCAGGGAGATGTTATTTGAAGATAAGAACAACACTCTGGCATCATGCCTCTCCCCATAATGCCATGAAACCAATCTTCTATGACAGCTTTGATAGTTGAGGGTCCCTGAGTTCCTGGAGGTAAGTAGGCTGGAGAACAATATTTTTTCTTGCAGGTAGACAGAAAAACCCCAAAGACAACTTGTAAAATGAATACATTTTAAATGGTCCTCACAATGACTGCAGTCATCATGATTAGAGTTGTGAATCTACAATAAGCTTGATTTTGCCCATTTATTCCTTCCTAGAGGCTACGAACAAGAACACAGAGTAACAAAGTCAGCAGGTTTGGCATAAGGTCAAGACAAACTCTTTAACCCAAGGTTCAAAAGTTGAATTTTCTCTCACATTACAAGAAAAGGAAAGACAAAATCAAGTGAAAGATCAAGACAAAGAGAACAAGCAATCAATCCTCAGTTCCTTCTGTAAGATATATGGAACTGGACATATTGAACATAAATATTTAACATTAATAATTTCATTGCCAAATAGACTCTAGCTAAACATGAAAGGAATCAGGAGATGGGATAGAAGAAGTCAGGAGAAGATTTATAAGAACTACTTTTACCTCAAACAAGTTAATAGTGACTGACAATAGGTGGCCTACTGCAGGGTGCATTTTCACAAGCCTATGCAGTAGACAGAAATAGAGAGAATGAAAACATTATCCTCCTACTATCCATAAAATCACTGCCATCAGCTTCATCCAAATGGGAGCCCATTGTGCTTTCCTCTGTCCAGCCTGGTTGGTTGCCTCACCATGAGCCCGCGGGACTTTCTTTGCATTCCAAAGAAAATCCAAAGTCCAATACTGCACCTTCCAGCTAAGATCCACCTCCTAGTGCTGCTCTCTGATTACTGGTCAGCCTCCATCCCATGGGCTGATCAAGGCCCTAAGGGCACTTGTAGGTCTTGGGCACAAAGCCCTGTGTGGGTGTCCACACACACACTGGGCTCTGCTCCCATTCAGCCTGGGGCCGTTGCTTCCTGCCTGAGCTGTGCTGTAAGTGTGCCTGTCTCCAAGTCTGTCACAGCCATGCCCAGCTATGCAGTCTGCTGGACTGGGCTCTGATCCATGGACTGACTGCCCAGCTTGACCTCAGGTCTGCCACCTAACTCCAGGTCCTGTCTGGTTGTCACCGGGCTGAGTAACACCCTGGCTGCTACCACAGGACTGGATTTACATTGCTGGATTTGCCTCATCACCAAATGATGCCAAGTGTCCTGAGCTCTCAAGTGGCCCCCTTGCCACCTCTAGATCCTGGGAATGGTGCAACAGAATCCTGGCTGGCAAGTCCCTGCCCTGCTGCTGTGTGTTACCCACCTGATGAACCAGCTACCTGTGACTCAGGGTGGTGGACCAGTCCCACATTGTCTTAAGCATTCCTCACTCCCAAAAGTTCACAGAAGGGCCCTCTGCAGCCCAGTCCACTATCAGCTTTTCAAGTAAAGGCACCAAGTAGATGGAGGCTGGTGTTTCTTCCACAGGTAGCCAGCTCACATGGGTGCAGACTCCCAGGTACTGAGATATCCTTCAGCTTGTGCACCTAATGAAAACACAGAGAGAGATGGATGGATATATTAAAAATGGGTATGGGAATATAGAGGGTAAAACAAAAGGAAGTTCTTCTAAGACTTTTTTTACTCTTGCAGTCCATAAATCAGGTTTGGGACTCTTCTGTGATTTTCATCTTACAATATCACAAAAATGTAGTAAAAGTAATTAATTTCCAACTACTGCACCTGCTTGTACAGTTTAAATTAAAATCAGAAACACTGCAAATCCCACTTCACAATGCCTTTCAGTGTTCAAGACTCTGAATTAAAGGCCTTCATTGTTTAGGAGGATTATTTCATTGCCTTCCCTGGCTTCAAAGAAATAAGAATCTTCACTCACTTTTCTATTGATCCTTGTTGATCAGATTAACTTTGTTTTGGATTCCTACAGAAACAAAAGACAAATTTCTATTTGTTGTGTTGTGAACACTTAATGTGTACAGTTTTGTTCAGTTCACGATTCTACTACCTATTACAAAGATAATTATTGGTTAGACAATGAAAGAATAAAGGAATTACTGTAAATTATGTTCTGTAAATACCAACAGTTTAAGCAATTACAAAATTATGGAATATTTCATAATGACATGTAATTACGGTTAATTCCACAATTAAAATTATATCTTTTATTTAGCAGCACTTGTTCTTTCATAAATAAGAATAATAATTAGGATTAAGAAAGGTCAAAGAATACTTCTATTTCAACACTACTAAATGCATTTCAAGCCATTCCTGTTCCTCTCATGTACTTTACATTCTGCGACTTTGATCTTTGTTATATTGTAATCTTAGAATGGGACAAGAGGCTCTCCTGGGACATCACAAGCCAAGAGAGCTGAACTGTGTTAGTCTGGCCATAGACAAAAGGTCTTAAGGTAGGAAGCACCTTTACTTGTGTGCTCAGAGGAATTATCCTCAGAAGTATAATACATTATAAAAACTAGCAGCTCTACTTTCTTACAGTGCTGTCCTGAACATCTACGTGCAAATCTATGTGTACATCTCCCGGAGCAGACCATTCAATTACCATGTGGGTTGGAAAGTCAGCTGTCAGCTGCATGGTGACTATTTCTCTGGTCTTGCTCACTCCCTTCTCCCTCCTCTCCATTCTTTCCTGAAATGGTTTACTGATAAAGATGGCACAGTGCTTGTCAGATGTCTCTAGCTTGCTCTCATGGTTTGTTTGCTGTATCAGGCGGCATCTTATTAGCAATCATGGCTGTATAAAAGCTATACTATAAACCCCTAAGAGAGAGAAGCATCAGTTTGTTACACTGCATTCTGGTGAGAGTTCAAAGCTATGAAATAAATGTATCTGTAGTCAACACAACTGACATATTACAGCCACATGCATTATTGCCACATTTTGTAGACTGCCCTGGTCAGTCCTTTAACACAGGCAAGGATGTTAATTCCACTCTTTCATTGCTATGTGCTCAACTGCTACAAAATCATAAAATAGTTTTGGTTCAATAGGATCTCTGGAGGTCATCTAGTTCTGCCCTCCTCTCAACATGGATTCAACTATGTCAGATTCCTCTATGTCTTGTCCAATTCAGTTTTGAATATCTTCAGGGATGATGAGTCCATAAACTGTCCAGGTTCTTATGCTTTCCTTTTATTTTATTTCCCACTCCCCATTGCCACCCTTCTTTTGGTATCTAAATATAATTTGCCATTATCTTCTTCTTTGCATCCTGCACTCTAGGCAGTGTTTCCATTTAGATTGAACTTTATCAAAAAGTACCTGAAAGCAACTATAGGACCTGCCATTAGTCTGCTGTTCATGGATGAACAACCATTATTTGTCCAGTTTCTCCTACCATGTATTCTAGGCTTCCAATTACCATGGTGTTCAAAGTTGTATGTGTTTGAATTAACATTCTTACTACTGGGGAAACTGTGCAAGTGCTACGTGCATGGAGGCATGAAGTCTAGTTAAACACACATACACTAATACTCTTTCCTTGCACTGTGAGCGTTGGAAGACAAACTGTAAAGTTACTTTATATCGGCTCTAGCTGAAGGTCAGATTGCAGCCACAGGCCACCATTTTTTCCATAAACAGTTCCTATTAACAAGCAACTGTTAGGAATGCAAAAGCAAACAAATCCAGAAATGTTTTTAACTCTTGCATACGTGCATGTTCTTCTGAGTGTATGTTTTAGTGGAATGAAAAGGATAACATAATTAGTCACACGATTATAGTTACATGAGGAGTCACCTGAGTTCCTAATTGCTTAAACTTATTTTTAAGCAAGACAAGTACATCAGTGGAAAATGGATGATTTTTTTAAATGTATTAATTATTGCTTAGGCTTTAGGGTCTTAGATGGAGTAGGCATTACATGCAGAAAGTCAATCCCTTCTCTGAATCTTTTTCAACTACAAAGTACAGATAAACATGAAGAATATAAGGATGCTGTTTTCAGTAAAAACAACTGAAAGAGCAAGAGTGGTTTTACTGTGGGATCAAATATGAAGCTGACAAGACTGAGCCAGGAAAGATGGACAAATACAAATATGGAATATGGAGACAAAAGAAAAATTGTGGGAAGCAATGGGCAAAGATAAGAAACAAGATGAGAAGACCTAAAACAGAATGATGAAAAAAAAAGTATACTGAGCTCTGAAAGAAAGACTGGTACCCTAAAGAAACTAACTAGTAGGATCCAACTTTTACATGTCAGCACATTATTAGCAGCTTTGTTGTTCAGTGGAGACACAGGAATCCAATAGCCTTCTCAACACGGAGTTTTTTCTTTCCCCAAGAAGGGCTATTCTGCTGTTTCTGTGTCCTACTGAATGAGAATAATTTGTCTGTTCTGTTCCCAGGACTCCAAGGGCTGTTCTTCAGTCACAAAACCTCACAGCAAAAGCAAACAAGCAAAAAAATGACAGTGAAATTGAAATGTCAAAGGTTCTTGACCACAGCTTCTTTTCCATCAAGTACCAGCTTCTGCTAGAGAAGTCCTTTTTAATGCCTGTAGAGCATATCTTAGTTTAAAGGAATGTAAAAACTTGCAACAATGTAAAAAATTGTCAGCAAACCCTGTGCAGGTGAAAATCTATTATGTAACACAGAAGTTGGCTCAGCTGTGGAGTAGCACTGCATTATGGGGAAACTTCCCAACAGGTCCCAAGATGGACTCATGAAGTGGAGATTAGTCAGAGCACCAATCAATACCTAAAGAGATTATTTTATTTGAAATAAATGAACTGGTATTTATCACTCTGTGAAACAGCAAATAGTTTAGACCAAGTAAATAATGTGAAGTAGAAGGAAATTGCAAAGAGCAGGCTTTGTAAGGATTGCAAGATTATTGTGAGTTACACTGGCAGCATCTACTACATCAATGCAACTGCACCAAGACTGCTTCCACGAAGCATTAGAATTATTAAGCTTAGCATAGAAATGTTTATGGCAACACTGTTCTGGGTTAGTGCAATTACAGCAGCGATGCCAGCACAGTATGAGCTACTGCAAATGCTTGTTGGTCTGAGAAGGGGTGAGAGAGAGAGCAAAACCTTCTGTGAACTACTGAATGACTGTGTTGTTGCCTAACTCTGTGACCCTCATGGAAAAGCTGAGGAAATAAATAAAAGGTGAAGCAGAAAATGAGCATTTCCTTGTCCATTATCGGCCCAGCACTGCCGAATATGTCCTATTACTTTCCTGGCCTTCAAAACACCTGCTTGGACTAGTATCTGTCTTTGAGTATCCTGTGACATTAAAAAAGCATCAAGGTGTTAAATATTTGAACTTATAGACATAGGCAGACACAATAAAAATACTTCAGGTCCCACTATCTACACCCAAGCTAACAGATATTTTACTCCACTGGTAGTCTTTTTAACTTGAAAGTACAGAGTATACTGAATAAGTAATTCCTTGCATGTTTTCCCTTTGCATGTAGTAATCAACCCCAAAAGGCTTCCAGCTGCTGAACTGAGGGTCTTAATTTGGGCCTGTTGTGTTTATGAAGGCTCATAATTCCTCACTGTTCTTAATAATATCTGTAAGTCTCTGAGCATCATGACTTAGTCTTCTAAAATTTATCTTGTCTGGGACCAATGCAAAACATATGAGGAAACAGTAGAATACACATATTGCATAAAATATCTTGTAAATTGAAGCAGTATAGTTATACATGAAAAATTAACAGTGGATGTGATATTATCATTATTATTTGAATGTTCTCAAGCCCAGGCAAAAAAAACCAAAATTGCCACCTTTGACAGGGAACTGCCATGCATATATAAAATGAAACATATGGGATGGGGAACTGCAGTTTTGAGGAGAAAAACCTGCAGTGGATCAATATAATAAATTCAGTGCTAATTTCTAGAGTATGATGGTGCAGCTCATAATTGCACACCAAGTTCTACAAAATGCTACAGTGATTTAACTACTACAAGATCCCAACCCTATTTTTTTTTCTGTTTCTTACCTTATTTAGACAAATAATTCAGTGGAGGACATGATTTACTTTGTTGTTAAAAAGTCATATTATTGGCCCACTAATTTGTTTAAGAACCACATATGAGGGATTTTCTTATAATAAGGTGTTTAATGGATATCTTTTCACTTCATTACTATTATTTTATTAAAACCACTTTATTTCTGCTCTCACTGTTATCCTGTTGCAAGGCTTTCAATGGACCAGTGCTGTTTGATACAGGTCAAGCTCAAACTGTCCTGCCATTCAAATACAATCTGGAGTTGTTAGAAAGAAAAAAATATAAAAGATGTGGACCTCATAGAATTTAGCATATTGATGTAGAGGAAAGAAGCAAAAGGGGAAAAGTAATTACATTTTAGTAAGCCTAAAGTAAAGTAAAAAACATAGGTAAGTATAAAAATGCATAAAAATTTACAGTCTTATTTGAGTGCAAAAATCTTGCCTGGGTCGACATTGGGCATTAAAAATCTAAGCATCAGTTTACACCTATCCTTAAAATGCAGTCCAAACAATATTATTGAAAAGTATTATTGGATAAAACAAAGAGTGGTCATTAAAATGCAGCACACATCAATGGATACATAAATCAATTATAATAGCAAAAAGAGTGACTATACATCTAAGGAAAAAGAAACCAAAGACAGAAAATACACCAACTGCTACTAATGCTGCAGTGTTAGAAGAAAGCTATAGAAGAGTTAGAATGACATTGTAAATTACTCTGTTTATTGAGTATTAAAAAGAATCTGAGAAGCTTTGGTGAGGAATTTTAATTCAATAAGTTCTAGTCTTAGATTTATTTAATAGTTTGTCCTACCACAACTACATGATTGAAATTATACAGCTGTAGTTTATCAGTAAAAATACAGTGAAAATACATAGATGCTCCAAAGAGGGTAAGAATAAAAGCACACAGACAAATATTATCTGATAATGTGGGTGTTTGTTTATAAAAAATAATGGAATAAATTACATTATGTAGCTATGTTGTGGCAACTGCACTTGTAACTTTAAGAAAAGCATAGGTCCTCAAGAATTAAAATGCCAGGCCTGCAGATCTATAACTCCCATAATATCCTAAAGTCATTACAAACATTTCAGTGAGGGTGCCAGTTGATTCTAATAACAGTGTGTGCAAATGACATATAGTAGAGGAGACCAACATATTTATGTGACTATAAACAGTGAAATGAAATGTTGTGATAATTTTGCTCTAAGATCTGAAAATGACCATGATCTGAGCTTTTAATATATTAGACATTTTTAATATAATCATGAGGTTTGAGGTTTTCTGAAGTCAATTCTCCATTCTCACTGTAACAGATCTGAGGCTACTCTTGGGTTCAACACTTGGTATATTTACCTGAAAGTGCAAAATGGTCATCAAACATTTCTGGCACCCTGAAATAGGAGTTGAGGTGCTGGTGAGCTGGTAAGCCCCCCTGCCCCCACAGCACCAGCAGCTATTGTAACCCGTGCATAAAGCTATTTCACTTCGCCAGTGTGAAGCAAAACTCATGAAAAAAAATAGGATCCCTGCCCTTAAATGGAGAATTCAGGGGACGGCAGGGACTGAGGCTCGTTCTCGCCACTCCTTTCCTGCCTGATGTTCCCCACATCCCCAGACCGCCGCGCCTTGAGCCCCCCGAGGGTGAGAGGGGCCCTCCTCTCCTCCCTGAACTGCTGGGGCGTAAGTTTCGCACAGCGCAAGCTGCTCAGCGACTGACTGAGGGTTTGAGCAGGTATGCCTGCAGCAGGGCAGGCAGCTCTGGAAAACATCTTCGTTTCCAGAGGCCGGCGACAGAAAAGGCGCAGGAGCGGGCTGAGGGCGCTGAGAGGCCGGAGGTGCGCCAGAGCCGCGCAGGGTCGCTGGCGCTCACTGCCCTCGCCACCTCCGCCCGGCGACCGCCGGGTTGCCTCCCACCTGGTCACGCAGGGCCAAGGGGGACTGGGAGAGAATTCCCTGCCGAGCAGACAGGTTTGATGCTTTGATCCGCGGGTACTTCTACAGTTCTGACCCTGCGTGTTGGGTACGTCCGCGCCCACAGGCTAATGGGTGGTGCCCTTCTTCGCTGCAGGACTGCGTGAGTGGGAGCCTCAGTGCCACCCATTATGGGACTCCCAAGCACGGCTGCGTCTCGAAATGGTGCCTGAACATTGTTCAAGCTTAGTTTTAAGCTTGCACCTACTTTACCCTCCCTGCCCACGGTTTGAGTATACACACGCTCCTCTTTCCCTCTTGCTGGTGTTTCTCAAGCAGAAATGCTTGGTAGGTTCTTACCTACCAAAGGAAGGTAAGGGAGAAATACCTTTTTCATGTTTTGCATCTCCAGGCCACCTTCCCCACCTCCAGAGATATCTTTTAACGTCTGTTCTCTAATCTAACAGAGATCCGACTTCCTGCATGGTGCCCGAGCATCACTGCTGGGGCAGCAAGGGAAGGAGAGGTCGGTCCGACCCCTTGCTGCTCCTCGCACTCCAGTTCAGGCCCTGCCGATGACCTCGTTGTGTTCGAGGAAGGGGGAAGGACAGACCGAAAGTTCTCATCTCAAGCGACAAGTAGCTGCCCAGTGACGCCTTCGAGAGGACCCACTGTCAAACCATAGAGATGCTTCCCAACGCAGAAGCAAACAAACAAACCAAAATGTTTTTGATCTAGTTTCTCTACATCAGGTAAATAGAATACATCAAGGAGAACTTCCCATTATTGAATAAGTTAAAAAAAAAAAAAAGGTTTTTTTCTATTTTTCCTTTTTTTTTTCTGGGTCAGCTAATGCCCGAGTTGTGGTGCTTTCAGACAAACCTTCCGACAAGGGTTGCAGTTCAGCACTGTATGCGTTGTATTTTTTAAACAAACAATGCAAGTAGCTGGAAAATTTGGGAACCAAGGAGAAAAGTCAAGGGCAGAGGCTGGCTAGTTTTTGTTGCCACGGCTGAAGAAGCATAAATAATCAAAGGACTGTGATTAGTTGCACTGACCATAAAACTACGGGGAAATTGAGAGAGAAAAAAAAAATAGATGACGACTGTTTTGTAGCTTGTCACTCCCCGCTCTGACATCTTCCTGTTTCTGGCCAGGACCTCTTCCAGACGTGGCACTGAGAGGAAAGGACAGCAGCCCTGGGGAGCAGCTCCGATCCCGGCGGCTGCCCCGGGATGCGCAGGGCGCGGAGCGTCGCGCAGCCCCTCTACCGACTGCAGCCGGGCGGCCTCACCGCCGTTTGCCGAATGGCGCCGGCGCCGGCTTCTCGCCTCGCAATTCAAGCGGCAAAGACATCCGTGTCCCGTCTTTCCCTCGCCCCTACCGCCCGCCCCCACGCCCGCCTGCGCGGCGCGGGGAGGCGCGTTACTTACGCGAGTCGGCGGCGGCGGGCTGTGCAAGGCTCCCCGCCGGGAGTCGAAGGGAGCCCCGATCGTAGCGCGCTCGGCGTACCCACCGACGGCTGGCAGAAGCAAAGAGTTAAAATATAAAACCATAAAATATTGTGGGTTTGTTTTATTTTTTTTTTTAATATTAATGTTCTTATAACGGAAGTTCTTATCAGTGGGTTGCACTGTACTTGGCAAACAAGCCTTTTTACCTTTTAAACAAATAATTCATTAGGTAATTAAATTCAAGTGAGATTACTCTAATTAAATATACACTGCTGTTGAATCATAATTTCTATGTGGCCTAGTTAAAGATGAACGATCTCTTATTCCTGACAAAAAAAAAAAAAAAAAAAAAAAAAAAAAAAAAAAAAAAGAATTCCCCGGTGACTGGAATAATAGATTTATACACCACCATACAGAGGTCATTTCAAGAAAGAAGCAACACCAAACACAACATAAAGGGACTTTTCATGTCTGGAGATACTAGAATTTCAGGTTTTATTGCTGCAAGTTCTATTAAAAGACTTTGTGGAACCTAGGAGGAAATCAAAATTATCTTTCAAAAGGCGATAAGTTATATAAATATGTGCACAAGCAGAAATGTGTCTCTGAAGGTATTAGTTCTGCATAATTTCCAATGAGTAGCTACTAGGCCTCAAAGGAAACAGTGCATCTTGAAATGCTCTGAAGGCTTACATTGGCCAAAATAAGGCAGGACTTTAGCAAAATTAGAAGTAACTTTGTAGCCAACGATGTGCTATATGTCCTGGTTCCCTTTAATAGCATTAGGCGTTCAAACCATAAAGACTAATCTGGAGAGTAGAAGTTCCTGCTCTCTGCTTTGATCTCCTTCCTCTTGGCTGTTTAAAGCTGACAGTTTGGCTGAATGGCATTCACTGCTTTCATTTGTAAGACATGAGTTTCCTAGTGTTCCAGAGCTAGCAGCTACACCTGTACTGCAGGAATTTACATTGCATTGCTCCAGGATGGCATTGATTTGGGACGGGTGAAATACAAACACAAACTAATTAAAAACTGCATAATGCAGCCCTACAGGAACAAGACAGAAAAAAACCAAATAAATACAACTGCAGCTGGCACGGCAATTGTGCCTCTGCCCCCAAGCAACAGTCTGGTGACATAAAATTATAAACCTTAAAAAACTCACATAATTGCTGTTGATCATTTTGGAGACAAAATGGAAATTATTTTGTTAATTAAGTTCAGACCCATAAAATATTCATAGATAGGTAGATAGATGGACAGAGAGAGAAAGTGCAGGAGAGGCAGATGATACGTTCCATAGATTTTAATCCTTGTCCATATAGGCCTGTGTGCATAGCTCTAATAATTCATTTGCAAAAGTGCAAAGGAAGATAACATCCATGAATTCACGTTGCTATCACAAATAAGTGTAAGTTCATCTGAGGTGAATTGATAAAGGTTTAATGAAAGTCATCACCAGGGGAGGGAAAGTCAATTTCTCTTAGTTTACTTTTAAAAAGTTGTATTTTTCATTTTGAAAGCACATGCTCTTGCTCTCTGAATAAAATAATCTTTGTAAACACCTTACTAGGTGCTACCTTGAGTACAATCAAATGCTGCAGCTGCTCAGGCTTGGATCCCTTCCTGTACTGCCTGTGTACACTGAAGATGTGTATATATTCACACTTAGGGAATTGATCCTGAATCCCTGATTCCAAGTTTGTGTTTATTTAGACAAACCAAACCATTCATTTGCACAGTCAGAGGTCTAAAGGCTGCTGTTACTGTGAATGAAATTGGCAAAAATAGAGTGAGATTCTAAAAAAATTCCTTCCTTCCTTCCTTCCTTCCTTCCTTCCTTCCTTCCTTCCTTCCTTCCTTCCTTCCTTCCTTCCTTCCTTCCTTCCTTCCTTCCTTCCTTCCTTCCTTCCTTCCTTCCTTCCTTCCTTCCTTCCTTCCTTCCTTCCTTCCTTCCTTCCTTCCTTCCTTCCTTCCTTCCTTCCTTCCTTCCTTCCTTCCTTCCTTCCTTCCTTCCTTCCTTCCTTCCTTCCTTCCTTCCTTCCTTCCTTCCTTCCTTCCTTCCTTCCTTCCTTCCTTCCTTCCTTCCTTCCTTCCTTCCTTCCTTCCTTCCTTCCTTCCTTCCTTCCTTCCTTCCTTCCTTCCTTCCTTCCTTCCTTCCTTCCTTCCTTCCTTCCTTCCTTCCTTCCTTCCTTCCTTCCTTCCTTCCTTCCTTCCTTCCTTCCTTCCTTCCTTCCTTCCTTCCTTCCTTCCTTCCTTCCTTCCTTCCCCCTCCTTTTAACAGAAATGTTCCTCTGGTTGGGCGTGAAGGGGAGGAGAGGGGAGTCTGGCGCTCCAGAGCTACATCACCTCTCCGCCTATAATTGTTTGTCACATGCCCTGTTGTCACAAAGTGGGGTTGTTTCCCAGACCCTGCTGGAAAAAAGGTGCAAAGTAATAATGAGTGTTTAACAAGGCTCATAAATCAGGGCTGATGAGAAGCGCTCATGATGGTCACACGGCGGCGACAGGGCCTGGCAGCGGGCGACCAGTGAGAGGAGACCCCTGCCACGGTCCTGCCGGGCCACCCCCACACTGCCAGCACCTCCAAAAAAGTAAACGTCCTCAAATGAAACACGGTCCCATGCTAAATCAGATGTAATAGACTTAATGAAAACTCAGTCAACTGATCCAAATAGTCGGCAGTCGTTGCATAATTAGAATCTAGGAGAGATATATTAAATTAATGTATTCTGTCCTGCACAGATTAATCATTAAAATATATAGGATTGATACTTAACATGGTAGAGTTATTTTAAACTTACACATTAATAAAAAGACAGCTAGAAAAAAAAAAAAAAAAAAAAAAAAAAAAAAGTTAGTGAAACTACCTGCTGAGAACAGTCAGAAAATTAGCAACATAGGGATAATCTATTTTTTTTTTCACACCTCCTTCTCCCCCTGCACATTCTTTCCACAGGAAAGAAAATTGAAACAGGCTGTTAACTGAAGAAATCATCTTAAATTTCTTTGTCTATTACCGGTGAGAGCTGAAAATGAAAAGAGGATTTGCAAAAGAAATCGTTACCAGGACGATCCAGAGCAGTTACAGAATTAAATGAAAACTTTTCTCCCCAAGCCACAGACAAGGCGTTTTAGAGACTAAACCTCCCTTTCTTTTGGTAGATCTGATTATCAACGCCGCATAAACCCCGAGTTTTACCAACGGGGCCATATGCTCGTGTATCTGCCCGCGGAGACGGCGCCCAAACGCATGTATCACTGTGGAAATTACACGGGGGAACCGTAGACTAGTAAGTATCTGAACTGCACTCTCAGACTGTGCTCTGCTTAGTATCCTATTCTCCCCATAGTTAGGTGTCTCCTTTCAACATCTCTGTCATCTCCATTTGAAGATATTTTCAGCGGTTTATCACTGCCATCTCCAGCCCTGCGCATTTGCAGCAGGTTATCACAATTGCCAGTCCCCCCTGGCTGATGGGTTGCGCTGATTACCATCACTGCCCTCAGATATTTGGTGCGGATTCCCAGCACTGCAATATCCACTCTTAGGACATCTGGAGCAGATCAAAATCACTGACTTCATTTTTCAGTAGAGTCAGTGTAAAAGCTTCACACAGCCTCTTCGCAAACGTACCCTGTAGTCAATTCCCGCAGAAACAGCCTTCAGTTAAAATTCGGCCAAGCAGCGACCCCTATGTCTGGATTTGCATTTCTTATCGGACCCCTATCTAAACTGATTTGTTAATAATAAAGAGAAAATCTCTTGGCACTGGATGCATCGCCTTAAGAAACTGGAAGGATCACACTGTCTTAGCAAACTCCTTCTCAAGAAAGGCTCCTTAAGAAGTTTATCTGCCAAATGATCTTTGAATTAGATGAGCGTGGCCATTTAGGTCGATTTACTTTAAACAGTATACAATTTATTTTAAGCGATTACCTTAGGTATAATCACATTATGCTCAGCGCTGTTAGGTATTTCTCTCCCGCCTGATTTCTGATGTGCATCCGCTCTCCGACGGGAAGGTGACTGCTTTTCACTCTCAGTCCAAATCCTTTTTTTGCTACGTGACTGTTTATCGTCTTTTAAAACGCTGTTCGGCTAATGAGTTGGCACCGCGCTCCTTTTTGTTAGGTCTCGCAGAAAGTTAAGGAGGTGTTCAAGCAACTACACAGTTCTCAGGGAAATAAATGGGGGAAAAAAAAAGTAAAAGGAAGAGTCTTTTTTGGTTTTTTTTTTTTTTTTCGAATTATGATTACAATTTTTTTTTAATCTGCATTTTATTCCTCCTATTAACAATTTGAAGCTAACTTATGAGTAGGAGGGGTTGATCACACCGACCTTTTGGAAGGTTTAGGTCCAGGGTTTAGGGAAAGATTTTCCTAGCGCTTCGGGCAGCTGCTGCTGATGTTTGTAATTTTCCGTACAGTTTCGTTCTTTTCGCACTTTTGTTATTAAGCTCCTGCTATAGGTCTTGTATGGGAGGAAATAAACCCAGAATCTCTCGGACCTTCACTAAACAGATTTTCAAGCTAAGTAGCTTAGTGTAGCAGCTCTGGTCCCAGCTTACTTGCACAAGGGGGAAAAAATTAAAAAGGGCTTTGAAAGGTTGCCTACTAAAGTGACTTAATAAACCGTCATAAGGAAAAAAAAAAAATGGGCAATGTCCTGTGCAGGAGCAGGAATCGCGTGGGGTGATCAGAATTGTGCATAATTAATGGCGTTCGCAGGACCCTGCTCATCCTTGTGGAAGGAACTTTGCAGATGATGAACAAAGCTTTCATGCCGGTCTTCTAACTTTTCCCCCTCCTTGGCGGTTTTTTTCCCTTCCTACTTTCTTTTCCTTCCAATTTACGTTTGTTGTTGTTTTGTTTTTTTTTTTTTTTTTTTTCTCCCTTTTTTTTTTTTTTTTTCTTTCCGAAATCACAAGTACAGGTAACCTGCACTTTGTATTTATTTGCTCCATTTCTACTCAAGGTGAAGAGTAGCGAAGTTCGCACCAAAAAGATGCAGGGCTGATAGAAAAGCAAAGGAGACTTTTTTCCCTTTTTCTTTCCCTTTTTTTTCTTCCCTTAACCGATCCGAGAAGGATGAGAGCGAGTGGGGGAGGGGATGACTCACATTACTTAAGCCTCCAAGTGGAAACCTTTTCTGGATACGCATTCCACACAGATCTAAAGAGCTAAGAAGATTTCGGCAGCGTCGGTGCCTTATCCCACCTTTATTTACCTGAAGCCCTTGTAATGTGACACTTCCATTCGCAAAATAAGGCTGCAAATTTCAAGTCCCACTCAGCTCTGTTACGGCGGTGCATTTTTGTCTGAGGGTCGCTCTCCTGCTTTGAGGGTGAGATTTTGGAGAGGTGCGGGGGAGGTACTGCTCTCCCTGTTAGACATAGGAAGGGGAAAGTTCCCTATTTCCAACTGATGGGGAAGGAAGTTTAATCAACACCATGAGACGGAGCGGTTCCCTGGAGCACGGGGAGGAAAGGGCTGGCCGGGGTTGGAGACACCCCGCGGGGGCGTTGGCAGGAGGGGAGGCATTTCCCTCCGCTCCCGCGCAGCCAATTCCCGGCGGGATCCGGGCTGCCGACCTCAGCCCGGTGCTGCAAGCTGGGAGAGGGGGCGCGAAGCCCCGCGGAGCGGCCCGAACCTTAAGGCTGACTCTCGCTCTGGGTTCGGGAAAAGGAGAGAGACACCCGTCGTCCTCCCACTCCTCCTCCTTCTTCCCTTCCCCTTCTCCCCTTGCATCCCGAAAAACCGCGGGCCTTTGAGTCTGCGGCTGCTCCGCGCCGCGCTGTCCCTTAAGGAAGAGCTCGGCCGCCCCTTTCAGCACAAAGACGGAGCTTCTGGGCTGCAGGGACCGCGGCGGCGAGGGCCGGGCCGGGGACGGCCGCTCCGCGCCCTTCCGCGGGGCCTCTCCGCCGGGGCCGGCCAAAGGGACGGCAGCGCCCGGCCCGGCCGTGCGGACTCTGCGCAGCCGGCGGAGCGGGAGCGCAGCCCCGGCGCGGGCTGCGCGCTGAACTCGTGGGGCAGAGCGGCCCCCGGCAGTCCCACCGGGGCTGGGAAGGTCAGGGCAAGAAATACCCAGCCCTCGGCCCGCCGCCCCCGCGCTCCTCGTTTTCCACAGCGGGGGAGCTGGGAGGGCCCCGGCAGTGGTAGGAAAGGGAAAGTTTGCGGTGCCGCCCGGGCAGTGCGATGCTCTCTCGGTCCCAACGCGGTTCGGGCGAGCCCAGCTACGTCGGGGAACTGGACAACACCGCAGGCAGGGCACAGCGGTGACAGCCCGCCTCCCTTAAGGCAGCCGGGTCCCTCGCAGAGGAGTCCTTTGTCTCCCGCTGCACCTTCCACCCCTCTCAAAGGGGAGAAAGCGAAGAAGAGAGGAAAAAAAATCCCTTCCTTTAATCATTGTTGTTAATGATCATAATGGCAAGAGCTCGTTTTGGTCCTTTCTTGTGTGTATCCCCTGTGTCCCCCCACCTCGTCCCTCTCCCTGTGTTTCCCCGCGATGTGTTTCCTTCGGTCCCCACTGAAACGGGGGGATGGAAGTTTTGACAACCAACAAGACACTCGGTTTCCCCTTAACCCCTCCCCAGCTCGGGGGCGAGGGCTGGGGGTCCTCTGTGCCCCTCGGCATACATGTCGAGGTTGTTGATTTGCGGGATTATTTATTTCCAGTATTCCGAGAACTGTCGCAATGCCTATGATAATTGTCCCTGAGTGTCAATCCGTCGGCAGGGCATGAGGAGGAGAAAGGGCGGCGGGGAGGGTCGCATCGCTGCGGGTCTTTTTTTTTTTTTTCCTCCAGTTTTCTTTTTTTTTTTTTTTTTTTTTTTTTTTTTTCTTTTTACTAAAGATTGTTCTGGGAAGTACTGCTAGGAGCCTTTTGACTTTCAGCAAAGTTGCGAATATGTGTTTGTGCATGAGTGGTGTTTGTGGGTTGCTCTAGAGAGATCGCATTTATTTATTTATTTATCTGCCCTTTTTTTTTTTTTTTTTTTTTTTTTGGTAGTGGTAAATTGTTACAAGTTGCCTGGCTGCAAAGCCCCCTTTTCCTCTCACGGCCACTCTCGTTTGTTCCTGAGTCCAACGACGACAAGGGGGACTCAATGTTAAAGGTGGAAAAAAAACCCCAGCAACACAGTTGTTTTTGTTAAAAGGGGACACACTAAGGCTGCGAAACAGCAAAACCCCAATGTTGGACAGCTGTAAAATCGTGTAGACAGGTTGTCATACAGCAGTGGGGGCTTTTCTGAAAGGAGCCCATTGCTAAACATTAAATACACTCGGAGCAGAGCACAGCAGCTGCGCGGACACACGCACACACACACGCACACGCAGCTCCGAGCCGAGCGGCCCGGGCTGGGCTGCGCACCACGTGCTGCGCCGAGGGGGGCGGCGGGGCGGGCGGGGGGCGCGGGGCGGCGCTTCCAGCTCAAGTGGGTGCCAATCAAAACATCAACTTCAAATTGTATCTGAAAGATCAGCCTAGGACCTAAGGGCAGACACATCAGTTGGAGCTCAATTGTTGATCAGATCACATCTAAGGGATTTAGGAGCACAGAAGAGCCGAGATTTGAGGAAAGACACCCCACTGAATCCTGCCACACTCCTCCTCCTCCATACCTAGGGTGCAATATATATCTGACAGAAAGAAATCAGAACGAAAAAAGAAAATTATCGGCTCGATTTCTTTTCTCTCGCCCTGCCTGACTCCAGTAAAGAGCGGGGTGGGGGGGGGGAGGAAAAAAAGAAAGAGAGAGAGACAGAGATCCAGAGAAGCCCGGGTTTGTTCCTCTCCCCTCCCCGGCTCTTCAGCAGACTCCCTCCTCCCCCTTTCTTTTTTTTTTTTTTTTTTTTTTTTTTTTTTTTTTTTTTTTTTTTGTATAATTCCTTCCCCCCCCCTTCCCCCCTCCTCTTTTTTTTTTTATATCTCTGCCGCTTCTGCTGCTGTCGCCAGTACTGCTGCCGCCGCCTCTGTGCCCGCGCCCCGGAGATGTCCTTCCCCCAGCTGGGCTACCCGCAGTATCTCAGCGCCAGCCAGGCGGTGTACGGGAGCGACCGGCCCGGGGTGCTGGCCGCCGCCGCCGCAGCTGCCGCCGCCGCCGCTGCCGCCTCGGGCCGGCCCGCGGGCGCCGAGCTGGGCAGCGGCTCGGCCGCTGTCACCTCGGTGCTGGGCATGTACGCCAGCCCCTACAGCGCCCCCAACTACAGCGCCTTCCTGCCCTACACCGCCGACCTCGGCCTCTTCTCCCAAATGGTGAGTGAGCACCGCGCTGCCCCCCGCGCTTGCCTGAGTCCGCCGAGCGCGGCCGCGGAGGCCGGGGGAGCCGGGGGCGGGCGGATGCTACGGAGCCCAGCGCGGGGGGCGGCGGGCCGGCTGCGGTGGCGGCTCACACCCGGCTTGGGGTCCGCCGTGGAGAGGGAAGCGCGGCTGTCGACGGGTCTGCGGGCGAGAGTGGGGCTGGGGGTCGCGGGCTCAGTCTGCACGCGAAGCCCCCCCATCCTCCTCGTCGTTCCAGCCGGGCAAAACTCCTCCGAGTTTTTCTTGGCGGTGGAACCGCTAAGCAGGGCTCCTGCCTCCGTATTGTCGGCTTTCCCTAGCAACTCGACTATTTTTTTGTTTTCTTTTCTTTCTTTGTTGTTATTGGTGGTGTTGTTGATGGGTGATATTGTCGGTCCTGCTGTTTCACTGGGCTTTCCAGCGCGCTCCTCTTTCCGCTTGGTACTTTTCTTTTCCGCTGAGCAATAAAGAGGTTCCGTCCGAAAGGCCAAAGTGTCGGTACCTGGGGCGCCCGTTTATTTCAAGGCATTTTCCTTAAGCCTTGAAAATGTCCCGTTCTGTTCCTTGAACTTTTCATACTCTGATTATGGCGGGTATCATAGATGGGATTTGCATGAAACGAAAGAGGGTATCTACATCCCATTATAGGCATCGAGGCAAAAACGCATATCGGCGTTAATTCTAAGGGAAATTGTAGCCACCCAGACTGTCCTCGGGATTCATTTGACATTTTCTTAAAAACGTAATAGTTAAAAAGTGAAACTTTTTTTTTGTTTTTAAACTAACTGTTTTTATATCCGGTGTTGTTGAAACATTTTCTTTGCTGGTATTACCAAAATTGTCGGCGGCGCTACACATAGGTTCCACTTAATTTTCTAAACGTCCCTCTTTGCTCTCTTTCTGACACAGAAAAGTGTGAATATTTATAACTGAATGCACGCAATGCATAACTTGTTAGGGTTTTTAATAAATATATATAGGCAAATAGGAAAATACGCTGTTGAAAAAGGGACAGCATCTGAAAACAGATCATTTTTCTACTGCAAACATTTCCTATAAAGTCACTTTAAACAGCATGCATTTCCTACTCTTTTTTTAACCTTGATTTTGGAAATGCCGTAAAAGTTGAAACAGAAGCAATGAGTAATTGACAAGTGGCTTCTTCAAAAGAATTCCCAACAGAGTTTACACAAAAAATATCATTTCAGCAACAATAACAAAAGACAGTAGAATAAAGGGAGTGCAGAAAGCCCACTCTGTAACACATTACAAAAATTACATCGGGCTACTCTTTGTGTATAAGCGGTGTCTCTGAAATTAAAATACATGATCATTCTTAACTGTTCGACAAAGTTAAATTAGTTTCTTCACAAACATTATTGAAGAGGTCGATTTCTAAGGCTGACATAAAGTATGACATAGTAGTATGAAGAATGTATTTCTGGACCAGGCAAAAAAACAAAACAAAACAAAAAAAAACCGAGATCGTAATAGAAGAAATAAAGAAAGAAAACTGCTTGAAATGTTAGCTATTTTGGAACAGTTCCCGTTCTTACTCGCAAAGTATCCTGGTATTTTATTACAGTGATTAACCATGACGGTGATATTTTGAAATAAATTCTAAATTTCGGAACATTTGTAAATCAAGAACTAAAATATTAGGTTAATATCTGGACAATTTGCGGTAATAATGAGGCCTAATGAGGTTGCTAGAAAGATAAAATGTTATTTACCAAAACACCTGATGGGATAATTTGACTTGGTGTGTTTTACTACTGATGATAAAAAGAATATTGATTGCAAATAAATCACCGTCTCTAAACGCTTGTAAACAGCTTGTGTTTGCTCTGGCCGGATCAAAGTAAAACTTATGAGATAAAGTGTCTAAATATCCGTATTCTACAATGCCTGGATCAGTTTTCATTCCAGAGTTTAAAGGCTCTTCTAACAGTTCGAAGTTAATGTTTTACTCCAGAATCTTGGTGTATGATTTGGGGAGCGGGGACGGTGGTGTTGGCATGTGTGTGGAAAGTCTTCCACATTATGAGTCTCTTCATACTGAAGTTGTGCATTCATCCCCCCAGCCTCATCTCACTAGGAGCAAAAATAAAGAATGCTCTGCATGCATTTCTAACATCCCCCTGGATACTTTGCAGATAAATGCGGCGCTGTGCGCGGGCATTAGTTTGTAACTGCGGTGTAGTACCTGTTCTATGTGCCTGATAATTTCAAGGGCACAGTAAATTGTCTCGCCGAGGCAAAGGCGAAGTTGCTGCCTTTCCGTCGTTTGGTTTGGTTTGGTTTGGTTTGCGGAGAAAATACTCACAATGTCTGTCAGACCGCCGCTTAGCACCTCTCTTTCCTTTCCCTGCAAGAAGGGGGAATCATTTGGGAACAGCTCTCTGTATGATCTAAATGTGAAGAGCCTGGAACGGGCAGGGCCGAATTTGGCTGTGAAGACCCTTTGCACCGCTGAAAGGCGTATTCCGGTTCCCGGAGTAGCCTATTCAGGTCTGTTAGAGACGCTAACGAGATAATTGATGTGCTTTTTCCTCTCCGCTTGTCTGAATGTGTTGCAGGGCTCCCAGTACGAGCTGAAAGATAATCCGGGTGTCCACCCTGCTACCTTTGCTGCCCACACTGCCCCCGCCTATTATCCCTACGGACAATTCCAATACGGGGACCCGGGGCGGCCCAAAAATGCCACCCGGGAGAGCACCAGCACCCTCAAGGCCTGGCTCAACGAGCACCGCAAGAACCCCTACCCCACCAAGGGCGAGAAGATCATGCTGGCCATCATCACCAAGATGACCCTCACCCAGGTCTCCACCTGGTTCGCCAACGCCCGCCGGCGGCTCAAGAAGGAGAACAAGGTGACCTGGGGCTCCAGGAGTAAGGACCAGGAAGATGCAAACCTCTTCGGGAGTGACAATGAGGGGGACCCCGAAAAGAATGAAGATGATGAGGAAATTGACCTGGAGAGCATAGATATAGATAAAATTGATGAGAATGATGGGGAGCAGAGCAACGAGGAAGAGGAGGAGAAGCCCGAGCTCCTGAGACAAAGCAGTGAAGAGGAGCACTTGGAAAAGGAGAAGGATTTGGCACTGTCAGGGTCTGAAGGGCTGAAACCCAAAGACGCGCTGGCCATGGTGAAGGAGGCCTCTGACAATAGCACGAGAATCATCAGTCCTGGGGGACCGAACAATTTACAGATGCCATCTCACAGCAAACCCAAGATTTGGTCTTTGGCAGAGACGGCAACCAGTCCTGATGGTGCCCTGAAATCTTCTCCTCCTCCACCCCCTCCTCCCCAGGTTAACCACACTTCTCCTCAGATTCAGCACCCTGCTTTTCTCCCTAGCCATGGACTCTACACATGCCAGATTGGCAAATTTCACAACTGGACAAATGGGGCTTTCCTCACTCAGAGTTCTCTTCTAAATGTGAGGTCCTTTTTGGGAGTAAATCACCACCATGCTGCTCATCACAATCACCACCTCCAGGCCCAGCAACAATCTTCTGTTTTAACAGCAACCCTGGGAGCTCTAAGCAGCGAAAAACCTTCAGAGAGGACCAGTCCCAAGCACATAGGTAATTAATGTATCAGGCTTTCACCTCTCCCTCCACCCCCAACACTTGCACGTGAACTTCTCCTTGAGGAATGGTGTCACACTGGTGTAACTGATTGCTTTTAATGGAGCTACAGTTTACTCTAGCGTTGATTTCCGGCCCCCCATCCAGCATGTTGGTCTCATACATTAAGCACATTTCACGTGGCCTATTACATTCTCACCCTATACGCCCATCAAGTAAGATGAAAATTCAGGAAGAGCACAGTGAAACGTATAGGTTTCATGACCCCCATCTCCCAATAACTTCAATGACAGTAAGAAATGTGTCAAGAAAAGCTTGCAGACTACTTAAATACTGAAAGTAGGGTATAGTGCTGTACACACAGACACATGTGTCTGTTCATGTCTGAACAGGAGGGTGAGAGGGAAGTGTGTTCTCTGCTGTGTCCAGATTCTTACTGTTATTATTCTAAAATGGTTCTCCTGGTTTTGTTTGTCTTTTTTTTTTTTTTTCTTTTATTTTCTTTTTAAATTTTGTTTTGTTTCTTTTCTTTTTTTGTCTCCTTCTAGAAAGAGAAAATGTACCGAGAACTGACTCCCCACCCCAGCCGCTAAAATCGCCCTTCCAGCCTGTCCGTGACAAGTGAGTTTGTTTGTTTGTTTTCACTGTAGGAATGTTACCTATGTGAAACAAAGTGTTTGAATAATAAAGACTAATTATAACACCTAATCATCACCATAATAATACATACCGACAATGAGAACAGCACAGGAGTTGCTCTAATCTTTTCAAACTTAGGCTAAATTGCAATTGTACATAGCCAGACTGTAACTTTTCTAAAACTTAACAGATCTCAAAGATCTTGTGTTAATTACACCAGAGACAATGATTTTTGTGAGATTATCTATTACTAAGACGCTATAGCAATATACACGCAATTGAAGCAAAAAAAAAAAAAAAAAAAAAAAAAGAAAAAGATACTTTTTTCCCTGAAAGATTGTCACGTTGCTGTTTTCTTTTCTTTTTTTTTTTTTTTTTCCCTTCCTCCCTTCCCCCCCTGCAGCTCTTTGGCTCAGCAAGAGGGAACACCGAGAATTTTAACAGCTCTCCCTTCTGCTTGATTAAATGATTGGGTGAAAAAAATATTACATAGACTGGTATTAAGGACAGAGAGAGTGAAAAAAAGGAAACGGTATAAACGACACCCATCAATCTCTTTTTGCAATAAGGTGGTGCAAATCCATAAAAGCATTACACAAATCTGTAGATGGATTCCCTTCCTCATTGTACCATTTCAGATCGTGTTATTCTAACCATTCTTGGATTATTTGTTTGGTAAATGTTTCCCATGTGTTTGTGGTTTTCTTTTTTCTGTATATAGAGTGATTTCAGATTGTAAATAACACGTCAGCAAAACTTGTCTAAATCATATATTTTTGTCTAATAAACTAAATGAAATTATGAGCTCTCTTCAGGTATGTATTCTGTTGCTACAGATCTTATACATATATTACAAATCTATTCAAACATTTATAATAAGTTTTCTAAAAGTCAAGTCTCCTCCTTTGGGTAACTGAAACTTCAAGTAGCAAATCCAAGCTATTTTGCCAAAAACAAGCTGTGAGCTTCCTTTTTTATACATGCAAACTTACGAAGTTGAGTGAAGCTGGCTCCTGCCTTAGTAATATTAAAGTTATTTTTTCAATTGTGGTGATTCAGATGTGTTCTGTAGTATCTATTTTCCAGACATAAATGGACCTGACTTCCACTCATGATTCAAAATAGTTTCTTAAAACTGAAAAGGACAAGTTTTCTCACAGTTCCCTAGTGTATAACTTTGCTGTTCAAACTGGTTGCTAAGTTGGATCAAGAGCTTTAGTGCTTTGGTATATATTCTCATCCAAGATGAAAAAAACCCATAGTTTAGGAAAAAGAATTATTTGTAGCGATATGCGCTTTGAATAGACACAGAGGAAATACAACGGTGAAAAGTATTTTTCTATGAGATTAAATACAATCTTAGTAGAAAAAAAGAAGAAAAAAAAGGCAGCTCTTGCATATCTTAGAAATCTTAGAAGAATGTTTTGCGATTCCGATCTGCTGGTTGAAAATAGACTGAGAGACAGGATCCATCATTTTATAAAGGCATTAATCTTCCAAAGAGAGTCCGTTGAAATGTGTAATATTTTGAGTGTTTATTTCTCTTTTTTTTTCCTCCTAAATGAGAACACTAAATGAGCATTGAGGTGCTAATAAGATACCAGATGGTTGTTGATGGTGGAAAATGGAAAGAAGCAGCTGGGAAAGTCATTAAGAAATAATGCGGTGACGCCCTATCCAAACTAAACCAACCTCAAACTAGGACTTGTCGGAAACAAGATGAGATTTTCAAATAAAATATTAATAAAATTCTTGTTAGAGATCAGAATATTGATCTTGATTTAGCTGCAAAATCATCTCAATCAAAGAGCAGCCTCGGTAAACTACGGCTTAGGGATCTGTTGGCAAAGAGGTGGAGGCAGTGAGCTCCTATATTTTGCGTTTTTCTGATGGAGCAGAGAAACAAGTCAGGCAAAATAGATTTTGTGTGGAATATCTGAAGGAGAGCTTCTGGAAAGAGACTCATTTTGACATCCTGCAGTTCCTAGCATACATAAATTAGTTTGTATTTCGGCTTTTAGTTGTTTCAGTGTATTTTTCTTTTTCCTTTTCTCAAATGACAGACAGTCTCCCGTTGGTAATTGTTCCAACAAAAGAGAACAAAGCACTTTTAACCAAACTAGAGTAATTTAGCCTTCGGAGAGAGGGAAGACGTATTTAAAAATAAAAAAAGAAAGAAAAAGTCTTCAAGCCTGTAGAGCTCAACGGTGCGTCAGGTCAGTGCTGGTGTAGACCTGACGCAATTGCTGTCTCTTCCGTATCAGTTCAGACGAAATCGCCTCAGTCCCGCACCGGCTGTCACCGTTCCCAAATTCCTCTCGGGAAATGCGGCCGTCCTCGAGCAGCCCAGCCGGCCGGGGTGCCGCTGCCTCCGGGGACCGACCTGGCTTGTCTGTCAGGGACCGGCTCCGCTCCTCCAAGGTGGAGACGGCACCTTCAAGGCGCGCCGGGACGCTCCGCGTGGCAGAGCGAGCGCGGCGCTGCCGAGCTGTCCTGGGGGGAGCGGAGCGGGGATTCCTGTGTGGCACAGGAACCTCAGCAGGGAGCGGAGCTGGGGGGAGCGGAGCAGCGACAGCGTGCGCGCGTCTCGCCCGTCCGCGGGCACTCGCTCCCCGAGCGCCGGGGGCCGAGCGGTCCCGAGCGGAGCCGAGAGGAGCCGAGCGGAGCCGCGGGCCGCGCTTTGGGCAGGCTCGCAGCGCCCTCTGTGGGCGGCGGGCGGCGCCGTCCCCGCGCCCGGCCCGCGGCTCCGCTCGGCTGGGGCGGAGGGCCGGAGGGTGCCCGCCTTTAACTCGGCCAGAAAGCCAGCTGCGTCCTCCGGAGTGCGCTTACAGATCTGATCATCCTCCGGAGAGTGATAATTCCCAGTAGTTATCTGGTTGGCAGTTTTCCTCTGGAAGCCTCAGCATGTCTAGAGCTGACTCTGTTGCAGAGTCTGGATTTTTTTTTTCCTCATCTGCTTATTTGAATTTGCCACCTCTTCCCCCCCACTAACGCTAACAATGGTGACGCTTCCCTCCCCAGCCAGCTGAGGGTGTTACCGGGAGCTGGGGACGATGAATGAAGCCCCGCGGGATGAGCACCGTTCCGTCTTTCCCCACCGCGCCCGGAGCGTTTGCCGGGGATGGGGCGAAGCACCGGGCTCCTGTGTCCCCTGCGGCTGGCGAAGGCGGGGGCGGCCTGGGAGCCGCATGCCGACTGCCGGAGGAGCGCGCCCCGGGCTGCGGGCTGCCTGCTCGGACGGAGAGTGCTTTCGCCGCTCCCAAACTTTTTGGACAGGAGCGCAAATGTCTTCCCCTTAAAAAGGGGAAAACCGAAAAGTCCTGAGGTCAGCTGAGAAATGCCGTGTTGTTTAATTCGGAAAAGCTCCGGCGTGCCTGTGTGCCTCAGTGCCCAGCACTCCCCAAAGGCCGCTGCCTCAGCCTATTCGGCACCTGGGGGAGCAGGGTGATCGCCTTTCCCTCCCCGGAAAGCCACAGTGAGGTGGCCGTTTCTCCTGCAGGAAGTTTCAGAGAGAGAGGACGTGTACGGTTGCTCATTGCGCTTCCGCACGGAGCCCTCGGAGGCTGCCCGGCTGCGGTGCCCGGGCCGGGCGGGACGCCATCGTACCGCCCCCGCCCGCTCTCCGCCGCCGGGAGCCCCCGCGCCGGTGTTGGGAAGGAGCGGGAGCTTCACAGTCCCGAGGTTTTGCTTGTCACGTGAACCGTGCTAGGAATGATCGTTTACGTCACCCTGGCAGGAAAATAATTTGTAGTTTTTCTGTCATATTTTCACTGAGATCCACCCCAGCAGATGTATACCAGAAAATACCAGACTGCAGGGAAGAGGCTTAAGCTAAACGATTTGCGGTAATTAGGAATGCTTAGAGCTGATAAGAGTAAATTGGAAAGTACTAGCTTCCTACCTTCCCCCCCCCTTCTTTTTTTTCTTTTTTAATGATGATGCTACCCTAACCTGATAAATAAAGTCAATAAGAAAATTTACATTGAATCGAATGGGAACTAAAAGGAGTAATGTACTTTTAGCGCGACAACCGAGTGCCAAGATACATTTTCGTGCTACTTAAAAGGCTGCCAGAAAACACTTTTTTTAAATACGTTTGCATAGTCCTCCATCCTCCCCCAGTAGAAAATGTTGTGTTTTTGTTATTATTTACTTAGCAGTAACAGAAGAAAGGCAGAAATCTGTGAAGAAAGAACACTGAAAAGTTGATATAATCTCGAGTTCAGCCAACTCAGAAATTCGCAGTTGCCAGAACAGATTAAAAGCAAACGGCAGCTTTACGGGGATTTGGCTTTGTCACAGAGACGTAGTTATGAAACACGCTGATTGGTATGCATACCTCAATTTTTATTCTGTTTTTTTTTTTTTTTTTTTTTTTTTTTAATTCTGAAAAAAGGCCTATTTTTAACAAGGTTAAAAAAAACCAAAAAAACCCAAAAAACCCAAAACAAACCCAGAGAAAGGGAAGAAGAAAATTAGTAGGGTATGTGTTCTCAAACTGGCTCATTCCAACGATTGTTATCATTCCCGGCTCCTGTCATCCCTTCTTGCTGCTTTGGTTGAGTTTTTGATTCACTGTCTGAAACTGGACCGGCCCTGAAGCCGCCGCCGACAGCAGCGACCGGCGGAGCTGGGGTGGGGGTGCGGTGCGAGCTGAGGCTGCCCCCGCCCCCGGCAGCCCCTCACCAGCCCTGGTGATCTCGGGGCTCGCTCGATCTCCGGCTAACTTTCATGGTATGACCGTGTTTTCCCCAGCCCTTTTTTTTTTCTTTAACTTTTTTTTTTTTTTTCCATAGGCGCCGATCAATTATTCACAAGCACATTTATCTCCCCTGCAATATGGAGAATTCATATTCATATCTCTGTTTTAGTGGCCTGACACAGATTAATGTAATATACGCCGCGGCTCCGAGCGCCAGCCCCGCTCTATGAATCATGCACTATAAAGTTTCAATCGTCCTTGTAGATGAGACTATTACAAAGAGCGCGGAGCGGCGGGGGCGGGGAGGCGGGGGCCAGCAGCAGCGGTGGCTCTGTGCCTCGGCCGGCCATCGGCCCCCTGTTAAACAGGCTCGTATTGAAACCACCCGGCGGCTGGCGGGGGACAATGCGGGCCCGGCATTAGTTCTGCCTGGCGGGGCTCCCCTGGCGCGGGTCCCTCGTCCGCCCGCCCGCCCGCGCCCACCGCCGGCCGGCCCCGGGGAAGGGACTGCGCGCCCCTGCCTCGTCCCGTCCCCCATCAGCCCCTTAGGCAGGGGCGGGAAGAGCCGTGCGGGGCCGCCTGGCCCCGGAGGAGCGGCGGGCCGCCGGTGTCCGCCCCGAGGGATGCGCACCTCGGGGCGGGAATGGGGCTCAGGCTGCCCCGGGGTGCGCCCTGAGGCGGAGCAACCGGACTGTGTCTGGGGAGGGAATGCGATAAAGGGGGTCTCCATCACCTGGAGATGCTATTGCGGTATGTTTATATTTTTTGTTTGTTTTGTTTTTATATTTTCGTAATTCCCCAATGTCCTTAAAAGGTGAGATGTAAAGAATAGCCGGGGCTGATAGAGGCACACAGGCAGCACAGGGAAAGGGCTGGTGAGTTGTGAGTGCCCTGTGAAAGACAGCATCGAACATGGGCTTCAGCACGTGCCCTCCATCCCCAGATTGCTGCCTCAATCCCTGGGTGAGGCTCCCCTGCCATCTTGGTGACCTTTGTGCATCCAGGTGGATGAAGGGGAGCCACCCACTGGTCCCAAAACCCAGCTGCCAGCCACGGATCAGGAAACCACGGCTGGAAAAGCTGTGGCAGGTCCCCTCTGGCCTGTGGAAAGCGGGTGGTAGCCCCATGGAGCTGTGCCGTGCAGGACCACAGGTCCCCCTCTGTCAGGAAGGGCCATGGCAATGGCCAGCAGGGCCTGAGCCCACCACTGGCTCTGTGGGGGCTGTGGTGAGGAGCGACACGGCGCCTGATTCCAGGCTTCAAGTCACTGGGTTTCAGCAGTAAAACTTACCTGGGAACAACGAATCAAGTAAAATGCTGGAACATGCAATAAACGTGGGCTGTGTGGCGTGTTTTCCACTGAAAAGTTGCAGAAACGGCTCCTGGCGAGGTTGGTGTTCCCCATTGTGCGGTGCCCCCATGCAGTGCCATTCATAGCTTGCCCATAAAACCAGCCATGTGGACAGGAATCGCGGGGTACCAGGAGACTGAAAACCCCATAGAAATAGGTATTCAAAATTTAAGACTTCGAAAATATGAGCTCTTAAAACTAAACAATGTACTTCTGTAAGGAATTAATTTACTTGAGTCCCGTCACCACTATTAATATTAGTTTTGGCTTCTTTTTTGAGTATGTGAAGAGAATACATGCATGGGTGTTAAAAAAAAAAAGTGAAAAAATTACATTTTTATCTGTTTCTGCTTACTTTAAATAGCATTATAGACTTCCCTCATGTCTGATAGCCAGACTTGTTTCCTAACATGTTGCTTGGGAGTCAAGCTGATGCAAAAATGCAAACGCGGGGCGCACTCCAAGTCCTGGTAGTGTCTCTCCTGAGAGAATAGAAAGCGTCGGCGTAAACTCTGTGCAGAATTAAAGGCGAGTTTAAAAAGTAACATTTATTTTTATTCCAGATTTATGGCTGACCCGTAGATAATTAAAGGTTTTATTTTGAGCTGTTGGCCTCACACAATACATTGTCCTTTGTTGCTGCACAAGGAGCGCTTTCCCTGTGCTGCCTACGGTTCAAAAACAATGAAGCAATCCATTTATTTTGTTGGTCAATTGTAGCACAAAGTGAGGTGGTCAGTGTGGAAAGTTTATCACTGTCTTGTCCCTTTGGAGGAGGCAGAGCATTCACACACCCTCTGCCCCAGTACACAAATGTCAGTCTTTTTGCAGGCTGCTGTTTTCCTTTTGAAGATGCCGATGGTGTCTCTGATCCACTAATCCATTTATCCAGTTTCATGAGTGCATTGGCTGAATACACTCACAATAGCCTTGCCCAGCTGGAAACAAGAAGTCAGTGAGTGCAGCCGGCACACCCACCAGTGCCTGACACCACTCTCGGATGAGGCTTGAGTGCTTGTCTCAAAAAAACCCCAACCTCATCCCAACCCAAAACAACCCCCTCAGAGCCCCCAGCCTGCCATGATGTACATAACACCATGACTGTCCCCTCCCTGAGAAGTATTTTTAGAACCATCTATAGCTTACTACTTGGTTGTATTATTTTCATGGTATTTGGCCGTGTCAATGAGGGTTGGAGTAGGCTTGAGGGAAAAAAATGCCTCTGGGACTCTGCAAACAAATGCACATTTTAGAAACTGGTCAGTTGCTGCCAAGGGGGAGGGGGCTCAGGGGAGGCAGTGGGCAACGGGCTTCCATTTGTGTTTGGTGCCGTGCCGTTACTTGCCAGCTTTTTATTGCATTTTAAATATATGTTTAATTACCAGTGTTATTGGTAATAACAGAATGTTTGAAAATATTAAATACATTTGTGAGCTTGTGTGAAAAAGAAGTTAAAAGGTGTTCGGTGCACAGAATGTTAAAGAGATCTCACAATGAAGTGATTAACATTTTTATGAATAAAATTAATCACGCATTAACTCTGCAGCTCAATACATCTGAATGCCAAATGTTGCACAGCAGCCCTTTCCCCTAAACCAAAGAATTTTGGATGCAATATTGACCCACATCAAACACTCGTCTATTAGTAATGGAGATATAGTTATGAGAAGATATTTTAATAATGTACATTTACATTTGAGGCAAGCAAATAAAAAGGAGAAAAATAAACTCGGGGTGCTTTGTTAGGATTTGTGAGGACTGTAGGCACATAAAATACATTAGGAAGCAGTCAGTGGGGGCAACTGCTTAGAGAAAAAAGAAGTTTATGTGGCACTCACAGAGGCAAAGTCATCCTAATAAACAGATTCCAGTAGATTGCACTCAGCTCTCCTTGGCTCTTTTTAGCACATTCATTGTTCTTGGCAAAGCTTATTAGGTTTTAAGGTAGGAGCCCACCATTATTAAAATATCCACTGTGTCAGATAATAAAATGTGATCTCTCTCTCTCTCTCTTCCGCCGTGTGTGTGTATATGTGCGCGCGCGTGCGTGTGTGTGTTTTCTAATCTCTTGCCACTGTGGTTTTGGGATTATTCCAGCAGGCTGTACAAAGGGAAGCAAAGGCATCTGAAGTGTCACTCTACAGCTGTGGCAAAGTAACAGAATTTCCATTTTGTTGATGCTCCCAGCACATGTGTGCAGCAGAAGGTGATATCAAAGGAGCCGTTCTTCCTCAGTTCTGCACATTATTTTTCACTGCTGTGGCGAATCTCTCTGAGCTCCGTGAACCAATAAAACAACGGTCCCTGTTTGAGTTGATATATTAATATTTACTGAGGATTTGCAAGGTCGGGGCTAAATGTCAGCAGATTGCTGGGGCAGTACTGTGGGGAATAATTAAACAAATCTCACAGCAGTTCAGCCTCCTAACATCTTTATTAATCTTTTTTTTTTTTCCTTTCCTGAAACAGTACACTGAACTATTGCTTTTTCAACCTTACTGAACAATTGGGAGAAGTTTAATAATAAAATCCCGGATTGAAAGTATTTGTTTTTGACAGTTTCTTGGCCCACTCTCCCGCAGATGTTAGTTAGTTGTGAAGGCTATGATGTGTGAATTATCACCAAGCTGCTGGGGTTCTCACCTGCCTCTCCATCAAATTCATCTTGACCAGTCTGCCAAGCGCAATGATATTGCTGCTATAAATGGAGACCCAAATTGGCTTCATTAAGTAGAGGGTCCACTTCCTTAAGGAAAAAAACAGGAGAACCCCAATTCAGTTTGCATATCTCCCTTAACGTGATTATAGCATGAACTCTAGTACAACTTAAACAATTCTCTTTAATAAGCTTCATAATTAGTGTTGGGATGCCTCATTACAAGTCATTGCCTGTAGCAGTCCTAGGCCAAACAGCCCTTCTCAATCTGATTTTTTTTTTTTATCAGGCAGCAGGAGCTGTCTAGAGCTTTTTGTTTGTATAGTGGGGAATTGCATTAAGACCCCAGTGTAAAAATACCACAAGGAAATTAATTGCTTCTGTGCAGATTCACCACAGCTGTGTCCTGTTATGGGGAATGGTATATATTTCTGACATTGCTATACTGCAGTGTGCTGGGGAAAAAACGTCTGGAAAAGCTACAAATGAAAACATATTAGCATCCATATAGATTCCTTATGTTGTAACTGAAAACAAGAGATTTTTAAAGTGTGTTAGAGCCTTCAAGCCTTTTTTTTTTAATAAAGTGGTTATTTTTTTCCAATTTTTCTTTTTTTAATACTCAAAACCTACTAATAAAATACACATGGCCACGTAATCTATTTGATACTAGCTGATAAATGTGCTACTTAAAATAACACACACGAGGAGTGCGGTGACTCAACGCAATAAGAAGGCTGACATACAAAGCCGCCCTCAAGGTCAGTGGTTTGTTATCTATCAGTGTTGGTCAGGTTGTGAATCACAACTGCAAGTTTCAGCAAGTTAAGGGGAGGAGGAGCATTCAGAGTGCTTGCCCTATGGAAAAGAAAAGCTGAGCTGGTGGTTTGTTAGCTGCCTCTGAACATCACCGTACAGCTTCTGGGTAATGCCCATTCCCTTGTCACTAAAGCAAAGCTGCAAAGTGCCTTGATCCAGATATACGAGTGCTTTGATTTACTTGTTATAATTCAGGTGGAAGGGTTTAGGGTTAGCAAGTCCATCTCTGCAGAGCCTCTTTGCACTGCCCTCTCATTATTTATATTGATTTCTTTCATTTCAATCCTTGTATACTTAGGTTTTGACTTTGGGCTGATCGCTTTCATACAATTGTATTTTCCTTGTGACATCACTATTGATAATCAAGTATTAACAATTTGCCTCACAACAGTTACAGGAAAGTAAGACCCATTTAGAATAGCATAATGTGTAAGCTGTGCTATTAGAAATAGCTGTTTGGAATATTCACATGTGATTGTGAAGGGGACTCCTCCGTCTATTCATACAGTAGCTGCTGCAAAATTGAAAATATAAAGAAAACAATAATTTGACCTAAATTCAGGATTTTGCCTATCTGATAATGATACAACAGCAGAAATAATAAAACTGTTGTAGAAATGTTTCTCCTGTATAAGTCACTTGAAAATGTCATGGGCAAGTGAAATTTCTGTATCCAGGACCACTGAATTTACATACAGGCTCTGATAAGCTTGATTTCAAGAAAATTCATACATTAATTCGAAGCAACAGTGGTAACATGCAAATAATTTAAACAGTTCAGATCAGTGTTAGTTTTACCATACTGCACTTCAAGGAATCTTTTACCAGACATTTCAAAGCAAAGGGCAAGGTAAACTGCATAGATGACTATACAAACTCTTGCTATTTATTTTTTTTTAACTCTCATCCATCAGCCTTTGGTTCTAGTATGATAGTAATATTTTGCTCAAATATATACATTGTACTTTAAAAAAAAATATTTTAGGCTATCAAAGAGCAAACACCTCAAACTCATAGTCCCAGGGGAAGTGATTATTGCTTTTCTGTTCTTTGCAATAGCAGTACCTGGAATCCTTTTAAAAATGGCTCTGTATAGCACTGAAGAAAGCCACTGTCCTGGAACAGGTGAAACTGCACTAGATGAGGTCTGCAGAAAATGAAATGAAGAAACGCTGCCTCTGTGAGACCAGTGGAGGATAGAGACACAGAGGCAGAGAAGAGCTTTCCCCAAGTTCTGCTTTGTTTATGGCAGAAATGGGAACCTGAGCCTCTGAATTAGGATTTTCACTTGACAGAGACTCAGGTGTAATGGGATGTTTCAAAGACTCAGAGTGACAGCAGGTGACTGGTAGAGCCAGAACTGGTGCAGTTAAACTGCATCCACATATTCATAATGTATTCACCACAGTGTCATCAACTCCTATGATGTCACTGGAAACATTCTGGCTGTCATGTCTGGATTTATACACTGAAATCCAAACAGTTATGTGGTGAAAACAATCTGGTGTTTACAGACTATGCTTATTCTTACTGGAGTCATCAGAGCAGCTTGCCCTAGAAAGTATTAAAATTGTAAGAAATGCCTTAAGATCAAGGGCTTTTTCTTTGTTTGTTTAACTCAAAAACGTATTTTTAAATTACTCCGTGTATTTCAGTGGTTAAGAATTGATTGAGGGACCTATTCTTGATCTCTTCAGTTTTACTAATATCTTGTATATCTAGAAAAACAATGGTGGGATCTTTGGGAAAATTTATAAACAATGGATTTCATGAACAAATTTCTAAAAACATCAGGCAAATCCCTGAAGTTTTTTTATAAAAGGATAAATAATTTACAACTTCACATGCAAAAGTATAAATGGGCTAATATTTTTTTTTAAAAAAAGGAAATTCAGTTTTGAAACCTTGACAAAAGTTGTTTTGCAAAGTGAAATTATGATTAAAATATCCATATATGTAGTTCTCCTATAGATGGAGAGGAAAAAGTAAAGTTTCTTCACCTGACACAGGCATGGTTTAGGTTGTGTGAGGGAGCAAGACACTTATGAGGATGGATACAGCAAAAATACCTAACTGCTGCTCTGAATTGCAGCAGTTCAGAAAGTGTTTGAGAATATGAATTAACAAATACCGATGAATGTCACAGAGAATAGTGTTTTTAGTAGAAAGATCTTTAAGAACAAAGGAGAACAAAATAATGTGCCATTTGTCCTTCATAAAATGAAGAGAGTAGTGATGGTGATGGTGCTTTTGGTAAAATTAAAATGCATAGTAGTGTGCTAATGGAAGAGATTATAATCTTCTGAGGGGAACGGAATATGGAGGTGTGCAACCTGCGTATCTCCTGTGGCTTACTTTCCAGAACCTTAAGAAGATTTTGATGCTTTAATTCAGCATGTCCCTTTGGAGAAGAATAATTTGAAGAACATATACATTCATTCTCAAGTTACATTTTCTCTGTTGTGATCTTCTTACTAACTTTACAGGAAATCAAAGCAATAGAGCAGAGGAGGAATTAGAAACCAATTCATGTCACCAACTACTTTTAAAAAAATTTATATAGCCTTCTATTATTGCATATGTGTTTCTATGTGTATGTTAGAGTTATTCCCCAAGGCCTTGCTCATAAGGCCTTGCTCTGTGAATCTAAGTGACTACATGTGGACAAGAGGTAAGAGGAGATAATATATTGAACACAGGAAATTTGTATACTGCTGGTAATTTGTGGTAAATCCACCAGAAATCTAATGAAGTCTCATCTTGTGCTAAATTTTGTGTGGCTGCTATCTGGGTATGAGGATGCTCTCAGCAAGAGCTTGTAAGATGTTTGCTCTTTGAAATGTCCAAACACGTGGTTTCTTAGGCAAGATAAGTCCTACAGTTTGCTTAGGTCTTCCCTTACCAATTTATGCAAGTTATATGGAGGATCAGAGAAGCATAGCAGAAGTGCTTTTGTCCCCCCAAAAATTGTTTGATTGCTTTTCCATCACAAGGGGTGTGTGCATGTTTTTGGTCTCACTGGGATATTGGGTTTGCCCTTTTCCCCCCTCCCCCCAAGAACAATATTGATCATATGGTACTTGAGCCTATCTACATTTGTTTGATAGCATCTTACAAGCTCTGAGAGACTACTTCAAGTTTGTCACATCTCTGATAATACTCAATATCCATGCCCACAGTGCAGGCGTTTTGGGTCTTGAGTACAATCACCTATATAAAAGGGTTTTCACATGCATCTCCTTTGTGTGGTTCTTACCTTTGGAGCCACAATCTGTGCACTTTCTCCTGACAATAAGCACTTATGACTCTCGGCTCATTGACCATGGATATGGATTCAGTCAGTTATTCCTGGAATGGAACAGGCACAGCTGAAGGCCATTTGTGTAAATGTTCATTGGTCATCTTCATCACCTACTCTCAGGGCCTTTTCCTGGCTTTGAGACTTTTATCTTTTCTCTCCTTTCCTTGTCCTCCCTTTGAAATGATATTCTCCTTTTTGTTTCTCTTTGTTCTCTGAGCAGCTAGGAGTCTCTCCCTTGGTTCCTGTAAGAGTAGGCTGCTGTCAGCAAACAGACTGACTGTTCTCTAGACCAGATCTCCATGTCTTCCTGACTCTGTTCTCCCTTCCTTCATTACCTGAAAACATTTTTCTCCCCTATTACTTGGGAAAAAAAATTAAAAATTGAACTTCCTGTAAAACTACAGGGGAAAAAAAAATCATTCCACACTGAGTACCAGCCTCCATCATTATTCTACATCAGAAAACATACTCCTGAACTCACTACCTAGCATATATGGATGTAATTTTCCTGAACCTTCAGAAGAAGATGAGCAATGGGATACTGCTCCCAAGACATCATCGCAGACATCACAGTCCATTGTCCTGGCTAGTCTTCTGCTAGTCTTGATCCAAGAATACTACTGTTTTGTCTGACAGAAGTTGTTCCTTGCATTCGTTTCAAAGCATGGCAGAAAAATGCTGGCGGTGCACCTCCTAGTCAGAAGCAGCACATTAGCTCATATCCCTGATCCCAGGGAGAATATCTTTTGCACTTGGCAGTCATGTTTTTCAAACTTTTCCTTGGAATGAGATTGGAGACTCCCAGCTCTTCTGTAAGAGACCATTAGTCCATACCTGAACGTGCAGGGGCTCCCATCTCCTGGGATCCAAGCATGTGCATGCTGATCTCAAAAGGAAGACAAAGAAAACAGCAGTAGAGCTAAGGGCAGTCCCAAAGGACATTAAGTCCAGAGAATAAACACATGTTTGAAAGCACAAAAATATTTAATTGTTGTCAAATGTATAAACCTGATGTGCAATTCTAACCAGATCAGGCTTTGGGCTGTTTGCCCAGTTATTCATAAGAAAGTGTCCAGAATGGATAAGATTGTGAGATTCTCCTGGGACACTGCTTTTGATCTGGTTATTTTTTGTTGTGTTTGATAATACACAGTTCTCTGCCAGGGGGAATTCTGGGCTTACATCCATGTTCATCCTCATGTTCAGACAGCATTGATAGAACTAGTTAAGTATGTGTGTTGTGTGTAAATCAAAAGTCCCTCTGAGCAATGGTGAAATTGTGTGAAGTCTGGTCTAAAAGTTATCTACTTTATTCTGCCTCCTTTTCTACAGAATGAACACTGTCCTGGTATTTTCTACTGTAAATCTCCCTTAAGGATTTGGTCATCCTGCTTCCTAGAAATGTTGAGCAATTTCCTTGGAAAGTTCTGAGGTGAAGCTTATTGGAGATGGGAAGCAGCAAAAGACAATTGTTCCTTCTCACTGGGAGTAGAGAGTCTGCATATATCTGAAATAGGTTTTTCAGATTACTTTAGGTGTAGCAGAACTATATCCTGCACAGTGTGAGAGAATAACCAACCTCTGGCTTGTGAGTAGTGCTCATACATATGTGATGGAAGAATAATTTGTAGATGCATAATGGAGAAAGTTGCCTGCCTGGAAGCATGGTGCTGGGCAGTGAATATCTTTGGGATGATTCTCACTACCCCTAGGTAGTGATTTCAAACAAGATAAAGAGTTTGCCTTTCTAGGCTGGGAGGTCCTTCAAAGCAAATGGGATGAACAGGTCACTCATAAGCTTATGTGCATGGCAGATATTTTGCTGTCTTTCTCTCTGAAAGTATCCTTTAGGGGTACATTCTTAAAGTATCCTTTAAAGTATACTTTAGGGGCATCCTTTTCTCCTTCATGTTTTGAGTTACTAGTCTGGAGATCTGTCTTCCCATTTTCCATTTCAAGAATAGAAGAAGCTGCACAGCAGTCTTATGATGGACCTCCTTATACACAGCCTCCTTCCAATCAGAGTTACTGCCTTTTGCTTGTAAGGCTCCACTAATTTTTCTTCCTCCACGTGTCAATGCTTTCCTCTCTGCATTAAGTTGACTTGGTCCAAATTTTCAGTGGTCTCTGTAAAATTAGAGTTGCTGCATCTGACTTTCCCAGATTGTGTTCTAATAAACTAATTCTGTCCAGATTCTCTCCTGATTTGATGATTTCTCGGCAGTAGCACACTGTCATTCACTTCGTTGTCATACCTGGAAATGAGAGGTGTATATGTGCCATGGCTTTTTGAGGAGAGACATTCTGGATGCAGAGAGGAGGAACAGGGTTACGGCATGAAGATCTCATGATCTAAATCTACAAGCCTTGTGAGAGTGGATCGACTTATGTACGTCAGGAGACGCACTACAGAACACTGGTATTGAGGCTGTATGGGGAGGTATATCCTGGAGGTATTGGATATTTGCATGGTTCTGTCCCACACATTTCCCTGTTCAAGCAACAACATGCCTACCATATGCCAGAGAACATTTGAAAAGTACATGGAAGTAGTAAGGGAATTTGGTCAGGAAATTTGACCTCGGAGCTGCCAACAGAACCACATTCCAATAGGGCAGTGCAGACATGGCTTTCCAGGTTTACATGTCTCCATGTACTAAGAATAATTAATATTTTGGCTACAAAAGAAGGCATAGAACTCTAGAGACTATCTGTGCAAGTTTTGGGAAAGTTATGTGTTCAAGACCATTTTGGCTCTTGAGAGATACCATTTAACAGATTCCATCATCTCAAGTGTCATTCATTCAAGAACAAATAGAGTTCATGGAAATAGTAAACTCTATTTTAGGTTCACAGAACTCCATAAGTACACCCAGATTTATTGCAGCAGCTGAAAGACACTCAACAGTAATCTAATGCGCAAGAATTAATATTTTGTCCATTTTGTTCGCTCTGCCATCTTTACTCTCGCAAGTAATGTGCAAAATACCTGAAGCATCACTGACTTCCAGGTGTACTTATGGGAGTTCAAATAAAAACGTTGGTCCCAGTGTGTTCTCAGGAGCATACCTTGATATTCTAACTTGTGTTATAGTAACAATCTTACATAACTGTTATTTTTTAAGACACAGATGTGAGAATTTTTAGGTGGCTGATGAGGATATGTGTGTGGGATAAACAGGACATTTTCCGTACAATTGAGGCAGGATGTGTATTTTCCCTCCCTAGAAATCATGATTTGAATTGTTTTCGGACAACAGCTATCACCAGTCACAATGATGTTCCATATATTTAAGGCTACAGGCACAGCTTGTAAGTACTGCTTAATTACGTGATATATTAATGTTCTATTGATTATGTTATTGCCTGTAAATTCTGTTGCTTAATAAAGCTGCAGTCATTTTGCAATAAATTTGTGTTTGCAGTCAATTAATAGCTTTCTGGGGGCAATGGACAAAGTAATAGGTATATTGGTGTTGTGTGGAAAGCATGGTACTGTGGCTTCCAGTATAAAACCAGGAAATACAAATGCATGGATTGAGTAAAAGAGAGGAAAAAAATTAGCTTCTGTTCAGTACAATGATTCAAAGTTCTCTTTTAGGTCCAGCAGAAAAAGCAGCATTGTGCAAAGCATCTGCACATGAATACAGGGCAGGATAATATTTGATTTAAAAATACAAGTAAACGATAACTGCCAATATTGAGACCATGTGAAGGCAAAGGAACAAAGCATACTTTCATTGCTAATCATGTTAACATCAAAGTTTGAAGAGTACATTCGCCTATTCAGAGGAAATGCCATCACACTTCTGACGATCACATCTGCCACTAATATCATCCGGCATGTGGTCAGGTCTCTGTTCCGACTTTTATCTCTCTACCAAAATTTCATGTCTTGATTTTAACATCTGATGCTAAATTCAGGTCACTACAAAATAAGTACAACTTTTAGTTCTTTTCCACTTTCATGATATTTTCAAGAGGTACATCTAAAAATCAGTATATAAATTAACTATATGTAAATTAAAATTTTTTTTACAAAGCTTTTCCAGAACCTAGGAGATTTTGGGGGAGAAGGAAGGAGAGAAGGGGGAAGGTAAGTTTGGTGTGTGTTTTGTTTTGTTTAATTTGCCTTAGAAAACTTTGTTAGACTTGTAGAAAATACAGAGGTCTGATTTATCTTTAAAATACTCTAATGCCAGAAAACACTGAAGTTTCATCTCTGTGTAACAGGAGAAACACACTCACACTTCATACTTTTAATCCATAGGGTTTCAAGCACTGCTTCTCAAGTCCATGAAAGCCTGAATTTTTATCTTCCCTGAAGTTTTATCTGGCTAAATATATGTTGATGGCAACATCACATAAGTGTATATGGTATTTGATAACTATTATGTTTTACCTATGTTCCTCATGTTAAGGTTTTCTTGCTTTTGTTGACGGGATAAACTACAATCCTCTTCCTCAGGATGTTTAAACCTTCAAGATGCTTAAATAAAGAGAAATTGTTTCTACAGATATATTTCAGTATCCCTTCAAATATATTTTGTATTCTAAAAGCTTTTACAAACAGAGCTTTACAGCAGCTACCTAATTTAGGAGGAAGGATGTTCCCTGGTTTTAAAATTGTGGTGGGACTATTCAGAGATTTCTGAGCACACAAAATAAAGGTGTAGTTAGTAGATTTTTCTTTGCTTGCCAATATTGCACTCATCTTTAGGCTGGAAAGTAATAGATTCTCATTTCAAAGCTGAAACAAATAAGTGCTGCTAATGAAGTGGAAGAATAGGGAATACTGTGTTTCTTTATACAGTAAAGAAATCCTTCCAGATATCCCAGTGTGATATTAAGCATATGTCTCATCTGGTCATGTAATGGGTTCCTTAGGTGGAATCTAACAACCCTGTACTGCTTTTCAAAGCAGAGAAGGAAGTCATCTAGCATTTGTGTCAAGATCTTCACAAGAGTAAGAATGGATTACAATCAGCAAAGGCTCTGCATATTTTAGTTTTGCTAATGACACACTTTTTGGTAGGTCTACCTTCACAGTCATTGAAGAATTATCTGGAATAATTATGAAGAGCTGTGAGCAAAAACTCAGGTTGTAAAAAGATGCATCATAGCACTTGGGTCCTTGATGCTTCTTGAATTAAATTTTGTCTTCTTCTTCTTCTTTTGTCATGTCTTTTTTCAGCAATTTCTTATTTTGACCCTCCAGTTCTATGCATCTGCACAAACACTCACAAAAAAACCCGTGGCTCACAGATAAACACTTCTAGTAAAGGCTATTTTTAGTCCCTCAGATAAATTTTGTTAAGAGAAATGGACCAAAATATTTTTAAATGTTGTGGGCTTTTTTTGGTGCTGTTTTTTTTTTTTTTTTAATTTTCCCCTCAAGTACATCAAATACAAAATGTACAAAGATTTATCAGGTTTTTTTATCTGCTTTATATAACAGTGTACAGCTCACACACACATACCGAGATCTTTTTTATATAACCAAAGTGAGTGAATATGAAAATTGCACCTAAACAACTCTAGTTTCCAGCTGCAACACATTCAATCGTGTTACACACCTGACATGTAACTAAGTTCATGTAGACAGTAAATGCCTTTGTTTTCCTAGTAATACAGAAAAGCTACTTCTTGATATAAGCATATCCAGGATGGTTTTAGTAAAGAAATAGATCTAAAATCTGTCCAAAAAAAGATGGAGTGCTACTGACAGCTGCCTGACTACACTAACTAAAAAGTCAGATAAAAGAATGACACTTTCTTTTGCCAAATCCCTGTATTTAATATCTGTGGCTGTAAATAAAACTACCGCTATAGTAACTATGGTATTATAGTTCTGTTATTGCTAGTGTGACAAATTTATCATCAAAGTTTCATTGTGGCTTTATGTGAAAGTGATTTTTCAATCTTCTGCTTTTTAGCAATGATGGAAATGACAGTGTTACACTCCTCTACATAATTTAAAACACAATTCTTTGAGTATTTTCTGAAGTTCAGCTCTAGGTACCTAACAGGTTTTAAATGGTTAAGTAAACAGCATGGTGTATTAATCTAAATTTTTTTTCATTTGTTGCAATTTATTAGGATTAACTTCTATTACTACCTTTAACTGAACATGAAACAGGCTATTCAGTTTTCATGAAAGAGCTATTCAACACTCCTTTAAGGAAGTAATGCCATTTATCTAAAATAGTTTAGATACCAGACCACATTTTTGAGAATATTGATTTTAATAATGCTATCAATTAAATAGAGTATACCATAATATTAGAAAAATGGTATGCAATTTTGATCTTGTGTAATATCGAAGGTTTTATAAATTGTCTCTCAAAAAAGGACAGAAGTCTTGATCATGAGTGATCAATGTTTGTCTTATCAAGAAAAAGCATATAAAGTAGACAGTATTTTTTTTTAAATAATGATAAAAGTTGAAAGTAGAATTATTGAAAAAATAATTGTAAAATATATTTTACTTTAATGTTATGTTCTCACCCTTGCTCAGAGATCTTGGAATACACATGGAACAAGTACTCTTACTGAATAATTCTAAATGTTAATAAGAAACTTATCTTTACTGACATTTTCTGTTTTCTCTTTGTAAACTCATCAAGTGTGAGATAATGATAAACAAGAAATGTATGTGCAAGCTTTCCCATTGAACTGGAATGAAAGTTTCCTTGGCATACTGAGAAGTTTCCAGATATTCCTGGAGAAGCCCCTCAGTGGGTGGCTTTGATGGAAGACTTCAAATCCTGGAGTCAGGAAATAGAGGTATGTATCTCTCAATAGCCCCTTGCTGTCACCAGCCACCTGACAGACCATACTGTTGTACCGTGCCTGTTGTACCTTAAAAACCCTTAAAAGAAATCCACTCACAGGACTGTCCCCTCAAGTTGCTGTGTGTCATATCTGTGATCACTGAGGGGCCTTGGGGCAGTTGGGGGTGTAAGGAAGAAAGGGGGGTTTGTTGCCAGCTCTGATTGGAGCATGAAGGACTTTACATTGACCTTCTGATGAAAGTGGATTTCCCCAGAGCCCAGTCCAGCTTGGGAAAGATTGTCACTAGCCTGCCCTCTTAACTAAATCTTTCCACAAAGACTTGATTATAAACGCTCAAACCAACCACAGCCCTGAGAATATGCAGTAGACAATCCACTCCTTGCTGGAAAAGTGATTCCAGCACCTTTGCCTGCCAAGGCTAAACAAGCTGAAGGGAGATAGCCTATAGGATGAAGGATATGGAGAGGCAGGGCAAGAAATGAATGCATGCAGAGAAAAAGTGAATGCATGAGGCGACAAAACAGTTTTGCTCTGAGGTCACACGGGGCCCAGATCCATTGGAGATTGAGATGACACTGAAGAGGAGATGATGAGGGACCAGCAGGAGATGCAGCCACTGCCTGTGTGCATGGCTCTGGATGAGATACCCTCCAGAAAGAAGCAACAAACTTCCTGCAGAAGGGACAGATTAATTGTTTCCTTTGTTCTGCAGACCTGGAAAGCATCTGTAGTCCACAACCTTGCCTAGCCTGGGCTCAGTGTCTTGAGGCAGGCTTAGAAAGCTGGTTTAGACACCTGCCAGTGATTAGCTGGGTTGGAGGGCAGTGAGCTATTCTGAAGGCAGGACACAGGTATCAGCCTTGCCAGCTTGGACATCATCTCCTGGTGGTCAAAAATGCCATTATTGTAATATCTTCTTTTTGACCTGCAGTTCTTCTGCCCTCCTCTGTATAGTGAAGAAGTGGATCTCTTCTATACCAACTGTCAAAGAAGCTGGGTGGAGAGGACCTGACTTTCTTTTCAATATTGCAAAATTACTTTGGCTTCAGCAGAGATAGGTCTCCAGCTCCCTCAGTGCTTGTCCCTATCTCCTTCTTGTGACACAGAACAAGGAATGCTTCTGACTAAAATAAAATGATACCAACTTGACTGAAAACTCCTGCAACATACAGGGGTCAGGTGTTTCCCTAGACTGCCCAGAGGCTGATTCAAGAGAGCAGGCTGTAATCAGGTCTCCAGGGAAAGCCGGTGTGTGGTGTAAAAGCTTAAGCTCTGGGAGCATAGGCAAAGGCAGAAGGATGCTTTGAAAGTGGGTTGTACACCATGGAAAGCTGCAAAGAGTGCAGATGGCAAGGAGCAACCAGGCCATAGCATCCTGAGGTTCTCCTTTGCTGCTGCCATGAGATAGCAGGTAAGGTGGCTTATTTCCAACCCAAAGGCTCATGTTTCCAGTGGGGGCTAAGAAGTGGTAGCCATCATCTTGGAGAAGATGAGAGCTCAGAGTACCTGTCTTGGCTAGGCCAAACAAGGACACTTTTGCAGGAACGTGGGAGAAAGAGAAACTGGAGAGAAATCAGCCTGGCCCCACAATAATACAGGTCCTGTGTGCAGCCTTCTGTCCTCCACAGGAGCAGGCAGCATGCTTCCAACAGTGGCCAACACTTCCCGGCAACCAAAACATTTGTAAAGAAAAAGTGGAGATAATTTTGCAGCAAAGGTTGTCGGCGAGCTGAGCAGGGGAGGTCCAGATCAAAGGAATTATCTGTCCCCCTTTGCTCAGCTCTTCTTTCCAGGAGAGAAACCTGGAGTGCTGTGTCCATTTTGTGCTCCCCAGCTAGTGTAAGTCAGGCAGTGACTTGCCAGAGAGAGCTCATCAGACGGCCACCAGGTTGAGCAGGGACTGGGGTGGAGAACACCTGCAGGGAGGTTTAGATCTTTGTTTATCAGTATGAAGAGCATCTTACTGCTTGTCTCTATCCACCCTGGAGGATGTCAAAAGCCAGACCCAGGCTTTAGCCATAGCTGCACAGTGACAGGATAGAGAGCAGCGGATGGAAGGTACAACTTTTAGATATTATGAAGAATCTTTTCTCCACAAAGGTTTTCAAACATGTGCAAGAATTTCTTGAATTTTCTGTGGAGATGTCCAAAACTATGCCAGATACATCCCTGAGCAGCCCAATTTCACGTGGCCTTGCAGGATCAGATCACCTCCAGAGGTTCTTTCTAATCCTTGATCCTTTAATCCTTTAATCACATGACTCTATGAAATACATTGGAGCTATTGTCACAGTACCAGAATTGGATACAGAAAAAGTAGGAGTGGATGGTAGTGACTAAATATTCTTACCTCCTTACAAGCAGTGGGTGACTCTGCCTAGTGTTTATTTAATCACTGCTGTGGTCAAGAGTACTGTACAAATTATCTACTTTTTTTTTTTTTTAAGTGGTAGTATATTGATTGTTTTACCTCCTTAGGAAGCACTGTTATAAAAATCTTTATACTCCCACAAGTCCTTTAGTAAAGAGGATAAAAATCAAATTTCACAGCTGTGCTAACATTAGGCCCAGACCATTTTCAGTACATATTAAATAAAAAATGCTAAAAAAAACCATTAAAAGCCTAATTTAAGCTGACAAAGGGAAAGAAATCAGAATTTGGATGAAGAAAAGATGAAAAGAAAAGTAACCTCTCTCTAGACATGTACACACCAACTTTCTAAAGTTTTTTTAATAAGATTTATATTTCTTTTGGAAAAAGTCAAATATATCTGGGACTATTAGGGAACAAATAACATGGGATCTTTTCCAAAATAATCTATTATAATTCAGGATTTTCATAAATGTTAAAATATTAAATATAATTACTAATTTTTAACATATCATATTAAGGATATTGGGGTTTTATGTTCCAATTAAATACTTTGGATTTGTTATATTGGGAATATTGTATAATTCAAAAAATAGAATAATATGTGCAGCTAAATGCACTTCTACAAAAGCACTTAAAGGATATTCAGAGCAACTTCTCAAATGCAAACAGATCACACTCATTGTTTATTTTGGGGAGAGAAGTCGATCAGGAAGTTCAGCTAGTTCAAGTGTATTTTTAGAGCAAGACAAACTTTCAGAACTTATGTCAATATATCAGTGAGAGTTACAGGGGCATCCCATGACTAGATTGCAGAAAAATTAGAACAAGTATGAATAATTGCAAAAATGGCTTAATTTTTATGGATGGCTCTGTGTAGAATTTCTACCTTCTGAATGAACCTGCACTTGCTGCAACAATGTTCTTTTTTTTTGTGTTAAATGGATATTCTGTAGATTTAGCAGAAAAGGTGGTGCAACTATTTCCTGTCTTATTTGTGCACTACAGATATACATGAATTATGAGATGGTTTAAAATTCCTTTTGAAGTTTACTTTTGCATTGAAAAGCATTTACAGTAATGGTGCATACACTGAAGCTTTGGAATAGGGTGTGCTAAGGAGTAGATGAGGCTTGGTCTGATGTACAAACATCTGTTGAGTGGCCACTGGTGTGCTACACTACTGGATTTGTTCAGACACATAGGATCTGGAAGAGGAAGCCAGGGTCTGAAGTGTCAGTCTCTGTTATCACAGGGTGAGTGACCTTTCAAAATGTATGATAAATCAAGCTCTTCTAATTATTTGTCAATGCCCAACATTGTCTCAGATTTCCCCAGCTGATCTTCGATAGTCTACTTTTGCTGTGTCTTTTAGTCTTGTGGATATAGATTTTCCTGCAAGAAAACGCCTATTTTTCTTTTCAAACAAAGGCAGACAGTTTTTAACCAAGCAGAAAAAAAAGTAACTGTTAGCTTTATCTTTAAAAATACTCTCAGTAATATATTAATGTGTGGTATACCTACATTTAACATGGAAACTATCCATAATGGAAAAAATCTATACTAAAGATAAAATCTCAGTATGAAAGCTAAAAAATACTCCAACATTCTATTTTAAATAGTTCAGCCACAGTAAATCCAAGTGAAATCACTGGATTTTTCTTAGTATTCAATACAGGCTATAGAAGATGAAAAAACCTGGTTGTAAAAGGTAGAAAAAAGGTACTGAAGTAAGCAAAAAAAAAAAAAAAAAAAAAAAAAACCAAAAAAAAAAAAAAAAAACCAAAAAAAAAAAAAAACCCAAACTATGAACCAGGAAAAACAATCCCTGTCCTGCTCATCTGCAACTTGCCCTTGAAGGCTGGTGTTCTACTTAAAAATTGCTTTGCCACCTAGAAGAGGTCACCTGATGTCAGCCCCTCTCTAATGACTCTCACGATGTTATCACAAGTTTCCTATCTGTGCACATCAACAAGTAGCATGCCAGTGCCAGCTCTCACAGCTGCAAGGACAAGGATTTGTTTAGAACATCAAAAGAGATTTTGGCTGCAACTCCAGTGTCTCCAGCTAGAGACAGACTTAGAGATAACTTCTTTTTTAACAATTAAAAACCAAATCAGAAAAAACAACAATTAAAAAAATAACCCCAAGCAGCCAAACAGCAGGTGACATGTATATATGCATTACTAGATATGTAAGTTTATTCAGAGGGGATAATAAATTAGTGATTTAAAGTTTTTTTTTAATAGACATATTCAGTAAAAAGAATGTGTTACTTTTCTACTACAGTAGTGTCTGAAAATTATTTATACTGGCATGACACAAGATCTATGACAATTTTTTTTTGGTTTTTTTTTTTTAATCCTCCTCCCAATACCCCACCCCTGAGAAAGTTTAACAAGACCCAACAACCAAAAAAGGTAAATCTGCATAACAAAGTCTTGGATATTTTGATGTTGTTCATAAAAACATACCTTGTGTGGTCTGATGCATAGTTCAGGATGTAGTTTTCAAAAATGTCAAGCATACATGTGACACATCACTTTTCAGTTTTGACAATTTCAGATTAATCACCCAAAGGCCAGAAGAGCAAAGAACATTCATACCCAGTAGAAAATGTATTTTGCAGTAAATTTAGCTTATGAATGAAAACCTGCTGAAGCTATATTCTTATAGCCAAAGTGCTCATCCTTTCTTGGCAATAATCCAGTTCGGTTCTATGGAAAACACACATATCTATTTAATAAGCTTCCTTCTCTACATTAGTACATTGCTACATTAAATCACTGTTTTTTCATGCACAGATGTTACCACTCTTTGTCTTGTACCAATGATCTTAATACACATAGCATAACATTGGCTTTGATGAAAACCTATCTAGCAGAAGATATCACTTGGTCATCCTACAAGAAGCATAATGTTTTTATAGCTATCTATCTTTTTTTTTTTTTCAGGGAATTTAGGTTTATCTCTCTTTCCTTCCATTCTCCATACTCTCTTCAGTTTGTCTATAACCACTGTATGCTTCACATGGTTTTCACACATAATGATTCTGTAGAGAAAAACACAAAATTAGGAATAAGCACCTATGCAATTGTAGTCTAGGAAATTCTTGTTCTAACCATTGCTTACCTCCTAATTTTACAAAACTTTAGCAGCAAGTCAGCAGATTTATGTTTTAGATAAAAGTCACCTAATTGCATTCCTTGGTTTGAGAAAAATAAACTTACAAAAAACTCATCTGTCTTGACTACAAAGTGAGTTTACAAAAGAACTTTAGTACAGAAAAATATTGGACAGCGTTCTAAATAGTTTTCTTCTTGCAATATTTATATAAACTACTTTTAAAAGCATAGGGACTGTTTTCTCTCTTCATACGTTTATAGCATAAATATCATCAATGGAGGTAGGAATGATATGCATGTTTGGACAATAAACCCTTTAAAGATTATGACTGAAACATACAGAAATAGGAAAAGAATCCCTTAAAGAAGAAATGCACCAATAATTAATGCAGCAATCTAGAGTGCTTTATGAGCATATTGCTAGTTCACATTTTTAGCATATCAATGGAGATAGAGGTGTAGTAACTAACTTTTGATGATCTTACAGTGAGCCATATCATGCAATGTTAGCAATATCAGCTTTAAATTTAAATATATGTGGACATCTCCTAAAGAAAAATAAAAAAATAAAGAAGACCTCTTGAGTAGTCTTCAGACAATGCCAATGTCTATAAAAGCAAAGCATTGAATTAAACCTATTGCACTTACAAAGGTTTTGTATAGGGACTTGTATGTTTGTTTTTATCAAGCTATTGTTCTAACAGAAATACACATGGATTGAGTGCTTTTTTGTTTTTAATGTTAGGTTCTTTTATCTGCATCTGCAGAGGGCAGGACACTGGAATTTAATATTAAGGTGAACAAAGGCATTTAGTTCAGCTGAATATTCCATCCCTACAGTGATAAATACCTTTTATAGGTTAGACATTTCTATTAAGGCTTACTGAAAGCAAAGGAATTTGCTTTTGAAAAATTCTGAATTAGAGTAAGCAGGTAAGCCAATTTCTTGAGACAGAGTATTCTGCAGTTACATCTGTGTAACAGTGACACTGTAGTTTATTAGCTAAATGTTTCTGCCTTTAAATAAAAAAGTTGGAAAATTTCTACATTCAAAATCCACACTGCTAAATCCTGAATGCTGATAAAATAAGCAAATTTCCTATGTTTAGTCTGTACTAAGCATGATGGGCTCCTCTAGAACTAACAGGGTTAAAGCTTTCAAGCTGCTTGTGTGAGGCAATCAGAGAGGCCAAACCTGAGAGGGAACAAGCTGGAATGCAGAGTGGTGCTGGTAACAGTTGTATGGCGTGATCAGCACATGGCAGGGTGAGGCTTACAGCATAGTCTTGTGAGACCTAAATGAAATATAAAATTCCACCTGGAAAACCTTCATAGTGTTATCCAGTGCATTGACCCTGGAAAAGTCATAGACTATCTTATAGTACCTTTGGTCTAGATCACATATAAGTTTTACCCTTTCAGTTATGCTCTTAGCTGTTGAACTCTAGATCTTTCAGTCACGTGTCAAAATAAATACTGTCTGACAGTTAAAGAATACCTTTATCATTCCCTGTTGCTCACTGACTTCATAGAAGCATACCTTTAGTCTTCACAAGAAAAAAGGAGGCTGTGATCTCAATATTTCAACACTTTTATTTACCTTATCTGTAATATAATTAATAGATGACTGCATAAAGATCAAGGTGGCTATCAAAGAAAATGAGACAGCTTCATATGAAACTTGCTCTTTTGAATCAGTCTAGGACTCTATCAAAGCATGTGTGATAATTTCATGTAAATCCCGGTGTTCTGAATCTGTATCTTTTAACCTGTACATACCATTTTTAACACACTACATTTCAAAGACATTCAAAGCTGATCTAATTTGTATTACAGAATTACATTATAATCTGCAAGCAGCACATCATACTGATTTCTTAAAATTAATGTGGAGGCTCATTATAAAGACATCTACAGAGGGCTCATGTAGTCTTTCTCAAAAATACTGTGACTTAAACCAACCACATATTCTATTTAAAGTACACCTTTTTCTAGCCAGTCAGATCTTTCTCTGAAGTCTGGATTTTGAAATTTTGTACTTTGAGCACAAACCCAAGATCAAGCATCATCCAGGATTGCCATTTGTAAACTACCCTGAATGTTTGATGTTGAAATGCAAAAAAAAAGGTTTTCAATTTTTGATTTATGAGATGATAAATTTAGGAGATTGTTCATCATGGTGCAAATAAATGCAAGTGATGGACTGAAGCAAGAAGCAGTATTACTAAATAGGATTGCATTTTCACTACCTTGTTTATGTGAGACCTAAGTTGACTTTTAAAAGTGAACTTAACATTATAAATTCAATAAACAGATTTTTAAAAGAGTCCTGTAATTCTTGTCATGACAAAACAACGGACACTTGTTTACCAGAGAACCATTCTAGATGGGCTACAGCCAGGATTTGCCCTTTTACCATGTTCCAGGACAAACAACTTTTTGGAAAAACACAGCAAAAGTAGTGTAGGTTTGCAAGCCCATTTATTCAGACAGATTATAAATTGTAAACTGACCCTCTCTAAGTGTGTTCTTAAATTTATACTGAATCATTACACTTGAGAACTCTCCCATGCCAACATTGCTTTACTCGCTAACCTCCTGTCTGCCCAAATAAGCAAATTACATCTGCCTATTTTTATTCTCTTTTCCAGATTAGCAGAAACTAGCCACATTATCCAAGATAATAATACCGAACAGAAACGAAATATGAAATATACACCAGGTAGATAGCTGACCTGCATCAAGGTTCATCAAATGATGAAAAGAAAATAGAAAAAAAAAGGTAAAAACAGAAAAAGAACAAGGTCTTCTCTGGAAAGACCTTGTCCCTTAAAACTGGTTTGATATGCTGAATACTGCAACTGAAGAAGGTGAATTATAGGTATGAGTTTTTAATTCATGGCGTTATCTAAAACTGCAGTCGGATAATCTGAGCATAGAAAACTCCAAGACAGCTGGATCATGCTTCATGCCCATGTTACTTTCTAATGGAGTAGAAACCAAGGTGTTTATATCCTTGGTCTAGCTGACAGCATTACTATGTGTTCTTTCAAGAATATGTCTTTATAAAGGGACAAAGAGAGCTGATCCTATTCCTACTTACCAAATTACTTCCATGTAGATTGGTGGGAGTCATAAACCCCTAAAAAGAATCAAAATTTACAAGCCTATATAACTTGTTTTAGTACACTTAGAGAAAGCCTTGAAAGTCTAAAAACATACCAAGCAAACCTTTTGTTTTGAACATATGGGAGAAAGGACTAGAACTAATGTTTTCCAGTTAACTCCACAGATATAGCTGTGCTGGTCTCAGAAGAGAAAGAGGGTCTTCAGAGTGCCTAACTCCTGGTGAGCATAACCCAGTTTGATACAGCTCTTTACCCATTGCGTCAGAACACTCAACTTTACAGCAAGGCACAGCTGTGAGGTTCAGAGCTAATGACTGCTTAGTAGCTGTCAGACAATCCAGAAAAATCAGTATCTGTATAGAGGAAAGCCCAGAGAAAGCAGATGAATTGGAAAGCCTGAACAAAATTGACACACTGTATATTTTAAGGTCATCTTTCTGCCTTATCCATTTGCAAGTGGACGGTGTTTGACTACAGTTTTTTTTCTGTGAAAGCATCAGTATCCTGGGTTCCTACTATCAAACACCTAGATGTTTTTGACTAATTTAGAACAGGCAGAGGTTAGATTTAGAGCAAGGGACTAGATGTGGAGTATTCGTTTTCAAGGCAACAGGAATAAGGACTGTACAAAGTACATGACAGCACTTTTCCTGAATCTCATACACGCAATCAAACTGGAGATTTTAGATTTCTTTGTTCATCGCTTCCAGTAAAATTGGCACAAAGTTCTTGGAGATCATGACTACATAACTGAGGACAACATTTCACCTTTAACAGGATGAATGTGCATGCCAAGGAAAAACCTTGGTATCTTAATTCCAGAGAAGGCATTAGCAACTGCATAGAACAAAAAAACATGAAAGCTTCCTGTTATGCCAATAATACACTCTCCCTACACTAAAACATGGCCATCCTGGGATATATATTAATTTTGGCTTGAAAGAGCAATAACTTAACGTAGTGTAGAAACAAATCTGTTACAGTGAAAACATTTTGCACCCCTTGCCAAAAACTATTTAATAATTTGAATGAATCTTTTAAACAAGCAGAAAACTAAGGATTGATTCCACTACCTGGATGACATGAAATCTGCTGGCCTTTCTTAAGAGCTCTTAAAAAAAAGTCCTGAAACAAAAATTCCTGTTTCACCTCTTCCCCAGAGAAAAATAGTCCAAACAGAGAAATGATCCCTGCTAAAAACAAGCACTGACCTGAAGCAACTAGTGATGTTTCAGCTTTGAGTGCATGTCTTATTTTTCAGGAAATAACTTAAATCCAGTACAGACTACAGCTATGAAATAAAAAGCAGATCCACATCTGGCTGTCACATCTGTGTAAAGCAAAGCTTACTTTGTTTAGCCTGTCTGATTTATGGGTGTATGTAAATCATCTCAAGTCTATTTCACTTCTCATTTGCATAAAGAAAGCAATAATATTGTATTCTTTTTTGTTGCTATAATGTGCAAACAGATTTTGGACCATGCCACTTCACTGTAGTATCTTTGAAGAATATCTAAGCCAAGGGGAAAAGCTGCACAAATATGTTTCCCAAATCTCAAAAAAAACATAAATATTGTAAATGAATATAATTTATGTTTAAATCTACAACTATTGCAAACTATAAAATGAGATATTCTATTCTATAATACAAAATATGTGTATTTTAAAATTTTTAGAGACCTTAACAATTATTAAGTCAAATGAGGGAAAACTGCTGCCTCACTTTTATTACAACAATCTTTGGTAAGATTTTCAGCCCTGTAAATTAATTACATGGATTAATGGGCTCATTGTAAGGTAATGAACCCACTAAATTACAGTCCTTCAAATTAAGGTACCAATCAAATGCAATGAAAATTTAAAAAATATTTTCTGGTTTAACAGTGTTGAATGTGGAAATAAAAAAAAATTATCATTTGAAATTCCACTTGAAACATTTTTTAAAAAATTGGTAAGCTTTTCTTCAAGTTATACTTTTATTGATACTGCCTATTTTCATATTCCATCAAATACATAACTTTCAAACATGATGAGGAAAGTCTTCTATGGCTCTGATGTATTACTGAGTTTAACTCAAGCTCTGCATAAACCCAGATATATCTCACTGTGAGTTTTTGTGGTTTTTTTTTTTTTTTTTTTTTTACTGTTATGGATTTAGTTGCATAGATGTTACTATGGAAAACTAAGTTTTTAGATAATAAACAGTTACCCATTTGGTTAAATTTGCACACGTAGCCTGCTGCAAAAATAATGAAAGTACACAGCCAAACTTTACACAAATGTTTCAGTCCATTCTTACTCAACAAAGAAGGTGAAAATAAACAGAGTGGCTTAGGTTCATTAACTGGTCTACTAAAGCTGAGTATGTATATGCATAAAGCCAAATAACTTTACCCAGAATAAATGTATTGATAATTTAACCCTTTTAGAAGAAAAAAAAATCTGAAAGAAAGTGTAAAGACCAAGAGAAAGAGTCACAAACAAAGCTTGACAAAAAGAAAATAGCCATTTAGAATTTTGCTGAAATTCAATTTGCTTATTACAAAGGGGATGGAGAAAAAGATAGGAGAAAAACAACATAAAGTTCAGACATCAATAGATACAGTAAATGCAACTTCAACATACTGTTAAAAGAACAAAAATGTAAGTGAAATACAAAAATCTTGAAATTTGCTGATTGATATTAGCCTAAGATAATCACTGTCTGTAATGGGAAAATGCTAACAATTATTTTAAAGCAAACTTTATAGCTTGGAGGTTAGATCAACACCGACTTTAGATGTAATAAATTGTTATTTCTTTGAAGAAATAGTGTAACATCATAATTATTCAAACAGACAATCTACGCAGTGGAAAAACCCCTTGTATTAGTACAATGGTATTTATAACACAAATCCCATATTTAGCAATAGTTACTTTTAATTATTTAAAGACATTTTCTCATGTATTATGATACAAAAGTCATGTATATAATATTGTGATTTGTGATGTGTTCTCTAGAAAAGGGCACACAGCATTTGCATATTTGTTTCATTCACACTCCAAATACATTCTACCATGAGCCTCATTTCTCTAATGCTGTGATGTTGCTTTCATTCCCTCCATGCTCCAGCAAAACTATGTTGAAAGAATATACTTGAAAGTGCTAACCACATAGCAAAACTGCTCCAATAATTTGAAAGTATGTGGAAAGTTTTGAAAAACTTTGGCATCAAACAATTAAGTTTAAGAGATTCAAAACCCATAAAGTCATTTCATAAAATATGTGAGTTGTTGTTTTCTTTAGCTCACATTAAATATATGGAATGTTTGACAATAGCCATGAATGACATTTGGACCGGATTAAAACTGTGTTGTCTTACAAAATCAGATTCGGACTGGAAAGACAAGATACAGGTTATGTAATTCAGAAATGACAAACAATTTCTAGTTTGATACAGCTGTTGTACTTAGTTCTATTCTTGAGTACTGGTAACTACAAATTAGTAGAATAGTTTTCCAACTACAAAGACATTTTACATAAAGAAACATTTAAAATAATAATACCCCCAAATCTCAAAACACTCAAATCCCAACCTATTTAAAATAGCCTCCAAACAGTTCAACTTTGAGAAAGCTTATTGTGGAAAACTGTAAGCATTGAAAATTAGGGTGACAAAAAGTAATTTCCTTGAAATTTGAAATATAATATATCTATATTGAAAACACATATTTACATTACTTCAGAGATCTCAAAGATAAAAAAAAGAAAGCAGAAAGAATAAATTGCATCTACCTTCGAACTGTGAGCCCTCTGGTGAAAGAACTATTCATTCTTCTGTTCTAATATAATATTTAACACAGTGGAGCTTTGGTTTTGGTTAGCTCCTGGCAATAATATGGTAAGCAAGATTAAATTGAAATAACAAGAGCAATTCAGAGGTTTTGGTTCACTTTGTTTTGGAAGAGACAGGAAGGTTCCTGTTCAGAAGATCAGTGATTACAGTATAATTCCAGGAGAGCACTTAAGCACCACTTAATCTGGGGGACTTTGGAAAAACCTTCATGTTACACAGACCTGGTATTCACTTTTTACAGAGTGGTGAATTTTATCCAGTCCTCCCAGTAAGTTCTTCCACCTTGAATTGGTTTTGTCTTTCCCTCTTGCCCTTCCCTCAGCAGTCAGGCAGGTAGATGTACAAGGAAAATGAGTTAATACAGTCCATTTCCTTGATCTTGTGTTGGTGTTAAAAATGTCTGCCCCACCTGCTTTTAAAAACAAGATTTCTAATGTCTCTCTGGGAAGTCCATTCCTGCTCTTGTCTAGTCTTCCCCTAGGAAGTTATATTCCTAGTCTGGAGCTTAATTTCATCTCCCAGTTGAAATCCTTAATTTCTACCCTATCCACACTCAGTGCGGAGAACTGAGTTATTTCCCTTTTTGTATCACATCAGATGCTTCCACTCTGTGTATCTTCTCCAAACTAGATTACCCCTATGTTTCAAATGTTCTTTGTAAGTAACCTCTCTCAGGCCTGCTACTGTTCTTCCTTGCCTTCTATGTATGAACCTTGTGTGGTCAATGCCCCTCGCTGGAAACAAGAGCCCATGCGGGCTGAGGCCTTGCATATTCTGGGATAGGGCACCTATTTACCTCTTCCAGAGTGCTGCTTTACTCTTGAAAATTGACAATTTCTAACATCTGGTTCACTAGTGAAAGTCAATCGTCCAAAACTTTTCAGCACACTCTGTCCCCTGGTTTGTTGTTTAAAAAGTGTTTGCATTTCATTGACATGAAAATGTTGTATTTCCATACACAAAGGTTCCTCAACTTGTGGAAGAAAATTAGACATGTTTGACTACTATGTTGGCTTTTGTTTGTGTCCATATTATCTTGCCTATTTCTACAAATTTTGTAGTTAATTTGTATCAGTGAAGTTAAGCCGACTGCTTGTAATTTTTATTTTTCTCCTGCACTTTTAAAAGTGGATGTTATTTTTGCTATATTAGTCTTCTGGAATTTCACTTATTGTCACAAATTTTCCAGAAGGACTTCTTATGCCTCTGACATTAGTGAAATTATTTTTTTACGTGCCTTGGAATGGAAATGGGCATGTGCAGCTGACTTACAAGTGTATAAATATTTTTAGCAATCTCAGGCTTGTTTTCATCCTTCTATAGCTTGACTCATTCTTTTGTCATGATCATTTACTGTATTGCCTATTTGACTGAACTTGACCTTTTAGTGAAGAGTCGAGCAAAAAAGACATTAGATTTACTTTCAGTTTCTTGATATCATGTGTTGATATCTTCCTGGTCTCTTGGGAGGTGTCCAGCCCTTTTGCTGGTATTCTTTCTGTTCACATCTCTTGCCAGCAGTGATTGCTTTGAGCTTTGGCTCTTCTATTCTTTTCCTCATGCTCCAACTATTCTTTTAAGATCCTTCATAAATTACCTGATTTCTACATGTCTATTCTTCATTCTTAAATTTTAAGCGATTGAAAAACTCATTATGACCAATTTCACTTTCTATCTTTCTTCTGCCACTATAATTTACACTCGTGCCCTTTATACAATTTTTAAAACAATAGCTAAATTTTCAGAACCCAGTTTTTTACCTCATCAGGTTTATTTTCCACAAAAATATACTTACAAAGCTCTGAGTTTATCAGAGTCTGCTTTTCACACATTTTTTTGGTCTTAATATTCTGTTTTCATTCTCTTTCGTCTTTGCTAATGAATTTTGTCATATTGTTGGCAGTCCATCAGAAGTGCCTTTAATCCTCCAATTTTAATCCAGTTGTCTCCTGTTTGTTAGAAGTGAATCTAGAAAGTCATCTTTCCCTGCTTCTCGTTTTCTTCACTGTATTCCAAAAATCTCTGAGAAATTTAGTTCTTGTTTTCTTTCTCAGCAGTTCTCTGAGTAAAGGCTTCTGTCACTCATATTTTTGTGTGATTCTGCGAATTTAAAAAAAATAATAAACTAAGTGGCTCAATTAGTTAATTTTCTTAGGGGGTTGAGAATGAGGACACCTAGTAAACAAAGACTTTAGGACCAGAGTTTTCCATCTTATGACAGGCCTTTTTCCTTTACAGCCAAAAGTGCTTGTCAGAAATGGCATTTGACAGCTTCTATCACTCTTTCTCCTCTCCACACATTGATTTTCACCTTGTACAGTACTTTAGCTTCAATTAGGCACAAGGTGTTATGCCTGAGACCACTTAGATACCCATCAGAAAGGCTACAACCAGCCACGGCTGCCATAGAGAACAAGGACAGAAAAACTGATTTGGCAGTCAGACAGGCTGAAAAAGTTTTTGTGGTAGCTGCAGGCTAAAAACATGAACTATAAGCAATGTAATTATGAAGTAGATGAAAACAAACTCCATGGTTACCCAGCTCCCTCATTATGATCAGATCACTTGGCACATCACTGCAGAGAATGTTGCTTTGGAAAAACATTACATTTTTCACAAGCAGTTCAATAAAAGAAACTATTTTATGGGTCCAGGAGATGGTTGAGGGCTTCAGAAGGAAATAATTTGCTTTTATTTTGCTTTAGAAATTAATTCCAATTTTTATAGCAATTTACAACAAATTCCTGCACATTAAATACAAAGCACTAAAGCAAAAGTTACAAACAGTATGTATTAGTATTTTTGGAATGAAAATTAAAAAGTGCTGCCACTTCTGCAGTCCAAGTCATTATGTTTTATGACTTAGGTTAACATTGTGCTATAAAATGGAGTAAATAACTGTTAAAAGCAGTCATTTGCTCAGAATTATTATGAGTTTCATTTTGGGAATGATTCAACCTACCATTATTTTTTTTTCCTGTATAAATGGCGAATATTTGAATTTTGCTGCTGAGCTCTTAACTCTGTCCTGTCATACTGACTGGAGATACCATGTTAAGAAGTCAACTTTAAATAAGCCAACAACTACTGAGTTTGATGTCGCTACTTCATTTGTAGAAAACTGCATGTAGTAAGATACATTCTTATTTTTAAGCTATCAACTCATATGGGAAAGCTATGTTTGTTCAGAAATCATTCTTAGCAAAACAGGCTGACAGGATCTTTTTTTCTAGCCCATCCATGTTATGTAGCAGGAGTCTCAGCATGAGATAATAGCTCCAACTTCTTGCTAAAATCTCTTTTAAGTCCAGTATTTCACTTATTCTCTTAGCAATCAAGTACAAAAATAACAGAAGTTTATGAGTCATATTAAGGTTCTGTAATGTTTTGAATATATATAACCAGTCTGTTAAACAAAGAAATTAAATATTAGGACTATAGGTGTCCTGTGCTAGTCCAGGGGGCTGTGGGTTTCTTCTTTTGGTCCAGTACCATACTTTAAGATAGTGAAAACTTGCTTGCACTATGTCTCTATTCTCCTTAAATATGTGCTGTCTTGATTTCAATTTAGTATTATATTACATCTATGTTAGGGTATTTCATTAACCCTCCAGGTCCTTTTAACACTTCATTAAGAATTTTAAGCTATCCAGCATCATTGTGCTGTATTTTTCTGGCTGCTGGTTCAAAGAGGTTAAACATATATTTTTTCTATGTATTTCATCATTCCAAAGAGTCTGCATGACCCTTTCATAATTGCTGGAGGACAGACTTGGGGATTGGCTCAGATTATGCTGCTAACTGCATATACAGTTTATTCACTTCTCTTTCTGAAATGTTACTTCTATTACTCACACTTCTTGACTGCTGTTGTTCTTTGCAAATCTGTCTTAAGCCACCAGTCACAACCTTTTACCACTTTTCTCCAATCAAGACATCATTTCCTTAGACCTTAACTAAGTTCTAGAGCAGCAAATGTATTTTCCTGTGAAATGTCATTGATGTTGTATATAAATAAATTTAAAAAAATAGTGGTTTTCATGGCAATGTTGAACAGATGTCCCATTTTTTAAGCACTCCACTTGAACCACCCTGGTTGCTCAAACTTAGAAAAGTGATGCCAACCATTTCTCCCCAGATTTTTCTTTCCCTTCCTGCTTTAGAACAATAGATAGATAAATTTATTTTCTTTAATTCAAGCGATCTATTTGGTTGTTTTTTTTTTTTTTTTCCACCTACAGTGACCAATTATAGAGTTTATATCCCTTTGTTTCTCTCCTCATGCAATAGTTTCCAGAGCTGTGAGCCTATTAAACTTGATTTGCATCCTCTAACATAGGATGGAATGATTTTTCCTGTGAGATGCTTATATCTTGGGACAAGCAGTCTAACTTCTTTATTCCTTGAAACATGAGATTAAAATCTTCTTCAGTTGTTATGATTTAACTCTATTGGACTTGAGATGTTTCACAAACTAATATTCTTCCCTTGGCACCTTGGCAAATTGTGATCAATTCTATTCACCCAAACATTTTACATATTCTCTTTGTGCAAGCAAGTTTTCCACCATAGGTGTTTTGTTACAAATACATACATATTCCTGCTTGTGGCCTTTCTTTAGCGTTTATATTGTGGTTTCTGCTATGTTGGCTGCTGAACTGTTCATTTTAACACTGAAAAGTGCTCCAGTTGTTTTGAGGCAGAATGCAGATGGCACCCTTGTGAAGGGACTGTCCTACCACATATGACTACAGAACCAAGTGAACCAATGTACAGGTGCATTTCAGCACTTTACATTTATAAATACAGGCAATTGACTTTGTTATATGTTTCAAACTTCAAAATTCATTTTTCAAACCAAATTATTGCCTACTTAGCCGGGTCATGCTTGTTTTGTCTCACATTTCTTCTTACTTTATTAATTTTGCATTAAAAACTGCAGTGTTTCTCTAAATACAAACATTTTTATCCATAACATGAGATTACTGATGTTATACTTATATACATGCATAATGTAGATAAATATGTAAAAACCTCTCAGTGGTGGAGGAAATTTTCCATTTCATAGGCAAGAGCTTGACTCAGTAATCTGCTGTGCAAAAGTTGACTGGATGACAAATCAGTGATACAGGCTTCCATGGAGAAGGTTGAGTTTTAGACAAATCCTTCTTTTGTTGTTTCTTATGAGATAGTTTAAGCATATTGTGCTCAACATGCTGTTTACTATGAATCCAAATCCATTAACTTAAGTTTGTCTAATTCATTTATATGTTTAGTAGTTTCAACAACTGTATTTGGCCTTGTAAATTCCAATCCACGAGCTGGGTGCCAACATTCAAAAGCTGTAGAGCTGAACAATGCAACAGACTTTGCTTTTATGATTTCAGACCTTCACCTTTTAGCTCTTGATAATTTTCTGGCTTAGATACCTTTGTTTTCTATTTTGGTCCATTGGTGTATTGGCTCTGGCTGAGCTGGAGGTCATTTCCCCACAGCAGCCCTCACCAAGCTCTGCTTTGTGCTGGTGGCTGGGAAGGTGTTGATAACTCACCAGGGCTGATAACTGAGCAGGCCTGACACAGCAACAGCCCTCTCCAGCATTCCCCCTCCATCTGAAGGCCCCTGGGAGGGGACACAGCTGGGTTAGCTCGTCCAAATTAACCAAATTGATGGTTAAACCATATCACATGGCATCAGCTCAGATAAAAAAGCAAAGGGAAGGAGGAAGAAGAACAGGGGGCATTCATAAATTTACAATTTTTGTCTTCCAGACACAAAAAATGCCTGTTGTATTATGTGGAAATCCCACATAAGGATGCTCTGAATTTATACGTGTTGTTAGCAATATGTTAAGAATGCATATATATTTTAATAATAAATATATAAGTATGAATATACTAGGAAAAATGAGTTTTGCATCTTGTTGAAGATGTCCTTGCTCATTGCAAGGAATTCAACTGAGTGATCTAAGACTGACAGTTCAAATCTTAGAGATCCCTTCCAACCCAATATATTCTATGATTCTATTTGGTATAACAGTTTTCACATTCTTCAAAGGTGAATTCAGCCATGAGCAAAGGGTATATTCACATATGCATGATGCATTGTTTCAAAGTAACACTTTACTTCTCAAAATAGGTATAATCAAAATGTAGGAACTACACAAGAACTTACATGGGGCTTAGTCTGAGTCAGTGAATAAATTTTTAATAGTAAGATTTCCTTGGCAAAGCTCAGACTTTAATATTTCTGGAGAAAATTGCAATATTTCTGAAAGAAGGACTTGATTATGGCCTCAAAAATAGTTATATTATATATAAAAATAATAGCTATATTTATAGGTATAAAAATAGCTCACAGCCACACCTATAGAGTCATAAATATAGAGATAGCACTAGACTTTAACGTCAGAAGAATTTCATTGAAATAAAGATTCAAGCACTTTGTTTACCTCCAAAAAACCCCATAACTTCTAGTTCTAGAGCTACTTTGTGTGCCAGATTATGAGGAACAGAGAACACTAGAGGAAAAAAAGGAAGCATCTGAAAACCTTTTATCCTAGACCCAAAAATGAAATTTAGGTATCTAATTAGAGAAGAGCTAAATCAGAATTTAGAATTCTAATTCTAAATTTCACTTCAGCCATGTTGAAAAGCCTCTTCCATATTCACTGAACTCTAAAATCACCCAGATTCTAGAAGGCATTTAGATTTCAGTACTACTTTCCCACATAACTGCTTCTCTAGTTCTGCCTGGAGCCTTCTTGATGGTGACAAGTAAGGAGAGTGACCAGAGAGTAAGCAGCATTGCAAAGAATTGCTTCATTCTGCTACATGCTGTGAAGCATGATTATAATAAGATCTGGGGTAAATCAGCTAATATTTTGCATAAACTCACAGCTTAATCCCTATTTCATAAGTTTTTTTAAATTTCAGTGTAAGTTCTTATCCTGTTAAATTTCTTTTCTCACACTTGTTACAGCAGCTCTGTACACACTGTGGGTTTTTCATGGGTTGTTATTAAAGCTTTTTTTTCTGTCCCTATGTACTTCCCTCCATTTATAGACCAGCAGTATGGTGTTATACTCCATGCTCTTTGAACTAGCCTCTAACACACGGTGATTTAAAGTCTTCTTTCAGCTCTTCAATGTTCAAAGTGAATAAGTGCTCTCTTTTGTACCCAGAAGACAAATGAATGCCAACAACCTGTAACTGCCTTTGATGCTTGACCTCTGTATTGAAAGTTTGTTATGTCACTCTGAAGAAATATAAACACAGAGAGATCATCTAAGTTGCTTCATAGCCCAAATACATGCCTTAAACTGAAAATCTCTCTCTGACAAGAAACTGAATTTATGTGACTGCATGAATTGTGTCGAAATGTTGCTGCTGCAGGTTTGCATTCAGGTCTTCACCAACAAAGATATGATGACAGCATATACAGCTAAGGAGGGAAGGGAACTTTGTTTTATTGCAGCCTGAATAAGTAGTCATTGGTACTTTTTACAGACAAATAAACAAAACAGTGTAATCAGTTCCTCACTGTTATGTAAAGTGGAAAATGTTTTATCTGTTCAGTTCAGAAGTATGTGATTTTGTGAAATCTGTGTTGCTTTTATTAATGAAGAGATTTGTGAATGGATGGCACTCTAAGGATGGATGGCACCTTTATATTCCTCTACTGTCACAAGAAAAATGGGTAGCAGAAAACTGTCCGTTATTCTGTTTTTCCAGTTTATGTCATGAAGAAGAAAGTATAGGGCATGAAAGAAAAACTGTCTCTTTTCTGTCTCTCAGCTATGGGAGAGACTATCAGCTATGGAGTCTGGAAAGACTTTTTTGTTTAAATACCCATGTAAGAGTGAGCTTGCTCTGACCCTTTTGGTCTTAAAAAAATATTTGTATTATTGTTTTTGACCACTTTTTTTTTTTTTTTTTTTTTTTTTTTTTTCCCTAAAGAACTTTCAGGTGAGCTGACCATGCTTTTAAGGTACATTTCAGTATCATATTCATTGCTACTGCAGGCAGAGCTACATCAATGCACCAGCACTGGTTAGGACTTGTTCATGTGCACTTCCCATGTCCAGCAAAGCACAAGACTAGATAATCCCTTAAAACAGAAATTTCTCATGGAACAAAACTAATACTTCATCTGTGATAAACAAAAAGCTTAACATCTAGAGATCTGATCTTGTGAGACTCTGAAACTCTACAGAGTTCATATGGGGAGGGGGATGTGGAATGAATATGCCCCAGTAAATCCCTAAAGGATCTTTAAGAACCATATACAGATATAAAGCTTTGCTCTTCTCTGTGAAGGTGTTGAAATTTTTATAATCTCTGCCTCATGCTACCTAATAACGAGAAAATGATTGATAGTGCATAGGAAACCAATGTTTATTTTGAGCAGAAATTAAGAACCAGAAAGTGCATATACTAGAAAAGTTTCGGATTCTACAAGACTGTGATAAATATCCTCCTGTACAAGGCCACTTTCCTACACCCCACCTTGCCTCTAACACTGGCAGTGGGGGATGGTGTTTAGTCAGAACATCTGAATTTGGCCACCTGCCTTTTTCCTCTCCTGGGATTCACAGCCGTTGAATACATCATACATATGGATATGCAATAGAGCATGTATCCCTGCATATACTCTCTAGTATCTTAGTCTGATCTATTTTGAAACACTGATATCTGTCTGCACAGTCTCCTGTGACAACACAATTTAAAAGTTCATTACCTATTCAATAAAAAAATAGATTTTTTCCATCTGTTTTATATGATCTTTTATGAGATTCTGAGCTCTGAAATTCCAGATTTTAGGAATTTTATACATAACAATTCTCATTGATCTTATGCCATCATCATGATTATATAAACCTCATTTGTATTTCCCATTAGCCTTCTCTCCAAAAGGCATATTTTATTTTTCCTCTCAAGGCAATAGCTTTATTCCTGTAGCCATTTAGGTTGCCTTTTCTTGTACCTTTTCTGACTTCAAGTTGTCTTTCAATGAATGTTGAATGTCTATCAGGGATTTCTGGTACTAAGCATCTGAAATGATTGCTGAAGAACTAATGAATTGAAGTCTCATTCTGTTGATCCCTTAGCTCTGTAATATTCCTCTTCCCATCAGGAGCCACAGCATAACCTGCACATTTGCTGCCTTGCCAAATGTTAATATCATTTAGTGAGTACATGCTTGTGTGGGTATCAGGAGTAAGCAAAGCTTATTAAAAAATTCACTGTCACTAAAAGTCCAGCACAAAACTATTTCCTGGAAAATATTCTTTCAATACTTAGTCTTTCTATCTATGTTATTTTGTTTGATTTCTACAAATAGTTTTAGTAGAGAGATTTATTATAGAAATGTTCACTGGTATATAAAACTTACAAGGAAATATTGAAGAGTATTAATGTAAAAGGATTTTAAAATTCACACACATGAATATTTGGAAAGTGAAGCTGAAATTTTGCAGAGCTGACCTAGAGCAAAAATAAATTAAGTGAAATATTGTGCAATCATGGCCCTATAATTCCATATTATTTCAGATTTCAAAATAATTATTTTACAATTAAAGTCATTAATTAATAACATAAATTATTAATTTATTAATTTCAAATAAATCTAGAAAAACTATCAGCTGTTCAAAAGACAATTTTGCCAATAGAAAAAGGAAAAATTTATCTTATGATTTATTTACTATATATAATTCTCCTAACTCTATGTGAGTCACTAGTGCTCAGAGCATGCATTATTTATATGCTTTTTTGTTTTGTTTGTTGTTTGATTTTAGTAAAATCACTAAATTTAGAAATGGCAAGATCTTAGGTTGTTGAGCCTAATATATCATCTGGAATCTCAGCCAGAGTGTCTGCCATCTTTCAAAAGTTCAGCTGACTAAATTTCAACTGTGACCATCACAAAAGCATGGCTTCAATTCTTTTTCCCTTCAGTGTCTGCCCATACTAGCCACAGGTTACTTTACTCGCTTGAATTTAGATCAGTGACATAGGAAAATTTCCTAGTTATAAAGGAGACTTTGGAAATTGATAGAATAATAACTGTAATTTTCAGAGATGTTAAGCACAAAAAGGTGCTATCAGTGTTACCTACAGAAGAAGGAAAATTTCATCTAGTATTTCAGTAGATGGTTGCACCAAAAAAGTCCTGACAATTTTGCCTAACCCAGGCTTTATTGATGCATTCCTACTTATGCACAAGATATAAATTAGATTATGAATTATAGAGTCCGCACCGACCTAAAACCTTTTTCTTGGTCAAATTTAACATATGAAAAAGATCATGACATCTGTCATGCTAAAAATTAATTAGACTTGGGCACAGCTTAATGAAATTAAGTGAAATGAAATCAAATTAAATGATCTGGACTTTGTATTTATTACTCATTGGAGTCTACCAGGGCGCTGAGGAACTGTAGAGAAGATACCCTCAAGACCATGACAATATATTCCAGGTACATGATTCTGCTCTGTCATCTTTGTGATGGTTGTGAAGAATTTTTCTGGGAGATCTCAAGGGCTTTGGCCCCCATTCTCTTGATCTTCTGTTGCAGTACCCTCCGTAATTGTGTTCCTAATCATATCACGGTACTTTTCTGACTCCCTTACTTAATGCAGCAGGTTTGGTGTCCTTGGAGGGCTAGCTTAGAAATCTGAATAGCAGATCCATTAGTGGAGAAATAGGGGAAAATATTAATGTGTGATCTAAAAGTCTTCTCCTGGTTATAGATCTGGATTTATCATGTGCCCCTGCATATCGGTGTGTCCATTGCTCATGACTACATTCAGGATGAGCTCTTGATCTGCTCCCACCTCCACACAAACTGCTTTTACTCCTGTCACTCATCCTGAGGAAGCTGCAAAAGAGCTACATTAAAACATCTGTACAAGGGCCTCCAAGCTTGTCTGTAGAGTCATCTTTAAACAGATTTTCCACCATCTCTGGTGCCAGAAGTCATCCTCCACTTATCTCATCTCATGTCACATATTTATCTCACACTACCCAGCTCAGCCTGTGAACCCCTCATTCTCATAGTGATTATCATCTTGTGCCAAAACAAAACTACTCAAGCTTAGGATTGAGAAAATATCTGTGAATGAGATAGTCCCTCTCACTGTCAGCCTCCAGCTCATCAGATGCTAGAACTCATCAGGCAATCTTTCTCCAGAACAGAGCAAAATGCTTTTCACTGGGAACTTTGCTATCAAGTCACTTGAGGGTGAATTTTCTTCAATTAAAGCTATCCATACAGACAAAAACCTGCATTGCAAAACCATTGGCATTGGTTTATCACTGCATATATACAAAAACAGAACAGCTACAAATCATTGCCCTCGTGTTTATATATTGGCGCCTTTCAATATGTTTCATGGTTAACACCAGCCCAAATCAGTTTCAAGAGGTTGGTCTAACAAGTACAGCCTACAATAATTAGAGGGCTCCTTTTCCAGTCAGTTAGAATTATTAAAATATGTTTCTTAATTTTTTAGAGTGAGAAATGCAGTTAAATTATTCAAGAGATACTTGGAAAGTGATTTCTTTATTATTATTACCTTACTGAGTGAAATGTCTGGATTTGTGAATTTTTCATGGTTTTCATCTGAATCCAGATTCCAAATGCTCTGTTGAGTTTTAAAATTCAGGAAAGAAGTCCATTACTGTTCTCAATAGGTGTCACTTATGTGTCTCTGCACTGCATCTGGCAAGATGAAAGAGCAATCAAAAGAGTGTTTGGCCTCCATGCAGTGGTCCTTCATGGTGCAAAAAAGAAATTCACAGGTCAAAGTAGAAAACTAGATATTAGTTATAATGACACTCTCAAATAATATCTTTTCTGGAGAAAATTCCCGTGTTACTATGCACAAGGGTCTCCAGGCAGAATGTTGTTTCAGTTTTGAAAAATGTAACAAAATGTATTGAATTGCAAAGGAATTAATGGAAAAGACTGGAATCCATTTTATACTATTTGATTAACCCTCTGTGTTAATGGTATAATAAAGTAATCTGATTTTAAAATTTTATATGTTATCGGATGTATGAATTTTATAAATTCACAAATACAAAGAGAAATAATCTATTATCATAACCATTTAAAGTCAGGCTTGAGCTACTATGTAGGAAAAATGTTATACATTGCATACTATGGCAATTGTTATCTTCATAGGTTTTGCATATTCATCCGTATCTAAACTCCAGTTATTTGTTGCAGATTGAATCAAGAATAAAACATTAGGAAATTTTATATTCTTTTTAGTGTCAAGGTTAAATGACAGGACATCTTACTGTTCTGTAATAGGATTTTTTATAATTATAAAGATTTCTTGGCACTTTAAGTAGGATCTTGGTTTCCAGATTTTATAACAGCACAGCTTTAATGCCTGGTATGACACTGGTATGCCCAAATCTGTCTGATATTTTGGTATGGAGCAGGACAAATGGGAGGTGAGAGACGAAGGTGGATCAAGGGGGGGTACAGGATTGAGAATTCAGCCACTCCTGAAAGTGTGGCTAATTTTTCCCCTTGTTAATTTTTTTTTTTTTTTTTAATGCTTAAAATGAATGTGATGACCTTCTCTGTGGTCATTTCTTCATCTGGAGTCCATTTTCCTTGGAGGAAAGACTTGAATTTTGGCAAGAGAATATATTTGTGTAGACGTATTCTTTGCCGATCCCACTAGAATGTACTCAGATTTGGCCATGCTTTTAAGCTTCTTTTAAGATTAAAATTTTCTGTTCCCTGCTATTAGCAAATATCTGTGAAAAGCATCTCATTCAAAGAGAAGGAAAAAGAGTCTCCATGCATATCTGTGGGCTTCCTTGGCAGTGTTTCATACACAGTCTGGACCAGCTCATCAGCAATATGGGGATGAAATACAAACCTCAAAATAATGCCCTGGAATAACAAGGGAGGAGGAGGATACCACGACACATTTTGAAAAACTAAAGAAGTACAGTCAAAACTACACTGAACAATGTTATTAAGGCTGTGAAGCCAACCACTGAGTTTAGGTGCTGCCACACTTGTATCTGCTTGAGCAATCTTTATTCAGTTCTTATCCATATACATTACAACAGAGAACTAACAGAGCAGTTAGACAACTAAAAAGTTAAGGTGACATCTTAATTTAGCACCTGAACTCTGCATTGGCATCTAGCATCAAGGCATCAATGGCTATTAAGTGCACAGGGGAAACTGGGTATGTGCAGGTTGTCTTATGACAGCACTGGCCTTGGGTTAACTTGCTGTTGGAGATACTTTGACATTAAGGAACCGATTAATATAAACAAACCTCTTGCTATAATTTTAAGATTTTATAAATATTTACAGATTATTTAAATGTACAAAAGACTTAATTATGAGAAACAATTCTTCACCACCACTTGTAAAGCATACCCAATGATAGAAGTGCAAGGCAAGGGAAGGAAGATCTTGAAAGAGAAATATATAATTGATAAAAAAATGACAGAAAATGCATAGGACCCCATTGCAAATTGAACTCTCCAAACATACAGCAGCCATCTAAAAGATATAATTAAAGATTTTGAACTTTTTATGAAAGTAAATGGAGCTACAGAGAAAACTGAGAAAAATGGGATTTTTTTCTCTTATTATTCTTATTAAGACCATGACATTAGATTTGCTGAAAAGTCTTCCATTAAAATGATCAAGAAGAAGCCAATTATCAGACAGAGCTACAGAAATTAAAAGAATGTTACACTGGTAGCGAGAATGTACATAAAGAATTAATCTCAGAAGCAGAGACACTGGCCTGTCATTAATCACCCAAAATGAACATCATGTACTTTGGAATGAAATTCAAAATGTTTGCATGCTGAACAGCCCAATTAGCATCTTGTTGCCTGAAGCTAAGAAGCAGGAATGGATTGGAACAGGGGTGCATCCTAATTCTTTCAGTTTAACTGCATTGTTATGAGCAAAATGAGGTATTTTTATATATTTAGGTAGTACAGCTCAGAGCCACCTTATGGAGACAAGTAACTACATACTATTTGTAAAGAAAAAAGGGGTCAATACTTTTTAATTTCAGCCAGAGAATGAGCTCCTTCTGACTGTAGCATTACTTTTGTGAGAAGTGATAATTTTGGCGCTTATTACATGTGTTTTGAGAATACTGGCTGAGGCCAAGCCCTGGAGGAGGAAAGCAGACAAATACTAGACAAAAGCCTCAGCACAAGCTGGTTGCTGAGTTGTCCAGACTGTAAAGACTTGGCATGCCTTAGAGCCTGTGGAGCTCAGAAGTTAAAAATTATGGAAGAGAAGGTAAGGAAAATTTAAGTACCATTAAGATTAACTGGCAGCTGACACTACATTCCCAACATTTGTAGTTTTGGAGGCAGGACCCCAAACCATTCGTGTTCAAAACAGTGCAGGGTTAGTGTGGCAGGTTTAGGTGCATTCTTTCATTATGTGACTGTTTGCTGTTTTGCCAATGAAGATATTTATTTGTGACACAAACCAGGTATGAACCAACGTTGTCATTAATAAAACTATTGTCTCCTTCATTCCCATGTTAGTGCAGGAAATGAGAAGGTATGAGTGGATATATCTTCTAATTACAGCTGATGATGAGAGGTAATATTGTATTGAAATTGTTTCACCCTGCAGAACCAAATTCTCTTCTGCCCTGTCATGATGTTTAGCAAGCTTCTCACACCAGATTTTTCAGAAGGGATCTCTAATTGTATGTACCTCATTTTTTGTGTGCCTGGGCTCACCCCATGCCGTGGTACTAGGAGAAGCTGTAATGATGAGCAAAAACAATTGAAGCTGCATTTTAGAGAATACCTCTGGTATGTTTTTGAAAGCCAGTTGGATAAGACATTTCAGGCTGGATACTTAAAATAATTGGAAACTTCTGACTTCACTGTCTGTGTGGTTCAGCACTTTGTAAAGTGAAGATAGCCACTTCGTATTGTAATTTTGAAAATAAATTCTTTTATTGCAATGACATGGAAAAACACCCATGGGACTAGTAAAGAATCTGTGTTCAGATTGGGATTTGAGCTAATGTGAGCTAAGCTGTGAGAGACACACATTGAAGACAGCCAAGTATTAAACACTATTTCAGGAACCCAGTGTCAGTCATTCTGCATGGTGAATGAAGTGGTTAAGAGTTTTGTGGGGCTTTGGTTTTTGGGTTTTTTGTTTTTTTTTTTTTTTTTTTTTTTTTTTTTTTGGTTTTTTTTTTTTTTTTTCTAATGAATGGTGAATAAACTCATCCTGACATAAAGAATATCTTGCAATATATTTGATTATATTTTACACACATCACATTTTGATATAAATAATCCCTTGAAAGTTGGTGAGCTTTTGGTTAAGGATTTTAAAGAAATTTTTTTATACAAAGTAAAGAAGTTTTTTTGTCTTCCAACCCACTGACTTACTATGATCACTTCACTTGCGTAGCAGGAACAGAAAAAACCTTTCTCAAGGGTTTTGCAATGGATGAGTCTGACAGGATTTCCTTTAAATTCATTATGGTCAGTAGTACTCACCCGGGATATTTTAGTGCGAAATGCAGGTGAGGAGAAAGGGAAACACTGCCATGTTTTGTTTCTGTTTTAATAAGAAACTATTAATAGACTGAGAGTGTTGAAAAGTTAGAAGTAAACATAGAGGTGATGAATTACTAGGCATGTTACAGGTATCACAGTAAAGTTACCGAAAAATGCACTGCAATATTTGTTCTGTGACCAGTACCAGTAATTCTCTCCCCACAATGCAATCTCAGGAAGTTAGGTAGCTTTTTTTTTTTATTAACACCTAGAGTTGCAACCCTTTTACTTGAAGGTGAGTCTTTCAGTGAAATATAAACAGAATATATTGTATCCCAGTCTTCATTGAAAGAATATAACTGCTTGATAAAATGGCAGCAAAATTCATTTTTCTGCATGCAAAATTCATCTAGATATTTGTGACAATTTGTGACAAAGAGATCAATGACAATTTAAAAATGCATATGCAAACAAAATGTAGTTTATTCCGCTTGGACCATAAATATAAATGCCTATCTCAATGGACACATTTTTTTTCTTTCTAGGCATTTTCTAAGGAACTTTTGGTGGAATGAGGAATGTGAATTGCAGCTATTTTTAAATGTTAAAAAAATATAAAAAGTAATAGGAAGGTATATTTCGCCCAGAAATACTTGCTACGTGAAATGAGAATAAACAACTGAGAGAGAAATTAAATTATATGATAAAATATTACTGTCTTATTTTTATATGCTTTCAGCATTTTTCTTGTTTGAATGATATTTCTTTTCTTTTTGAAAGAAAGTCTGGCTTATGTAAGGAATTAGCTGAAGAAAGCAAAATCTGAATTTCTTACTTGATATTGAAGAGCTAAATGGAGACATATATAGGATAAAGCCATTCAAGAAGCTGTTAAAGATCTACAACTTCTAGAGTTAAAAATGATTCAGTGTGGGAAAAACTTTGAAGAGCTTCCGGTGAAGACAGAAATAGGTTTTGAATGAATTTATTTTTACAATACAAAGCATCAAAGTCCAGAGGAGAAAAACTCCACAAAGTGTTCAGAAGATACATCTGAAATAATGTTGAATCTATGATATATACAGGAGGCATGAAACAGGTAGTACAGGCAGCAGTCAGAAAATATCAAGAACATTCCCTGCTCAGGTTAGAGCCATGTACAGTGGAACACAACAGTCACAAGCTGAAATAAGGCCTTGAACAATTAATCTTGAAGCTCATTCTGGTTCAGCCAGAAGACTGGATTAGCTGGCCTGTGGAGGTCCCTTACAACCAACCTTTTCTTTGTTTCTCTGAGTAAAAATTTGTCCTGATGGTCTGAGACATGAAACCTGTGTTTTTTTCTTGGGATATGAAGGTCTATAAAACCTTATATAGCCTTAGAGTTTGATTTCATCTAGCTTGTTTAAGTCATTGTCTGGCTTTTTACCTGTAAAATTAATAATTGTGGTTTAGCTATATTAATATATATAAAGCAACAAATTATTTTTATCTTATATTTACTATCTAAGATGTGAAAAGAGTTGACACAACTTTCTTGTTTTATCTTCATATAAGATGATGATTCTGATTTATATTTTGACTTAAAAACTTTTGTTGGGCTCTGTTTTTGCAAGGACTGCTCAATAAAAGTTCATGTCTAAGGCAAGTTTATAGCCCATAGTGTTTAAATATCTTGAACTGTCTAATCAACAAAGCAAAATAACAATTTTAAGGGGGAAATTTTTTTTCCTAGGGACTGTTATGAGTTCTTCCTAAGAGAAAATTTAAGCAGAAATTGCAACATGTGAACTGTAAATCGGATGGTTGATTTCTGAAGTGAGGTTATGTAATGTGCTGATAAAGTAAAACAAATAAATCAGAGAGAAAATTTAAAGTTTCATACCTATTGTGTACACTTGTACTTAAGTGTTTTTTTTTTTTTCTTTTTTTTTGCTAGTCATTAGGAACTGCAAAAATCCTAATAACTGCAATAATAATAATAATAAACAATATGGTGTACACCACATAGTGCTGTTATCTGATGTAATGTAATTGAGATATGTGGATTTTCTTTCTTCGACTGTAGCTATTAATTGTCATGTTCATCTGTTTACTTTTTTGCTTGCTGAAGGGGCAACTCTGTTCTCAGCCTTCATAAGGGTCTGCAATTATAACATTCATAAAATCAGCTATTCATAAACATGTCACATAAAGTATTTCACAGAGTTTATGTGAAAGGAAATTGAAGTCTCTTGGAAATGGAACTGAATCTTGTCCAAACAACCTTCGATACACTAATCCAACTTTATTGTTTTTGTATATTACAGGCTTCTTTATCCATGCATACTATCATTAACCATACAGTATGTTTTGATAAATGTTCCCCTTCCTGGAAACTCACGCAGTTCTTTGACCACTGTCTGTTGGTGGTACTTTTTCATTAAGACTAAACTGGAAAAAGAAATGTCATATTTAGGTGAAAGAAACTGATAAAATGAAAAAGTAATTACCTCCCAAGGTGTTTGTGTGGTAGAACTATCTGTCTGCCCTTTAAGACTCCTAAATAATTGGTTAATATTTGAGAAATAATAAACAATTATACCTAAGGCTAATAGCACCACTTAATTTTTATTAAAGATCTACAATGGCCAGGGTCACCATGTAATTTGAATTAGTCAGGCAATAATACCAAACAGTACTCAGGATATGACTTACAATATATTTTGGAGGAGCAGTTCCTTCATTTAAAAAAATGATGAAGGGAACAATAAAGAAAATAAGAATTTTTGGTATGAATTTCAGGCTATCCTTACTTCTACCTATACATATTTTGGTCGTAAAAAACACCTAAATGTTGCTTTGATCTATATCACAGTCCTTCCGAGCTTTTCTTTGCCTCACAGGCAGTCAGTTATGTGTATGTTGGGCTGTTCAGATTTGTATGCCTCTGGTGCTGCTCCTGGCCAGAATCCTGGGGTGTGCTCAGGGGGGATGGCTCAGGGAGAAGCCTCAGAAAAGCAGACTAGTCCTACCCTCACTGTGCTCAGGAACATGCACATGTGTGTCTGCATCATGACTCAGTCATCAGTTCACTGTTATCTTGAAGTTCAGCCTTGCATGTGGTTGCTGCTCTCATGAATAAGCACATGCTCAAGCAAAGAGGTAGGTCCAGATGAAAAAGAGAAAAGCTGACTTGTGTGTGCATAGTTATCCCCTCTACAAATGGAATAAGTTAGACTGTGAATGCAATAGCAGGCAGTTCAAATTTGGCTCCAAGTATCAGGGTAATGATTTCAGTTCCACCAATAAATTCAGTAAACCTGTGGATTAGATCATGTGTAAATTTGATTTTAATGTCTGTGTTACTGAACTTTCTTTTCTTCTTGTTCCCATGAGGTTTCAGACCTGTCTGATTCTGTCTGTGATGCAGGCATTTAGTCACAGAGTACGCTGGCTGTGTGCCCTTCTGTGCTTCTGCAACTGCAGCTGATCATGCCAATCGCATCCTGTGCCCCATGGACATAAACTCCCAAAGCAGGTGACTTGGGGGCACAAACACCATGTTTAATGATGTGTATGAAGGATGAGACTGAGGTCTCAGTACCAGCAGCAACTCTGATTGTGTTTATGTAGAGGAGCACATGACATTCACAGGAGCATGGTTAAAGAGGAGCATGGTTTAAACACTGACAGACTTGTAAGTGAATTTTTCTGCTACACTGCGATAAAACCTCTAAAAGGAGGGGTTGGGAACTTCTTGATTAGTTTGGGATTTTGCTATAGCAAATCCAATGTAAAGTGAAAATTCTAACAGAACTCTCTTCTTGAAAAATGTTTTGACAATATAGCTGACCAGATGCATTTATGAACTCCAGTCAGGGAGCTTCTGAAAACCTCTCTCTAGTGTCTCATTCTGCACAGGGAGAAGGATATCAATGGTAGTCCTGTTCAATTTTTCTGTCTGATATGAGCTTTTGCTATAGTAAGTCATAGCAATGCGGCCAAGAAAAGATATTTTCATCCGTATTTGTCTGAGAAAACTTGGTTCAGGATCCAAACCAGTAAAACACTATCTCCATAAATTTTTAATTTTTTTAAGAACTCTTCAATGGAAAAGTGAGGAGTTTCCAGGTGTTTTTTCTTGGGGGTGAAGGAAAAATTCAGTAGAAATCAAATTATCAATGGAAAAGCAAGATGACAGAAATTTTTCAAAGATTTAGAGATTATGATGATGATGATGATTATTTGTCCTCTCTTTCTTAGCCAGACATGGGGTATTGCATTCCAAAAGGATGTTGTCTGGCATGCCTTGGTTACTTTCAGTTGCCTAATTTTGAGTCTGCAAGAACTGGTTCAGTATCAGTTTATTTCACATTTGATACTAGTCAACCTTCTTCAAACGCTCTCACTCTTAACACTGGAAATTATGGAAGAGAAAAGCAAACTTTAGAATTTGTAACAATTGCCACAAAGTGGTGAAGCTTTGTGACAGAAGAAACACAACAGTGAGGAAATGAAGGGCTGTTTGGGACGAAGGGCATATAGCTGACTCTGGTTTTCATTTTTCATTTTGTTCTTTCTCACCTGTTTGAAGGTTTTGTCTCTATATGTCACTTCAATGCTGTTAGAAGTTATGTCTTTTGTTAAATAATTCAGAGCTTTTCAGTCTGCCAATCAGGGAAGGATTAAAGCTAGGGTGTTTGTTTCTTTTCTTTCTCTTTCTCTTTCTCTTTCTTTTTCTCTTTCTCTTTCTCTTTCTCTTTCTCTTTCTCTTTCTCTTTCTCTTTCTCTTTCTCTTTCTCTTTCTCTTTCTCTTTCTCTTTCTCTTTCTCTTTCTCTTTCTCTTTCTCTTTCTCTTTCTCTCTCTTTTCTCTTTCTTTCTTTCTTTCTTTCTTTCTTTCTTTCTTTCTTTCTTTCTTTCTTTCTTTCTTTCTTTCTTTCTTTTCTTTCTTTCTTTCTTTCTCTCTCTCTCTCTCTCTCTCTCTCTCTCTCTCTCTCTCTCTTTTTCTCTCTTTCTCTCTTTGTGTTTATTTTACAAAATGGAGAAGGCAAAATGAAAAAAGATTAATATCCATCACAGATGTACTATAGTTGTGTTAGATTGTTCCTGAAAGAAGTAAGAAGCAGAAGTCACAACACCATATTTAAGCTGTGGTCTTTTGTCAAACCAAACATTCTATTAAATCAAATCACTATTTATTATTTAAATTTTAAATTCTATCTCATTTTTATACCTTTAATTCATGATGTTTTAAGTGAAATCTTGCAAGGTTCAGAATATGAAACTTATTTAAAGCTAGAATTTACATGTAAAATTATGAACCAATTTTAAAATAACAGATATTCCATTGTTTTAGGCTTGTCTTCATTAATGTGGAAATAAAAAAATGTCTCTGCTTGAGGCAGATCACACTAGGTTTGCTTGAGATTTTCCTGAAATTTTTCTTCCTGCATCATGTGTTTTAGCAAGGAAAGCAAAAAGCAAATAATGAATTTCTCTACCACTATGGAGGATAATCTCAGTGAAGCTGATGTCCCAAACACTGTGAAATATACAATAAAGATCCTAAATATAAATTTCTGAACTCTATCCATAACATTAACAATTCAATTTTGCTTCCCTTCTCCCAGGCAATATTCTTGAGAAAAGAATGGCAACAAACCATGCATGGCATCAGCTGACAAAAGGGTTCTAGGCTTGTCTTTGTCTAGTGGTTGCGGAAGTTTATAAATATTCCCAGAATTAGACAAAGGATTTTACTAATTTACTCAGTTGCTTTTGGATAATCCACTACATTTGGCCACAAGCCCAACTTCATGACATGGGAAGGGTTGTCAAAACCACTTTAAATTGGCTTTGTTCACTCTCATCACAGCAGTCAGAGAGTTGTGATGGGCAGAATCTCCTAAAAGGCCCTTTAAAATCTTTCATGTCATGAAAAAAAGTGTACATAGTATACTGTGCTATTCAATCCTATTGTTTAGTATCAATGCAACACTACAAAACAGGGAATTTTTGACCTAGATGCAGAATTTCCAGACATATGACCGTTCTTCTACTCTTCTCACCATCTGCCATCAATGTCATCAGCTAGTTGCCCATATGTTTCTAAGAAATAAGGACTTGGATAAAACCCAGGAGACTCCAGATTAACTAAAGCATGAATAAGGAAACACATTACACAACTGACACAACAAGTTGAGAAAGAATTTATTGACTGACTGTCAAGGAATGCTTGCTTTGATGGTCCTACTGCATTTGTACCTTAACCTGTATGGTAAAAGGGCAACATTCACTATTGCACACTTTCCTCTTTTCCCTTCCTGCCTACTTGAACATTAAACACCTGTTTCAGTGAGATAAAAAGCTCATTTGTTTGTCCTAAAAAACAATGCCATTTTCTTTTGGTAGTATCTCTCAAACGAGCTGTATGGAGACACTTCCATGAACGTGCTTAGACCTTCTGTAGTAGGGATGAGAAAAAATGGGTCATACAGTACAGAGCAGTGCTTTACATGTAGCCAAATGGATTTTGATACAAAATGCTCAACTAACTGGGTTTTTTATACCTCTATCCTTAAGCTCCTCTTCTCTGCAGTGCTGCTGCCTGTGCAGAGGCTCTCAGCTGAGGCAAGCTGAGCACAGTGCTGTTAACGGGGTGACTGGGCCAGGCCTGTTATGAAGAGTGTTTGTATCTTTCTCTGTCTCTTTCCTTTGTCTGCAGAACCATTTTAGTCTTCTAATATCCACCAGTTTCAAAATTCACTTGCTGAACTTCATTCTTCCTGAGATATGCCTTAGATCTGCCTGTCAATGTAGCAAAGTTTTATTCTCATATTCAAGTTTTTCTATAAATACTGTAAGGACTGGAAATAAATAAATGTTTGTAATTTAAATGTAGATCTTTAAATTGATGGGCTTCTCTAGAAGGTGTATGCAGAAGGTCCTTGTATAAATTACTTTCTTATTTTGCATGTTTGTAATCATAATTAGTGTACTTAAGTTGTACCGATTGTATATACAAAGTCCTGATAGTGTTGTATGTGTACACATTGTTTGAATTCTGATACTTGCTACACAAGTGGAATACTCAGAAAAAGTGAATATTTTGGTAATTCTGACCTCATTTACATTCTTATAAATATATGTAATCATAAACTACTCATGAAGAAGAACACACTGCATAAAACATAGCTAGTTAAAGCTAGTCTCATAATCCTTTATGCTGTTTTAATTTCTGCTTTTACAGTTAGCACTAGTATAAATCTTCACTCTTCTCTGAACAGAAACCTATTATGAATGTATCTGATGCAGCAGTAACACAAATCTTTCATTATGTTTTATAGTATCACAGGTGAAACAGCAACAGAATTTAACATAGAGATATTTGTTTTGTAAAGGTGGAAGAATGCATCTGAAAATAATCTGATCCTGTGCCTTATTTTTTCTGCATAAAGATTCAGCGTTATGAGAAGCTGTCTTTTACTCCCCATGGCATCCTGTAAGATGATGATTACAGCTAGTTTCTGAGGGGATCACTCAAGCCTATCTGAGTGAAAGAAGAGCTAGATCCCAAATCTAGACATTCTCTGTCTGGAAAATGGACTCTGTGTCTTGTATCTGGAGTCTTTGCTGCACAAAGTCTATCAAGATAATCTTTCAAGGGTTTACCATGACCTTCATGAAGAAAGTACAAATTCTCTGTCTGCCTCTGGATGACAAAGCAGTTCCCTGAATCCTGTTTCTCATGTCTGACTGGGACACATGCAGCCTTGTGAGTCAGGCTCTGTATAACCAAATAAATATATTAGCCCATAGGAAGGAGCTGACTACTTGCCTCAGGTGCTTCAAGGTTTTGCTGTTAGTTGGACATAAGCATTCTGGATCACTCAGTGACTTGCTTCCCAAAGTTGAGCCTGATTAACTGGACCAATTCCTATAGAGGTTTGCAAAAAGTTATCCTCAGTAGGGCATATTTAAAGCTTATTACTTTGTTTTGCATTGCTACAAAGGTTCCTCAGCACGTATTTCTAAAAAACAGGATTTAGCACTCTGCTTTGCTGTAGGGTTGCCCACTCTGAAGTGAAAGGTCAAAGATGTCACTAATGAGGAAAATAGAGTTTAATCTCACTAAGGCAATCCTGCTGGCCTTCATCATTAAAATAATACTTATGACATGTTTTGGAGGCAAGTGTCCTATAAAATCCAAGCCATATATAAAAAAGAAAAAAAGTTTTCATTGTCTGTTAATACACAGGATAGTACAAAACTTGTGAACAAGGTGCGACATACTGCTTGGAAATGAATGTTTTTATGTGCAAACAAATGAACAGCTACTCTTGACCAGATTCTTCAAAGTTTCTTCAAACAAAAATATTACCTTTTTAGTGCCTCCCCTGTCTCAACAGTGCTTGTTGCATATATTAGATTTGCTTCAAGGTGATTTGAATGTACATGCTTAAAAACTTTTTTTTTCCATCCATGAAAGATCATTTATTCATATTTGATTTTATCCCCCTTGTCTTTGTCTTTATTTGGACTTCACATGCCTGGCAGATACAAATGTATAGAAAATAATCCATATTGCATTATATTGGATTCATGTATATTACAAAAGAAAGTCCCCATAGCATTAGGATTTTGTGTGTATAAATTCCTCTTAGAAGTGTACCCTTAGTGAGAGCAGCATATTAAGAAGCTAAGACAGAAGATGAATTTCAGCATTAAAATGGTTCTGATTCCTCCAAGAGAGTTTGGCTTCTAATGGTCCTGATTAAAGAAAGAGGACGCTGATGAAAAAGGCAAAGGTAAGTATTTCATGTTGCTCTTTGATAAGTTTTAGTCAAGGCAAGACCTATTGGTGCAATCTGTCAGTTGCAACCAAACAACATAGAAAATTTAAAAAACAGAGATTAAATTAACCTCATGATTTTTAGTACTGCTTTTTAAAAAACAGCCAGTGTCCTGAGTGATAATTGAGTTCTGCTTAATTATGATCAGTTTATAGAAGACTTTCTGTGTTTTCTTTCTCAAAAAAATAAGGATACAACATAGTTCATTCCCTCTAATTTTAGAATAAGAATTTAAAATGTTTCAATTATATTTAGAGTTTTTTTTGTTTTCTTTACATCTTTGGGAATCATGTAGGGGAAGGTGACATTACAAGAAAAGTATGGAAGAAATTAATCTATTATCTTGTATATATATATATAAAATATAATATAAGTCTAACTGTGTGATGTTCCCTTCAGTGCAATCCTGTCTCTTGGAATAATCTGCCCATCCATGAGCAGTTGAAGAAGTTGGTATCTGTAAATAGTTGAGATGAGAAAAGGAAGAACCTAAAAAGTTTCTGTCTGTTGGGGTCACTGGAGGTGGATGTGCCACCTCTGACACACTGCAAACCAAGCCTGTTGAAGTCCTTCGCAGGGCCTAATGCTGATGAAACTGAACATCAAATGAATTAGTGCCTGTATTCTGGGTCACCGTGGTTTTATTTTTATTCCAGTATTATATTTTAAAAGTACCGTGTGACTATAGATTTTTATTATACTAATATAGCACATATGATAATGCTTTAGCATTCAAAAGAATCCAAAATAATTTGAAAATAATGAGATAATAATTGCCCTCTTTACACATGGTACTTACGTAATTATTACAGGTTAAACAGATCTCATTTAAATTACCTGTTTGATTATGTAATATATGCTTTGTGAGATAGTATTACCCAGTCCATTTATGTGTCCATTTTGGTTGATATCACTTTCACACTAAACACTTTCCTTCTGTATTCAGCTAAAATGGACTAAATTCATCATGCGCTGAATGGAAACTTAAGAATAAGTGTTTAGATAATTGGGCATCAGGGATTCTTGGAAGTCTTTATTATGTGAGAGTGCCCAAATAACATCTGTTCCTACATCCCTGTTATTCACAGTTGCTTTGTAGTTATTGGGTCTTCAGGGACATCAGAAGGAAGAAACAAAGATATGATGAATAAAATCCACTTTATGTAAAGCCTTTTACACCCATCTAGTTAGTGAATGTGGCCTGATTTAGGATAAGACTGAATATCAGTAAAGAAAGACATGACTGGTTTTTGATATTTAAAACCAGTCATGTGTAAGGAATACAGAAAGAATTTGTTTAGGACTGCCTGGACACTTGGTGAAACCAAAACAGAGCCAACTTCTTCAAGACTTGTTTCAACATCAGTAATTTCCCCCTAATACCAATAATTTCCAGTATATTCTCTAGAGAAGGTCATACCACAGGTTCAAAGGAAATGTAATTACAGTCAAAAAACATAATAATGAATTGTTTGAGAACAAAGGAGGAAACAGGTATGGCATGAAGGGCCATGCTCCTCAGAGATTAGAAACAGCTAGTCAATTGTAAAACATCAGTTTACTGGAATTATACCAGTTGCCTGTCCCAAATCCAAATTATTTATATCTCAGTTCTTTCCATAGACTGGTTTAATGGTGAATTATGGTAGCCTAAGCAAGAGACTTGGCTTTTCTGTTGACTGAAAATTAATTTTCATAATTTCTCAATATTATACATGCAATCTTCCCTTCTATTTCTGTTTCAAGGCTCTACTTTTGAACAGAAATTGTTAATGGTTTTGATTTAACACTGATTTTGCACCCATTGCTGATAAAGCACACCTTAATCTCATGAAATCTCAAAAGCTGGCAACAGGTATTTTTTTAAGTGCGCTGTTCTCAGAAAGTCCACCAGCTTATGTCTCCATTCACCATTCTGTTAAAGAGATTTGATCACAACTTGGTTTTTACTACATGTGATGATACCTTGAATACAAAGCTAGATTTCTTTCTGTGATGTGTTAGCCAAGATAAAACTGATGAGAAAGAAGGCACAAAATTAGGTTTTTTCTGAGGAAAATAAGGTGTATGACATTGTGCTGCTATTAGCATTTCTTATAGCATAACTTTAAAATGACAAGGAGGGATGAATTTGACATAAAATAAGAATATGTACTGTGGCAATGTATGGACAGGAAATTGACAATCAGGGAATCAATGGTTAAAGAAATTATTTTTTCTATATGTTCTGTTTCACTGTAGTGATTTTCAGCATGCTCCACTTCTATTAACTAATGGTCATATGGAAGCTTTTATCTTTCACTAGTGTTGTCTCAGATGATTATAAAATGAGGCTGTATTTAAAACAGAAAAAAATGAGATAATTGTTTAATTATTATTCATTCATAAAGAACAGTGAAGAACTATATATGAAGTCCAAATTCACAGGCTTAGGAATTCAGAGTATCTTTTTTTTTTTTTTTTTTTTTTTTAATAGCACACCCTTTTTAATTAATGCAAGATAAAAAAGATAAAAAAACTAATTATCATTCTAAAGTTAAAGAGTTGTATCAGACCTCTTCATGTCTAAACTATAGTTTTGGATAGTCAGAATAGCAAAGCAGGGTCCTTTGCATTTTCTAGATATACATTGCCATTTATGTTCTGGTCTCTTGAGTGCCACTGGAGAGTTTTGCTGCATTCCCGTGCCTTAATTTTTCTGTTTGTAGAATGCTGATGACATCACTGACCTCCTTAATTGTTTTACACCCCAAAATCCTCTAATTCATTAGGGTGAGCAGAGGCTGGCAAAACTTGCTCACAGTCGTGAAAGTAGGGGGCTGTGATTTAAGAGTGACCTTGAAGAATGTACAGGGGCTGATGTGGGTCAGTGAGAGCAGCTGTACTCAGGATTATGTAGATGCCTGAAACAGATGTCTGTATGGAAGTAAATCACCAGCATGAAAGCTAGGCAGCAATAAGAAGCTAAGGAAGTAGGAATGAACTGAGACTGGAGCTGCTCCCAGCTCTGTCAGCCTGTGTGCCACCACCTTGCTGTGCAACAGAGAAGCTGTGGGTCATGCAGGAGGGGGTGGAGGGGAGGTCAATCCCCAGATCTGCAGTTCCCTGGTGGAGAACACAGCTTCTTGACATTGTTTTGTCCCTAGCAGGGGCATCTCAAACTCTTCTCCTAACCTAATTTTCCGTGCAGTATTAGATACAAGGATATTGAGAATCTAGTGGCCCTTGTCCCTCCTATAGGGCTAGTCATAACCTGTTAAATAGTTATCTAAATATACTCGTTATCTTCTTCAGCAGTGGCAGTCATATGCCAGACTTCCATTGAAGGCTCTATATTCCAAAAAATAAAATCTGCTTCTCAGTTAATAATTTATAACCCTATTTAGCCAGTATGCTACTGAAAACAAATAGATGTTATTCATATTTGCTTTTATCAAACTGGAAATGATATAACAGGGGATTTATTGGTTTTTCTTCCCTAACTACTGTTCTGATTTTGTTTCTTACTTGCTTCCTCCAGAGGATGTTGCCCTTTTGCAATGGCTACAAATTTCGGTGAAATCATTCCTCTGTTTTCCACTACTGTTCTGTTAATTTTAATAAGTTGCTAATAAAGTCTGTTCAGAAAAACTGTTCAGAATAATAATTTCTTCTGAACATCCCTGACTGCAAGAAAGGAAAGAAGGGAAGAAAGGAAGCAGATTACAAGCATTGTTTCTCCTGCAGTCTGTCACCATCTTCACTATCCAAAACGTGTCATGAACTTCATGAGATGTGAAAAGATCACTTATGCTTTGTGCATGATTAAAAAATGCAAGAATCCTGTATTGAAATAATTATATCTTCCTGAGGAAATAAGTTTCTGGAGCCCAAAATTCAGATATCGTCTTGGATGGAATTTTGTGATCGTTTATTACCAAATGAGGGTATGATAAGCCTAAGACTTATATTCTTTTTTTTTTTTTTTTTGAATAGAAATTTATTCTGTTAGGAAGTTGTGAAAAACCCTGTGAAATAAACAATGTGATATGTTACATTATTAAAATGATTATTTACAGCTTCTGAAAACAGCCTGTTTTTAAATTCATACCTCCTACTGAGTTATTTTCTATACATTCAATGCAACATTTTCTGAAGATGTTTTTGTTTTTGTTCTTTGAAAGTAGTTTTTAGGACATTATTTCAAATTATTTGCCAATTAGACTATAATTATAGAAAGCTATCAGACTGCTTTCCATAGTCCACTGATTTACTTAAAAATTCATTTGCTTTATATTTGGTTTCTGCTTGCAATTTGTACACCATCTGTGTGTACAAATTTGCAGCATTCCCTTTATCTACATCTCTCCAGCTCTTCATAAGTGTCTCTGTCTGTGTTATTGTTAAAGGGAAAAATATTCTCTGCTGTCTTTTTCTTTAAAAAAAAAAAGTAATTTGAATCCTTCCACATTAGATAGAAAATATTCCAGCCCTTGATAGAGGTGCTCATACAGATAAAATCCAAACCAAGATCCACGTGAACATTATTGGATTTATTGCTTTCTATCTATCTGATCTCCTTACTTCCTTTTGATAGAAAGGTATTTGATTGAGAGCTATAATTGTAAATATTTTTTTGATATTCTGATTATTTGAGGGTTTTTCAAAGTATTGCACACTTTGAAGTATTAACAGAAAATTAATAAATATTAGATATTTAAACATTAGTTATTTATGCTATAGAATTGTATTTTTTCCAGTAAAATAGCATTCAATTAACCTTATGTTTACTGATCTAGTAGTTTTACTGTAATATCCTTATGATTTTAGCTCATATACCCTAGAAATTTAAAAATGGTAAGCAACGAGGTCAGGTATTTATACCAGTCATTTGTGTCCTTAAGACAAAATGATGTGCACATATATTTTAGCTTAGGAGATGTGTAGTATCCCTTAGTAATTTTGGAATATCGCAATTGCCTTGTTAGCTCTAATTGTCCAGCTAAATTACAAGCTAAAGGGACTATAGCATAATTTCTTTATCTGTTTCAGGTTGTGCATAATGTATCTAGTTCCTGACGTATGTAGTCCTGTTATGAATTATTTTTGGACACAAATTATTTCAGATTTGGCAGGTCAGATTATGCTTTCAGTACAATTTTTGCTTGGTAGTCTATTATTAAAGTAGACTGTTGTTGCATCCTGGGTTTGGGTTTAGATTACGGGCTCTAATCTATGTTAGCTAGCCGAGTCCTGTGTACCCTCGTGTTCCCCCCCCCCACGGTTGTTAACCCCAGGCTGCCCGCCACTGGAGTGTTCCCCCGTCACTCCTGTGACCACTCCCCCATCCAGTCCTGAGGAGTTCTGTGTCTGTCACCCCGATCCCGCGGTCCCACTCACCCCAAGCCTGGTGTCCGCCCCTGCTGTGTTCCTATAGGTCGCTGTAGTACAGGTCAGCACCACGGTGTCTGTATTCATTGGGCGGGGCTCGTCTGCCCTCCCTGTCACACCCCCTATATCATCCTGCTCCCCCCCCGGTGCTGGTGCCTTTTCCCACACGTGGGCGTGGGAAGCGCGGGTCGTGCAGCTCTCCACGACAATAAAGCCTTCCTGCTTTCCTTCGTGGGTGATTTGGACAAATTCTCTTTGCCTCGGACCCTTGTGCGGGCGACAGAACCCAGCAAACCCCGACCGGCGTGTAGCAGCAGCGGCACATGGGAGAGAAGCGGCGAGCCCGAGTTCCGGAGGGAAGTGGGGCCAAAAGGCCCCGGAGCTGTCCGGAGCCGGCAGAAACAACACGACGCCGCAGACTGTAATGAAGTAAAGATGATGGTGGGTACCTTCTAAATGCAAATTATTTAACCTGCTGATTTACAGTAATTTTCTTAACTTGTTCACCTTTGATTTCAATTTCAATCCTTGATAAAATGATAATCTCTTCCATCTTCATGCTCTTAGTTATAGAAAGAGTTCAAATTTCCACTGTAGATAAAAAAATACTGAAATTAATTGACTGCACTTGGCCAGATGTCTTCCAATGTTAAAAGTGCATAGAAACACTTCATGTCTCAGAAGAATGCAAGAATTATTTCTAATAAATACTATCACGCCTTTGGAATAAAGACAGATGGACTCCAAACCAGTTTACCTCATGTCCATTCCTTACCCTAACACAAAGGAAAGATTCTCAAGCTGTGCTTTTCAGAGTGGGCAGAGCTGAGGTGGAGTACCGTACCACAGTGCAAATGTGTCCTTGAAACTTTCTGTGATATAAAGGTGGCCCTGAGGACATGGAAGCTACTTTAATTTGCATAGTGTTTCAGTGGTTGCATAATGACTCTTTCCCTTGTTAAAATGATCAAATGAAATAACCCTCCTTAATTTCTTTCCTGCTGTTTTTTTCTTTTTTTTTTTTTTTTTTCATTTGATACTACTGAGGCTGATAGAGGTGAGGATTTAGGCTTTAAAACGTACAACTCAACCATTTCATCCTAATACTTGTCAGAGTAAAGAAGTACGCATGTTTCTCCTTGGGAAAAAAAAAAAAAAAGGTCTCAGAAGGTATGCTATTTAGCAGCAAAATATAATTTAAAAATTTTCATAGTATCATAGAATAGCCTGTAAAGGACCTTAAAGACCTTCAAGTTCCAGCCCTCTGCCATGGGGATGGGCACATTCCACTAGACCAGGTTGCTCAAAGTCCCATCCAATCTGGCCTTCAAGATATCCAGGGATGGAACATCCATAATTCTCTGAGCAACTTGTTCCAACATCTCATTCCCCATTTTGAGTATATGGAGACTGATTGCATAACAAAGCTCTATAGGTCTGATTCAAGAGATTACTACTCAGCATCAAAATCATGCTGTAAGTTTCTACTTCACTCTGTTGATACTCAGAAACTGACTTAAAATATTTTCTTGTCTTTCATTAAATTGAAATTGAAGGATGCAGAAAAATTCAGTTCACACTCAGTCTTAAAGTTAGCACAAATCCCTTGTATTTGATGTGGCAGAACTTTGACTGTAGGCACAATTAATCTTTCTGAGCCCTTATTGTCTAAAGAGCCTGATCTGATCTGAGAAGCCAATAAGAAACTTTGATTTTCCTTATGATCTTGTACACCGAAGAAAAGACTTTGTTCACATGCTTTAATTTTACACCATGTAGGAATGTTTTATTTAGTAAGCATTTTTTTGTGTGCTGTTTTTCCAAAGCATTTTGAAAAGTAGGACAGTTTTTGGCTTTGACAACATTGTCTCCTCAATAGAATAAAGTTGATATTTGGGAAAGACTTCTCACACAGGTTCTTTTTCTGATTTTATTCCTTTGTGACTCCAGGACAGTATTTGTAATCAGGACTTACTCTGAGATTTCAGGCTCTGTTTAGCCTTGGGCGGATGGGAATAGTTTAAAATACTGAAATATTCAAATAGATACAGTGGAAGTGTGGATATATTTCACTGGCCAAGGTATGCATGCTATCTGAAATTTTCAAGCCTTACATTCTGAAAACTGTCATTAAACACTGGAATATTCTCTGACAGGTTGCACTGCTTTCATGTTACATATTTATACTGTGCAGCTAAACCTCCTCTTTACTCTCAGAACTGGTGGAAGGAATGAAAAATACACAGAAAAATAAATATTTCCTGCCTGAATGGAGGGTCAAGCAAAACTAGCCTTTTTTAAGCAAAAAAGGTGGGATGCTGACAATGTTATCAATTAAATTTCTCTGCCTTTCTTTTCTTACTTCTTCATTGAGATAGGGATAAGACACCAGCATGACACCAAGAGAACCTCACTGCTGTATGCAGCTGTGGTCAAGATGCTAATTTGTTAAAGTAACCAGGTATTTCTCAAGCCACTTAAATCCAAGATCCAAACTGAAAAAACATATTCTATGGTAAACGTGTTTCTGTAAGGTAGAAGAAACTGCAGAAAAATTATTAAATGAACTGTAACTCATGAAAAGAGGGACACTTTTTAATGTTCAGAGTAAGTATAGTGAGAGACTGAGATAAGCCAAATTTTACCAGGAGATAATCCTTCAGAAGTAATAGGAAATATTTTCTTTCTATTCATGGTCTCCTTGGTGAGATTTCTAATAACAAAGCATAAGTACATATGTGTGCTTTATATTTTGATCTGAATACAGATTACCAACTCCTTTAATATATTTCAGGCACAAGACAACTGTAAATACTTATAATAATGTTTATTTTTATTAATATAAATTACTTATCTAGTTAATATTTTATGTTTATTGCTGATTTTTTTTAAAAAATGAACATTTTTCCAAACCTTGGAAGATTGGTAGGCTTCGACCTCAGAGAATATTTTTACTTTCTCTGAACCCCTTACTGGGTTGTAAAAATGTTTTCCCTATTAAAACTATTTCAAATATTCAGTTTGTTTTTGAGACAAAACAAGGAGAAAGTGAAGCCCAGGACAAACATCTATAAGAATTATACTGAATAGTGCTACATTACTCCCATTCTTTCTCTCTGTAAGGTTTTGGTTTCTTGTCTTAATCAGATCCTAAGGTGAAATTTGTGTCCAAGATTTTCTGGAAGAGATGTCAATGGTTATTCTCTGATTGTCTATGGAACAAATTAAAAGTATCCTGATTCAAAAAAGTCTATAGTGTGCAGGTACTCTTGTTGATATAAGCAGGACTTGGTGGGCTCTCAGCAGCTTTAGAAATTGTTCCATTAAAGTAGGAGCTTCTTTTGTCACATGAAGAAATTATAATTAAAACTGTGTTTCCCTTTGAATCTTATTTCTGGAACTGCACTGTTTGCCATTCCTGTTTCTGAAACGGTAGACTTTATCTCCTCTAAGTCTGTTGTTTTAACCATTTTTCTTTGTCTGGTTTCTACTCATGTAACTTCTCCAGCTTTCTGTCTGCCCAAAATGCTAAGATCACCATCTTCAGCTACTATTATGACAACAAGCCTTTTGTCATGCTGTACACTGGAAGCCAAGCTGTTACTCTGCCATGAGAATCAACATAACTTTACCAATAAATATATCTTACCTACATTTTTCCTCCTGGAATTTCCTTATATACACATTGGAAAAGGATCCTTTAGATGATGGGATTTTTTGCTTTCTCATATTCATATGCCCATTGCAATGGGCATCCTAATGCCCTGGATTTCTTCTGTTTGTTTTTTACTTCAAATGCTTTTCAAAATTTTTGTCAGTTTTCTTTTGCTGATGCCAACAGTGATTATATCTTCATACCTTTAGCACTGGAGGTAACCTATGATGTTATAAAGTCATCAGGGGGAAGGATTTTGTTTTACAGAGTATTTTGAAATGCTGTGGACATTTAAAATCAAGCATAGAATCACAGAATGGTTAGGGTTGGAAGGGACTTTAAAGATCATCTAGCTCTAGCCCCCTTGGTTAGAGGGGACAGGGACAACCCCTTGGTTGTGGGCAGGGACAACTTCCACTAGAACAGGTACCTCAAATCCTTAATCAGCCTGGCCTTGAACACTTCCAGGGATGGGGCATCCAGAACTTCTCTGGGCATCTTGTTCCTGTGCCTCACCACCCTGAGAAGAAAGAATTTCTTCTCAATATTCAATCTAAACCTGCCCTCTTTCTGTGTGAAACCATTCCCTCTTGTCCTGTCAGAACATGCTCATAGTCATGACATAGTCTCTCAAAATAATGTCCAAAAGCACGTAACAGAGGCAGAACTGTATTAAACTTTTCGTAAAAAGCATGACAAAATACTTCACTGTGATATGCATGGAATATTTCCACTCAGTTCTCTGCATCCATGGAACAGCCATGAATGCTTTGTTAGCTGTCATAAAACCTTATATTTATGAAAGCCATATGGAATATAAAAAATTATATCTCCTTTTGATTGTCAGAAAATTTAATCTCATGCTTTAAAAAATGCTGCAGAATTCAAAAATCAGTGTTTCTTGGTATGCATGGGAACATGTAGTGAATTAGATTATTTGAGCTACAGTTTCTCAGGACTGCATCAAATATGTGAACTACTGTACATAATTTTTTGACCACTCAAATTTTGTCCTTGTTATTTATTTATTTTATAGCAAATTTTGGACAAGAACCAAGATTTGTTACCTATACACAGATATGTATCTTTTAGCACTATATGGCCTTGATATGACTTGGGACTTTATAATTCTTAGTAACAGTAACAGTAAATTACAGTTCTTTCACCAAGACTTGCAGGAAATTGAAACACAGCAACTGACTTCACCTTGGTTATTTTAAAACATTTTTGTCCCATGTTGTGTAATAAATCATATTCATTTCAGAGTGGTGTTCTATTCTACCAGCATCACTGTGAGAGTATATCTTGGCCACCTTTCTGATGAGTCACACTTCTGGTTCCATAGACCAAATAGATTGACAGAAAAAGATGTGTAGTACATATCTGGTTTGGGGTTTTTTGTGGTTTTTTTTCCCCTGTGGCATGGAGTTAAAGTACAAAATCAATGTAATTATAACTATATTTTGACTAAAAGACTGTATTTTTCTAATAGGGAAGGTCACACTGCTCTGTTGAACATATCAGCAGAGGCTTTAGAAAATAGATTTTTTTGCTAACTACTTCAGGAAACACAGCAAATACAGCCTGATGTGACTCTGCTCAAAGGGAAGCAATAAGACTCCTTAGAAGAAAGATACCTGAGTTCTGAAGTTCAGAAGGAAAAATATGGCAAAGAATATACAGGTGAACCACTGTTTTTATCTAAGTAGAGACATGCATATTTTAGTAATCTGTGTTTCAAATATATTTAGTTAATTTCCTAATAGCCTGAGTTTTATGTGACTTTCTGCTTCATATTCCAGAACAACTAAAATAATAGATAAATCAATTAAATGATGCTTTGACTGTAGACTGTTGAAAAGTATGGAAACAGGGAAGAAATTTAGGGTATTGACTCATCATAGAAACAAACAAAATAGGAGATCTTCACTGTTAAAGAACCACAGAATATGTGCACAATGTGCTGGAGGAAAAAAAGGCCTAGGCCCACAATTAGGCAAGACTGCAGATGTCTAAGATTCAAGTATAGTTAATGAATAGCAGAGGATTCCATCAGAGCCCTAACACTTTGCTGTCATCATAGTTTTTATGGAGACTACAGGAACACAACAAACAATATCCCACTACCGTATTTCAGAAAACCTTTGGGTAAATACTGTTTTGCTTTTCAAGTAAGCAACATTTATTTTGTAACATTAAGCTGCATTAATTTATGTTGCAGAAAAACATTTTGCCTGTCTGCTCTTTCTGCTACCAGAGCTTGTTCATCAAAACCTCCCAAAAAATCATATTGACTCAAATTCAAATTAAATTGAAAATAACAGAAACTTTCTTGTCAGTGGAAAAATTATGTTAAAAAATGACATAGACCTGTAAAATCTATGGCATGAAAATGCCTTCTAGAGCATTTATCACTATTAAACCACAATAAACTTTCATTATCTTTGTCTTACCAATTCAAAAAACCTTAACAATGCTTCTTATAAGGGTCTTGAAAGTTAATTTTGAATTAATTTTGGATACACAGTAACAAAACAAAAATAACACACCACCAAAACTAAATGAAATTCTGTGGGGGATCTGGGTGATTTCCATAACATAGTCTCAAAGGATGACTACAGCATTGCTTCCTTTAGCCTTTTTGACTCTTCCTATGATGCCAATAATTTATAGAAGGCATACATGAAGTAGAATTGTAGTTCTTTGATATATTGTTTGGTTAGGTCTTAAAAATAATTATTGTAGGGCTTGCCTGAATTCTAAGTATTGAAACAAAAATATTGCTTAAGTTAGCTTTGATATTTTCCTGTAACCTTTGTTAATAAATTGTTCTCTAGAGTAGTGGCTGTGAACAGTTAAATCACTGAAATTGATAAGTTTTATTGAATCTGCTCTCCTGTAAGGAGCAAGGATTTCTTTTAATTACCCACAGGATGGGTCTCAGATGCTTGCTCTGTGTTTGCTCTGCATGCAGATCTGGTGTTGCCATAATTGGGATTCCAGAGAGAGCAGGAGTGCAGAGGAGATCCTCGCAGCAGATAAGGAATTGCAGTGCAGTCTGAGAATTTTTCCTTCAAAATGGGCAGTCTACTTGCAGGGGAAAGAAAAGAAAAAAAGCCTGTTAGATTTTCCTGCCTTGATGGAGAGAGAAAGAGAACACAAGGGGAGACAAGAAATTATGCTTTCTTTTTGTCTATTTTCTTACTCATTTAAACAACATGACAAGTTGATGCCACCTGGGTTTGAGGCTGTCTTGTGTGCACATCTGCTTGAGCAGACTTTCACCCAGTACTTGTGGCTCCTGGCTTTAGCTGACTGCAGTAACTCACACCTCTTCAGTTACATGGCTGTGCCCTGCTGGGTGTGTTGCTAGTGCATATTAGTGAGATCTGCAGAGTTATCTTTGGCACCAAAGAAATAGTTATATCCCTTCCTATGCAGCAAGTATTAACTAAGGACGTAGGAGCTGGGGAATCTTATGGACATTTTAGACTTTGACACAAATATTATTTTATTTCATGCTCTGTAAATTATTCCAGTGAATAATCATCTTTGAAGAAGTCTTGCTGCACTGGAATCAAAATAATTTGCATCCGACACCTGAGATTTAATAGTCAAGTTTATCTAGTTTAAGAACAAAAATGAGCTGTGTAGCTAATATAAATAACCTAGTTTTTAAATTAAATATTCAAAATAAACTACCTCAAAGCTGTTAGATATCTAATAAATTATCAGTATATTTTTGAGGAATAAATCTGTAATTCAAATAATTCTATAAAGAAGAATAATGTGTTCTGTTTGCAGATAATTTATGAACAGAAAAAAGAAATCAAATAAATCAAATAGTATTTTTGCATTACCTGCTCATATTTATTAAGCATTTTTTATAAAATTAATTAAAGAACTGAACTAGGTTTCTTGAACTGTCTTGGGAAGGTTGTCTTCATTATGACATCTTATTATTAAATAGTAGGCTTGACATCTTTAAATTATTCTGTAACTATAAGTCATATTTTGATACTACATGATAGGTACTTTTGAGGCAAACATGCAAAAAAATGGATCAAGTAAAACGCCTGTAATTCACAGAATGTTAGTGAATTAACACTTTTTATGGGATAGGATGAAACATTTGGATTAAGGTTTTAAGTAGACAGTACTAATTTGAACTTCCTTTTATTATTATGTCACATTTCTGAAATTCTTATTGAAAATTAGCTGAGATTCATTAATAGCTCTTCTTCTACTACAATTTCCATGTGTATCTGAAAATGCAGTACTAGCTTAATGGGCCAGAAAAACTGTACAAATCTGAATGTATTATTTTACAGTAATTTTCCCCATTAACATTTTTTTCCTCAGGTTTCCATCTTCATGAATATAGAATTGTAAAATCACATTCAAATTTCCAGCACAAAATTTTAAAGAAGAAAATAATCAGTTCAAATTAATTTTTTTTCAGACCAACAAATCTCTTCAAATCCAGGTTCTGTGTTAGCGTATGTTCAGAAAAGTTCTGTTAAAAGATTTGTGAATTAAGAAAATTGTCTTAAATTCATATTGATGAACTTCTTTTTTGTACAGATTTTTGAATTGCCTGGGGTTTTGTGTGTTCCTACGATCATACTTTATATTTTATACACCCTAGTATCTTATGATATTTCTTTTTGTTGTAACTCAGCAGATGGTTTTAGCATTCACTTGTTTGTATTCATACTGAATTTAGTTCTCCCTGGTTCATGAGCACACCTGGAAATCCTGGAAGAAACTCTCCATTTTAGAAGCTGCACTTTATATTCTTTCAAAAAGAAGGATTTCTTCTTAAAGTCCTCTTGCATTTCTTGTGAGAATTTCAGCTAGTTTAAAAGTCAGTGAATATGTGTCATTTGGTCTACATCAGGCAAACTGTGAAATCACATTTAGGAGCTAGTTACACTATATCCTAGCTGGTAATTTACAAAGACCTTGACCAGTACAGTGAGCAAAATGTACAAGCATTACTGCAGCTTTAATAGGAATGAAAATCCACCATTATAATTTTATAAGAGACTTCAGACACAAGAACAGAAAGGTGCTTTTTCAGAAAAAAAAAAGTCTGGAGAAGGAATACAAACATTCACATTAAAAAATCCCGAGGCAGAATTATGTATTGGCATTTCTTAACAGTAACATGTTGCTGCTTTAAGACTCATTAGAACAAAATCTTCTTGATGTTAAATTTCTTTTACAGAAGTGCCAGAAGTACTTTATTCTTAGACACCCTATGACTATTTAATCACAATTTCTATGAGAAAAGACTATTTTATATCATGATTCTAGCAATTAGGAAGTTTAAATGTATCTTTATATTAAACAGACGCTTTGCACACTTTCCAGCCTGTAGTCATCTTGAGAGAAATGTCATAATTAATTGCTCTGTTGACTGTTTTGAGGGGGAAAAAAGGAGAATCTCAGTGTTGATGAAACTGTAAATAGTCAAACTTTTCTCGGAAAAAAGAGACAACTAAGGCATTTCTTGTGTAAACTGCTAAATATATCTCAATAGGCTAGTCTAACGAAGTCCTTGAATAGCTAAGCATCTTGACAAAATGATAAATAGTCCCTTTTATCAAGGGGAAAATGTTGTAAATAAGTTTTTCTAATGCTTTTATTTTATGAGATTAAATTAATTTTTCATTGCTTTGTTTTACCACATTACCTTTAACTAGGACACTGAGCATTCCTTGTAGTTTATATAATGTGCTTTTCTTTTGAAAGAAACTGCCTTCCTATAGTAAAATGTGATCCCTTTGGCAATTTTTCTCCTACCTTTTGCCATTGATAACCAGAGTAATTCAGCTAAAACCAATGGACTTGCTCAAGATTTACAGTAATGTAAATGGGAATGGATTTGGTGCTCTCAGTCAGCCACATGTTCTCCCTTTCCTCTGAAATACCAGCCATGCAATTGTCAAACAGTTATTAGTTCACTAAGTGTTTCAGAAAAAAAAAAAAAAGGAAAGAATATAAGAATATCCCTCTAATTTACTACTTTCACATGATATATTTGTCACTGCAGGCCACCAAGACAGCGAACTGAAGAATTTCACTGTGCCTGTGTGAACTAAGTAATTATTATCTTCAGGCTTGAGTTGCTGTCTCATAATTTTGGTTGTGCCTGGTGTCATTTTCTCATAAGACTATCTACATATAAACAGAGGGATGTGTGATGGAGGACCATGAGATTTGAATATGAATTATCTCTTTGTTGTGTATTGTATCTTATGCATAAATTCATGGCTTTACTGTTTGCAAGTTATCAGAAGATAAAAACATTTCATGGCTGAAAATTGTTCTCGTTATTCCATTCCTTAAATTATTTTCCTCCATTGTCACTTCTAATTCACTAGTTCACAAATTTGTTGTTAATTTATTTCTAAATAGGCTTTTTATTGAATATGCTGTCAGGATTTAATAGAGGATGCCCCTTGCCTGGTATTAAGTTCCTGTGTATGTGGATGATGGTGGCAAACCTACTACAAGCTAAAAGAGTGCTTTTTCTGAAGCACATATGACATTTTAACTCTGGAACTCTACTGACGCCTTTGGGGGCTTTTTGAAACCATATCTCTGTAAGAGTCCTTGTTTGGATTTTCTGTATCCTGACTTACCTGAAAATCAAAGCTGCTACAAATGGGGTCAGTTTGTAGGATTCAGTATGCCAAACCTGACAAGGTGTGTGTGTTCACCACAGAGGTTTTGTCTATTTACTGCAATGTGGCTAAATACACAAACTCATAGAGCTGTCATGTACAATAGATATTAGGTCTGACCTCTTGGCTAAGATCAAGTGAAATCACTTTAATATCTGATACATTATCTCCCACGTGAATCTGCCCTATCCTTGTAAGGAAATGGACTCAGTAATCTGACAGGTCATTTCCTTTGCCAGCTACCTCTAGGTATACTAAGAGCAGATATAGAGGGAAGTTTGTGGAAGCTGGAAGTGGACACTAAGTGTTCTCTACCACACTGAGAAATAGTCTCCTGCTGGCTTAGTAAAGGGCACAGGTTATGGAAAGAAAATCACTTTTTGAATCTCTGAAACAGAGCAGCACATTGACAAAATTAGTGGTGGGTTCAGGGCTGAAGAATGTATGTCTCCAGTTTTAGCCTGTAATCAAGATCTTTGTAAAAAGATGTAGAAATGAGAGGTAGAGATTGTAGATTGGATTTTTTTGGGGAGGTGAATATCCCTGCCTGTGTCCCACTTGCAGCAGTAGTTCTACACCATCAAGCTTCATCAAGATTTAGTGCAGACAATGGGGACACAGACAAGACTCTTACTGCTCCCTTCATCTGAGTCAGTGGTGCTTGACATAAATAGTAGATGTAAACACAAATTTTTCCACTTAAATCCACAAAAATTTAAAAAGATGGAACCAGCCATTTTTAGCTATCTGGATGGTTAAAAAAAGAGGGATTGAGCAAGTCTATGTGTACATAAGCCACTACAGTTCTCGTGCACTTAGCAGGGGCCGATTTAGAAGCAGACTAAGCTAATAAAAAGGATAAACTGAAGAGGAAACGGGAGGTCAGGTATATTCCTTTGCTTAGCATCTCACTCAGGTCTATGTACTAGTTTTTCTCCATTAGGACTCAAAGGACATAATCACCTAATATGTTGGCTGTGGTTCATGCCAGCATCCTTCCCTGATCACTTTACTGCTGTTTACTCTCTCACATGAGTAATTTTGTCACAGATCAACTATTCCCTTCCAAGATAGAGTTAAGATGCAGTTCAAGCCAGAAACTTTTTACTATACTCCATCTTTGCTTTACTCCACCTACCTGTGGAGGCCTTCAATATTCAAACAATGACAGAATCAATAGAGTGGCTGGGTTGGAAGGGGGCTTTAGGATCATCTAATTCCAAACAGGAGGTGCATTGCGGTAAATGTCAGCAATGTGCCTGAGGTGGTGTCCTAAATATCTGTGGTAACTGGATCACTCTTCTGCAGGGCACTCACTATTGAAGGCTACTGCTGCGGTGACATGAACCTGCAGAAGCTGGGAAGGGTCACTGACTATCAGGCCCCACTCAACTCTGAGCAATTAACAAGATCTTTAGCCTGCTGCCAAAAGAGCAAAATAATTGATAATGCCTGCCCAAAAGCTATTTGGTTTACATAGGGACATAGTGTGAAATTATGCTCTTGGAAGACCAATCGTTGCATAATTCTTATGTCATGATTTTGTAAATTATTCCAAATTAATCTCCAGCAGCCAACTGGCTAGCTGGATGCCTGCATGTTATTTACTCTTAAAACAACAGCAATATAAGTTAATGCAGTCAGAAATATTTTTTTGTTCCAAAAAACCCCATGGACTTTTTATAAACTTCAACCATTGTTGATATGCTTTTCCTTGGCATCTGTGCAGTAGCTGGAGACCACAATCCTGTGATTTTTTCCACTGGCACTCTTTCATAAACAAGACTTATACCAGCTAATATTTTTCTTTAATAATTTGTGGTCAGGCACAGTGCCTGTCACATCTGTGATCCAGCTAAGCATGGAAGCAATTAAATGCTGTTGTATCCATTTTCAGAATGGGCATGTGGCTGTACCTGGAGCTCCAGCAGTTGGAGTGCAAGGTTCAGGGCTCTTTTGTTGTTGATCACTGCATGAAGAGTCTGATATGTATTTCCTTCTTGAGGAGAAAAAACCTCAGACCTGGAGGTACTGACGGTGATATGTGCAGCAGGAACAGAGAATCATGGCTTCTGGATTATCTTTTTATATTTCCTATTTCAGCTTGTCAATTAGCTGTTTAATTTAACAAAGCCACCTTCTAAGTGAAGCTAAGATCTATTCCTTAGAACAACCTGTTTACTACACAGTTGAGGCTTTTTGCTTTTCTGTCTTTCTAGCTGGTGAAAGATGTTTGCACACAATTGTCCTACAGTAGATGAAGAGACCTATTATATTACAAGGAGTCCCTCAGCTCAAAGATGACTTCCTCATGTCCTCAATGGGTTTTTCTCAAGGAGAAGGAGAAGCTCTTTATCAAGTTCACAGGAAACAAACCTTACAAACTGGTGAGGACTGCAGCAGCTCCTTCTATAAGGTATAACATGTGAGAAGCCTTGCATTTAGTTTCATATAACAATAGAATTTTAGGGTTTGAAAGAGTCCATAAGGATCACCTGGTTCCCCACCCTTCCCCGCCATGGGCAGGGCTGCTGTCCACTAGACCAGGTTGCTCAGAGCTCCATCCTGAATGCCTCTTGTTAAATTATTGTCTGAAACTGGTTTCACTTTTTGAAGACATTGACATTTTCTTAGAAGAAAACACAAGGTGTTTTTCTTTTTTCCATTATGCCAAAAAAGGAAAGAAAAATATCTATATTTCTCTAATGATGTTGGAAAACAAGATGCTGGAAAAAAAGACACTGGTAAAAATGTATTCTGTGACATTCGAATTTCCATTCTTTGAAAAGGTACTCTCTTTTTTTAAAGCACTTAGTGAAAATTTTCCTGGCAAAATAATGTCAAGTAGATCACAAATAACATTGACACTTGAAGACTGAAAACTAGTGGTGAAAACTTGCCCCACAGTGTTTACTATCAGTTCCAATATAATTTCTTCACCCAAAATAAGGGGGCTTTTTCTCTCCAAAAAACAAATTAACTTCTGAAATTAACTGGAAACAGCATAAGCATTTCTGAAAAGTTATTTTCTTTCTTATGCTATGGGTACCATTTCTGTAGCAGTTTCTTTTTGGAAGAAGAAATATTTTACTGAGTTCTGTGTATTTAAAGACATGCACGGTCATGGCAGGTGCGAATTTTCCCACTTGAGTCAAATTAATATTTTACTTTTCTTCTTGCATTACACAATCTTATTCGATACAGTGTAATCATAAAAAAAAAAAAAAAAAAAAAAAAAAAAGTGCCACCACCTGATTTCTTGTGGAAGAAGTCAGAAATATGGTAGCATGCAATAAAATATCCTAATGACAACACTGTAGTATTTTCTACAAGGAAGGTAAACCAGGAAAATGTGTGTATTTTGCTGAGAAACTGTGTTCTGTGTTTTGTCTTCTATGCTTACATTAAAATCAAATAAAAATATTCACAAAAATATGTTAATGCTGCCTAGCCATTTTGTACTCACTAAGAGCCCTTTTTTTGACCAAAGTCCAACAGTTAAACAACTAATTTATTGACTCTAAAAAGTCTTTGTTCAGTTTAATCCATGCTGTATGTCCTAGATGAACCTGTATTTACTAGCTGTAAAAATAAACAGAGAATACAAGGAAAATAATAACAATAATTACAAAACCCTCAGAGGCTGGAGCCAATGATAATACAGGAATAATAATACAGCATGTGAACAAAGGATTCTTACATTGCCGCTCTCATTGTAGTCTTTTATTCTATTAAACACATTTTAAAGAGACAATAACTCATCAGTAGCATGATATTTTCTGTTTACATTTTGCAGTTTTAGGAAAAGTGCAAGACAGGCTTGTCCCACTTGTCCCCAGTAGCAGTGATTGTGTGTAATGCAAAGGTTAGACTTTGGAAGATAGTAGCCTAAGCTGGTATTACTGCTTGCAATCACATTACAGCAAACTAACAAAAAATCACAAATCTGGGAAAGATGCACATTGATTTGGTTTTTTCAGGCATTTTTTTCCCAGAGAAATCTGGTTCAGGCCCTGGCTGAAAGATGTTGTGGAGGGTTACTGTTTTAAGACAGTAACTAGATTACTATTCATTACCTACAAATTGGCTGCCAAAAATGTGACCAAACAATAAAAACAATAAAATGCAGATGCTTGGTTATGGCCAGAAATTCTTTGGAAAATTTATAAAAATGCAAAAAGCCAGAACGTACAATTATGCAATTAAGTAATTTTTATGTTTCTTCTGAAATTATAACCAGCATACAGTATGTCAGGATGTGGCTCCTACTCACAACACCCACCGTCTGATAACATCACAACTATTTTCAGCTCTCTGAGCTAATTGGAAACATCAAATCTGCTTTGTTAGAATTTAGTCATGCTTCATTTGAAAGTTAAAAGCAGCTCCTGGGAGGAGGGAGATTCTTTATTCAAACCCTCTTTTCTAAGCAGTGTGGTTAGAGCTGGAATATTTACACACTTGTTTCTAAGCCTTGCTTTAGGCCTCACCATCTTTTTATTTTAAGGGGGAGAAACATCATGCAGCACTAATAAGAATTAGACTGTTTTGTAATCCAAATACTGTGTTGACATTGGGTGACAACAAAAAAAATACACTATCATTATGTCAGATGTTTTCATCTGCAGAATACATGGAGACGAGATCAGTGTCTTCATGTTTCTTTCTAGAAATAGAATCTGTTGGCATGACATTGAGTATTTTAATAGTAGCTTCCTGAGAAAACCTATATTCAGCCTAGTAAACTTGCATATTCATGGAATATACACATGCTTTTTTCAAAGGCTATTCCAGTCACAATAATTATGTGCTACCACTGAGCCCTAGGTTTGGATTCCATGGAGCTGGTAGTGAGTTAGTACTGAGAAATTCTGTGCCAATGTGAGCTGAGAATCTCAGCTGAGGCGGGACACAGATTTTGGTGCCTTGGGCACCTCTACATGGTGACACACTAGCTGGTAAAAAGATGTCTTATAATACCTAAAAAATAATAAAAATCTATATTTTCATTTTCTAATTCCTTAAACCTTTCTTTGCAGAAGCTTCTTTATAAATAATCTACTACAATGGGACTGGGAAGAAAGAGAACAGCAAAAACTTGGTAATAATATCAGAAATAAATGTAGAACTTTTAAGATCCTTGTTTAATGATATTTTTTTCATTAACAGCAGAAGAGTAATTTTCAACTTACTTTTCAACAATGTTCTTTTGACAAAGGACTCAAAATACCTGACATATTCCACGTGTAATTAATGCAGAATTTTCTGCCTTTTTTCAGCATGCAGCACTCACATGGCTGATAGTCTGCAGTCAGTAGTGAAGGCAATCAGTGTGCTTTATTCTCTCTCCTGGTTAGATACCCTTGGGTGTCAGTAATCTCAGTGCATTTAGGTATCAATTTATTTTCCTCATGCTCAGGAATATCAAGAGGTACAGGCACAAGAATAAAAATATAAGGCACAGGCATCATTGCATTGGGACACAGCCAAACCTGTCATCCATGGTGGCTTTAGGAGAAAAATTTTCTTGTGGGCAGGTTAGCTTTTTAATTATTCAATAGAACTGATATAGGCATGGAGCCTTTTGTGATGATATGCCAGACACGGACATGAGAGAAGCAATGTTCACTACTCATGTACAAGGATTCTGCTATGGTAAAACTGATTGTTTTCCATAGAAGGAGGAGCTGGAAAGACACACCTCCCAGCAGAGACTGCTGAAGATATAATCTCATCTAATCTCACCAAAACTAGTCATCTAGTAGCTCATAGGATATTTGGTCCAGGACTGGTAAAAATAACAAAAGAAAAAATATCTTAGGCATTCTGCTGTGATTAGGCAAGAATTTTATGTCATTAAAACAGACTTGAAGGAACAGTATGTGAAGCTTTAGCAAACAAAATTCATAAAAGGTCTTAGAAGTGTCCAGGGCTAGTGTATGAGGAAAGCCTTTTTAAAATGTCACAGTCAGTAGAAAATGTGAATTTCATTTCCTAAAATGCTCTTTTAAAAGTATTCAGCACTGACTAAACCCCACATTGTTATGGCAACAGTGTTGCTGTCAATGCACCTGTGAACTTTATTTTCCTCAGGCTTTTATGCTGTGTAGTTTCTAACAGCTATTGATTGCTTTCTTCCACCTCTTTTGACAATGACACCATAAAGTGGCATGGAGCATAAACATTTCTAAAGGAGCGGTGTAATTGTTTGAGGCAATAATATAGTGTACATCTTTTGTTTAACCTTGTAAAACTCTTTAAAGAGTCACAAATTATTCGGTAAGTCCTGAAAAGTATGATGTATGTTCACCTTAATCCTTTCAACTCCAACTTCTAGTCCTGTACTTCAGCAACACACATATTACATTATGCATCAGGATAGATAATGACTCACTTAAGTAGTTTCAGCAAGAAATACACTTTTGTGGATCTCATTAAGGGGCTCTCAGTTTCTTCCACAAGATCTTCACCTCCTGCTGAACACAAGACTGAAAATCACTGGCTTCCAACCAATGCTTGCAAAAACAATCAAAACAACCAGAGAGTTCCAGCCTAAAATTCTTCAGTAGTGCCTACAATCTGCTAAAAATTATTTTGATTCTCGGACAACTCCTGGAGAATTAACTCTTAAATTTGAGATTAATACCATTGTAAAGTCACTTTTCCCCATGTAAGAAATTGTACACCTAAAAGGAAAGGCATAAATTTTAAAAATTCTATTTCAAAGTCTATATTTCAATTGCCTACTTTATTTCTTAGTTTGTTTGCATACCTTTAATGAACTGCTAAAATTCTCCCTGTTGCTCTGGATTACCAGACTCAGGACTTTTGCTCCTAAAACCCTTCCCCTCTTCCAAATCGTGTTTGAGATACAGTAACAGAGTCACAGTAAATCAATCTGCACTTTCTTACATCAAAGTAATTATAATAATGTCACTGCACAGATAAGAATCCAATATCCCTTTAAGGCAGAGAGAAAAAGGGATCCTGGCTCTGCTGCCTTGTGACGGAGGGCTATCACACAGGAGGTCTGAGGTCTGGATACTACTATCTTTGCAGGGAGCCTTTCTGTGGTTCAGAAACTGTCCAAGAAAATGTAACTTAACCACTAAATTTTTATAACTAACTTTTAATTTGTGATGCTATCAGAGGTAGTGAACTTTTTAATCCAGATGCGGAGATTATTTTTGAAAAGCAGTAATAAAAAAAACCCTCTCTGATAGACTTGGCTGTAATTATATCCTTAATATGTTTCAAACCCCTGGTGGGGAACTGGTGTTCTCTCACACATGGAAACAGTCATGTTCAATCATATAGACAGATATTTGGAGCTATTTGTATTTTTGGTATTATAGGGATTTGGTAGCTCGCTTCCCAGCAGGGAGAAGCATCCTTCATATTACAATTAAAACCATTCTTTTTTCTTCTGAGGAGGCAGCTGATCAAATTCTCTGTTCTCAAAGAAATGTAATACTTTCTCTCTTGTCAGGCTGTGTGGTGGACATCTCAGTTTTAAATATTTTTTCACCCAAATTGGTTGTGCAAAAATAGTTCCTTCCTGATGAGCTACTGAGAGAACTTTTCTACACCTACCACTCTACAGGAGCTGCAGTGAAGCAGCTGTAGGATTTTAATGCTGAGGGGGAAGGATTTGGATCCAAATGTGATATGAAGAGGAACTGCAAGCATCCTGACATCCTGGTCTTGTAGAAGTATCACTTTATCTTTTCTGATTCTTACAGTCTCAGCACACTTGAAATAGACTTGCATGCTCATAACACTGTGAATAAAGCAAGCATTAGTGGTCCACTTATAATACTTCTCTGTGTATATCAGAGCATGAAATTTTATTAAAACTTCTGAATATACTGAAAAGCAATTTTGTAATGGCAAATAGGTATTTTAATGTTTCTCTCTTTCAGCCCAAGGGCTCATATTTTGAAATCTTTATGTAAATCCTGTATGTTTCCAAAAATCACTTTGGCTTCAACAAAACTGATTATTTTTCTGGTGCTTCTTTTTCAGTGAAATCACTCTGAAAATATCTAGAATGAAGCAGGAGAGTCTTCACTTTTATGTTATGACCATCATCTGTAAAGAAGAAATCACACTCAACTCCTTCAGTATTTCCTTGCCCAAAATTTACTAATAGAAAGAGAATTCAAGCTGAGACAATATGTAAACAAAGAGATTGTGTAAGCAAAGTTATGGAATTTTACCCAACTTTAGCATGCTTCCTATCTTGTTAAAAAAGTATATTTACAAATGCCCTGACTTGGGTGTAGACTTTGGAGGGCTACCCTGCAAAATATAGGTGCAATTTAAGTGTGCACGTACTAACAATCTCTTTCCCATCAGTAGCAATAACAGAAAGTTTGGGTGAATAGTTTGTGTTAATATGGACTCATGCTCTTCAGAGACTTGGAATATCTTGTCTCATGTACTAACAGCTTGAACTCACAGGTAATGACATCTACACCAAGCCCATTAGCTTTAACAAATAATACCCTTTGGTATTTGTCACTCACTGGATTTCATGCAGATGAGGATAGTCTGATACTTGTGAGAAGAATAACCAGGCAATTTGCTTACTAAGATCAAATACTCTGACCAGCACAGATGTGATCTTAGACAGTTTCATTGAAGATGTTTATTGCACTGTTTGGAGTGAATTAAGTTGTTGGTTCTTTTAATATAGTATCTGCTTCTTTTGCATGCTGTAGAAATTTTCCTGGGTGAAAGAACTTAGTCTTGAATAAGGGAGAAGTTTGTCAAAATGTTTTATTCCATGATCTGCATTAAATTCTTTTGTCAGCAAAGCTTTTTTTTCACAACTGTCTACTAAATATCCTGGATAATGATTCCCTAGTATTTGTTACCTTCCATACTTCAAAAGTAATTTCTTCCATTAGGGTGTGGATGACCAAGTGCAAGCAAAGTCATACTATTCCTGTATGCCAAGTGTTAGTCCCCTGAGCACAGGAGCTTTGTGAACCTCCAGAGTGAGATATGATATTTGGTGTGTTGCTATGTGGTGCCTCACATTCCATAGGCCTGACCAGCCACTTTCAAGGATGTGGAACCAACTAAGGAAAAAAAAATCAACCTCAGATTTTGAGCCTTGCTTAGATGACCTATCTGCATGACTTAGAGTATTAGAGTAAGGTCATTTTGTCTGCCAGGTCAGCTTCCTAGCTACTTTACTTTCCAATATCTTTATTCAGCAGCTAAGAGTTTTTCTTAATTCAATGTGTTTTTCCAGTCAACTGCATTCATTTCATTCTTTTCTACTTGAAATGGTAGAAGACTATGGAGAGGAATTTGGATGTTATCAGCATTCTAGGAAAAGGATTGCAAAATTGATTTGACTATAAAATATTTGATCAGATGAATATTTTTATTAATAATTTATTTTTTTATTTTTAACAATGTGTTTATTTTCAATGATTCAGTGGATGCTTCATGAAATCATTTTTCAACTTATGGATTGTTTGAAAACTATGGATAACAGTTAATTCATCCCCTACATGTGTGACTAGATACAAAGAATTTAAAGAGGATTATTTGAGAATTTTTTTGCATAAACACCTGTTCAAATTCCTAGTTGTGCACTCTGAGAGGTGCACAAGTCGCTTTGAATACCATTATTCTAAAAATAAAAAAGTAGTTTCTATTAAAATAATTTAAATGTATAAAAAAAAGTCAAAGTACTTTGAAAGAAAGCTTGCAGGTTTTTTTTCTAAAACTACCAATATCTTGAAATATGTTATCTCAAAGCTACTATTAATGCACATGCACTTCTGCAAATCGGTACTTTCAAATGGGAGATGAATTCAACTCACAATAAATGTTTGTAGGTGTCTTCATTCAAGAAACTGTGTGTTTGCTTTTAATGATAGTACAGTAAAGAAAATTAGTCCAGGTGTTCTCACAGTGAAGTCCATGAAGGTTTGACTAACATTTCTGATATCAGCACAGTTGCACTTATTTTGCTTTGGTGTAATTGAGAGCAATATTCTTCCTAATGAAATTAATTGCAACTAATTTTCTTTTCATTTCCTTGAAAAAATATAGCAAAAGAGATAAAAGTGTAAGTCCCCTATACAAGATTCTTAGGGATTTGAAATATATTCATCTAATTAATTATTTATTTTTTAAAACTTAAAAATTCCTCTGATCATTTTGGATGATTCCTAAAATACTTGCATCTGCTTTTTGGCTGTGGAAGTGTGGAAGTTCAAAAAGTCTAGGCAGTAAAATCTGTAAATGCAATTTACACTTACTAATTCTAGATAACCCAGAATAATACAGAGAGCAGTGTGGGATCGTATCTGAATTCTGAGATTTTATCTGACAAAAAATATGGAAGGTTTGGGTTTTTTTTTTGCTTTTGTGTGTCTGTATCCCTTCTGTTTAGTTTAGTTTACAATATTTCTAAGTCTTCAGCCTTTAATTAAAATGTGTTAGAATCACAGCAGCTCTTGCCCGCATAAAAATAAACCTATAGCTTTAAAATCTGAACCTCATATTATATATATTATTACCACACATTCCTCTACTACAAGCAGTTTCTTTTTCAAATGGTCTATTACTGAATATTTGCCAGATTACAGTTTGTAGAAACCGAAGACTTTTATATCTTGAACTAGTAAATATATACGGATAATCTAGATGTAAATTTTAGGACCATATATGAATTCAATCTTGAAAAGATTAGAATATGAATATCCTGAAATCCTGAATTCTGACTGAAATTTTTCAAATGTCTACAGTAATTTTCCTGCACTACATGATCTGTTTGCTGTGTGTTATGTAAAGATGCACTTGAAAAAATCCAGTAGACACTTATAGATTCGATAAATTTGTGCAAGTTTTCATAGCAACATTTTTAGGGAATCCCACAATCCTTAGTCATGTGATTAATCATTGTTGAGGTTACCATCAAAGTTTTGCTTAATTTGAAGCATGTTTAACTTTATATGATTTTTAAATATTTCTTAAAAAGCTTTTAGCGTCTTAAGTTTCCTGTACTGGAGATAAAGCTTTCATCATTTGAATGTATATAAATACATACTTAAACTTAACTCATACTGAAGTCATGAAACCCACTTAAACAATGATACTTACTTAATTAGGACTTACATGCATACTACCCAACCAATTTCTGTTTCAATTGTATTTTAATTTGAATATTTATTTAGTTAGTATAAGAAAAACCCTCATTTTCCTGAATACCTCATGTATTAATAACTTTAAAAATTGTTCAGGAACCCTTAAGTAACATTGGATGTGTAAGATCATTTAATGGCTGGATTTTTGTCCTAACTTTCTGAATAATTTAATCTGAGGAATTCTGTCATTTTTATAAAGAAAATTCTTTCACAGTCTTAGCTCCATCTAGGCATTTCCTAGAATCAGTCTAACAATTTCCATGTGGTGGGATTTTTTTATTATTATTTCTTATTTCTAGAACCACCCCTTAATATCAACCTTAATTTCCAGTTTGAAGTTAAATTTTAAAAAAAGTTTTATATAGGAAGTATGACATCAGAAGTAATTTCTAAGGAGTTCAGGAAACAATTGGATATTATCTTTGAATATACATACTTAGAACAATGTACTAAATCAGGAATGAATAATTTTATTCAGGTTAATTGTATGATATTGTTCTTTAACTGTTGATACATGATAACATGGACGAAAAACATGAGACATACTCTATGAAAATAATTTATTTTTTCTAGATCCTTGTATAATGCAAAGTCACTCTTGGTGTAGTGTATAGACAGAGTGGATGAAGAAGAAGGCCATCAAAATAGGGCAATAATTACCACACCAGCAGCTATTCTATTTGGATAGGGGAAATTAAGAGGAAGCATTCTGGATGATATGGAATCCATGAAATGTGAAATACCACCTGATAAAGTACATTCCATGTTCAAATCAAGATGGGAATCACATGGAATGATTAAAGGCCTTGGTGAATTACAACTGATCAGCCAAGTTGAAAACAATGCCTCCTGAAACATAATCACAGCTAAGGAAATTTCCAAAAATGTCAAAGAGATGAGTAAGTTTTCTGCTCCAGGGCCAGATGAGATTACTTGGAAGGACCTTAATAAAATGGACACCAAATATTTCCAGACTATGGAAATTTTCAATCTGTGGCTGGCCATCAGGAAGGATACTGGACATGGTGAAGGGGTTCTGGACTGTTTTGACACCAAAATCAGCCACAACAGAATGCCTATGGGACATCAACAACTAATGACCTATCATCATCAGCTCAATCATGTAAGGACTATTTTTCCAGAGTAATAACAAGGCTGAAAAGGCAGCCTAGCCCCTGCCCCCCCTGGGCACTCTTCTGTTATATCATCTTAATGAATAATAACATTTCATGGGACTAGAAATAGATGCTGTGAATGTAAGTAGGGCCACCACAATCCAGCTAAATCCATGGATGGATAGTAGGTACAGATGACAAAGGATGATGTGTACATTTTTATGCATAACATATCAACAATTAAGGATAAAATTCCACCATGTTTAACCAAGATGAGCTGCCTTGTGTTTCTCTCTGTGGCCAGAGAGCTGCTGCCACAACTATGTCTTTCTTGTTGGGATGAAAGGCCATGCATTTGCATGTGGATGAGAAGACAGAAATGTGCAGTGGTCTCAGGGCTCATTCTACCTTGCAGAGGACCTAAACAGGAGCAGGTGAAGTGGCTGAGGCAACTGAAGTCTGTTTTTTCTCTTGCCAGTCACTGACCTCATTCAAGATTAATGAAAAATATGATCACTGCCAGGATCTTTTTTCCTTTGCTTAAAAAATATGTTTCTAAGTACACCTGTCCTTGCACTGGCGAAATGAAGTGGGAAAAATAAAAATTAATAGAATTTTTCATCCAGATTAGACTTTTAATGTGTGAGCTTTTACAGAAAACAATTATCAAGTATCATAGGTTGTGATGACCAAACCTTTTGAGGGTCATATATTATTATAAACCTATGGACAAACTATAAACCTATGGACAAGCTTTCCGTGTTCTGTTTGTCCTTTTAAATGCAGAGTGGTGACTTCCAGGAGAACTTAGTTTTGAGTAAATATGTTTCATTCCCTATCTGCATTTTGTGAGGTCATGTAACACTCCAAGAAGTCAACTTAAAGCCTTGAAAATCAAAAGTCAGTCACTGTTCTTGAAAGTTATTGTTTGCAGACTTGGGCTCTGTTCCATGTACATGTCCATTCTGCATGTGCTTTTTCTTTTATCAGTTCTGGTCTGATTATGGTGTTTAGCTGTCCCAGACACTGCTTCCTTGAATGAATGTAGATTTATCCTTAGAACATAACTGAATAACATTTTAAAAGCTCTGGGAGCAGGAAGGCAAAACCTTTGCCCTCTCACTTTTCAGGAGAGTGCCCTGATCTCTGAGTCCAGCATCACCTTGCATCATCTCTAGTGGAACTCATGTTTCTTATATTTCCATCAACACTTTTTCTGGCCTTCTAAGAGAAAATATTGCTTGGTGAAGGTGGTGCTTTCATTAAGAGTTTAGGTTCACACCTAAATAGGACCTAAGATCTATCTAGGACTATCTGTGTCTAGAATTAGCACAAAATTGCACCTTGCAAAGTGTGTCAATTGTCTATTTCTAGATTGAAAACATGTTTCAGATGAAGGTTATAGACCCATCTAAATGCTTCTGTCCAGGCAATCCAGAGGTTTTTCATCCTAAAAGTCCACTGATTTCATATATGATAGGGCTAGGCAGTCCTAAAAACCCATTATAGACTTTTGTCTAGAATTTTAAGCGGATTTTTGGTTCCCAAGATGTAATTGGCTCATAATGACTTGAACAGCTGTATCAATCAGCTGTTGCTGGTATATTTCTACAGAAGGAATAGTGACAGCAGCACCATCCCACTCTCCTTCAGCAGTTCAGTGCCTATCAGTTTCTCTGTGAACTTTCAAATGTTAAGAATATTAATGATTTTATTTTTTAAAGCAGAGATGCAAAGTGTTGATTTGCAACTTTTATTTACTGCAAACTACTGCCTTAATTACGTTCAGGCTGAGCTTCATGCAACTTGCTTAGCAATCTACAACATATGTTATGCAAATGACAACAGAAACTACGTTTCCATATAACTTGACTAAAACTCATTAATAAGATAGAATTTCTCATTCCTAACCTGGTCTTACTTTAATCTTTTTCTAAAACGTGTAGGAAATAACTTAATTATGACAACAGCTTACAATACCAGCACAAAACCCATGGGGAGAATAAAAAAATGGCTTATTTTCAAGGGTTTTAAATAGAAATAGTAGAGAGTTTTCATACAGAGATCTATATTCTCCATTGTCCTATTATTTTATACATTGTTAAGATAGTGTAAAAAATACTACAGAAGTGCAATACAGAAAGAAATAATAGCTTAAACTTAATTGAAAGTGCTTTTTAAAATACAGAATATATCAACAGAGATGCCTCTTGGTGTTCTCAATGCCTCAGAAGCTTGTAGGAAAAAAATCTGGCAGTAAAAAATCTGTGGGGAAGACCTCAAATTGTTATTCACGTACTTGAGTGTATAACTTGCATTACTAAATCTACTCAACAAAGGGAATTCATATTTAAAATAGTTATATTAATATCTTGGCCAAATTTTTTTCAGTATCAGCCAAATTTAATGGTTAAATTATCTTAGTAGAAATTGTATAGCTAGCTAAGGGAAAGTGGAGCTGAGTACAGTAGTAAAGTTTGCCCAACTGAACAGAAAAATGTGAAAGGAGAACAGGATTTCATAGGAATGTCTGGTATAAAACATGTTGGTTGTTACTGTTCAATACTTAGTGTGTTTCTTACTGCATAAGTGTATCTAACAGAAGAATATAATGCATTTTTGGTGTTTGAGAGAAAAAAAAATTTCCCTTTGCAAATTAATTGTTGCTTTGTTTTATCCTTGCCAGTATCTCTCATTTCTGATACAAAAGATTACCAAAGGAACAGAAGGAAAAAAATAGGGTCTACATATTAACTTACATCCTTCAGAATAAGAAGTTAGAATTTTTAGTGTCCACAAATATCACCTTTATTTGCATATACATTTGTACTATTATAGACATATTGCAATTTTATATTAATGGATACATAAAGTCTTGAAAGCATTCATTTACATATCAATTAGAGTTTAATCAGGCCATCATTAAATACTAACACCAGTCACTAGAGGAAGCACTAAAATCCCTCTAACATTTCTGTAATTTTCCTTTCAGATGATTCGCTTATTTCTGCTGCTTCTCTTTTCCTTCCTTCCTTCCTTCCTTCCTTCCTTCCTTCCTTCCTTCCTTCCTTCCTTCCTTCCTTCCTTCCTTCCTTCCTTCCTTCCTTCCTTCCTTCCTTCCTTCCTTCCTTCCTTCCTTCCTTCCTTCCTTCCTTCCTTCCTTCCTTCCTTCCTTCCTTCCTTCCTTCCTTCCTTCCTTCCTTCCTTCCTTCCTTCCTTCCTTCCTTCCTTCCTTCCTTCCTTCCTTCCTTCCTTCCTTCCTTCCTTCCTTCCTTCCTTCCTTCCTTCCTTCCTTCCTTCCTTCCTTCCTTCCTTCCTTCCTTCCTTCCTTCCTTCCTTCCTTCCTTCCTTCCTTCCTTCCTTCCTTCCTTCCTTCCTTCCTTCCTTCCTTCCTTCCTTCCTTCCTTCCTTCCTTCCTTCCTTCCTTCCTTCCTTCCTTCCTTCCTTCCTTCCTTCCTTCCTTCCTTCCTTCCTTCCTTCCTTCCTTCCTTCCTTCCTTCCTTCCTTCCTTCCTTCCTTCCTTCCTTCCTTCCTTCCTTCCTTCCTTCCTTCCTTCCTTCCTTCCTTCCTTCCTTCCTTCCTTCCTTCCTTCCTTCCTTCCTTCCTTCCTTCCTTCCTTCCTTCCTTCCTTCCTTCCTTCCTTCCTTCCTTCCTTCCTTCCTTCCTTCCTTCCTTCCTTCCTTCCTTCCTTCCTTCCTTCCTTCCTTCCTTCCTTCCTTCCTCCTTCCTTCCTTCCTTCCTTCCTTCCTTCCTTCCTTCCTTCCTTCCTTCCTTCCTTCCCTCCTTCCTTCCCTCCTTCCTTCCCTCCTTCCCTCCTTCCCTCCCTCCTTCCCTCCCTCCTTCCAAACTTCCTTCCAAACTTCCTTCCTTCCTTTTTCCTTTATTATAGTGTCGAAATTTGCCTTATAAAAGGTACAGTTACTCACATTTCATGCAGCCCAACTTTTGTTGAAATTATGAGTTTTTTTTAAAATCAGCTGAGTGAACATGCTAGCAGTCATAAAAGAGATATTTTTGTATTTAGATATACTTTGAAAAATAGCTATAGGGATATACTTTTATCTACACATATCAAAATCCCAAATCTGATCACAAAATTAATAGCAGAGAATGAGAAGTCATTGAAAGAAAAATTCTCAAATAGCAGCATATGGCTGCCTGCCTTTCTCATTTTCTTGAATGTCCACACTGATTTTATATTAAGGATCTCTTTAGCATTGTCACTTTATTCTCTGCTTTCATATTTTCTGCTTCTTAATGTTCACACCCTCCTCATTTGACAGAGTATTCTAATTTATTATACCAGGAAGGCACACAATAAATAGACAGGACTTTACCGAATTATGGGATTTCTCTTAATGTAAAGGGAAAAATCCAGATAAGAAATTTAAAACTCTCTAGACAAGAAGCGGTTTCGCTCCACACAGACAAAATCCTAAAGGGTTTTAGATACTGATACTACTGGACATTCAAACCTAATAAAGGAACTGTATTAGAATCAAAGGGTGAAATATTTTAATTACAATTAATTTAGGCTTTATACTTATATATTAGCATAAACCATATCAGAATAGTAGTAATCTTTTGTGAAAGAGTGAAAAATTCAGGTCTCTGACTTTTCATCAGAATACAAAACCACATGACAAAAATGATTTTGCCAATCCCTGTTCCAGGGAGATGTATGGTTTTCATATGCAAAGTCAGGAGTTGGAAAAAACAAGCAAAGTCTGGGCCATGGGATGTATTACATCCCAATCAAGAAAAACATCCCTAATAGCAGCCTTTAACTTTGTGCTTCTCTGTAAAGTGTTTTTTTAAGCAGGAAAATATCTTGGTAACAGAAATGACATCTTGATTACACTCCATAAAATGAACATAATTTAAAGCTAATTAAATAGATATACGTATATATTTGCAAATAGTGCTTTCTAGAAGCTTTCTTGACTGACTTAATACATTGTGGATAAAATGAACCAGCCCATGTCAAAGGAACTTTCCCCCACATCAAATGTTTCCCTTTTATTACGAGACAGGAAAAGGGAGATGGTTCAAAGAAAACAGAACTGATTGTCAGACCCAGTCTGCAAAATATGTTGAACATTCAGGCTAATACTGTAGAAGAGGTTATATTTTGGGGGTTTGCTATAAGTGTCACTACTTTAAGAGGGAAGAATAATTTCTTTGATTCTACCAAAAAAAGACAGTATCAACGCTGTCAAATAGGAACAGAAGTGCAGTCACTTCTAAAAATTTCAAATTCTAACTAATTTAAAATCCATGGGATTTTCAACTATTTCAAAGAAATTTTATTAATAATAAAGCTGAGTGAATAGGTTGTAATGAATTATTTAGTTAATGAATGCCACATTTTGGGCAAATATTCTGAGAAAAAAATTGAAATTCTCAAGCTATGCATATTGAATTATAAATGTGTGTTATTCAGTGAAATACTCTTGCTGTACACACCATGCATTAGATGGGGTTTCACATTTTTGCGATTTTTCAGAGATTAAGAAGTAGCCTTTTGATTTCTTCAGAAGATATGTGTGACTAATGAACAAAGAATGGAATTTAAATTGTGAAATCTTAAATTGAAAAGACACCAAAATTCGGGTAAGTTCACACTGAATGTTTTTAAACACTGGAGGCATGAGCATAGTAATATTTTTCCACCATTAGGCTAACACCCCCTTATAAATATACACGTAAGATTAAATAAATTTGGGGGAATAAAGTAAAAATTTTCTGATTACTCTGCAAATCATACTGTTTAGGGAATTACCAAAACATGAAAACTTGTCATCTGCCCAATCAGAGTTTCATTTAGTAGGAGAAAAATTGCAAAAAGGAGCCTTTCCTTTTCTGCTTTGGCAGTTAACTAAGAGACTATTTGCATTTTTTTTTTTTTTTTTTTTTTTTTTTTTTTTTTTTTTTTTTTTTTTTTTTTTTTTTTCAAACTGTCTGACCTAAAATTCTCAGTTTGGCTACCAATCCCTTTAGGAACATATACATACAGTGTTGCTTTACAAAGAAGTTCAGAAGTCCTCAAAACCACAAAGGGAAACCATCCTTCCAGTCATCTTCTGTATAAATCTTTGACACAATATGCCCAAAGTGATATATCCAACTGTTTGAATGTTTATTGTAGCATAAAGCCAGCATTGAGTAAGGCCAATCTGAAACTGCTAATTTGTGTTTTCTTATCCTTCAGACAGACCTCTGTAGTGTCTATAAAACTGCAAATGACCAGTGTCTGCAGCTGGAAAAGCCTGATGACTGGCAAGGGACCCAGTGAGGACTGAATAATCAAGCTGAGCTATTAAAAGGTACAAGACAACAATCCCAAATCACTGGGATGAGGCAAATCAGTTATTATAGTTTTTAATGTACATTCCTTTAGTTGAACTTTGTTAATGCTTTGTTAATGCTTTGTTGCTATGTCGAGATAAGCCAGAACAGGGGAGAAGCCACATTCCAAGGGCCTATTTCTCTAATTGCTAATAAAATCTATGCTGTCCAAGCTGGTGAGAAAAAGTAATCCTTTGCTATTTCTCTTCTTGCTCTTTCCTGTAGATAACATTAGACAAATGCTTTGTTTATATATGACATTTACATATATGGAACAGTCAAGCAAATTTTCTCCGTCAAAGTTTGTGACAATCCCTTTTCAAAAATATACACCATAATCATGAAGCACAACTAATACTGTGATTTATTTTAAATCTGTTTCCTGTTTTTTTCTTTCAAAGAACTGATACCATGTGTGATCACTGAAAATTTGAATTTATGCTGGAAAGCTTGTAGGGTTCACAGAGGTGTGTGTATAAGTTGATGCCGTGGTTCTGGCCAAGACAGGGTTTAATTTTTGCAAAAGCCAGTAGGGGCATTTATTCAGTGGTATGTGGGTCAGGGGAAGGGATTCTTTTCTGGTCGTAGGTAGCATGGAGGTGCTTTGTGTGTTGCTGGTTCTGTCACGTGTCATTCTTTTGCATTTCTTGTACACCTTTTCATTAATATATTTTCTGTGCTGTTTCTATCTTATTTCATTGCTGTTTCCAATAAATTGTTTGTATTTCAACTTGTAATCTTTACCTTTTTTGCCTCCAATTCCTGTCTTCAGTCCACTGCAGGAGGAGAGGAAGGGAGGGCAGGGTGTGAGCAAACAGTGCATGGTTTGGAGTGTTTCAATGGGAACACTAAATTGGGGAACATCTTTCCTAAACAAGAACACTAGGAAATTTCGTTGTCCATGTACAGCTTCTCAGAGAAGTCTTTCTATTAATACATATTACATACATAAGCAAAAAAAAAAAAACCAACCAAAAAACCAAAAACCAAACCCTCCATGTATACAGCCAATAATTTATTGTAATTTAAAAAATTAACTACAATTAAAAAAAATCATTAATATGACCGCATATATTGCTAAGTACTGCACTGCAAACACACAGAAAAAATATATTTACAGCAGCATAAAGGACAGCAGAGAATCCATGAGTAATAAAACAAGATTTTCTATCATATAGCATTACAATAGATGATGATGTACGTGTAGCATATACACAGTCTAAAATTAAGTTCTACACATTCTACACATCTAGTGGATATGTATAAGAAGAATGAAATATAAGGTTGCCTGATAAGATCATACCAATGCATATAGCCTCATGTCTTTTAAGGACTTCAAACAATAGCTCTAAAGTCAACAGAACGTATATATCATTAATTTAAGAGGCAAAACCAGTAGACTCATTGCTAAATATACTAATTCTAAGTCAAGGTAGAGGTTGGTGGTGTCAACCAAGTCAAGGTAGAGGTTGGTGGTATCAGGGTTCTGTCTTGGGACCAATGCTCTTTAACATCTTAATCAATGGCAAAGACATTGAGTGCACCCTCAACAAATTTGCAGATGACACAATGATAAGCAGTGCTGTTGACACACCTGAAGGACATGACGCCATCCAGAGGGACCTGGAAATACTTGAAAATTGAGCCCACAAGAATCTCATAGAGTTCAATAAGTCCAACCTGTGCTGGGGCAATCGCTGACATGAGTACAGACAGGGAGAAGCACTCAATAAGAAAAGCCCTGTGAAGAAAGACTTGGGTGTTTTTATGAAGAGCTGGACATGAGCCAACAGTGTGCACTTGCAGTTCAGAAAGCCACCTGTAACCTGTGCTGCATCAAAACAAGTGTGGCCAGCAGGTCAAGGAAGTTTTTCCCAATGTATTCTGCCAGGGTGAGACCCCACCTGGAGTGCTGCATCCAGCTCTGGGGTCCTCAGTACATAAAAATATGGACCTGTTGGAGCAAGTCCAGAGGAGGGCCATGAAAGGGCAACACCTTTCATAGGAAGACAGGCTGAGAGAGCCAGGATTGTGCAACCTGGAGAAGAGAAACCTCCATGGAGACCTAAGAGCAGCCTTCCAGGACCTATAGATGGTCCTACAGAGAGAGGGACAGTGAAATTCTACATGGGCAGGTAGTGATAGGACAAAGGGGAATGGTTTTAATCTAAGTAGTGAGGCACTGAAACAGGTTGTCCAAAGAAGCTGTGGATGTCCCGTTCCTGGGAACACTGAAGGCCAGGTTGGAAGGTGCTTTGAGCTACCTGGTCTAGTGGAAAGTGGCTGTGCCCATGGTATGGGGGTTGGAACTAAAAGATCTTTAATATCTCTTCCAATACAATCCATACTATGTTCCTATGATTCATTTCTGTCTATCCAGTTCTGCTCCTAAAATGGACGCAAAATCCTAGAATGGGTCCTAAATGTATATCCAGAGATGCTGTAACCTGCCAATAAGGATATTGTTCCAGCTGCATTGATGTTTAGGACTCTTAATCTAAAGATAAGGAATCCTCAGGGTCCAATCAGATGTGTAAATCAACTGGCTAGCATAATGGGAATGGATCCCGCCTGTCTAAAAATATCCTTTTTCATGTAATGTAAAAATATAATTAAATACTCCATTTCTTACTTTTCCTCTTAGTGTACCATGAATGTATGCTAGCAAGAGACACCTCTAAAGCCTTTCTAGCTGTTGCATATGTGAGAGAGCACGCTTTGTGTCAACATGGACAGTCAAATGCCTCTTCACTGGCAACATTAGAGTAGATCTTCCAGGTACCATTTACATGAAGCAGGCCAGGATATTGATAATATCAGTGAAGGTCTCCAGGCATAGATCTGATCAACTGCAGCCCTTTGCGAAAGTCCTGATGTCCCCTTGCTTTCCTCTGTCTATGCATCTCACTGAGACACTGCAGAGCCACCAGCTGAAGGAAACAGCATAGGTAGGAAGTCCAAACACACACACTAGTGCCAACCCTGCTCCAGGTGTGCAGGAGCCAAGAAACATTCAGGATAATTTCAAATTGCCTGTCATTTTCTTTTTTTCCATGGTAAAGGCATCTCGAAAGATTCCACATATTTTCCACCAGCATCCAGACAGGCAGCAATATCCATCTCAAAGTTAACTTTTGTCGGACAAGAAAAAGCTCAAATTACTTATTTGAGACAATAAATAGCCTAGTCTGAGCTTTTAAGACATATGTGCAATTGAACATATAACTTTGACTGATAAAACCCCTTGAAGTCTACTTTTTAAACAGAATTTTGAGCTATTTTAATATATTTAGATGACCTAGATTTGGCTGAGTAGAGTTGTCTGTCTCTCTCTTGAGGCCACTTTTTTTCCTCTTTTTTACCTTTGTTATGTGGTTCATGAGTAAATGTTTCTTCTGAAAAATATCAAGGTAAAAATCCCCCAAATTATGAGAAATCAAAAGCAGAAACTTCAGAGGGAAGGTCTCTAGGAGTGCTTTTTGTATAGTTAGCATCCATGAAGACAGGTGACTTGACTGGCACCAAAACATGCTGTAAAATATCTGTTGAATCTTGAGCATGTTGTGTTCTTTGGAGTGTTAAAAAAGGCTTACAAGGTTCAGCCATGTGGAAGACCTGCAGTGATCCACTGTAGGCTCTGGACACTGCTTGCATATAAGAAAGATCTCTAGATGCCATGTGCTTCTAGATGTGTGTTCTTTGGTCTCAGAGGAGGCATACCTGGGGGACAGGTGGGTGGAGTCATCCCCAAGGTACTCCATGCTCCTAGGAAACACCCTCAACTAAAAATCCAGGATATAGCAGGATTTTCCCTTTTTCTATCTGGCTAAGGATAAGATGAATCACCATCTGTGTCCAGGGGACACTGTTCCCAGTGCTGGAATCCAGTCAAATAGAAGGACCCAGAACAAAAAATTTATTTAAAAGTGCCATCTCTTTGGAATCTATTTTTGGTTACAGAATCATAGAAGCATTTAGGCTGGAAAGACCTTTAAGATCATCAAGTCCAGCTATTAACCTAGCATTTCCAATTTCACTACTAAACCATGAATTTCCCTAACCACCACATTTAGATGTCTTTTACAGCAATGGTAACTCAACTTCCCTGGGCTTTATGCCCCCTCATCCTAGTAAAGGCCCCAGATATTTGATGAGAAATACCTTATTTTTTCACATAAATAGTAGGGGAAACATATTCTAACATAAAAAAAAGATAGGGGTGTTTTTTGCCTTATTGATATTTGGCATTTAGTTCCAGTAACAATTTGTAGATGCACAGTTTTAAAAACATCTTCCTCCATAGTGTGCAAAAGATTTTGATGTTTATATGAATGTAAAATTAAAAAATATGGATTATATGATATTATGTAATTAGTCTTCGTGATAACAGTATATTCTGATTAGCTTGCACAATTGAGTAAATCCTAAATGCTTTACTCCATCACATTTCCTGTGATTTCAATAGAAGACTGTCAGATAAAGATTTTGTTAAAAGAGTAAGCGCCTCAGGATTTAGCTTTCTCATGTGGATTTAATTTCTAATGGAGTATGCATTGCTTTATGAGCTTCTATGTTTCCATGTTAATATGATTAAGAAGACACATTGAGCTATAGGAATCTTCCTGTGCAAATTACCCCTGTAAACAATTTTGTTGACACATTGGGGAAAACAATCAAATTTTGTTTATTTGGCTTTTCACACATATAAAGTTTTTGTTTGCTGTTTGTTTTCCCAGGGCTATGAAAAATGGAAGAGGACCAAGCCACCTGTCACATGGGAAATATTTTGAAGCACCAGCAAACTCAGAGACAGTTATTTCACTTAGACAAGAGGTCCTCTTATGAAATGACTGTGAAAGAAAAAAAATATGGTGCACGAAGACATCCTGATGAGAAAACAGTCATTTGCCTTCTTAAAGCATTGCTGGGCTGGTTTACTTTGGATGTACCAATTGCCTGTAGAGAACACAAAGTACCTACCTACATGTTTATTTCTATTATGTGTTTGTTCCTGCCTTCAACTCTAATTATAGTGTCTAAAGTGTTTTGCAGATCAATATTTTCCTTTCCTATTTTTGCAGAGGATGATCACTCTTTGTTTACAACTGAGACATTTGAGGCTTCCTGGTGATGGTCCCATCACTGCTAGATGATGTTAGGTAGCTTCCATTTTTGAAATTTTAATTTAAGAACAGGGCATCAAAATATATTATTTGACTTCATCTTATTAGCAACTTTTTATTGCAATGTATCAGCACTTTCTTGTTAATATTTACAGCAAATTGTCTATAGGGAGGCTATACCACTGGTTGAAGCCGGGTTTATGCTGACTTGTAATTTCCCTGAAGCTTATTAGAAAATTCTCCTCTCTGTTCCAGTTCACCATGTGAGACATAATGATATGCTACTGTTCACATTTACATTAGGTTGCAATAGGGGAGAAAATGTGTCCTTTCTGGAGTCCTCGTGTTCCGGTCCATGATGATTCAGATGAAATAAATTTGACACAAATTGCTGTCTATATCAGCCTTTCTATTTTGGCTTTTGAGCTGGCAGTATACTATTTCATCTGTTGACATCCTGTCATCTCCTGGCATAATTTAAAATAACACAATGGATTTGGATACAATAAAGTAATACTTTAAAATAAAATGGCTCTGCAGACTTGGAGGCTCACAGATGCTGATGAAAGTGTTGAAAAAAGCAGACAATCTTTGCAAAAAATGTGCACCAACAATGTAAGAAAATGTCTCAGGGAGGATCTTGAACCCCTCATGTATGACAGTGAAATATATGACACATATGACTGACTCATGCAAGTAATTTTCTCCTTTTTTAATAAGTTTCTCCTGGAGAGCATAAAATACATTAAACATGGCTTTATTGCATCCAAGGGGTTGATGAGCAATGTACAGCACACTATTGTAAATAAAAGTTTTAATCCATCTGAAAGTTTATTCTCTGTGGGAAGAATTAGAACAAAAGATTCTTGCTTATATGGTTAAATTTTGGAAATATATACTACTGAACCTATTTCTTTCCTATTTGTATTATTCATTGTTATTTTCAAAACATAATAAGATAGAAACACAAATCTCTATCCATTGGAAGAAGCATAAGATCAAGGCCTCAAGAAGAGACAGAAGACATAAATTCATGACATAACTGAATGTCAAGTTTATGTATCACCTTCTTTTTTTTTCACCATAAATGTTATTTGCTTCAGCTATTCACCTGTACCTGTATTAGTCACACCTCTGTTACACTGAATGGCCAACTAGACAGATCTTAGCTTGAGAGCTGCACTGTTTAGCCCAAACTCAAGAGGCTTTTTAGTATGTTTTGTTTAATGTAAAAATGTCTAGTCATTGTTAATTTTGAGAGATACATAATTGTAAGTCTTGTATATTTTTTCACAGAACTTACCTTTACCTTTTAACCTAGATTTGAATCAGGAGAGTGTAAAAGCATTTTTTTTTTAATGGAATATAGCTTATTTGAGGATGGGGTTAAATTCAAAAGTAGTCTTAAGCCTGCACAATTTAAAAAAAATATAAGGTCAAAGGCAAAAGTAAAAAAAAAAAGATGGCTGAGTATCTGGAAAACACTATTTTCCAGAAGCTAAGTGACTTTCCATTTGACCTTTCTGTGAGTGCTAGACTGTCAGTGGGAGGCAAAAGAAAAAAGGAAAGGCAAAAATATTCTGTGCACAAGAATAAGACCATCACAGCAACGTCCAGACTGGTCCTAACAGCTCTGTGGAGGTCTTAAATAAGATTAATTAATTTAACTCCAGTGCTCATGTGAGTTTTGTCTAGTGTGTGTATACACACACACACACACACACACACACACACACACACACACACACATATATATCTATATCTATATATATATATATATATTTATATATATATTCATTCTGTAACTCCAGTCACTCCACTTTCACACTGGCTTAACCTACATGGAACTGTCAAAGTTTGCAATGCTGTCCAAATACTACAGAAGCATGATAACCTTTACACATATTTGGCTAAAAGTGTTGGGAAAATGACATATAAATATAAAATTCTGGCAGAATACCATTTGCACTAGACTGAGGCAAAGATTTTTGCATTCTGAAACTGATATATCCAAGGAAATATTTGTCTGCATCTAATTATTTGGCTTCAGACAACAGGACACAGAGGTTGTTTCCAATAACCATCCAGCATGGCTGAGTCCCTCTTTTCTCGAGTAAGTCAGAAAACTCCCCAGCCACTAAAGTATTTGCATTTATTAATAAAGAGAATGATCATGAAATTCTAAATGATGCAGTTTTCAAAAAAGACTGTTCAGAAATGATATGGTCATTAATCAGTTGAAGCAAAATTTTCAGATGCAGCCTTCTTTCAACCTTTTTTTTTTTTTTTGAACCATAGGTGATCCTGGCTGGATATATTTTAAAATAATTTGAGTGATACAAGAGGTAAACGTGTTCCTTTTGCATTCAAATATATGCTTCACAAGGTACAACTTTGTTCTTTCATCTCTTCTATGATTCAGTCATATTTTATTGAAATTTTGTCAGTGTTTCTTTGTCACAGTTCCTGCCAAGCATACTCAAACAGCTGAGATGAGAGGTTGAAAGAAAAGTGACTGAACAGAATTTTAACAAGGGATAGACAAATATCAGATGGTTTGTTTCATATTGTGAAGCAAACTACCTGAATCCACCATCCCTTTGAACAGTTTATCCAAGCATTAATGGAGCCTTCCTTCTGATTCCACAGTGGTACTCAGACTTACAGAGCAGAAGGTGTCTCAAGCTGTGCTGAATAATTGTGAATAACAATAATATTTTCAAAATAATGAGTAATTAAAGTATGTATGTGACATTCTCTTGGTGTTGCTGGAAAGCAGACAAGGACTGGGGTTTCTGTGCTCACCTCTGAAAACAATGCCAGAACACATAATTCTAGTCTAGGCAAATCTAAACACTTGTGTTCACTGCAGTTCTTGCAGTGACAGTGAATTTTTAATCCTCTGCTAAACAGCAGGCAGTCAATCTTCTTGAAGAACAGAGGTGTAGAGAAGAAAAAGCACAATATACTTAGAGGAGTGTGAAATTGCTGGCACTGGGCTAGCCTCCCTGTTATAAAAAAGCAAACTCACAAAACTGTAGACATACCACTGCTGCTTTACTGACTTCAATTATTGTTGTTTTTTATTCAAAGAAACAGTTTAAAGTAGAAAGCAAAGCAAGGAGAAACAAAGCAATCACATAAAATCTGGAAACATTAAAATTTTGAAACTTCTCTGGATGAAATTGAACTCACAGTACATTAAGTACGTTCCACAGGGTGTGATACTTTCAGCCAGTGAAAAATTTTACATTTGCAGTAATATGATAACCAGGAGAATGATTATATTGTTTGTGACAGATTCACATACTACAAAAGAAGATCCTGTGTGGATGAGAACTGGCTTCATATGACCTGATGTGAATTTTGTGCCCTGAATAAAGGTATAGTTTCATTGAAAAAACGCAGTATGAGTAAGGATTGTTGATGAGGGTTTTATCAATGCATAAATCCTACAGGCTTCAGAGTGCCATTAAAAATCTGCTTCGTAAGACATCTAAAACTGTGCCTTATATTGTGGTCATGCTTTGCAGGAGGTTATATTTAACATTACATGGATAACTTACCTTCTGTCATTTCCTAGCTCTCAAGTGCTTCATTTCACAATTTAAATAACATCATTTTAATATAAGTGGGTTCTGTTTTTGTTTTCTTTGGTGGTGTAAAAAGAAGAGGTAGTGTTTCACTCTGTTTTGCAAACCAGGTATGTTGAAATGACATTTGTTAAAAAAATAGGAGAGCCATGCAACAAATTTTCACCCATCTGTGATCAGAGCACCTGCTTCCTGCTCACAAATACATCCCTTTTGAAGCTTGTTCTTACATTTTGCCTTCATAGTACTTTGAAATAGATGCTATTTCAAAATTCCCTTCTAGAGGCATCTCTCTTTTTTATCTTCTGCTCTACTGAAAGTCATAGGAAGATATCTGTCTAAGAAAGAGTAAGGGCATAAGAAACTCAATTCTAGATGAGTAAGAGAATTTCTGAGAACCAGAATGCCAACAACTTTCTATAGTTCAGTAACCAATACAGAGGAACATGGAATTTCTCCACCAAAAGGAAAGGCAAATTTCCTTGCTTCTCAACAAGACACAGACCATTTAATGTCCTGCAAGCATGATAATAGTAAATATTTGGAGTGATTTAATAATTATGTAGAAAATGTTTATTTATTGGAATTCCGGAACCCCTTTTGCATCAAGAACATTGTCATTTGTTAACTGTTTATACATATGCAAAATTATTGAGAAAGAGCTATTGTTAATGTAACTTCATGTGTAAACAAAAACTATAGTGTGTAGAAAACATTCTAGATTGAAAGAAAAACCACAATCAAAACCCACAAAACCTCTCAGCATTCATTAAATAGTAATACTGTTTTGTGGGGAGGCCACTGTAAATATTGTTTATGATGTAGATGAGGATAAGCTGCATATATCCTTTATTTTCATTGTAGTTTGTGTCTTCTTGTCTCATGACTGATGTGCTAAAGACTATTGTGCTGTTATTGTCTTTTACCATGGATGCTTTTAAAATTTACAGTATCATGCACAGGAAATAAAATTGTGCTTCAGAGAAAAAACCTAAAATCCACTGATGTTGCACTTCCAACCACATCTTATCTGTTCTGTCTAAGAGACAAAGAACTTTCTTAAGAATGAATGTATGAAGAATCATTTAAAGAGGTAGACCCAAAGTGCTTGGTTCTGTATATATGCATAGGTATTTGCTATTTCTTTAGATTTTGAAAATAAAAATAGCGATACAGTTACGCAATATCTAAATGGACTAAAATGGAAATATTTTTTCTTGAGAAATTAAAAAAGTGTATTCTACTAAATTCCTCAGAAATATATATGATGACGGAATGTAGTCTTTATGGTGTGTGTTATATACATACATGCCATACATACTTATCAGTCTTTTGCTTTGAGCTCTTATTAGTTAATTACTATAAGAACTGAATTAATTTCATGTGTAGTCCATAATTATTAAGGAAGAATATGGAAGGTTTTGAATGCCATATACTTGTTATTACACAGTATCTACATTTTGCATCTTCTTTTGTAAACATAATTTTATTAGCATTTCTTTTTATTACCCTGCTACAGGCCTTTATTTCAGTTTTCCCTCCTCTGGAGCATCTACAGCTTCTATAGAAGACTGTTTAACTCAGTGTTGCTTTCACATTGTAACCAAAGATTAACTGGGGCAGTTGCAGTTGTTTTCAGCATGAGTTCATTTATACAGGATGCTATTTCATTGATAACAGTCTTAGAAGATAATTCTTGGTGGTCTCACTCAGTGGCAATGCCAATAGACCTAGCAAATTAATGTGGGGTAGAACTTTTCACAAATCCTTCATCCATTACAGAACAATTTTTCAAAATATAGAGCACTTCGTAAGTCAAACAAAGTAGAATTATGGTTTAGTGAACTGCAGTCCTGAGTGTGTTATGGTTTATTTTTCTGGTAAAAAAATAAACTATTACTTTGACTAATAACTCTCATGGAATGCAGGAAAAGATTACCATTAGGTATTCCTTGCCAAAAGAAATTGATATCATGATACTTTTAAAGCACACCAAAAGGACCTGAATTTACTGGTACTTGAATAGATTTTTAGGCCTGGCATATGTCATTACTGTAAATCTTTCAAACATTTAAAGTAGAGAAGAATTAGTTTCATCTTACTTCTGGAAAAAGTTGCTGCTAATCCTCCCTACACTCTGGGCTTGATCCAGGGAGAATCTGTAATTCTCATTCAGCCAACTTAAGCAAGGACCACAAGAACTCAACACCTTTCTGGCTGAACTCCTTTAGACTGACTATCTGAATTTAAATATCAGTGTGCTGATACTACAACTGGAGAGCAAAGGAAAGAAACTTATCATTTAGCACACAAATCCTACCTTGTCCAGTCCCAAAAAGCTCATCAAAATTTATCTCTGTACGAAATCTCTGAAGACATTTTAGTATATTCTTGTGCTGATGGGACCAGTGAAGAGCTTTTGCTTGCTAATGGATCAAGCCCTAGCAGATCACATTTTTGGAAAGTTGACTTTCATCTTGAGTGAGTATCTTGAAAAAATATAAAGGTGAAATTTTCATATGAAGAGTCTGGTTTATAATTACATCTCCAATAAAGTTTTATGCTTTTACAGCTTTACTTATCCTGTTGAAACACAGAAAGCACTCAGGCACTACTGAAAACTGTTAGGGATATTTATTTAACTGCTGTAAACTGCTTCAGGAATCATCAGCTATTTGGAATGTTTTGGTCTCAGTTTGTGTCTGCACAACTGAATGATTGCAGAAAACTGCTTATGAATGCTGACATCAAAAGGCAGAAGCCCTCCAGTGATTCTTGTATCCAAGAACAGCAAGAGAGCATACGAAATGACAGAGGTTTCATGTATGAAATATATAAGTTGTATAAAGATCAAACTGATTAGAAAAATAAAATAGTAAAGCGTTAACACATTGCTACCATTTTTCCCATAACGTGTCTATATGCATATGCAGAAATCTGTTTAATTCCAGGAAAATCTACCCTCATATATGACCACAAGAAGTGAACTACAGAGAAAACTATATGCCCCTTCTAGTGCCTACAGTATTTGCTCAATAATAATTACAAAATGACCACACAGAGGTTGGTGCAAATAGAAGGAAAATTTCTCAAGTTTTGATGACACTTACTAGCCTTGGAGTTGCATGATTGGCAGATATGGCCCTGATCCAGCAAAGCCTTTTAAGCATGTGTTTAACTTCCACCCTGCAGGTTGTTCCTCTGAAGTACTACATGCACAGCTAAAGCTAAGACCTACTTAACTCAAGACCTACACTAGACTGAGGCCCGAATTTATTAAAAGGAGGGGGTGAAATTTCATTAGAATTATAGGAGGCAAAGAAATACAAAGAATCATAATGGCCCCATCAGTTTTCATCTGTACAGGCTGTACTGCTTGCATGGTCTGCTGTACAGTTACACGAGCCAGGGTATTTGTCAGAGTGACTAAGCATGAAGTTTCAAATGGTACTAGTAAAGCATAAAAGTAAAGATGTAATTGTCAGTTGTGTACTGAAAGATTTGAAGCAACTACAGTAAATATTTGTTGTCTTAAATCTCAAGTTTTGTACACCAGCTTTGTTACTATGCTATATTGATTGCCAAGGTTAAAACATGACTGAATATTTGCACAGGAAAAATGTTGTCTTCCTTTGTTAGGACTAAACCTATATACTGATTACTGTTGTTTGAAGAAACAATAGTACAGTGCTTTAAATTGTAACCTTCATGAATACTTTTACTTAAATAGGAGCCTCAAAATCCTAAGGCAAACAAAAGCATGATTATATGTACAGCAATAATGCCCTTATCACAATGGGATAACAAACACAATGGTTAGCAACATTTGAATAGTGTAACAAGAGTGTTTATAATAAGATGATTAGAGGTAAAATTCAATGGCCCTTTCCCAGATTGCTTCCTGAGCATACCAAACTGTTTGTCACTTAGGGACTTCAGAACAGTTTCTAGATAATTCTTCCAGTAAAGCTACTTTTGGAAGGTAAGCTTTTCATAAGCTTTAATAAGGAACATCTTTCAAACTAGCAATGGTAGTAGGGTTTAAAACGGCTTGAAGAAAAAAATGTTAGAGACAAGGACAGGAAAAGGTCTCTTTGTTCTACTAGACTTCCTCATTTGATATCATACCTCTCTGTACTTCAGTTCCCAGCTCCTGCTTTTTGAAATAAGGTCCCACTTATTCATATTTATTACGCTTTATCACAATTTACACTTTACAAGTTCATGGATTTGCTTATTTTTTTAATATCAACTTATACAATTTTATATTTTTGTGTGCTTTCTTATGTTAACATCTTGCTAAATTTACCACTGATTTACAAGATGCAGGTGATGAGTTTCTAAAAATAGGGATTGTTTTATGTTTTATAAATGTAACTTTTTAATTGGTCTACATGGTGAGATTACTGAAATGGCAAATAAAAGCATACACTGAGGAAATTATCTCTTCCACATATAGCCCATTTCTGATCTCAGAGACCCCAGTATTGCCACTGAGCATTTAGTGAAGGTATCAGACATGATACAGATTTGACTAATTAATTATTATAAGTGTACTTATTGAATCCTAGTAGTAACGTGCTAGAAGAATTATAAGCAGTAGCAAACAAGTAAATTTACTGAAACTCTGTTGTTTGGATGCCTTTGCATGTAAGTAAAGCTTTTCACTTTTGCTGCAACATAAGATCTTCCAGATTCCACTGTCCATCCATCCACGTCCAAGGCAATCCATTTGCAGTTTCCATAACAAACACTAAGTGTAGTAGCAAAGGCTGAATTTTCTGAATCTCCACTGCAGCAATTTCTGTCATCCTGTTACTGTGACAGTACAATGTGTTTGCTTTTAAATCTTACATTCCCGTATGAATTATTTTCTTCTGTGCGAACATGGGACCAGTCTTAAAATATTTCAAAGTGAGGGAAGATGTATTCTCCTGAACATTGTAGAACTGGTGGCCAAAAGCTCTCGAAATATGAATTGAAATCTGAAGAAGGATGATGGTTGTCCTTCCTGTACTGACATAAGAAAGCAACAGCTGAAGATGTATAGTAAGAACAAGGAAAGCCGATAAAAAGTAGCCAGCAATGTAAATTATTTCTGGATTTATTTTAATGGCACGTTTGTTTTTGTTCTTTTTATTAAATGCCATAGGATATGATTCTAGATATGATATTTTAGGGTGCCATAGCTAAAATGATAAGCAAATCTTACCCATAATGACAGTATAAGTAACAGAAAATACATTACAAAAACATCTAATAAGAGAAAAAAAGTTAGCTAGTAGAGTGTAGCAAGGGTCATAAACAAAATTTCCTTCATATTTTGATGAAATATTTCACTTCTGTTCCATTCCAAGTAAATGCCTCCCAGTCAACACAAAATTTATTTCCCATCAGTCAATAGGAATAAAAAAAAACCCAAACCACTAAAAATCAATCACAAACCACATTTTCAATTGCCTATGGGCATTCAAATAAATTAAGGTTAAGGAAGAGTATGTCCCCCATTTTGAAGACAGGTGCTGCCCATGAATATAGTAGAAATTAACAAATGGGTTTATTTATGAAATTAATTACATGAATATGCTATTTCATATTCTACAGGAGAGAATAATTCCTTATCATGAATACAGATGTGCAGCTGAGAGGCCACTGAGGTAGCTAGAGTTATGTGTTATAGAAACAACACAACAATTAAGGATTTTCTTTCTGATTAAATATTTCTTCCTGGTATTTTCAGCATGCCATAATCAGTGTTGTCCATCAATTCCGTGTAGTTTTGTGGAACTATTTTAAACTCATAGCATATCTTATTATGCCACAATCTTGTTCTGTCCTTTAAGCCTATCTTAAAATTTAGAAATGCTTCTCTAATAACAGATAGTCACAAAACAATCATGATTAGCAATCAGTACCACCCCAGTGACAGAACTTGTTCCTGTACAGAAAAGGAAGGGATTAGAAAGTATAAAAACCCATATTTTCTGTTTTCTATTCCTATATCTTTCTAAGTCCTTGTAGAGAAAATACAGATAAACAGAAGACCCAGCCAAATTAGCAAGCCCGAACCACAAACCAAACCTTTTCTGCTTACAATTTGAAAATCATTTCCACCCAGCTATTTTTGGCTGAATGTGTTAGTTCTGGTTCAGTGAAACTGACATTAAATCCTACACTAATGAGTAGCAGGATTTTATTATTTTATTTATTTTATATTATATTATTTTATTTTATTTTATTTTATTTTATTTTATTTTATTTTATTTGCCTTTTTATTTCTAGTAGAAATTCAATCATGAGAGTTCAACAACATATATTGCTCTTGAAAATTACATAAAATTAGTAGGAATTAAAACAAATCAAGTGTATAAAATTATCATGTACACATATGAAAGAATAGTTTCTCCCCAGTGCTTTAGGTTATCATCTTTAATTCACATATGTCATTAATTAAGTCAAACACTGAAAAGTTACTGACAAGTAGATTTTTGCCATCTTAGGTCCATACTGGGTTGAATTCATTTTTGCTGCTGCCTCTGATGGCCTGAATTTTAGTCCTCAAAAGCTTACTCTCACAGGAATTCTATAACTTATTCTGTAGGATGAACTGACTGAACAGTAAGTCTGAGTTGACAGCATTGAGTAAGATGGAAAAAACCTATATTGTTCCCTTAATATCACATTGTTTTCATTAGCTGCTTGCATCAACAACCTTGGCTTTTCTCTGTTTTTGGGGGTATGGAGTTACTGCCTCAAAATATAAGCTTTTCATAGCTTCCAAAACTAGAATATTTTACATGAACTCTGTCCTACATAGGCCCTCTGTTCTACAGATTTTTCTATTTTATATATAAACTATTTATGTGTAGCAATTTATATGTATGTTTAGACAGTACCAAAAGCAACAGAAGCCCGATCTGCAAGAGTAAAGTCACCGAGTGTTATGCCAGTCATGAAAACTTTGCTTTGGCTGAGGTCACACTAACAGAAGAGATGTTGTGCATGGATCATACTTTGTGGAAGGATTTCCTTTTGTATATGCGAAAGAGTGCCAGCAACTGCTTTTGATCTCTCAAAACATATCAGAATACTGTATGGCTGCTCCTACCTCTCGTGTTCATGCCAAACTGGACTCTTCTGGCACATTGGTCACGCCTCATCTCAAGGACAGATGGAGAAAGGCCAGAGATATTCTCGGTGTTCAACCTACCTCACTCTGTGGCTGAAACTGGTAAAATATAAGCTGCCTGGAATTTGATACTTTAATAGGAGGTTGAATAGGCTGCAAAGGACAGCATTTAGAAAGTATGGTTTCGTAACAACCTTCACTCAGGACTCACACTCACACTCATTTGTGGTGTGGAATGAAAATAAGCTGAGACAAGAAAAATCCCACCAAGTTGTGTGGTGACATCACAGTATTTGAACTTGTATCCTGCCCCCAGAAGAGATACCATGATATTTTTACAATTCTGTGAAATGAACCCCGTGAACAACAAAATTTAATGCAAAACATTTCAACTGGTTCTGCTTCTGAGGTGCATTTTTGGTGAAGAGCAATTTGGAATGTCAGTTTGTGCTAATACGTAGTATATAGTTTAAATTTGCCTGAATTTGAAATTAAAGACTGCCTACTTGCCTCACATTGTGTATGTGCTGACATGCCAAAGTTAGGGCTTTTCATTTTCTAGAAAGAAAGTAATTTTCTACAGATTTTTTTTTTTCTTTTGAGTACTCAAACTATTGAGTACTCAATAGTTTAGATCTGCTGACTTTTTGGGGTGTCTCTCTTGTCCCTATAACAAGTTAGAAAAATAATCAGTGATAACATTTTTTTCACAGACTACATGGTGATGAGATTAAAGCAGGAATTTAATGGACCCTCTTTATGCAGGCATAAATAAAGATTTTTTTCACAAATATCAATGTTAATTTTTATAATTACTGAAAGTGAACCCACTTCAAAACAGTCAGTTTTGAAGCAATTTCAGCTCATAGTTCAGTAAGGTATTGTAGGATATTTAGATATTATGATTTGATAATTAGTTTTCTAAATGAAAAAGCCTAATATAGTGATAAATATATTTTTTCTGAAAACTGGACCATGAATATGTCTTTTAAATCAGAATATGAAGGTGTTTAGGAACCAGTAATCATCATAGATTACCTATTAATAAGATGGCAACAGGGTTGCACTGTCTCCTCTGTCTTTGCCTGTCTTACCAGGAGAATTAAATTCAAGCTTTGCCTCATAATTTCAACTCAGACCTCCCCTCTAGGCATCAATCCCTGGCCAGCTTTATCAACAATATCAAAACTCTGACAGTTTGAAGCTTGCATCTAAAAAACACACGGCAAGTGGAGCTTTTTTTAAACCATTGACTTTCAAAACAGCTCTGTCTCTTGCATACAATCTTGATAAAGGAACTTTCCAATGAGGAATTTGCTAGCTGGATGTTTGATAGCAAGGTTGTCTTTTTGAGGAAAAATTATGGTCATCTTCAGTTTGTATCAGAATGCTATCATCTGAAACAAAATATGTAAGTGAAAACTGAAAGTTTATTCTTTAGGAATAGTGCAGTGCTCAAGAAGATCTCTGATGTGCTCCAAATATGTCATTCAAGACTGAGTTCACTAGTGGGCTCAAAAAGTAAACATAGTTGTCTGTGGAAATTAAAAGCTGCTGCTGGCTGATTTAGTCTGCTGATGTAATTGCTTTTCATCATCCTGCTAAACCACCTACATCCTATAATATTATCTCTAGTGGACTGAATTTATTTAGCAGTTAGTAGGCAAAAGGAAAGACACAACTTACTGCCATGAAATGAGTATTTATGATTATTGTAACTGATCTGGACTTTGTTAGACCCATGGCAAAGCCATGGTACAGTTCTTGAACTGACAGTTTTCCCCCACATTTGAAAAGAATTTGTACGTGTATCAGTGTTGGCTTCCTGAAAATTTCTGACTGCCAGTGAACTGATTCAAACAATGAAAAGTCAAATCATCATGCCTTCTTTCAACCACTCATTGCTCTCTTACAGACCGCAAGAAGACCAAAGTTGTCAAATGAAGAATATTTGCCTCGTGATTTACAACTTTACTGGATCCCTTTTTTCCTGTATGGAAATTTTCATAAGTGGTTTGGCAAATGCCTTTAAAATAACTGTGGTATTTGGCAGAAAAAAGGCTGCAGAACATGGGCCTGCTGTTTCCATTTTAGTTCAACAGTGAGACTCCTCTCAGTGATATGAACCAAGTACAGAATTCATAGTCCAAAGACATAAGTTATTGGAAACAAGTTGAGTAAAAAGGAGACATGTGGCTCAACCCACAGAAATTCATTAGACAATGGTTTTCAAATGCCTGTTCCAAACAATTTGTCAAATCAACTGTTCATTATAGTGCAGCCTAATACTGACTGTGTATGTATATAAATTTACACATCAGTAGCTATAAAAGTGTTTATATTTATCACACAATACTGCTCATTAGAGATAGTGGAGCATGTGAACACACATGTTAGTAATTTATACCCACAGAAATCATTCAGTTGTTCACATTGCAGAGGTCTGTGTATTATTAGGATGAATCCAAATATACACACTTACTTTATCTCTTTTTGAAAGGGCAGACAAAGGTCATAAATGACAACTTCCTTAGTTTTATTTTCTTTTCATTTCAACATATGCCACCAGAAAATATACTGAAACTCAAAGCTTTCAAATGAAAGGCTAATTTCACTGCTATTTCTGACTCATTAATACTTAAAATTGCCTATAAGACGTGAAGTGGCACTTTGTCATAGAGATGCAATCACACGCTGCCCATATAGGACTGACTTCCGAAACATCCAGGCTGGATTCCAGTAATAATATTTATGGACCGGTGTCTCCCGAAGTAGACAGAGGTGGCACCATGATCTGTTGGCCCCAGAGAATTCTCCACGCTCTAACAGAGTGTTTCAGAAGGTTTTTAGGTGAAACCATGAGTAAGAAATGAGTCAGGGGAAGCACTGGACCTAGAAACAGCATGAATGGACTCATAATTGACTGTGATCTCTGCAATTAACTGCCAGCTTCCAGCATCCTTGAGGGATTTCTCTGAGACACAGGGCCACCTCAGTCTGTGTGTTTCATTGAAAAGAGCTAGTTCCATGCCTAGAAGTGCAGACTGATGCTAGCAAATACACAGAAAGACAGGAAAGTTCATCTTCAGAAGTAATTCATCACATGTATCTACATCAGGTCCACTGAAAATAGTGAGTGATACTTGCACTCGGGTTCATGGAAATTCCTCTATTACATGTATTATACAGGCTGCATGGAAAGCCTCATGTTGATTTCAAAATAGTAATTCCTAATGTTTGATAGGTAGTGATCCTTAGCTATACTTTTTGGGTTTGTGTGGTTAATATCTTGATTTCTATGTGAAAACCATCTCTTGCCGTATACTATGGAGACAATTTGAAAACACAATGAGCTGGGAGACCATTGGGCATTTTTTAAGGAGGGAAATAATGCAAAAGCAATTTAAACCTGGAGTTCAGCATTGCAAAATGACAAAAAGCAAAGCTCTTTACTCAAGGAAACAAACAAAAATATTTCACAGCTTGTCCCTGAGACAAGGCAACAGAGGCACCATGGTATGAATCATCAGGGGCATCATATTCAGGCAAGCTGTCAGCAATGGTAGAGGTCCTGCAACCTTTCTTATTGAGAGGTTGAAGAAAAGAATTTTGTACCATTTCCCATTGTGATGAACAAGAATTTGCCTGGAAGCTTTGCTTGACAGATTGGCCCCTATTCCCACTATGATTTGTGCTACTGTGAAACAAGAGTGTCTAATGCATGGGCTGTAATATAGTGACAGGCTAGCTTCAGTTCTTCTGAAAAATGAGACACAGATGAAAGGATGGGCTCTGCTCCACCTTTCATGCTTTTCATATTTGCATTTGGAGTGTACACAGGCGGGACCCCAGACAGAACTGACAGACAATTAAAAGGCCACTCAATACTAGCAAGTATATCTGTGCGACACATGACCTCTGCCAGCACACGATATCATAGGGCATAAAACAACATCTTGCTATCAACCTGAAGTCAAAGGAGAATTATATTAAGCTCTGCCAAGAGGTTAACTTCTCTGGAGCAGGAGCTTTATTCTGACTGTGTCTTTCTTATCAAAACTTTGGGTTTCCTTTTTCCTGAGGGAACTTAATCTTTCAGATTTGGGTCAGGAGGTATAATAAGTTATAAAAAGAAGTAAACACCGTGAAATTCTAAGGGCCAAGTAGGACTATTTTTTAGAATTTAGTTAAAGGAAGTACTGCCTTATGTGAACTCTAAGAATGCAAGCATGCAATGCAATGCAATTTGTCCTTTGAAAAAGCTGCTTAGAAAAGTAGTAAAACAAAAGATCCTTGTAGATTTGTATACCTCGTAACTGGAAAAAAAGAAAAAGCAACAATATGTGTATTTTAAGTATATGATGTTGTGTTTGATGTAGAGAAACAGATTTTAGATGTGTTCTCACTTTCACCTGCTCATCTTGCCCAGATTCTAGTGGAATGGATTACATTCTAGTGGAAACCCTACCGTATGCATTGTAATTGTTGTATGTGAAAAATTTGAGATTTTAAAAAGTCATTGTTACATAAAGAGGATGCTTCTTTTGGCAAAATGAGAATTTTTTTAAACAGTGAAATTATACACTTGATTTCCCCCAGATGTTGAAAATCCTATCTTTTTCTTTTTCTTTCTCCCCTCCCCCCCACCCCACCCCTCATTTTTGAGAATCGGGCTACATAATGTGCAGGAATATTGACAAATGCTGTGTGGCACTTTATTGTTGGCTTGCTAGCACATTTATGTTACATAACGGGTGTTGCAGAATAATGTTTGCAGAGTTCTATGCCAAATGCATTCTGAAATATTTGCAGCATCATAGAACAGATGGAAATTAATGTTTAAGCTCAAATCTGTTCTCTTTGATAGTCTGCTGCAAGGATGGTTTTAAGCAAACTTCCAAAACAAACTTTCTAGGTATTTAAAATGTGTAAATATGAATATAGAAAACGTAGTGGAGAGTGATTAAACACATAGTAAATATTCTGGTTTTGATTTGACTTGAACTGAACTAGGAGATAAAATGCCTGAAATGTTGTCAATACTTTTGTGTTAAAGAGAAGAAAACATCTTGTGTATCTGTGTCCATTTGATTTAATTTGAGTCAGATTTTTTTCTTCTTGAACATGTAATCCAAGCAGAAAATAAGATGCTTGAATAATTGGCCTGCCTCTGATGTTTGATGGCTTCCATAATTCCCAATTTGGATGCTGCAGGGCTACTTTCAATTTATATGAGGATGAGTTGCTACAAAACTGTGAAGGGAAAATTTTCCAGAGTTTCAATTTATGTTGTTAATTTTTGTGGAATCTCTTGTTGTTGTTATTGTTCATTCATTTTATGGTTTCATTTGAATCTATGAAAAGTTTTGTTAAAAAAAACAAATAGGAGGGGAAAAATCCCTGAAGAAATTTATTGGTATTTTAATATCCAAATATGAGAGCATAACAATAGAAAAAAAATATTTGTTTTACAAATGCAACAGTTTTCAATTTTCAAAAGCAGTTAAATAAATTAATGCTGAATGAGAATTATTTCACACCTGTCAAAGATAATTTGCCACATTTGCCCTCTTGTCCTTTTCTGAGCACCTCCCATTTCCATATTCGGTGCAGGTGGACAATGTAAGTCAAACTGGGAAGGAAGCAAGAGAGAGAGAAAGACTGCAATGGAACAAGGACTGTGAAATGTGAGCAGCTGTTAGGGGAGGGTTGGACCTGCAAATGTGATCAGAAGACAGGCTTGAATTTGAGATGAGTGCTGGCTAAATTGGGTTTCACTGCCTTGGCGACTACAGGTTTGTCCCTTTCCTTCTGGGAATGAGCATATTATCTTCTGTTGCCTTTTCTGAAATAGTACTTATGGGAATCTACCTCTAAATTAGCTAGAAAGTATCTGGCTTCAATGCTAAAATTGGGTAGGATTGTTTACAATTCCTAGTTATTATTGACAGTTATGTTGTGTTAATCATCATTCAGTAAAAATGTGACCTTTCCAGCACAAAGTGGTGAGCTAAGGGAAGCTGCATCCAGAGACCACCTTTAAAAGGAATGTTAACAAAGGAGCAGGCAGCACTTCAGAGCACTTCTGGCATTTTTTTAAAAGCGTTGGGGATTGGTCTTTAGAAATCAAATTTACTAATCTAATTGTGATAATTCGTGTTTCATTCTGTGTCTTCAATCTGCCTTAATTTCAGAAAATAATGGAAGTTAGGGTGTTGTTTTGGATGAATGGTAGAAAAAGGCAACTATTAATGTTATTTTAAGATTTGAAGGTTAGAAAAGGAAAGCAGGAACAAGCTTTAATATCCAAAAACTATAACCTATAAACTATAACCTATTCTGAAGCAAAGAGAAAACATAATGAGGAGGCCTATTGATTAGAAAAAGCAGGGAGTGCTTGTTCCAACAGCCTTACCTCTGTGAACCTAGGCTTCATGAAACTTACCTCTACACTGGGATGAAATCATCACCTGGAAACTAGAAACAAATAGACATTATTTTTTGGTTTAACATTCACCTAAGTACCATTTCACCATTTGTAGTGATGTGTCTTATGTTTGACCATTGTTTCCCTAATTTGCTTTGAATGCTTCATTGTGAATGACAGAAGTATGCTCATTATAGTGGCAGTAACTTAAGAAAGTAACTTAAGTGGCAACTCTGCAGCGAGGAACCCTTTATGTAGAATTAATAAAGAAGATAACAAAAAAAGAATTCATAGTATTGTTAACTTCCTTGCTCTACTGAGGAATATAAGATGGTAGCTCAAAGTGCTGGCCCTTTCTTGGCTTAGAGTATTTCAAAATTTATCTGAGAAGAAATCTATGGGGGATCATTAAGAGAGGTGACCAAAACTAGGTGAAACATTAAGGCACTTTAAAGCTTCTCTGGGAATTTTTACTTGGTGAAATTACTTACATACATCTACCTGGAAATTCCTTGGGGAATTTTATCAACTTTTTTCCTCTTTTTCCCTTCAACTGAAATCAAGATCAATTCACAAAGCCTTCTAGTACTTGACACAACAAACAAATGTATTGACATGATTAGCAGTGTTTAGAACACCAGTTCTCAGAAGTAAGAGAGACTACAGGCTGTAGCATTAGTCTGTCGAGCCATCAAGTCAGAGTCTTTTTCTTACCTTTCTGTGACACAGAGACTCTTAAATTGAATAATTGTCATTTTCCAGCTTTCAGTGAGGCCAGAAATCACTAAAGATCTCATTTAAACTTTCTGTTCTAGTTCTCAAGCAAATTTACGATAGAGGTCAGTCCTTTAGCAAGATTTCTTGAGGGAATTCTTCATCAAAACAGATGGGTTTTTCCCCCATTGTAGTTTAAACTATCTTCCATCAATTTTTCTTCTCATTTCACTCATCTTATTATGACCTTCATAGGATAAAGAACAGTACAACCATGCCTTTTCTCTGAGTATTGTGCTTCTCAGTATATTATGTAGTTAATATTGATTGTAAATCACAGTGAACTCAATGAATGGCTTCCTACTCCTGTACTGCTCCATGACAAGCAGTCTTGTGCTTTTATCCATTCTTGGAAATACTACTATTTTTATATTTCTTCTACACAAAGACTGTGAGTTTATTGTATTTTTACAGATAGAACAAACTCAGAAATAGCCTAGACAATCTATCAAAACACAAGATTATGAAAAGTTATTTTCTTCTAACTAAAATGAGATCGATAAATGGACATTAACCTAATTATCCTAACGATTGAGTTTAGCAAGTTAATAGGATCTGACATCTGTAATGAAAACAAAGATAGTGATACATGAGGGAGAGCAAAAGAGTATATTGGAAGAAGCTTACATGTTTTAAATAACTTTCCTGTATAAGTTTAGAGCTTATGGACCAGAACATCTGGAGGGTCTGGAGGCTGACAGTCAGTTTGAGAGAAGCGTGGCTGTGGCAAAGGCAAGCATATTGTCAGTGTGGCAGGCACATTTCTTCCCACTGGGTTCACCTGCATTTACAATAGTCAGCCCTCCTCTTTTGCCAAGAACTTGAAATAAAACATCTCTCAGCATGAAAGAATGAAGGATATTTGACATATGTTAGTTGGGTTTTTTGGATGTTGTCAGAAACTACCAGATAAGGTGTGCAGTTCCACCCAGAACCAAACAGTGATTATGGAGCACTAACCACTACTTAAATGAAAATCTAAATTCTTCCTCATTTGTCTGAATTGCAGTTCCTGAACACAAAGGTTTGATTTAACAAGATCATTTTCTGGTGCTATACCTGTTCTAGTTTTCATTCATTTTCTGCACTGAAATGAGATCTGGCTTCCTGCCCCACCATTTTTTGGTCTTTCCTGTGACTATGTGCAGCATAAAATTTTCCCATTCCCATTCCATATTTTAACTTAAAAAAAACACTGTGCAGATGCATATAAAGACAAAATTATAATATATGTGGCACAATCACAGTAGTGTGTTTTTGTTTTTTAAGTAAAAAAAATTCTGAATGTGTTCTTGTGTGTCAAGAGTTGATATTTTCTTAAGAAAAAAAGAAAAAAGAAAGGTGTGAAAGTGGTTTAGCTCAGGCTTCCACAGTGCAAGAAGACTTGAATAGCACTGTAAGCTGTTAAAACTTTCCCTCCATCACTTCTTCTGCCTGCTAGGAGGCAGTGTTTCTTCTAACAGTGTCATAAGCTGTTTTAATCACCCAAGTCCAACTTCCCCCTCACTCAGATGTGGTACTGGATGGAATAGGCACATGAGACTGATGTTTCATTATGAGACACAGAGAAAGCATGGGGAGGGGTAATACAAGGGGTGTGTGACAATCAGAGAGGAACACAGCTACAAAACAAGAATAATCAGCAGCAGCATTAGGAATGAAGCTGTACATAGTTTTCATCTGAAGACCTCAAAGAACTTTGCCAAGACTAATTAATTAATTGCCACAGCAGCCATGAGAGTTTATAGGATATTACAAATAAGTTTTACAGAGAAAGATCTGAGCTGGCTATTGATGCTCTTTGGGCACCTCAGGCAGTAGCAAGTTTACAACAACTCAGAACTGAAAGACTCCATCGAACAAGAATTTGCACTGACACTATTAGGCGCAGGAAAGATCCAGCAAAAACACAGAGAAGAGTGATGCAGATAGTGAGTTGGGGTTGGGATGGAAGATACTGTCAGAGAGGACTGCAAGGCTATAGATCTTGCACACTTGAAAAAAGGATGAGAAGGCTTTTTGCAGGGTAATGCGGCTGTGTTGTCAACAATTGTATTGAGAAAAGAGAGAGAGAAGAGCAAGGGGCCCAGGCTGACTGTGAGAAAGAGGAGAAGAGAGATGCTTGGAGAGTTTCTTCTGTTTAGATTCTACATCACACAGAACTATTTTTTACCATTTAAAGCAACATTTATTTCTTTTTGGGCTGTCCCTTAACTTGTCTCATTGTATCAGCATGCCCAGAACACCCTAACAGGATATACCTTCTGTTTGCCTCTCTCTAAAAGTTCATGAAATAAAAGTTTAGAGTTATCAACCAAAAATATCAGTTAAAGGAAAAAGGATGGCCCACTTCCCCGAGGAGTGCCTACTTCTTCTCTATTTGCCTTATTCATGTAATGGAAACATAAATATAAAAATGAATGGATTGTTTTTGTTTGCATCTCATGTGAGCCACACAAGCACAGTAAATGCAATAATATAAGGAAACTGAGTAATCTACTTCAGTTGGAACAGCATAGTGTTTTTAGTGTCATTTGGATTGTGTTGTTGTTTCATTTACTATGTATGTATTTCAGATTATTGGAAAATTATCACACTATTGATTTTCAAAGTATTAAATACTACCTGAAAGAAAACGTTTTAATTCTTATAATAACAATTATCTTTTTCCTTCTATCTTTCTTTATTTTTACTATCTTTCTCTATTTTTACTTCTATCTTTCTTTATTTTTACTAATAAATTACATTCTTTAATTCTACTATATTTCAAGCCCTTCATATCGTGTACTACTTTCTGCCTCATTGGGAAATATGTTCTTGTAAAGAATACTTTCTGAAATCATTAGGTTTCAATCTTAAATTTATATGAGAAAAAAAATTAAGAACAATTTCTCAAAACTGTCTTAGACATATCACATTAGTGCACATTACATAGCAATAAAGTGGAGCTGAATATTATATACATAACAGCCTATAGTTTGACTACTATAGTAATGACTACTACTGTGGAGTCAACTTTATATAATGTATTTTAGATAAAGACAAAATTAATGAAAAAATATAGACTGAGAGTTTATATTTTTTTCTCCCTTTCTTTAACATTTATCAATAATTTTGGATACAAGGAAGAATTGCATGCCAGTTTTGTTTTCAATCTATGTAATTTGTTATGAAAATATATATGGTAAACTGTCTTAATATCTCACATATATATTTAACATTCAGCAATTATTCTGGAAGTATGATAAAGTATGACTTGACCAAAACTGACTTCTCTGTTTATTCATTTTTCAGTTGTGGTAGATGAAGCAATATTTACTTTCTTTACAAGGAACAAGGAGAATTTTTCCTTTAGTAACAAGCAGGAGGTAAAAACAAAGTTGATATTATTTGTCTTTGTTCAGCAATCGTTGCATTTTTCAAATTCATTTGTATGTAGTGCCACAGAATGTGTTGTTCTTTTTTTCATAATTAAAACACAGCAAGTTAGGACTATGTCTACCAAATTTAGATGTTGACAATGTGTCAGTTTGTAAATAAACATTCTCAGGAGCAAGGGAGGTGAAACATTCAATTAGTGGACTGGCTCCTCAGCTGTTACAAGCAAGAATAAATTTTCATTACTTCATATTCTCTCAAATTCTGGCACAGTCATCTCAGTGGAAAAGGAGGAATACTTAAAATTCATTTTGGTATTCATGATAAATTCAATTTTGAAAGGTCAGATCTTCATCATTTATGATGGTTCAGTGAGTCAGCAATATTGTGCGCGAAGAATGGGCTGGCAGGACTGATGGTATCAAAGTGGAGCCAGAAGCAGAGAATTGCCTCCTGAAAAATTCACAGGTGAAACACCAGACTCAGTCATTCTGGTGAGTAAAAAGTGGATCTCTGTTTTGGGCATAACTGACAAGGTTTGGGCAGGTAACAGTCACAGATGGCTCCAGGTGGCTCAGCGGTGGATGGAAGCAACCTGTCAGATGCCAAAACTTTTACATGTGTGAGGGTCATGAGGCACCTCTACTTAGACATATTTGGGTGAAAGTAGTGGCTGTTGCACACAGGAGGCCCAGGAAGAGATGTATGAAGAAACACAAAAGTGAAATGAAAGGAGGCAGGAGAGAATGCATGTGAGGATACAGAAAAGGAACTGGGAACACGGGACGCACAACAATGACTGGTTAGAAGAGAAATGTGAACAGATGCATTTAGAGAAACAAAATGGAAGAGTCATTGTGGGGAGCAACCCTGGAGATGCACTCTTAGGACATACTCTTAGGAGCTCTGTGACAGAGCAGGGCCCTCTAAGAGGATATGGAGGACCCATGCTGGGTCAGGGACATCGCTGAGGGGACTGCAGCCTATGGAAGAGAGCCCAAGATAAGAATTCCTTGCCCACAATAATCTCCAGGCACATGAAAGATTTAAGGGAAATATGAACATTTTCTCCCCATAGTAAAATATGAACTGCTTAATTTATCCAGAACTATAATGATTTGGGAGTATATTAAATTTAAATATCTTTGTTAAATGTCTTTAAATATCTGCTTTTGTAAGGATGACCTTAAGGTGTGTTGTGTGATATGTTCCAGTCTTCCAAGACTAGAAATAAGCAATAGTAAGAAATAATTCTAGTAGGATTAGAAATAAACAGTCTTCATTGTAACAACATAAAGCATCACTTTTCCTTCTCTAGAAAATGCCTAATAGTGACAGTAAATATTACCTGTTCTGTGGTAAAGTACATTCTCTGAGTGGAAAACTCATGTGTTTGGGGTTTTTAAAAGAAAAAAACATTATTTGGCTGAACGATTGTTTTTAGACTATTGAGTGGTTGACACCATTGACAGAAATCCCGGGAGTATACTTCAGGTAAAGACTTTGGTTTTGGTGAAGTTTTGCTGATTGCTGAAATTTGTTTTTCCTTTGTTTTGAAATGGTGAATGCTTTGTTGCTCTTCAGCGTGCCAAAATATTATTGTGCCAGTAATAAAAAATTGAGTCCTTTGGGGCTGGAAATATTTTCAAATATACAATAACATATCTGTGTTTTTCTAAGGAGAGGGAGTTGAAAAAAATTTTAAAAAATTGAAAATTGTTAAAGAAATGGAAGAACTTATGGATTTGTTTGACAAATCAAAATTTCAGTTTACAAATATGCTTTCTCATGATATTAATTTTGTAATTTTTTTTCTAGCTTGAGCAAACCAAGAAAAAATTCTTAGTGTTTTTTTATAATGATAAGATTTTTGATAGCTGAATCAAAATGTTGAATTGCGTTTACTATAGATACACTCTGTTTTTTCAAGTTTCTTAAGAAACTTGATTATCTAGTATTTCTATCTCAAAATTAAACCAAAGGGAAATGTCAGTTATGGAACACTTATTCTACTGTTATATAGATGCTGTGATTAAGAATAATTTCTAGATGCTCATTTTCTGAAGGGCTACGGCACATTTTGAGCATTATAGAGATCTAATCTCTCTCTCTGTCAACGTTCACATCCTAGGAGCCAATCCTTTGAATGAAATTTATGTTTAACTTCTTTCCTACGCAGATACTGGTAGGATCTCTTAACAGCTTTTTGTCATTGTTATGTGTGTAGAACTGATCTGAAATTTATAAATTAAGGATTACCATATCTAAAAATGCACATACATATATTTATATACATGAGATATATTTATATATATATTACATATATATATATATATAAAATATATATATGAGATATATTTAGCTGAACAGAGTTGACTGTAAGTTTTGTATTATGTAAAGAAGGGTACAGAACATCTGTCACTTATGAAGCAGTGTTCATATTTGTGCTCCGTTTTGGACCCTTCACTACAGGAAGGACATTGAGGTGGTGGACTATGTTCAAAGAAGGGCAAAGAAGCTGGTATCTGGCTGAGCACAGAATTAAGCCTGGAGAAAAGAAGGCTGAGGGGGACCTTATCTCTCTGCAACTACCTGAAGGGAGACTGTAGTGAGGTGGCAGTCAGTCTCTTATGCCAGGCAATAAGCATTAGGGCAAGGGAAAATGGCTTCACCTTGCCTCAGAAAAGGATTAGAATGGCTATTAGAAAAGACTTCTTCACCAAAAGAGTGTCAACCACTGGAAGAGGCTGCCCAGGGAAGTGGCTGGGTCACCATCCCTGGAGGTATTTAGGAGATGCATGGATAGGGCAGTGAGGGACATGATCTGCTCTTGAGCTTGGCATTGCTGGGTTAATGGCTGGACTCAGAGATCTTAATGGTCATTTCAGCTTATATAATTCTATGTGTGAGTGTAAATCTATTTGTGTGTTGTATAACACAAAAAAGAGAAACAATAAAGAATGAAACACATAAATTTAATTAAAATTTGTTATGCTTGATATCAAAGAAAATACTGTAAAATAAAGATTTTGCGTAATGATTTCTTTCTAAAGAGACAAAGCTACTTATTAATCTATTAATTCCATCAGTAACCATTTAAGTTTTAAGTTTTAAATTTAAATTTAAGTTATTTTCATGCTCTAAGCTTCTATTCTTTTGTGACTTGCTTTTCTTCAATTTGTTTTCCTCCCTATTATGTGACAGATCTGTGACATCAAACATGAGGTACCTTTAACATCATAATACATAGTTTTCTATGTTTGCTAGAGAGTTAGTGCTGGTCAGAACACAGACTTTATTCCTATGGTTGGTGAAAGAATGTGGGAAAATGAGAGTTTTACTGTAAAACTTCACGGGAACAGATTGATGATATTGATTACTCCTTTTAACTTCTCTCATAATTAATTAAAAAATGCTAGGATTCAATCTTCAGAAGTACCAAATGTGTGCAGCTTCATTAGTGCTTCAGTAATAAGGAAATATTGTGCAAAACAACTTTAAAAATAAATAGATCTGTTGCATGTTTGGGCTTTCTTCAGGAAACTGCTGATTAATTATGATACAGATTGTTTATTAATTTTGCTTCTCTAGAGTAGTCAGATCTTGGGAAATGTAATTGTGGTGCAGAGAACATATGAAAGTTTTAATCTTTCTCTCACAGAGTCCCTCAGACAAAATGGTTCCTATTTGCAGCTGCCATTTATACACAGGATTTGCAAACAAAGTCAAAACAAAGCACTACATGGTTTCAAACTACTATACTACAAGACTGGCAGCAACCACATACATAGTAAAACTCTTCAGGATACTTATTAAATTTTTCTGAAAATATTATTAGAGGGATTTGGTACTAAAAGATGTCTGTAGACCTCCTTGAAGTCTGTAGTTTACAAGGGCAATGGAATTCTGACCATAATCTGTGGGCTGTAGACAGTGGCATTAAAACACTGCTTACTTCTCTCAAAGGGACAGTGTGAAAGTAAAATCACTGTATAATATTTTCAAAACACTTTGAGAAACTCACATAAAAAGAACTCAGCTGTTCAAAGTAATTTTTTTTTCCAGAAGGGAATGCTTGTGATTTTGGCTTTAGTGTCCATGGCTATTAAGGTCTTGTATGTTTCTAGAACTCAATTAGATCCCAGTATGTATTTCCTGAGAAAATCTTTTAAATTACTAAGAAAAATAAAATAAACTTGGTTACCTAGACATAAAACAGGCCTTTCTATCCTTGGTGATGATATTGTGCTGTAGCTGTGGTGTCATAAGTACAAATGAAGAAAAAGACTGGAGTACAGGTTGTCAAGAAATCTTTACAAACCAATTAAGTGAAGTTTGTCAAACTAAAGAGGCCCTAACCCACAGGGAGAGCTAATAGCTTTATTTCAAAGACAAAGTTACAGCTCAGCGTAGGGCCTCTGCAGACCATCTAGTTCTTGTTGAAATAACCTACTTATAAAATGCCAAGATTTGTTTTGTTTCTCTTTTTAGTTTTGTTTCACTAATATTTTATTTTAGTTAAAATTTTACTTGGCCAACATGACAATGTGTGTGTGTATGTGTGTGTTTAATTTCTCCAGCACTGTAGATATAAACTTTCTCCTAACTAATATCACAAAATGTAACAAGGAGTTAAGTTGGAGTCGCAAAGTCTGCAGTTCGTAACTTGACATCCTGTCTTTGCAGAGTCCACTCTGCAGCTGACACAAAGCTCTATTTAATGTGCTGCCAATCACTTCCAGTCAAGTACAGTACCGTAAATCCTCGAGTACTTTTTCAAAATGATTTTGTTTATACCTTTTTCCATTTAATCTGTTTTTCTCTCGCCATACAGTGACGTGTAAATCCAAGCAGAATTGCCAGTATTGGCTCCAGAAAAAAAAAGTTATCCTTTAAATTGCTTTCATCTTCTCTTATAGACTTCTAAGAAGCAACCAGCTTGCTAAGGTATGAGAGAGAGGCTACTAAGTCTCTATGTAAGCTTCAAATAATTAGAGATGTACTGTTAAATACATATTACAAGTGCAGATTTGAAAGACAGACGTTCACAGGTAGTTATAGAAGACTTTAGCTATGGCTAATAGCAACAGTAACTTACTAGTACTTGATTATTCATCTGACACCTTAGGTGAACATTTTCTTAGGCCTCAATTGTCCTTACTCAGTCAGCTTTGCACCCTCATGGGCTTCTCACTTGATTCAGTCTTGATCCATACCAGCTTTCCTGGTTTTTCTTCCACTTTTTGTGACCCACTCATGACCATCATTTGATATTATCCTTTCCTCAAGCTCTCCTGTTTGACTCTTCTGTGCCTTCTTACAATCTCTCAGATTCCTTCCTTCTGCTTTTTAATCCTTTCTCCGCCCCGCCCCCCCCCACCCCCAGTGATATCAAGAAGACTTTTCTGCACTTCATGCTTCTTCTGCTTTCTGCAGGTCTGTCCCAGCATCAACAGCTGCAGTGGCTAAATGTGAGGCTCCTGCTCTCAGCAAGAAGTAAATGTCTGCACTTATCACAATTATGCTGACTTCCTTCACTTTGTAATTGACCTCCTGCTCCTTAGATCTGTATTCATCCTGGCTGAACAAATCTTATCCAGGTTAACACAGACAAACTGAGCTGCCATGATGCCATTCTTCAAACCCTTTCATTCTTTCTGCTTCTCTTTTTTCTCACAGTATCCTGTCTTATCTCCTTTCTCTCTCCCACTGGTTCCAATACATCCACTCTAATCTCCTCCCTCTTTCCTGATGGCCTTTTACAGAACAGAACCACACAGAGAATTACTGTTCAGCAAAACCAGTACTATTCAGCAAAATGGTTCAGTTTTTCCTGTCATAGGAAAAAGCCTGCTTGACTTTGCTTTATTCTACAAAATTTAACCTTCTCTTTATCAGTGTGGTCACTGAGATTAATGTTTTCACTTGCTGTTCACTACTAATTTCTAATCATATTCTATACTTTTCCAAACCCACTCTGTATGTTCAATGCAATTGAAATTGCTGTCATCTAATTCCCTAAATATATTCTGAACCCAAAATTCTGTTATGTATTCAATGATTTATTGTCTTACTTCGACAAAGCTAGTTATTTTCTTCTTCTTGCAAGCAGGAATTCTCTTGATTTCGTGTTTGTTTTGGTTTTAATATTTCCTTTTTTGACTGGTCTTCCACTCTTTGAATAGTCTCTATCACCCACTACAGATTTCTGAGGGTGCTACAAAAGTTAGTTTCTTTTTCCTTTTTCTATAGCCTTAATGGTAGCTGGGACAAGAACTTCCCCCTCTCCATGATAACGATGTACTTCGTGTCTCTTCAACCCAGAAGTCTGATTTTCTGTGGTTTTCAATCCAGCGAGGAAGGGGAATGATGGAGAAGCATCAGACATGGGAGATAATCTGAATGCCAGCCTGAATTCCTATACCACTCTTTTTACTTGCAGACTCTTAATCAAGAGCAAACATGTTTGGAAAGCAAAACATTGTTTCCTTTTGACCGAAGAAAATACTGGGCTACCTGTCAGGAATCCTCATCTATTACTACCTGCCAGCTCTAGGTCAACCTTCCTGAGGGTATAATTATAAACTTTTGCTTCCTTCTATAATTATCCTCAAACTTTTTCACCAAACTTTTTTTTCTTCCTCTGCAGTGGGATAGAGCTGCACCTACACTGTGCACTTATGTCATCTGAGATGCAAACTGCAGTCAGTGCTGGATTACACAGGGACAAAATCCTGTGAAGATTTCTGGTAATCCTCACAAACACTGTGAAGACCTGTTTCACACCTGATCCCCTTCCCTCTCCACGTATACCTAAAAGAATTCTCAAACATATTTTAGTCAGAAATTGTGGAATAGAATCAAAACACACAAAGATTCATGTGTAGGACCAGGAGTATGAAGCTCACAGTAGAGTTTCTCCATCCTTTATAATGTGCACATGTCACCATGACAGCCACCATTTCCATCTTTTATTATCTTCAATTTGATCATGTCTCTAGATAGATATTGTTGTGAAAAATATATCTCTTTTGGCTGACTTTCTGTGATACATTATTTCCTGAGCATTCATAATTCTCCAGTCTTTTCTGTAGACTGAATCTTGCACACATCTACTGCTGCAGTAGCTTTTTTTATAGTTCTCAGAAATGTCATCAGCTGACATCCATCCAGACTACACCTGTGAAAATTTCTACTACTTCCATCATACAACAAATGTTAATTTGGTAAATATGTTCAACATGGATGATTCTTTTCATTTTCAAATAGACTATCACTATTGCTTCTATAATTTCCTGTGAATTTACAGACATTTAACAATTGTCTTCAACTGGAAAAGTCTTCATCAGATACTTTTAAAATTTAAAAATAATAATGTTCATGCTCTTTACTATGCTAGTCATCATAGCACTCTTCAAGCAATTCAATATTCCTATGGTCTCAACAGAAATCAGAATATTTAGATCTCTCATAAAACTATTTATCACATAAGCATTTAGCACAATGCTTATGAAGGACAGCAATGTTGTCTCATTATTTTCGTATGAAATGTCATCTGTGTGTTTCTACACATCCTCTGATACTGTAGTGGGTCCATAAATTCCCCGCGACATGACCTGTCTTCTTGGTTTATTTTTTAAAATGTCTGACCATAGGAATGCAGGCATGGGATAGCACACAGATATAGTAATGATGCCAAGAGCAAAACTGCTGATAAAGTCACCTCTGGCCCAGCAGTTTTGGAATTGCTTCTAGATTGTGCTGCTAATTTTGCTGCTGAAACATAAGAATTGAGCAAGAGCTGCTGAAGACACAAACAGAAATAGCACTTTTGCAGCTCGAATCTGTAGTAAGTCAGAATCCGATGAGTGTATTTTTGTCCATGAGACGAAGAGCGATGAGATTCCTCAGCAAGTGCTAGCATTGGTGCTGAAGTGATAGACTCTTGATTGGCAGTGAAAATGTCAGCAAATCTTCCACTTCCAGGTGGTTTCATGACATACAGCTAAATTAAGCTTATCTATAGGCATTAGTCAAATATAGAAAAATAACAGCAAGAAAATGAATGATTCATTGGATTTGATTAGTATAAAACTTGCTTAGGGATCAACATGCCTTGAGTGACATGATTGTACCTTATTGTGCTACTTCTGATGGGTTGGAGGGGGCTGCTTAGGGGAGTGGAGGAATAATATATTCTTTTTGGATCAGGTGAATAGAGATTATTTAATATTGAAATTACCAAAAATTCATTCATAAGTTAGTTGAAGATAGTACTCTTAAAATATTGCCATTTTCAGAGGGAAATCTATTTATTTAGACCAACCAAAATTGTACTAACATTGACATGCAAATAATATAATAATGAAAATACCTAGGTTTTCACCAGCTAGTATAAAAATACTTTAAATTAACACAATAAAAATAAGTAGATAAATAAATAAACAATGGAAAATTGTCTTGTTTTGTTAAAAGACAAAAGTTAGTATGCTATGTAAAATTTTGTAATATACGAAAATTTATAGTGAAGTATTGTTACACAGCTTGGCTAAATATATTATCCATTATGGTGTCTATAAACAATGGACATATAAATATCAGCATATAAATATCAGATAACACATTGGCAATAGCTGATATTTGGTGCTGCACTACTTTTTAGCATTTAAAATGCACATCAAAGCATTAGAGGATTATTGGTCATAATGCCATGACATGTGGATGTTCTAAAGACTGTCACACTGACAACTTTGTTCTAAGTCAACTATGTCTGCCTGAATTACAAGTCATCAACATAAATATTATAGCCAGAGAGATTCAGACTTTTCTTGATTTGTGTCTATATATATATAGATATTGATATATATGTATGTGGGAAATAGCAAAGGTAATAGTAATGGTATACCTATTTAGTGTTCATTCTCATTGTTTCTTTAGAGAGACACAGAGAGTAGGATCTCTAAGATAAGACATAATTGATTAATTTCACTTCCTTTTAGTTTGATGGTAGGATACTTTCAAGATACTTTTGAAGTGAAGTGATCTGCTTTTCATGTGTTTTACCCAGAGTTTGGCTCACAATCTTTCATGACATGCTGGAAAGAACAAAATCTAATTCTACCTATGTTTTACCACTGCTTTTATGATTATGTTATCAGATCATCTTTACTGAGAAATGGCAGCTCCAGAATGTTATACTCCTATTAATCCATTTTCCAGAAAAGAAAAAAAAAATCAAAATACTTCAAGATCACTAAATTTCATAAACTGTAAGAAAATTAATTCTGGAAGGACAAGGATCCAAGTCTCACCTTCCTTTCATTTCCATTGAACTGGATTTTTAATCATCCATCAATTCACATCTACAGGTTAGAGTTACAGAATGTTTGTGCTGGCAAATAATTTTGTTACGCCAACAACAACAGTGATTTTGGACAGCCAGAGAAATTGCATTTGTAATGAAGAGACATGCTAGTGATCACTTCGCAACTGAAATAGATGGTTTCAGAAGTAGACTGATCTCACCAGATTTAGAGGTCAGCAATCTAAAGGGTTGAGGTAACTGTTTTCCAGGTGGCAGTGAAATACCAGCCATTCTCTAGTCAGATATGGTATCTGGCAGTAGTAATAATTCTATTAGCTTTTCCTTCCCTCTTACTTTTTTTTTTTTTTTTTCCCTCAAATATGATTATAAGTGTTCAATGACACTAATGAATAACATTCATGGATAAGTCAGTGGCAAGATAATTTTTTATGCCTTACAAACTTAGTTTTGAACCATTAAATTCTTTAAAAGAAAACCACAAGATATGGCCTTTTTCTAGTTAGGGAGATCTTCTGGACACTTTTGGACTGAGAGAGGGAGAGATAGAGAGATATATCACCATACAAACTCATCACACTAAAACATACATTTTATTTCCCATGTTAGCATCTTGTAGTATACATTTTATACATAATTTCAGAGTCTCTTGTAGGTTCCATGTTATGTTGCTTAAAAAATTGCTATTTCAGTAAATGCCTCTTTTGTTGTCTGTTGTATTGTGTTTCTATATTTCTGTAACAGTTCTGTAATGGTTTGCCCCTTCACCCCCCATTTTCTCCCAATGGTTCCACCCCGAGCTTTCCCGTCTTTCCCTCAATGCCAATCTCCCTGAAAATGCTCAGTCACTCCCCTGTCCCTCCCTGGTACCCTGTCCATCACTCAGCTCCCCATCCCACTCTCCTAGAATCTTCCACCTTGGGCGTGAGTGGATGAGGGCCAGGGGTCCCTTCCTTAAACTTCCCCCATTGGTTTATGTATTTGTCTATCCTTCCACCTTCCACTCCCCCAGATCCCCCCATTGGTGAATGGGTGTCCCTTCCCCCTTGTTACCACCCCGGTACTTAAGATGTTGTGAAAGCCTCAAGGGCATTTTTGGCTGTTGGGTGCTCTGGCCTTTGGAGCTCCTCAGAGCTCGGATTAAACCTGAGACTTTTCCCAGCCTTGAGTGGACTCCCTCATTACCTCTTCGGACGCTGCCTCTCCTCCATACAAGGCAGACAGCGCAGCGCTCTGTCTTAGCCGCTCCCCGGCTCTCCTCGAGACACAGGGCAGTGTCCCCCACAGCTGACCGTGCCTCGGCCAGGCAGGCGAAGCCAGGGGGCTTCAGGGTGGCACGGCGGCAGTTGTCTTCATCAGTGTTGTCCAAAAGAACTCTTCCATGATGGTGCATTGTGGGGAGGTGTCTTGTTTTGATGAGTTTTGTAGTATTTTGATTTCAAGACTTTTATATTTTTCAGTATACATTGTCATGTATAAAATAATTTTAATTTAACGCAGTATAATTCCAATATGATTAAGAAGAGTATAGAATATATTAAAAAACATATACCTTTTGGATTAGATAACATTTAAAGCTTTTTTCAAATAAAGGGAAGCATACTAGTATCAATTATACATTTTTATAAAATTTATTTACTCTATCATAAAGGAGAGTTCGTGAATCAGTTTTATGTACTTCAGAAACATATGGTAGGAAAAGGACTTCAAAAAGAGCACTTTTTTAACAGTTTAAAATAAAAGACTTTGCTTGTCCAGCTCTTCATGTGAACCCAAATTAGCATTCTGTGTTCATCTTGAGCTTGGATAGACTTGAAGCCTTTCATGTCTAAAACCGCATGATCAAGGGCAAAATCTTTTTCTAGCACTGGAATCTGGAGGGGGAAACAAGACATGCACACATGGCTTTATCACTGTGTGTTTTACTGCAGAGACCATGAAAAAAAATCTCCATTGTGTTTTATTTAATTAAAGCACACTGCCCCCTTTTGAATTTCTTTTTGAGAAAAAATAAATCCTTGCTCATTAAAGATGTAGAGACCTACGATATATGGTCTCTTGCCACAATGCTAGCTTTAACTATACTTTAAACAGCTTACAAATGACAGATCCTATATAAAATAATTTGATAGTCCCATAATTAATTCAATTGCAGGAACCTTGCCTGGGTAAGAATCTTGTTTGAATATTGTCCCTCATGAAATATTATCTTCTGATTAGCTTGGATTTTCACTACCAGGCAATGTGTATAAGAATTACAGCACAACACAAATGCATAATTCTTTTAATTTCATCTATGGTTTCACATTTTTGAAATTATTTACTGAAATTTTGTTTGAAGGAGAATCATCCACTGTGTGTATTAAATACATCCATTCCAATTGACTGTCTATCCAAAATTGCAAAGAGATTTAGCCTGATGTTAAACACATTTGACCATGAGCACTTTTGAAGTGAAATTTGAACTTATAAATCATAGTGTCCCTGTCCAATTCAGGTGAAATAGGAGAGGCAAAATTTAAAAAGCTACTAGCATGAAAGGCAAAAGTAGTGGAGAAGTGGAGAGAGGGAAAGAGACATGGAGAGAACGAAGATTACAATGAAGGAAAAGACTGCAAATTTACTATTTATATTATATTCATTGTGGGAAAAAAAACTCTAAAGTCTATGTGTGAGTAGTTTTGTACACGTGCCCATCTGAAGGAAATCAGGTCATCTATCTTAATATGTACCTGTAAAAGAATTATCTTCATGTAGAAACAAAACTAACAAAAAACATTGATAAAAACCAATCTGGAATATATATATGCAAAGAACAAATTAAATTTCCACAGCAAACTCACCAGAGCTACATCCAAAGGAAAAGAAGAGCAGTAACTTACCATACTTCTGAGAACACAAAACATTTTTCAGGATATAAACCTTTGTTAACACTTTACTGCAGAGAAATTATTTTAAGCATTATACAAAAATTTTAAAAGTCTTAATAATTTCCTATTTTTCTGCTACTATGTCAAGTATTGAATAAAATCTATGTCAAAATTTCGAGGAGTTTTGAGCAAATATTGAAAACAATCTCTGATTTCAAAAAAGTTACTTGGATCTTAATCTTTTATTTTGAGCATTTTCTCATTATTTTCTCATACTATTTGCCAAGTGACCACAGTTGAGTTATGTAGCTATGTCTGCAGAAAGCTAGTTTAGCATGATTGTTTGACAGAAGAGCAAACACATATTTTATTGTTTTCTGCAGTAAATAAAACAGAAACCGATCATTGTCCAAAACTGAAAGATACTTCTATCTTCAATAAGATTAATTCTGAATATGCAATATAACTGATTTAATAAGATTATTAATTTTGCAAGAATATGAATTTTAAATAATAAATATATACTAACACATATGTAATTTAGAAAAATTTAGAAAAGTTTTTCATATTAATTATTATCTAAGAATAGGTCCAACAAAGTCACTGAGAAAATTTGCAAAGATGAAAATGTTTCAAGACGAATCATACTCCATCCAACACTCCATTAGTGTCAGCACCCACAGTCACCATGACTTTATCATGCCCTTTGACTGTAGAAGTACCTAAGCCATGCTTTAAATGAGCCATAGGAATTTTTCGCAGTGTGCTTCATTAATCTGCCAAACTTCACAACACCTATGAACTTCACAGGGGCGATTTTTAATGATAGCTATTTCATAGTGCTCATCTGGGCATTTTACCTTCTGATCTCCGTATTTCAGGAAGATCTGTGGAGAATGAATCTATGTTCCTGTATGGTGTTCCAATGGCTTCAGTGAAGATTGAACAGAGCTGAATGTCACCATGAGTCTGGTACAGGTGCATTGTAAAAGGGAACAAATACTAAACTGGTTTGTGGTCCAGAAGGTGCTGATTGAAAAATTTCCTGCCTCTCTTCAGGCATCTGAGATGCACAACCATATTTTGTGAAGGAAAATACTTTAAAAAATCAAACCAAGCTGAATTGGATAGTCTGACTGGATTTTTGAGAGACTATGCTATTGAGAGACTTTGCCAGCATATGCAATATTAATGGTAAAGTGATTTTTGTGGGGATATCTAAGTGAAGACTAATAAGGAGGGAAAGCATGGCTAAGCATTGGTTATTCTTTAGCACTGAGTGGCAGTAAAATTTGAAATGTTTGCAGTGTTTAATTGTGTAAAGCACTGGCTAGAAAAAGGAGTGCATAGAGACTGAAAATGGAAATACTTGAGAAACTCTGAGATTAGCTGGAAACCTCATCACAAGCCCAATACCATTCATAAATCTCCCTTTCCCTAACAGAAAAAGAATAAATGGCAGATATTCAGGAGTGTTCTAATCCAGGATGGGATTCACCTTCACTTCTCTGTTCATTACTTTCTATTCAACTCTTAGGTCTGCATGTGTGGCTCTGCATGTATCGTTGTAAAAGTGAAATACAGATAAGCGTAAGAGAATTTAGGTCTGTCAATTTATTATGCTTGTTTCAGTGCACTCCTTAGTAGCTTCTCTAAGAATAGGAGAGTGGGTAGGCCTCTTTGCTGATTACTGCTGTGCTACCTGGTTAAACAGGCCACATTCCTTATTGCACAGTTTGAACATATTTTCTTTTAGTTTATCTGCCAAGATGCTAGTGATAAACCCTCTTTGAATGAAAGCTGTATTAGATCAAGGCTGACACTTCTATATTTTTGTCTTTGGAGTCTTGCCCTCATTTCTCACATTTGATACATATACATGATTTTTTTGTCTCACAGTGTCCATGTCCATCTGTTGCAGTGGCATCATGCCCAGCATTCACAAGTTGGTCAGATTGCTCACTATGCTATGGCTTGTGATTCTTCTAGGGAACAGTCTTTCAAACACTGGAACTCCATCCTCTGAAAGACACACTGAAGGACCAGTATTTCATGACTCATTACAACAGGTTGCACCCATCATCTTCACTGTGCCAGCTGAAGAGAGGAGAAAAGGAGATGTGGGCTTCTTGGGCACTGTGACAGTGAAGGAAAAATATCTTTACTTGGAAAAGAGGTGCTTCAATTCACATGAAGGCTTTATTTTTCTATAATAGGGGAAGAATTACTGCAGACCTCATTTGTGATCAACATGCAAACGAATTGCAGCTATCACTTACACCTCAGCTTCAGCCTTCACCATAAAGGTAACTTTCAGCACAAGGCCACTACTGGCTGTAGAGATTTTGATATTTGGAGTTCCAACTTGTCAGCAACAACAAACAGTATTTGAGCAAGTAATGATTTTTTTTTTGTGTGTGTGATAACTGGGGTGAGTCTCCAGCTGCAAGAGAGGAACACAATTATATTAAATTAGCAGAACTGTAAGTTATTTTACTATTTAAGATTGTATCTCTTTGGCATAAGGCTTTTAAAAATATTGGGACTATAGGACTTGTCTCATCAGTAAATCTGAGTCCCAGTTTGAGTTCTAAGGCAATTTTATAGATATTTAAAAAAGATTTTTTTTTTATTGCAACAAACATTCAACAGAAAAGTGCTCTAAGAAAAATAGCCATTGTTATTTTTATTTTATATAGTTTCCTTGTTAGTATTTTTCAAATATCTATGTTATTGAAGTTACTGTGTCTGTAAAAGCAGCACAGGACTGCATTGATTTATATAAATGTTGATTTTAGGGAAAGAAGGAACTATTATGACTGCCTTACTTGAGCTCTTGTGTAACACAAGACGAAATGATTCATGTTTCAAGAAGTGCTTGAAGTTTCGCTTGAAGTAAATCCTGCCCTTTCAGTTTATAAAACCTATGAAATTCTAATGGATCTAGATTTCTGTACCAGTTATATATTGACATGTGAAAAGAGGGGAAATAAGCTTTTGAGAGCTCTTACACAGTAAAGAAAGACAGAAATAAATCAATTGTAAAAAATTACTCAAGTGAAAATGGCATGCAAACCCAAAAAACTTACATAGGGCTGTAAATGGAGCAGATTTTTTCTTGCAAAAACAGATATAATATAAACATGTAGAAGGCCCCTTGTTCAGTAATTAAGGGAGAATGTGAACAAAAGTTTGCAGGACCAAGACATAGACTTTTCAACTCCTTGCCTAAAATATTTTATCTACATAAGTGATTTAAACTTCCAGCGACTGAGTTGATAGATCAATATTATTTTAATATGGCAGCAATTTTTTTAAAAATCTGATACATAACTGTATGAGGATTTTTAATTATACTAACATTAATTTCTTAGATAACAAGTATAGCCTGACAAAGAATTTGTTCCCATTTAATTCCATGGAGAATTTGGCCTCAAAATGAAAGATTTTATGCAAACCAGTCAAAATTAGTTAAAGTTTTGTCCTCTTAGTCAAAATTAAATTCTGGTTTAATGCTTCATTATAGTCTATAATTCTAGATTTACTACTACATATTTCATGATCCCTGAAAACAAACAGAAAAAGGAAGAAGTCAGGATTTTAAGAGTTGTCTTTGTATTTTGGACAGACACAATTCTCATGTACATCTCTAACTAAATACATGTTAGGCAAATTCTTATAAATTTCCCTATATTAAAAAATATAGGTGAAAGGATATTGAAGCATATTCTGTCCCTAGACAGTGTACAACTCTGGGAAACAATCTTTTTTCATCTTATAATTAATTCAATTTTCTTTAAAAAGTTATGTATTTTAAACATCCTCTGCAAAGTTCTTTTGTACTTTTATAAGAATTTGCTTTTCTGATGTTATATCTTCCATGTAGTAAACTTCTTCAGAGTATTAAAATCCAAAGCTGTTACAATGGCTTCAATGTCTTAGACTGAACACTGAAAATAAAACAAGTTAGTAGGGACATGGAGACAGAGAAGGAGAAAAGATTCTGTAATGAACTGCTCATGACAAATGAAATTACTATTTAAAAATATTTTTATTGTCCTGACTCAAAAAGTATTTCATGGCTCACTCAAAAAGTATTTCTGCACATTCATACCTTTGACCATCACTGGCCATACCAAAGATTTTGCAGAAGCCAGTTCTTGCAACCTACTCTTCTGTATTTTCTGTGGTGACTCATCTGCTTAGAATACACCATGCTAGCATTCCACTGTTGATGCAGGGATGCATGAGGTCCTCAGAATAGCTTCTCTTCCCTCTGAGCTCTAATAATGCCCACCACTAGGAAGGTGGAAGACAAGAATTACTTTTTTGAAAAAATGATTCATTGTGAATGCCAGCATAGTGAAGGTTTCAGAAATGCTGTGATGGACCCAGAGACATCAAGCAAAAAAAAGCTTCTGTTCAAAGGAGAGATATCACAGACACATACACATATACGCTCAGCTTTACACATTCAAATAGCTCTTAAAAAGTGACAGCTTCAACTGTTTTTTGATAAGACTGAAAACACAGTGTAGACTATGCCTCTGGAGACAGTTTTTCCATAAGTGGAATCCTGAACTATCTCAATCTTCTTAAAGATATTTGTTTATTATGCTGGTGCTCCTGGAACTTCTGAAAGATATTGGTAACTCTTCCAGACAAAACAAACAAACAAACAAACAAACAAAAACAAAAAACAAAAAAAAACCACAAACAAACCAACAAAAAACCCAAACAAACAAAAAAAAAAAAAAAAAAAGAAAACAAACCTCAAAAAACTATATCAAAATAGCTAAAAACATACATTCATAGATCCGTTGTTAAGGATAGCATTGTTATGTCTCGTATATTGTTTCAGGATAGGAAAAATTAAGAAGACTTTTTGAGGTCTTTAAATTCAAACCTAAAAAGGGCTGTTGGGATTTTAAAAAGATTATTTAAACTTGAAGTAATTTTCTTTCACTTGATTTCACTCCAAAACATTGCTAATACAATCAGAATTTTAAAGACAGGGTGACAAATGAAAGTATCTGGGGGACTGTTTGGCATTTCCTTAGATTATTGCGTTAGAGAAGGTGCATCTGAGATCAGCCTTAAAAAGAGCTTGGTCTATAATGCAATAAGATTTGCTTCCTTTTGCTTTTTAATTATGAGAGAACTAAAATGATCCGTAATGAAAATTGTCACCATCCTCTTTCTAGAACACATTAAGTTTCTATAACACCTTGCAAAGAGAATGCTTTTATTTTTCCTTGCTGTTAAAAATTCCATTCACTTGTGCTGGCATAAGCCTTTATTATATTTCTCCCCTCATCTACCCTCCAGTTAAAAAAACCATAGGTGGTAATTCAGAGTGTTTGTGTCCCATTTCTGTGTACAATACGTGTGTAACTGCAGTAGTGGAGGGAATAATCAATGGACATTAACTATGTTAAACAAGAAGCATTGTATCCGCAAGCATGAACCACAGATTCCCACAGAAATTCTCTAAATCAAGTGTTGAGTAGATTTTTGTCTTCCTGGCTATTTTGTTATCTGTTGTAAGACCCTTGGTTTTTTTGGCAGTTCTGAACAGATATTGTGATAGACACCATGGTAAACAGCTCTCTTATTGTATTTTGTACTAGGATATTGAACATTTTCCTGAGCAAAGTGCAATGTGATGCCAAGTATTTCCATCCCCTGCAGCTTCTTACAAAGGGAACCAGTCCACAGCTTGCTAATAGAGATGGAGGAGCTCTTCCTTGTAAGCTTTCAAAATAATCCATTTTAAAAGACTGTTTCAGCATAATAAATGCTTGGTGACTTGAAATCCCAGTGGGTTTTGAAGAAACAAATACTGTACTGTATATGCCGAATCTGTACAATTTGAGCTCTGCACTTGAAGTACTGTAGACCTGTCCTTGCACTGATAATAACAGCTTTTTCAGGAACAAAAGAAATAATCTATAGTTAGAAATAAGAAACCGGAATTAGCTCTGATTTAATGCTTTATACATACCACACTCTCTACCATTGTTATAACTGGGCATATCAAACATATCCATTCATTGATACAGATGTAAGATGCACAACGGAGCAAAAAGAAACGTGCATTAAAGAAACATTGTGTTTGTACCAAGCTTATGCTGTTTAAGTATTGAAACCGTGGTTGAAGTTTAATGGCTCTGTGTGAGGCTCTGATTTTTTTTTTTCCTCTCTCTTTGTTAGGTTAATTCAGCTTCAATAACAAGTCTTTTCTGTCCTGCTACCGAATACCTCCAAATGTACAGCAAGGGAAACTGGCATTTCAAATTAAGGGAAACAGTGAACCAAAACAAGAACACAATAAAAGAAAGAGCAGGGTGATACATGTAAATGATGTACTCACTGGGAACTAACAGTGGTAGCTTGCAGTGAAGGGATTTAGCTCTCTGTTAATTCAACTGATAGGGAGACAGGCATTTTTGGGAAGAGTCTTGGCCAGATTCCTTAAGCTTACAAAAGCTTTAGTGGTTACATCATTGGGGGTGGGGGGGCAAGGGGCTTTCAGATTTTTAAAAAAATGTGTTACTGTAGTTAGTCTGGTAAAAAAGAGAAACAATTCACTTTAATATTATGGAGATACTCAACTTCATTGAAATTCATGTTTTAACAATAATAATAATAATAATAATCTATCAATTGATAATTGAAGTATTTTCATTTTAGCAGAATAAAGGTTAAAACTACCTCTCTGTAATTCTTCTGCTGGTAGTCTTGTACAGTTCATTTAGAAGTCCAGCAGCAAAGGTTTAGGGTACAAAGTCTGATCAAGGGGGAATGTATTCGTTGGCCTGCTTACTGCATGTGAGTTTCTTCTGCATAGTAACTGCCTATGGTACCATACTAGAGAGGGATTAAGATGTTTTATATTCTGTGTGTGCATTGGAGAGGATGTGTTTTACCTAATCTTGTTTAGCCACCATGCAGACAGCTTTGAGGATTTTTTTTTTTTTATCCCAGTATCCTTTAAAACCTGCAGATCTTTGGAAAGGGAAGGTATTTCCATTTCTTTCGTTTGCTTTTCAAAAGTGCAGAGCTTGGCCTTTATCCTGAGGAGCAAAGAGGAAAATACTAAGAATGGTGCCCCTGGCTACAGGCTTGGTACTTGTTAAATATTTTAGTCAATTAAATGTAGGTGGGAAAGATTGAACTGCTCTCAGAAATCTGTCTTCATTTTTTTGTATGAAAGCAAAAGAATATGTTCTCAAGTTCTTTGATGCTAATTTAATAAAATATAGGTCCACACGTCCCTTGTCCTCAAAAGTGTAGCAGATGTTCATTGCTTTGTCTTCAAACAGCCATGTCTGGCATCTTTTTCAAAATGGTGTCTTAGTGTTGAAGGACTGACTGCTGCTTTTTTTTCCAAGGTGCTGTGTGCATGCAGAGGTAGAAAGACAGGGAAGGAAGAAAGCAAAATGATCACCTGAATGGATGGGATTATTTTTGAAAGAGGAAATCTGTTCCCAGTGTCTGAGATCTTTTAAAAATCTTCAAATGCACCACAACTATTTGAGCAAAGGAAGGATTGCATGCATGCCCAAGAGGTTTGGAGGGACTGAGAGATATCAAGGTAGCAAGCTAAAGATCTTGAAAGTTTGTAAGGATGCTAGAGGGCTACAGATACCCTAAGACAATAGAATTATTAGAAAGCAACTAGTGTGTTTCTTGTCTCTGCTAGGTTGCTACTACCCCAGTAGCTTTTTTATTATTCACATGCCAGATTCTCACATTTTTAATCCTTCCTTGGGACCTGGTTCTGCACTTTATCCCTCACGAAAGTGCTGCCAGTATTTTTCTGTGTGGCACACGCACCTACATGCACGTGACAGCATATATTCATAGTGAAAATAATAATATTTTTAACCACAGGGTTTTATTATTACAGACAAGTGACTGGGGTTCTAAGTGAAAAGACTAGGCCACCAACTACTCCTGGATCTGAGGTTAGGGTACATGGACAGTCTAGCAAAAAATGACAGATATGAAAAGCTACTGTCCATGAGAGATTACAGTGTTAGAAGAAAAGAGAATTTACAGATGGCTGGATTTCATGGGTTATAGGCACTTAAATTAGAAATGGCACAAACCCAAAGAAAACCAAATTATGTGGCTGGGGACTTCCAAATTTTTCAAGGCCAACCTCCCAACATAGGTACCCCCCACACATAACAGCAGGATCACCTAGGTAAGAGTATCAAAAATTTGGGGATGGATGTAGCAAAACTGGGATCAACAGGGAAAAGATATTTAGGGCTGGATGTTTTGGATAAGATTGGGTGGAGAAAGGTAAGTTGAAGGGAAGTGAAGCTGATCAAGTAAGAGAAAAAAAAAAGGATAATAAAGCATATGATGTTTCATTGACTCTATTTAAGGTGGTTTGTTGGCAAATGTGAACTCATTGGGGGATGTTTATGTACTGGAGATACTAAAATAGCAGCTATCCAAAGCTTATTGTCATACAGTTTTTTGGTATTTAGATGGGTACTAGATTAAAGCTGCAAAAATTTGTTAACCTCACCTCATGTACATAGTCCTGAAGTTTGTGACATCTCATAGATTTTGTTTCTGTCTTAGCAGATGCAGATTGGATGCCCAGCTGTTACTCTAGTTTGCATAAGGCTTACTTCATCTGAGAGAGTACAGTTGAAACTGTTTACTAAACTGCTGATTTAATTCATGAAAATTTTCTAACTATTAAGTCATTCACCTCTACCTTTTATCTCAACACTGAAAAATATAAACTTTAGAAAGAGATCAAGGCACAAAAATCTATTCAACAGGAATTAGTGAGATCCCAGATAAATGAAGGCTGACATGGTACTGTGCAGTTACAATAAGGAAGTTGCATTGCCTGCTAGTAAAACTATGAAAAACCCATTGAAGGGAAGAGCAACATGAGGGAACGAAGAGGGAAAGCCACAAGCAAGATTAACAATGTCATAGGACTACAAGTTCTTCAGTTTCAGAAATGAACACATACTAAAAGAGTATGTTGGGTCTGGAAAACAATTACTGGATCTGTAAATCCAGTTCTACAGCCTGACAGTCATATCCTAATTTCACTCTCATAATGAGTTTAAGCTCAATACCAAAAAAAAGAGACTTTTGCTCTTATGCCAGTTGTGGGTGGTCAAACACTCAAATAGAATGTCAGGAGAGATTGTAGTGCATTTGTTCTTCAAGACGTTGAAAACCCAGCTGGACAAGATTCCCAGCAACCAGCTCAAGCTGACCTCGATTTGAGTAGGAGGGTTGGATTGTGTGGTACCAAGAGTTCCCTTCCAATGACAATAATTATTTGATTAAAATGTATTATACTCTTTCCCCTCATTACTCTTACCATTCCAGAGCAGTACAAACTCAGATGAGTTGATGCTTGTGGTTGCTTTTCTTAAATAATGCTCAAAAGTCTACTTTTTTTTTTGAGCTGTGTCAATAGAGAGCAAGAACATCCCTCAGCAGATTTGTTTTGATATCTTAACAAACGAAGCCCTTGTAACTTTCTGTCATACACCATGCACAGTACTAGCTTTGTTGTGTGTGCACCTCTTCTCACTTTTAATTCCTCTTTTCTACAAATGAATGCAAAGTATACTAGCTCAGCTGTGCAAATTGTGGGTCAGCTGTCAGTGCTTCTAAAGCTAGGGCATCTCTCCACTAACAAAATGAGTTCAAGAAGAAATGATAGAGGTATAATCCCAGCTCTTAAGAAAAGAAAATCTTTGAACACCTATTTTCATGATAAGAAAAACAAGGTTCTCTTCCTAGGAGACCAAATCAGCCTCAGAAATACGTCATGATAATTACAACAAAGGATGTCAGACAAAATAATGAGTAATTCAAAGGATATGAAACATACCACAACTAAGTATGAAAAAGATCAAAATGATTGCCACTGTACGATATTGTGAACACAGTCATAAGAGAGAATATTACTTAAAGAAAGTAAAAGCAGAAGAACTTGAACCCAATATGTATTAAGGTCAAAGGTAATGAAAACTACTAGGGAAAATGGCCTTAAATTGAGAGAGGGGAGTCTCAGATTAGATTAGAAAGAAAAATTTTCCTTTTAGGGTGGTCAGGTATTAGAAAAGGGTACCCAGTGAGGCTGTGGAGTTAGGATCCCTGAAGGTGTTTAAGAGGCATCTGGGTCCTGTGCTGGGTGATGTGATTTACTGGCTTAGGGCTTACAGGGCCAGTGCTGGTTTCATGGTTGGACTGGATGATCTTAAAGGCCTCTTCCAACCTTGAATATTCTATGATTCTATGAATTTGTTTGCAAACTGCTATTCTGTGATGCTGCTTAACATCACTTCCTCCTAAATATTCAAAAATGGGCTCTAGGTAATTCCTTTGTTATCCATCAAGGACAAATTAGGTAGGACCTAAGAACTGTGAGAATGAATTAGCAAAAAAATTTTTAATTGATCTGACCTTTATTTCTGTAAAGTCCTATCTGCATTTAAAATGCTTCTCACCCACCTAATCCCCACCCCAGTTCCCCTCCTGCAAGTTTGAAGAATTTAACCTGATAGAAATACAATGAGTGGAAATATCCAGGAGAGAGAAATACAAAGTACAGAAGGTATGGAAAAACACTGTTTGAAAAACACTGAATTACATGCAGTGTGCTGAGAAACCTCTTTTCAACATCTATATCTCAAATATGAAGCAGTCTTTGGGGACATCTACACAAGTTGAGAGGATTGTAGCTAAGCTTGCTTTGTTCAGAAATCAGCTTTTCTTTTCTTCTTATGTTGTCCTAAGTTGTTTATACCAAAATGCTAAACTATTAAGGAGAAAGGAAAGTAGACAGGATGTTGCCCTGCAGAGAGAAAGGAAATACAGTGTAGGTTCTGCTTGCCACATATGTAACGATGTTGGGGTCCTGGCAGGCAAGTATACAAAACAGAATATGACTTTCTAACTGGATCTTTTTGAAAATTAATTCCTCAGGGACAGCTTGTGTCTTGGCTTCCACTGTGGCTTGTGGTATTTTGATGAAGAAAGAAAGGAGGTGTAAATACAGTGCCAGTATTTCTCACCCACTTAACACAGAAGGAAGGGTGCAGATAAAGAATTTGTTGTATCTCAATAAAGTTACACAACAATAAATTTGTTTTTTCAGCACTTTAAAGATCTGAATCTCCACAGGTCAACAGGTTAATAGCATGAGCAATACTATTAAATTCATATATGGTGAAATGGAAATCACCTTTCTTCCTGCTGTAAAAAAAAGTCCTTCCCTGGATCAGAATAAATTTTCATTCTAATAGGACAGTAGAAATAAACTCAAAGTAAAAAGTACTGCCCAAGATGCCTGAGATTTAGAAAATACTTCGAAAAGAGTTAAGATAATATATAAATCTGAGATTATTTCTTCCTCCTCAGTCTACTTTAAAAATGGTGAATAGCTCAGGGGAAAAGTAGAATTTCTCTAGATCAAAACCAATGGAGGACACTTTGGCTACCCAAGAACACTCAGTTGATAGAATCTGGCAGTTGATAGATTCTGGCATATGGATATATGTTTATATCCACTCAAATTTTTTCCTTCAGTCACAAGGGTTTTGAGAACCAGGTTTTGGAAATGTAAGGCCTCATGTATTTCTGGACTAGCGGGTCTGTCTGACATCCTCCAGGGATACATGCATCACCACATTCACCACAGAAATATAATTATATACTTACGGTGATGAAAATAACATCAACCCTTGTCTTGAATAGGATAAAATCCTGAAGGATGTTATTCTTGCAGATCTGTATGGGGTCCCTGAGTAATTTTCCAGCAAAATATGTGCAATAATACAAAGAGTGCAGTAATGTTACTAGAATTGCCATAGTCTTTTTCCATCAGAGCTGTCCATTAGTCAGTCATAATTTAACCTTTCATCTACTCACCAATTCAAGGAAAAAAATAGGATGTGTTCCAGGAGTTTGAATAATCAACTGCACTTCAATGGTTTGAGCTACTTCTTGGACATGATGAAATGAAGTTCTGGCTACACTGGGAAAATAGTTAAATTTGCATGCTGCATAAAAGGATCTTCATTTATGTGTGCAAATGACATTACTGTATATGCGTATCCTAACATAATGTACTGTAGTTGGACTGTAAGTCCAGTTCAGAGTTAGCTTGCATCCTACACCACAAAGAAATGTAGGGAATATGTCCTTATGAGGCTATATGGCAGAGAATTTCTCCATTAGGAAAGGACAATTAAGAATTTAGTTTTTAATTCTAAAACACACAAAAATTATTTTCAGATTATCTAAATTAATAATAAGAAAGTTGACAATATTTTCTCAAGAAAAGTAGTAGTGATTACACTTACAGCCTATTTTTGCAGTCAGGGAGATCTGCTGCACCTTGGTGAAGGTCTAGAAATTCAAAAGAGATCAAGCAAAACTTTAGGGCAAGGTCTTTAAGCAATGTATCCGAAGGAAAGCTGCTACAATCCGTAATAACTATTTACTAGTCATCTGGCATCTCTGTACAAAATTATTACCTATTTTTTCAGTTATTTGTTACTAATCAAGTCTGATACATGTTCTTAAAATAAATACATTAACCTGAATGTGAAAAATATGAAAGTATAACAAGTATAAGTCTGGGACCTCTGGGACAACCTGAGATTTACATATTTATAAATTTATATATTTTTATATTTAATTTATTAATTTATACTAATATATTAATTTATAAATGTATATATTTATAAAGTGCATACAACTTCTGTGTGACCCAAATGTAGGTAATTCAAATATAATTCCAGTTTCTGAATATTTTTTTATTATTTGTTTGCTGCCTGTCACATTTCTTAGGAGTACATATTTTGTGGACTAATTATTTTGATCTTTTTATTCAATTGCAAAGTTTATATCAAACAACAAAATATTGGAACATCCCTAGCACTGCAACTCGAGCATTTATGGATGTCAACCATTATTTCACAGCCATAAAAATGAAAAGAATCTTTCACCAAAAATAATGTTATCAAAAGTTAGGGTCCCAGTTCCATCCAATTCCTCTTTTCCAAGTGTATTCTATATGCATACATAAATACATACACAAGGAAAAGAGATTATTCTCATGATTTTTGAATATGCTATCTAAGAATTTCTTCATTCATTCTGGGTTTGAGAATAATGGAAAGATGTAGATAATGAAATAATCTGCTGCATCAGTTGGTTTTGATGAAAAATTATAGTAATCTCATTGTTTCCTCTGCTTAAACTGGTCCTGAAAACTATATATATTATATATAATATAATTATATATACTGGTCCTGAAAACAGGAGTGAGATTCAGCTTCAAGGAGAACTTACAGGTTTTGAATGATGCAGTATGCTTCCAGTAAAGTTATTGTTGCTGTTTTGCTGAGATCTGCAACAATTTGAGAATTTACTTTTGAGTCTCCCTGGAAAATCTGCCATTCAGCTTTATTTAATCCCTAGGTCAAATAATGTAGACCTACTCACATCCATTCTGTTAAACTTTTACTCAAGGCAGACAGGCTGTACAGATACATGAACTCTCCTTGGGATAAAAATTACCTGATCATTGCTCCTCAAAGCATGTTCTTCTCCAGTGTGCACCTTATTTCAATCTCATCTCAAAAGGTCTAAAATTCTTGGAATACCTGAGTTCTTCCAGCAGGGCAAATATCTGGATGGAAGCACAATGCAGGGGCAAAGCATTCTGCAGGCAGAGCGGGTACAAGTGGGATACTGATGCATCCTGTCATTGAAGATGCCCGTAGGGAATAAAAAAAAGGCAGAGCAATAAGAAAAAGGAGCCTTATCTCCAGTGTGAAGTGTCTCCAGAACATAAGGGCTGCTTAAGGGCTGCTTTTGACCTAGTTTGAACTGCAATTGAAGCACTTGCTACACTATGAACAAATGACTGCTGAGGTCTGATGATGAGGTCTGGAGAACAGAAATAGGATGAAACTAATATCCAGTGGCACTCCTTTTTCTAAAAGCGTATTAAATTCTCCTTCCTTTAGAAAGCAGATATTGCACTGAGTGGTACAGTATTAGTTTGTACAACAACAACAGGCAGTATCCTGGCAAATGGAGGTGTATTTCGAGGTCCAAAAGTCCAGGAGAAACAAAGCTTGCACTTAATACCACAAATATTTTTGGTCTTTCTTCTGTACACCATTGGATAATCTCTCTTGAATTGCATCCTGTGGAGGTGGGATAGTTCCTGAAAAGTGTGACTATCATTATGTAGCCTCATATGTCTTAAAACTGTCATCCTGTGCTGGATTTTTAAACAGAGAGATGAATAGAATAGAATAGAATAGAATAGAATAGAATAGAATAGAATAGAATAGAATAGAATAGAATAGAGTAGAATATTTTGGCTGTAATACACTTACAATAATCAGGTAGTCCAACTGCTTGACCAATTCAGGACTGACCAAGTTAAAACATGATGTTATGTTCATTGTCCAAATGCCTCTTAACACTGAAAGGCTTGTGGCATCAATCACCTCTCCAGGAAGCCTCTTCAACCACCCCCTTGGAAAAGGAATGCTTCCTGATGTCCAGCCTAGACCTTCCCTGGTAGAGCTTTGAACCATTCCCATATGTCCTGAATACAGAGACTAATCAGTAGAAGAGATAATTTCTTGCCTTTCAGAAAAAGACATTTAATGTAGACACATCAGTGTGTATGCAGGACACCTTTAATCCCCTTAAAGTATTTTATTATAGAACTTAGAGGGGAACATATGGTGATATGCAGTAACAGTAATAGATCTTTCTATCCCACACTGACTATGTTATTAGCTTGAAGTCCATCTAATATGGCTTTAAAAGCTTCTCCTTCAGAGCTGGAATATCTATGGAGGTAGGTTATGGCTGTCACAGATGGCAGATTCCTTTTAGTTCATTTAAAAAATCAGTAATGACCTGTAGTTGATGGAATAACTCAATGAAGTTTTTTTATTTCCCTGAATGTATTGTTAAACTAGATATGTTTGAGCTCTTTTTATATTCCCTGATTTGTGAATAACAGAAAAATTTATTTCACAGTCACACCAGTGTTGGCAGAGCAGTAATGGCCTTTTTTCTCAGTTATCAGCAGGCAGTAGTCCCCTTAGCTGACTTCCATTGGACACCCACAGCATTCAGATATATATGCACAGTTAGTGTTATAGAGAAAAACTAATCTATAGAGCCTGGATTGCTTTGGCTTCGCTAGCAAGTAATTCTGAGTTGATATTTAATTGCTTATAACATTGAATGAGAGCTGGATGTTAGCAAGGCTTTTTGTCATCCTGCATAGAGCTAGCTGAAACTTTACTTTAACATCTCAAGGCTTCAGGTAAGCTTGTATCATACAGACTGTAATTATTACCAAAACAATCAAATCCTCACATGGTTACTCAGTTTTTATTTTTGTGCTTTCTCAAAAATCCAATAGCCTGCTTTTCTGGATTTGACTAGATAGAGATAATTTTCTTCCTCGCAGCTGGTACAGAGCTGTGTTTTGGTTTAGTATGAGAATAATATTGGTAGCACACTGATGGTTTAGTTGTTGCTCAGCAGCGCTTACTTAAAGTCAAGGACTTTTCAGTATCCCATGCTCTCGGAGTGAGGAGGTGCACAAAAACCTAGGAGAGAGTATGGCCAGGTCAGCTGTCCTGCACTGGGCAAAGGGATATGCCCAGTATATAAACTTGGGGAAGTTGTCCAGGAAGAGCTGATTGTTGCTTGGGAATGAGCTAATCATCAGTCAGTGTGGGATGGGTCCCCGCTCTCCCTTGGGAGGCAGCTTCAATATAGATAAAAGTTGTCAATCACATGTTGCTCCCTCCCCAGTTGAAGCTGCCCGTCAAAGGTTAACACACTCCCCAGTTCTAGAAAGTTCCCCTGTTCTGTTAACCCCATTGGACCTTGTTAGAATGCCACTCCTCTCCTGTATCCCGATTGGTTCATTATATGTCACCCCATCCTGTCTCCTCCCTTTTGCCCCTTAACCATTGGTTGCTATGTACCCTAGCCACTCCTATCCCTCTGCCCTTATATTCTCAGTCCCGCCTTTGTTCTGGGCTCCCGGCTGCAGTTTTCCTCTGAGAGTGTTGCTGTTCCTTGCCTTCTCCTCCAGCTCCTTCTTTCTCCTACAATAAACCTCTCGGATCCTACTGCTCGGGAGACATCTCGTCTTTATCTGGTGGAGCTATCCGGGTTTCACCTACCCCTCCCTGCGGACCGGTCAGCCGGGGATAATTCCCCGGACTGGCTGGGAACCCAGGAAGCCCCCGGAGCCAACTTTTTACAAGTCAGCAAGTGCTAAGCAACTGTACTGTGTATCACTTGTTTCTCTTGGGTTTCATCTCTCTCTCCTTCTCCTTTTTTTTTTTTTTTTTATTTATTATAATATTTTACTTTGTTTCAATTATTAAAATGTTCTTATCTCAACCCACAAGTTTTACTTCCTGTCTCACTGGGAGCAGGGAGTGAGCAGGCAGCTGTGTGGTACTTAGGTGCTGGCTGAGGTTAAACCACAGCACCTGTACACAGAATTGAAATCAATGGGAAAACTGCAGCTGCAGTTAGGAACTAGCACTCTTCAAAGGACAAATCTGGGACACTGCTGTGTTTCACCATCCGATGCACCGTGTCATTGCAATCCACTATCAAAATGCTATAATTACATGTCAGCATGCTATGCCAGAGAGTGAGATATAACTATGCTGACCCATCTCTAGCTAAGTTTAGAGGCTTCTCAGTTGTCTCCAGCCCTTGCTGCTTCAGTAGACAAGTCTACTCCAGTGATATTGGATCACTTGAAGCAGGTAGCAGCAGCCTAGAATTTCTAAGACTTGAATTAATTTGTTACCAATACACTACTGAATGCATCAATTTTGTCTTTTTTTTTTTTTTTTTTTTAATCACTCACTCAAGGCTAGGTTTGGGGGAATAGATGTGAAAAACCTCTGTACTTGGGAACAAATCTTTTCAGTCAAAGCTTTCTCGGTAATAGGGTCCTACCTGGAGGCCTCTACACAATTTTGTTGTAAACTACTGAAATGGAGTCTACAGTCTTTCTGTCCACCCACAAATTCATCAGAGTTATTAAAAAAAGAAGGCTGGGGGATCAAGGATCAATCCAGGCACACTGGATATCTTAAGTATTTTCTGTCTAAAGCAACAATAGACTGGCCTACACATTCTATACATAAAAGGGGTCTCATGACTGTGTTCTCTGACAATGTTTTTGATTTTTACAGACTGATGATTGCAGGCTTGCAGTTGTTGAGAAAATTGGACATTCCAGAAAATTTTCTGCAAGCTAGTAATCTTTCAGGGCTGAAACTGAGAACCATAGGCCAAGTCTGGACTGCTCATTGAGGAAGAGGGTTGTTTGTGCTGGATTCCTTTTCCCTTCCCTTCCCTTCCCTTCCCTTCCCTTCCCTTCCCGGAAGTCGATGAAGCACATACATCACAGCGCATTCATTTTTTTTATTACATAAAAAGAAAACTGAAGTACCATAGCAAAAGGCAGCGTGGATTTTAAATTATTTAATAATAAGACAATTTATCAGATAGTTTGATTATATATTTTTAAAGATGTTAACATATCTAAAATATTACAGATTCAGCTTTTATTCTTACAAATATAACTATAAATAAATAATAAAATAACTTGCTGATTTAAAAATTTCTCTATATGAATCATATCCAAATAGAACTACTAACTGATATAAATCTGGGGCAACTGCATTAACTGCTTTTACCTTTGAAGAATCATTGCATAGGTAGTGAGAGTTCAGAGTCCACACATATCTGTAACTCAAGTCTGTAGCTGGTGCAGCTGTAAGGCTGATTTAGAGCTTCAAACACCCTCCTCTGCTTATGGCTTAAAGCATGCACATGCACAAAGAAGGACAATCTGACTGTGGATTTTTGTCAAATAGGCCACCTCTGTCTTTTACTTCACTCATATCCTGAAAGCTCAGCAAGTCCTTAAATTCTTTAATTGAGGTCTCTGTACCATATGCTCACAAGTCAGTTTCACTCAGAAAAGTGACCAGTGTTATAGAAATGATAAATGGCTAGAAAGCTTTCAATGAAGATCATTTATCTTTTCAGTTGCTAAGAGACTTTTCAGAAGATGCATCTCCAAGAAATGCCTCTGCACTATGAAACTTGTTATGTCCATTTCAGTTAAGAGTCTTTTTTCGTTATTGCTTCCTCCACTGTTTTTAGAAATTTTGCATAACTAAGTCAAAGGTGAGGAGCCTCCCATGCAATGAAAGGCCCAAAAATGTATTTTGGTCCATAAAAATATATGTACTTTAAAATATCGAATTTCATAAGTAAGAGTAAGAAGATGGCACAGATGTTTCCAAGAGCTTGCAAGTGAAGATTCTGAGCAACTGGGATTTAAAACTAAGACATAAACTTCTTAAGATAAATAATTTAAACAGAATTTCTAACATTTTCTTCCTGAAATTAGGCATATAATGAAAGGAGATTCCTGTGTAGATGGTAAGTTATACTTACATTACCAAATATTGCTTTTTCTCTTTTGTCACTTCATACACTGTTTCACTTCAGTTAAATAATTTCAATTGTATTTAATGCCATTTTCTTGTATAAGAACACCTTCATGAAATACATTATGATCAAATAAATACTTCCATTCTTCTTTGCTTTTTAGAATAAGTTTCTCTTTATCAGATTTCCTGGACACTCTACAGTCACTGTAATACCCCAGAGGCATGTGAACTTCTTCCACAGAGATACATGGTAGTGGGGGAAAAAAAGGTAATTAAATCAACATGGAATTGGACATAGATCAGGATTAAATTTTTAAAAAACAAACCAAGTACAAATAAACTCTTTATCTCTTCCTTTTCATATTAGCCAACCCATGCTTGATAATAAACATGGTTTATATAAGGCACGCTATGTAAATTCCCATGCTCCCCAGAACCATTGAAGAGAAACAGTGTCCTGTGGTTTTCTTCCCATAAACAATTATCAGGCTTTATGTCCTGTGACATGTGTCTCCCATTCTTGCTATCTTCTATGAGCTGTTGAATGCTCTAGAAGTCTTTTCTGTTACTAACACAGACCTCTAAAGGACCTTGTATGACTAGGACCTGAGCTATGACTGAGGCTTTTGCCAGACATGATTAGAGGGAGAAGGGGAAGCAGCAAGTAGTTGGGGTTAGCAAGGCAGTTACTTGGTTCTGAGAACTGCAAACCCTGTTTCCTGTCCTTGTTTATTTCACCTAATTATTCAAACATATCAAAAGATAATCAAAGCAATTATGAGTATCTACATGCTTTTCTTAAAGATACAGTTACTGTACACTTTTGAATTAGGTGGCTAAAGTTTTAAAAAACCTTGAGCAAAATCATGTAAATCTGCATTTGTGATGGACATGTCCTTACAAGAGCTTTGTTGGAGAGAAGGAACATGCTCTTATAAAATAGGGTTCTTGAAAATTGAAATCGCTTTGCTAAAGCGTGTAGAAATAAAAAAAAAATGGTCTGTGGATTTGGTAGGAAAAAAAGTACCTTTCTTTTTTCCATGTAACTTTTGCTGAAAATCATCTGAAAACTGAATAATTCCATTTCTGTTAATAATCACAATTCTAATTACAACTTAAATTTAGAAAGGGAACAAGAACCAAAAATTATTTCCTGAGAACTTAAAACTTGGTATTCCGTCAAATACAGTTACTTGAATATGATAAGTGCCTTAGTTTCATCAGTCCCGTGGCTCATCTGTTTTGAGAAGGTATAGTGGTTCCCTTCTGTGATCTCAGTAGCTTCAGGTTTCCTTTGCAGAACATGGAAGGTTCCTGATTATCATTCTATGTGTTCCTGGCCAAAGTGCCAAACTTGCTAAGAGCACAGAACAACTTTGCACGGCACTTGGACTGGTTCTAACCCTTCAATCCCTTTCTAGGTGAGCCCTGAAGAAATTAATCCTTGGCTTTCTTTGTTTTTTATTCCAAGAAAGCAGCAGTCTCCTAAGCCACTCTCACAGGTTTTTACCTTCACTGTGTTATCTGTATGTAACATCCTCAGGTGTCACTAGAGGTCTAACACAGCACAACTATTTTTAGTCATACTCTAAGGGTTTCTTAGTGTGCAGTATATTGGGATGTGAAAGCATAACAAAACAAATGCACTATATGGAGTATCAATGTGGACTGTGCACAGCAAATACTGTACTTAAAAATGTTGACGTTTCTGTACACTTCAAGCAGGCACCCTTCTTGATTATACATTGATTCATAAAATAATCTCTAGAAATAGTTCCTCATGGGCAGTTAAGCAAGGTACTGAATATAATGTGTCTGAATCTATATCGCCTGAAGGAGAGCTCCAGTAGAGCACTTCAAGCCCAGCCACCAGATCAACTCTAAGATAACTCACGTCCTTCTATGCCCAGTGCCTCAATCCCCTAATGCAGGACCTAACCCACTACCTTCAAGTCAATTTTGTACAGAGGATGATTTGAACTGGGTGAAATGCTCTATTCTATATTCTAACTCAATGAATAAGACACTAATTCACATTCACCCGGCACATATGCTGATACCCAGCAGCAGAAATACACGAGAACATGTCTGGTGAGACACAAACACATCTATTAGCAGTTCTGAGGGAATATACCAGAATGTTTGAGTCATAAAGGCTGTTTCATGGTATTCTGGTCAATATACTTGGTTGCATGAAAATCTATGAGTGGATCACCAAGTGTCACGATATTGAAAGACTAAACAGACATTTTTGTTGGGTTTTTAGTTGTGATTAACCTCACTGCTAGGCTCAGATCATGCAGAAACCAAGTATTGACCCTTGTCTTTAAGTGTCACTTGTCAACAACTCATTTCACAGCTCTTCCTTGGGAACATTTGAGGAAATTTCAGTAAATTGATGCTGATCACAGATGGCCTATGGTATAGAGCAGTGATACCATGTCTATACAGGAAGCCACAACACCAAACTCCAGAAAGTTTTCCATAAAAATAGAAGCCACTACCTTGCTCAGTGTGAAGAGGGTATCCTGCCTGAGTAATTCTCCCAGTCTACAGAGGCTTCTGTCAACACTCTGAAATTAGAGATTATGAAAATTCCATTTAAGTGTCTGCTCTTAGGGGGCTCTATCTTTTATAGAATTATTGGTTTATTTTATTTCCTTTATGAAAGATGGGAAAATGACATTGTTTGTCCGGTATTTTAGTATGTCCCTTGTCCCTGCTTTTCTGCAGGTCAGTGATGAAGTGAGTTTCTGATCATAAAAAGGGGTGAATTAATCTTCCTAGCTGTCAGTCCACATTTTCCTAGGAGACAAAATAGTGTCGATAACACCTTAAGTCTTCAGTCTACTAGGCTCTGTCCAGTTACAGACTAGTGAGAGCTGTTAGCCAACAGATGCGGAAGGGTAAGAATAAGCCGTCGTTACCCAAGAGTTTTGAACTTTGTAGCTCCTGCTATGTCGGGGGAGATTCATGAGGCAGGAGGCAAAGTGAAATTCTAGGTTTTGTTAGCATTTTATTTGTGGTAAACCTTCCCTCTGGCCAGGATAACCTTCTGTGATGTGGTCTTGGTGGCTTAGAGACATATTAAAGACATTAAAAACAGTTTTCAGGGTGTAGGTGATCAGTCCTTTGTAAAAATTCAGCAGACATTTTGATTTGTCTTGAGACCGACCACCACCATAAAATGAAGATCCCTAAGGCTGCAGTAATTTTTTGAATGTAAGCCAAATTTCCATAGGAGCAGTCTGTTCATGCTCTAGTGGTTTTGCCTTACATTTCCTTTCTTGCTATGTATCAGTATTGTTTACACAGGATTTTATGTCAAAACACCCAGTCTCTGGAAGACTTTCACTGATACCAGTAATTAAACCACTGAATGATTATTTGGATCAGGTCCTCAATAAAAAATATAAGTTTTGGTGCTGTTTGTAGACTCAATTGGAAAGGAAAGAGAAGTAATATTTTTGAAATGAATAAATAAAATAAATGGTTGCCAATATGTCAGAATGTTGAAAAAATACAGTTAATAGGTACACTATATAAAGTGTTTCATAGCACCAGGTCACTTACACATGGCTTGATTTATGGTTTTCCTCGAAACATTCACATTCATTTTGAGCTTTAACATGCTCATCAGAATTACTTAAGCTAATCTGCTTGATTGCTGCTGTAGCAGCTCTTGGCTTGATGTCTGCTTAGTTTCAGACTTTGTATTCAACAGGCTCTCTTGTTGCCCTAGCAGTATGAGTCACATACAGTACAAGGCAAATGCCAAGGTGCTGCCAGTCACAAGAAAGCCATAGAAATGGAAGTGAAGTATTTGGTAGTTTCTTTTTCTGACCACAGGGTGTTGATGGAAAGAAACAAGGCAGGACAATCATGCTGCTTTCACATTTTGCTCAAGTGCCAGGAGGCGGTTCTTTCACAGTCACTGCAATTGTTCCTGTTTAACATGGAAGCCTTAAGCCAGACATAATTAGACTTTTTCTTGACAAATCATTTGTGCAAAGTCTTGACAGGTTGAAAACTGAAACGGTTGTGCTGCATTCTTTAGGGTCTGAAACAGACAGGATTACAGAAAAATGAAAGCAAGTACTGTGAAAGCTATAACTTGCAGAAATATGTGTCTAGCACGAGTACAAAGTCTATGTCATGTTTGATCAAAACAATTAGACAGAATATTGTCTCGTGCTTTGCCGGTGTTATACTACAGTATATTAGTAATATATAAGGGCTGTATTTCACTAGATAAATTCTCTGCCAAATAAGATGCAAACAAACACACCAAAAAATATAATATGCACATATCTGATATTACTGCAGAGCAACGTAAGTGCAAAGTAAGTCTTACAATTTGAGCTCATGTAACAACTGAAAGCTTCTTCTAGTAAGATGAGCTATTGCACTGGAAAAATAAAAGCTCCATGCAGCTGTTATCCTATATTGTCAGTACATTCATGGAAATATTCACAGAATTATAGAATCACTTAGATTTAAAAAAAGGCCTTAATGATTTGCTGTATCTGAGATATTCATATTCTTCCTATGCAGGCTAATATCAGTAATAAGACTTGCTCAGTGATGTCATGGCTGGATGGCACAGATGTAGACATTTTGAAATATTTGCAATTATTTTAATCACATAATGAACAAAATCCTCAAACATCTTAGTTTCTACTCTTGCTTGCAAATACCATGATTTTCATGAAAATGCATCATTGTAGCTAGGGTTTAACAACAGATTTATAGTTATAATGAAGGGTTTTATGAAACATAGTACAGGAAGCTCTTCAGTACATTAGAATGCAAATAATTGAATCAGTGCTTTTCATAATGCATCCTGAACATCTGGTGAAATAGAACTACTGATTATTCCTGGTAACATTATTTTTTGTTACTTCACAAAATGTAGCAATTTGTAATAAATTTGTTTGGTAAGCTAGTTCTAAAGCAAAATCCTTTCCACTTACCAAGATATTTTCCAAGGCATTCTCAAGACCACTGTGTAAAATATAAATGTGGGAAAAATATGTTCCACAGTCACAGGTGATCTTTCAGCTTCTTTATGGATGGAAAAAATTCTCTCAGAGATTGTCAAGTCTAAGTGTCATGTTCTGCACAGAAAAATAATAAGAGAGCACTTCCTCTTGTAATGAAATAAATCATCAGCTGAAGCTTTCACGTTGGTTTCAAATTTTGCAATCACACCAGGATGTGGTTCTGGTGTACCATCATATGTATGTGTAGAACCAAAACAATACTTCCCCAGTAAAGTTGCATATACACCTGTTCAAATGTAAGTAATTTCCATCATACACAGTACATGTGCATTCAAAAGAGCTCAAAAGAAATGTTCTTTCAGAGGTCAAAATGCACATGGAAATTCCGAGCTCCTGCATATCTTCATGTTCTTTGCTCTTTCATCAACTATGTGGTGAGAGGGTGCATTATGTCCTTTTTATGGCTTTCTTTAACAGACTGTATTAGTAATCATATTTCAGAATTACCTCAGCAACAGATAGAATTTCTTGTCCACTACTCAGAGAGGAATAATGTCTCTGTAACTTAGTCCATCTTTCTGTTGCCCTGTCCTCTATCAGTTCACTAAGGGGTTAAGGAATCAGAGTTGTGCCTATATACCTTTTATCTCACGCGACTCTGGCTTAAACTCAATCACCTGCACTTAAACATAAACCGACTCAAAAGATTATAGTTAACAAAAAAAATTCAGGTAGCTACCCAAGTAAAATTATTTCTGCAGTATACATTAAAGTCTTTTCCTTCTGCAGCTGCACAACAGTGAAAATCTTGTTCATATTAATTAATTTTACCTTTGGCAGCTTGGAAATGTATTCTTTTAATTGCATTTTTACTGTAATCCAAACTTGTTTAAGAGACCAAAAAAATTTTGCTAAATCTGTTTGACTCAGAACATATGCTTAAGTCTTTGTTGTAGCTCACTCAGGAGTGCTTTTGTGAGTGGCACAGAATGGATTAATTAGATGTAGCAAAAGGTAGTAATCAGTAAATTATTTGTTATAATATGCAATTTATTAAAGATTTACTTACATAACACATGTTAAAAAGCATTAGGACAATCTCTGTTTTATTATTTTAAGCAGCACTTTTCACTTTGACTGCAAGTAGTAACTTCTCAGCTTCAGAAGAAGTCTTATTTTTGCATGAAAAATCCCTCCTGTACTTCTACTCTGAACACTGCCTTCTTTTAGTGGTACTGCATTTCTGAACTTCTGTTCTGTAGAGTTTCACTTCCCTCTCCTCTTTCTAATGTTTGTTAGCATGGCTGTTCTTAACCATATTGAATTATGGAAACAATGAAAGCAAGGGTGCCTATAGGCAGCTCAGTCATGTATGTCCATGTGAAAGTTGCCAGCACACTGCCTGGGGGAAAGCAACCTTTCTGCCTTGAGATACCAAGATATGCTGTCAGCATTTTCTAGGAGGAAATGTGTTTATGTTTTAAGTACAAGAATGAAAAGAATAAGAAGACATAATAATAATATTGAGCTCTGAGGATAGCATAAGGGTGTGTTTATAAACAAAGCCCCAGGTAAGTCTTTAGATCTCTATTATTTGAGTCTGTGACAAATACTCTAGCTTTAAAATACTGAAATATTTTTCATGTCTAATGATTGACATTGTGCCTAAAAGTGTCTGCCTACCTGGAGGGACATGTAAAAGTTGTGGGAAGTGTCCTGTAAAAGGAAAAATAAGAATAAAATCAAAATGGCATTGGCTGGGGTTACAATTCATAGTCAAAAGATGTCTGTGCATGAAGAGTCACTGGAAATAACCCCTCCTTTCTTAAAGACATCAAGTGAATAGGAACAAATACAATGAATGCCGAACTGAGATATAGATATTCTCTAATTCTGAACTGAGATATAGATATTCTCTTGGTAGTTTGTAATAGTTATGATTTTCTTGCCAATGTAGCAAAAGCTCAAACCAAATTGCTTGGATTAATTAAAAATCAGTTGAAAAGGTATTATGGGCTTGATTAATATTGTTTTATTTTATTACTGAAATCCAGTATTTAAAAAAAAATTAAATTCCTCTCAAAAATAGCCAAGCAAATACACATCTGGCCACAGCCACTGTCGGAGACAAAACTATTGTCATATTCTAGTATGGTCCAGCACAAACAGCTGCTGCCACTCTTCTACTGAGCAATGCACCTGTGGATGCTTAACACCAACACACAAAGCCCTGGGTTACAGCCCTACTCATGTGCTTTTCTGTCCTCTGCAGCCAGTGAATTCTATGTGCTGTAAAGCTTCTCTGCCATTAACCTGCTGGCCCTGTGCAACAACAGTACAGCAAGAGGAATGATTTTCATTCCTTAGAAAGCTGCCTGAAGTCTCATTTCTGTCTTCTATCACAGCTCACTGTAGGTAGCCTGAACTGGTGTTAAAACTTAGCTGAGAAAAATTTGCTCTCAGTGATATTCACTCATTGTATTATCTTTTATTTTTATGTGCCCAGTGTTAAAGAAAAACTTCCTTTCATGTAAAATGGTGATATGGTTAATGTCAATGGAGAAGGATGGAAGCAGACAGCAAGAGTAAAAAGAAGTAAAGGAAATTATGTTGCTTGAAATACAACCCAGTAAATGGGTATACTTAACCCCAGCGTTGCATGAAGACTCATCCGATTTTTCTCATAAGTAAGCTTAGGAAAATAAAGGCATAAATAAATATGAAATTTTTATCTATATACTATAGTCACCAAATAGAAGGCAAATTTTTGAAAACAATATGAACACCTTTTTAAATACAGACAAAATACCCTGAAATGAATTGGGATGACAGGAACAAATTTCTGTTCTGTATTCTAATGGATTTAGGACTAAGCCCTAAACAACAGATTTGAGAGGGTATTCCAAAATAAACAGGAGTGTGAAATTCCATGCTTGAGAATAGTGAAAAATAGCCAGTGATGTACAGCTCCCTTAATAAATGCTGATGGCAGTACTGGCACATGCTGGGGAATGGGTTACGCCAGGTATCTGCAAGCCAGCAGGAATGTCAATACAGAAGACAGAATGCAGTGCTCAAGAGTAAAGGAAATGTTGAGAGATATGAGTGTGTTTGCTGGAAGAAGAGCATTTAGTTTCCCATAAAAACACAAGAGAAACTGTTTTAAATCCAATTCACTGAAAAGACTGAGAGAATAAATTGACTTTGCATCATGCTGTATGTCCTGACTAGAGCTTCATTGGAATAAATTAATTTTATTAAAACATTTTTCTACAGTCAGTAAAAATGTAAAGACAGGATCTTATCCACATGAATGTCCCAACAATGCTATAGTACCTGAACAAAACAGGGAAAGATGTTACTTAGGAGACTACAGATGAAAATCCAAATTTTGAATTATGTCTGGAAAGCACAAGAATCTTCAGAGGTCTGTGACATGCTGGTGAGAATAATATCACTCCACAGCCAAGCACCCACATGAGAGCCCAGCTTTTTCAAGCAGTCAGTGTAGAAAAAAATTGATAATTCAATATACAAGTTATAAAAGCAATGTCTGGGTGATAGAAGGAAAGATATACATTGTGATTTACAGAGATGTGTACAGCCTTCTAACAAGAAGGAAGTACAGACTTCAGAGAAAGAAGAAAATACTTTTTTCAGCAGAGATGATAGAAAAAATTGACATAAGATTGACATTATAAGACAACAGCCTCATAAAGAGAAGAAAATATACCTAGTAAAATGATGGTACGTTAATTTCCATTTATATGCAGAAACCTTTTCATAAGTAACATGGAGTGGAGATAAAGTAGGAATGCTCTCTTGTGCCAGTAAGTTGTACTGGTCCCTTGCATACAGTACTGGTATGATTAATTTCAACAAATTTGAAATGTAAAATCTGAAAGAAAAACTGATATATCTATAGCCATGTATCATGTGGCTGTAATAGTTGGACTGCCTGGGATACAGGAGATTTCAGCAGAAGTCTAGTGTTCCAGAACTCCAATCATTTCAATGTGCTGAACCAGGGATGGGGAATTCCTGCTCAACACACACTACAAGAAACATTGTGATTAAGTTTTTGTGGTCCTTCCTCATGCTCCCACCTTATCTGAGCTCATTCTTTGCCAATTAATTTTCTTCCAAGCCTGACACAAAGTCAAACATTAAGAAAGCAAATCATACAGTTGTATCAGTGACAGAAAATGAGTGAGAGCAGGGTGTATTCTGTGTTCTATAGCTCAACTCTGTCCTCTGCAATGGCTCATACATCTGACTGCCAGGGAAATTAAATATGGAGATCCTTAGGGCTGCTAATGACAAGCAAAAATTGCCTTCACATAGCTCCTGCAGAAAAATTACTAGCCAAAAGTAGAACTATCGTCTCAACCTCAAGTCTGCAAATATAACAAAATATTGTAGTTAAAATAAATAATGTTGGACTGATTTAAAACCATGATATGCACAGTCTATCATTATGCATCACCAAGCAATTGGGCAAGAGTGAAATCAATACAGTGTCCAAGGCTCTCTCAGGCAAAAATATGTTTGAAAGGAATTAACACATCTGTACAAGATTTGTCAAATTTTTTTCTAGTTGAATATGTTTGGTAAACATATTTATCAGCAAGTTAATATTAACTGATGAGAGTATACACATCTATTGATATGATCAGTAATGATGCAGGAATCACTAGTTCTCCAGTGAATGGTTTGCACCAGCACTTGTGGATCTTCTTGCATAATCAGTGTGATTAGCCTTTGATAAACTGCTATACTTCCCCAGTCTTTTAGCCAGTGGCTTACTCAACCTATATACTGCCTCTTATAAATACTTCAATCTGAAAAAAATCAGGAAAAATATTATTCCCAGGGTAGTGGCTCAGTTTGCATTGCTTCTTCCAAACAGTTTTCTGAAAAGCATCCCCTGAGCTTACAGCAGTCTGCTTGCAACATTTCAATTGTTTTATTTCTTCTTTTTTTCCTTTCTTTGTTGTTGCTCTAAATTAAACTCTATTGGAGACTGCAGCATTTCATATTATAACAATGCCTGTCAGGAGTTCTTTACTGTGCATGATAAAATGTAAACTCTTTAATTAGCTTTTTTTTTTTTTTTGTAATAAACAGTAGAAAGTACTTTAGCATCTTAATCAGTAGAGTTTCAAAGTTATTTTGTGTTTTACTTGCCTCTGCTGCTCTTCTTTGTTTGCTATGCTCTATTACTCTGTTGAAAACTACCATTTACAGTTTATCCCATTATTGATGAGCAGTGTGTTTGCTATTTTTAACTAAAACCAAATATTTTATTAAAAGTCTCCTAACATATCTCACACACTTCGACAGAAAACATTTGGAAGCACATTACTCACTCTAAGGTTTGCTGGAAACAAGTTGCTCTAATTTATTTAACCCAACAGTGGCAATCAGGTATCACAAAATACCCAAGGTATGCCAAAAGGAAGCATTTACAAAGGGGCTGCTAAGTGGATTGCTGCCTGCTGAAGAGTATCAGACATGGTTGTCTTACCCACAGTTTTAGTAAACTATCCTGATTTTACTATGACTGGGATTTGTAACACAGTTACGCTGGTTTTCCATGCTAGCACCCAAAGCAGCAATATGGTGCTAAATACATGGTTCCCAAGGAGGAAAAGTCAAATAATAAAAGAGGTTTGGAAGAGCTCACACCCTAGATATTTTTTGGACAAGCATTTTTTAATAGCTTTTATTCCTCCTCCATTTCCAGAAAAGAAAAGGATCTGAAGCTGTTTTAAAGGTCTTGCTTTACGTATGGTTATGCTGTCTCCAAGAATCAGCTGTTTAGCTGCTGAGATTCACGAGTTGCAGAAACCCACAGTGGGAACCGTCCACCTCGAGATGCTCCTCCAACAACCTGCTGGGCAGACAGGAAGCTGCAGCTGTGTCCTGGCCTGCAGCTGCCTGCAGCTGCCTGCAGCTGTGCCACAGCCCTGTCTGTCTTTTTCCTGTGCTGTCTGAATGCCTGTTGAGCAGGAGAAAAGTGGGGTTGAGTAACAATTTCTATTTCATTTCATGGCTTACTGACCGAGGTAAAAAAATCTGATGCCAAATTAAAAATATTAAAAATGAAATTACTTCTTTTAGATTCTCCTCATTTTTTATGCTCTGCTACCCATTCTGGAAGAATGATGCCATTTTTACGTAGGGAGGCTTTTTTGTTAGATTAGGGTTTTGTTTTTGGTTTGTTTTGGCATTTCTTTGGGTTGCTTTTTGTTTTGTTTTGTTTTGTTTTTTGTTTTTTTTTTTAATTACTGTGTGTAATACAAAGCATTTGGTGCCTCTTGAGGGCTATCTTAAAAAGCCCAGCAGAAATCAAATTCATTATTCAGACCTTCTGTAACTGATAATTGAAGAATTACAGTTGAGAAGGGATGTTCTTTCATGAAATGTGTGATAGTATGTTTGCATTTGAAAGTGGGAAATGATCCTCACCAAGTTCATCTCATATGAATTAGGCTATCTCTAATTCCTGCAGTGTTGGACAGGATGAAGACTAGGAGATCATATGAAAGAGACTCCCTAGATCTGTAGCAGCACCACTGTGCCACTTAATACTCCAAAAGATTTAATATTAAACCTTTTGGAATTGTATTTTCCTTTTGAAGAGATTATATTATTCATTTATATCTTGAATATTGTTAAGATAACAAAGACAAATTTTTCTACTAAATATAAAAATCTGCTACTTGCAAAGCCAGAAAGCATTTTCTTACTAAGGGTTAATCAGTAACCAAAGGTTCCTGGTCTGTGATATAACAAATATCTCAGCTTTCTATCTACCTGTTCACCTAAGGATTAGTTCTACTGTGTGACATTACTCCAGCAGCTTGTTCAGAGAAGTTGAACCAAATAAAAACAAACAAAATATTGAACAAAGAAAATATTTTTGAAACTATTATTTCAGATACAGAGTTAAAATTACCAGCTACAAAAATGCTGATGTGTTGTTATAACCCTAGTCCTGCTATCTCCTTTATCTACATTATAATCCAGTTTTTAATTAGATGGTAAGATCACAATTATTTGTTTTCATTAAAAAAAAAAAAAAGACCTAGGAAAAGCCAAGAGTCTGCCAAGTAGTCTGCTTTCCATCAAATTCTTTCTTTTTAAATGGGTGTATCTACTGGAATACATAACGGACTAAATAAAAGGTCATCAGAATTCCCCAAATTGTTTTGGCTGAAACTGTCCAAAATGATTCTGAAGAAAACATTTACATGGATGCTTTTGGTCTGAAAATATAGAGTCAATAAACTTAAAAATACTAATATATGGAAGGCTTTTCTCTCAGCCTATATTAATATTAATTATATTCTCTCAGCCTATATTAATAAGCAGTGATTTGTATTAACCAGGACTTGACTGTTAGGAAAAATTAACCAGTTCAAAATCTGGGGTTAAAAAATGAACACCATCTCAAACCTTTATTCAGAAATCCCTCAAAAGGGAAGTGGAACTGAACTTTCTAGTGTTCCTTTTTTCCTAGTCCCAAAATGAGCATCATAATTTTAGGTTAAGCTGTTATCTGTGGCTTCATCGAGAGCACTTGCTGTTTAGCTGTTGACACTTGTCAGTGGGAGCATGTAGCTTGCGGGCACAAGACACGGGTTATTTGGTTATTCACAGATAGACATACTTGCCATTCCTAAAATATTCTTCAATGGAAGTTTTGTTTGCTTTTTTTTCCTGAGGCTTTAACTCTTGCACTTCAAATTGGCATTTAACTTTTGTACCTCCTACTACCTTCAGTTTATAGTGGCTCCTTCTCCCAGGAATTTTTACTATTGGTCCAGAATTTGATATGTTTACAGTTTTAACATGCCCTCCAATTCATGACATTGTCCTTTTTAGCAGGTGTGTCTCCCAAACACAACCAAGCAACACATTTCAGCACTGCCGTTTAATTACAATATTCAACTCCTCTTCACCCTGCTGCATTTCAAGACAGCTGTCCCAGAGAGCTAGGGGCAAAGAAGGTAGACTGATTTCTCATTTCATAATGAGCTTTCATGTGTATGCTTTGGTTTAAGTCTCTAAATGTAGACCCAGAAAAGTTACTTCCACAGGAGCTTTAGCATGAGCTTCTGAAAATATACATTGCTTTATTCTTTCTCCCTTTCCCTTTTCTCCAAGGAGAAATATAAGGAGCCATTGTCTCTAGAAGTGTTCTAAAAATAATAGTGTTCTAAATGAACATGAATGATAGTGTTCTAAAAATAAAACCGTCTTCCAGACATGTGCTCAACACCTAAGCAAGGAGACACTGATACCCTGAGATAAAACTTTACTTCTCTTATCATGTTTACAGCATCATCTTGACAAACCCCCTTCCTGTCTGACTACCCAAAGGTGACAGAGAGCCATTTTGTGTCAGTAGGGGTTGCATAATGCAGGACACTTCACTTGAGTAATTAGTCAGTGTTAAGGATGCAGACAGTGTTTTGTTTTATTAAAGACCAGAATATTATTCTGAGTTTTATATTTCCTCCATTTACAGATGAAAATTATAATTAATTCCTTACACATGTAACTTTTAAGTTCATAGCAATTGCTTTTCAAATAGCTACAATTCATTTTCTTTGTCTCCCAGTCTGCAATTTCTTGCAGCTTTCAGGATACGCAGAGTTATCTTCAGGGAAGGAATCATGAGTCAGCAAGAAATTTGAGGTAGATATTGTTCTTACAGCAAGCATGCCAAAAATATCCAAGGAACTCTGAAATTCTAGTTTATTTTAGCTCAGGCTAAAACAATGGACCTTTATAAAGAGACAAGTGAGGTCTGCTTAAGTAAGACAATAAAAGTAAGAGAATACCAAAATAAATCTTTCTTTGCCCACTGTATCCTTGCTTTTTTAAGCCTTGCTCTGAATTCAACAACTTTCAACAGTTTCTTGAACCAAACTCAATGCAATCCTCTCTTGAAAAAAAGGGAGTTTTCTTTGGGTTTTTTTTTCTTTTCTATCTTTTTTCTTGGTTGATTTTTTTTTGTTTTTGTTTTTGTTTTTGTTTTTGTTTTTGTTTTTTTTGTTTGTTTGTTTTTTTTTCCTGACCTCTTGTTTCTTTGACCTTGATCTCCTCAGGAACCACTGCTCCTGCTGAAACCTCTCTCCTTGTTAGGTTTCTCACACTGCTTGCCCCACAGGTTTCATCACAGTTTTTCCCATCTATAGACACTCATTGCTCTCAGGTAAGACACAGAAGGGAACTCTTGATCCAGAGCATTCTCTCTTATTCATGTGAGTTACTGAAGACCAGATAAATGTCAGCTTGCCCCTACTGCCAGCCATTGTGCTTTTTAGAGAGCATAACACAGAAAACATCATGAACAAACATGGCACATTGTTGCATCTGTTCTCTTCCTCTCCAAATTCCATGCATAAGGTTCAATTTTATGCTATCATCAGGGGCCTACTCACAGCAGAGAGAAAATTGGCATTGCTCATAATGAATTAATACAAACCTCAAAGAGAAATTAAGTTCCTTCCATTTTCTGTCACTAAGGGATATTAGATAAGGCAGGAGAAGGCCAAAACAAGTGCTTTGAAGGATGTATTATTTTAATAGAGTGAAGCTGTAGACATGACAGAGTGCTCTTGTATCAGAGCAAGAGGGTGTATTATTTTGCACTGACATTTCTGGGGTCTAAATTACTTCACTGCCAATGGTTATTTCTAAAGTAATGAGATTAAACAATATTTGGTATGATTTCTTGAAGACTTCGATCTGACAATGAATTGATTGGTGTGCTCGGTCTGTAATAATTGTAGAGGCTATATAGATAAAGTTAAAAGAGTGTGGCTAAGTACAGACCTCATTTGAGAAGGCATATATTTTATAGAATATGTTTATGTAGAAATATAAATGCATGTAAACTCCTGCTAATTAAAGCTGGATTGCAGTATTGCCTATTCTGAGCACCTGAAAATCAGAAGTCACATCTCTAGATTGTACCAGAGGACAAAAATCAGAAACCATCTTAGATATTTTAAATTATATATTGTCTTTGGTCTGGTAAGGTAAGACAAAATTTGAATCTATTGCCTAAATGTGAGAACACATAGCTGAGGTTTAAAAAGCATCACATTAAAAATGTCAGGTTGCTCACTGAATAACAGCACTGTCGCTATGCACTTGGGCAGAGAGGTAAAAGGGCAAGACCTCACCCAAAGGCCACAGCACAGAAGAAACCTGAGAGTCAGGCTTAGCACTATTACAGTGTCAGTACTCATAAGTATAACAAGATCTAAGGCTGGCAGGCTGCTTACAGCCTAAAGGATTGCAACATTCCCAGACGAAAGGCAAGAAAGAGAAGAGTGAAATATATTGGTTGGGCAGCCCGAGAGAAGAGTTAATCGTGATAAGCAGGCCTCTCTGAGATTCTTGGGAATGGTGTGGCTATTTCTGTGATGTGATCAGGCCATTCATAAGTTCAACAGTTCCTAAAACAAACTTATCTCAAAAATGCTTGTATACTGTAGTGGTTTTGGTCTGGAATCACTTTTGACGTAGCTTCCAGAGGACTTGAAGATCCTTTGACCCAGGCTGCCCACTTTGGACTGCCTCAAGTTTACCCTTGCTTTGATGATGGCTGTATTTTGTGTGGACTAATCTGAGTACTGCAGTCTATGACGCTGTATATTTGTGTGTATGAGCACTCATACGAGTGCACATCTGTTAAAGAAGAGCCTACATGCAGGTGGATATAATGCAGAGGAAGGGTAAGGTACCTTACATGGTGATCTAATATGACTTCTTACATTTAGATCACTTTTGAAAGCCAAAATTAAACAATCAGGTTATTGTATGGAAATGTCAATGAGCTACTCTGCCTGTGGCTAGTTTGCTAGGATTTTTTCATTATGGAGTCATAACTGCTAGCATACATAAAACCATAGATGTAAGATTATTCAAATTATTCCAAAGATAAAGACTCTGATACATAGAGCCAACACTTACGCTTATATTTATAATTCTAATAAGAATAATGTCAATCTCATAGCTCACAATTTTAATGTTTAATACCAACATCTTAATGTACCATCAATCTGAACCCAAACCAAACTTTTTGAAATAGACAAGATCTCATGATACATGTTCCCCACATATTTCTTCTCTTTTTAACAAAAGCAAAAAGAAAACTGATCAAGAAAAGTCACAATTAAAAAAAAAATAAAATAAGCATTATTCTTGGAAAGAATGTCTCATTTTCTTCCTTCCTTTTGACAGTTTTCTAGGCTGCTGTAGATTGAAGAAAATAGGAATAAGCATCTTTCGACCACAAACAGATGTGCTTGATAAAGAAAATGTCAGCAAAAATACTAAAGCAATGTGTCACAGCAGCTTTCTGACAGATAGAGGGGAAAGGTAAAAAATGTTCTATCATGTCCGACAAGGTGTTCTTTTTGAGATTTAAAGATCACTGTGCAACTTTAAACATGTTTGTCACTTTGGCTCTGACTGGAGCTATCTGGAGCTTCACAAGAACTTTATCAGCTCAGCATAGGGGGGAAGAAAGAAGCCCATTCCCATTTATCTCAGCCAGGTTCCCTTCAAAGCCAACAAATAAATTACAGTGTACATTTGATACAAATTGATTTCTTAACTCAAATAACAATGTTGTCCTCCCAGTCAGGCCATGTGTCACTCATTCGCGAGCCTGAGTGAAAGGCTCAATCTGTCTGCGTGACAGAAATAGGCCTGACGCATCTCACCGAGGAATGCTAATAACCCCGGCCTGGCCCGGGCCTTTGTGGGCAAGCCGCGATAAGGAAAATCAGCCCGTCCTGTCAAACACCGCGAAGGCCTGATCGCTGTTTGTTCCAACAAGCTGCATAGGCCTCGGAGCCGCCATCCTATTTCATGTAGTAAATGAGAGGAAAATAAGATCCGGCTACCATGGTTAAGATGCCGGTGACTGTGATGAAGCCGAAGTGAAAGGAAACCCCATTGAATATCTTGAACTGATCTTATCAGCTGCTGGAGAAATGAGATATTGGCAGGGGCTGTTGAGTTTCTCACAGCTGAGCAGGTTAATAAGGTTGGGAGGCAGGCCACAGGCTAATTGGATTTGCCTTGGTTTGATAAACAGTGGCAGGCCCACTGCCAGAAAAACATACACAATGTGGCTTTTCCTCTTTGTTTGTCTTTAAGACATACAGAGGGAAAAAAAAAAAAGAAAAAAGAAGCTGCTATTTTTCCCCTTTTTTTGAAGCTAAAGGTGTCTTCCTGAATTCCCAGATGAAGAGGCCAACAAAGTCAAACTGTGAAACAGTAGTTGTTGGGTGTTCTGATTTTAATCAAACACCATTTAACCCGCCTGACCTCACAAAGTCAGCTCACATCAAAACAGCACAACTGTAAGGGCTAACTAGAAGCAGAAGGAAATAACAACCTATTGAAGCTTTCCAAAAGCTTAAAATATTCAAAAGGAAACAATTTTGCAGCCCGGGCAAAACAGACAGCCCATGCAGTCGTCTCCATGCTGCGCCCAATGCGGGCACCCAGGTTGCACCCATGGCCAATGGGCAAGGGGCCAGCACCCCTTCGGACCTCTCCAAAGTTTGATCCCATGGTCCTTCAGCTCTTGCCATAACCCTGCTTCTTTTCCATGCTGTTACTTGGCAGGATCTGGCCTGGAATTTGCAAGAAGTTGAGGAGCTTTTTGATTAAACACTGCAAAACTGTACCCTGCAGGGCAGGCAGAAGGCTGCTCCATTACCCCTGTGCTGCTGCGTAGGCTGCTGTGAGCTTCCACCCACACTGCCCAGTAAAACCTGCCAAAATGCCAAGACCTTTGCATGACCTTGGAAATGTGATGCTTTGAAAAATGTTTAGATGTTGAAGTTGCTATTGAATGCCTCTGATAAAATCCACTCACTAGTTTTTGTTTCACAAGGTTTGGCTTGTATTTTCTCCACTGACTCTTATAAATCTTGGGTCTATTTTCTCTTTGGATTGGCATTGGCAGGGTCAGTGAAAGGAGAAATAACCAAATGAGAGTGGTGCTGCATTATTCACTACAGATACAAATATAGCACCCAAGCAAAGAATTACTTAGAACAACAGAGGAATACACATACTTTAAATATGAGTGTGAGAACATGAATACATTTTCAGTGTGTGCAGTGCTCCATATTGTGGCATCTGAACATCAGAAACTTTTTATGAATTTCTGTGACTTTATCTATAGAAGTTATCAATGGAATCAATAACCAATGAAAAATGCATGCCATCTCCCAGTGGAGAGCCTCTAAATACCTTAATTTTTTTCTTTTACGTAGTTTCTGCTCCCTTAAGGAAATATGTTTGCATGCCATCAGATTCAGTGAGTTGGACAAGATGAGGAGCTAGAAGGAAACATGTCTAAGCTTATTCTGCATTTTATTTTTCTCCATTCAGAATGGGAACTTCTTTCTAAGTTTTTAAAAGAGATTAATTTCTCTGAGAAAATATTGTTTCTCAATACTGTGAGAAATATAAGTAATGTTTGAAGCCTTGGTTTAAATATGACCACAACAAAGAGTTTCTATTCTCTTTGTCTCCATTCTTTAGAAAAATATTTGTATTTATGACTTTATTATTTACTCTACTTTGTATTTCACTGCTTTAAAACATACTTTAAATTAATATGTTTTATCAGACTTTTTCAGAATACTATGTCAAAATGAATAGTATTGTACATTTCACTTTTTTTGATTGAGCAAATATTTCCTGAACAACTCTTTCCTGCTTAAAATTTACAAGTTTCTGAAAGCAAAGCATACTATTTTCAACAAATATTGCCTGTGCAGGCAGGTAAAATTTTAGCAGGTTCAGAAGTACCTCTTTTTGGGGCAGTTTAGATTTGTCTCCTAGGCTGACTACTCCTCCTTGACCTTTGGGATTTCCTTACACATTTGCCAAAATAGAATCAGAATATAACTTGCCCGATAAAGGAGATACATTTGTTTAGAAATAATATTTAACTTTCTAGAAAACAATGCCAGTCCTGAGATGTGCGATATTGAGGAACATAAAACTATCTCTTCCATCTGCTAGCTGAACTCTGCCTTACTGAAGATGAAATTCCCTTTCATTCTCTGGTCCAAAGTTTATCTAATTTGTAGGAAGTGATTTGGTTTGAATAGAACAGAAAGTAGATTTTTTTTCCCCCAACAAAATGTAGCTGAAGACTGGTCTCCCACCTGCTTACCACATGTTGCAACTGTGGGACTAGCAACTTCTCTAGAGCAGAGAAGGTCCAGGCAGTTCAGAACTTACCACGTCCTTTGGCTCTGGAAGAAAACATAAGAGAAAAGGAATGACTTGCCAGCAGAAGAGGTTCTCAGATCAAGATAATCAAAAAGATTTTCTTTCTTTCTTTCTTTCTTTCTTTGTTTTTTTTTGTTTTTTTTTTTTTTTTTTTTTTTTTTCTTTTAGTTTTGGGCCTGGAAACATTTAAGAGAAATTTGGTTTCATGTAAATAAGAACAAAACCTGTAAATAGTATTGTAACTGAAAAAATGAAACAAAATCCAATCCCTGTATCATGACGGAAATGAAACCATTCAAGGAAAATAAAGAAAAGAAAATAATTTGATCTAAACATTGCTTAAATTAAGATTCAGGTTTGTTTTTAAAGAAAGAAAACTCTTTCCTCACTTTGAGTATGTTTCTGGACACCATCCCATGATACAAAATTGTCTTTGTACTTGCAATGACTTATGCGTAATAGTTTCTTCCTTTCACATTTTGAGTGTTTTATTATTTTTGGATGTACATCAATGCAGCATGTGGCACATGTATAGGCAGACTGGGGTAAATGGAAGTATATTTTCTGCAGTATAAATACTGGCTAGAACTGAGCTGACAAAACCTCTTGTCCAAAATCCAGGTTCACTACTGTGGAAATTAATAAAATTTGCACTTTTCAATAATAGCAGGATCAATCTTCAGTGGTTTTCCAGCCTTACATAAAGCTTGGAATAATCTTGGAATAATAATTTGCTGTAAATTGTATTTGGAATCATTAATTGGTCTAGTTTCCTGATACACCAAAATAGCAATGAACAGATGAATATGAAATAATATCTTTCTGAAATCATGAAATACAGCAAATTAACTACATTTGCATAGTTTGATTTGAGTACATTTGATTTTAAAATTGCATGAAGCCCAAGTACTTAACATAGTACTGATTTTATTAGCTTGTTATATTTCAGGAATTATTTAAATAACTCATGAACTAATGTTTTCTATTAAGACTCAAAATTTATGATCAAAATTTATCTTTTATTAAATTTTAATTTTTTAAAAATAGACAATACATAAATCAAAGCTAATAATAGCAGTTCCAAAGACATCTCATAAAGACTAACATGTGCTTTTACCTTTAATCTCAGTGAGAAGCCCCTTGCCTTTAATGGAAGTATTCACAGAATATAAAATTGAGCAGATGATCATATCTTTAAAAGATGTGGGCCTAAAGAAGAACCTGGTGATTAATACTGAGTGCTACAATATGAATAGACCTCATAATGGGCTACTAAAGTTTTCTTGGAATCATTGTACTACTATTTTTGGAAGGAAACAGATGAATCCAGAACTTGGAAAAAGTAACTACCTCAAAGCACAAGCAAGATATTAATAATTATGAGGTTCTGTGGAACAATCTGGCTGAAGAACATTTTCCCCTCATTATGTGGCAAAATTTCAATGACATTTACTAAATTTCATATTGGGAAGACAAAGAAATGAAGATCCAGAATAGATTCTGAAAATGTTCTTCTTCAGGAACCTCCATTACCATAATGTCTGTTCAGTATTTTTGGGGCCAATAATATGATGAGGAAACACTGCCTCTCCTCAAAGCACAAGACACTCCACATACTTGGTTAGGTTCCTGATAGTTTATGTTTAAAATCAAATAACAGATTGAATGAAGATTTACCACCAAATTAGTTTCTTGTAAGGTATACTAATGTATTTCTAATAAATAAATAAAGAAAAAAAATTAAGAAAATAATAGAGAATGTGATAACTATGACAAATATATTAGCATATATTACCACAAATATGTAAAAATACATTGTAAATCTAACATGCCATAATAAATCTTTTTTTTTTTTTCAGTCAAGTTATGAATAGGTGAGAGACAGTTGATACATTCCAGCCCCTGAGTTACAGAAGATTTACAGCCACACACACATATATATATATATAAATACATTCACATCAATATTACTATACCCTAAACCTAACCCTAACCCTAAACCTAACCCTAACACTAACCCTAAACCTAAACCTAAGCCTAAACCCTAACCCTAACATAACCCTAATCCTTACCCTAAACCTAAGCCTAACCCTAAACTTAACCCTAACCCTAAGCCTAAGCCTAAGCCTAAGCCTAAGCCTAAGCCTAAGCCTAAGCCTAAACCTAAACCTAACCCTAACCCTAAGCCTAATCCTAACCCTAACCCTAACCCTAACCCAAACCCTAACCCTACCCCTAACCCTAACCCTAACCCTAACCCTAAAACTAACCCTAAACCTAACCCTAAACCTAAGCCTAAGCCTAAGCGTAACGCTAAGCCTAAGCCTAAGCCTAACCCTAACCCAAACCCTAAGCATAACCCCAAACCTAAGCCTAACCCTAACCCTAAATCTAACCCGAACCCTAACCCTAAACCTAACCCTAACCCTAACCCTAAACCTAAACCTAATCCTAACTCTAACCCTAACCTAAGCCTAACCCAAAGCATAAACCTAACTCTAAGGCTAAGTCTAAGTCTAAGCCTAAACCTAAACCTAAACCTAAGCCTAAGCCTAATGCTTACCCTAACCCAAACCCTAACCCTAACCCTAACCCTAACCCTAACCCTTAAACTAACCCTAAAACTAAGCCTAATCCTAACCCTACTCCTAACCCTAACCCTAACCCTAAACCTAAGCCTAATCCTAACCCTAACCCTAACCCTAACCCTAACCCTAACCCTAACCTAAATCAAACCCTAAACCCTAACCCTAACCCTAAACCTAATCCTAATCCTAACCCTAACCCGAATCCTAAACCTAAACCTAATCCTAACTGTAACCGTAACCTATCCATAACCCTAACCTAAGCCTAACCAAAAGCATAACCCTAACCCTAACCCTAACCCTAACCCTAACCCTAACCCTAACCCTAACCCTAACCCTTCTCTTCTGACTCTTCTGACCCTTCTGCTGAGGAGGATGTTTGACTACATTTCCTCTTGAGGTCCCTTTCAATTTGAATTATTTTGTGGTTCTATGGTCATGCAAATGCATATCTGAAGTATGTTCATAGCATCTAATCCAAGCACACTCTAGAAACAATAGACCGTTCCAGGACTACAAATATTGCCATAAAACTTCATATGTCTTATTATATAGACAGATTCCATGTCCTAAGTGAAAAAATCTCAACATACTAGACATTTATTTCCACACACTTTCACAGCGACAGTCTGACATACTCCATCAAAAATCGTTAGGCTACTTATCATCAACATTTTAATTTTCTTGACTGTTGTTCTCATCAATGCTAAGGTTATTTCTTCTGACCATCAATCTATCCTTTATTGGCCAATAACAGCAGAGGCATCATAATGTATTGCTTATTCAAAACAATTCTGAACTTTGATTACATTTTCAAAGACCACCTTATATACAATTTTTTTGAGAATCTTCTAAAAGTTGTCACAACCGTCCTTGATCTGTCTACAGTGATGTTTACCCATCAATCATAAGATATTGCTTGCTTTCTTCAGGATTCCTCTCAGACACAGATGTAAACCTCTGCCTCTGCCAGATGGCATAGAACTCTACTCTGCATTTTTTATCAATGAACTATTGCTTGTGTTTAACAAGGGGAAAAAAAATCTCTTTTCAGTGGTACAAATTTGCAGCCCTTTCTGAGATTTCCTGCTTTCTGTGTACCAGTCATTCTATTCTTTGTTCTACTTCCCAGTCTATAACTCTTATGGACTGAGCTAATTATAGTAATTTTATTTAGTTGCTTTTCTTGAACTTTTACTGACATACTTGAAAGAGATAATAGAAAACTCAGGAGAGTTGGGTAGCATTTCAGTAGTAACTATATTAATCTGCTTATGAATAAAAGCAAATCTGTTTTCCAAAGAATTTGGGTCCTATCAAAAAGGATATCAATTGACTAAACAGGCCAGTTTTGCTATTACATTACTAATACAAACTCTTACTGCATATTCTGGTTGGAGGTAAAGTCACTATTTTCAAAAAGATCTGAAAGCTTCTTTTGTCTGCGTACATCAATAAAATAATGTTAATTGGTACAGGCAGAAGATTCAAATTATAGTTTCAAATGAGGTACAGTAATATATGTAAATTGGAAAAGGAATGAGAAAAACACATCAAGTAAATTAGGTAGATACTCAAACAAAAATACTACAAATTAACATGAGAGAAATAGTGGAATTTAAGTGAAAATTAGAAAATTAATTCTTTCTTCACTCAGATATTTCTCATACAATTTTCAACACTCCTCCAAATTCCACTTGATATGATCAAAACATACCAGATTGCTAATCATATTTCAATCCAGACATTTAGGGTGATAAAATATCTGCTCCATTAGTTGTCTTTCACAGGCTTTAGACATTCAACCATTCTGCCATACTTCAAGAAGTTAAAAGATCAAAGGTAAAAAACCTTCTAGTAATATTTTTAAGCTTACTTTAGGTAGATTTAATGCATGTTCAAAGCATTAAAACAGTCTTCAGTAGGTGACACATAAATGTACCTCGGGATATGTGGGGTTTTTTTTCAATTACAGAGAAAAAAAATTCAGCTCCAGAAATTCCTTCATATACCCTGGCTGTGAATCTTCAACTCATCCAAATCATTCTAGATAATTCATAATTGTAATGTTGGAGCTGTAGGGGTTCATAGATTTGATAATCAAACCTGTTAATGAAAAAAAAATTAATTCTGTCTTCCTTCTCATTAACTCATGTTCATTTTAGAGAAAAAGCCTCAAACCATAGAAGCAAAATATTCTCCATTTTCATGCTGCGTGCTTCAAGTTTTGTAAGACATTTTGTAAGACTAGGTGAACACAGTTCAAGACACAAGGTCAAATATTCATACAGAATGTGCCTTTCAGAACTATACCATATAAATTGCATTAAGCTTCTGTTTGATTCTGAATCTGGGTTGATATTTGAGATGTTGCGTTGAAACAGAAACATGATTTGAAAATGAATTTCCTGATTTTTTTTTTCTATTACTCACCTATTGAGTCAGTCTTGGGGTGAAATTTGAGACATGCAAACTACATTTTTTTGAGAAAACAAAGTCAGAAGCTTCATTCCAAAATCTCTCCAAACACCTGACATGACATTTGATTTATGTAATTAAAGTCAAAATCAATGTGTGGATAACCTTTCCTGCAGATCCATGGTACATACTTAGAGTGTTATGGTTCTTTTTTCAGAAAGCTGTAATCTATATGTGCAGCAGAGACTGCATTTGTTTAACAACCCACTTGAAAACAGACATAAGGGAAATATAAGAGCCTACTGATGCACTTCCCTTGCACCAAGTTCCTTGCTGTGAGGAGATGTAGCAGAAGTCTAGTCAGCAGTGAAATATTATTCTAAAATGGTTGCAATATTTCAGTGACACCATCTTGTGTATCTTTTCAAGAACTGACCTGAGATATTTCCAAGTGGCATACAAGTATGCAAATATTTTTATAAAATGCTTAAGGAAATTTAAAGTTTGGAAGTTCATAATAATTTACTGAATATTGAGCAAAAGGTTTCTTTGCAGTGACAGGAGAACAAGAGCTTCTCCCTCTTTCACAATTTTCTTCTGGTGGTAGTAAAATTTTGTTTTGCTTCTGTGACGCTTTCCTGCAGACCTCTGCAAAAGGCTGGGTGAAAACAGTTCCAAAATTAAGTAGGTTTTTCCAGGCTCTCATACCACTGAGGAGAAAAGGAAGACTCATGCAACTATCAAGGTACATATATTAGCAAAAAGACAGGTCTAGAATGGTGAAGGGGACTTAAATGAGCAGTGAGGTGAACATGTTAAACTAGAGATCTTGCTTTCTTAGTCAACAGCCTCTGTTAATTCATTGATAACGGGCAAATATTTAGGCAATAACTTGCCCTCTCCTTTATATTGGGTGTTGAAACTGTAATACAGAGATAAGCTTCATTGCTGCCTGTATGGTCTCATCTTATATAGCATCTGGAGTGACAGGCAAGAGCATAGTGTGAAGTTGTGGTGTGGCCTCCAGCTGGCCCTCCACCAGTCAAGTATCATGTCCCAACACCGGATGAAAGAGGCTGCGTAGTGTGGTTCAAATGGATCAAACTACCCCATTCCCCCACCTGACTCTCTGACCCTATTTCGAAACACTGAAGTTGTCATGGAAGCCTGAAAAATAAGAAAAGGATGTTCATGCCTTACTTTATGAATGCCCTAATTGTATAATTCCAAATATAAGTGATGGTATGTTGTTATATGTTTGCTTGCAGACAGAAATGGTTGCTTGGGAAGAGCTGAAACTGCTCTCTCTGATGCAGATTTGCTTGCCAGTTTTGGCTAACCATTTCTCAAAAAGTGTGTCCATGTATCTAGTGAATATATCTTACACTTATTCTGGTACTGTCTTCCTTCAAATATTTTCCTATTACGAATGTAACTGTTAACCTCAAACTTTACTAAGGATACTTGTTTCCAAATAGCACCAACTGAGAAATGAGAAACGTTGCTCTTGTCATGAAGGAACAAACACTTAGCCTTCTATGGTGAGAAAGTGAGTCATTAGGTATCAGCAGAAGGAAAAAGGATATTGTAGCCCCTGTATTCATTGTAGAAAGACAAATAGAAAAATAAATTTTCTATAGAAATGTGATAAGACAATTCTGCCCAAATATGCCAGTTTTGATAAAGTGAGCTCCACACATTTTGTGAATGTGAAGAATTTTGGCATTTTTACAAAAAAAAAAAAAAAAAGAGAATGGAGAAAAAAGGTATAATTCAGCCTAAAATGGTAATATCTCAATATGAAACGCATTTAGAATAGACAGTCCACTATATTTTTACCCCAGAAAGAAGAAACCATAGGAAATATCTACAACTGAGAAAAGGCGTAAAATAATTTTTCATTAGAGTGTTCAGGAATATTATTAATGAGAAAAATAATGAATTGTGCGCGTGTGTGTGTGAGGTCGGAATTTGACCTATTCTTCTTTAATACACTAATGTGATCTTTATGGATAATCAGTTATCCAGTTCAACTCCCTGTGACCCAAACTAGTGGAAACCTTTGGAAAACATTCTCTAGAAGTTTGCACATTCATTAACTATTATCAATCAGTACAGTTTTACTTTTTAGCTGCAGCTATGAAAAATGCATGAAGGCAGAGATGAACTCTGGTTTGTGGCATTTGTTGTGAAGCCCAGAAGCAGCAGCAACTCGCAATCTATCATGCATAAAAGCAGAAATAACTTTTATGAGTCCAGTCATGTAAAGCTTGAATAGTCAGATTCATGAAATTCTCTGAGATTTGGATTAAATTTAAACCATTCTATACAGTTCTACTTTTGATTAGAGCTCTGTGTGCAGTGAAAAAGCTCCCATTTGAATGGAACTTATATTTTTAAGAAGTTTGAATGTGCTAGAATTTAAATTGAGTTCCAAGCTTGATCTTAAATTGTACAGTGGGTCAATTTACATTCAGTGTTAAGGGGTGGGGGGTTTGGGGCGGGGAGGAGAAAGCACTACTTTTTATATTTTAGCTATGGATCAAAGTTCATAAATATAAGGATCAAAACATGATGGAATTTTACTATTTGCTTTTATGAAATTATGAAGCATGAAGTGCCCAAATGAAGAATGTAAGTTAAATAATAGAAACTCTACAATGTTAATTATTTTTACTTTTGAAGAAAATCAATAAAAAGTCCTTTCCATTTCCACTTCTCTTTTCTTCACATTAAAAAATATATAAATAAATATAAATAAATAAATATATATAAATAAATAGCACAGTTGCACTGTATTATATATATATATTCCAGCCATTTACCTTTTCACTTTTTACCTGTGGTTCATAGCATAGATCTAGCAATGATGAGAAAAAAAAAATTGTAGATCAATTTGCATCACAAACTAGTAGCATTTAATGTTTTGTATGTTTAAATTCTATATAAGTATCAGCCACTGTGGCTTTCACATATTTTCTGTAGATGCAGAAAAAATCACTGAGGCTTAGAATTTATTTCAATATCTAAATAAATTCTCAGCTCATCATTCAGATGACTTCTGGACTGCAAATAAAGTCATACAATGCATGAAGAGATTAAATCACACATCTGGATTCCTGCAATGTATAAATATAAATACATACATACACACACAAGCACCCCCCAATACATACAGCTAAGGTTTAAATCCAGATACTTTGATCTGAGCCTCTTCTTTGGCTGTGGTTCAGACTAGACTAGAATAGCTTGGCTTCTCTTCCCCTGATCTGCAAGCTTAAATCTCTAATTTGTAGGAAGACAAAAGCAGACATTCTCATAAATCTATTTAAAGAAGAAATCTCTGGCAAGGTTCTAGCATTTGGGGCCAAACCCTTGCAAAATAGATAGCACAATTTTAATTTTACAGCCTAGGCTTAGAAGTCCCGTTGCATAACAGAAATTGGCTTTTTTGCAGGATCAGGTCCCAGCTGTGAAACACAAATCCTCAAAAGATGTTGTCAGGTGTTTAATTTTAAAGTCTACAATTTCTTTCACAATACAGGTTTATAAACTTTTCTATTTTTATATCAAAACCTACTAAGAAATTATATTTTAATTGATATTGTTATTATTGTTGTCTGAAAATGCAGTCTTTTAAAAGAAAAACATTACTGTTAACTTTTTAAAACATTGTGTTTCAAAGGACAGTATTTGACCTTTTCATATCTTTAGGATTACTCATTAGAATACAACATTAGGTATGATTTGATTGACCTGGAGGGAACGCAGAAATTCATAACTTATGGAATTCTGAAAATTCTAAACAAAAAGCCTCACAAACCCTTATTTGTAAACTTTTCAATTAATATCAACTTTTCAGGAATATCAACCTTTCAAAAATTCTAATATATTAAGTATGGACATTATCTACTAATTAAATTAAACCTGTAGGAACTACAGATTAAACTTTCTAAAGATAATTTTGGTGTTAATTTTGAAAAGTGTTTGTAAAAAAGGATTTATTTTTCTTAATGAAACTTAGGTCACCCAGAGATAGACAACATCATAATCCCTCTGAATTTAATATTCAGAATTTTCTGCAGAGTTACCAATAAGCAAATTTATTTGCTTGTCATGTTTGTATCCAAGTGTGCCTGAAGGCTTAATTTATATTACTTTTAATACTGGGGGCTCATGGAACTACACATGATATTTTCTGCTTAGGATATTTCTCCACAGTTTTTTTACCTAGACTTTATGCCTTTGCCACAGGATTCTCAATAAAATCTTCAGGATAACATGTTACTTTAAAATTTAAAGCACATGTAATAAGCAGTTTACCTGGTGTGTAACTGTTGCATAATATATATATCTTTTCTCTACAACATGGAACTTCTCTCAAGCCAATAGTTTGCAAAAGAAAGATAATGGGGATAATTGTAATTATATCAAAGCTGTTTACCTGCTGGTCACTTGTAGGCTTGCATTCCTTCGGAAAGAAGATGCACTTTGTAGCAATCAGGCATCAAGATTATATTTATATATACTAGCAATAAGGATGAAAATGTCTCATTAACACCAAAATACTTGAAATTTTAGAATAATCAATATACTGATGTGCTAAAATTTAACTAGTTATTATAGAGAGCATCCTTTCTATCCAAGTAGCACCCAAATAATTTGTGTATAATGCAGTGGAATTTTGGGGAGAATTTTGACACATTCTAAGAAATCTCAGTAACTCAGAGAAACTATATGAAGAATTAGTAAATCCTTTTTCTGTATAACTGAGTTACACGACCTTTTTACAGTCTGCAGCTTAATTTCTTCAAAAGTCCGTTGCCAGTCTTAATGCACCCTGTTTTTCTCAATGCTTTTTACTTTTCCTGAAGATATAGTGAAGAAAAGCATAGCAATATTTTGAAAGTGAATGAAAGAAATCCAATTAATTTAGTTAATAATATAATCTGATGGGTGATTCCTGTTCTTGTCAATGATGGCACATATTTTCTATTCAGGTTCTTCTGAGACTATAATAATTGCATCTGCTTTCTTTCTTAGATTTTGTTTGGTTGGTTTGTGGTGTGTTTTTTTGTGCTTTTTTTTTTTTTTTTTTTTTGGGTTTTCTTCTGTTTGCTTTTTTTTGTGGAGGGGGTAAGTTGACCCTAGAATATTGGAACAGTGTTTTAGTCATCATTTATACAAAACTTTAGTACATGCAATATATATCTACAATTTCTACATTTTGTCAGTGTAGGAGCTGATGAAGAAGTTAAGGAAGTGTGGACTTTGCTAGCTGAAGAAATTTGTAGGAGATCATACCTGCACCAGGGATTACAAGCGATATATGAGGGAGATTTAGGGTTCTACCAGTAGTAGAAATATTTGGACAGGGAAGGTACATGAAGGAAAGAACAAAGCAGCAGTTGCACAGGGAGTCCTAAAAATTGTGAATGTCCACAGCTGAGAAATTACAAGGATCTAGCAAGAAAAAATTGACATAAGGAGAAGAAAGGGGCACAGGCACAGATGCAGGTTAAGCTGTTTATCAAAATTAGGTAAAAGATTAGCAAAATTATATCAGAAGAAAAAGGATCTTCAGTGACATGGGATATTCAAAAGTGGGACATCTACCTACCTTTCCAGCTATTAAAGCTACAGCTGGAGTAAGGTTTTACCTGGGTTCATTGTAGACACTGGTCTCCCTCCTGCAAGCCTAGGAAAGCCTTTGCCCATATGAAGAGAGGCTGAAGTTACTTGGCTTGTTCAGCCTGGAGAAAAGCACACCAAAATGAAAAATCTCCAGACATCTCCCACTTCACTGATGATATTAATTTTGGACAACCAAACCACGGCTGCCCAATTCCCTCCTATAGCTTCCCTTGGCCTCCTCTGAAAATCGTGCTATATAGCACTTTAAATACTTATGCGGAGGGTGTGGGACAGCACAAAGGTCAAGCCATATCAAACATTCTGTTTACTAGCATTTTAGTTTAATAACAAATAGCAGAAATAATAACTGTGCAAGTTTAATATCAAGTAATAACAGCAAAAACTGTGGCAATCTTCCAGTGTGATCTTAACTGGCAGCTTTGCTATCAAGACAGGATGGAGAATGTGAGACTATAATAAATTATATGAATTAAAGTCTGATTGTTTTCACCAGTTAATATTTCTGTGAAGAAATGTTTAATCTCTTCAGTGAGGATTCTCCATTGATTTATTGCATTATAGGCATTCAAAAGAAGTCATTCCCGGGATGCAGCTAAGAAAATGTTCATTTTAAATGTACCTTATACGGAAAAAAATAAAATATGCCTAGGTAGGAAGCAATAATTAGGGTTGCTAGATAGCAGAGTACAAAGAAGTAAATGGGTGGAAATATTTTGGAAGCAACACACCTCATGGACAGGCCTATAAGCATAAAGCACAAACATCAAGAAATCATGGAGTTCCACTATTAGGATGCTACACCCTAAGACTACCACTTATGCATGGAAAAGCACTATTTACTAAGGTAGCATCAGAGACACAAAACATTTCTACAAAAATATGACTCTATCTCATAATATTAAGAAATATTTCTGAGAACACATTAAAATACAAAGTTTTAACTAGAATTACCTTAAAGATGTAGATAACATATGCATCTTGAATCAGCCCATCTACAGCCATAAATAGGCATATGTATACTACACAGCTACTACACTAAACTTTGCTCCCTGCTCCCACAATCATGACAGCTTGCTTGTAAAGGGTTTCCACAAACTGACTGCATTTTTTACAAATAACTTGTTGTTAACAAGACAATAAATAAATTTTAAATACAATAATTTTATCAAAATATTAATTGAAATAGAAAAACTCCAAGAATAAGATGTCTGACAAAGAAAATGTCTCTTGTCCCTCCCTCTCTTCCTTCACTCATTTGAACAACTAAATCCAAAATGTCTGCCAAATAAAAAGTAACTGAATCCACAACTTTGTCTTATATGGGAAAATGGAATTGTCCTATTCAAATAGCTAACATAGATACTAATATCAGCAATTCAAAGAAAAATATTATATTACTTATTTAGAGAATAATACCTGTTATATGTCCTTAGACTTTATTTTGCTGGACAAAAGTCTATTGGTAGAAAGATTATAATCTCAATTGAACTTTAAATATAATGATCACTGTAAATTGAACTACTGTCATATATGGAGTATATGTAAGTACTCTAGCTGATTTCAACCAAAGGAGGCTCAGAGATCATATAAGCATTGGACCAAACACTTAAAACAAACCAGACAGCTTAAATACTAACAAGAAGACTTCCACTAAGTTACATATAACAATAGGCTTTTACCAGAATAAACTAGAAACAATGCTATGCATCCTAACAACATTTTCACAGATTCACAGAATATTCTGAATTTCTGTCTTCGTGCATTACAGTCATATCTGTAGTTTATAGTATCATCTATGGTGATATGAGTAAGACTTTGATATGCCTTGTTCATAGTTGCTACCTTTGGAAAAGTAAAAATAGCAGAACATGTGCAAGAGTCAATACATTCTGCTTAGGATTTATTTATTTAGAGTATTTGGCCTACAAATCTGTAGCTCTACCCTAGAGAAAAGGAACAACCACAGACCTTGGACAAAATCTTCCTTCAGTGTGGTAATGATGCTTAAAGGAATTCTATTAGTATTCCTCCATGTATTTGTACTGTACCATATACTTAACACAGTATCATGGATTGTTTGAAACATTGCTTGGATCTGATAATGGATCAGAACTGATTAATGCAGTGAACAGTTCCCAACCCTTCCACTGTTTTGAGTTGTCCCTTTAAAATCAACAACTGCTTCAGAAAACTAACTCATGAGATGTGCCTTTCTAATAAAAAATTGAAAGACATGTTTTTTTTCATTCTTTTCCCTTTTCTTCCCTTTGCAAGTACCAAGAATTCATGTGAACAGCTGTTTTCTTGTTGGAAAAGGACAATGAGGAAGGGAAATCAACTTAAAAATGTTATTTTTCTGTAAGTTGTAGTGCTTCTTGGTATTTCCAGGCAGAAAGGAGGCAGCTGCATTCTGTCTCAGCTTGAATTCATAAACCTAACTTGATCGCCTTCTGAAGAATTTATGAATCATGGTTAATAATCAGCTTTAGGCCCTTCTGAGGAAAGAATCACATTTTGAAGCTACAAAGGTCCACTAAATAGCCCACGGGAAATGACCCTGCATCCCATTAAATATAAAACCTCACTATTATAGGACTGTGTCAAAGGGAAAACATTTCAGTCTCTGCTCCCTTCAAGTGTCAGAGAGCTCCCTCTGCCTAAATGCTTTATTAAGATTGAGGAAACATACCAGATTCCTACTTCTCAGGGAAAACAGTTTTCTTCTTCTTGAAAAAGTTTTGTTCCTTTTACTTTGGGGGAAAGAAAACAAGCCATTTCCTTTCTTCATCCCCATATATTCATTATGGTCCACTTTTTTTTTAAAGGGCTTATCTTTCTTTTATCTATTTCATATGCCTGTGGCAAACACCATAGCTGTCTTCTTTCTATTCCAGGAATTGGCTACAGTGTATTCTTTATCTTAGTTAGAACAGGTTGCTATTTTCCTATTTAAATGGAAGATATGGATTGAAAGTCAGATGTGAAGGTCAGAGAAGTGGTTCTTAGTTTATTGCAATTTACGTCTTTGCAGGCCAAATTTTGTTTGATGGAAGGTACAATCACAAACAAATGATCGAGAAATAAAGTGAAATTCACATTTCCTTTAATAATATATTTAAGTTTTCCAGGCATAAGTGGCCCCCCATCTAGTTTGCTGTCTCTTCAATTGCAATAATGGTATTTGCCACAACTTCTACAGAAAAAGTAATTTAAAAGGCTTTCATGTTTTTTTAGGGAGCATACATACAAGGCATGTGAAAGTGAAAAGAAGACAAATAGAACAGGTAGACCTGTGGCTGTTGATACCCATTGCGTGATTTAAGAAGTAATAGCAACAAATTATGATAGATAGGAATATCTTGTCTTTCTCCATTTGTGAAGGGGAAAGTTTAACCAAATTATTTTCTGATACAACCATACTGACTTAAGTCCACTTTCCATAGCCTATAAGACCTTTGCTATAAAATTTCTTGGCATAACTGATGGCTGTTCAGAAGTTCCTTAGACTTTATACATTTGGCACAATATAAGTAGTTATAAGAAGCTATAAAGACTATGAAAGCCAGTCATGCTAGCAAGTTACCACCACCACCAAAAGCCATAAATTCTAATATCAATATAAAAACAAGATACCTTCAGTCACTTGAGGTATGACAAAGAATCTTCATTGTGAGGAAAGAAAAATTGAATGAAAAAGAGGAATGCCAATATGTCAGAGTCCAGAAAATAATATAATTACATTCTGATTCCCTTATCTGAAAAATCTTAAAGAAGAAAGGTCTCTGAAAGTAATCAGTGTGTGACTGCCTTCAACAAATTTGACATGATCTTACAGTATTTTAGCTACAAAAACCAGCAAAAACAAATTTCAGTTGCCCACAGAGAGATTTCATTTCTGAAAGCAGAGGAGTACCTTTTTATAGCTGCCTTCCAGTCTTGGAATATTGCATGCATTTTTGGAAATTGTAAGAAAAATTATAAAAATTGTAAGAAAAATGATAAAAATTTCCATTAACTTCGAAAAAAAAAAAAAGGAAAAACCCTATCAAAACTTGTGAAGGAAATAAAATTAACTGAGATGGATAAAAAAAAAAACCTCAATGGCTTTTGAGCTGAAAGAAAGCTAAGCACCATGCTCTGGCCTGTCAAGAAACCATTTATATAAAAAAAAAACAGGAAGATGAGTTGTATAATGACAATGTTGAATGTTTGTCTTCCAACACAGAATGAAGGGTCTTTCTGCTCTGGATTTGTGCAAGTTTCGGAGAATCCCATAAATCTCATAAAATATGCAAACACAAATGCTTATTTGTAAATCACTTCTCTCCATGCATCAGCTTTATATGATTTTCTTTTTCTCATACTATGTTGAGCTTCGATTATTTTTGAATGGCCTGTTGTCTTTGCTCCAGTGAACAGTCACCTATTTTTCCAGCCTGCTGGAATAAAATATTATTTAAAAAAGGTCCAGATGGTATATGTTTGATGAATAAATCTTAAACCTGTTTTGTGTTGTCTCTTACATTCATGTCTCTTATATTAGCAATATTTTGCATGAAAGTTATAGAATAGATTGCCAGAGAGTGTCACACTCTTGACAAGTGGAACATGCAAACGCAGGAATTCACTGTTACAATAATCCAATGGTAATATTTAAAGTGCTAAAATATTTAAAAAATAAAGTCTAATGAAATAAATACTAGTCTAGCTGCAATGATTATACTTCCAAATATATTACAGCTACAATACTATATATACAAAACTTTCAACTGTATTTCCTCCTTTCTATGGCATTACTCTTTCTCTTTGTTCCTCTCTAAGTTCCTAAGGTCACTGGCTAATATTCTGGGAGGGGAAATTGTTACAGCAAGTCATCAGCAGTCCAGGAGCATTTGGTGGTGATGTTAACAGTGTCATCCTCCTGATAATAACATATGCTTAGAGCAACTTTGTGTGTTTGCTAACATGCTCTACACCTTGCTCTTAGTTTTTCTGAAAGTCCAGGCTGCATCCAATCTTTTTATGTACTTACAGGTTTTACGTACAATGTATATTTGTCCTGTGCATTCTGCTTTCTTTATTATGACTAAACAAGGTTTCATCCAGGTGACATTCCTGTGAGGAACAGTATTTGGGCATTGGTCAGTTGCTTATAACTCTGGAGTCTTCAAAGTCACCATCCCGCTACTATTTCAGGAAGTTCTATATCATTCCTTATCTTTATTAATTTATGCTGCATTTTATTCCATGACAATGAATCCCTCATTCCATTTGTTATTATTGTGTATTAATTACAAAATGTACAGAACAAAAACAACTGTTCAAAATCGAGCAAAAGCTAAGTCAATGCAGGTAACTGTTACCTGATCATTAAATGAGCTAAAACCTCCACAAACTAAAACCTTATCTCCAGGCAGGCTAAGAAAAGTCCAGATCCTTAGGTCTAAAAGAAGACTTCTTTTAGGGACTTCTTACAGGGAGTAGCAACTCAAAATTTATATGGCTAAAAGGCTACATTGAATAGTAAAGAGGGAGCTGTTCATGAGCGTTGAGCACAAGAGTTCACAGTAGATACTGAGCAACAGTGCAACCACTACTTACATCTCTTTGGGCACTCAGTAAGTCACAATATGAAAAATCCACTTGGGAGAGGAGAAAAAGTATGGGATAGAAACTGGAGTCTCTCCAGCTCCTTCTGGAGTATGATTTTCTTGAGACAAATCTGGTTTGAGACGAGCAGCACAAAACTTGAATAAACTCACAAGCTTTTAAACCGTATCTCCACCGAAAGTTCTTAGCTTCTTCTTCTGTTTATTTATTTAGGTTATTAGCCTAGCCTGTGGATTTAGCTTGTACAAAGAAAAAAAGTAATTGGCAACTATCCAGTAATTACTCCAGAGAGATTTTATTTTCTCATAACACAAGGTTGTGATCATTATTAGCCTTCTGTGTCATGTACAAAATGGTTGAATCCTACCTCATTGTCTCTTATGCCCTTCCTGTACTGAGGACAACCTCACAAATATGTCATATGTACTCTGCAGGACAGAGCAAAAATGTCATTAGAACTTTATGGAAACAGACACTATGATTTCATGTGCAAAACTCTGCTTTCTTGGTGGCATATATATTCCATTATAAACTATTAACAACATAGCTAACTATTGCACAGCACATACTTAAATGTATAATACAGAATCTATGCATAGCTCTAAAACAGAAATGGAAGAGCTCATTTTATAACTAGTGTTTAGATTCTTTGATTAAAGCCAAACTGTTCTTCGGTTTCTGAGTCCATACAGTTATATTTGGCCCAAGGAGGATGTACTACTGTGCAGAGCAGGTTAGCCAGGAGTCTGATAAAATATGCACTTGTTTGTTCAGTTCCTGGGCTGCTGATTCACTGGTTTGGAAACTCCTTCTGACAGAAAGCATCTTACTAAATATATTTAAATTATCTTGTGGATACAGATGTATCCAACAACAGCAGAAAAGTAAAGCCATATACTGAGAATTGGTTATGTCACTTGAATGTGAATATTTAGTTTTACATCTCTAGACCTCATGGTGCTTTATGACAGTGGAAACTGAATCACAAAATGATAAAAAAAATTGTACAGCAACTATCTCTTCAAGATTTGATAAAGATTTTGGGGCAAGCACCAGGTTTTACCTTCTGCTATAAGGACCCAATAAGACAAAAAGTGTCACAAAAATGTCTGTGATTGTTTCTCTGATACAGAAAAAATGAAACAGAAACAATATTTTATTAAATCCAGGAGAATACCTGAAAATGCTGGCCACACTACCTTGGGTTCATAACACTTATGCAGATTCCTTCTTCCTGTATTTTTTAAGTTCAACAAGCATAAAAGCTTTAGGAAGAAAACTGGAAAAGAAAACTCTTAATTATCAAAATCATCAAGTGTTTTAAGCATGTCTATAGTAAAAGCATTTTTAAGACTCATGGGTCCTTTTCTACATCAAAATAAGTTTTTCAAACATTTTTGTGTATAAGATCATAATATTTTATGATTTATTCCCAAACACTTTGAAGCAAAAAGAAAGGCCCTCAAATTTCCCCCAGGAGAGGAAGAGGTGAAAGATTTTTCTTCAATCTGTAAAAGCAGCTCCTTAACAGACATACAGCTTATTTGCTTAGACAAAAACCTGAATGCAACTCTAAGAATGAACTAAAGCTACTGAAAAGAAAAAAATATTTTCTACATAAAAGGTTATTTATAGATCTCACCTGGGATTAGCCAATAATTTCTTTCATATGTGAATCAAATGCATCAAGAACGGAAAGTAATTAAAATATGATATATTACATCAAAAGACAGACATTTAGAAGCACATCTGCAGCCTACCTATGGGAAGACACAGGAGAAAACTGACACAAAAAAATGCCTGTAAATGTGAACTGAGCAAGTAGCCACAGGTTACTAGTTCAAAACATAACTTATATTTGACATCTGGATTTTGTGACCTGCCTTAAAAATTAAAAGAAAATAAAAATATGAAGTGGTGTAGTATAGTCTGGAGCTATAATTCTATATCTCTAAGATATCCCTGCTAAGCTATATTTTGCTTAACTTATCTTAGGTGTTACAAGAGAATGCTCATCATTGCAATCCTGACAATGTCACTGAAGTTAATTATGCAAGTATAATTAAGCCAGAGTCAGTCACTTCTTACAGGAGTGCATCCGGTTGAAAAATCAGCATGTTTTTAAACCTATTCAGTACTTTTGTATGTACAATTCTGGACATACAGAAAGAATTATTTCTGAGAAAAAGACTACTGGATTTTGGGCTCCCTACAGTGACTGAAATGATTAAGTGCCAGTTACAGGAAACATTTAAAAATATGTAAAATTATGGTGGTGCATGGTACCGCCATGGCTTGTTTGCCCTCTGACAGTTCTCATATTTCTATACACAATGAATTCACAGCATATGACTGGAGTGCTCTAGTCAGGAACATGGGAATCCTGCCTGCAAATGGAAGCTACTTATAAGGGAAGTTACATGTGAGATGTGATTCTATTTTGTCAGAAGATTAAGTAACACAATATCACACAATGCCAAGCTATGTGAGCCCTCCAGCACAGTGCCAAGACAGAGATATAAATGCTTTCTTTGATCAAATGTCCATTCTGTGCCAAGATTGGCATTTGGAAACAGACCAAACAAGAAGACAGCTCCAGAGTGAATATATAAATGTTCACATACAATAGGCAGAATATAGACTCCTTCACTGTGCAGAACCAATGCAAAAATGAGCTCATCCATGACAATGTATCCATGCTCATTGAGGAAAGAGAGGTTTCAACATTCAGGAGATCCAAAAGTTTAATTTGTTTTTTGTGAAACAAAGATCCATTCTCACAAGTTCAAAACATATTTTTGAACCAGAAGAAGGGCACACCTGCAGTATTTATGCTATCATTGACTGTTCTCATCTAGGCATAGAAATAATAGTCTAATTTTGACTGTACCAATTGTGAGCCTCTGCTAGGTTGATCATGTCTGAACTCCAGGTACCCACTAAACCGGCCTTATCCCTTGTCTTCTCAGGGACAGGGAAGAGAAAATATATAAAAGGCTTGTGGGTCAAAGTAAAGACAGGGAGAGTTCCCTCACTGATTACCATCATGGGCAAAACAGAATTAACTTAGGGAAAGTTAATTTAATTTATTGCCAACAAAATCCAAATAGAATAAAGAAAAAAAGAAAAAAAAAAAAAAAAAAAGCCAAAAAATACCTTTACTCCACTCTTCCCTTCATCCCTGGTTTGACTTCACTCCCAATTTCCTCAACACTGCAGGGGGATGGAGAATGGGGCCTGCATCATATTCTGTTTTAGCTGCTCCTTCCTCCTCAGGGGAAAGCCTCCTTGCATTCTTCCCCTGCTACAGCATGGGGTCCCTCCTATGAGAGGCAAACCTTCATGACACAATGTGGGTCACTTCTATGGGGTGCCTGTACCCCCAGGTACAGACTGCTCCAGCATGGATCCCTGAAAGAGTCACAAACCCTGACAGCAAACTTACTCCACTGTGGGCTCCTCTTCTCACAGGGACACAGGTGCCCCCAGGAGCCTGCTCAAGTGGGGACTTCCCATCACAGCCTCCTTTGGACATCCACCTGCTCTGGTGGTCTTCTCCACAGGCTGCAGCTGGATCTCTGCTCCCCTGCAGACCTCCATAGGCTGCAGGGGCACAGCTGGCTCACCATGGTCTGCAACGTGGTCTGCAGGGGAATCCCACCTCCTGCACCTGGAGCAACTCCTGCCCCTCCTTCTTCACTGACCTTGGTGTCTGCAGAGATTTTTCTTTCACATATTCACATTCCACTGCCCATCTGAAGTTGTTTGTTCTCCCTGCCCCCCAACCCTTCTTAAATCTATCTGCCACTGTTGCTGATGGCCCTGTCCTTGGCCAGAGTCAGGTTCACCATGGGGCCAGCTGTCGTTGGTTCCATGGGATAAAGGGGAAGCTTTGAGCACCTCCTGGTTGAAGCCACCCCTGTAAGGTAGGCAACACTTGCAACATTTATAAATGACTATGAACACATTTATTGTATAACAATGATATTATTATACAAGCAAATAGTTGATAGACATTGATTTACACTTTTTATTATTTTTCTATAGCATGAAAGGACACTTCAGTTGAGGAGAGGTACTGAAATCCTATAGAAAGCCTTGATGGAAACAGGACTAGCACTGTTCCATTTAGTTGGGTCATGCCTACAAACTTCAGAAGGAAATAGCATTCTTATTGTTTCATGCAAATCTATCAATATTTATCTTTATAAATAAAATGAAGGACACAAATAAAAGGCTGTTATTTACATTATTAACATAATATTACTAAGAAAAACATGTAGTTGGACTGATCATAGTCTTTTTATTAGCACACATTTCAGAGATATCCCAAATTATCTTTTAGTTGGTTTCCTTATTAATTCAGCTAGAGAAGACACATCATTACAAGATTAAAATGGTATTATTATTGCTGGGTGAATATGAAGCTTACTGGAAACAATAGTTGTTGTGACAACAATCACTGAAAAAGAAAATTAAATACATCTAAAAGTACTACTGATAAGGCTATAGTCAGAAGTCTCTTTTTAATCTACATTATAACAAGTTAGTATTTTTTTCTTTCATGTTGCTAAATTATACATATAATAGACTAAATTGCACCAGCATTAGCACATTACTGTAGTTCTTCACCTCCTTAAGAGTAGGAAATATTTACAAATTTTCCAAATATGGTATATCTTGACTCTTGGAAATACTCATCTACATGATTCATGAAAAAGAAAGTTGTTTTGAGCAGGTAAGAACAATAAAGACAAAGAAATATTTTGCAATGCAAATAAAAGAAGATGAAAAAACCAAGCACTTCCATCAGTCTGACTGTAAAATCATAAGACTGAAGAGTATGATATGCATTAAGCATAATTATATACAAATGCATACTTTGAAAATGAACATCAAAAGTGTGTTTATATTGCAATGAAATTAAGCACATGTCCCAGTTAATATTAATAACTTCCTTGTTATATGAGTGTGCTTTCATTTTAAGAGCATTTTATTTGTAGTCTTTGCCACTGAGTTGGATTCTCTGTTTCAGTTCTTAGACCAAAACTACATCAGTAGTCTGCTGCTGTGGGCAAAGAAGTTTCCTAGCTTGTCTGCCACTGCCACTTCCAAATGGGGTATTACAGAATCATATATGTGATCCTATCTAAAGTCCTCTTATATGGGCTCTTCTAGCTGACAGGTAGCTGTACAATTGGAGGAAAAAATGCATCAGAAAATACAGTAAAATAAATCAGTGGGACAGTTCACATAAGTTAAAAATAGGGAGAAATTATTCAGAAATGTTGCTCTGTGATATAGAAAGCTTGGAGTTAAGTGCTAACAAACTTTTTTTTCCCCAATGATTCCTGGACAACCAACAATTCTTAGGCCAAGACAAACAAGAAATCTGCAAGGAGAAATAATTCTCCTGGTCCTGAGTCAATCTATATGAAATTGTCATAACTCTTGTTGAAGCACCACTATAGAACAAACTTAATCTCAACAGTTTTGTGTGAATAATGAGATGAAAAAACTGTCTTGCAATATTTACAAAGAGAACAATGTGAAAGTAACATAGGTACTTAATAAGAAACTAAAAAGAGCCCCTGTAAAAGCAAAATCTTCACTGGAAGTTTGGGAATGATTTGGATCCTCTTGTTTGAGTCACAACACAAATGCATACATTTTCCAAGGTTAGAGGAAGAAAAAAGGAAATCAGCATGGGCAAACAGCAGAGTAAGGAAGTAGGTTAAAATTAAAAAGCAATCCTTCAAATACATGATGTTCAATCTGAATAACAACCAGAAAAGTACATGAACTTTGGTAGCTTAAATGTAAAAACATACTAATGCCAGACAAAACAAAACAAAACACAAACAAACAAACAAACAAACAAAAAACAAAAACAAAAAAACAAAACAAAACAAAAAAAAAAAACCCCAAAAAAACCCAAACAAACCAAAAAAAAACCAACAAAAATCTTATCAGGAAAAATGAGTACCTGGATGAGATGACAGCATAGATTACAATATAGCAAAAAGAACTAAATTAATATTTTGAATCTCCCTGCATCAGATACATGTCAGAAAATTTTTTGTTTGTTTGTTTTAAGTCAGAACTTTTCTTTGCAAAGAACGCAAAAGAGAATAAAAATATCACATTTAAATGTCAGGGGCACAGCTCATAGGACAACTTGACAAATTAAGGATATTACATCATCAAAGCCAAACACATGCTTTCAAGACCTATGCTGAAATTCAAGGCATAAGTGTCTGAATTATGGACTGAATTATGGACTGTGTGCCTTCACACTTAAAATTGTCTTTATACCAGAGTACTAGAAGGGGACTTTGTAAACTTACTGATCAATAACCTGTACTGTGAATGAAACAGAAAATAAGACAAAGTCTGGGGTCTCTGCAGAGACTCTTAAGGAAACTAAGTAGCCATGGTATAAGAGAAGAATCTACCCTGGATAAATAAATGGCTATAAATTAGAATGCAGTGGAAAAAATGTTTTTTTTTTTTTCATACAGAAGAGAATAAACTGTCATGTAAAGAAGATGAATAACTATGTGAAAAAATTTCTGATCATGATGATTTATTTGGGATCTTAAAAAGAAGAGTGGGATGTAGAGAGTTGCAAAAGGACTACATAGCCCTGAGATACAGGATGATAAAAACTGCAAGATGGGATTTAATGCAAATAAATGTGATGAGCATATGGAAAAACAAATGTAATTTTATGACAGGTGGGTAATTTTATGATGGGGGTGGGTTCTAAGATGACTGCTAACAGTAAGGAATGAGCTCATAGAATACAATAAATATTTTCACACAATTATCACTTCAGGGTTCACTAAAAGGAAGAAAACCCCAAATGTTAAGGTTTAATAAGTAAAGAATAGATGACAAGACAGAAAATAGTATTATTTGACTATATGAATCATCAGTACACCTGCATTTGAATGTTGTGTACATCTGACTTTCTTGTATCCTGAAGAAGATACAATGGAAAGTCAGGAATATGTTCAAAAACAGCTTCCAAGTGAGGAAATGTTAAATAAACTAGCATGGTTTGAGGCTGACAGAAATAAGGGAGGTATGATCACATCCATAAGTTCAGAAATGATGTAGTGTGGAGACTGCATTCCCTTCAGCTCTAGAACTATCTGCAATCAATCAAAACCACAAGGTGACAGGTCCAAATTTCCAAACAATATGGAATATTAGCAGTAGTAATAGCCAGTGTGAAAGGCAGTGGGACATAACTGCTTGTATGGATTCTAAAAAATGTTGGAATAAAATATAAAAGATGTCGCTGAAGTCTGTAAGGAATGGAGATAACACACCTACCTCTAAAAGTTTCCTAAATGTGCAACTGCTGGGTTCAGGGGAATTTCACAATATACTTGTCATCTACTTTTTTCCAGGCATCTGCTTTTGCCTACTGTCAGAGACAGGATACAGGACCAGACAGGCTTTTGGTCTGATCTGACACAGCTGTTCAGATGCTCTCAGTGATAAAACTCACTGTTCTTCATTATGAAAAATAAAAATATTTGATTTTTTGTCCGTTAAACATTCCACATAATAGTCATGAATGAATGCTCTATTTCTTTGCAAGTGTGTTTGAAAGCCTTCCTCTTGATCATCATATACTGAATGCAGAAGAATACTACAGTTTCTGTCTCAACTACACAGTGCTGTTATATATTAAGAGTAGTATAAGATCTTAAAAGTGTGTTCATTGTTGTGGAAATCTTTAAAACTTAGGAAGGATTTCCAATGCAGTTCTAAGAGATTTCTGTTTTAATGTATTTGCAAATCTGTTTTGGTGAACACTCAGTACATCAAAGAAAAAAACAACAACAAAAAAAAGTAACCCTTTGCAGGATCTTTATATTTAGCTTTACAGAACAGTGATATGGTTTTTTTTTTGAACCTTAATACTCAACTGTACATGTGTTCCTGGTCTGGAAAACTTGTAATGCCCAGTGATTTCACTAAGGTCTGCCCATGTAGGTTGCAGTTGTGTGACATAGTTGTGTGACAAGTCAAAACCCTTTTTTATTTTTATAGAAATCTTCAGAAAAGCTAAAATTTCTGCAACAAATGATTACACACATCTGAAATAATTCCGCGTCTTCCTTTCATCTTTTGTCTTTGGTCAGATGACATTTCCCTGATGGAATATGGTAGCTCCCTTATTTTTAAGGAGACGTAAGGCATGAGAAGATAAAAACTCAACTCAGTGGTCTTACTCTTGTAAGGAAAATGTTTCAAGGCAACATATTTATCACTTGTAAGAAACTCCTCATATACATCTCATATATAGATCAACATTTTTTAATATTGAATGAATTTTTTACCATTTTCCAATTGCATTAGTGTCTGCTTTTAAGACATCATTGAGGAAGATTGTGTATGGAAAAGAGGGGACTATAATAAGGACAGAATATGTGATATTGGAGGGGTTTTAATTGCATAGTTATTAAGTGTAAAAGGGATATGCAAAACCCAAAGAAAATAGTGTGAAGTTATAGTGCACAACTGGATACTATTGAGCTTACTGAACTGTCTGTGTAGGAAGACTGTGTCATAATGTCAGGGAATGAAATTCACAGAAAATTTCACAGAAAATTTGTAAAATATTGCAAAAAATTTTATATAGCATGGAAAGTCTTGGCAATTATTCAGGTTTGGATGGATAATATTCTTCTGGAGAAGATTATAGCTGCGTGTCACAGGCTGAAGTTACCTGGAAAGCATCTTCCCGATATCTTTAATATCTTTACCAGATATGCCTAGTAAAGGTAGTGGCTTTCAAGTAATATTCTCTGAGGAACTTGCAATGGGGACAACAATAAAGTCCAGAAGTTTTGCGTTGCCACCTGATAAGAAAGTGATTCAAAAAACTGCTCTATAAGGAAATAATGTGTCTTGGGTCACCCATAAATTCCATTCTGCATCATATATCTTCTCAGCCATATAAAACATTACTTTCAAGAGAAAACAACAAAAAAATAATTGAGACACTGGAAAGAAATATCAAACAGGAATATTCAAAATAAGAGTTAAGGGTTTCTATATGTTATGTGGAAATCAAGACTACTGTAAATAGCAGATTGGCTTGAATCATCCTAGTACCAGCCACTGTCAATCACTATACCCACAGCTTAGGTTTGAGAGCAGAAGTTACTTTTTGATCTGTCATTAGGCATATCAAAGCAAGAAGGATTATCATAAAGATAGATGGAGTGTAATGTTCATCAGAGAAGGGGGAAGATAAGAAACTCCAAGTTATAGGATAGGAATACTGTCTTGACTTGCTCAAGTTGGCATGTTTTAGACTTGGAATGAATTCTGCCTAATTTTGCTTTGTATTTTATAAATACTGTGCACCCAAACAGCTTAAAAGCAGCAATCATCTCACCATTGGGAGCTGGCAAAACTCTCCCTAGGTTTAGTTTTTCATACCTGTACTGAAATAAACCAACATGTTTCAGATGTTTCTCTTTTTTTACTATTAGAAAGTCTAATGTTGTATAACATTTCCAAAGAGATTTTGTTTGGTTGTTCTCCAGTGCAGAGATGAGCACTATGGATGAGCAGTGGGAAGCAATTTAAGAAATGGCTGCAGACCTTGCAACTGAAATTCATTTTGGCTAAATCTAAACAAAGAGGAGGGTTACAGAGGTCAAATGTAGTTATGTAGTATGTAAAGAGTAGAATGAGCAAATAATTGAAAGGTTTTTGAAAAATATATAAACAGTCTGGTAGAAAGACAGACTGAAGACAGTTTATACAAATAAGCAGAAGAAAGTTAAAAGGATAATTAGAGGAGCAAAGAAATAATATTGGATGTCAAGTTGTATGGAATATTTCAATTAAAAGCTCTTCAACTATATGTGTAATAGAGACATAGGTTCAAAGGTTAAATTGTCCCATTAAAAACAATGATGGGGGATTGAAGACAGGGCATAAGGAAGTGGCAATTTGTTAAATGTTATTTAGCTTCTGTTATTACAGCTGAAGAAGAAGATGGAAAACTGTTTAGTAGAAGAATTTTATTTCTCACAGAGATAGGCCATCTCCTAATAAAGTGCAGGTAAAATTGGAAGTAAATGAGTCATTTATCTGCAAATGTACATTATCCTGGTGTCATAGACAGAGGTGTAGGAGATTTAGGAAATATACTCTAATTTGCTATAAGTTAGGGATGTTCTAGCTTATTATCAACATTTTTTATGCAAAACCTTTGTGGAAGGTCTCATAGAGCACTGGAGTAGCTCAAATGTCTTTATAATTATTTTCCTCAGTGCAGCTTATCCTGGGCTTTTAGAAAGTAAAGTAATAGAAATTATCCAGGTTAGTGGCAGATTATATACTAAGGCACAGCAGTCTAATATAGAGGTAGGAACATGCAATAAAAGAGCAGAACAAATCCAAACCTTCACTAAAGAACCATATGAAAATAAATGTTGGAAAAACCTAAGAAGATTCATGCAAAATATACAGAAATATATTTCCTCAGATCAGATACCAGCACTGCAATGAAATATTAAAGCTTTGAGCTGGACGACTATCACAGCATATAAATGAATACATTAACCAGCTCAGTTTATAAGCTGTGAGTAAAATTCAAGTATCATATTCAAAAGAACCGGAAATGTTCATATGGCATAAGTTTTTAAATCATGCTGCAGAACACAAGCAGCATACACTGTATATTGAGATGGATTAAAATATTTTTACAAGACAGACAAACAGGAATAATACACAACACACAGTGAATATAAAGACTTAACTACAAAATGATTTTTCTGTCATTAAATAAATCTTGAAAACAGAAGTTCAGCACCTTTTATTTCTAAAATTCAGCATTCAATATTCTCCTAAAGATGACTGGACATTCAAAAGTGTCTCCTATTAAAACATTTGGAATTGAGAGTTTCTGGGAGTTTTGAATATCTGGCAGTTTGAGTGCATCATCTTTCTTAACAGCATTTTTTTACAGTGAAGAGTCAGATCTATGTTGCTTTCGACAGCCCTGTTTTGGTATTTCCACCTTTTATTGCTTACAGGCAAGATTGACTTCATCAGCCTCTTCTCTATGACAGCTAATATCATCTAAAAGAGTTTTCTTTCGTGAATCCCATCTCATCTTTATATCTTTGCACCACTGGAAACTATGAGCTCCCATAGAAGGGAGGAGCCTTTAGGATGCAAAATGGAAAGTGGATAGCTAGAAAGCTGTCCAGAAACCAATCTTCCCCCAATTATAGGGGTCTAGACAGCTAGAATAGCAGATACAGCTGTGAAGAAAAAAAATAGTAACAGTCTTTGTCATAGACACTATGGGAAAACTTTCCATTAACCAGTTCTGGGTCTTTAGGGGAGCACTAGAAGAAAATAGGAAGCTTTTTTTTGTTATTTGATTTTTTTTTCTGTAAAAGGAAAATGTAGAAGATTCACGTTAAGAATCTCAAGCTTCATTTTTGGCTAAAACTCTTCACATCTCAGATGCAATACCAATAGATTTATTTCTGCTTCAGTCCTCACGGACTCTATATGCCTTATATATTCCTTGCCAGCTTTACAAAAAAAATACCTGTTTCATCATGGCAGTTGATTATTGTAATTTCCTCTTTAAAAATCTCTCAGGTTTGTCGCATCAGCTCTGAATATAAGAACTCAACTGCTATATTGCTATTCAGACGAATTGAGCATATTATGCTATTCCACACTTTTGTACAGTAACTGATTCTTAAAAAGCTGATTTACTATCAAATGCCACTATTTTTTAAAGCTCTTACTAATGTGGGCCCTGGTTCTGTTCTTTAATCTCATTTTGACAGGTATCTGTGCCATGTGTATCTCCTATTATTTAAATACCATACTGTCACCACTTTGGAAGGTAAATGTCTTTTGCTTTGTTTGCTTCAAATTTAAGATGGTTCTAAATTATATCACAGTGTATATTTTCATGTCTTCATGGTGTTTAAAATTACATATGCCCCAATAGAATGAGAGGGAAAATATAAAATCCTTATCATTGCCATCATAGCAATAATTTTTGGTATTTCAGTGCTTTAGATGCAATGAGAATACATAATTACCTGTTATCATTATTACACCCATGCAAAAAGTTTCTGTATTTTAACAAAATTGTCAATAGGATCAATATATACTAAAAGGTAAGTCTTGAGACTCAAATCAGATTAATGCACAAATCTCCTTTTATCATAAAAGAAGAGGGGAAAAAAGCCCTTGAATTATTTTCCTTTCTCTTGCTACATATCTCAAGCCATTACTGCCAACCCATCAAATGAAAACTGCATCTTCTAGAAGCTAAAATTGCGAACACTACAAGTCATGTTGCAGTTGACATGAAAACAACCATTGCTGGCATATCTTGTATTTTTACAGCTGACTATTCTCTCCCTGACATTTTTAGTAAAGTTGAGCAATATCCAGATTCCAGCCTTGATACCAGTCGGCACAGCAACATTCATCTTAAGATGACATCTGTTGAGAATTTTTCAATAACTTAATGGTTATAAAGCATGTGAGGAGGGGGATAATAGAGGGATTATGACATAAAAATGCTAAAGCCCTTGTGGGGGAACTGCTGCACATAAAGTTTTGATTTGGTAATTCAAACTAATGCAGTTTGTAGTCCTCTAGAGAGAGGGCAATAATGGTGCACAATATGCTCTTAAACACTGATGCATAACACATTGTGCTAGAGCCAAAAGGCACTGTACAATATCATTATGGTGCAGAGAGAAGCAGTAACTTTGGGAGCTGCTTTTACAAAGATCTGAATGCACAGGTAACAGACAATGTGATTCCTCTCCATTGTGTGCTCCTTCATCTATTCATTTGGGCATCTTAGGAAAACATGGTAATTATTGTTAATAGAACAAAATGACAAAGTTAAAAATACAAAGATTTGTATCATGCAGTATATATAGGCTTACCTTCTTTTTCTTTTTCTTTTTTTTTTTAAGATGAATTAAGCAGGATTAAAATTTTTCATTGTTTGTCTTTGGATGTGGTGAAATAGGGAATGGACATATTTGGACAAAGCTAGAAAACACATAAAATTAAAGATCTGTCTATGTGTAATGGACCCAAATTAAGTACTAATGATATTTCTGGAAGATAAAAAAGCATGCAGAAATGGAATGGAGAATTATTATAAGATTTATAAAAATCTCATGCAATGTACAGCTAATATGATTTTTTATTATTTTTGCCTATTTTATTATTGTTGAAATGGGTTTATTTAATTTACATTGCATGTCCTGCTGGATGTAATGTCAAACATAACATTTGAATGAGAACACAGTTTTCTGATCACTTCTCCAGGACTTCTGGCAGTGTGAATTTAAGGAGACAAAACCAATATGCTTGAAAGGTAAGTTGTCTGTACTAGGACAAAGCAAAATAAATTTAAAACAATAATAGCTGGAAAATTCTGGAAAATGCATATCTAGATGCCTTTCTGGTTCATAAGGACCCTATCAAGGTTGAACAACTCCATCATGCCCTTCCTGTAAACATGATGATACCTTTTTGGATTTCTTAATCTGAGTCAAAAGTTTAAGAAAAGATCTTGTTATTCAAAATACATTTTCTTCTGAGGAGTCCTATAAGATAAGTATGTATTTTTGTGCCTTTGCATAAATGGCTATTCATCTCGTCTTCCTTTTGTGGCCTGAAAATCAGTTTTCCAGTGGAGTTTGGTTGATTTGTCTAATCATACTTAATGGCATCAACATATGGAAAAACAATAATCAATTGCATCCCAATTTGCTTGTCCCATTTGGATTGGACTAGTCAGCTTCCCAGGGGCCTATGTCCTCCAACTGTCTCTGAAGAAGCACCCCGGACAACTGGTTCCTGTCATTCTGACTGACAAAATTAGACAGAAATTCTCTGTTAATGACTGAGTATAGAATTTGTGGGGGAAAAAAAAAAAAAAAAAAAAAAAAAAAAAAGGAGAGAGAGAAAAATATTTGCACTCCTGCATGAGCAGGTGTCAAGTGTCATTTCAGGTAGTGAGGCTAAGTCTCCTGGCTGTCTGCTGCTGCTCCAGACAACTGTGTCTTTCCTGTAGGTCCCAGGTCATAACTGCCCTCTCTATGCTGCTGTGCCAGGCGACTGAGGGTATGTAAAATAAGTTAGAGGCTGCTGCTGCTCCCTGTTTTACTCATCCCAGATCCATGGGTCCTCTGCCATAAAGGGGAAACCAGTCTGTTCTCACTAAGGATCAGGCTCTGAGCTGCTGTCCAATTTTTAGTGTCATATCTGATGCTACAGGCTCTATCTTATCCTTCACTGTGATCTTCCAGATCTCTGCTGCACAAAACCTTGTTCCTCTCCAGTGGGCTCTAGAACCACAGGAGTCTGTGTAGCAGTACATCATTGGGTCATTGTGCTCAAGAGGCTTGTGCTTTTTGTATTGCACTTGTGCCAATAGGAAGCTTTGCAAAGGGACTCAGATCTTCTCAGAGAGAATTATTTATGTGCCATGTGATTGAACTTAATTTAAAATAATGTCTTTTTGGTATTCCAGCAAATATAGTGGCCAACGTTTCCTCTTTTGTCATTCTGCTGCCCTCTGGCATTTTTTTTCTCACACATTACTGGTGACAGTAGTAAGTTTTTAGTCTCCTTTCCTTTCGATTTCTTTCCATGTTTCCCATGAGGACTCTGATCCCAAAGTTTGTTAAGCAAATGGAAGTTTTTTTTTTTTATTTAAAGTCAAAATGTTTGATGGGAATTTTCATTTTCAGCTGAAGTGTCTTTAAGTTTAATCGTGCCTCAGTGAATGAGAAGATAGCACACAGTATAAATGAAGACATTGCTTGGTAAGGTACCACCCAACAATATAGTAAGCAGGACTTTGCAGCTCTCAAAATCTGTTATAAGTCAGCTATGTTATTTAAATAGGGGTTGATTTGGAATAAATGAATTTTGGGTTCAAATGTGGTGGTTTGAATGTGTGTCACACAGCTTCTTCCAGTCAGGATCATTGCTGGATTTGGTACTGCCCATCACAAACTCTGCTCTGTGATCATGTGTTTACTTGTCACCTAAAGCAGAGCAGCACTAGCACATTGTCTGATGAAGCATAGATGTTTGTGACTGAGAATCTATGACATTATAGATTTTTCTCAGGGGTTCAGTTCTCCCTTTTCTATCTTGAAATGCCTGGGAAGGTGTAGGAAGGTAGGTGTTGCAAATCTGTTGGTACACAGTAGTTCTTCACTCATGCCTGGTCCACAACTGGAAAAGGTACGGTTTCATTCCCAGTGCTCCCTCTTGTTCATGAGGACAGAATGCCAGACACCAATGACTGTGATCCTTCTCTAGGCCATTTACAGTGTGCATACAAACCAGGAGGTGGGTTTGGAAAAGTATAGGCACTACTCAAATGATGCAGCAAGATAAGTAGCCCCAAAAGTATAGCTTGAATTTTATCCTTTTTCCTAGCCTACAGATTCTGGGACATCTATTGAGTGTGATATACGAGGTGCATATTATCATTGAAAATAAAATGCTTGGATATAAATTACCATTTTAAAAAAGAAATTTAGTGACACATCTACCAATTAAAAGACTCAAAATTCTGCTCCATGCTTAATATACAATGGGGGAAATTACATGGAATATATGTAAATCTTTTTATGTTTTCTTTATATATAGTATCATAATCCCTCGAATGAGAATTTGCTGCATTGTTCCATTGCCAAAGTGATGTCTACAAATGAGGGCTCAGGGAATTGCTGCAGGCTTTCTGATGAACTGAGCCAGCAAGCCACTGTGGACACAAGCCTGAGTTTTTGAATGAAGAAGAGGATTTACACATGCAAAGATATTTGTCTCTTTTCCCCTTCAGATTTCCAACAAACAGCTCCTCCTTACTGGCAATAATTGGAAACAAAATGCAAAACCTAAATGTACTTGTGTGCTCCAAGTCTTCTCCATCTTTTTCAGCTATATAATTTTTTTCTGTTAAAAGATGCAACTCTTCTTTACAGTTGTCACTGATGAGATAATTAATACAATAACTTGAAATTCATTATTTTAACCATCTTCTAAACACTTCTAAAAATACTTAAATGCCATTTTGCGGACAAATTAGTTGTGAAAATATCTATCTATCTATCAGGGAGACTTTCAGTTAAAAGTTCGTACAAATAAATATATTCTATATGTTATTCTTTTCAAAGAATGTTTGATCTAATAGCTTCTAAAGATGGAATTTTGTTTGATTTCCTCGTTGTTTAATACCTAAAAGAACAGTCTGAAAAAGACGAAAGATGTATTAGTTTGCTTAGCTACTTAGCATTAGAAGTTTCAGTATTTTGTGAATTACAGAACAAGATTCAGTTAAAAGGACGATTTTTTTCTTTCCTACCGATTGCCTCCCTGCTTGAAAATACTAAGCGGCCTTAAAGTGCCAAGGAGTTATAAGAATTGGGTTTCTTTCTATGGAAAAAAAGGAATAAATTCAGTATACTCACACATTCAAACCCCTGCTATTTAATGATTTTTGTAAGATATCTTATATACATTAGTAGTATGTAGTGACTTGAAATCCATATGAAACCAACAAAAAAAAAAAAAAAAAGAAAAATAGGGCTGTCTTTGTCCCTGTACCCTTTGTGTTTGTGCATGGCCATCTCATGTGCTGGGATGGGAAGTATGTGAAACTGCATGAAACTTTTCACCCCTTATCTTTCCTTGTTTTGCATTTGGATAGTATGTATTTAGATGCTCTGATATTGATGCAGAGGAGAAAACTTTCCTGAATACATTTTTATAATCATTTGTACACATAAGGCCATGGTATCTACAGATTTGGGGAAATTAATATCAAACATTAAGGCAAAGCAGCTAGCAATAACTAGGGAGCTTTCAAGGTCATGCCTGCAGAAATAATTTCTTGTACACTAAAAGCAGTATTCAGTAATTTCTGAAAGAACAAAAGACAGACACATCCATTGCAGTTTTTCATCACTTTCATGGTTTTTCTTTTGAAAATAAGCGCTACACTCTAGACTCCTTCCAGTCAATCAGAAGGCAGAATTCCTTTTCGGAAATTCTTACTTTACGCTACAAGAAAGCCCTATTCCCTCAGAAATAATTTGTGAACAGCAGTTGAGCTTTGCTAGTCCACTGTCTGAGGTGGATCCAAGATCAGTTATGGTTTGAACATAATTGTGAGGTGTACAAATAACTGTTTTTAAAGGCAGTATTCTCACTGTAGTTTAAATTCAAGGTTTTATAAATGAGGTGGTATAGTAAGAAATGTTTGTAGTTAAAACTCTGCGATAGAAAATGTCCCCCAAGTCAGAAGGCAGGACCCACTCGATCAAGTTTATAATTAAGCAATAATCTCAAGAAACACAGTCATTACCAGCCTTTAATGACTACTTTGTTGGTTAACAGCTCAATGTGAAGCTGAGGATTGTTAACACTCTATCAAACTTCTTGTTAAGTGTGCTAAGTTTTTATTTAAACACACTTGGATTGCAGCTGGAAAGCTGTGGGGGAATCGGACATTCCCAAGTGGCTAATGACCAGTTTTTTTCCATCACTCAAAACACAGGGCACATTCCTTTATGTTTATATAATAGCTGTTAACTACAGATGGCTGGTGCCACCCGATTTTGGTACTTTGTGTGACCTTAGTCATCTACTGTATCTGCAACCAGTTGATGCTCTTTTGCTGCTGAGCTTTTGTGGAATAACAGAAGTTTATCTTGGAGCCTTTTGATGAATCCAGCCAAGAAGACATAATAATTACCACAGAAATCAATAGTAACATAAAACCAGAAAGTACCTTTCAAAATGCTATGACAGCCTCTGTTCAATCAGATTTATTCTTGTGGGCTGGAAAAGGATCCATTTTGCCTAGTTGGTGAGGTGACTGGAAATTAATCTTACAAAGTCTACTGAAGTAATTCAGCCTAGGAACATGAGCTAGAAAGCAAAGTCATACCTCTGAGTTAATGGCAATTTTTCTTCAGAACTGCCTGCGACAAACGGCTATTTTCCTTTGTTTCGTGCACTACCAAAGATGTTGATATTTTATGGTTTATGATACCTTTTGGTAGCAGCATTAACTGCAACTGAAGAGCCTTAAATTAGCAGCATGGGTAAGACTTGCCGAAAAGCAACAAGGATAGAGGGTGGCTGAAGTGATGTCATACATGGGTTTGTTGACTTTGTTGAAATACCCATAACAGTCGTGGAGTCAGACAAATTCCATCTAATCAACCCGATAACTTATTATCAAAAGGATCTATTTCTTTGTCACGTCTGTCAGGGTAATCCGGAATTCATTATCATATTAATGTCCTGACTGGGCTCCTCTGGACCTCTGAGTTTTGTTTGTTGAAGAGCTTCCTGGGGCGTTTGGAGAAACAAAGCGCACTCTCTGGAACATGAGGCATTCAGAGCCGCGTACAGATGGGCCCGGGCTCTTTGTTCCTCTCTGCCTGGGAGGCTGTTATGGGAAGCAGCCAACCTGCAGTCTGTCACAGTGAACATTGTCAAGTCATTGTGTACTTTTAATTGTTACTATGTACATGGAATCTGAAAGGTCGCTCTGGATATATAGTACAAGTGCACAGAGCCCTTTGCCAGACCAAACAGCTGTCCTGTGGTGTTCCCATATTCAGCTCCAGTCACCTTTCCCTCATTGAAGGATTCTTCTGACAGAGCAATTAAAACATACGATTTATTACTAAACAGTCAATAAGGAAATCTTAGAAGTGCACTCTTTCACCATTTCACTGTTTCCCATGTGGCTGTCTTAACAGGTCCTTTTATATTTAAGCAATTATTTCTGCCCCAATGATATTACAGACCCGGCAAGATTAATTAAAGAGCCGACAGCAAATTACAATAACAACCTCAAAATACAATCAGAGAGGTCAAACTGTATACCAAATTCTGTTCTTAGACACTGCTAGATAAAATAAAACTCCCTAAGTTTGGCTGGCCTGCAAGAGATGAACTACATTCTTCTCTTTATTGAAGATACGTGAAATTTCTTTAGAAGACTTTGTGTAGCTTCTCATTTTTATCTGCAGCATAAAAGATTCAGTCTTAAAGGAAAACATAATTGTATATGGTGTGAATAATCCTTGGCTGTAGAAGCACTACTCACCAGGGAGTCTACAAGCTGTGTTAAGTCTAGATATGCTAATATTTGTTTTCCCATCATGCACCTCAGCTTTTGTTTGGAAAAATATGAATGCTTCCTAAGTGCAGCTGAACACTAATATAGTGGTGTTTTTAAATTTTTTCAAGTAGATTAGTTTTATCAATATTTTTATGTATGTAAATACCATAATTAATAAATAACTTTAAATAATTAGGTTCAAGACACAAATGCACAGAGATTTCCAGTTCCTGCCCACTCTGCTTACCCCAGATGTGCTAGATATGAAAAAAACATACAAAATGTATTGTGAAGAACATGGTCATTCTCATTCAATTTTGCTGCATTAAAACTTGATAATGAATAATTTCCATGTTGTATATATGGTAAAGATCAATAAATATGTTTATAAATTCGTATTTATACATGCGACTGTGGGTAAAAATACCATATTTAAGCTTTTTAAAATAAAATTTAACATACAAAACTCATGTTCATAATGAACATGAATAAACTGTAATCCAGGTCCTAAAGTTTTAGAAACAGAGCTCTTCATTGTTAAGAGTACAACATGTAGTCCTGAGGGCCTTGCATTTCTGAAAATGCACATCTAATTGTATACAGAACCAGGTATTCTTTAATATGGTACTGATTTCCAACTCTTTGGTGGGGGTGGGGTCCTTTTTCTATTTTTTTTTTTTCCTTGTGATTTCTCCTGTTTGTTTTCCCTGTTTCTTTTTCTTCCTGAATCAAAGAATGAGTAAGGTTGGAAGGGTTGTCTGGTCCAGCCTCCCTGCTCAAGCAAGGTCAGTGTAGACCACATTGCACAGAAATATCCTTACCCTTATCTGTACTTTATCCCTTTTATATTTTTTGTCTTGACTGTAGAAAAAAAAAAATAAAGTCAAGTTTAATATGGTAACAACATATAATGAAAATAACCTTCAGAATTTTCCAATACCAATTTCAGAAATCCATTTATGACAATGAGATATATTTTTATGATACTATTGTTGTCATTTTTGTTATTAGTATTATTGTTATTCTTCACTGCTTCCTAATGATCCTGTTTATAGAAATGAAAACAGTGAGACTTATACAATTAAATTTGAGAAATTTATTATAATGAAAGCCTTTCCAGCTAACATTACTAACATCCATTTAGCTAACTGCATTTCTCAGTTACTCTTTGTTCTTTGTTTACACAAATAGTTATACATATTTATTGTCCGTTTAAGTATTAGTAACAACTCAGCTTCCTTCACCTCGTACATCTCTTGGATGAAGATAACTAGTAGATCACCTTGACTTGCAAATCCTTTTCATTGCCCTGGAAAACCCTTGCTTTTCTGATGCTGCATTTAAACCAATTTTTCTGTTACTCAGATCACTGTAGATAACTTAATAGCATCACAGAGGAAGAATTAAAAACACCTGTAGAAGCTCCAGTACTATCTGCTACAATGATTACCTCGCAAACTGAAGTTTAGATATTAGTTTATAGCAATTCTTACTCCAGTTTCACTAAAAACTTCTGAATGAAGTATACTAATCCTCAATCTGGGGTAGTGTCTGACTCCAACAAAATCACTAGGTGACCATAAATAAACTTATTGTGAGCTCTAGTTTAGGAGTCTTCAGTGTTGATCAAGGAACCTTGGAAGGCATAGAAATACACCAAGTACAAGGCAAAGCAGGGCAAGGCAGAACCCTATGTAATGGCTGTAATGCATTTTTACTCAAAACACTTTTTATAGAATTTCACCTCAGAGTATTTGCTCAACATTTTGCTTTTTCAAAAAAGAGAAACGGAGAAGAGCAAACACACATATCATGCAAAATTTTTCCATATTGTGGCCTGTTTTATTTCACCTTACTTATCCCTTGGAGAATTCCATGAAGTGAAAACTCAGTGAGGAAATCCATGCTGAGGTTGATGAACCTAGGGCTCAGTCTGTAGGAGATCAATACTCAGAGGAAGTAAGAAATTTCTCTTCTGTGAAAACTTCCTCATAGACTTAAATTATATTTGTCATTTTTTGAATATTATTTGTGTCAGTCTAAAACCATTTTAAATAACCCATTTTGTTTCAGAGACTTGACAAAAACCAATAATGAGCACTTACAACATCTAGGGTTATACCCAATACAATACCTTGCTTATAGCTTACCACAGCCTTAAATTCCCACTGGGACTACTCTGCTCTTGACAGTTCATAACTCTGGTGTTCTTCAACAGTTTTTTCTGTAAGGCTTTTTTAATTTTAAATAACTCTACGAATAGTGAACACTGTAAGACACATACCAGGAGGTCAGCATTGGCACCGCTGATGTGCAGTGCTGCTTCCTGACAAGATGTGGGTACAGAAGAGGGATCCTGGCATGTGCTGCTGACCACGGGCTGCCCTAGGTGTCCTCTGCTGCTCTCTTCTGCCTGGCCCAGGAGAAACTGGTGTTCACCCAGCCCTCCTCAGAGCCAGTCTGGGGGCAAGACAAGATGCCAAGTAGAAAGAACGGAGTCTTTCTGTCAGTTTACTCCACTGAGCCATCCCTCTGGAGAGTTGGATGGGTACCACTGCCAGGACACAAGAGTAGGCAGACACACATAGCCAGGGCCAGGAGGAAAGGCAGGGAAGAGGGAAGATTGCTCTGTCTGGTGGCAGTTAGCTGTCAGATCAGATTAGCTGTATCATAAACCAGTATATTATGGCACAGCTCCAACATAAACCAAGGCTGCAGCACTTGAGTGGGATGAGGAAGCTTATTTGTGTGCTCCTGCATTCGGGACATGATTCCACTGTGCAGTGGATTAGTGAGCTGATCTATGTAAAAAGAAATATAAAGCAAATGGAAAAAAAAAAAAAAAACCAACAAAAAACCCACAAAACATCCAAAACACAGAACCCAACCAAACATACAAAAAGGATTATCATTTTGAACACTTTGGGGTTTTGATCTATTTTCTACCACTTCATGCAGAATCATTGTGACACAAGGGAAGAGAAAATGGGAATAGGGTTGTCTTCAACCAGTGCTGACACCTGAAACCCACTGCTGTAAAAATAAAGTCCGAGTACATCTGCCCTAATAACTAAGCAGCAGTTAAGTTGCCTGACTTGGAGTGTCCCTCTTGCAACTGTGAGTTTGTTTCTGTGGTGATTATTACCTCTACAAATAGTTCCCTACATCTAAAATTATACTACGGTTGAAAAGCAATTCATGAAATGGACTGAAATTTTTCAATTGAAAATCACTTCTAAAACTATTTCAGCTGATGACAAACTATTTGTAAGAACAATGATCGATGCTGACAGAATTTCCTTAATCTGTCAAATAAATGATAGTAACCTGTACGGATACACTATAACTCAGTGGCACAGATATAATTCCATAATTTATAAAAAAATTATATAATGTGAAAGACAAAACTATGAGTTAACTAAAATAATTGTTCAAGATATTTTAAAATATCATCTGATATAATACCATTGAAAGAATCCACACAAAATTTGTTTTTTTCTTTCTCATTCTTTCTCATTCCCACTCTGATTTTAATAATTAAGGTTCCAAATTAGTCTAAAATTAATTGTTTTGCAAGTATATTAAAATGTCATAAACAATGCATTTGTCTTAAAAATGGAAGAATAGTGCCTTAAAATAAATAACAAATAAGCAAAGAATATGTTGGAATATTTTGGTAATGCTAATACACACAAGGTTTAACAAAGAACTTGGTGACCATTTTACTCTAGTCATGTTCTTTTGAAACGCCAAAAAACCCACCAGAAAATAGATTTTCCCCAAACCTTTTACAACTGCCTGGAACAATGCATAGAAGTTCTTCATCTGCTATTTCTTGAGCTTTCAAAATATATGGTTATCTCTTGCTGTCAGTGCCATCACTTCAATTCCACTGGTTTTCTCTCCATTACTGCAAATCTTCATTTTTCTCTGTTCATGCCCCCCATTAAGTAGTTTGATTTTCCTTCTCCTTTTACAAATAGTACACATCAAGTGTTCATCCCTCTGTTTTAGCTTTTCAAACTCCCTCAGACATATCTAGATGTCCTTCCACATGTGCATCTGCTTAGTGTGGAATGGATGCTGCTCACACAGCAAGGCCACAGGGGGTCAATGGTATTCCTGCCTGGAACTGCAAGGAAAGACAGACATCAACTGTGATGAACATGAACTTCTGGGAAAAAAAACCTTACTTTTCAAGGAAGCAGGAGAGGAGAGGGAGCTCTGTATTTTTCTGTCCAAAGGAAGGGGAAAAAACTAATTTCTGACTAAGAGCGAATGGCAAAGAGCAAAAAATATAAGGTATCTTTTCCATGTTAAATATTTCGTGTGTAGATATTGAGGAGAGATGGAAAACACCCAACTCATGAACAGTGAGCTCTGAAACTCTTTTTCTGAATTTTTCTTTTGTCAAATTAGCCTCTTGGACTTTTGTTTTTAAGACTTTGTAATACAGTGTATTAAAAAACTAGGAGGGAAGCTTTGTGTAGTCAGCATATAAATGCTTGCATTTTTATTCTAAACCATTTTTTTTCATTCTAAATCATGTTTTAGATCCACAGTGGTGTATATACATATATATTTTCAGTTAAAGATCAACTACTATGCTTACTGCAAAAAAATCCAAGGCCAATATATTGTATAGAAATGGATCAATCGATCAAATTATTTAAAGCCACTATATTTAACACACGTGTTGTGTTGTGAACAAGTATGAAAGATTCTGATATTCAAACCAGTTTCTGTTGAATATCATCGAATCATGTTACTTCACAAATATTTCTTGCTAAGATCGGAGAGTTAAAATGTATCATTGCGACCCCTTTCCAGAAGACATTTTAAGCTATTGTATAATATAAAATATTGCACCATTCTGAAAGTATAAATAAATAAACAAGATTTGTTATGCTAGTCACAATACTAATGCATAATAGTCCCCACTTTTCAATTTCCTGATTATTACTTTTCCAATTTATCTAATCTTTAAATCAAAGGCGAATTCTTTGCTGAGCATCCACCCTCTCATATTTTATTTAACTTCACCCTTGTTTCTGCTTTGTGTCTGCCAGCTAGTGCAGTTTCATTTCACTTCAATCCATTTTCTGTCTCAAAAAAAAAAAAGAAAAAAAAAAAGAAAAAATAGATAGATATAGAGACATAGAGAGAAAGGGTGGAGAAAAAAAAAGGAGAAAGAGAGAGGAAAAACTTGCAGTGGACAAAATACATCAATTAAAAAATTAGGTTAAAAATAGTCTTTCATGTACACTGCATGTCCCTGAGCTAGATTAACATTGTTGTGAACATGTTGCACTAGTCAGTTCATTGCCTGAGGAAAGTTTGCAGGCAAAATTCATCTGCACAGCTAGCACACTTGAAAGACTCAGGCATAGGGCTGTGTTCATGGTCTGGCAACAACAAAACACCTGCTTGAAGTAGAGACAGAATAGCAAGCTGGATGGAGTTCAAAAGAATCAAATGATAATCACACCCTGATTAACAGAAAAGTGAATTACTGTAGTCCTTTGTCAATAGCTGGCCTATTTGCATACTATCATGCAATGCCCAACAGGTTAGAACTTTTTAGTTACACATGGTCAAACATTAAAAAATGGAAGGAAAAAACTTTATGCCTGTGTAACTCAGACACATTGCACGCATATTGTGTGTGTTACATCTTCTTAATGCTATCTAGTCTGATGTTGGCAAGTGCACAGATAATTCCACCCACTGTCTTTCCTCCTTTTCCCATTCCCCCACCTACCAAATATGCCAGGCAAACAAGAAACACAGCCTATAATTTTGTTTGGCACAAGTTTTTTTAGTATATTTGACAGCAAACAACTGTATATTAAACCAATTTGTTTCAGCAGATGAAAGTGACTAATTTTTGATTCAGTCCATTAGAGCTGCTCTTGGCTTGAGCTTTTGGAGGTTTATCAGCAAAAAAAAAAAACCTGTAACAAACTACAATGCCAGAACATAAAACATGGAATGTACTACCTTAATTTCATACTGGATGCCTTTTGTTTCATAATTGAGTTTTCTGTGCATACCCTAGGTTTTATTTTATATTAGTTTCAAAACTGAATGTTGTTATGATAAAATGAGTACTTCTGTATTCATATCTTTACATTGCTAATAAGGTAGTGAGGCATGTCAAAATGGAAATAGAAAACATAATAAAGCCAAATTAATACTGTTGCTTGATATTTTCCTTTATATTATAAATTTAGTCTTGCTTCATAGGTATTTATAAAAAAATATCTTGCTTTGCTGCAGCATAAGGAAAGTCCTGCTAGACCTATCTTTCATTTATTCAAAGAATAGGCAAAAGGTGCACTGGCACTTTCCCTGGCTGTGTCTCTCCTTAGTAGGAAAGAGTATGTGAGGAAGTGACCTCATGGGATCTTTTCCCTACTGTAGTTGAAATATCAAATATGTCATGGCAAATATGTCACTTGTCTAGCTTGTTCTTAAAAATGTTAAAAGCTTAAGACTCTAGCCATCAGTTTTTGATATTTTGAAAAGCCCTACCTATATCTCAGTTATTCCAATTTAAATGTAAAATTTTTTCCATTGCACCTATGACTTCTTACATTGCTCATCTTGTGAAAGAAAAAAAATTAATCAGTTTCTCAGTTCAATAACCTTCCATTTATTAGAAGATTAGAGAATTGTCTCCACTTTCTTCTGCAACTTGATGAAGACTAGGAAGTTCAGTCTCCCTCATTAATAATGCTTCCTAAGTCTCTAAATTCCATATTAGTTTCCTGCATATGACCTCTAGCTGGTCCTTTCAAGGTTTAGAAGTGACACAGCAGAATTATGATTTTATGTGCTTTACAGGTCTTCTCTTCTCTTTTCTTGTTTAGCAAGAATTCTGAATTTAGACCAAATGTCTTTCTGCAAAATTTTCATATGACCAGTTTTCTCCCCATATTGGTTTTTACAGTGGATAACTATCTCCTGTGTTCAATAAATATGAATCTATTCTCTCTTTTTCATGGACAGTTTTTCCAGTGTTTCATGACAATTATACATTGTCTTCCTGTTCTCTAAAGATTTTGTGGTTGTGATGCTTCCCACTCACTTAATAAACATTCCATCATCTATGTCACAAAAGGAAATCTTGAACAGGACAACAACAAATGATATGTTTGATTTTATCAGTGAACCATAATCTTTTCTATCTTTTCTTCACTGATACTGCAGCATTTTTTTAAAAAACATGTCTTTCTAAATGGCTTAGGAAAATGCTGTGTGAACATTCTTAAAAGATTTCTGTTTAAAATATATATCTACTGCTTCTGCTTTGTCCACAAGGTCTATTACTCTATAATAGAAGGAAGTAATTTTCTATTGACAAATCCATGACAGCTGATAGTTTTCCATTACCTTCCAGGTTACAAATATTTTGTTGAGTCATGTTTTTGGTCCAGTAGTTTTCTGAGTGCTGAAATTAAACTGGTTAATCTGTAATTCTCTTGTACCTCCTTTTTGAATTCCTGTCCCATTTTAGAGATGAGAAGTCCATCTGCACTGTTCCAGTCTTCAGTATCATTCCCACCTTTTGTGTTCTCAGAGATCATTGCTAATAGCTGTTAAATCACTGTAGTTCTTTCAGTAATTTAGGATAAGGTACATGGTTCTCACATGCTAAAGTATCTTATAAACAACTTAAACAACAAGTGCTCCTTGAGAACATGGGCAAGTGAATATAGCACAGGAAAAGGAAGGCAAAGATGAGTGCCACGCTTAAAGACTACTGAAATTCACAGATTGCTCAGGCTTCATAATTTGTGAAGGTGCGTTCTTAAGGAAAGGTTGTGGAGAAGAGATATTAATGAAGTGTTAATATCTCCTTTCCCAAAACCATTATTGCAACTCCGACATTATTTAATGTCATTAAATGCTATTTGATTTAACATCATTACTACAGTTTAAAATAATGGGTTGAAGGAGAATAAAGATGTGTCTACAAATCTGTGTTGCCTGAGTGACAAACTGATCAAAGGAAAGGGTGCTTGGAAATACCTGAAATATAAATATGTCAGTGCTGCTGTATTGATTGTAGAGAACAGTGTTTTAAAAATTAGAATATGAGGCATTTTAAAATCAATGGTGTTGCACTGTGACATAGATTTCCAGACCAGCTACATAGGCTCAGAAGAAATATCTGTGCCATATCACATTGGCTCTGCAACAGGCAGAAAAACCACCAGATATCTAGCTATTGTCTTCATATTGGCATTCTAGATTGTATTTATAAAAGAAAATTTTACTACATTTAATATTTTGAGATGAATGCATAAAAATAGTTTTCTAGAAGTTACTAAAGTTACACTTTTGCAGCCTTTGTCTAACTCTCTGCAGCTCTTGAGTTATGTTATTTCATTCTTAGGAACTCAAGTCACAATTTTTATCAGCTTTGGTGCATTTTCCACAAGTGTTCTACAATTTTTGAAACAAAATAAAACAGAATGGGCTTTTAAAGTAAGACATGGCTTGGATGCCTATTCCTGATTAGCTCCAAAATAAGATTTTTCTCCTGCCTTATCAATTCAGCTTATTAATATTGCTTTCCTTGCCCTTATTTTGGAACTTATGGAGCCATGGACTTACAAGCAGTCAAATGTGTCAAAAATTGATTATATTTTTTGGTGACAACTTTTTTAATGAAACACAGTACTGTTTTTAGCACAGTACAGAAACATGTGCAAAAATTTGCCTCAGGTGAAGAGAAGCTTGTCTGTCATTGGAACCTCTTTTGGGAGCTGAATTGCTGCAACAGCACATCCCTGTTGTCCCTCTATGTTTTGTAACATAACATTTTTGCCCAGTCCTTGCAAGAGTTCAAGGCCAGGTTAGATGGGGCTTTGGGTAACATGATCCAATGGCTGGCATCTCTGTCCATGGCAGGGGGTTAGAACTAGATGATCTTTAAGGTCCCTCCCAACCCAACCCATTCTATGATTCTGTGATAACTACTAATAAAACCATGATAGCAGTAAATTCTGGAGCACACATGGCTTCTAAGTAATCCTGCCATCACTATTGCAACAGACATTATTGCCAAGCACTGCAAGACCTAGAGAAAAAGAAGAAAACTCTAGACACTGTGATATGCAGTCTCTCTGGTTGTAATCCCACAGTATTGTGTTCAGATTGCTTTGCTGATTTATTTCTAGCAAATATTAAAACTCAAGTATTCAGGTGTGATAGCTTGCTTTGCAACATCTATTACTGGATTTTACTTGGAGCTATGGCTGTGTTCATTCAAATGGGTTGAAATTAGGATAATGGATGTGACCTCTACTACTGGCATTATCAGATTCCTGTGTACACTACTTTTCCATCACTTGAAGCAAGTAATCCTTGTTTTCCCTGCCTTAAAAAGGTTTTGATTTACAACCAGGCAGGCTTTTGCAGACATGATGGGTTTGCAGTACAATATCTGGATAATGTAATTTTTTATTAAATGGCTTGGCTGAGAGCACGGTGGAATGATTCAAACAGGGCAAGCTGAAAATGAAGTTTTCAACAGATCGCCTTTTCCTCAGCTTTATAAAAGACTCATATGTAGGTCATGCAAAACATTACCTTGCCCCTGTTAATTAAAAACTGTTGCTGCTTACTCCAGGTTTCACCTGTACTCTGCTGTTTAACTTCTGCATTTGACTTGGAGAGGGAGTGATAGTCTACCCATGAAAACTCAGATGCTCAAGCCTCTGGCCATGGATATTGTTCAGATTGCACAGCTGATTTGTTCATTTCTGTATGTGAATGATATTTACTATTAAACCCCTCTTTTAGACATTCTTAGACATTCTAATTGTGAACTTCTTGTTCTATGAATGGATGAATCAGTCCCTGATGTAACAATATGTACAGTAAGAAGGGGACCTTTATTCAGCCTGAGTTTGTAGACATCTCTGTACTGCCTTGTCAAGTTGCAGTTCAAGTTCAATTTCATAGAGTCCAGAGTGAGTTTTGTCCACACTTTTGAAGAGCCAGATCCATTTTCTTCCAATGTCCTTGCCCAGAAACACAGATGCAGAGGCTTTTAAGGATAGTGGAACACCAAGAAAACAGGAGTTGTGAAGAGGCTGTTCTGGGAATGCAAAGTCTGACTGGGAGATGAAATTCCAGTCTTCTGCATCATGCCAGATCAAATGCAGGTTTAGAATCTATCTAGTTCAGCAAAGATGGCACTCAGGATTTTCTAACCAGCTTTTTTTGGATGAACTTTTTAATTAAAATTGTAAGCAAGGCATTTCTAGGTATTTTAGAGCTAGTACTGTAGACTTTCTGGTCATAATACCCTTTTTGGAAACAGAGTCATTCTAATAATGGAGAAATGCATGACAAATTTATATATTCATTATAAATCCCTGTGTGAGAATTATTCACAGGAATTAAGAAAATACGCTCATTTTATTTATTTTATTATATTCAAATTAAATTTACATTGTGAAATTTCCTCTATTTATGCCATGACTGAATTTTGACCTTTTTATGTGAAAACATTGTAACAGTCCAAGTAACCATAGGAATTTCCTGTCATCACACAGCAATAAAGTACAACTGGTACTGAGGAAATTTCTTCTTTCTTAGTACAATCACATTTACATGACTGCAAGAGTCCATATTCTGTCACTACTCATCCATACTACTTTTTCAGCTATGTTTTCACATCTGAGCCAAGGATAAACACTTTTAACTAACCAATTAGCAAAAAGCTGTCTTGTTTTGTTTTGTTTTGTTTTGTTTTCTTTTCTTTTCTTTTCTTTTCTTTTCTTTTCTTTTCTTTTCTTTTCTTTTCTTTTCTTTTTTTTTTTCTTTTTTTTTTCTTTTTTTTTTTGGATTCTTTTGACAGGTGTAGTACATAGGAGCTATGCAGTCAGGTTCTCAGTTCTAAAAGACTGTGCAGAGTTCATTCTTGACACTTGTTATTCTAGACATGCAAAAGCTCTTAAGTTAACAACCAAAATGAATCAAGGTAGCATGACTGCAGTAGCTCACAGATGTAATATTTCATAAGGAAACTAATTGTTTTTAATTCTAATTTCTGTAGAAGAAAACAGGCTTAAGAAATGCAGGCAGCAGCACCACATGATCATAAAAAAAGAGTCAAGTGAAAAGGAAATTTTTCCTTCAAATCAATCAGTGCACTTGGCAACCCACGCAATAAACAAGAAAAGCTGTAAAGAATGGTTATCACTCCTGCCAGGAAAAGTAGTGCTTTGTAGTAACAGCAAGAAAAAGTTCCTTGCTGTTAGTCCTACAGCAGAGGGAATTTTATATTAATTTGTTTCACAGCTTATATTCAGACAGTTGTAAAAGATGTCACATGACCACCAGTACATACCTTTCACTTTAAAAAAAGCACTGAAAAGGAAGACCAATTAATCACCTTTTTTCCTAAAGGTACTAAATTAAACAACAATGATGAAAATAGCAGTAAACTATCCTTGTTCTTCTGTAAGTAATAGAAAAAAATAACTGAACTCCTTTTTTTTTTTTTTTATTTCAAATGTTACCTACCTATTTCTTTAAGAGGTTTGCATATTCTATTTTCATTTTTGTTTTATTTAACTTTAGGAAAGACTAACTAGTCTAGGAAGAAAACCTTTTAAAAAAGATATTTATACTCAAACTTCAGAAGATAAAGACAATAGAAAGTGCAAAAAATCAGCTGAAATATTTTCAGAAATAATTTAATTCTCATGTCACTGCTGACTGACAGCTCTAATAAATTCCTACATTTTAAGCAGACTTACATTTCACATGCATTTGCTCTCCACTGCTGAGCAGAGTGGAACATCTATTGTCAAATGCATAAAATAACATTAGAAATGCAAACTTAATGTAGCCAATGGTAATGTGTTATTTAAAACTTATGAGCCTGAATAAGGGCTTATTTTCTCTAAATTGAAATTTATAGTTTCATTTTAAAGTACTAACTTGAATATTGATGGGCTTCAGGCATTCTGTTATAAAATGGGAAAGAAAAACAAAGCAAGTAACTATGAGGCATAAAGCTGCTATTATGGTAATATATGGAAACTTATATGAAAAGTGGATCCTAGTTACCTGTACTAATAGCAAAAAACATACAGTAGAATTTGTGCAACCGGTATAGGGAATTCATACTTTCCTGCAATATATGTCAAATCTAGGCTTAGAATCACAATATTTAAACACAGATGGCTAGAGAATAGTTTTCAAATAGCACCAGAAAGCAGGTGATAGTTTCATCTCTCCCTTTAAAGCTTTTTTTCTTGGCATTTTTTTTCTCCAGTTCCACTCTGATCAGTGAAAATAAAGAACAAAGACAGTGTTTCTCAGTTTCTTTTTGGCAGCAGGCTTTCCTGACACTGGATGGTTATACTATACATGGCTGTAGGAAAGCTAATTAAATTTATATGAAACAATCTTCTTCAATTTCAAAATAAAAAATATCTCTCTACATATCTTGATTTTGCAGATATTCTAAATCACTGCCACCTCCTCTGTTCAAACATATTATTGAGCCATATATATATACTTAGAAACAATGCAGTATAGTTCAGAGCTTGCAAAAATACTAATTTGAAATCTATAGCACTTGCCATCTCTTGATTCAAATATTTTACAAAGTAGTAAATAGTCTACAAAATACCCCTGGAAGAGGTGAATTTTTATGGTGATTAAAAAAATTATATTAATAATTACCTATTAAAAAAAATCACAGATATTGGTTCAGTTGCTGAATCAAGAAAGGAATTCAGTCTCTCAAATCAAACACTTGTAATTGAGTCCTGTAGGTGGGATTTTGCACATTAAAAATACCAATCTCCATGGATCAAGAGTTAGATTTCATTAAATACAGGTTAAGTACTCAGGAGAGAAATATATTTTTAAACAGCCCAGACCAAACAAAACCAATCATAGAATGACAGAATAGTTTGGGTTGGTAGAGGTCTTAGAGATCATCTTGTTCTAATCCCCTTGCCATGAGCAGGGACACCTTCCACTATCCCAGACTGCTCAGGACCCCATCCAACCTGGCCCTGAACACTTCCATGGGTGGGGTATCCAAAGCTTCTCTGGGCAACCTGTTCCACTGCCTCACCACCTTCACAGTAAAGAATTTCTCCCTAAAGTAAAGTTCATTCTTTAATTATGATTTGGGTATAGCTAGGCATCAGACCTTTTGTGCTTGCATGCCTTCTCAGTTCACTTCAACCATTAATCAGTCACATGTATAGTTGAGATAATATATTGGGTTTTGACTTGGGGTCTATTTGACTATCACTATCACTAGGTGATAGGTGGAACATTTGCAATTAATTATTCTGCTGTTACAGAAACCCAGGTGGTAATTTTTGGTCATTCTCAAAATTCCTCAAGGCAGCCCTTGCTGTTTCACATCTGATTACTACAATTAAATGTGTTGATTATCGGTGTGAGTAGAATGTCCCAAAGGCTTCTCTCTGTGATTTCTGCTGCAGAAGTGATCAAATTGTACACAGATAAGAAATTAGAAACTAAATCTTCAATGAAAGCTATTGTGTGAACAGCATCTACAACAGTCCTATCCATGCAGTTAAGATATTTAACAGATGTTCTGTTATGTAGTTAACACTTTATGCAAATTCAAAATTGTAGCCAGTTTATTAAAAACAATAATTTGAGGTGCTCTCCCAGTCCAGCTAAAGATGCTGCTGTAAGAACTCTTGAAATGGAGGGTCCTTTTGCCACAGAACAGCTATCAAACATCCTGTTTAGGAGATTTGATTCCTTATATGAATATTGCCCTATATCAGGGCTCATCATCTACTTCCTGTCATCTACTATTCTAGTAACACCGAATAAGAAAGAAGGTATATTAATATTTTTTTTAAATAATATACTTTATTGGTGCACAGAAATTTGTTAACTAATATAACTTAATAAGAGTTGCCATATATTTCCTTAGTGCACAGCATGGATTCAAGGCCTTTTCCTGGTTTAGAGATTTTACCAAATATGAACACACCTAAAGTTGCCTGGTCAAATTTATTCCATCAAATGGTAATATAAACTGTTCCTTATTATTAAACTATTTTTACAAGTAATTCTCAAATTATTTTAGAAGAAGTGTTTCACTAAAGGAAAAACTTGTATGATAATTTTATGAAATTCTGAAAATGCTTAATTTACAGACATATCCTTTATAACATGCCAAATCTAGGTGTCAAATCTATTAAATTCTGCTCAAAATACGGATTTGCAAAATATAGATCTATAAAATATAGATCACACTTAAAAAGAGGAAAATACATGCAGAGGGGTACTCCAAGAAAAGATACTATGTTCAGGAAGGTAGTGGTGACTGACTTATTTTCATGACTTAGACCTGCTCCAAGAATTGCAGACTACATCCAGTCTCCTGTCTTGCTTTCTGAGCACTGCCAGCTCAACTGAGCACCTTACAGTAAGTAATCAGATAGTGGTTAAGGTAAATTACTGTATTAATTTGGTCCTCCAAATCAATTAATTAGGTTCCTATCTGGAGAATACAGAGAACACTATTTGTTTTTTATTTTTTTATTTTTATTTTCTGGAGAATAGAAGGCTCCAGGAACACTTTATTGCTACAGTTCAAAGTATAAAGTACACATGCAAAATTGAGAGAGACTTTCTACCAAAGCCTTCTTTCTACCAAGATCAGAAAAAAGAGCAATAGTTTTAAACTGCAAGAGGGTAGACTGGACATAAGTAACAATTTTTCTTATGATGAAGCTGATAAGACACTGGATCAGGTTGCCCAGAGAAGTTGTGAATGCCTCATAATTTGAGGTATTTGTAGTCAGGTTGGACAGGGCTCTGAGTAACCTGGTCTAGTAGAAGGTGTCCCAAGGCCAGTGGGTTAGACTAGATTGCTGTCGTGTCCACCTGAAGCCCCTTGGCTTCACTTGCTCAGACACAGACAGCTGCAGGGGACACTCCCCAGTGTCTCACTGTCAGTCTAGTAAGGAGAAGACATGGGGTCCAAGGAGGTAACAAAGGAGCCGACTCAAGGCTGGGGAAACAAGCTCAGGTTTAATCCAGGCTCCGAGGAGCTCCGAACACCAGAGGATCCAGCAGCCAAGAGCGCTCTCTGCACTCCAGCAACAGTTTAAATAGAGGGGTGGTAAGAGTGGGAAGGGATGCCCAATAACCAATGAGGGGGTTTGAGGGAGTGGAAGGTGAAGGGATACACAGATAGAAAAACCAGTAGGGGAAGTTTAAGGGAGGGGCCCCTGGCCTTTGCCCAATCACTCTATGCCCAAGGTAGAAGATTCTGGAAGAGGGGGATGGGGAGCCGAGTGATGGAGAGGGTACCAGGGAGGGGACAGGGGAGTGACTGAGCATTTTCAGAGAGATTGGCATTGAGGGAAAGGCAGGAAAACTCTGGGTAGACCCATTGGGAGAAGATGGGGGGTAAAGGGGCAAACCATGACAGAACTGTTATAGAAACATAAAAACACAATACAACACTAGACAGCCACGAAAGGTAATTCCAACCCAAACCATTCTATGATTCTATGAATTTTTTTGTATGATTTTATAATTTTAAAAAATTGCATGGAAATGCTGGGTTCTCTATTAACAGACAGTGCAAATACAAGTGCTTATCTTCTCTCTCATAGTTCTACAGAGTATTCACAAATACAGAAGGTTCCAGAGCTCTAAGGGGCCAGTCTAGTAATCAGAGCCTGGCTATGTCAAGTTTGTAGAAAAATATACTTTATGATAAGCATTTGCCAGAGCGTAGCAGAAAATAGTAGAAAATTGTTGAAAGGGTCTAAGAATTGCATGGAATAATTAGAGTTTATTGTTACTTTTCAACTGAAGTATTTTAGAACCATGATATTTTTGGCCTACTCTAACCTAAATTTGATAGTAAATACAATGTCATCACTTGGCTTTGGTTAGCATTGATCTGACTGCTGTTGCTGGGAAAGTTTCATCACTCAAACTGTATCTGATAGAATTCAGCAGAAAATACCTCTCTAGAGTTTATTTTCAGATGAGACATCTAATATTTTTTGTTTCTCTCTACCCTTTCTGGATTGTTATCTTTTATTAGGACTGCACAGGCACTGTCAGAAACTCTGAAATTTTGCAATGATCTAAAGAAGCACAGGGAATTGTCTGCTATCACCTTGACTTGGTCCCTGCTTACTGTAGTTTCAAAAACCAGAATTCAGTCTTTCATCAGAGCCAGTACATCCTCCATTTTTGATACAGAACATCTCTTAAAGTACCACTAACAGTCTGATTCCTAGATCTTGAAGAGCATAGCTCACTTGTGCTGCAATATGTGAGAAATGTTTGGTTTTAATACAGGTAGAAACAGATTCTAGAAATATGAACAGATTCTAAGTGGGAATACAAATCTCGCTAAAGTTTGCAGCATTTTTAATTTTTAATGCTAGTTCATTTTTAACTAAAAAATATAAAGAAAACTCCTTTGCTAAAGCCTTTTGAAAATTATGTTCTTTTAATATCTAAAATGCATATAATACATCATAGCAATGAATTTTAAGGAAGTATTGGCTTATGCTATGCAAATGGAAAGCAAGCTAACTTCAATACATTTTAATTGTGATTTGTGTAGCTGGCTTCTTTTGTGACCTACTGAAATATTTATAGTGGACAGAGAAAAGAGGCAGTCACAACTGCAAATTCCTGCAGCTGGGGAGATCTCTGTCACTGTGGGCTTCACTGAGACAGCTCTGTCCTAATTTCATCTGACTTTGAATATGTGCAAATCACAAGAAAATGTGAACTGACTACAGACTGAAAAAATCAGCAAAGACAGAAAATCATTTTAGAACACAGTGTTATCAACATTTTACTTAGTCAGGATTAGATAAACTCTTCAGAAATTTGCAACCCTAATTTCAAGAAATTTATAAAATTTCTTTAAAGCAGCGATGAATAAAGAAAATCTATGTAGAAATTAAGGTTGCTGTTTTTTTCATGTCCATTCACATGACACAAAAGAAAAAATTGCCTAAATTTATCATAGGCGGACAACAAAATCTGGATTGTCATAAATAATGTCTAAAAGCATTTATAATATACTCTGATTCCAATGTTCTGTATACTAATATCTTCTAAAATCATACTTGGAATTCATTAACACTGACATGACTGTGACCTTGAATTCAATGATCAGTGTTGTGATACCATTGAAGTCCTTCCTGATACCCAGAAGCAAAAGGGTAAGCTTTGTTTCAGCCTCAATCATCTTCTAAAATCCCCATGGCGATGGCTTAAAAGTTTGGGATCTTTTAATGTTTCTTTTCATTTTAAAGGAAACAGGTAGTTGGTGACCTTGACCTTTGTCAGTCTGAGTTCCCAAATTGATTAGATCAAGGACAAATGAGGCCTCTTCATATCAAAATCTATTCTGTATATCTTGCTCTGTAATAAATGTTCACTTAACCAGAGGAAAGCAAAATATCAAAAGCAAGCAAACAAAAATATCAGTTAGCCTTCATCTTAATGGGGTAGGGTAACTGGCTGAGTGTTAATGCCTTGTGCTGGATCACTTTGATTGTGGATGTCAGCAATACCTGAGACAGCAGAGATAATACAGGAAAATATGTTAAAGAAATGTCAAAAGGTTTTGATCAAATTAAAATGTCTAAGGCATACTCAAGGCAATCAGCTTCAACACAAAAGTTGAAAATACAGAAGAGGAAAATGCTGGAGGGTGGATTTTCTGTTGTATATTTTTTTTTTCCTTTTTCTCAGAATGATTGCTTACCTACTTAGCAAAAACTATTATTGTTTATCTTGTCACCTCTGAACACAAGGTCTGCTGAATCTCCTAATACAAAATATCATAAATTAATAGGGAATTTTTCCATCAGTCTTAGACATCTGCCAGTTTTTATGAATTTTTTATAAGAGGTTGCATAGTTTTTCTCTCACAGCTTACTTTTACTAGGGAATTTTTATTCTGCAATGATATTTAATCTTTTCAATATTCTCTGTAAAAAGGCCACAGAAATCTAGCTGTATTTGTTAAGGAATAAGCTAGTGTTAAAGCAATGTTATGTATGCATCTGAGGTACCTTTGCATTTTCTGTGTTTCAGGAAAAATATTCTGTGAAGGATACACAGAAATTTTGCTTAAAGAAAGCAATAGCTGTTTTCAGAAAACACTGCTGAGTTAAACCTTATATTAACTGAATGCAAAACTTTGATAAGTCAGAATTAATAGTTTCCAGTCAACTTTCAAAGAGATAGTACCACATAAGTCTTCCAATTAAAAAGAAAATTAATGCATACAGAAGCCATTATAAATAGCATCAAATATAGCAAACCATATTTGGAATACTTTGATTAAATTTTAAACTAAATCTGTTGGTGGGAATTACTGATGATAATATGTCCCTCAAAGTTCCTCTCTTCATTGTGATTACATATATTCAAACATAAAGTATTAACATGATATTTACATTGCTGTATTTTTAGTACATTGCACTTAAACACATTCTCCTCTGATCTGGTCCAGGAGTTGAAGTCTTAGGCTTTGTGTGTGGTAGATCATTATGGCTTTAGAAATTGAGTCCAAATCCCATCTGAAAAGCACAAAAAATATCTTACCAAACAGCAGGGCAGCAGTCTCCACTGCTCTCAGAGCTCTCAAGTTTGCCCTTCACTTGCAGGCAAAAGCCAAACATAACCAGAATAATATGGTATGTAAGGGAGGCCCAGTGCTCACAGCAAGCATCTCTTTCAATCCTGACTGCAGCCACAGAGATCTACAGATCTGCCTTTTACTGCTGTGATTAAAACCTTTCCTCCTTCCTCAGAGTCGAGTGGTGACCAGGCAGGTCCTGTCAGATGGCTCATCTGCAAAGAAATTTTCTTTTATGATCTCAGAAGCAGCTACTGAGCCAATCCAGTAACCACCACAGAGCTGTTTCTGGGTCTGCCTGGGCCCTCCAAGCAGAGTGGAGCAAGGCAGGGCAGCACTGCATACCACATGTGTGTAAAGACATAGAACATCCCAGCTGCATTCTGTGTCTCTGCCCCGTGCTTCATTCACTCTCTTTCTTGGGGCTCAGGCATATGGTGTACCTTTCCTTATAACTATGCAGTACCTTTCCTTATAATAATGCTGCAAAACAAGCCACAACACCAATGACAGGGGCTCCTTTTGAAATGCAAGAAGCAATCTTGAACCAACATCATAAACCAATTTAAAAGCTCTCTTACTCGTTCCCTTTAAACCAAACAAATAACGGTACAGATTCTTTCCAGACCATTTTGTTACCTTTTGAGACTAACAAATACAGCTTCCATCATCACCCATTATTTTAATTTGTGATTTTGCTGGTTTTCAGGAAGATACTTCTTTATGGGGATAAGAGCCACAGATGGCATACAGATTTGGTGCAGGAAGGTCAATTAACACAAATATAATTATTAGTTATAAAATTATTAAATTATAATTAAATTATTCAAAATATTATTAAATTATTAAAATATAATTATTAACACAAGTATAATTATTAGTTCAGAGACATCACTGTAAACCTACTTGATACCCAGAAGCAAGAGGTACTGGAAATAATATATTCATCATAAATATTGCCATGTACAGAACAGAGGAAAGGCAAACTAATCTCTGACTTGCTTCAGCAGCATACTATATTTTTTCCCAAATCAGTGCTCCCTGTGGCATCCTCTATGTATTCCATGTTGATTTGTTCAGCTTACACTGTTTGAATTCCCTAATAATGACTGAATAGTGGATGAGTGTTTTTGATAATTTGGTGGAGAGCTATCTTGCTGGTTAGAAATGTAACAACCTTCTGAGCTGCCCAACTTCTGAGTTCTTCATGAGATTTAGGAAAATGATTGTGATGGTGACTATTTCTCAGCTAATCTTTAAAGCTTTCTTGAAAAAATAAAAATGAAAAATAAAATAAAAATAAATAATTAAATGACTAGTGGGAGGGAGTTGGGAAGAATAACAGCAGTGTTCAGGCCTGTAATCACAGCAGTGGCTGCCCCTGTCCGTGTCTAATGTAAGGGTTATGGAATATCATAATCCCTTCTCTGAGCTCCTTTACAGCAGCAATGATGACTAAATTTCTTGTGTCTTATCACACTGTCACAGACTGGAACTAGGAGAAGGAACTCTGAAGAAAACACAGCATGAAAACTGGAGAGCAGATGATCAGATTAGCTGCTATTGGATTTGTTAGCAGGGCCACAATCTGACTGAAACAGGCTCGATTCAGAGGCCCGTGGAGATTTAAACCATCAGCTCCCCCCCTTGCCCCTTATCCCTATCACACCATTATTTTTTTTTAAATATATATCCCCCTTCTCCACAAAACAACATCCTTTTACCTATTTTAAGTCATCTTCCAAAAGGATGAGGTTAAGAGTTTAACACTTCACAGATTCCAGTAGTATCAGATGAGTTGATGGATTTTGAGTAAGAGGATCCATCAAAAAGTACTACACAAAAAAATCCCCAAATAAGACTGAAAAGCAGCATTCCTTTACTATGTAGTGAGATTTCCTCCATTTTACAAGGCTTCTGCAATGGCACTTTACAGAGGTCTGCTATAATGTGTCCACTTGTGCTGCCTGCCTGATCCTCAACATAGATTACATACCACCCACAGCCATAGAGAGTGGGAGGAACACAGTGAGTGCAGCCCAGCCATGATGGGCTGCACCTAGTCCCCATGATAGTAGGTACAAATCTCACTGCATAAGGTAAACATTTAGTTTGATGATGTGTGGCAGTTACCAGTTTATAAAAACCAATTGAATGCTACATTGCCTAAAAAAAGCAGGTGTTTTGTTCATGATGTGTAGTAAATGTAGTACACATTCAACTTTATGTATCAAATCAAGTTGCAGAGTAAACCAACTACAATATTGTAGAGCATCCACTGTAACAGAGGAAACATGGCATACAAAGAAGAGTTTAAGGAAATCTGATAGAGGACATACTTTCTTAATAGGTATGAATATTTGTATGAAAGAAGATCAACCGTTCAGCAAAGTGAAAAGTTTTGTGTACAACAACAACAACAAAGTAAGCAGAGCATTGAAGTCTTGAATTCTGCTGAGATATTCATAATGCACAAAAATGGACACCTAAATTTTTGCACAGTTGGGGTTTTAGTTTTCAGTTTAAGATAAAAATCAGGTTTCTATTCTTACTAGTGCCAAATACAATACTTTCCAAATAAATCATCACAAAAGAAACAGAGACATATTGAAGTCCAACTCTGTAATTATCTTGATGAAATGCTGCATTCAGTAGAGTGATAGTTAGATACAGAAAAGAACTGCAGGGCCAGGGTAATATTATACTTGAGTGATAACTCCATCGCATTTTAAATTTAGAATATTTGAGCACCTGTAACTCTGAAACCTGTATTTCACTCTCCTTCAATAATCTACTTCCATGATAGAATCTGTGGTTCCAATTTAGGGTCATTTTAGTGAGGGTTCTCAAGTTACAGCGATTTTATAAACTTCAAGAGATATTAATTTATATAGATATGGATTTATTGCAAAGGTATTTCAAGAGTTTTGTTCTTTGAAGTTTTGATAGAAATAGATCATTTGCTTCCTGCCTTTTACCAAATATTCTTCCACCTAACACTGAAACACCAAATACCTTTATGTGCATGACCTACAGCATTCTTTCTATCTGTACTGATCCGTGTAAAATTATTTGATCATCCATTCATGACAATGCAATATTTTTATTTTTCAAGAGGACATATTGATGTGCTAATAAGACCTCACCCAAAGTCAGTCTTTGCCATGAACCGTACTTGAGAATAAAGCCAGCACCTCCAGATACTGTGCTCTGATTAGTCATTATTTACCCAATGACAAATAGGTAGGATAAAAACATTTTTAGAAATCATAATGCTGAAGTTCTTTTGAATAGACAGGCATTATTGAGGGAAGCCACTTCACACTCACCATTTTGCATTTCTGTAACAGCTGATATAATTATTGCAAATGTAAAATATTTTGTTTTGGATGGTTTTTTTGAGACCAAGTATTACCCATGAGATGTTACACTGCAAGATGGTTTGAGGAAATGGTTAGATCCAATTGCTCAGAAACTTTGCTGGGCTAAAACTCATCATATTATCATAATTGCTGAGATGAAAAGCTTGCATTCTTCAGAGATCTTTGTCTTATTCTGGTATATTCTTTAGCCAAGTAATAGTATCAGCACAGTATCTGGAGGACTTGGTGTTTGGGGTTCTTTAGTTTGGTTTTGTTTGTTTGATTGATTGATTTTTAATTTAGATCTTTCCAGAAACCATCATTCAACTTTTCTGGAAGCAAACCTTGTATTTAGATGTAAATTATGTTTATGAAAAGTTCATCTAAAGTCCATTTGAAAACTGAAATAGTGTGTTACCAGCAAAGTCCTCCATGACCCAAAGAACTATATTTATAGGTCCTTGCATCTCAATGAAAATTGAGAGCTATAGAAATTTTCAAATCTGGCCACATTTTCATGTTTTAAAGCCTTACCTTGCCAGCAGGGTTCACTGAAATTTGTGATTATATATAAAAGTTCTCATGCATTTCAGAATTCTGTATTTTACATAGGTGTTAATATTTATTTTTCCCAGAAAGGATCTTTCTTGTTTGCAATTGCCTCTACCATAGCAAAAGAAAAGAAAGAAACTGAGAACTTGGATTTTTAAAAGAATATTTCTTTTAGAGAAGGAAAGAAGGAAAAGCCTTTTTTTCATCCTTTCCTGTTAAGCTATCAATTTAAAAATCCTAGGGTTCTTCAGGTTTAATTTTATACCAAAACCAAATTTTGATTAATAGTTTTATTGGTTATGTTAGTCTGAAATTATATAAGGAACAGTTACTTGATTTCCGCAACTTTCTTTTTACTTATGTGATGAATATAGTAAAGAATACATAATTGTCTAAAAGGACATATAAAATATAAAGAGATCTTTAAAACATGACGATGAAGGGTCATCGCAGAATCTAAAACCCTAAAGCAATCTAAAAGCCTAAAGATCTCTGAAAACCACAGTCCCATATTTCAATCTATACAACTATAAAACACATCTAAACCACTGATTGCTCAGAGAAAATAAGATACTAAGATACTGCCTTTGTAATTAATCTACCCCTCTCCTTTTACCCAGAATAAGATGAGGCTAAGTAAAATAAAAAATTTTGACCTCATAGTGTCTGTCATTCTGATCAATAGATGTGCAAAGCAAGGTGCATATGGTTCATATCAAGCTGCCTTCAATCAGAAGAGCAAATTATTTGTTGGGGGAAAAAATGGATGAAACAGTATTTAACTCTATCCAATTTTTCATCCAAACTACAGAAGCTTAATATTTTCACAATATACCGAAAAAAATACAAATTAAATATTACATATTTAAAAAGTCGTCATATAACACCTTTTAAAAAGCAGTTATATGAAATATGTACAGCTATTTTTCCTAACAGAAGTATAGTGAAATTAAGCCCATCTCAAACCATCTTAAGTATATAAAAAGAATTGTGTAACATAACATTCAGAATGTGTAAATGTTTTTTGCTTTGTTTTTTTTTTTACTACTCCAAGTGGGAACAGTGTTATTATTCTATCACATGTATTTCCCTCTCCTTAGGAAGTGAGCTGGAATTAGTTACAGGTCATAGAGCTATTTGGACTTGTAGTACCATTGCCTACATCTGAAAAATAAGAATACCCTGACCACAGAGCTACTGAGTTAACCTCCCTAAGGTTCACTTTCTCTTGAATAAATAAATAATGTTTAATTACTTATAGAGAGTGGAATTAATTATTTATAGAAATAATTTCTCTAACAAAAGAAGTGAGAAGCATCTTGCACATCTTTCAGTGTAATGGAATGACTGGAGAAGTCATTATCTGCAGCATATCACAGTCACTCATAGTCAATAAGTTAATTCCACACTGGATTTCTTGGACCTCTCAAGTACCGTCCTTCCAGTTTAGTTGTTTCCTCTTTTTCAAGATGGGAGCATAAAATTTCTCCTTTCTAGGCTATGTCCTGGATGTCAAACAAGATGGATCAGTCACAGTTCACCTCACGAGGTTTGGCAGGCCTTTCCTGGGAGTAATGCCAGTGACAAGATAACTATGTAAAATAGTATTTTTTTCAGGCAAGGAGAAAAACTTTCTAAGAGGAAACCAGCCTTTTAACAATGGATGAAACAGTATTCCTTTTTGGCTCATGCCATACCATCATGTGTATTATTGGCCACTTGCTGGCGGCTGTTAGGGTGCTTTCAAGTGCTTTATCATCACAAAGTTTTTTGGAGCATTTTCTAGCTGATCTTCAGTTTCCAAAGCTTTACCTTTGATAAAGTAAAGCTTCTAGAAACTTGCAGATGGAATGAAAGTGCCTATAGCTAATAAGTTGGTCCACTTCTTTTTAAATATATTGACATTCTTGTTTCAGAATCCATCACCATAGTTTTTTTCAATATAGTTTTGATAGATATTTTCAGACAGAAAAGTCTTGTAGCCCACAGAAAGATAATTTTACAGTGAAAAGAAACCTCTTATTACAGTCTATTACTATGGCAATCTCATAACGTGAGTCTGTACACAGAGTGAAAGCAAAGGTGCACCTCAGCACACAGTATCCTGCCTCTGCCAATGGTACTGAGGCTGGCTAAGGAGGAGCATGAAAACAAAATAAATTTTTAAAGATACATTGACAAGTACTCTCTCAGCCCTCAAAAGCTTGCATTTTGGAGATTTTCTGAACCAGAGGTGGTGTCCATCTTTTTATGAATCCTCAAAGGATTTCTAGTTTATCAATTTTTCCAGTGACCCCTTGCATTCCGCTAAACTTCCAACACCCACAACATGTAGTATATTCTCATAGGTCATTACCTTTAGACTCTTGTAGATACCTATATTGAAAGTAGTAGTTTACATTCTCTTTCTGGTTTATAAAGTGTGACTGTAGAGAACTGACTTAAAGGAAAACTTGACAACTCAGAGTCAAGGTCTTTGCTGTGAACATCTAAGTTAGCTAAGATGAATGCCAACCTTTCTGCCAGTTACAGTTCTTCTGGGGCAGTGTCAGATACAGCAAAATTAATCAATCTTCACAACTGCTCCCAGTTCCCAGTGAAATACAGACTAAACTTCTAGAAAAGTCAATATGGAATTTCAAAGGGAATCACATCTTTATAAATTCCATTGATTCAAAAACATTAAAGTCCCTCTTCTATGAAATTATTGTCAGTACATTAAAGGATGGTATCAATGTTCACAAAATAAAATCTTCCAACGAGAAAACCCTAGCTGAATGGTCACAGTATATGCCTCAAATGTTCAGTAATTTCTCCTATGTTTTTATTTCTTTACATAAAAACAATAGCCTATTTTATTCTGTATTCGGTTCAAACAATTGCAACCATACAATACTTAGCATTAGTTTGCACACCAGGACCTCTAATAGCATGTCCCCAGTGTTTTGCTAGATTTCCAATATAAATATAGGGTTGACAATATTACCTGGGTATCGATAAGTTTGATTTTATAAGTGCACCTCTTCTAAGATTAAGATTTTTTATTTTTCTTCCGTAATATTTATCAGTGTTAAAGTGTTTAAATTTCAAATTCATTGCCTGACAACCAATACAAAAATAGTATAAAGGAAGTGTGGTAGGGGAGATACAGAGACAGAGAGAGCAAGAGAAAGAGAAAGACATAGTGAGAAAGCAAGATAGTGAACAAGAGGGTGAGAGAAATTAGACAAAAGAGAGAAGAAGTTTGCCAGAAAAAATTATGAGAAAGAGAATGGAAAGAGGGATATAAAGAGTGGATGAAACAGAGAAAGACAGAAAAAGAGAGAAAGGAAGAGTGATAAAGGGTAAAAAAGAGGAAAAAAAGCAAAAAATAAAGCCCAAAAAAGACAAATAGGTAATCAGGAGGCTATAGAAATAGTACCAAGAATTCAGGAAGTATACTGCAAAATATGAAAAAGTAGAAACTTATTGGAATAAGTCCAGAGTAGAGCCACACATTTGATCAAAGAGCTGGAGTACATCTCCTATGAAGACAGGCTGAGACAGCTGGGGCTGCTCAGCCTGCAGAAAAGAAGACTCCAGAGAGAATTTATACTACCTTCCAGGGCTTACAAGAAGGAGAGCTCACAGGAGGGCCAGAGAGACACAAGGGCATGTGGTGACAGAACAAGGGGCAATTCCTGTAAGCTGAAAGCAGATATTTTAGATAAGATATTCAGAAGAAATGCTTTATGATGAGGATGGTGAGGCACTAGAACAGGTTGCCCAGAGTGGCTGTGGACTGCTTGTCCCTGGAGATGTTCAAGGCCAGGCTGGATGGGACTCTGAGTAACCTGGTCTAGTGAAAGTTTTCCCTGTCCATGGTAGGGAGGCTTGAAATACGTGACCTTTAAGGTCTCTTCCAACACAAACCATTCTATGATTTTATGAGTCTATGAAGAAAATATAATTGAAGACAATATTAATTGAAAATATTTCTGAAAATATGTAGGCTGTATTTTCAATTTCTTTATCACTGTTCATCTCTCCATTTGTATTCCTTGCCTGCAAGGACAAAGTCCTGGCTCACCCTTTGAGCAACCTACACATTGCTCTGCTCCAGGTCACTCAAGGTTCTTTTTACTATGAGGATAAGAGGGTTAGAGCCAGTGTCCATATTTTATCCCTCAGCCTACTGAGTACAATGTGGGAGTTTTAATTTTTCAGCAAAAGATGTTTTTGAGAAACTAGCATATATGATAAATTTTATGCATTATAGCTGTGGACATCTGTCAATTTTACAACTTGACCTTTCAGGTTTCTGTTCCTTTTAACATGTACACAACAAGAAAAACAGTAAATAATAAAAACTAATAAAAATTAGAGCTGTTCAAGTTACTGGTAGTAAATTGGAGAGGCTGTAGAAAGAAAAATAACTGTCAGAGTTTAAAAAACTAAGACACAGCACACTTAACTCACAGACAAAAAATATTTCCTGTAGGAGGAACAAGAGGAAAGAGGGTTGCCCACAGAAACTTTAAATGGAAGTTCTTGGAATGAAGTCTCACTTTTCCCCTGAAATCTCATCCTGTCTTTTGGAATGAGTGCTCTTCAGAAACATTGCACTCTCATTTTTCTCATACAAACTTGTTTCTGTGAAAACTGTTACAAATAAGAGCATATGCAGTAAACTGAAGCAAACAAATCCCCCAGACTTCTCTTACTAGGGCGTTCTTCTGCTCTTCAGAATTAGTGAATTAGTACCTCTCCACCTGAGAGAACTGTCCTGCAGAGCCTATAGATTAGGGTATCCTGCAGAGTATAACATTTCCTGTGTGTCCAAAATACTAAAATCAGCCAGATAGTGTACACTTTAACCATTGCCTGAAATTATTCTCAGACAGTTATTTTTTTTTTTTTTACTATATTCTGTGGGTCTCTAAGCAAGAAATTTCTCATGTTTTCTCCTTTTTAGCTGAACTTTGTGTCAGAACATAAGGTCTTGACTACACGCAGTTCAAATTAACTAAATGGGTTAGAAAGCAGCGTAATGATAACTATGGTCCATTTTCACTCTTACTTCAGATTGCAGAGGAGAATCCACCAATTAGCTAAATTAATTGTGATGGATTCACTGGCAGGATTTCACCCATTCTGAAAACAACCTTGAAAATATGAATTAGCATAATTTGATCAAATCCTGTCTTGTGCTGTTTGGAGACTAACTAAAACAATAGTGAAATACTGAGTCCATTGAAGTAAGTTTCCAAAATTTCACCTGAAATATCTGGCAAGGGCATCTCAATGCCTCATTCACCTATTCTAGAATTAACTGTGAAGATTTAACTCAAGTAGGAGAAATGACTGAATTTAGGTCAGATTTAGCACTCATCCTAGCCAAGGGAAAAAGCCAACTATTTCACTCCTGATCATTTTGACCACAACATTCATCTTAATTTCATATCCCACAATTCTAAACCCCTCCTTTGCTTTTTTTGGAAGTCAAGCTATCCAAAAGAAAACAACGAGAAAACAGGTCCCCTACTGATAATCTCTGAAACTAAATGGAATTATGGGTCAACTTGTTAAACTGACCACAGTCTGTTCAGAACATCTCTGGCTGCTTATTTATCATCAGGTTACTGTTCCTAAGGTATATTTTTCTAAAAGCAGAAGAAGTTATGAGTTGCTTTTGAATTTTTTTAGTCTGTAAAGTGAAGTGCACCATGATTCCTGTCTGTCCCACACCAGATATATATTAGTGGACCACTTGTTCTTGAAACTGTTTGAATTTAAGTGTGCTTTTACCCTTTCTTCCATTTAGTGACCAAAGAGAAAACAGCTGCCACCTGTCTTGTGGTCTGTGGCTTTCCCAGCTCTCTCCTTATTGCATCCTTGCTAGTTCCACATGGGAAGGTGCAGCCAGGAACATGGAAGAGTGTTGGAAAAGCAGCAAAAGCTTTATGGCTTTTAATCCCCATGGAAGCTGCACAGGCACAATCAACACAACCTCCAGTTACCTTGTAACTCCTCAGCCTCAGACACTCAGGCTTGGGTTTGGGTATTGCTGCTTCTGGACTTCTAGATACTAGGTTGCAGATGCTGATCTATGATGACCAGGATAAGGATCTTCAAATAAATACATAATTTAAAGGGAAATCAGAGTTCTGGAAAATACAGGCCATTTTTCCCCCATTTTACTGATGTAGCTATACTAATATTCATATGGTTAGATATGGCTGCTGTGTAAGATTTCAAGGGAGAACACATTATTTGTGAAAGCCATATCCTGTTCAAATGCAGGTTGTGTTATTCAAAGCCACAGAACGTCAGTTTTAGCTTACATGCCTGATTTTTTCACTTACTCACACTTTTACTTCCATATAGTTGTTATATTTCCCTCATTTTACATGTTCTTTGTCCCTTTGGTAGGGTGCATGGCCCTTTGTATGACCTGAGATGAATGTTTTTTCTGGGAAGCTCATAATGCTATTTTCTGGAAATTATATGTGCAGCTAACTAAATTTTCTGAGGAGAAATAGTAATAATTTAAAGTTTGGTGCTCAGTAAATAAAAAAAGAATGGGTATCTCAGGGATCTTAATGCAAAACAGCACCAATTTCATACTGTATTTCTATGAGACTCTAAAGAGATACACACTTTTATTGCTAAACTATTCTTCAGTGTCTTACAATTTGTCTTGCTGAAGCAGCTTTGAAAGGGAGTGTCCAGGCTACTATCAGCAATAATTTGTGCCTTGTGTGAGTTTAGAGTATATAACTCACTTATATCCTTGAGAAGGACTATTTTTGAAAGTAGTAACTGAACTCCCAAGACACATTTTTCCACAGAGAGTAAATTCAGTTCAAATCCTAGTTGCCTAAGAAACACAAGGAATTGTTTTATTAAATGTATTTGTATTGATTTTAATACATTTGTTCATGAGGAAAAACATCAGCTTCTGAATCTCTCCTTTGATAATTGTTTCTGTCAGCAATATCTTTACTCACTGCTATTGACATCATATCTCCCAAATTCTCACACATCTGTCTGACCACCATGGTGCTACACTGTGCTTCTTTAACCCAACAAACTAGTCAGTTTAGCCATGTCTTGACTGGTCGCCTTGAATATTCAAAAGTATTATGTTGCAGTTAAAGCCTTCCCCAAGGGTTACGTATTAGGCATAGCTCTTTAATAAGTGCCATGTGCAGATTATCTGTCCCTGGGCTGCTCTATCTGGAAAGTAGGTTTAGAGAAACCAGTTCACTGATGCTCTGTTCCTTCTTCGCTTTCTGGACCCTGTTGAACCTCCCAGCACAATATTTCTAAAAGTCATTGCACCTCCCTGCAGTTTTAGAAAGACATCATCAAGTCCATATGAGACAGGGAAGAACCTTAGATCTAAATAATTTTGTTGAATAAATCTTCATCTGTGAACTTTGCATAAGCCATTCATAATTGTGCTACTTCAGCTAGACTATCTAAGAAAACAGAGGCAATACAGCTTGCTTTTCCTTCTGCCTGAGTCAAGTTCCCATGCAAATACTGAATTTTAGACCATGGGTATCTTTGTGAAATTCTGTATCTGTGAGCATACTGAACAGTTCTCCTGTTTGATACAGTATTTATGACAAAATTACCTAAAAAGATCATGTGAAGAGATGAAATATGCATAATTACAATTCTTGTCATTTTAATTCAATTCTTTAATTCTTGTAAAACTTGTGGAAGTTTCCTTTTTCAGATTTCACCTAGCCTTAACCCTGCCATGACTTGATTATCACATTTTTTACCAACTATTTGATTAAATGAGGCATCAGTTACTTGTCATTAATTTGTAAATATATCTTACATTTCAGCTCAAATTCTGTCATTTAGTTCCCAGTTATTAGCCATTAACATAGGGAGACTAGATATGCTGTATACCCCCATGGCTCTAATATTTTTATTATGTTGTCTTTAGAGTGATTAGTTCTTCAGTGAGGTTTTAAAACATATAAAACTTTCCATTACTATATTTTGAGGGGGCAGGTCTTCAAAGTCCTGAAATGCCAGTCAGTATTTTTGTGGGTTCTTTTTGGATTTTTTTCTTGCCCCAGGAAAGCCTCTGTGTACTGCTGAAGCAATGCCAAAGCTGTATGAGCTCCAATTTACCCTCTCGTTGCCAAGAAGATATTTGTAGTGAACCAACATGATGAACTGAGAGAGACACCATCTCTCAACAAAACTACCACCTCAGCATAAGTAAGCTAATCAATAAGTTAATGGCATGAATCAATGAAAAAGATTTAGGAGAGATCTTAATTAAAGAAACAACTGCTGATACAAATTATGTTTCCAATGTATTGATGTAGCAGAGGGCATGAGGTTGAACGGAGATGAGTGCTGATCAATGCCTTGAACATTTGCATTTCTTTTCATCAGAAACCGTCTCTCTTCATCCTTAGGCATACAGGCATGCACACATGCAGACGCACATCACTACCAGCAGCACCTCAGAAGGGCTTTGGTTTCTTTGTCTTTATTGATTCCTGTAGCACTTTTCTGGAGGCTGTTGTGGTTGCCTCACTTTACAAGGTGAAATGAAGGTCTCCACAGACTAGATGATGCTCATTCCTTTAGACCTTCCTGGATACTATCTCAATACCCTAAACCAGTAAGTGCTTTGCCTCAGTGTGAACATCATGACCTACATGTTGTAATATAGAGATGTAATAAGGAAGTGTAAGTGTAACTTTGGCAAGCCATAGTTACACAAAAATAATGACAATATTCCCTAACACAAAGGACAAGCATGCGTGTGTGTGCATGTGCACGCCTTCAAGGGACACGCAGAAAAACAGATGGACAAAGGGAGAGAGAGAGAGAGGAAGAGAGCATTCTCCAGTGGCTGAACAGCACAAGCATCCAAAGTCAATAGCTGATTTCCCCAAGTGATTAAAGCTGAGACACAGTTTAAAGAGACATCAATCTGTGATGTCAGCAATGCTCAACATATAGCTAATGGAGCTTCAAAAGATCAATATTCAAACTGGATTTTTTTTCATGCTAGAAACTCACACCACTGTGACATCTCTTGCTAGATGCAAAGTAGAATTTATTTTAACTGGTTTCATCACTACCATTCATATTTTTTGTTGTATCAGATGTTTCTGTGTCTGTTAGTATGCCTTTTTCCTTTTTTATTTTTTTTTTTTAATTTGGGATGGGAGGAAGCTTTATTCCCTAGGATGCAAAAAAGTAATTTAAACTTTTGCTCAGCTGGTAGCCATGTAATCCATCTTATTTTCCTGTCAGTTTTTATAATGAAGTCAAAAGCAATCCTAAACTGGTGACATAATAATCTAATGCTGTGTAGTAATGATTATGCTGGATCCAAAAATATGTTTTCACTGCATACTAAAATTGAAGAAATAGAGAAATTTCAATTATCATCATCACAGTATTATCCCAGGGCAACAATAATAAAAATATCTGATAGGAGAAGAAAGAACTACATTTTAGCTACTTAAATAATAACAAAGATTCAGTGAAAAGGCTGAAAAATGAATAGACTGAAAAGTATCTTTCAATAAAATACCAGTTTCCTGTGGTCGAATTGCTGGGTGTTTCATTAGTTGCATTTAAGAGGCCATAGGAAAAGCAGAGGAATCTAAAAGATTGAAGTCATTATCAATACTAATATTATCACTGTTCTAAAAGAACATCCTATCTAAAGCTAAACTCTAGCATGTATCGCATTTATTAGGGAATGATTTTTTTGACACATTGCAGTATATGTAAACTGGCCAAATATGTGGTAAAATGATTTAAATATTAAGTGAGCTCCCTCTTCTAAACGTTAGTTCAAAGACTGGTAGAATTGGAACCCCTCTCTAATCAGGCTTTCCCATTTCCTTCTCCCATAAGAAATAAAAGAAAAACAAAACCAAGTCAAATTAAGTTGTTAAATGGTTTAAGGACTTGATATCTTTTGCTGTTAATTTAAAAGGCTGAGCTGCAGCTCATTTCTTTTCATCTTTATAGTAAAGCAGAGAGTGACCCCAAGGGTCAGTGAGGATTATCTCTGTGTCTTTCCATTCCATCTTACGTTATTAGTTTACGCTGCAAATGAGAAACTGATGTCAGAAATATGCCAAACATTATTTATAAATATAGAAAAAGTCAGGGTGAAGTCTGATAGGTCTGTGGCTTAGCATGTAAAGGTCTCAACAGCAATTAGTAATTAAGATACGTCCACTGTAAGGTGGAAACTCTCATCTGAAGAACAGAAAATAATTTGTTAGAATGTTGGTAATTTACATGGAATACAACACTGAAATGTCAAACACTAAGCATGAAATGTATCAGAAATCCTACAATTTAAAAAAATATAATTATTAGAACAGTGTTTTAAGGTAAAAAGAAGTACTGAAGTCATTACTAGTCTTAAGTTAACTGAAACTTATTAGGAAGTTACTTTAAATTTTTCTATATACTTTGATTGACCTGAAAATAGTGATTTTTTGCATTTTTTTTATAATTAAGATTTTTAATTGTACCAAAGTATTTTAAATGGTATATATAAAAAGAGATGAACTTTCTCCATTAATGAAAAGCCATATTGGTTGTATGAGGACCAATTTAGTTTATTAGCATTAGGACAAATGCCATATAATAAAACACTGTATTTTTACATTATCACAGAGTGGAAATTACTCCTTATATTAATCATTGGAAGAACAATTAAAAAATAGCCAAGGCAGAATGTAAGGTTCAAAATACTTCAAATAGAAATTTACTGCTAAGTAAAGGATGTCGTATACCCCACTTTTATTACAGCAAAGAAACATGATGTTCTGACCCTTACTACCAGAAAATAATAAAAAATAAAAAATCAAAAGAAGAAACAGATACCTCTGGCCAATCAAGTGACCAGGTCATTCATTCAAATTTCATTTCAGTGTGTTTATCTCACCACCCCCATCTCTAGCCTAGATCAACCTGCACACAGAAAGAGTAACAGGTGCCTGTGGCACAACTGACTAGAAACCCTTGTTGTGCTTTAAATCCCATGCTGGGAGCACTTAGTGTATCATGTGCACAGAAATAATGTCTAATTTTTTAGGTTTGAAAATTAATTTTTCTTTTACCTTGTTGTAATGATTCATTCTCTCCCCTTTCCTGCCTACATGTGTTATCTCTAGGTTCCTGCACTGTAAACCAAGGAAAATCAAATATTCCAGGTTCAGAAGCTCCAGGGATAGGAATGATCAGCTGGGAATGGGGACAGAGACAGATAGATTTTCTTCACTCAGTTATGCTGCCAAAGCCAATGGCTCATGGCACTGTGTCTCATGGCATTGTACCGCAGGTATCCCTGGGTGCTTCAATGCACATTGCTCTTTCCAGCAAGGTTACAGTTGTTCCTCTGAACTTTTAGGATAATTTTATAACATCTAGTAGTTCCATTTTATTTGACAACACTACTGCAGAGAAGTCACAGAAAACATAAAGCATTGAAATTAATTTTTAACAAAGTAGTCTAGTTTTGTTTTCTTTTCCAATGAAAACTCAGGAACAGGTAAAAAGAGATAAAAAAGACAAGCATGTTTGAGCTTAGAAGATTCTTTGAAGTCCACTAGGAATTCACTAGTAATTTCACTTGGGAAGTGTGACAATAAGTGAAGATGAACACTATTCAAATTGTAAAATAGATTTTAGCCTGAGATACTATAGACTTAATTGGCAGAGACATGACTGAGGACTGGCAGAAGGAGGCAGTGGGTCATCAGTATCTCAGCATTTAACTTTCAGGTGTCTCTTCACAAAGTTCCAAGTGTCTTTTATTAAACACAAAAGTAATCTATCCTGTCCAAAGGAAAATATGGTTAAAACATCCAGCATGAAATCCACAGCTACATGAAAGTTCAGTTTTGAGGAAGGGAATTTTTCTAAGTGCTGGTTATTTATCCAGGAATTTGGACAGTTTTACCCAAATTATACTCAGGGTAACTGTTCAGAGGATTTGGATTTTGATGATCCTAGTGGCCACCTGCCAACTCTGGATATTCTATGATTCTACGAAAATTATGAAGAGAACAATAGGAACAAGCTGCTGGAAATCAATAATTTTTAGTTCAAATAACACTCTGAGGAATGCTTAAGATAAAAAGTATCTTCAATACACACCCAAATGTCTCTCAATGTTGCTTGAAAAAGAGCAAAGTGGACCAGGCCTTTCCCTGTCCCTCAGGATTTAAGTGAGCTCCTGAGGAGTTGGCATTAGCAATATATGGAAACATATTGGGAACAATAAAGTGAGACAAGAACAGCTAATCAGTGGAACACAGTGCTGTACAAATCGCTATCTTACAAGTGAGGCTGAAGAGCTCTCCCAGAGTAGATGATTTATCAGATTACATCTCATTACCTGTTACTCACATTGGCTAATACAGCATGTTTTTTTAAATTATTTATATCACCATAGTGAAGAGGTACATCTTTACTCTGGCAGACTGTACTGAAAAGTCCATCAAAAGCGTTGGAGGGCTCATTGAGACTAAGTTGGAGGCTTGATGTTTTTAAAGGACTTAGACAATGGGGATACTGGAGCATACAGTCACCCCAGTGCACCTTTGTAGCTCTAGTATGTGTTTCTTTAGTCTTTGAAGCTCCTACTTCTTTGCAAAGTAGACTATAAGTCTTCCCCATAGTCAGAGAAAGAAGAGCTAGTAGAAAGTGTTGTTCATTTGGGTCATCTTCTAGCCAAAGCAATCCCAAAAGGCTTGGAGGAGTGACTGATAAAGAAAGAATTTTCTCTCTGTGTGAACACAAGCTTCCTGGCCCTTCAAGATGCCTAATAAGAATTGCTGGATTAAATATCTACAAGGAGATGGTGGTACAAGCAATTTGCTATGATGGAAAACTTTCATCCAAAGCTCAAGATATAAAGATGCACAGAATTAGAGCAGTTTCTGGAAGATCACATATAAAATGGACCATATTATGACTTAACTATCATATCAAGAAAAATAATGAGGGGTCTATGTTAGGCTATAAGTACATCAAAATTTGCTAGAAGAACTTGGCTTCTTGCGTCATTCATTATGTCACAGAGAGCATAAGCACCCAAGGCACCTCTGTGTGTCACAGTCTCTTTTACATGGCAAGAGGATTTCTAGGAAAGTTTTCATAAAGCCTTCTTGTATTCAACATTACAATGTAATTTTTCTCTATGTACTAATATTTTAAATAAAAAATAGCTATTTAAAATGAAAAAAAAATCCCAGTACTACATTTCAAACTGATCAAGCTCCAATCTAGTCAATCTAATAGATTTTTGAAAATTTTTGGTCAGTTTAATTCTTGGAATCTAATCTAGATGAGCAAGTATTTGCAACTGGTTGTAAAGCAATTAGCTATCAACTAGCTGCTATCAAACATAGCACTGTGGAGCAAGACAAAGAACAGTAAGTTTGAAACCATGCATCATGACTGCTCAACACACAGAACGATATTCACTTTGCTTTTCACCGCATGTCTATGCACTGCATGGAAAAGAAGAACATACAGATGGTTGTTCACACTTATATTCACTTGGCCATATGTAGCACATACAGTACAGTCCTCAGAAAGTTTCTGAACTTATTTAACATGTTGTAAGGCTTTTCCTGTGTGAATGTGAGTTGTGAGCTGTGTGTATTGATGAATGTAATAAATTCAGATAAGATACTGTTGTGCTATTAAACCATTAAGCCTTTGTCGGACTTGAATCCTTTCCAGACAGCACTTAGGCACACTTCAGAAGACTGAATAATTCAGAAAATGTTACCAAGAGTCAATATGGATTATGCTACTTTGCTTTTCTAAGATTATGAGACTTCAGCCATATGGATATGAGCTGTTCTGTGTCACATGCTCCTGAGGATCAGAGGACAGACACCCAACCATTTTATTTACAAGCACAGATTGTCCCTTTGGGACAGTACTAAATATAGAAACAAAAACAAAATATCATTCACTTCTAAAGTGGGTAGTCTGATTCCTCTTCATTTTGCTCATTGGCAAGTGGCTGTTTCAGAATTCCTTTACTGCCAGTGAGGAAGTGACTGAGAAGCTGCCTAGTGGTCAGCATGTAAGCCTTGTGCGCTTGCCTGCTTGTCCATGTAATTCTCACTCTTTAAAATCACTTTTCTGGTCTATCACAGACTGAAGAAAAGGACAAATCCTAACTTGGCTTTTAAGGCGAGATAGGCTCTTACCTAAGGTCCTGATTAACTTGTTAGAGGATGCTGTATTTTTATGTCAGCGATGCTCCAGAAAGTGATCCATGCAACATAATTCTATTTGTCAATAAAATGTAGAATACAAATATGTATGTGGCTATTGCTTGCTTAATTAAATGTATAAGATACTGCATTATTTTCTCATTAGAACAGTGATCTAAGGTGAAATTCTACTCAATTATATGCCCTAATAAAATAAAGTAGCAACAATAAAAGACAGCTTCTACTTAGGTATACCCAAACCAAAATCATGCAGAGTGGGAATAAAACAATGTTGATACCAGACCGGTAGATATTTAAATTTTGAACCACAGAAGTCACAATTTTTTTTCCCTGAACTCATTTAAATATTCTGAATGTCATAAACATCATAAACATAAGTCCACAGGTCTTCAATTAAATATATATATATATATTCATATGTATTGGTTTCAGAGAGCAGTTGAAGCATTTTATAGGTACCACATAATATTACATTACTGGAAGACTATGTGTCTTTTTTAGCACTTATTTTTGGAACATAACATAATTTTATTAAAAAAAATTACTTGCATGCGTTCCAATCATCGAAAAAAAATAAGTATTAATATTTTTAAAATTAGCATCTCAGGGTCATTGGATTTTGCTTTTGTTTTGAAAGCTGTTACAGTTTTATTGAAAGAATAAGTAATTGGTTCCAAATAATGTATCATCATATCAACCTTTCAGGGCACAAAAAATACAGTTCTTACTGAAACTGCTCAAACTACAAAACTGAGTCTCTTGAACATGACAAAGGTGGAAAAGAGAATTTTAAGCATCTCTATTTCCAATAGCAATTCTCAAGGAAAAAGTAGCACTCTGACTTGGAGAGTCATAAAAACATTTGATTAAGATAGGTATGAGTCTCTCCCTCCTACAGTACAGATAAAGCTCTGGGCGTGCAAAAGGTATACCTGGAGATAGATAAAATAACTCTAGCTTGTTTTTATTTCTCACTTCTCATTTCATGATGATATGTTTTACATCTATAAAGAAAAAACAATATGATATATGAAATACTACTCTATAGAATAAATATATTTCTCAAAATAGAGGAGTTGTTTTTAAACAATTTATATGTGTAGCCATTATGATTCCTCAGATCTTTTCTTTCCTAAATTCCAAGTATCTTTTGGGTCTGATTTTATTGGAAACAGTGTGGGGACATTTTACACGGCAAATTTTATTAAACTCCACACTTTGAAAATGTTAGTAATTTTTGAAGCATGGGAAAAAATATTCTCCTTCTCATAACTCTACAGAAAGTCATCCATAACAATTATCTGAATCATTAAACAACATATATTCAGGGAGTATGGATTTTGAAATATTATTCTCTATTATATTGGGGGCATTCTATGATTTCAGTCACATGCCCACAAGACAATAACATGACTTGAAATTTGCCCAGGCTGTCTATATATTATGCTACTGTGAATAGATTTATATTTTAGGAAAGTATATACTCCGACTTACATTTAAAACAGAGACAAAACTCATATTGATTTCCATGAGAAACAAACTTGGATCAATGACTAAGATTTTCAATACCTGAATTTAAGTTCCTAAAACAAATATTCAGTCACATAAAGAAATGGCCTGATTTTCAGAACTACAGAGTTCCAAAAACAACTTGTTGAGATTTAAGGTTTTGTGAGCTCAATTTTTTTTTTTAATAAAACAGGTCATTTATTTGTGTATTTAGGGGTAGACTTGGATGTAAATTTAGGCTCCTATTTTAAAAATTCTTGGCCTAAAAGTTTTGGAGATATTTTGTTTCACGCATTATTGACATAGTGGTTCAGGAGGTGAGATGAGTATTATATCCTACATTACAGCCCTGGTTCTCTACAATGTTTTTTTTTCAATTGTGTCTGCCAAATATATTTACTTGTGGTTGGTTTTAGTACAAGTTATTCGGATCATAATTCTACAATAAATTAGTAAAAATGATGGTGCATTTCCATATTAAAAAAATATATTTCAATACTACCACTTCAACTATATCAGCTTTTATCCCTGTACATGCTCTGAAGAGTTTTGCTCCTCTAGTATTCCCATAAATGAATATCATTGCTCACAGATTACATTCTTTACACATACACTTCATTCTCTATATTTAAATGAATATTAAAGCTGAAAACCATATTGGTATTGATACATACAGAGAAAATTATAAGAATTTTATGGAAAATGTGTATCATTAATATATAACATTGTATTCTGTAATAGGTGCTTCTTCCTGTCTTTTAGATGGAAAATCTTAAAGAATCAAAAAGTAAAACTGTATACAAATATAAACCAGAAATAGCTTAAAAATATAAAATTATAAGATACTCTAGTGAAAGTGCATACATGTTTGGACAAATCACAGAATCACAGAATCAGCTGAGTTGAAAGGGATTCACAAGGATTGTCAAGTCCAACTCCTGACCCTGCACAGGACACCCCATGAGTAACACCATGTGCCCAAGAGCACTGTCCAAATGGTTCTTGAACTCTGTCAGGCTTGGTGCTGTGACCACTTCCCTGGGGAGCCTGTTCCAGTGTCCAACCACCCCCTGAGTGAAGAAAACTTTCCTGATATCCAGCCTAAACCTCCCAGGCCTAACTTCAGGCCATTCCCTCGTGTCCTGTCACTGGTCCTGTCACACAGAAGAGATCAGTGCCTTCTGCTCCTTTTCCCCTCACAGGAAGTTATAACTGTAAGAGTTATAGTCTCTCAGGCTTCTCCAGGCTGGACAGACCAAGTGACCTCAGCTGCTCCTTATTTGGCTTCCCCTCAAGGCCCTTCACCATCTTCATTGCCCTCATTTGGACACTCTAATAGTTTAATAAGTCTAATAGTTCAATAGTAACATCTTATATTGTGGTGCCCAAAACTGCCCCCAGCACTTGAGAAGAGGCTGTACTAGTGCAAAACTGGAGCAGGACGATCCCCTCCCTTGACTAGCTGGTGATGCTGCACCTGACCCACCTCGGAACACACTGCTGACTCATATTCAACTTTTGGTCAACCAGGATCCCTGGTTCCTTTCAGCAGCACAGCTTTTATTACTAATTATAGAAATCTGCAAGTATAAATATTCAAATAAATGTGTTCCAGTTGCTGGCCTCAGTTTTTTAAATCTTTGCCTTCTGACTAGAAAATTTTCAAGCCAAATTTCTATGTAGTGATGAGTTCAGCCATCTTTAAATATGAGGAAGAGATTAGGGCAAGAGTAAGTACCTGAGAACCTAAGAACCTGTGTTCTGAGACAATATTTTGGAAAAAAAAAAAAGAAAAAAAAAAAAAGGCTTTATTGTGAAAAACTGAGAAATGTGTAAATTAGCACAGAATTTATACTTCATGATCCCTCACATTTCATATAGTCATATATTTGTAATAGCATTTTTAATGACGAGTCCTTATTTGCAGAGAGAGCTTTCATGTGTAGTAAACTGGCTCTATTAAGAAGAATGTATTGAATATTTGCAGTAAATACACAATTTTAATAAGTATTATGATGTGTGATTTCTTAATAGCAAATGGAGAATGTGTATATGTATATTCATATAATGTATATTCAAGAGAAAAATGTGGACTGCCTTAGCTGAGAGATATTTCATACTTCAAGTATCTGTATCCCATATTCAAGTTGAATTTCAACAATATTTCATATATGTCTTTCCATAGTCAGGTGGTAACTTTGCAATTCTCTTATGACAGAAGGGTAGCTGAAGTTTCTTTTCACCAGAACTATTTAAAATCAGTGAAGAAGTGGGCTCTTCTGATTGCTCCATAAAATTGAAGTACAAATGTTCAAATGTAGATCAAGTCTATCAGAAACACTTGGGTCTGAAAATACTTTTTGATTTAAAAAAAGTTCTTTAGAAGAAATTAATTAATGGAAAAAAATCATTATCAATTTATTGTTTGGTTTCAGCTGCTGAAAATGTGAATTCAGTCTTAAAGGTTGAACTGGTGAGTGACTGATGAGACCATGGAGCCTCCATTTCACACAGAATTTGGCTGGACACAGCCCTGAGCCACCTGATCCACGCTGACCCTTAAGCAACCTCTGGAGGTCCTTTGCAATCTAATTTTTTCTGTGATTCTGCAACTACTTTTTCTCTCTTCAATGCCAAAATGTAATTTCCAACTAATTACAGAGAAATTTGCAAAGTTTATGTATTTTCTGAATATGCTGTAGATTATGGACACAGTTATTTCTTTGATGTCTTTGCTCCGTACAACCAGAAAAGAAATAATATCTCTGGTAATGCTTTGAAGGTTTTTCTCTTCTGAAGAGAATCTGCTTTATGAGACTCTCTGGACAAGCTTCTCTGAGGAGAGCAGAGACTAAATGAACAGCCTAAAGCAGCAATCAACTGAATCAACAAACTAATGGCAGCAATCAGTTCCCACAAGGACATTTCTTCTATAGCACAAAGGATACTTAGACATGTAAAGATAATGAAAAGGAAGACTCATCATTTAGCACAGACTCATGAGTAATACTTTCACTGAAAAACAGCAGAGTCATTGCCATATGAGAATGAATTACATTTTCTAAATATATTTACAATCCCTACACTAATAGGAGTACTTAATATTCCTCTTCCTGTTTTCTACATCTCTGAAGCAAGACAAGTCTTCCAGAGAGCTGGAAGTGCAGTTGCTCAAATATTATGCCATGCTTTGGGCTCCAGCACAAAGGTTCATTAACACAGCTTAGCCAAACTTATCTATGACAGCTGACCTTTGGAAACCCTGTGTGTATTCCTAGACCATCAAAAATGTGAGATCTAACAATTTCATGTGGGTTTCTTTCAACAATTTTTTAGCTAATAGGTTGCATTTCATATTTGCCACAGTTTGGTTGGGTATGTTGACAATTACAGTTATTATATAGCTTTTAATTAAACTCATAGATATGTCTGAATTCTTAGAGAACAAACAAAGACCAGGACGCAAGCAGGAGCCAGCCATAACCTTGGGCTCAATGTTTTGCAAAAATCACTTAGTTCCTACTTTATTTCTGTAACTTGAAATTGTGGCTAGTAGGACATCTTTTTTCCTGCCATTGGTGAATTTCAAAAGACGTTGCATTCCCTCACTTTTTAAACTGTCTGGGTTGGGTTTGTTTATGGCTACCTTCTTACAATTTGACTAGAGTAGTATTTCCTGCTTAGGCTTTAAAGGAGTGTTTGCTTTATCCACCTTCATGTGTGTCTCCCTATACAGAAAATGCTTCCATCCTGGTAGAGAGAATTTCCGACATTCACGTTTGAAAAAAGAAAAAAACCAAATGGAACCTATGTTAATGTTACAGAAGTATTTTCAAATGTAGTCTGACCCACTCAATTGCTTTTCAGTCAATGAGTAAGTAAATCACCGAATGTATCACTAGGCTTCCAGGTATTGATTTGCTTGCTAACTTAACTCACAGTAAATGAAGGTTGGCCTTGAGCTGGAGATCAGGGACTATTTTTTTCTCTAAATCTCTGGAGTCAAGATCCATTCTTCAGCCATTAAAATATAAATGTGAAATAAGCTAGTAACTAGTAAAAAAGTATAAAATAAACAAATATATACATGTAATGGAAGCATATGAAGGATAACATTGAGGCAACCCAAAACTTGTAACCCCGTAGGAGGCTGTGGATACTTGTATTCTTTTTGTGCCTAGTATTGCAGTTTTTGCTGATGGAAAAGTACCATCAAGATCAAGCTTTACAATGGCACCACATTCAAAGTACTTAATTTGAGAGTCCTCTGGAGTCCCAATTCAGAGGTCACCTCTGCCATTTCAAAGGAGAATGCTACAGGGACGTCAAACAGAGAATCCATTCCTAGCAACAAATATTTAATGCATTCTACTAGTTTGTATTTAATGCGTAGCTGTAACCTACAGAATTTTAAAATAAAGCAAAACTATGCATTACACTTTTGGAAACAGAAAGTTATTCATGGTCTTTTCCCTGTAATTTTTCTGGTCTTCAGATGCTGGCAGCTGAGAAACATATACTGTTCCTTTCAGCTGCATAACTCTCCTTCCAGCGATTAATTACTTAGATACTTCGGAATAAATAGGATGTAAAGAAATACCTAACAAAAGCCTAATGCATCTCCAGTGATGGAACCCTGTGCTATGCCTGAGATGAATATCCTTTTCAATTTTTTTTTGAAAGACAAGCAGATTATTCAAAATTATGGCAATCAGATACAGGCAGTGAAGAAAAATAGCGATATGCTGAACAGAAACCACTTAAATGCTGCAAGTCTTGATAATATAATATTTCCACAACTGTTTCTGTTTAAAACTAATAAAAATAAACATAAAACATTCCCTTCCCCTCCTATCAAATTCATTACTTTGAGCGACAAAATGACAAAATGATTAGCTGTTAATAAGGCCCTGGTTTAAAAGATTGACTGACATTGCATTACTCATTTAATTTCCGCTTCTCCTAGGTTTTTTTTTTTCCTTCCTCCAAGCACAGAGGGAATTAATATTATCACATCAAAGGCCTTCCTCTAAATGGGGGAGAAAAATCATTTAAAAGGACAGAGGCTGTGATTATTCAAACTAGGTTATTTGCACCTTGTATATATAACGATATCATGGTACAACTTCATTTTGTTCAAATTGCTGTCAGTCACTAATAGAAGAAATTTGCTTCCGTTTTATCAGTGCTATTGTGTTCAGTCAGATTTGTGGGTGTAGGATGGGGAGTTCAGGCTGGGCATTAAACATGAAATCTGATAAGAAGGATATGAGGAATGGGGAGTAAGGAAGGTACAGAGCAAAGGAAGACTGATTGTGAATCCAACATTCACAATGCAAATGCCTCCCCACCCCACCTTCCTTCATGATTTTCTTCCCTCTCTCTGCGTGTTGTTTTTATTTAAAGACACAGATACAACCACACACAAAAGTGCAAGCATGAGTCTCTGTGGAATATGAGATTTAGCAATACAACTCTGTGCTCTGGTGATTTTATTTCCTTTCACTTTGATTCCTGACAGACAAATTATTCTAGGGATGATTTAACACCTAAAGATGTATGTCATATTCCATAAAATAGTTGTATCAGTGGGAAAAATTATGAGTGGCACAACCCCTGGCCTAGCAACATCCAATGATCTATCAGCATTTAACTCTTGGCAGATTGAATTATTCCCCTCCCTAACTGTAACTGTGTTAGGGCTTGCATGACAAACAGTCCACTTGTCAAATATTTATCCTTTCTCCTAAAAAAAAAGAAAAGGAAAAAAAGGAAGGGGTGGGGGGGGTGGGACAGAGGGAGAGGGAAACTAAAAAAAAAAAAAAAGATTGACTAGGATAAGGAGGGGGAATATAAGTGGTAAAAGACCAACCACAGCATGAAATATGAAACATAAATCACTGGGGTCAGGGAGAGCAGGGGAACTTGGTTACTAAGGCTCCAGATGGATTAAATAATGCACGTCCTGAGGGAGGGTGGGAAGGCGAGCACTAAAATAATAACAGAACAGAATGCTCCTGTGTCGAAGGGTTTGAAGACAAGCCTTGTTAATTCAGAAAACAGCAGAGTTAAATTAGCCCAGGTCCCTGTGAAAAGTAGTGTTACATATTGTGCAGAGAGAGATAAATTTTCACCCACCCTCTCCAATAAACTGGCCACTGACAGGTGACTGCTGTGAGTAGTTCATTAAAATGTCCAATTCATGAGAGAATTTCAAAATTTATAATGCTTCCTATAGACAACAGGGTCAAGTTCAATGAGAAAGGAAGAGAGCAAAGTAACTAAAGGAATTATTCACTAATTACCTTTTAAACACATTTGCATTTTTTTTCAACAAGTATTAACTTGCTTTTAATGCCTCTGGGTTTATGGCTTTAAATCAGAGAGAGAGATCAGAGTTCAGCACACATCTCTGTTTTCATTGTCCTCTGGATGGAAGATTTTTGAACATGTAAGACCATGTGCTAAAGCCCTCAGAGTAAATGATTTTAGAAGATATAGGATCAGACGTTTAGCAGGGAATGGAAGAGTGATGACAATTTTAATTAGCTTTCATTTACCTATAAGCCAAAAATATACACTGAAGTTCAGTAATTATGAGTGGGATGGATAATACTGTATATTATGAAAAATTACTGGACACCTATGAAGAAAGCATAGCATATAAATAACTTCTTTGTGTTATCAGGGATGAAATATCTTTCCCTAATAGGATAAGTAAAGCTGAATTTCTTTGGAAAATTTCAGCCGTAACCTTTATCCTATTCCAGAAGTAATCTAAAATTTGAATGTGTTTTAGACAAGAAAATGTATATCCTATAAGACTCAGAGGAAGGACAACAACTGGAAAACAGTGCATGGCATTTGTTTCCTTTTGAAAATCTCCCTTGAAAATCACCAGGCCAAAGGTTTATCTTTAGCCTGGTGAAAAATACACATCTCCATGGTAATCTGGGCATGCTCATCTATGCCAATGGATGATTAGGACTTTTCCTGAAATTGTAACTTTAGGCTGCTGCCGACTGGGTCAGGTTTGTCATCTGTAAAGACTTCTAGCATAGAGTTTAGTCTTGGTCTTAGTCCACACATAGGTGACAATTATCGCTGCCTGTTTCCCCATTAGCTCATCCTTGAATCCTGAGAAGACATAAAACCCAGAAAGCTTTTGTTTCTGATTGTCACTACAAGAGGAATATAGTCTGGGACAGTTTTGACTATGTCTGTCTTTGGACTGTCTTCTGAAGGAAAGTAGTGGTGGACTGTTAGAATGCAAGGACTGACAGGGTGACATGAGGAAGGGGACAACTGATTGATTCAAGTGGGTGGAAGAGTTCTTTTAGTCAAAAGAACAGGGAAATGTTATTAATTGAAAATTATGAGGAATAAGAGAGAAGCATGAATGACTCAACAGAAGGTTGGAGAAGGATTCCAGAGGTAAACTAAAAGGCATTCGCAGAAAATCTAAGACAAAGACAAAATATGCCTAAATTTAGCTAAGGACAAAGGGGCTAAATGGGAATTGCTTTCAGCATAAAGGAAAAGATTTCCAGGCATTTCCAGGGAAAAGTGAGCAACATCAGCAGTCGTTATGTTGTTTTATAATCACCTAAGCTTTGTTAATTTAAGAATATAAAATAGACTGGATATGGCATTCACTGCCATGGTTTTATTGATGGGGAGGTGTTAGGTCATAAGTTAGACTAGATGATCTTAAAGGTCCTTTCCGACCTAGTTCATTCTGTGATTCTGTAATATCATGTTCAGAAATCTACCTTAGGGACAGAAAAGCATCTTTCATTGTAGAAGTTGGAAGATATGTAGCAAAAGTTAAGGAAGGGAAGTTAAGGGAAGAAAGAATCAGAACAATCTCATGGTTAGGACTATGCAAGAAAACTGGAGTGGATTTCAATTTGCAAATTAAGACAGATAAATGTAGGTGTCGACATGTGAACTAGGTACTGCATCTCCCCTTGTACTCAGCTAAATGTAATATACTGAAGGGCTACACAGCTGAGCATACATGGGTATTACCTTCAGGGCGAACTGATTAACATAAAACTCTGTTGAATCACACAGGCTGACACTGTCAGGATTCAAATCCTGGCTTCAGAGACTGTGACTATGCTATAGAGGTTCTATATTTTCCTGGGCAATACATTTTTTTTTCATGAGATCACTGTCTGTGCGTTCTTCCGGTTCTTGTTTGGATGATTAGAGGCCCAAGAACGTGTTTCATAAACAATGAGAATTCACAGCTACAAACGCAGCAAATAAAAATAATCTTTCAACCCACAAAATGCTATCTAATTAAAGTATCTTTGGAAAAAAATGTAATTTAGACAACAGGCCTCTCAAATTCAGAATCTATTTTGGACGTACCATTGACATGAACCTCATTCCAATCCAGTTATTTTCGCAGGGCCATAAATTCCCTTGTTTGTTAAGTATAAGTGAATGATCAGCACTATAGATAACCCATGAAGGGTGTTCTTAATTGCATCTTCAGAAGAGGCTCAAATAAATGCATATGTCCCAGAGACCAAAAACTGAATGATGATGGGAAAAGAGTATAGTGAATAGTTAATTGTAAGAAAATATTATCCATTTTATGATGCAAATTTCCTGTAGAAAAAAAAAAAAAAGAAAAATTAATGTGATCATATTATTGATATTTTTATAATAATATATACACTGACAGAGTAAATTAAGGTTGCATGAGCTGTTTTAATTCTGGGGTTTTCAAATTTCTGAATGCTTGACTTTGCAACCTTAAGAGCTTCTCTTAATATATTTTATGTGCAATTATATAAAGTGCAGTGCTTTTTGATTTATTGCAAATGAATATTCTTTGTTTGCTAGAGTCATTTACATCATTAGTTCAAGTGGAAGAGCAGCATTTAGATTATATGTCTTTAGAGTGTCATGCTATGACTTTCAAAGGTATATCTGATCATGCTAAAAGCTCATGAATACTCAGGGTGAGCAGTAAAGGATGGATGTGATTCAAGCTACTAACTTTCTGGATATATTTGTAAATTTGTTCAAAACTCTTCAGGACTTTTTTTTTAGAAATGAATTGCCATTAAAATACCATTAATTTTTATTTGATAAACATATTGAACATATTTTAAACCAGTTTCTGGAGGGCTTATTTTTCTTCTAGGAACATTAGAAAAACATCAGAAAAAAATTGCCCCGTATAGTGTTCCAAAAGTTACCTAAATAATATATATATATAGTCTCATTAACCCCATATGAAACTAAGTTAAAAATATTATTAAGTCTTAAGTGAAACAAGACCTTTTGATAATTGCTTAAAAATAACATTTTTGAGATGAATCCCTGTATATAATCCCCCAGACCTTTTCATATGTAGATTCCCAGAGATCAAGAAAAGAAACAAATTCTTAATTTGTCAGTAGTTTAATTTATCCCTTCACTTATTGAATGTTACTGAAAATTTCTTATGGCTTTTTACATAATTACTCCACTCGGGCATGGTATTGTTCCTTGTGGGATTTACATCATGTTATCCTCACCACGCTCAACAGCATCCATCCTCATGTGGAAATTTTGCTTCAGAAAGTGCTTAGCCGTGGCACTAGTCCTCATTGGCATGTCCTCTTGTTTTCTTACCAGGGGAATTTTTGTGCTATCATGGACAGAATCTCAGGAAAGGGAACACAGCCCCAAACTGTGCCATTGCTTGTTCTGTGTGTCCCAAATGAAGACAGAGGTGATGAATACCAGCCCCATGACTATTCCAGTCCACTCTTTCTAAGGCATGGTTTTATGCTCTAAAAGGCAGTCTTTTATACAGCTAATGAAAATAATTCCATCTAGAAAAGGGCAGGGACTTGGGGACAGGACAATTTTTATTCATCCTCCATAGCTACTTCACTTCAGCAAGAGCACTTTGCATGAATAGAATGAGGTAGGATTTTACCTGAGATTACATTTACCTGAATGTACAAAAGTAAAAACCCTTTTTTTATATATTTTATGTTATTTTAGGACTTAGATGATTTGCAACATTTTGAGGGACTTCATTCCAAATGGAACAAAAATGTGATATTACAAAAATTTTTCCATAATTAAAATTATCTCAAAAGTGTAGTTGGCAACATTGAAATATTTACTTTGATAAAGTTTTATTTTATTTTTCATTTGAATAGTAAATATAATAGTAAATACTAAATGTGCATATAAAATATACAGAGATCAATATCAATACATACATTTTATAATATTAAAATAAATGTAATAATTATTTCTGTGAAATAGAGCAAAAAGCTTTGAAAAGTGCTCACTTTATCTCATTGAACATCAAGAGAGAAAAATAATATTTTTTATTTTCTATGTAAAAGCTGTGAAATCAACATATTTCCATCAATTATTTCACTTTAATGAATCTTCCTATTTTGCTAAAAATTTGCTCAAACAGTATGCTATCTCCAGTAATTCCTCAGAGAGACTATAACCTGTTTTCATATTGACGTGGTTTTCAGAGATTCTGTAAAAGAGAGTTTCTATTTTAAATGAGAGAAATTGAGAGACACTAAGAAAGCAAGTAAGGTCTGAGAAGAAATTACACAGGGAAGTCAAGAGACCATGTGCTGATTTCATGCTTCTTCAGGTAAGCAACACTACACATAGTTTTCATAGCTCTTTATCTAAAGTACAGAAAACCCTGTTAAGACCCATTATTGAGCATGACACAACTTTGGTTGCTGCCTACAGAAAGAGAGAAATTATTACTCATGGTTCTTTATTTTGTTGATTCATTTCTAATATATGGATAATGTATATCTATGGATAATTTGTATAGAAACACATTTTGAGAAACTAAGAGTTTTCTGGTTTTTCTCTAGCTATCTCAGTGTAGTGTGGTTTTTGCAGTGTGCTGCCAAGCAGTCCCAAAGGTCTCAAAGATGAATACATATATATGTACTTTTGGTTGAATGCCATTTATTTATTATCACACCAATTTTAAGACCAATCCATTTTTTTCATAAGTAAACAAAACTCTCTAGGTTCACACATGTGTTTCTTGTGTACATCTGGAAAAATTTCTATCTGTAGTGGAAATTAAACTTTTGACAGTTCAAAAGTAGTCAAAATGAGAAAAAGATCCCAGCAGATCATATGATGGTGTTAACATCACTAAAGTTATTGCTTTGAATTATACTACTTTTCTATTAAGTAAAATAAAAGTAATAAAAAACTCCTTGAGGTTTTGCTTTGCTTTGTTGTTGTTGATAAAATATCTGCAGCAGCAAATATCAAAATAACAGAAAGTAATATAAAAGAGACAAAAAATTGCTACCACTTATTCATGTTCTTCAGTGACGCCATTCTGGTCACTTCATAAATCAGGAAAGAGAGATATAAAGAATTCATATTGTTACAGTTTTTTATATTGTACAATGACAGTGCTATCATTCATGTGTTTTGTTCTGAAACCACACAGAAAGGCTCTGATATTTGTGATGTTCACTTGACAGGTGGTGTCCCTCCACATCTTCCACATCCAGCAGTGGCTTGTACGGCTGTGGAACTTTTCAGTGTTGCAAGCAATAAATTGTCACAGGCAAAGGAGGTGGATAATGTCAAATAAATCAAGCTTTGTGTTTCATGAAGATAAAGTTCTGGAGCCTTCTTGGTACTTCTCTTAAAAGAGTCATTTTTGGCATCCCTTGAATGGGCTCACCTCATCTCACTGCTCACCTGTCTCCTGATTCCACTCCCTGGAGTTGCCAGGTTTGCTCAGAGTTAGTGCTAGATAGAGTGGGAATGGGTTTTTTTGGTTTTTTTTTTTTTTGCAGGCCCTCTTCTCCATCCTAAGCATCTCTCTGATCACAGTGTGATGTACTAATGATAGTAGAAGTGAGGTGAGTGATCAGTCTTGTCTGCCACAAGTTGCTACTCATCAAAGAAAACTATTTTCTTGAGTGTTTTTCCCTAGAAAGATAATACAGTTTCTGAAATTTCTTCCATCCTTCCAACCACTGCACAAAAGGAGGAATTTTGTCAGTAATGTAAAAATGGTGAAAGACCCCCATAGCCTTTCTCTTCCATAAATGCATGTCAGAGAAAGAAATGAAAAACAATTATTGTGTTTCACAGTAAGAGCTCAGATTCTATCACATCTTTTGAAGTCGGTAGTTTGCTAATGAAGCATGATCCATTTTAGAAGAATGCAGTTCTGTTGGACGGTCCAACTTATTATTGGAAGACTTGCACACTCTGCCAAATTCAGAATTCTCTTGGCCTGTTTTCTATATAATTAACATAAATTTATATCAATCCTTGTTTGTCTGAGCTTTATTGAGTAATAACAGATTGAGGCACTTTACATCTGCCTTGAAAGTACTCTAATCAGAAATTCACTGGAACGCAACCTGCAGCAACTTTGGTTAAAATTACATATTTAAAAAAGAAAGGTTACTACAGAGATAATTTTATGCACACTTAAACTGGTGAAGCAAATGCTTATCCCAGGCATGTTCTTTTCAAATATAATTTCACAAATCTAATTTTCTTAAAATACATGAAAATTCCTCAACAAATAATATCTACACTGGAAAATTAATTTGCACATCACCTTTAAGCAATCCAGTTTCCTTAATTCTTTTATTTTAAATAATTGAAATCAGCAGTTTCTTCTGCCCATGAAACTAACAAATAGCTGGCTTATATATGGCTTTTTCTTCTGTCAAAAAAGGCATGTATTTCTAGTCTGAAAATAAGAAATAGGGATTTTTATGCAAAAAGATAATTAATAAAAGGAATGACATTTGTATAAAAATGGTGTTTAGCTTGGTGCATCCTGAGTCAACTCCTCAATATCTTTCATCCAACATTATAAAACCACTTATGTTCAATACCGATAAATGTGCTACTTCGTAAAGCTACAGCTGAAATAACATTTCAAAGCTGCACTTAGGAAAACAATAATAAATGCGTTTTGATAAAATCTCAATTATATTTTTTGAGCATTTATTTCTAAACTACTGGTACACTCTCCACCTTATAAAAAAATTAAATGTGTTCTGGTAGGATCGTCATCTGAACAGCAGCTTGAAGGGTGTTTGAAGTACCGCTGCTGTGTCTGAAAGACTCTGATCAGGACCTTGTTTGTCAGACTGCATGTTTGTCAACATTGATATATCAAAGAGGTCAGGTCAACAGCGCTTCAGTATAAAGAGCAGGACAGGGTCAAATGGAATGCCTGAGCCCTGTACCCAGATCAGATGGGAAAAATATGAAGTACAGTTGAAAGGAGGCAATTGTTTCTCTCTCCTCACTGAATGCAGGTGTATGTTTGTTGACCTGGTTGGTGTTTTTCTAGATTAAGAAAATAAGGTAACTCTCAACAGTATTAAAACAGGAAAACATTTGGAGCAGAAGCAGAGCATTTAAAAGTTTCAAAATCCTCTTTAGATCTTAAAACCTCATAAGAGAATGTGAAAATTGACTGAGATTGGAAGGAAGAGGAGCAGAGGCCAAAATCACTTCCTTCACGCACAAAATATACCCAGCATGGGTAGTCTTCCCAAACACACTCATGAGCAAGTCTAGGATGTCATATCCATCCCTCATTCAGGCATTAGCTCTGCTGATTCTTCACTTTGCTGTCTCTAAGTGTCTTTTCAAATTCTGACCTCCTTTTAGGCTGCGATTACACACACCAGTCAGAGATGGTGCCTTTGATCAGTTATCATCTGCTTTTACAGATGGAGGCAACGTGATTTGACAAAGGCTGCAGAGCAAATCAGAAGCAGAGTCAGAAACAAAAATTGGATCTAGATTTAAAATAGATCTGCTACCAGTAGATCAGCCGAGCAATAGACTTTGCATATTTATGCCATTTCAGCCAAACACTGAAAACAGTATTTGATTTTCCAGCCAGAGAAATGTAATTACAACAATATGTTATTGATTTGCATGGTGCATTTTGATGTTGATACTAAACACTTTAGTGGAAAATGGATAATATGACTGGATAGATGGACAGCTGCCATAAACCAAAAGGATGTGATGACATTTCTGCAAGAAAAACATCCCAGTGGATCAGAACTGATGATCAGCAGTTTAAGCAGAAAGTCAAATGTTAGGACACTGAACTTGAAAGCACCGACCTAGTACACTGTCACTCTGCCATCTGTCTGAGCAAGTGGGGCGAGTTGGACCAAAACAAAACATCTACAACTAATCTCTACTGAAGGTTTTAAAAATTATTCCAAGCAGTTATTCAGCTGCAATCCAAGGACAGATCTTCACTACCACCAAATTAAGAGACATTTTACCAGTGAGATCGAGATGGTTTTAGTTGGCCTGGCTGCAAAAGGACTCCTCAGAGCACTGTAATCTATGTTGCTTCTCTGAGTGAAAAACAAAGTGAATGAAAGCCAGAGAAAGAATTTCTTTTAAAAACAGACATGTTTTTGTCAGCCTGCTGGGGACTGACACACTTTTATCACCATTAAGAGAGCTGTCCTCAGATCAGCATTGCTTGGTCAGGAAAAGAAATCTGACAATATAGTCAATATAGCACGCATCTGTTTATATTTAGCATCCCTTAGCAGAAAGTTGACAAGGTCTGCCCAAGAGGTTTATGATCTTGTGCTTACTGCCCCCACCTTTTTTTCCCCCTTCTCTCTCTCCATAAGGAACATTCTTTCTGTTTTGCAATATAAAATGGCAACACTGGGGCTTGGTTGCTTTTTTCCCTTCCCCTTAGGTTTTTCTGTTAAGGTCAACATTGCTTCAGAGTCCACCTATCACTTCTAATCCAGTTGTTTCAGTATTCATTATATCAATTCTTAGCACAAAAAATATCACCTTCCTTGACTCTATCTGTGACTTCTACTGCTCATCATGAAGAAATTCAGAGCTGTTGAATGATGATAGGTTAGAGTGAATAAAAAAGTGCCTGCAACAACAACAAAATAATAAAAAAGGGGGGAAAAAAAGAAGTGGGGAAGAAGGTTTCTGAAGAATGTGGGAAAGATAAATAGGACTGATATTTTGTTTCATTGTCAGTAGCACTCTGGGGTTATTTGAAGCACTTATTTATGCACTGTAAGCAGAACAATACTGAAGAAGAAATGATTAAATACTAGCTCTCTGAGCAATAGACATCTCATTGTGGCAGGCCTAGACTCACCACTGGGTGGTTTTGATAAAGGCAATATGAGTTGATAACTGATACAGTTTGCCAGGGAGTCATCTGGGGATGCTGACAGCTACTATGCTTTAATAAAATCATTAGAATGTAAATGTTTTTATTGCAAAATAAAGAGCCTCCAGCAAAGTTGACACTATCGCTGCTCCCTCCACTGAATGAAAGCACCGATTAGCATTCAAATGATATAATGATAGTCTGGTTATCTTTATTAAAATTTTTCAAATCGAGTCTTCATTTTGCATGATTGAGTTTTAAACAAATGCAATATTCAGTAGGCTGGTGAGCCAGTCTGAACACTCTTGAAATAATTAAAGTGCGCCTTTTATTTTTTTAAACATGTGTTTCATAAGCAATGAATTGGATTTGCTATTTTAATATGACAATATCTAGTTAGCTTTGCATAAAATAGGGATGTTATAGCATAATTATTGAAAGAGTACAACTTTTAAACATATGTTTCATAAAGCTGAATTCAATTTTCTGAAATGTGACAATGCCAGTCAGCTACTGAAATAATATCAAAGGATGACTTGATTGTTTAGGTTAATTTCTTGGACAATCTTTGCTATATCATAATTGATAGTAAATTGTATGCTTTGTGGTATTTCTTTTCAAAGGAAACACAGAACTCATTTCCCACAATGCTCATCAATTCACAGTTCGGACTTTACAACTTCAAGAAAATGAAGGAATTTCTAAGCAAGTAGTTCAGACTCTGAATTTCTGCAAGTATGATTTAATGTACACTAATAGAGGTTTTGAAGTATCCAAGAAGAGCCTGAGGAAAACTGAAGCATAAATTAACGATCTAAGTCCATTAAACTGTATTCTACATAGGATCAATCAATCATTAATAAATATTTAGAAATCTTATAGGACTTGATCTCTTTTTCATGACTTCTTTCAGTCTTGTCAACTTAGGCTAACATTTCTCTATAAAACATATGTACAACAGATACCAATAAATACACAGTATTGTAAGCAAAAATGTTTTAGATGGTTCTTAGTTATAGAAAATCAAGAGAATCAATGATTACATAAATGTTCCTTAAAAATGCACCTGAAATAGCTGTAGTATTGACTAAGACAGCTTCAGAGGTGAATTCTAAAAAAAAAAAAAAAAAATCTGAATAGCTGACAAACTCATGTATCCATTGTTTGAGGAAGAAATGGATCATGCATAGGAGCTTTCTTAGTTCTTACCTAGTAATTTATTGCAATAACTTTCTGAAATTGTCCTGGATGTTTCAGAAGATTCTAAAGAATCAGACATTTCACTATTTACATTTCACTGAAGGTGTGCCAGGGACTACCATCAAAAGGAGGAATATAAATACCCCTCTGGTAATAAAGCTAACGTGAGAAAACAGGAATGTTAAAAACATATCCTTTTAACTCTTGTGCATTAGGAAGTACTGGCACACAAATGTTTTGCTGGATCAGTCTATGTCTCACAAATGGGACAGGACCCTGATTGGTTGCAGACAGCAAATAATTGAGACGGTTTGGTGCAGGGTTTTGGGTTTTTTAATATATGTGTAAGAGAAAGAAACTTACCTAAAAAATTAGAATTTGACACCTCTGTCAACATGGTAATTTGACTAAATGGGACTAGCATGCCTTTAGCAGCGGCATCTAAGTGATGACTACTGAGAGCTGCAGTAGCTGCTGTTGAGGAAAATCCATTCCTTTTTGTACCCAAAAGATGTTGTTACTATCTAAAGGACACAGGAAAGAGTTCAGGCCACAGCATTCCTTTCCCTCTGCATCAGATTTCAGAACAGTCTGTAGAGCAGCCTGCATCATCCTAAGAACCTTGTGCCTGGGGATTAATCCCTCCCAGAGAGAAAACATCTCTCCTGTCTACTGCCAATGCAGTCAGTCTGGTCCAAATGAGAGATATTGCAACAGTCTTTGGAACTAAGCTTCAACAATTGCTTTATAGTTATTATTTAGAATTTTTTGAGATTACTGGTCTGGAAGAAGACAATCTTTCCAGTTTATAAATAAGTTGTCTTTTAACCACAGCTTGCAAAAGTGAGAGCAAGACAGTACTAAATCTATGTAAAAGCCATTTCAATATAGATTTTGTTGAATGACCAAGGGAAGTCTTTCCACTATCACCCACAAAATATTGCTATATGGAAATCCTCTTGTGGGGTTTTGTACTGTAACCGCACAATCACTTTTGTTGGAGCTGGGCATATAAAATTTCTTTTCACTTATTTCAAAATTTTTCCAAAATAAACCAGATTTTTTTTCAGGCAGAAATTTTCTCTTCACAGAGAATTTCAACTGCAAGCCTGATACTTACACATATCATTTCTTTGGGACAGGTAAAAATGTCTAATTTTGTTGTCACATGAAGATTCATAAAACAGATCTAATCAGTGTGTCTGGTTATAATCAAAGTCTGAGGGAAGAAAAAGAAAAAGGTGGCAGTCCACTTTTTGTTATCTGGCCCAGGTATTGCATTATCGATTCAGGGAGGAAATGTGCTGAGCAAGTGGCCCTGGATGGAACTAAAAGAAACCCTTGGGACCATTTATAAGATAGAATTTGAGCTCAGTTAAAGAGCTATAGCACATGCTGTTCTTCTTATTGACAGGGAAGGAGTTTGCTTTTTTTTTAGTACAATCAGCACAGTAACACGTACTTTAGAGATTTAGGAAAGACTACAATCCCTACATGTAAAAGATGGACAGATATGACTGAGGTTCAAGGTAAATGAAGAGCAGAAAGATAGATGTGGATTTGGGTGGACATAGGCCTATACTAGATAGAAGATAAAAAGACCAAAAAAATCTGCGTGGAAAAAACATTGGATATGTCAATTGAGGACTAACTGAGTAAGAAAATCTTTGAGAACTGTGGGCAGTGTACTTTTAAGTGGATACTGAGGCTTTTTCAGATTGTGCTTGTTTGGTTTCAAAGATAGACTGGCTGAAAAATTGCTGCCTTTTGAATGTAGGAGAGTTTTTATAGGCATTCAGGCCTGAACAGAAGAAAATTAAGCAGGTTAAATTGGTAAGAGGAAAAGAGAAAGGAAAAGAATGATAAAAAAGAAAGAACGGAGAGAGAGAAAACCCAGAGAAAGGATTTCCAGGGAGAAGAATAAGTAGAGAAAGATGGAGAGTAAGAATACTGTACAGTGTAAAAACCCATGAAATTACAAGAATAATATAGAAATATGGGAATATTTTAAAGTAGATAACAAAAGAAAATTAAGATTCAGTTATAGCCTCACAAAGGGGTTGATCCATTGCTACATTTCACAGTATTATCAGTAGCACTATGACATTACTTGCATCCTGAATTTTCAGTCTTTTTTAATAGATGCATCAACCTCATGGGGGACAACATGTAAACTGTGTATGTTTTTCAGACGCTAACACATGCTGGACAAAGTTCAGCAGCTGCTCTCACAAGTGCGTGTTGAAAATGTGACTGAACTGCAGGCGTAGTGATCCAAGTGTCTTGAAAACAACTGCAGTATTAGCCTTAACTGCCATCCTCTGCCTCCTCCCCATATTCTCCTTCTGGCTCACAGAAGGCTGTCAGACACACGATCTCTGAGCTTTAACTAACAGAATAAAATATCTTATATAAATTACCTTTGACTGTTGAAAGTCTTTATTTACAGCTGCTCAGAGCTGCATCTGGAGAGTTTAGATAGAGACTACAAGTGCCAGATGGTGGCCAGACTTACCCAATTAGCAATCTCTCTCATCCTGTGCCTGGGTCTGCAGAGTGACTCCTCACATCACAGTTGCCTGACTCAAGCCAGTACCTCTATGGTCTAAAATAGTAAATACTAAAATAGTAGCAATGTTGTCAGGTGAGCCAACACAGAGCTCTGTAGCTCTTTGCTATGTTTTTCTGCTATTGAAATTAATGATATAGCTCTTGAATAGCTCAACTTGTTGACAGGTAAGGCCCAATCCTGGACTGCTTTTTAAGGCATTGGTATGTTTAAAAGAGTAATGAGGTCTGTCCTGAGTAGACAAAAGTGACAAATCAGGGAGAATGGGATAAAAGAAGGTTGACATTCTCAAGTATAGGTATTTATGTTCAGAAAAAGAAAAAAAAAAATCAATAAAGAAGCTTATCAAAGCATATTCAAGTCCAAAAAGATCATCTGCTAAAATCTATGTGACATATCAAATGATTGAAAAATTATCATTTATAATTGTAATTGTGCTAAAGCACATCATCTAGACTGATCTGTGATTAGACTGCTACATACAGTTGGAAAAAACAACTAAAAATCATAGGCTTTTCTGGTGCACAGTTTAGGAAAGGCAGAACTATGCAGATGGATTAAAAGCACAGATCCTCATGGGACTTTTGGAAAAAAATTCCCTGTCCTACTTGAAGAAATGACTAGTCTCATCCAAAAAGTCTAATTAAAATAGTTATGTTACTCTGGTTACGCTTCTTCAGGTGATTAGGAAGACAGAGTCTTGTATTACAGCCTGAAGGTGGAAAGAGGTTGATGTTTGCATTTTGTTAGATAGAGTTTCTTTTGCTCTTCTGACCTGCCCTTGGCACAGAACAGAGACTGAGGGAATGTTGGCTTTAAGCCTCTCAACACCCAGAGACTCTGAGATCACTTGAGAATCATTAAAGCCTCCTCTGCATCACAGTGACAACTCCTCTCAAGAAGTGGAATGAGAACAGGAGTGGCAAGGGTTTTGATGAATATATAAATGTAACGTGGAAAGGCAAAGTGCAGAACTTTATTACATGTACTGCAAATCTCACAAGAGATATCCAGAATGCTACAGGAATCAGGTTTCCAACTATTTAGTGCTGCAAGAGTAATTAAAACTCACTGCTGATGAGGATTGGAGGTATTTGCCCTTCTCTGAAAAGCCTGCCACAATACCAGCCCATTATTATGCTCATATGAAAACCATATTCCTTCCTCCACACCACCTTTATGGCTGCTTCGCTTACAGTTTTATGGACTCAGGGCCCATAACTTTGCTTTGACCCTGAAAGACAAATAAATGAAAAATAAATCAATGTGAAACTCAGAGCATGCCAGTATGTTCCATCACACCTCTTTGTAAAATTCACCAAATTTCAGCAGGTGTAATATATCAACATACAGCTGTACTAGTTCAGTAACAAAATTATTACTAATTACACTGTTAGCTTTGATTCCTGATTGTTTTGTATGATAGTACTTTAAGGATTTAATGAGTAAATTTAAATGGGTCATCGAATGAAACAGTACAATTCACATAGCAGAAAGGTTGAATGAGTTTTTCATTCACACCTTAGATTTATTCTGCTTCTAGCTGCATTCCACAGTTTTTCTGAACACTGGATATTCCCTGTTTTTTTCTGCTCTTCTCTTAATTGTTGTTTTTCAGACATTGGTTTTGCTATTTTTCTTCCTTTGTGTGTAGAAGTAGTTTTGTAGCAGTTATTACTTTTTTAACATAAATTATATTTGTAGAAATTGTGACCCAGAGAGACAAAATTAGAACTCAAAGGATCAGTTCAGAAAACAAAAACGTCTATAGAACTTGGCCTGAATCTGATGAAAATAAAACAAAATTTGGTAGGTTTTTAAACACTTCTTAGTCAAAATTTTAACCTCTGTAAAAATTTGGCTATAGCTTAATATGAAATTGCTTGTTAGGAGCAAACAGAGTTATTCACTGGCATCATATTATTGACAGGTAGTGCAGGGAGTTTATATCCAGGGAAGAGGTGGGAATTAGATACCATGCTGAGGTCTACTTCTATTCCTGATTCTCTTCTGTTTTGATACACAGCTTTTTGCTGTAGCCCAATTTTGCTACATGATATTGTGTTGATCTGCATGCTATGTGTAATCACTTGCCCAAATTGTTCCCTGACTCTTGCTTCTCCTTGCTACCCATTTCCCAGGCCTGTGGGTAAGGGAATTACAACTTACTCCAATGCCCTGCAACCTGAGATTTAAGTATTATGGCTGCTGACATAAAAGGGGATCTCATTCTCTTTTATTCCTCCCAGCATATGACCTCAATCTCTATCCTTTAGACAGCTGATTATCCAGATCCTCTGACTCTCTTTTAATCCCTTCTCCTTCATTTCACTGAGACTGCTCATGAAGTAAACCAGGATTTTCTTTAAGTGAGGTGGAATTATCTCATTTTCTCAAATCACCAATGTATATTTAGCAAGACATTGGGCTGATGAAAACATAATCGTAATAAACTGTGCTAAGGGTTCTGAATCTAGAGGTTTGTTTATACAATTTGCATTATAAATAAAAACTTGGGCTTTTTTCTTTTTTTAATGAGAGATATTTGAGGTTACTCATACACAGCCCTTAAAAGACATACAAAAATTAGCAAGGGATTTATTTTGAGTAACTAGATCAAGGGTAGAATTTGTTCTTCACAAAGGAAAGAAATAACACAGCTTGCAGGAAATTGATCAATGCGTCCAGACCCATATTGTGAATTTTTCTTTCATCTTTACACACAGAAATAAAGGGACCTATCTGTTTCAACTGGAGTTTTATAGGTATGTTTTACCTGCACTGACTGATTTATCTGTCTCCTATTTGGCAAGGAGGTGGATAATCTCTTATCTAAAAGTGTTGCATTTTTACAGTGCGCTTTTTTGGGCAAATATCAGAAGTGACCACAGTCTCAAAACACAAGGAAGAACACAAATTGGAAGAAAAACACAGCATAATAGACCTTCTCATATTGTGCTCAAGGGGACTCCAGGGACCAGCCAATCCATACAAGAAGAATGGTGTGAGCTAGATGGGACCCAGTATGATTAATCACCTGAGCAATGCAGATTTAGCGCATTAGGTGAAAAGATAAATGTGTAAAACGCTGTGTCAGAACCCATGGAGTGGCCCACACGGTAATTCAGGGTCAGTAATTGAACTTCACTCTAATTATCCTGGGGAGATAATATTAACTTATAGTTGAGTGTGAAAGAGAGAGTCCATAATTCATCACTCGATGGGGCTGCTCATTGCATTGTGTTATTGAAATATGATGGCTCCATTTTTATCCTGTCATAATGACAACTGATGTGCTTATTTTCTTTCTCTGTGCCTCCAGGGGATGATGAAATAGTAAGCAAACATTCTTTCTGGTGAAAGAACAGCACTTTATCACACTGGCTTCAGCTCTAAAAAAGCACTTGCAATCTCAGAAACAATTTCTAGAATGAAGGCCAGGCATTTCCACTTGCATTCTGGTTGTAGTCAGCTAACCTAAAGAAAAGCCACTGCCTTTTTCTTTTTATGAGATGTAATTTTTCCTTTCTCAGTTACCAGTTTCAGTTTCTTAATTTTTTTTGAGAAGTTTCCTTTCCTTCTCTATTTTTCCCAGGATACATTTGGCTTTCATTCATTTAATGTTGGCATTTCTGTTCCTTGCAAAAATATAAGTTTTCATCAGCAAAGATTTTCAAATCAGCCCCCAATTCAGTTTGACTTTATTCAGCATCTTAAAAGTATTCAAATTTTTTCTGTGTCAGGAACTTCCTATCTTTTGTAAACTTTTTCTCCAAGCAAAGCAGATTCATAGGAAGGGACCTTAAAAATAATCTAGTTCCAACCACCTTGCCATGAAGAGGGACATCTCCCACTAGACCAAGTTGCTCAAAGCTCCATCCAATGTGGCTTTGAACACATCTGATGATGGGGAATCCACAACTTCTCTGGGCTACCTATGAGAGTGTCTCACCACTCCCACAATGAACCATTTCTTCCTAATATCCAATCTAAACCTACTCTCATTTTAAAGCTATGCTTTGTTGTCCTATCACTACATGCCCTTGCAATAAGTCCCTCTCCAGCTATCTTATAGGCCCCCTTTAGATACTGGAAAGTCTCCATGGAGTTTTTTTCTTCTCCATGCTAACTAACCCCAATTCTGTCTAACTGTCTTGATAGGAGAGGTTCACCTTTGGTCATTTTGTGGCCCCATTTTAGCTCACTCGAACATGTCCATGCTCTTCTTGTGTTGACAGCCCAGAGCTGGATGCTGCACTCCAGATGGGATCTCACCAGAGCAGAGTAGAAGGGGAGAATCTCCTCCCTTAACCTTCTGGCAGCACTTCTTTTGATGCAGCCCAGGATGTTTGGCTTTCTGGGCTGCAGGCACACATTGCTGGCTCTTGTCAAGCTTCTCATGAACCAACACCCCCAAGTCATTCTCCTCAAGGCAGCTTTCAATCCATTCCACACCCAGCTTGCATTTGGGATTGCCCTGACCCAAGTGTAGAACTTTGCACTTGGACTTGTGGAACTTCATAAGGTTTACATGGATCCAGCTCTCCAGCTGTTCAAGATCCCTCTGGATGGCATCTCTTCCATGTCAATTGCACCACACAGTTTAGTGACACTGGCAAACTTGCTGAGGGTGCACTGAATTCTACTGTCCATGTCACCATCAAAGATGTTAAACAGCGCCGGTCCTAATACTGACCCTGAGGAAATTACTTGACACAGGTCTATACTTGGACATCCAACCATTGACCAAATATCTTTGAGTGCAACCACACAGCCTATTCCTTATCCACCGAGTAGTCCATCTGTCAAATCCACATCTGCCCAGTTTAACGATGAAGACGTCATGAAGGGACAGTGTCAAGTGCTTTCCACAAGTCCAGACAGATAATGTCAGTTGCTCTTCACTTGTTCACCAGCTCTGTAACCTTGACATAGAAAACCACCAAATTTTTCAGACACAATTTGCTCTTAGTGAAATCATGCTGGGTTTCAAATCAAAAATCACCTCCTTATCTCCCACGTATCTTAGGATACTTTCCAGGAGCACCTGATCTATAAGCTTGCTGAGCACAGAGGTGTGACTGATGGGCCTGTAGTTCACCAGGCCTTGTTTCTTTCAATTTTTTTTTTTAATTGAGGTTATTTCCCCCCCACCCCTTATTCCAGTCAGTAGGAACCTTACTGGACTGCCACAATGTCTCAAATATGATGGATAGTGATCTAGCCACTTCATCTGCCTATTCCCTCAGAACCCATGGATGCATCTCATCAGATTCAGAGAAGTTGTGGATGCCTCATCGCTGAAAGTGTTCAAGACTAAATTGGATGGGGGTCCAGTGAAGACCATGGCAGGGGGGTTGGAATAAGATGATCTTTAAGCTGTCTTCCAATCCAAGCCATTCAATGATTCTACAAGTTGCACATCTTCAAGTTCCTTAATGGTCTCAAACCTAATCTTTTCCTGCAGTGAGTGTTTCTCATTCTCCCAGTCTCTAAGTTTGCCTTCTGTGACTTGGGCAGTGTGGCTGAAGCACTTACCTTTTATATAAATTAATTTTTAGATGCATATGTTTTTCTTGTAGTATTCATAAATAAATACATTATACTTGACTATGCAAATGTGACTGTCAAGACTTTTGAGTTATTTCTTCTTTTTTTAAACAGAAAACTATCTTGTACATAAACTGTACCTTTTGCATTTCTCTTATATTTTAGTATCAAATTATTTTGAAAAAATGTCTTTGGGCAATATTTTCTGATACATAATATTTTATTATGTGTTTAGAATTCTTTACTTTATAGGTGTGCAAAATTTAAACCTCTACAGTGAGGATGGAAAAAACTACAAGTATATGTAAAAGAACATCTTAGTTCCCACAATGTATATTTTCTACGGTTGGACGATCTGAATTCAGATCAAATAGTTTAAAGAAAAAGCATTAAGTTTCCTTAAAGCTTTCCTAAGAATTCATACTAGCTTACACATCCAGATATAATGGAACCTTTCTGAAGCATGAAATAATTTTGTGTAGCCTTATGTTAAATAAAAATGGTTAGAATATTGAGTAAATTAAGCACTGATCTTTAATAGCAGCTATGTTCATTAGCTTAGATTCCTGATGTCTTTCACAATAAGTGGGTTTCTCTGTGTATCATCTATCTCTAATATTTTAGAAATTCCATAGTCAAGATAGAAGAGTGAAAATAAAAGGTACAGCAATATATTCCATCAGTCTCACAACTTAATCCAGTTCATCTTTTTTAAATAAATTGCCACATTTATATTTATGGACTTATGTACGTAAGTCATAATGTCAAGAAATCCATTTTTTCTTTAATAAAACTTATCCTAATGAGTGAAGGTTTGATTTATGGGCAGGTTGCTGTTACCTTGACTGCCTGAACCATTTCATTTACTGCAAGAGTTCCAAGACAGGTCATGATATTTACACTAGGTCAGAATAATAATGTCACCAGGATCACAGTCCCTGACAATAGCCTATTTGTCTCATTTAAATAATGAACACCATCAGTGAAAATTGCAGACTGAAACCATAACGCACAACGGACAGTAACACGCAGCTGTGCAGGATACAAAGAACCAATATTGACACAAAACATTATCTAGTTGTTCTAATTTGCTATCCATCTACATTTTTTTTTTTCAAAACAGTCTCCATCAGTACACAGATGATCATGAAATAAAAAATATTTTTGTTGTGCTAATTCTCAAAATAGAGCATATGACAACAAGAGCATTCATTCTAAGTACAAGGGTCATTGTGGTGCTACCTTTCTCATGGTGTAGTAAATGTCATGGCAAACATTTACAGGATATACTCTTCACATATATCAGAAATAATTTATAACGGTTATTTTTTGATTGACAGAAAGCAGAAAACTAAATCTTCTCAAGCCTTTAACAAGTACTTCCTGATCTACTTCAGGCATTCAGATCCAAGGTATTTCAAATCACTGTAAAATTCAAAAGTGTATAAGCACAACCAGATACCCTTGTCTACAATATAAGGACTGGAATAAAATATTACCATTCCAAAACTCATATTGGACAAAGAACACAAAGGACACTTACCTGTTCAGTGTCCAATTAATGAAATTCAGTACTCAAATAGAAGCCTATTTACCATCCACAAGAAATTGTACAAGGTAAGCACCTAAGACTGGGGATCTAAAGGCTACATTTGGGCTAGGTAGGCAGTAAAAACAGATAATAATATGCACAGACTTAATGTACCTCCTGTACTGACGTCAAAAGTCCTGCTTGCAACACCTGCCTTATGTACACCCATGGGTAGATGGCTCTCTGCACCTACCTGCTGCTGTGAGCTTGGGGCTCCTGCAGCAGGGTTTAGTGCTGCACCCCTTTCACAGAGTGCCCTTAGCTGATGTGTTCAGCCTAGGATCACCTGTGTTCCCCCATGTTGTGCATACACATGGTGCTGCATAACCAGCAATGCCTGTGGCGTGACCTTTCTACACATGGCCACCTCTCTGTTCTCTCCATGGCGTGCTATGTGTGTCTCATAGATGCCACATATCAAAGTGATCTGGAAACAATGATGAGAGGAATGCTGCACACTGCCCAGAGCTTGGCATTTACACATGGTCCTGAGCTGCATGCCTCTAGAAGCTGGGATTTATGACTCAAAGGCTCTGCTTGACACAGCCATGTAAATTTTTCCTTGTGTGCAGATAACTGTATTTGTATTTTCTTGCGGAACATAGGTGGATGAGCAGCTGGTGATAGTTTGAGAGGGTTGAAACTCCAAATCCTCAGAACAGAGAGTTTTAACCTATCAAGGTTAAGGAATGAAATTTTCCAAAGCAGAATTGAGGTGAAAGCAAGAAAATTTACTAAGTACTCTAAACATCACATCTAAGCTGGGCCACAGTGCACCAAGAACACAGAAAGAATGATACTGGAAATAATTTGTCAGATTATGAATATAATAGGAAACATTATAATATTTTTCAGTTAACTACTTAAACTGACGTGGACCAAGCATGGTACCTAAAACATATGCAAGTCTTCTGAAAATTAATGTGTAAAGTATCCAAATATTATGATAAGATTACTGTTCTTATTGCAAAAGTGACACTGCCTGTTAAAGCAGCTAGTATTTTAGTTTTGCATTGTGTAAGCAAAATTAGCTATCCTGAGATTTTGAATGAGAGTTAATACTAACACATAAAATGAAACATAATAAAAGAGTTCTAATATCAACTTCACATTAATAAATTTGTCTGCAAATTAATAAATTTGTCTGCAAATTTTCTCCAGAGATGTATTCCTTCCTAGTGCAAAAGAAGGCCTCCTCAAACTAAAAATATGCAACAAAAAAATTACACATTTACTAGCCAGGTAAAAGGTTTTATCCTCATTCCTACCTCAGTCACTGAATTTGCACTATAGAAAGTGAAGGATAGAGGTATTGTTAAATGTACTTTTCTCAAAATAGTTTGTTTAATTAGAGCTTTTTTGATTTAGAACTTCCTAGTGGGATGATTTTTTTGTCTTCCAGAGTTCTCTAATGGTAGACAAAGGAGGAGAGAAATTGAATCCAAGAAATATTATTGGTTTTACTGCAAGGAGCATTGTTTTATTACAGTTCTGTCTTGGGATAGCCTGTGACAGTTTGGTACAATGTGGACAAAACATAAATTTTGAAGCCTTAGATAGATCTGTGAAATAGAAGTCTCTGAGTGGACAATTCCAAACAATCATGAAAAGGTATGTGGGGACCCTTCCATCCACCTTACATCTGTGTAACTCAAGATGACACATCCATAACATTCTACTTCTCATTTTCCTTGCTTTCTTTTTGAATAAAAGGGTAATTTTCACAGCATTTATTGAAATAGTGGATATTTCAAATCCGCATTTCATTTTTAACCAGCTATAAAGAGGTCCTATAGATAATAAGTCAGTAATTCCTTCAGAAATCAATGGAAATGCTGAGAGCTATTATTATCTTGACAGCATATTGCAAGATTAGTAGAACAATTTCACTATGTTTATAACTACCTCATGCTGGCATTTGATTCCCATTTGTCTTTAAAATGAAAACAAAGAAAAGTAGTTGCACAATCGCTCTCAATCTCTGTCTCTCAAGCACCAATCATTCTATCAACTACACTATTATTTTCTTCAAAGCAATGAAAAAGTTCCTGTTAAGAAAATTTAAAAGTTCAAATCAATTTTAGGTAAATATCATTAAAAAATGTATGTGAAAAAAAGAGTAATTAATTTAGAACCATACTTACAAAAAAAAAAAAAAAAACCAAACTCGATTAACAATATATGGCTATATCATAATCTACTTTTAATGGCTAGGGGAAATACTGAAAAAGGTTAAAAAAGCACAACAAATTCCTGAGCTAAAAATTTCTCATCCTTTAATTAAAAACCCAAATATATATATATACAGAGAATTATAGTTTTTATTCTTTGCATGTCTGTGTTGGCTGCAATTTATCTCTTTATTGTCTTTCAGATGGTTAGAGATGGTTTCATTATTTGCTTATGTGCTTTTTTGGTTTTTGTGGGGGGTTTTTTGTCTGTTTTTTGACAAGGATTATATATAACTGATGTGTCCCTCTTGTTTTTCTCCCTTTTATTTAAATAAATGAATAACTCTTGCATTTTTCAGTCTCAAAAATATCTGTTTACTTTTTGTCATTTCATTTGAACATCATCAGAACCAAATGAGTTGAAAACATCTGTCTTATTTAAGTACTCCCATTTCTTCTTCTTTTCTTCTAAATGAAAACTTCTTTTTCTCTTTTTCTCATCAATTTTGCTAATAGCAAATGGTTGCTTATAATTTCAATGTCTTATGAAGATGCATAATCCATTAAAATATTTGGCCTTCTAGGCATCATTTGTCAGCACCTCTCCTTCTCCATGAAGAAGCTGACCAATGATATTAGTGATTTTCCTTTTCTTATAAATATACATATTCCACACTATCAATACAGTTTCTTGTAAGTTGCACCTCATTTGCTGTCTAGACATTTAGAATTTTGTCCCTATGTGTTTGCTCAGTGTTTGTCAACTTATTCTAAGTGAGCTGACATATTTTTGCTTCCTGCACAGTTTCTCCATACATGAGATTCATAAAAAAACTCACAATCCAAGGAAGTTTTCCAACTGCCTATCTTTGCTTTAGTTATTTTTTATTTGTGCTTGTAAGAAAAGGCCACTTATATCACCTTTTTCTTACATTCACCTGCCATATTTTTGTCAACCCTCGGAGTACATATGTCTTCCTGAGAGCCTGATATTTTAATATTTTTTCCATGTCATTTTACTTCTTAACCCTACCAGACCCCGAATACCATTAGTTTATTTTATTCACATTAAGATGGCCTTTCATCTTTACATTCTTATCCAATATTTCCATGTTGGCTGGCATTAGCTCCAACTTTCTGTATCATTTCCCTACTTCCCCATTCCTTTTGAAAGCAAATTCTGTGTGCTGAATCATTTTGCTATTTCTTCACAGAAATCCTTATCCTGAGCAACTTCACATTTTAAACTCTAGTAGATCTTTACCACATAACTCCATTGTTTCCTTCCCCCTCCTTTCTACTCAGAGATTTTCAAAAAGCTTCTCTCTTTTTCTTCTGTCTTGGCAAGCACACACATCCTTCATCTTCAAAGAAACGCTCCTCCTTTTTTTCATTACCTGCCTTTCTTGTACAAGCTATTCCTATTTTATATTAACAATCCAGTAATAGAAATTATCCTATCATGTATTTACTATCCCAATTTATTCTCAAACTTGACCAGCTGGTAATAGTCACAACACTTCTTTCCTTCCCATATTTCTTCCTTTAAAATACCTACAGCAGGGTATTTTGCAGACACCACCTTTCCTTTGCACAAACATATGAACAAGTTTTTTAAAGTAAATAATCATTTACTTGTGAACTGCCTTTGCCATACCAACTTTCCACTTAGCAAAAATATTTCAAAAATGCTGTATCAATACACAGCTACCCAAAAATACTGTGAAAAAATATTTTAAAAGTAAAGTGGATTGCATCACCTGGGTTTAGACTTTTAATAAACCTAACTTTGTTTCCAGAAGTAAAATTAAAAATTCTAGTAGATTCTTTGTGAAGATCAACAAGATGAGCATGTCATTTATCCAGGCACTAGCGACATAATTGTCTGTAAAAAAAAAGTTATGGAAGAGGATAACAGAGAGTGCAAATACATGTGTAACTGTGGAGCACCTGTTTCAGTTTTGTTCATTCTTTTTTCCTTTGAGTTCAATTAAAGTGCTTCTTTTATCTTTTTGTGTTGTTAAAGAACCAAATTAAACTTGGGGTAAGCTATCACAGACCTTCAGGATGAAATAAACTGCAACTACAATACCCTCTATTTTTCATAGGGTCTATAATATTAGTGACATTTTTAGTAAAGATAGTAACAGACAGAGCTTAAAAACCAAACTTCTGTCAGAAAACCAGAACTGGCATGACAAAGGGCTGACATAATATCCAAGATACTGATTTTTATTGTATTTGATGTCTGTTCAGACATGTTTGACATGTCTGTTTTCACACCTCTTCTCCTCTAACAGCAGCTGTGCTCTGATGAGATATAAAGCCTTCAATTTCCAGCCTTTTTGTTATTCTTCTCATCAAAGTGGAAAAAATTCTCCCAACAAAAAAGTAGCCTTCTCATCGACTTGAACTAGGACTCCAAATATCAGTTTTGACTAAAACTTCTAACAAAATAATTAATGCTAAAGTAAACAAGTATCAAGAATGTCTGTGTGTAAAAGGAATTATCCCAATTCAGCCTTTTATTTACTTTACACTCATGTCTACTCAACCTTCTCTAACCTAGAAAGAAACTCTACAGCTTTGCATGGTGACTAAGCTTTTGTCTAATAGAATATTCTAAGCTAGGGAAAAATTAAGATTATATAACTGGTATTATGTGCTCATAAAGTTTATAACTCAGTGAATGATGGCACAGGTTTAACTGTTGCACTCTTGTAAGAATCTGTTGTCAATTAGAGGTGTTAGCATTTGAATAAAATACCCAGTTACATTGTCAGAACTTCCCAAATTGATTACTTGAACCAATTAAATCTTTCTGCACATTATCCTGCTGTGCAAAATTCCTAGCACAAAGAAATTAAACTGGATTTCCTGGTGTTCCTCTCCATTAAAGGAAAAAGGCCTTAGTAAAGGGAAGAATCAAACAAAATTCAATTAAGTCTTGAAAGACTTGGGTGTTTTTCCTTAGGTTGTATGGTATAACGAAGATTTTGGTTGGCTGGTTGGTTGGTATGAGGGATTGTCCACTAAGGACTGAACACTGACAAAATGCAAAATAAGGCCAGTTTACTTCATTTTGCATGGAGCTTTTAAAGCTGTGGTTTAGGGAATGTGTTTTATTATCTTATAACGACCTGTCAGTTCAAAGTATATAAACCATTTGCTAGAGAACAATTAAGCCAAAAATTCTCAGAGGATCATTTTAAGATATTAATTATGAACATCATGGGAAAGGAAGTTGATATAGACAAATATTTATGGTGCAAATCAAACCCACCTTATTTACAAGTCTTAAAATTGAAATTCTCTCAGATTTTACAGTTGTGATCAGATGTAGATATTTTTATTCTGAAATTATTCTACACAGTACACAGGTACATTGCTAGTCATGCCTTTGTTACTTGAAAGGAAGTGGTTATATATTTCCAGTTGTTTTTCTTTTCCATTTCTGTTGGCCTTTTACCTTGAAACAAGACAGGTCAAACAGAAAAATGATGAATAATTCAAAATGTTGAAAGAAGAAGACATTGAAAAGCCTAGAAAGGTCTGTTTCAGATGATTCAGGGTATTAGCTCTTTCCTCTCCTTTAGTAATTTGCGTTTTTTTCCCTGGGAAGAGGCAGAACCCTATGTGCCTTCCCATTCAAGGGTGACAGTTACAAAACTATGACTTGATGAAAAAAAATTCTGTGAAGATTTTTAGACTGAAGTTTTCCTGTTAATAGAGATTAACAAAGATGAAGAACAATTTACATTAATACAGTAATGTGGTGACATTTCCTCATATGAATAACACGGCTGTTTTTTTACACAGTTTGTTGTTTTGAGTGGGCAAAAATACTTTTATCCTTAGATTATTTTTAATATGTCTGCTTAAGCAATCATTTCTAAATAAATTTAAGACATCCTCTTAATAATTTTATTTAATTAGAGGGATTCCTTAGCTTGTTGGAATTCAATACTGTTGCATCCTGGGATTAGGTTTTAGGGGTTCTTATTTGTGTTAGCTAGCCGAGTCCTGTGTACCCCTGCGCTTCCCCCGTGTCGTTCCCCACCCCGCGATGTCTGGCCCCATGCTGCCTGCCATTGGGCCATCCCCTCTGCTGCTCCTGTAACCACTCCCCCATCCGGCCCCGGGAAACGCCGTGCCCGCTGCGCCATCCCCACGATCCCACTCAGCCCGAGGCTCGGTGTCCGCCCCTGCGGGTTTCTCTGGTTGGTCGCTGTCCTATGTCATCAATGGGGGGCAGCGTCTGCCCTCCCTATCACATCCCCTATATCATCCCACTCCTTCCCGGGTCCCGCCACCATTTCCCCCACATGGAGTGGGAAGCGCGGGTCGCTACCTGCCCACTGCAGCTCTCAGCGACAATAAAGCCTTCCTGCCTTCCTCATGGGTGATCTGGACATTCTTTCCCTCTTTACCTTGGATCCTGTAGCGCGGGCAACAGAACCTGGCAGACCCTGACCGGCGTGCCAGTGCCAGTAGCACACGGGAGAGAAGTGGTGAATCTGGAAGTCCGGGGGGAGGCGGCGCCGGAGGGCGTTGGAGCTGCCCTGGACCAGGGAGAAAGAGAGCACGCTGCATAATACAATGTTTGTTGAATAGATATCTGAAAAGAAGTAAATTACTTGTCAATAAAACAGTCTTCTCAAGACCATCATGTATTTGCACATTTGAAATAATCACTTAATGTTCTCTTGATGTTTAATTCCTTGTGTTTATAAATATGAGATAGGCCTAAAGTTACAGTTAAATGCTCTCCTACTCTTTAGACTCAGTCAGATTTGGTTTGTTTCCTCCAATGTTGCAAATATCTAATAAAATAATCTTTTAGCATAATTTCATTATTTTCAAGCTATATAATTTCAATTAATACTCTGAGTGAACATAGTGTTGGTAGGTCATGCTATAGTTTAAATAAATTTTCTCCCCTTATTTATGATTCCCAGCCTAGCCTTAGCTGTTTTAAACAGAGGCAGAGCAATTTGGTGAATATCAATCAGTCTTACCAGGTTGGATTTCTCCTCTCCTATTAATAAGTTTAGTCCTTCAGGCATGACAATTCACATCAAGGGGTTTTGTACAATGCTTAAGCTACTTAGGTCATTTAGATGCTCTTTCTTCTAGATCATCTTTTGACGTGTGCCTAGGGATAGCTTCTTTCCCTCACATCCCACTATTCAAGTGAGTATGGTTTACATCCAGCTTCTCCCCATACTGTTCTTAGAGGGATACTGGGGTGCATGTCTGGAAGAGGCCTAACTTCTAGCATGTCTCTAAAAATGCTGGAGAAGACAGACAAGTAGATCTTTGTGCCCCTGTGGCGAGCAGGTCAGCCTTTTCTTGACAAAATATGCTGGATTCTATAATTACAGAATTCTTTGTCTCACCAAAAGTCATGTCACCATTAGCTTGGCAAGATAATATGTACAGGAAAAACAGATATCTTAGTCTGAAAGCTTCAAAAATACCCATCTAAGCACTTGAGGTTGAGGCAAAACAGGTGACAAATTGTTATGTTGCAGCACAGAACACAAAGGTTGAAAGTTGCAATTAAAATTGCAATTAAAAATAAAAAGTGAAGAGAATATATTTATTTTTTGTTTTTTTTTTTTTTTTTTTCTAAAATGATGGTTTTATCAAACTGCATTGTAATCAAGGCAACAGTCATTTTTATCAAGCAGCCTGCCTGAGCAAAAACGAGCAGTCATGTACAAGTGAAATTCCAATCTTTCTTCTGTGCTCCATGCGTTTCTGTTCCATGGCAAAACTCTATTCATTTACTATGTTTTTATGGATAGGATGCTTAAAGAGGGGCTGTAACACCAAAAACTGAAAAACTATCATTTAAATGCTTGCAACTTTCAAAAAATTGAGTATATACGTCTAGCAACCTGCAGGGAAATATAATATTACTAATGCTACTACTACTACTATCAGAAATAGTAGAGTAACTATGAAGGATCATAAATAACATAAGATACTGTTTATTATATTAGATTAAACACCCATTCATCTAGACAATAATAAAAATAATAACATTAATATGTTCAGGGGATTTCCAATACTACCACATTCCCTTCAAGACAGAAGATAAAGTAGAAATAAAAAGTCAGCTGTGAGATGTTTTTTATAGATTTATAATTTTAAAAGACCACTTAGAGAGTCAGGCGGACAGAAGAATGGCAAGGTTTCTAAAGCTACATGATAATTGCACTTGTTAACAATACCCCACTTTGGTTGCACATTGGATAGTAGTCAGTATGAAAAAATATAGGCAAATATCCTTCAATCTCTGCATAGTCAGTATTAATAGGTTCTGAGAATAAGATGGGACTGCGCAATGGACACCGACAGCAATATCTTAGAACATTCTGAATGGAAGGGCAATGTAATTTGTGTGAACTGCCTGACTATTTAACTATTATTCCAATAATTTCCATTCTAAAATTATGCCATGTGCATAGAAAGTCCACTGGTTATGTCTGACAGTAAAAACAGAAATGAAGCTCTTCAGGTTCTACCTGTTTTATGTATAGGACAAGGTTAAAAATTTTGCAAAGAGAATTTTCTAATTTGAGTGTTGCTATAGGGTACACCATGATTTCTCCTTGCAATTGTAGACACAAAAAATATAAATATAACAGAAAAGTCTTCAGCATATTACTTTGCCATAGCATTTTTGACTAAAAAATATATATTTCTATATTCTGGTAACCTACTAAAATAATTTAAATCAGATTTATTTCAATGTGATTAGATTCTTAGAATGCAGATGTGTAGGTAAGTGTGTTTTCATGTCTACATGTGTATGTACATGTGTGTGTGAAAACAAAAGAATTTCTTTTTTCTAATATAATATGTTTTCTTAATTATCATTTGGAATGGAAGTGAAGGCATAGTCCAGGACTTTTGAACTGTACTGGAGCAATCTGAAAGTCAAATTCTTAGTGGTATCTGTGTACAGAAATCCCTGGTTCACACTGTGAGAAAAAAAAAAAAAAAAAAAAAAAAAAAAAAAAAAAAAAAAAAGAAAGAAAGAAAGACAGCTGCTAGCTCTGATCAGCTGTGCCATATTTTCTAAAAGCCCATGAACCAGAACAGTGGGTTAAAAGGGAGTTGACCTGACACATCCAGGTAGACTGATAAACTGAGCTGAAAACATTTCATCTTGCAGCAGATGCTAGGTGAAGCATATATGACAAATTGTAATGGCTGCAGGGTAATGGATCACCTGTAAGGGCTCAGTGTTCACTCACTAACTCGCTCTCGCTCTCTCTCCTGCTTTCTCACACATGCAGCAAGGTACTTTCCCTTCGCAAATCCCAGGGCTGCAGGAAAAAATCACATTCTTGCGCAAGTCATTCAGCACCCACTACAAGGCAAGAGCACTGGTTTTACACACACACCTTTATAGCAGGACAGGCTGTGGGCTCAGAGTCACGGCTGGTCTCCCATAAATTCTCACTTTGAGTCAGTGCCTGTCTGGCACGCTGATCATGCCTCTAAAGAAGGCAATAACTGCAGAGTTATTAGGCCCAAAGAAAAATTTTTATTGGTATACAATCATTGGCTTTCAGTAGTTATCAAAGATGTGGTTCCCAATAAATGAAAGAGTCCTAAGAAAAACACTAGTCCTAAAACATTGTGCTGTTTGATTAGACTGTACCACCAGAGTAACACTCAGTTGAGGTTCCAGCTCAAGGCTGAACTGTTCATATACTTTAGCATATAACCAGATAAGCCAGACAGCAATATAAATAGCACACTCTCTTGTTGCTCGCTCCCTGTCTGTCAAACTGCCTGCCTTGCAACCCAGCTCCTTTTGGGTGCAAGCTGCTGAGTGTGACAGAGGAATGTCTGACATGGGGCTCCAGCCACAAAAAGAAGAACATAATATACATGCAACTCAGAAATACTGGACAGGGTTTGCTTAGAGGCCCCTGAACTCTCTGTCATTTCCACTTTAAATGTACAGCTAACCTCTATCTCTTGTTATACCAAAGATCATAACCTGGAGTGCTGCAGTTTGCTGAATTTCCCCATAATGGAAAGTACAGGTTTTCTGCTCCCAAACCTGAAAATTTTAACTCAAAATTAATAGCAAATTAGTTAAACGGAAGTAGTTTAGTAGGCAGACATGCCAAATGAGGCATCTGGCATCTAGCTTGTCCATTTTCATAAGGTGATGTTTTAGAATAACAGATGCATGTGAAATCAAGGCAAGCAAAGATTAGGATCAGCAGCAGTAGCCACACACAAGTTTTCCTACTTTTTTTTTTTTTTTTTCTGAGTTAGGAAAGCAAAAATAGGTAAGAAAAGTTAAAAGTTTCAGGATATTGGCATAGTTTCTTCTAAATGATCAAACTTCCACATCTGCAATATTTCCTGGTTTCTGTTCTTTTAACAACTTGGCTCTAGGTTCGTATGAAAGTTGTCCATGGAAACATTTCTCGGACAAAACAGGTTAAAAACTATGTATTTTCTTTTATTTATAAAATCAGCTCCCTTATTCATGAGCAAAATATCTGTATCTCTTATAGATGTTCTAATACATTCCAGGAATATTCTCTGTTTTCCCTTCACTTCATTCACTTTCTAGATCTTGATTCTAAGTGGCTATTGCATAGATTATATTTTACCTCTTATTTCATCCAAACAGGGTCAAACAAATATATTTTCTATTTATAAAGCATCTCAGACTAAATTCTCTTTGTTGTAAATTGTAAATGAGGCCGTTTGTGGAGCTGGTGTGTTGAATGCAGTGTTAGTCATCATGAAACTAAATGACACAACAGACATCTCTGTTGACTTTCCCCACCTAGAAGCTTTTAATGTGACACAGCACATGCCTGGTCTCTCAGTTCTACCTATTCAGAAAATCCATCAAAATTAGTGGCATTACTGTGCTATAAAAGCGGTTTCAGTGAGACGAAATTATACTCAGAATTTATAGTGGATAAGTGAGGAAGAAAATTATTTTTCCAACAAAATGATTTTGTACCAAGCCAAAAATGAATGCACAGTAGCAACTGGAGATTCAGAAGAGGGATTCCGGCTATCACTCATTGAGACTACCCTCTTTATCATCTCATACAGCCAAGCTGGAAAAAGATCTACTTCTCCACTTCTGGTCTTTTCACATTATATATTGTAAATTTTCACATTAATTGCATCTGCAAAGAAAGGAAGAAGCAAAACCCATCCAAAACAGCCTCAAGGACAAGACATATTTTCAATAGTCAGATTTTTTTCCGTTTGGACATTATTGGACTTTAACTCATAATAAATCATTATTCTAGTTAGTCAAAACTGACATAAGTTGGAGAAAATTCAGTTTATATTTGAACAATTAAAACAAGTCAAATAATTGAAATAAATAATTGAAATAAATATTAAAATAATTTTGATAATTAAAATAACTGAAATAAATCAAAATATATAGGTTGGTTTTGGTAACCAGAAGATTAACAAGAAAAGCAAAAATTTTTGGCTGCAGTTTAAGTTGATGCTGATTCATAGGATTGACACTAGAACAACTATTTTATTTTACTTTCGACCCTAAGATCATGTAGACACTCCATACCAACTTCTGCAGGATATGAAATGACAGTGATGAGCTGAAATGTTTATCTTGCCTAACTGCTAGCCACTGACAGAGTCAGCACCAGCATCTCTGTGTAGCAGTCTGGCTCAAAGTAATGCCTTGTGTTCCAAGGGTTTCCATCCTTTGACTTTGAAGAAAAGAATACCTATCCTTAGACATTGTGCTGTTCTGTGTGATGTGTAAGGTATTGATACTCCTGTCAGACAGCTTTCAGGACCTGAGCACAGAAAGGGAGAAGGCTTTGTGGTATTCTTGGCTTTGTGGCTTTGTGTTAGAGTTGTACTCTGGATTCCAAGAAAATTGGCAGAATACCCTTGTTTTAAGATGAAAAAGCTTTTGCTGTGAAAAAGAGTATGACGATGCTCTAGCCAACTTCTATGTCAAATTATTCTTGCTTGGTGGAGGCAAGTTTTCTTGTGAAATATTTTGTTAAAATATGTACGTGTTTTGTCAGCGAACAGAATTTCTCATGTCTTTCCTAGGTGTTTCCTTTTTATTCTGTTTTCTTTACATCCTTTCTTTCTCGTTCAAACTTTCCTTTTTAAATCATCTTCATAATTTTTCACTGAATCCCTTTCTTCTTCCTATAAATTGATCAATATTTGCCTTTTAGGTGGTGATGAAAAGTAATGTCATTTCTATAATTCTAATTTACTATGTGATATTGTGGTGGGTTGACCTTGGCTGGCTGGCAGGTGCCCATCAAGAAACTCTCTCAAACCCTTAGCAGGACAGGAGGAGGAAGTATGATGAAAAACTCACATGTTAAGGACAGGGAGATCACTCATGAATTAACATTACAGGAAAACAGACTTGGGTAACAATAACTTCACTTATTGCCAATTAATAATGGAGCAGGATAGTGAGAAATAGGCACAAAACTAAAACCATCTTCACTACATTCCCTCTCTGCTCAGATACATCTTCCTAATTCTTCAGCCTCCCTTCTTTCCTGCCCCAAGAAGTGCAGAGTAGATGCAGAATGGGGGCTATGGTCAGTCTTTACTGCTCCTTCTCTTACTGTTTCTCTGAACCAGTGTGGAGTCTCTTTCATGGGGTACAGTCCTTCACAGATTTCTCCATTGTGGGCCCTTCCCACAGACTGCAATTCTTCAAGAACTGCTGCACTGTGGATTATTTCTGTGGAGTGTAGCCCTTTAATCAGACTGCCCCTCTTTGGGCTCCCTTTCATGGGCCATGGCTCCTTCTCAGAGATGTCTCCTGCATAAGCCTTCCATGAGCTGCAGCTTTCTCCAGGGCTAATTGACTACTCTGTGGGAGTGGGATCCTCCACAGACTGTACTGCCAATAACTGCTCTGGTGTGGTTGTTGCCATAGGTAGCAGGGCAGCAACATGCTTCACCATGCTTCACCATGGCGAAGGAACTCCTATTCCAGGGGAATATTGAGTGTACCCTCAGTCACTTTGCAGATTACATCAAGTGGGCAGGAGAGTTGATCAGGAGGGTTGGAAGACTCTACAGAGGAATCTGAACAGCTGGATCAGTGGGCCAAGGCCAATTGTATAAAGTTCAATAATATCAACTGCCAAGCCCTGCCCTTGGGTCACTACAGCCCTGTGCATCTCTACAGGCTGGGGGCAGAGTGGCTGGAAAAAGGCTCCTCAGAAAAGGACAGCCAGCTGAACATGAGCCAGTGTGTGCTCAGGTGGCCAAGAAGGCCAATGACATTCTGGCCTGTATCAGAAACAGCATGGCCAGAAGGACCAGGACTTTGGTGAGTAGAACTTCTAAGTTAGCAACGCTGGTAGCATGAGTAGGACAAAGAAAGAGTAAAACTATCCTTAGGTAGAAAACAGGCAGATGAGCTGAGAACTCAGATCTCAGAGCCTGAGCTCTTTCATATTAAAGGTATCAGTAAAAACTTCTTTAACAGTAGCCAAATAAAGCTTATATTTTCTGTCCAATCAAAAGATTTTTTCATATGACAAAGTGCTAAAGAAATGGCAAAAGTACTCATTTTTTATTGAAGTACTAATTGGAAGAAGTTTCAAGAGCCAGGGGTGAAATGAACATTCGTTCTTGAAAAAGTAATTCCAGCTGACTGGAATGCTTATTCATTTATTAATCAAATAATTTAGAGAAAATCTAGAGGGAAAATGTGATCTATTACACATAATTTATAGAAAACACAAGAAATCTGCAGGTAAGTTTTAGCAAGTATGGTGGAAGTAGGAGCAATCAGCAGACTTTTATCAGAAGGTTATTTGAAATCAGTATTAACACTCTTCATATCACAGTCACACCACATGCACATGACATTTAATATGTGCTGTTGGCAGTTAGATAACCTCACAAGTGGGAGTTGAAGAGCCCATCTATGTTTAGGCTTTCTCACATAGTATCCATTTAAATTGAGACTCCTGCTGTACACGGTTACTCTGTCCCTCTCTCAGAGAAAAATGGATAGCCAGTGTTTCATAACATGAGTATTCTGTCAGATATGACCAATAAACTTTCTTTTTCCTCCAAAATGAAAACTAAAAATCAACAGTAATGTCTCCAGCACCATTAGACAGCTGATGCAATAGTCCCAAAGTCTAACTAAACATGTGTTTCTCATTAATGGGATAAATCTGTGGAGACCAATAAAAATGGTGTTGAAGACCTAGATCTTCTCACTTATCCAATATATGCTTCCTATACATAAGTCAGGTGATTAAAGATCAAGTTCTTGGTTTGTCATAGCTTTTTCTGTGGCACGTATCCTAGAAATTGGCATATTATCAGTTTGATATTCTTTATCCATTCTACAGTCTAGTCACTGGTTAAAAAAATTTGAAGCATTTTCAAAAGCATGATCAGCAGACACTAGTAGCTTAGCAATATTCTTCCTACAATTTAAAAACTATTTTTTTCTTACTGTTAATGAACAGTGATGTATCCAGAAATGTTAATGGACCTTAATGTATCCAGAAAGGTTGATTACAATCAGAACAAGTCTGCAGGACAGAATTAGTCTTGTTTCACAGCCTAACACAATGAGAGTTGTTTCATTATGATTCATGTGGTTTTCTGAGCAGTAATAATATCATCATCATCATCATCATCATCTGACGTCGCTGTTGAGCAAGAAATGACACAGATTCACCAGAAGGCTGGTTTGCACAACAGGAACTTTAATACAAAAAACTCTCCTCTTTTATAGACAGCTTCAACATATTCTACTTGATTGGCTAATTAACAAAAACATCTTTCTCACAAACAGTCCTTGAGAAGAACAGAAAAACAGAGTGGGAAAACACCACCTGCAGGTTGTTATACTAACAAGTTATCATGGTTTCTCTACAACTCCCTAAAAAGTCTCACAAGTCCACTGTGAGAAAATGAATCTCGTATTCCGCTCTCTGACCAGGCCGTCACATCCACAATCCATGGCCTTTGATGTATGCATTTTTTTAATACTCCTTTCATTTTTTCTGCCATGAAGGAGGAAATAGCACGATACCAAGACAAACATCTCATGTTATCATTAGTCCAAAAATCCTGGGAGATGTATATTTGGGTCCATAAAAGAAAAGTAAACTGGATACGAAACACTACCTAATTTCATGCTGTAACTAAAAGTATGCCTTAATTTCAGCATGAGATTGCTACCAATTTCGTAACAGTGAACTTAAAATATCTGCATATTTCTACATTTATATCTCTGTATGTATAATTTCAGCTTTTATTTATCAGGGAACACTGAAGTTATTTTATTTACCACTTAAAACATTGGTTAAATACTTTAGTATTTAAGGTGAAAGGTGAAAATTTTCTCCTGATTTGTATTTCTTCTTATTTTGCTACCCTCATTTATTATTTGTTCTTATAGTAGCTTCAGGCACAAGAGGGACAATTAGCTGATGAGTCATAGCAAAATATGACACTATGCAAAAATCATGACACTATGATTCAAAATATGCAAAATATGACACATAGCAAAATCATGACACTATGATTCAAATTATCTGAAGAATTTCTGTGATTTTTCCATCCACTGGGATTCCACTACACCTATGAACAACCTTGCTGCTATAGAATGATGACAAACATTTCCAATGCAATTTGTCCAAAGCATCACCTTAGATTATAAATTGTAATATATTTTGCTATACAATGATTTGTTCCTATGAAAAAAGCACTACTGTTCAAGATGCACAGAAGTCTAGATGCAATTTCTCTTAACTGGCCAAGAAAAATTCCCTTTTTTCCTGAATGAGTCTTTCCCACTATAATGTGAAGTGCTAATCCCACACAAGTAAATGGATAGTCAAGTCTGGCTGTCCATAAGAAATGGTATGAGTATGCAATATTAAAGGACTATGGTATGACATAGTTCAGGGTTTTCTCCCTTTCTTAAATACTACCAACTAAAGAATATATTTCAGTAACATAATTCCTAATTTTTTCTATATACTTTGAGTTCTAAATGATATTTAAGGCTGTGGAAGAAATTAAAAAAAAAAAAAAAAAGAAAAGAAAAAAAAGAGGATCTCTTCACTGGAGAAGCAGAAAAAAGTAGCGATAGAGATATAATTGGGTGGATTTATAATTATTGCTTTTTGTATTATTCATCACTTCTTAAATACTGTTGGTAAAAAAAAAATCCTATGTGGTGTTAAAAAATGAAATTATGAAGTTTATTACTGTCTGAAACCTACTGCTGCCAGGACGCCTTCTTTCAGCTCATACATAATGTATATCTTCCAGTAGAAGTGTTTAGAAGGCAGAGATGTGAAAAAGAAATGTGAATGAAATGCACATACGTGTCTGTGAACACAAGGTAATATACAAGGGTTTTGAATGATAAAAATCTTAAAGTTGAAAGTACCACAATTAAGTTCAATCCAATAGAATTCCAAATGCTTATTGATTTATGCACAAGCCTATTCGCAGATGTAAGGCCTAACTGTGAAAATAACATAAAGTTATCATATTCCCTATTTACCCTGTTGGGTTTGAGTTTCAGTACTTTTATGCTAAGCTGCAGTTTAGATATATTGATTTTTTTTTTTTAATCAAGTCACTATTGCTCAACAAGTTCAAATCATTGTGCATAAGACAAAAGGGATTAATTAAAAAAGCCTGAATCTAAAAAACAATCTTGTAATTTTGTTCCTCCTTACCAGTATGCTAGAAATAAATATCTGCAACATTCCCTTGTAAAAGAAATTAAGAAAATTAAAAATATATCTTTCCGGTTTAATACCACCTTCTGAGAAATTTGATATCACTTGTTTCAAAATACTAAAAAAATGTCCATTTTCAGGTTGTATTATTTGCAATACAGTGCTTTCTAAACTTCTTTGTGCAGAACTATAGAAAGTGACATGGAGTAATAATACATGAGCAAAGGAGGGGAGCAGAAAGCAAGCTATAAACAATAGCCTCAGAAGGAAATATGAGCAAAAACTGTTGGACATTCTTGAGAGTTTTCCAAAAACAGGGTTCAAGTTATATTGTGTGGGTTTTAAAATTTCTGTTATAATTGCCATCACCTTTCTTATTTCCTGCTCCCTTAAAGAGAGACTTTATAAGCTAGATTATTGCCATTTCAATTTGTGCTTGGTTTTTAAGTGTATAGGATTTCCAGGTCTACAGAGCAGGCACTTGAAGTATGGAAAAGGTACGTTTTATGTATGATATAGTAGAAATATTCATAATGTGGCAATCTTGGGATCACTAAAGTTGACATTTTTTATTTTGGTTTAGGTGACAGCAACACGCATTCTTGTGCATAGCATTAAAAAAAAAAAAAAGACTAATTAAGATACTACAAGGTTATTGGGCCATTCAGAAACATATAGGAAGGTGCAACAAATTCCTTTTATGCTTTCTGTATAAACATGCACTCCAGAGTGATTAACAATATGAGTGATGGGCTGAAGCTTGCCACAGTTGCTGTGCAGCCAGCATCTCTTCATTTACAAAATGAATTTGCCTCCCATGAGTTATTTCAGTGTGGCTGAATGCATCTGGATGTAAACTGAGTATATTTTAATTAGTGCATCAAAATGCTAGCAAGCAAGTCTCAAGATGTGAATCAGAGATCCAATTTGAATAGGTATCTCGTTTCTGATAGCGTTGAAATAATCAGTGTGCAAAAGATCAGCAGAAGTAAAAGGAAGTTACAAGGAGTAACAAGGAAGTTGCATCCTTGACCTTCATTTAAATAGGTGTACTTGGGATGCCATTGTAAGTATCCTTGTCTGGGCTACCAGCTGCTGTGAATCAAACTGACTCCACTGATTTTCAAAGGCAATAGATCTGTTTACATTATCTGACATCCTCATTGACGTAATCCAAAAGTGCAGAGTGAGTCAATCTGACACAATATAGTATCACAAATCAGAGGCTTAGCACGATGCTGAGGTACTTTTAAAATCAGTGTCCAAACCCCAGTTGAAGTTAGGAAGTATAAGCTTTCAACCTCAATCTTTAATTGAATCACTATTGTGAGAACTACCAAGGCCAAACTTGAAGACTCTCTGTAATGTTTCAATTTAGACTTTCAAATATTTTATTAGACAGAGGCACAGATATTTACATTAAAGTTTCAGATGCCCAAATAAAGGTGAACTAAGCAATCTTCCCCTTGTTAAAAACAAACAAAAAAACCCCAAACATTAAAAAAAACCTAAAACAAAACAAAAATCAACAAAAAAGCGCCTTTGTTTTGCTAAAGAAAAATCAGTGAATTTTCTCCTCTACTTTTTTATGCTGTTCACCTCTGTAAGCCTATTTTTGCACATGAGCCTGATGCCTTTTCTTCTCAGTGGTTGCTTTTTCTTTTTTTGCTCTTTCTTTCAGTCTCTGAATCAAAGTGATTCCAATTAATATTAAAACTTGAAAACTTTCCTATAACCAAATAAAAATAGACACACTGAAAACTGGATTTTAAGGAACTAATTAATTAATTCACTATGAATCAGACTCATTAGTTCATCTTAATCTGATACCCCATTAAGTTAGGCTGAAGTTTAATGAAATTTATCTGACATATTTACAACTAGGCATCACACAATTTTAGCTGCTCTGTTTTAAAACTCACTGGATCTGATGCAAATTTGAAATTGAAATAGATTAATCAATCAGTCCCCAAGAGTAGTGTAGAGGCACTTATGTGAGTGTAAAATCACTATGAGTGAGATGTGTCTGTTAACTGTAGACAACTACTGTATAGACTTTCACATCTCAGCTGGTTATCTAGACTCTCTGTAATCAGTAAAGAGAGGCACTTCGAGGCCATGACTCATTTGGCTTATTTTAGATGGCTGCTGTAGAAGAACTGTGCCCTAGAAGACTTCCTTTTGAGCCACCAGTCACAAAGACAATCCATGCAAACAGTTCAAATACAGATGCATCCTTAGTAGGCATTGAAATGCAAGCATAAATCAGGTGTGATTTTACTGTCTTTACTGTGTTGAGCTGTGCTTTTCAGTGTTTATTGCAGACTTTCCTTTCTGGGTAATGCTTAGTTTGACTGAGATTAGCAAAATTAGGCGGTATAAATCCAGGTGAATTTTCCAATGTTATCCCAAGCTAGACCCTGTTTAGATCTACCTAAGCAATTTTAGAGAACAGAGAAAATGCATTTATGTAAATGAAGTTGAATAAAAGATGCTATTTTCCTTGCTTTCTGTGATACTTCTTGAAGTTGAACTTTCTACTTTGCATGTATATATAAATACTTGTAAAAGCATTTTATGATAGTGTCCACAAAATTGTGATTGACAACCACCTAAAAACATATTATAGGGAATGAACAGAAATGCAAAATATTTTAGAGCAATTACTAAATTATACTCTGGTTTTTAATCTTACTTCTGCAAAATGACATAGGTAAAGCCTTCTCAAATGCACAGTCAATTGAAAAAGAAATAATTACCTGTAACTTTTGTTGTTCTTTCTCTTTTGTGGTTCACATCACAAAACTAGTGTTATACAGCTTCTGAGTGAAAAAAAAAATCTTTAAAATTATTCCTACACTTTTAACCATTAAAGTGAAAAAAAAAAAAAAAAGCAATTCAGGACCTGGAATGCTGTGCTTCATCATACAGTACCCAGTAGCTCAATTAAGACTATATCAGATCAGTTACTTGCCTGCTACTCAGCTCAGGTTTATGATCATCTAAGTGGGCAGATCTTAATCGAACAGTGGTGATATCTAAGGGTAGAAATAAAGCAGTACTTTTGTTTTTTTTGTTTTTTTTTTTTTTTCCTGTATCACAGTCTTTGTTATCTGATTCAAACATCATTTGGAAAATGTTCATTTATTGCTGAAAAGCTTGTAAGTAAGATTGAGAAAGAAAGAACTCCATCAGTTGATAGCATGAATATGAAATTGAGAAAGTGGCACCACAGCACTAGATTCACTGTGACCCTAGATAACTATAGAAAGGAAAGATTAAAACATTAACTTATGTTCTTCTGAAGAGGTAGTTTCTCTTGGATTTGAGGCTAAAACTTACTCTTGTACTTAGAATCAGATTATATCTGTCAAATTCTACATCATTTAGGCACAAATATTTTCTGTATGTTGGGCAACAGTGAAAGTAAAAGAATTTCCCTTGATAATTTAGACATTCTTGAAGATGCACTTCACTATTGATAGACTGGAGACAGTGCTGGATGGTTTGAGCTTGGTCCTAATTGTATAATTAAGCCTGAAGCTCTGACAGATTTGTGATCTCTTTTATTACATATTCTACAGTTCAGCAAAGTACAAATAATTTTGGTTTTATTTTAATCTTCTTATGAAGACTTTTCAAATGCGCAAGGCCAGTATTAATGCTATTCATATTTTTATGAATAAGATAATCCACACATGGACTTTAAAATAAAGGAATTTTATCGGTTCTGAATTTTTCAAATGCTTTGATTTCGATCTTCAATGTCAACAATGGCTAAGTGATGGCGTAGGCTCTCCAGAGATGCCAGATAATAAGATACAAACTATATTTATTTATGATTTTTTGATAATTTCTTCAGATCATGTGCAACACATAAAAGTGTACCAAAAATCACTCCTTGGTAAAGAATGGCACAAATTATGGAAGATTTTCAATAGAAAATAAAAACAACAAAATCAGCAGATGATATATCTAGCTGGATGACTTTACCTGCCTCATTCCAGAAAGATATGTGTACAATACTCTACTGTGCACTGTGGAAGAAAAGGGAAGAAGCATTCTCTTTGTAAATATTATATTGGGAAGGCAGATTTAGTTTTAATTTTGAATGACAAGTCAAGAATGTTGTTTAATGCAAATACTTTTCAAAAGAGAACATACAAGATGCAATATATTATTTATCATTCATTTTCTGTACTTCATTATATATATCTGCTATAGGGATTTCATGCCATTGTTTGGTCTAAAAAGATGAGAAAATACACTTTCAGGGATGAACCCAGTCTCTATAAAAGAGCACAGCTTGAAACCAGTAATTTAACTGTTCCATTAGCTACTGAAAAAAGGAAAAAATGTGTTCCCATTTGTTTTCTGTTTTTTTTTTTTAACTTTAAGTTTGTGCAGATCCTAGGATCATGTGGTCCTGATTTAGTACTAGCACCCTAGAAGTCTGCAAATACAAATAAATGTTTATTGTGTCATCACTTGGCAGGGAGAAAATTATTTTATTTCTCAAAAAGGTAGCAAAAGTCACTAACTAGTAGTAAAAGAGAATGAAGAATCTATTTCTTAGCACTGTTTTGTGCCACTAGAATAGGTGTCAGGTATTAGAGCATATCATGCTCATAATATCACAATGAGGACTCAGTATCAATTTTGCTTAAGAAAAAAAGAGAAAAGAAAAAGAAAAAGTGAGGAAAAGTAAAGGTCCAACTAGAGGTAATTCTAATAATAACATTTTGTACTGAAAATGCCAATTCTACTAAAGGTCCCAGAATTCAAGGGCTGGATTGCTCATGAGTTCATTCAATAATATCCAAAAATATTCAATTTGACTTTATATAGTCAAATATTGTGTCAATTTCTATTTTTTTTTTACATGTACCACACTCCACTTGATACATTTTGGAAAGAAAAGCATTCTATTATGAATATAAACAACAAAAATAAAAGAAGACAGAGTACAGTCAAAACAGTCCACTATTCTACCAGAATCAGAGTGGTAGGGAAAAATGACTGAGACAGAAGAGTCAGTTTTCATCACTTTTTGGTTATATGGTAGTGTGAAAAAGTGAATTAAAATTTCATGTGATCCCTTGAAATATTTTTACATGAATAAGGTAATAGAAAATGTAGTTCTGAAAGAGTGCATTTATGTGCACCTCATTTTGATTTTCTTATACAAACATTTGAATATTAATTTATGTGCAGTCTAAGTGGCTGCAGTTCTTTGATAAAGAACTTTTTTCTTCACTATGTAAGATAATGTTTTTAATCATTTATTTATTTTTAAATCCAAATTTATAATGGACTACAAAGCTTAGTTCTGAAGGATAGTATTTTTTTAACTACAAAAAAATTATTTCATATTTTTAAACATTTAAACAGCAGAAAAAAAAAGGAAACAGTAAAACTTTCCTTTTTGTCTTTTTACCAAGTCATGTGCTTGAATTTAAGATCAAAATTAATTCGTTCTTCCAAGTCGATTTTAAAAAATAATTTTGTATTCCATTTATTTCATCTAGCATGAGTAAATATGGCAGAACCTCGTATGAATGATTTACTTCCCATTTCAATGGTTTTCATAAGTATTAGAAAACACGAAAGATTTAGTAGAAACTGATAATAGGACCAGCAGACCATTTTGAACATATGACTGGAATTCCTTAAGAAAAATGTCAAGGGACAGTTTAAAATGATCAGCCAAGTATTTCACAATGATGCATATTGTGATAAAAGTACTTCCTTACTTCACTGGAAAAGTTATGGGAGTTTAGCTGCTCAAAGTATTTTGTACCACTGTACTTGTTCTTTATCAGACAAGTTCTGCTATAGAGCAAATTGTCCTTTATAAAAGACTCACCTGAATGCCAAAAAGATGTTTATGCTTAAATCCAGCTCACCTTCCTGTAATATGAATAATAAATTTAACTCCACACAGTTATAATTTAATACTTCAATTAATTATTTAGCTAAGCTGAAAAGGAAAAAATGAAATAAAGAAGGTATTCAGCATACTCAAAGTTTGTATGTTACACTGAATTTCAAAAGTCAATAGATTTTTCTGGTAGAAATTGGTCTCATTACAAGGTTATTGGTATTCTAAAAAGTTATTAATTATTTATGTGCATTTTCACTTTTTAAAATTAACCATGATTTATTTGTGTTTAAAGGTTGGTTATCTTTGAGGTCCCCCTTTTTCCACACATTGCTTTATGTTTTCTGTTGCATTTTTGATTGTTTATACTAGCTGCACCAAAAATCCAGTATTTGTACAAATTTTATCTAAACTATTCTAAACTAAATCCGCATAGACATGCAAATGTCTCCTTTCACTATGATAGAACAAGACAAACATATTTTTATGACACCTTTTTTCAACAGTTGTTTCCTTTTAACCAGTTCTTGTTTCCTTTTAACCAGTCAGAAAACTAGTGAAAAAACAACCAACATTTTTTCCTTAAAAAAGTATCGAAACCTAAAATTCTAACTTAGTGATAAAAAATTGCTAAAGGAGCAATATAAAGCTTAGTCACAAATACATCCTCTACTGGAATTCACTCTACTTATGGAAGATTTATATTGGATATTTGGAAAAATTTCTTCACCAAAAGGATTGTTAAGCATCAGCACAGGCTGCCCAGGGAAGTGATTGAGCCACCATCCCCAGAGGTATTTGAAAGACATGTAGGTGTGCCACTGAGGGACGTGGTTTAGTGGTGGACTTGGCAGTGCTGGCTTAACAGTTGGACTCGATGATCTTAAGGGTCTTTTGCGACTTTAATGATTCTGTGATTCATCCCAGCACACGAAGAGCAAAGCCGTGTATTTCTGTAATGACATAACCCACAAACCCATGTCAGAGTGAATTTGGATGCGCTTGAAATGGCTTGTGCTACAAAGTTGCTTGAGCTACAGAGGAAGGGCAAATTAACAGTGATTGATGACTGACCTTCCATGCTGGACTGCCTTGAATGTTTATGGTGAAAGAATTTTGAAGGCCAGTGTTTCATTGCTAAAATCCTGGCCTTTCAAATGTCTCATGAGGAAGAAGGGAAGCTTTATTGTGCCTTACCAACCAGATAAATTTAGCAGTCTGCATCAACGAAGATATTTACACTGTATTAATACATACAATCTAATCTCACAACATAAATTCAGTATTTAAACCACATGCTTTGTTAATTAATTTCTACTTTATTCCTTACACAGTCACAAAGACTTTAGGCCATCAAGATACAGTATTGGTTCTGGAAATGATGCAATGAGATTCCCATTCATTCTCTCTTTGTCTTTCCTTTGTATTCCTGTAAAATGTTAATGTGATAATTTCACCAGCACCATTTCCTAAGCAGTAAAGAGTATCCTGAGACAGTTGCAGGGTTCATCTGGTCTAAACAGTTTGCATAGCCTGAACTCCACAGTCACACTGGGACTTCACAGATTTAAGCTTGTTGGTTTATATTGGCTCTAACTTGATCACCACTGAATTCTGCCTTCTTATATTTTACAGTGGTGAGTTTCTGGATAGGATTCACTGTGACCCCACTGGAATTTTTTATCATTGCAGTCAAAGAAAAACCTATGGCTTAAAAAGGTGAGTTGTGACTGCTGTGGGGATGCAGATAGAGTTTTAGATACCTCAGATCTTACAAACAGAAAATACTTTTTTTTAATCCTCTCTTCTGAGTAAGAGACTATGTCATGCTGCCTGTTAAGTTCCAGGAATAGATGGGACACTCTGACTCCTCTGAATGAATGTGGAATATGAGAAGAGGGAAAAGTGGTTGGATTAGATTTGGGCTGAGTAAATGTTGATCTTTCCTCACCTGCCCTGCACAAGTTTTCACCTCACTGAACATTTTTATTAAATTTTAATCAAAAGCACAGAAAAGATTGTTGATTGTAGAAATGTCTGACCCTGCTCTAAGCTCCTCTGCTAAGTCAGTTTATAGATGTTAACAGTGCCACACTGACATTGAGATCAATGTTGTTTTACAGTCTAGGTGTCCTACAAATTATCACAAAACACAAGAGCATAAGAAAATTCCATGGCTACATAAATGTGACAGACCAGAGACCCCAAGCCTCTATGAGATACTTGAGATTGATTTGTGTTTAGAAGGTTCTCTCTGCATTTGCTGTTCCTGATGCTAGCCTCCTGTGAGTTCACAATTTGGTTATGGGGGGGAATCTTGTGCTGGGACCCCAACTTATGAGTCTGTCAGGTATATGTTTGGGGGACTATAAAATTGCATCCATAGGATCTTTGATCACAAATAGATGATCTGCCTCTTTTTTGGAAGTCATACACGATCAAAGAGATCCTTTATTTAAAGATGCAAATGCTGCTGTCAAGCTCATAAAATACATACAAATGACAATTTTTTACAGTCCTGCATTGTACTTCAAAAGCTGCTTTTTTTTAAAAGGTCATGACCATTTTGATATCAGATACTGTTATTTGTGAGTGGAAGGTCTGCAATCTTTTATTCTTCTGACTTAAACATCATATGAATATGTGTATTAAAGCAAAGATGAATCTCTCAGAATGAGGAAATGAATTTTTTAACAGATGTTAAAAGGCTAATAAGTCCACAACCCTTAGCACCCAGTCCAAATACCAGATTTTTATATTGCAATAAAAATTTACCAGATTTCTGAAAGTATGTGATCTCTTGAAAAGAAAAATCATAAGAAACTTGGATCAGATGTCTATTATTTTAAAAACTTTACAATCCACCAAAGACTGCTTTTGGCAGGGAAGTAGGAAATGAGTTGGAAAGCATTAATAAACTTTCAGGATACTTAAAAACACCAGCTTATGGTACTTGATCTATAAGTGAACTCTAGATTACGTCCTTTTTTTTTTTTTTTTTTTGAAACCATAAGCTTAGAAAAAAAGAGAGTTTATCTAAGTAAAAGAAGGAAAACAGAATGCTGGGAAAGAAAGCTTAGCTCGGACAAAAGCTACAATAGGCAGAAAATTAAGTACTTGATTTTTTTTCTTTTTTTGCATGGAATTTGATGAATACTTTCAGAGTTCCACAGAAGGAAACAGAAAATTGTGGTAGGATTCCATTTTAATTTCATTTACATGTTACTGAAATCCATTTTACAATAAATTTATAACAAATTATCAGTCTGGTGCAGAAGCACAAGAAAGGTATGTCAACTAGTTGGTAACAATAAAACAAGGTACATATACTTTGGAGATCAAAGAATAGATTCCAAAACACGTTTGTTCCACTGGCATGGCAGGCACTGATTTTTTCCAGTCTTAAGCCAGATCTACTTTGCTCCTCCATAAAAACGTTAAGTGGTTCGAATTCAGTGCAGTGCTATGTTGAGTGAGGAAACCACAGCTCAAACACCCAGCTTCTGAAAAGCACTATTTCCAAAAATGTTAGGAAATTTTTGAGATCAGTCTCAGCCTTTAAAAAGTTTTAGATTTCCAGAATTCTTGCTTCTTATTGATAAAGGCCTGAAAACTGTTTCTGTATATTTCTGGAGGGGGTTGTCTTTCTTTTTTTTTCCTTTTTTTTTTTTTTTTTTTTTTTTTTTTTTTATGGGCCAAATAAGCTTTGTAAAGTTTCTCTCTTTTTATTAAACATAAACTTGTCAAGACTCAGCTGGTTTTCTTGAAAGCTTTTTCTGAGGATTGGAAAGCGTGTTTTGTGTGAACTCAAGCACCTTAATTGAAAGGTGTCTATGAGTGTACTGAAGCCTTAATAATGCTGTGTTTTATCCAGAATGTTAATTAGATGTTGTACTAGATGGGTATTAACAAGAAATAAAAGAAAAACAGTTTTAAAGAGTACGTCTATAAATCCCCTCCCTTTCAACTTTCCTTTCTGTGATCTTTTTACGAGTTCTTCAATCACATTAGAATTGTATAGGATTGAAAATATTTGCATTCATCATTAAAACAAACGATATATAATTTTTTTAAGAAAAATGCTCCTGTCTGACTATGAATGTCAATAATAAACAAGAATGAGATCAGGACAGCAGCTTGTTTTCCTTCTGCTGAGTGTCCTTAACATAATGCTAAATAAGACTGTTCTCTGTGACTATATTAAAGCAGCAGGCAAAGCAGATTTGAATAGATAAACTATGTGCAGTAGAAGAGCTTGGGTATAAAACTTTAAAAGGCTAAAATAAACCACTTTTCCGCATATGCTGATACACTAGATATTAGCCCGCCTAGATAATTAGATGCATATGACTACTTTCTGCACTGACTAGGATGAACTCAGAAACAACATTCCTAAAGAATTTGAAAAAAGCTTTCAGAAAATGCTGCAACAAAGCACTTCTGATAGAGCACCCATAGTAGAATGGGAATTAATTCCACTAGAAGGAATGATTTGCTGAACTAATAATTAACTATATTTGCAACATAGAAAGAGAAAGAAAAATTGAGTGTAAAAAAACTTTAGGAGATGCAGGTGGTCACCATTCAATGAACACCTCGAGTCCACTGCTTCCTGTGAAGCTAAGAAGAGTCAGAGGAAATAGCAAGTATTTTTTTTTCTACTGCTCTTCAAACATGATGATAAGAAGCTTGTGGTCAGCAAGGAGACAGTTTGGTTAAAAAGTTCCTTTTCAATTACCAGGTGCTTACTAAGGCTTTAAAATTTTGATTTGAGCTAACACAGGGAAAAGAAAAAGAGTTTTAACCCAAAACAAATATTATTAAAACATTATATACCTGAAAGTACATCTATGGAGTGCAGAACAGTTTTGTGTTTGTTCTCTCTGATTATTGATATTGCTATGTCAAACCACTATCACAAAATTCTCAAGAGCTAGCAGTGTTGTGGGACTATAAACTGAAATATGACTGCCTTATATTTTCCAGAGTCCTGCATGATTAGTACTATTGAAGACAATCAAGCAGCAGACTCCTAATGGAAAAGTTGACAGTGACACACATAATTGGATAATATGGTACAAAATTCTTCAGGACAGACAGGCAGGCAGACAGGGAGGGAGTGAGAGACTTTTTGAGAGCCACTGCTATTGGAAAAAATACCAGTGGTTTAATATGGATAATAATTATACCTAAGATCTCTGCTTGCTATGATAATAGCATAAGTCTTATTTTTTCTTGTGCTACTTTGTGAAAACCTGACTTTCCAAGGCCATGCATTCCTTGGGCATCACTTAGCAGAAGGCCAAAAATATATGACTTTTTTTTTTAAAGAAGTTCCATTTTTCTTCAGAATGATAACTGAGTCCAGAGGTGACCCTTATACACAATTGCAGTTATTCAGGTCTAAAAAGCCAGCAAATTCACATGTAACTATATCTCCCAGCTTCAACAGTAGGGCAGACTGTCAGCTCCCTCATCTGTCAGCACTTGTTCAGGCTGGTAAATGAAGACTGGTGCATACTAGCAGTATCTATTTGCTACAGGATATGCACTCAAGAAAGTCACGAAAAGGAGTTTCAAGCAAAGGCCAAAACCAATCAGTCATTTTCTCCTGTTAGTGATAAGAAAAGCAACATAAAAGAGAGGTGCTTGTCCCAAAGGTGGTATCAGTAGCAAACTGTCACCAAATAAAAATAGCTAAAGTCCTAATGACTGTACTAATTCAATACAAATAGGCAGGTTCCAGTTAGCTTAGCATTTCCTCTTGCTAAGCCTCAGGGAGGAAAAACAGAGGTCCTACTGTTCAGAAGACAAATCGTGGGCAACTTGCTTTGGGTGAAAAAAGATATGCTGAAATGGTGGGACAATCAGTGCCATATTGCTTCCTTGGAGATGAAGACCTTGAAAACCATGCTGCATCTCATTAAATTAGCAAAAATCTTCCTGCCGTTTTGCTTCTCAGTGCTGTGAAGACTCAGCCACAGCTACAGTCCCTCCCATGCTGAAGTACATTTAATAAACTTTGAGGCAGTGGAAAGCTGGGCCATCACTCAGGAAGACTGGGAGAGGACAGCCAGGCAGAAAGGGTGCAATGCAGAGAAGCTTTGCTTGAAGTGGTCTGTCCCAGAGGTGAAACTGGCTGCTCTTTGAAAGCTTGCTTCCCCCATTGCCCACCACCAGAAGTTGAATCTCTGCACAGGGAATTGAGAAGTAACTGTAAAAACCTATCACTCTGACCTAATACAATTTTATAACAGACTTCTGTGATTCAAAAAAGCCACAGAATGCCAAGGACAGAGGAAAATGGGGTTAAATCTCTTCAAATCAGGAGCAGATTGTAGGGAATGACTGACTAAGGCTCCACTGATGCTGCCCCATCTGACATGTATGATCTCAATCACATTATGTGCTGCTGTATGTCTCTTCACATCTAGAGTGAAGCTGTCTCTGGCTCTGTAAATTGATTGTGCTCTTCCAGTACCCTATACAATGCTTGATTCAACTTAATCACACAGCTGAAGAGGAAAGATGCTTTGATAGTTCTTTTCAAGCCCTTATGTATACAGAGTTATGTTCTAATATTTTAGAAACACTTCACATGCATAAAATATAAAAAGGAGTGCCTTGATTTTATGACTTTTGTTTAACTATTTTCAAGAAAATATACTAGTCAGAAACGGAAACAATTTAAAATATTTGACTATTATCCCCCAGTTTCAAAATAATTATAGCTTTCTATGATAATTTTAAATTAGAAATTGTTGAGTGTTCCCATATTAAAGTGTTTATCATAAAAGTATTGTTTACATTGGTTATCTGTATCTGAAAACATAGTTTGATAAAATATATAGAGAGGGAAGAGTTCTGTAACCCTTCCTTTTTAAAACAAAAGATAAAGAAAGCCCTTTCTATATAGTCAAACTTCCCTTCTCATAACACTTTTTCTAACACTATCTTTTTCTAACACTATCTTTGGGACATTAAAAGAAAAAATGAACACCAAAAACATTCAAGAGATGCTTTCAGTAGTGGATGCTCTATTGAACTTCCATTCCTCTTTCATTTTTCCCTGTCAGCTTCTTGCACTGATGTCAGTAATTTACCTTAGATTTGACTTGCTTCTCATACCGCCTTTCTGAACCCTTACACAAAAGATGTTCAGAAAGAGACTGTGCTGTAGTGATTTCATTCAACCTAGATGTTTGATTTCCACAGCTCCTTCAGATCCAGCTTGCAAACTTCCACTCTTCAGACAGCTCAGAGAAAGGATACTTTTCCTTTACAGCCTGCTGCCACTGTCATTCTGGATATAAATGCTTCCTGTTGTGCTTCCCCTTTCAACTTATAGCACTCAGATAGCTCATAAACTGTGGACTTTTTGTCTTCCCCAGGCTCTCTCCTCACAGGTAACTTTCTGGTGAACTTATTGCCCTGCTCTGAGATCTTAGCCACCTGAGTGTGGCAGGTAGCTCTAAAGAGGGAGTGACTGTATTTCTCAGGACTTAAATTTACTTGTGACAGAAATAAGCATCATCATGAGCATGTTGTGCTACAGGTATTAAACCTCCCCATTTTTCTGTGGTATCATTCTTCATTCAAGATAAGCAATAATATATCTGGAGCTCTCTAGCTACAGTCTAGAGGAACCACACCAGAAAACAAAACCTGAGACAGAGTTTTTAAGGACCATTTCCCCCCTCCATTTTCTCTCTTCCAGACAAATAGTAGTACTCTGTCAAACCAGCAGATGTCTTCAGGATCTGCACCTTTCTCTAGTGAAGGCACGGAAGATAACAGTGTCCTTTCAAGGTGGCAAAATTTTAAGTGTTTTAGAGATTTATGAAACACTTCACAGAATAGGCAATTTCCCTTTTAGAGGTTTGTGAGCAAGTCAAGTGAACAACAAGATATTGTGGTCCATGTCTTATCCTTTACATAGCGCAGCTAAACGACAACATTGAATAAACTTCTAAAATTTTTAAAAATGTCCTCCCAGATCTATAGCAAAACTGATAAATTACTATAGTAGTAAGAGTTCCTACCTTATCTTAAGTCTGATTCTGTCTTCTTTTATTAGCAAGAAATGGATATCATTCCTTCTACACTGGAATGAAGATCACCTACTATTGTATTTTGACATATTATGTGGACGAGCCTAGGGTCAGCTCAGGCCATCTGCTAAATTTTCTCACTGATAAGCTAAATAGACTGCTGGAGTATATGTAGGATATTTTCCAGCTTTCATGGCATGACTCAACCCTCTCTGAATGCTTTCTAGTTTGTCAGCATTCTTAATTTGTTGTGGATACAAGCAGTAGGTTCAGAGTTGCAGTAGCTACAGAATCACAGTCACACAACTGGTAAGGCTGAAAGGGACCACAATGGGTTATTGGGTCCTATTGTTTGGTACCTGCACAGTAAAGGAGTTCTTCTCATATTTAGGTGGAATTTCCTGTGCATCTGTTTCTGCCCTTTGCCTCTTGTCCTGTTGCTTGGCACCACCAAGAAAAGCCTGGCTCCGCCCTCTTGTCACCCTCCCTTCAGATACTTGTAGACACGGACAGCTCATTGTCCACCAGGACTCCCAAATCCTTCTCCACAGAGCTGTTTTCCTGCAGCTCAGCCCCCGGCCTGTCCTGGTGCAGAGGGTTATTCCCCCCAGGTGCAGGACCCTGCATTTACCTTTGCTGAATTTCAGACAGTTCCTCTCTGCCCACCTTTCTGGCCTGTTGAGATCTCACTGAAGGGCTGCACAGCCCTCTGGGGTATCACCACTCCTGCACAAATAATTATTGGGATGTGAGTGAACAACAAGTAGCCCATGAGTCAACAGTGTGCCCAGGGGCCCAAGAAGACCAATGGTATCCTGGGGTACACCAGGAAGAGCATTGCCAGCATGAAAAGGGAGGTGATCCTGCCCCTCTACTCAGCCCTAGTGAGGTCATGTCTAGAGTGCTGTGACCAGTTCTGGAGGGTAACAAATATGGTTAGGGGACTGAAGCATCTCTATTATGAGGACATATTGAGGGAGCTGGGTCTGTTCAGCCTCTAGAAAAGACAACAGAGAGGGGACCTCATCAATGTGTACAAGTATCTGAAGGGAGGGTGTTGAGAGCATGGATTCAGGCTCTCCTCAGTGCTGTCCAGCAGTAGGACAAGAGACATTGGGTAGCTGGCACAGAAGTTCCACCTGAATATGAAGAAGAATTTCTTTACTGTGTGGATGACCATGCACTGGAACAGGTGTGCCCAGAAAAGCTGTGGAGGCTCCCTCAGTGGAGATATTCAAGAAACATCTGGACACAGTCCTGTGCCACATGCTCTGCTTGAGCTGATAGGTTGGGCCAGATGATCTGCTGTGGTCCTTCCCAGCCTGACCCACACTGCAATTCTGTGATTTCAAATGCACTGGGTTTAGATCAAACAATTGCATGAGCTTGTTTTAGTCATCTAAATGACCAGTCTGTTATATATAACTAGTCTGTTATAATCCATCATGATACCTAATTCCTTTTTTTTTGAAAAGACCAGAGTAGGATATTAAAAAAATATGTATCTTGCAGATACAGTTGGGCCAAAAGCTTAGAAGTGTGTTAACCTGTGAACCAATGAGAGCTCAGAGACTTTTACTCATTAATGCCCACATCAGCACACAGTATATTGAATTTCACAAATCAAGTTTAAAAATATTTTAGGAAATGAAGGTTAATTTTATAAACATATTTGTGCCCTTTTGTTTCCAAATAATCCTATACTGATAAAATTGATTGAATTAATATTCATTGATCTCCTTTTTTTTTTCTTTTCAAAACTTATTATTGTTTGTGGGGGTGCCACATTTTTATGGCTGCTGTCATTTATCCTTTAGGCTATCTTGATGCTTGTTTTCAGTTTTGACCCAGCTGAACTTTTGCAGATAGCATTTTAGGCATCTAGTTAAAAAATTATTAAATACTTTGCAATAACTATTTAGTCTTTTCCAACTGAGTTTTGTCCCCCATTTTATTTGTCTCATAATTGTTTTTTTCCTTTGTTAACCTGGCCCTTTTAAGCACCAAGTTTATATCTCATTGGTGTACTTTTGTGTACTATAGTTAAATCAAGTTGCAGTCATTTGCACCCAAGAAACCACTAATTTTTAGTCCTGTGATCAGGTCCTCTTTATCTGTCAAGATGAGGTGAGACAAAATTCCTCTGTGTAAGATGAAACACTCTCTAAGTTTATAAATTGTCATCTGTAATTTTTAGAAATCTCTAGGATGTTTCAGTACTGACAGCCTGAAAAAAACCCAGCATATGCTGGGCAGATTGAACTCCTCCCCCATTCCTTCCCTTTTCCTGTTAAAATATTTTTTCTTCCTACACATAGCAAGGTACTTGAGAGAAATCCATAGCATGGAGGAGAAAGAAAGAGGAAAAGGAAAAATTAGATAGGTCAATTAATTATCCTTTAAATACAGAATCAGAAAAGGGCATGGTAGAGATGTGATCAGCTCTGGTCCTTAATTTTTTTTCCCTGGGTGACCTTCTTCCTTTGCTTCCTACTGAATGTCCATGGAAAAAGAGCATCCCCATTTAGACAGGTGTAGCACACAGGGTTTTTTGTGTGTGTCCCAAGGGTGGAAGGAACAACAGACAGCATGCCAACACAGAAGCTGTTCCAAACCATCAAAGCATCTGTCTCTGAAAAGCACATAAATAATACATTTGTTCTGAATGTATATGTGTGATAGTTTATTATATTGTCACATTGATCCATGATTCAAAATTGTTTCCCTTAAGATGATATAATTAACATCAGAGCTGGATGTTTTTCCTTCCCAACAGCGAAATTATCAGTAATAAGGAGAAAAAGGATTTTAACTGAATTCTGGTAACTTGGGGCTGAGACTTGATTCCAAACATGTCCTTTTTTATTCACAAAAACCTTCCATTTCACTCTCTTTGTTGTCTGCATCATTGCCTTTACCTTTCTGTCTGACATCATTCTACCTTCCAAACCTGATTTCTGTGTACACCGAACAAACTAGAAGCTTGGGCAGGGGCAGGAGGGGCAGTTTGTTTGTTTGTGCATTAGTTTTGTTCAGATATCTAAAGAAATATAAAAACCAGGAAATTACAGCTCAAAATAAAGAGAATAAACACAACAAAACCCTAAGAAATTTAAGTTGTTTAACTCCATCTGTGGCTACTTAATGATGTATAACTGTAGCACTGGTAATCACACTAATGAGATGCTGAAAATTTGTGAATGATGAAAGTGATGAAGATTGAAAGAATAGAAAACTGAAAATAATACTTGGCATTGAATAAGTAAATGAAGAGAATTAAGTGCCTAGAATTCCTTAAATTCCATTCATAGAAGTGTGATTCATGAGATATCTACCATTTTGGAAGCACTTAGGAAAAAAATCAGTTAACATGCAGCTGTCAGGAGCAAATTTAGTAAAGACAATTAAATTGTTATCACAATTTTATGTCCATTCCCTGAGGATCACTGCAATAAAATAAAAAATACAGTCAAAATTGCAAAACTACATTGGTCCAGTCTGCAAAAAAGCTTGTTTTGAAGTAAGCCTTTTAAGTGTCCAATGAGCCTTTTAAATGTGCAATCATCTTTTGATGAAAGATGATTTGGAGGCACATACTAAATATACCAAATATATACTATGAAAATAATGCAGCTGCAGATAGTTTATCAAACTTATTAATTAGAAATAGAATCAGAGAAATTGTGGGATCGGATTTTTTTTTATAACAAGATTCATCATTTGGTATTTATGAATGGATTTTAAGTACAAAATTATGAAAATGATAGTTGTGTTTGATAAATTAAACAGTTCTACAGTAATAGCTACATAATTTTTAAAAATATCAGGAAAGCTGTACCCTGTTGACATATTCGAAGAAAAAACAATATTAATTTCCCTTTCTTTTATTAAATTTTTAGTTCTTGAACTGTGGACACATATCATTTTACTGTTTATCAAAGATCACATGAAATTGTGTATGAAACTACATGCATCATACTGGCTTTAAATTTGCAATTAGAATGGTATGTTTAAGTTGAAAAGTAATATCTGAATCATAAGATTAAATGGAGAAACAATAAACAGGTGAAAACTTGCTAAGCAAATTATTAAATTAATATCAAATTGTACATTCCTTGACTATTGCAAAGGACAGTAAGTAAAGCAATTGCTAAGGGTAGAATTAAATAAAACCTCCCTTGTGTATACTAATTTGGCATAAGGAGAGGAGCATAGCTAAAAAATGAGAAAAATCTAAATTTTTCCTTCTAATGAAATTGTGAAAAGGTATTTAAATAAATAATAATAAAAAAATGGTTTTGTATTACTGCAATTACTGTTCCATCTCTTTGTAGAAAAGGCCATTAAAAAGCTGTAGTTCTTGAAATGAAATTTTAAATAGAGAAGATCCTCTAAGACTTTAATTGCAAAAGAATTGCATCAGTAGCAATTTTTTAGACTTGAGACATAAGCTGCACAGGTTTCTTACCATGTTATAACTGAGACATATGTCCTGACCTCCAAGTCCTTTTTTTTGAGGAGCTCCATGACAACTCTGACAGCAGACCTGTGTTACACTCAAGTGCAGGAAGTCTCACTACGAAGGTTTATTGGAAGCAGACTACAAATATTATTAATGCTACATTTTTATTTCAGTTGCTCCAAAACAGTTGAGCCTCTCCCACTCTTGGTGGCATTTGGACTAATATGCATTGCTGAGGAAGGAATGATGTTTACATTTACAAAGGAATCTGCTACCAGAGTTTTGCAGCACTATCAGAAATTACAGTATTATTTTATATTATGATGAAAAAAAAATGAAGAGTTTTGTGTTTGACAATAAAGTTACTGTGTAAAAGAAAGAGCTGAATCATGCTTGTTCAACTATTGCTACTTCCCTCAAATCCCTCAGATTTCAATGTTACTAGTTTCTTCTCTAAGCTGTGAGAGATCAGTACTACAGCAGTGTGCATTTTCTAGAGAATCCTTTCAAGACCTTTTCAGACTGCCCATTTCTTCTCTTACACCTTTCCCTTGCTTGTTCAATTCCAAATATTTTTCTTGACCTTTTGGCCTGCAGCTTCTTGCCACAAACTGCAGAGAAATCCTAGACCTCTGGCTCCTGTTAACCATAGACATGATGTAATCCTGCTTACATTACTTCACTATTTTTTTCACTATATGCATGCATATACATATTCTTAACTAGTCATCTGGGGAAGGATGTGAGGTCATTTTGTGAGATTGGACCAGAATGGAATTTAAGGGTCGTTTTTATAAGCAAGTGGACAGCTGCAGTTAACTCTGTATGTGGAACTAATCTCTTGACATTTTTCTGATTTTTAAACCCTTGGGGTGCAGTTTTTAATATCTATCTATATGCATATTTACAACTTTCTAAAACATAAACAAACAAAATAAAGTCAAAGATAAGATGGTACAGAAGTACTCAACTATTGCAAGCACGTTTGCCCTTCCAAACACATCCATCAACCCCATGGGCTCTACAAATCTGCCTGAATCAGAAAGTTATGACACTATTAACATAATCTTTCATACCAGAAACTACTCTTGACTGTTATAAAATCAAGAAACAGGGTTAAACTTTCAGAAGATTTTTTTTAATTAGTAGATTTCAAAGAGAATTTCCGAAGTTTTAAATTACTTTCATTTTAATGTTCCAAAAAAGCGATAAGCCATAGTAGCAGCTTACTTAGGCAATTTTTATAACTATTATAGTTATAAATAGATCTTTATTATATTCCTGTCATTCACACAATTGCAGTATATGGAGAAGGCAATTGTTTTCATCTTATTTCTCAAGTGTCAGGAGAGAAGGTTGAGAAGCCATCTTGCAATACAGTTAAAATGGCCCTTCTCTGCTTCTAATCCCAATGAGGCACAGTCTGAGACCATTCATTTGCATAAGCAGTTCAGTGCCTGGGCAAGTAATACTATAACTGTCCAAGTATTGTGCATGTGACACAGCTCACAAATATTGTTTCCAGGACATTGACATTGTACCTCTATATATATATAGTCAATACTCACAGAGACAACTATTTTATAATTTCATTAAGCAAACACATTTTTTGTGTTTCTGTATGCAGTTGAATTTATGTTAGTGATAAGAACTGCAGTAGTCCCTTTTTCATTCTTCAGTATCTTGCTTTACAATCCAAGGGTCTATCAGAAGACAATATTTCCTTCAGAGACTTTTTGCCCTCTAGCAAGTTTTTCTGACATCTGTAGTGGAGCTATGAGATTCTTTAAATAAGGAACTCAAATAAGCTTATTACAAAACATTTTGACTTAAACAAAAATTACTGATGAGAAAATAAATTAATTTTAACCCCTACATATTTAATATACTTATGCATTACAGCTATAGCTGAAATTGCCTGTTGTTACCAGTCAAAATCTATAGTTGTGTATGGAATCCAACTTTTTAAAAACCCTCATATTAATTATAAACTCTGTGTAGGAAGTTCTCGGAGCTTTCGTTGTATCTTTTATTTAAATTTCCTCACAGACATATTTTCTTTATGATAATTTTCAAGAATGTCATAGTGAGGATATTACATTTTACAAAGCTGTTTTAGCATGAGCCTAGGCACAAATGATACACTTTACTCAGTCAAATTAAAAGAAGAAAGTAGAAATTTGCAAGTAGTCTTAATTTCACTGCACTTTTAAGTAAGAACCTCAGGAGTAAACAAGTTGTTTCAGTAGAGCTGGCCTAAATTGAAAAGGCTCCATATGCTAATTTTAGAGGTGCTCAAAGTAACCAGACATAATTTCAACAAGTCTGTCATTAGGCCTGATTTGTTTCTCTTGGTTTCAACTGCCTCTATTAATTTCTCAACCTGTCAACTTTTATATAAAACAAGTTTTGTCATAAGAAAATATATTTTCACCCTCCTTTTTCTCCATATCCTTTGGTTTGTGGCTGTAAAGAGATTTTTTTCCCCCTAAATCTTCTGAATTGAAGTACATGACAGGTACTGAGTCAAAACCTATTATTTTTAGTATAAACACTTTGGTTGTATACTTCTTAATCAACAGTGTTTTAAAAGAAAATAAACTTTTAACAGAAAAAATTATAAACTGATTCTGTCTCTATGTCCTTTCTTACAAGACTGAGATAAACCTTTTTCATTTTTTGAGATCTACTCTACTTTCTGAAGTACCCTCAGCTTTCCCTCATTTGTACATACTTTTCACATATAGAGAGACATATGTAGAAATTATTAATATGCTGTGCATTTTCTCTCTCAGAAAGGGTCAAGGAGCTGAAATGCTTTTTCCTTGTTTAACCTATGCTCCTCATTCTCCTTTTCCAGTGCTAACTGTACTTTCTCTATATATTGAATAGATAACATGCAGCATTATTCTGAGTTTTTGACAAGGATAAAAAGCTTGTGGGAAAAAAAAACCCAAACCAGCTAAAATGTTAGGAAGCAATATATCTTTGGAACCTTACACAGAATGGAGGGTGTTTTGAAAGCACAACTGAGGCTTCCCAGAAAATTCTGCTCCTGCTTTTTTGAGCTTCCTGAGTTGTTTTATGACATGACCTCCAAAGACATCACTGTTCTTCACTTTACTTCTGTTTAATCATCTACAGATAATTTTCTCATTATTACTTTAACTTCCACAAAATTCATCCTAACCTCTCAACAAAAAAAAAAAAAAAAAAAAAGAGCTATAAGGGAAAGTGAGAAATTCAGATTCTATATGTTTAAGAAAGGAAATATGAAATTAAAAGATAAGATTGTTAAATATGTTCACCTGTTGTCTGAAAAACTCTACTCCTCCAAAGGAAAATGTATGGTGAAAAATGAAAATATTAGAATAAAAATATAATAACTATTTGCAAAATAAAATTAAATATTGCAAAATAACCTGATCATCATTGTATGAAAGTGATACTGCAGAAGAGTATGAGGACAATGTTAACAACTTAATGTTATGTAAATCACATGCTGGTAATGTGGGAGAAATATGCATTTCTCATTGTTACTTCCTGAAATATGGAAATATTATAGCTGCATGTAAGATAACATGATGTTTTTCTGGCTTGTGCTCTGCAGGAGCAAGGGTGTTCTACAAGATTTGTGAAAATGGTGACAGTCATTTTTGAATGTTACTTGATGATCTAATCAAAGTGGAAAGCTGTTCCTTTTGGAGTCTGAATTTCTTTTGACTTTCCTGACTACATTCCCACACTTCCAGGACTTTGCAAACAACACAGGCAATCACAAATTAGGTTTTTTTTCTTCCATGAGTATTCCAAGTGATTCAAGTATTGCATATGAAGATACACTCTCACAATTTTACCCCGGAATTCCAAATATCAAAGTGCCTTCTCACACAGACATTACCTCCTTTACATGATCTCCACCTGTACATGTTGGGGGTTTCTTTTTGTTGTGTTTTGTTTTGTTTTTTTAATTCAAAGAACTAATGTAATCTTAGTAAATATAATTCTTAGGGTATATGTGGGCTAGAACTACAGGTTAAACCCTTAATCTTGCTAAGAGAAACCCATTGTTCTGCAGCTTCCAACTGCACTGAGTTGTCTCCACACTGGAGATTTCTGTTGCTGGTCCTAGAGAAGCACTCCTAAAAGATGACAGCACATATTCCTCTCATCACAAAAAGATGCAAAGAAGTTTTGCAATATTAGAAAAAGCAGTTGGCAACACCTCATTTCTGCCAAGGAGGAGGTCTAATGCTTTTGATTGTTTTAATGTCTGGAAGAAGCTCCAGTTCTTCCGTGAACAAAGAAAAAAATGTTGACATTTAGAGTTAACTACTAGACTCTTCTCTTTTTTCCTCCTTTGTCACTGATTGAGAAGAACATGTCAATACAGGGATTTAAAGGTATGTCTCAAAGCGGTCTGTTTGAAGCTCAAAGAGAACCTCAAAGAGGCTTTTCCCTTCCTACAGTTCTTACTGACTGATTAAATGGGCCAAGAGTGAAGCACCCCTGGAACAGCAAAGACAGTAAGCGTAATTACACCTATAATTCCATGGAAAGGAAGCCTACATATGGATGAAAAGGATTGAGAAAGGAAACTTTCAAGGTGTAAATATGCACATGGGTGCTAAGGAAGGTGAACTGGTGTATTTGTTTTCTGAAGCCTTGCAACACTAACAATTACCTTTCCATCAAGAGACCTTTACACTTGGGGCTGGGAAAAGTAATATCCAGACCACCTGTTGGGAGGCCGTGTTACAAAGCTTTAAGATTTCAACCTGTCAATGCAAATAGTTGGTTAGTTTTATGAATAATAGAATTGTCTTACCACTAATTCATTAGTCTAATGAGTGTGTATTAAAAAAGTTTTCACAAAACAGAACTTTTCCCATACTTTGAAATTCAAAACAACAGTTTGTTCCCAAAATTGGGATCATTTCATATGCAGTAACAAAAATTTTATGCCGCTTTGGATTTATAAGTGAAACCAGCTGAATTAAATTGAATATATTTGTGGAGCAATTCAAAGTAATTACTTCAGTGGGGCTTGGCATGGCCAAAGTGGTTTTGCTGTGACTTCGAGTCTTACCATATTCATGGGAATGGACTCCTGTACAGAAACCTTTCAAAGTCAAAAGAGATCTGAAGTACACCCAAGCTGCTGATTTCTGGCCTTGACACATGCCAAAAATGTGAGGAAAGTTATAGCCATGTGCCTTAGAAGAAAAAGGAGAGGATATTTAGGTTAGGGAACTGATAGCAAGGGCTGATGAGTACAAATGAGAGGAGCAGATAGATAAACAACATATAATAAATTATGAAAACAGCAAAGAAGCTTTTGGACAACTCAGGCATTCAAGCTCTAGCTGTCTATAAATATGAGCAGACTAGAGTTATGATCAATAAGGTTTCTTTGAGAAGTTTCAAATGGAAATTTGACAATCTATCAAAAAAAAAAAAAAGGATTGATTACCACTATCCCCAAAATAATTTCTATTTTGCTTCCTTTTGCTATTATAGTATTGCTCCACTTATTTCCATACAATGAAACTTAGGTTTAGTTTAGATATTTCAAGGAAAAATGACATATTAAGTTTTAACTACTATCAAGTGTTTCATAAATGGGATGCCATATATATAGATGTATTTAAGAAATTTCAAACAACTCTTAAAAAAAAAGCTACAAAAAGCTACAAAAATACAAAAATCACATTTCTAAAGCATATTTAGTTACACCAGTTGGAAGCATTAAAAATAATTTTAAAAAGACATGCTGAAAAGCCACTACTGTAAAGATTTGAGTCTGCCTAACTGGTACGTCTAGACTCATTAAATGTCAAAATACTAACTGCCTCTTATTTTCAGAACACAGAAATGTATATTTTTCATGTCACAGATGCCAGAGGTGAAAAGCAATTTAATTCCAAACTGGCATGATATTAAAAAGAACTGCTGCAGAGATTTCAGGAACAACAAACCCACTTCAGACCTCAGGGAAAGCCTGCAGAGAAGTGTCCTTACTAAAATTTAAAAAGAAAGGCTTTGAACTAAAACATGGAAACAAATACAGACATTTTCTCTCAGCTGAAAAAAATAAAAAAGAAAGAGAATAGATTATTCCAAAACGGAAATAAGGTCCTGGCACCTCAGCTATAAAAAGCTCACAGGACTAAATATGTTTAGTCTCTTCCCTTCATGTTTAGCTTCAGTTTTGACTAAGAAAATGTTATCCTTTCAGATCAATAAATCTTGGTAATGGTCTCTGCAGAAGTTAATTTCCACTTTATTCTATACAGTAGGGAACACAGTATGAAAGACTCAAAGATTTATAAAGCATATTGTGGGGCTGGGAAGAGCCACAGGTTAAGTGCAGATCTTGCCTCTTGAAACTTCAAAAGACAGAGAAACAGAATTGAAGGAGAATTAGGGCCAAGAAGAGATGCTGATCAAAACCAGCAATTTAGGATCTTCCTTGTTACACTAAAACTCAAAAAGCCTAACTGTGTTTCATTAGGGAAAGAACCCTAAAAGCTAAAAGTTGTATTTTTTTTTTTTTAATGAGTTTTTAAACACCGGGCAATGCACTCAAGGCTCGGTAACTACCAATAGGCTGAAGACCACAACCAGCCATGTTGTGACTCATCAACATGAAATAAAGGCTTCACAATCTGGCTTCAACTTAAATGGCACATGTCAACCTCCTCTGGTTTATCAAGCTCTAATAATAGCTACCTCATCTGATATCACGTTTTCATATGAGATGGAAAATGACAGCATATAACCACAGGGAAATGTAGTCTTGTGTCCCCATATATGTGGGGGAAATGGCCTTGTGGAGAGAGGACAAGATGATAGTAAAATGTTTTGGAGCTAAGCTTGGATGAGCAACCGCCCATGGAATTTTACTGCAGCCTGCCTGAGAGAGTCCTGTCACAGTTGCATTGTCAGTGCAAACAACATCCTCCCAGACATATTTGGAGCTGACTTTTGCAGCAGACCAAGGATAGTAAGCATGATATATGAGGCTGACTTCTTTGGAACGAGAGTTTGCTTGTATAAAGGGACAGTGTGCCACCCACACACTGGATCAGAGAAAAGCTGCTGGGCTTTTTATTTGCAAGTATAGATGAGATGTATAGCCAAAGGAGTGAGGATAGCATCAGATGGGTCGGTGGGAGCTGTGGGAGCCTGTGGGCTTTAAAATGCATGTTCCCTACAGGAAACAACTTCTCTGCAGAAGGCCACACAGAGAGTACCCTCCTAAAACTGTCACCTTGGATATATGTAGGCAGTTTTATGGAGTTTTACTGTAAAGACTGTAGGGTAGGACCACACAGCTGAAGGCAGAGATTTAGGTAGCTGGGATGTAGCAGAATGAAACTAAAATTAGATGAAAAGAAAACGGGCTTTCCTGAATGTTAGCTCCTACACTAAGTCGGAAGTTTAGTCAGGAGTATTAGTGGCAATGGGCTGTTCATTCCTGTTCCTGTTGGTTGTAATGAGTGAAGCTAGGTGATCTTGAAAGTCCCTTCTAACCCAAACCATTCTATGATTCTATGATTCCATTCAATAATTTCCCAGAAGCATCAATGAGCTTCTGGAAGGTCTGTACAGTGATCTGCACAGCTTGCTGGGGTCCTGCATCTTCCCCCACCCGGTGGTACCAGAACAGGCACAGAGTTGACAAAGAAGCCCACAGGGCAAGAGAGAGCCAAATAGGTATGGACAGGAGGATTTTGTTGATTTCTCAGGAAATATCTGCTTTTGATTATCCTGATACATTGAAGAGAGATTGTTAATTTATTTCATTTAGCATGCCATAAGACTTTAGGATTCACTCTGCAAGTTTGATTTATGTGAAGACTTGCACATGAATAGTCCTGGTAAATTACTGGTGACTATATTCACATCTGTGCAAGCTTTATTCATATTATCAGGCTCTTTTAAGCTATATTTGCATAGAGTACAATGAAGAATTCCCCAAAGGGAATACATGCACTTTCATTTGTGGTTGGCAGACACTAAAAAAAGGGAGTTAAAGAAATAGTTTGCTGGAGAAGAAATTATTTTACTTTTCTTAATCTAAGAGCACTTATTACTTCTTACTAATCCTAAATGCTTATTGCAAATGCAAATATTTAATTGACATTAGAGTTTATCACTGTAATAGGATATAGATTACAACCATAAAGGCAACATAAAACATTACTGCACAGAGCTGTTAACAAGGCCTCCTAACTGGCTCTGCAAAACAGTCTTGTGCACCATGCTTTTTCCAAGCATGTTTTTTAGAAAAATCTCCAAGTATTCTGATGGATGACCAAAGGCAGAAGACAGCAAAGAACCCAAAGAAGAGAAAATGTTGTTGTACTGTTCAGACAATAAGCAGACACTTAAGTTTGTCTTCAATTCTTTCTGTCACAGATAACTTAATAACTGTGATCCACTGATTAAACACCACTAGAAAATAAGGGCAATTATTTTCCTTATTCACAAAGTATTTCTGATAGGAATGTGTAAAAAATTTTACCTAGAAAGTAGAGACAGGAAATTGGTTTATAAGCTATACCTCAAGAATTGCTCAACCAATTTTTATACAAAAAGCAATTTTTTCCACCTTTTTTACTGGAAAGAAATACGGAAAACTGCTAGTACATTTCAGAAAGTTATGAGCACTTCAAAATAATGAGAAAAAATAAAATTAAAAAAAGTTTTCAGTGTGCACTACGAATTCTACTCCTTATTTTTTAATTAAAATATAGTTATAATAAAATTTTCATTACTCATGAGATATAACAACTTGCTTTACATTGGATGAGGGTGTGGGCAAACACACAAACAGTGCAGGAACAGTGCTAGTCCCAGTTGTGTTACATATTTTGAGTACTTAGGAAGTCAATAAAACTTTTGCAGTTTCTGGCTACCTTTCCTTGATTTTCCCCTGAATATTACAGTGCTGGGGAAGATATGTCCTATGGATCCAATCCTCTCCAGTGATGATATTTTTCCTAAATGCTACAACACAAGAGAAAGCATAAGGAAAAAGCCTCAACTGATCCTACTTTATCCTTTCCTGTGTCAGTGCTGTACTGATAATTTTTGTGCCCTTTTGCAATATATATAGTAGAAGGATTAATGACTCCTGTTCTCCCTTTTGTAGAACCATTTCTGGAGGAATGCAAGGATTATAATCTGTCTCTCCTGTAGAGCATTAGATGAAAAAATCTTAAAGAGCATTGTTAGAAAAATACTTTGTAACAGGAAAAGAATAGAGTTGGCAAAAGGAGAAGCAGGTTTCTGCCTTACTTTTTACTACTTAATACCCCAAAGAGTAAGCAGGAATATGCCTGACTTTTAAAGAATTATCACAAATTACCCATCCTACTCAACCTGAAGAGTACACACACTCACACACACACACACACACACAAACACATAGAGAGGCATCATATCTGACTGCAATTCCCACAGTGGACCACATTTGCCTTCTGCACTTTGAGGTTGATCACAGCAGCTTCAGTTTAATTTGTCCCCAGTTTAATTTTTGTCCCCAGAGATGTATGACCTGGGAAAAATGAGGCAATTTTTCTGTTCTACTATATTGTTGCATATCTGAGCTCATCTATGTTTCATCCTAATTCTGTACTACAAAAGAACACTAAAAATATCACTAGATTACTTTGTAAATTGCATTTCTAAAGATCCTCAACTTTTGCTGAATTTGGTGATATTTAGACCATGTAGTCCTTTATCTACACTTTTCACTTACTTCAACTTTCCCAACAAATGAGAGAAGTAAACCATAGGGGTTTTTTGGACTTTAAAAAACACTTATTTTCTAGAAAGTCAGAACAATGGAAACAAAGTGTTTCAAAAAGTAACTACTGCTCACTATGTACTTCCAGAAGCCTGAACTGTCCCATTTACCACAGTTTTTTAGTTTTCTTTCAACTTTGAAAATTAACTTATTTCCTTTCCCACTTGTATTATGATGTCATACCACAAACTATCTATGCCAGGACATCAAAGAAATGAACAGATCACCTAATTCTGTGATCTTGACAGCATTGTGAAGAATACTTTCCTGAGTCCTCTATCTCTACTTTGTGTGCAATGGGGATTGTCTGACATTTAGTAAATGCTATCATCTTGATTTCTAGAATTCTATTCAGTGGTAGTAAAATTGGTCCCCAAACAATCCACAATGTAGCTGTTTTTTCATTTCCATGCATAGTTAAATTAAAGTTTGATCTGTGTAGGTTCATAGTCATGTTACATAGAGGAGTGGGGATTTTTTGGAGTGGGTTGTTTGTTTGTTTGTGTGGGTTTTTTTGTCTGTTGATGTTGCTGTTGGTTTGGTTTGGGGTTTTTGTCCCCAGAGATGTATGACCTGGGAAAAATGAGGCAAGTGCTTAAAACCTCTTTCTGCAAAGGAACAGATTTTCCTTTCATGGGCTATTTGAAAACTGTCTGCCACACTGGACATATTCTCATTCTTCCTTGTTCCAATTTTGCAAACCAAATCTGCTTCAAACAGAAAAGTAATATTGAGGAACCCTATATTTAGTCTTCTTGTAATATAGCATAGCAGCAGGAGAAGTTCTGTCAATCAGCTGGAGTTCTGCTGTTTCCTTGGTTGACATTTGCTGGAGAATCTCTTTTCTCAAGAGGTGCAGAATCTAAAAATGATTCTGTAAATCTGACTCTGATACAAGACTTCATTGAGGGGAAGTCACCACTGGTTCATTTGAAACACAGATTGAAAAACTTGCCAACTTTAGAGATGACACACAGAAATATGCTCCAGATTTGGAGCATGTGTTTTGTCATTCCTGAAGAGTTTCAACAAAACTTTCAGTTTAGTACTATTTTCAGCTTACTTAAACAACGATAAAATCACACATATATTTCTTTTCTTTTTTGGAAAAAAATATTCCACTTTCAGAAGCATGATTTGGAACATCTAGTTTCCCAGGGAAAAAAACGTTTAGGAAAGTACAATTTTGTCTGGTTGTCATAGTCCACTGGTGATTGCCAGCACCTGCAATGAACACTGGCCAATATGCTTATCTGCTCCATTTGATGAAACCAAATCAGAAAATCTAAATGAGGTGCCATAATGTCTTAAGTAGAAGAATCCTAATACCCACACATGGCTCCTCGTTGTGAACGATGCATTGGGAATGTGAGGCAGGCGAGCTCATAGGTCGATGCTGAAAGGTATGACCCTGTTGGCCCCATATTTTGAAACATGCCAGAAGCCTGTGTACAAATAGTGCTCTTTTCCCCACTTCACAAATTTCAGCAGTTTAACAAGTCCCTGAAGTGAGGCAGAATGCAAAGCCTCATCCGAAGCATCACAACAAGAAGCTGGAAACCCTCTGGAGATCTGCAGTCCGCCAGTGCCTCCACTCTGCTGATCTTGTCTAAGCTGTGCTGAATGAAGGTCAACCTTTCAATTAATGCCTATTCCACCGTAGCAAATTACTTTTTTTTTCCCATGAATTGATATGATATAGGAAACTTTTTTTATTATTAATAATTTAAAGGTTCTATCTTTATTCCCTTATCCAATGGCCTGCTTTAAAGCATTAGTGGAGAATACTAATAGGGCTACTTTCACATGGGATATGTTGGTGTAAGAGATAGTACCTATAATAAGGTTGAGCATGAGGCATAGGTAATCCCCAGGTACTTAGTGATATTTGATTTGATTTGTGGTCCTTTGCAAAAGAGGCAAAACATGCTTGAACGTGATAAATGTCCTATAAGAGAAAGAAAAATGTCTATTGGAGACCAAAATTACTCCCAAGGGGATATGTTGCTTTAAGAAAGAATATCCAACTTATTGCTTTAATCCAACTTCCATATCCAATTTATTGCTAATAGCACAATGAACTAGAGGAAGAGTCAGAGAAAGGTCAGATTTAGATGACTCTTCAAACTCTTTCTATTTAGCCTGTAATAATGCAGTGTAATAAAGTTTTGCAAAGAACAAATTCTTCCCATAAGTATTTTATTAAGTATTAGCAGGTTTTGAGTGGTTTAGTTAAAACACTGCTACTTTACCTTTATGCTTATAAAACATGTCAATAGACTTCAGAAATTTTTATTTCTATTTTTCTTATACCTTTTCCTGATTGGAGTCTATATTTTCATTTACAGGTTCACAGCACCTAAAATTTTGGGATACTGCTCTTACTTGTCTACAATTAAATCATTGCTATTAACAGCACTGCAGCTATCATTGCTATTAACAGCACTGCAGCTAACACAGCATGTCTTAAAATTGCGTTCTTCAAGGCTCAGACCAGTAATGGTGGAGGATATTTTTAATAAAGGCAGTAGGCAATGTTTTCCCAGTTCTATTTGTCAAACAAAAGGTTTATTTCTCATCTGCACAACCTTGGCATCCAAACTCTCACAACGTGATGACCTTGGGACAGAAACAACTTGAAGATTCTTAGCATTGGAATTTTGTGTTCTCCATCCCATTCTGTTTGGCTTCAAGTGCTTGATAGTTTGTGGATGTTAAAACACTCTATACTTGAAGAATAAATGCTCATATATATAATAGAGTAATTTTGGGGTTTTTAACTTTCTAAGACAAGCCTCTGTTCCACAAACAATACTTTTAATTTTTTAATGTCTTTGGTGATATGTTCCTCAGTGTACTCATCTAATTTGAAGAAGTTTAAAATTATAGAGAGAAGACATATATAGATATATATATAGATATAGACATATCTCACACAGTGTCTGAAGAGGACCCCAAAAGTAAGGAAATCTTCTGGAGATAACAAATAGAAGAAAAGTTTTTAAAAGTATCTTTATGATTTGCATAACTGGGCTGTTTCAACTAGCCATTATTCAGACATTAAAGTAGAGACCTTTCTAGATGTCTAAAATGTGTAAATGTCTGAACACAACTGCTGATGAGACAGTATATCCTAGAATAATGTAGGACCAAAGAAGCCATGTACTTCAGAAGTGAGATGCCTAGTATTCAGTAGAATACTAGAATGCCAGTCTTGCCACCCCTAGGGTAAAATGGTATATTTTCCCCTTTTCATGAGCTAAATCAATAACATTAATTATTTTAACAAATGTATTTCTGTAGGAAAAGGCTAAAAAGGGGTGTTAAGTGCTTGAAAAATGACAACACAGACATCTTTCACATCTTGGTGTTATGGCTTGGAGTCTTAAATCATTACAGGAAAAGAAATGACACTGCTTGTCCTATCCTCTTGGTGAAAGCAGCTGACAGAAGGACTTCATCATGCACACATACCACACACAAACTTACATAAATGCACAGAGAAGGTTTGCACTAATCTTCTAGTTATCACCAGCACTGAAAACACTACTCTTCCTTTTAGTCCTTTTGATAAAAACTGCAAGCATCTCCAAGCTTTTCTCATTAATGTCTCTTTTCTATACTTATCAGCATCTTTTCCACATTGTTGGGGCCATTTTCCAAACAATCATTTGAGGGAAGGGGAAAAGCCAAAGCAATAATGGGCTCAGGGTCACAATTGAGACTGTTCCATATAATAAGCAAACCTGAAACAGTAAACTGAGAAAGAAAGAAAGAGGGAAGTAGAAGGAGAGAAAAGAAAATGCTGACTTTGGGTCAGGGGTCAACTCTCTGATCTCATTGTCAGTGCCTCTGCCTTTTGCGTTATGGAATTTGTCTTTCATTACCCTGTCTGCCACTCCTGTCAATACACCCTGAAAAGACTCCTCAATAGGAAATTGTAAAGTTCTGGTTGAGGTAACAGGGGGAACTACCCACTGTAGCCAGCTTGTGGCTCACTGCCTTTTCCTGGGTCTCCACCCTGGTGCCACTCTTCCCCCAGCATTGCCTCACGGAGCATCAACAAGGACTGCGAGGAGAGAGGGGTTACACACAGCCCGCCCCACCCCACCCCTTCCTCCCAGGCAGGGCATCCCTGCTGCTTCAAGGAATGTGGAGCTTTAATATCTGAGCCCCTCAAGTGCTGCAAAGGCAAACAATGCAAGAACACCTACTAACACAAAGAACATTGCAAAATCATTTGTTTCACCAAGAGAAAGAACATAGTGATTTTCTGAAAAAGGTCACGAGGCAAAATGAAGACTGTGAGTGTGGTAACGGGAACTTTAGGCTTCACATAGATGAAGATATTTAGTTCTGGTTTATCCCCTCTAACTTCCTACCTTTAACAGACTGGGGATTTCCATCATAGTTAAGAGAGTTATAATCGCCCCTGACATTTGTACTACATCAACCTATATTGAAGGCCTTTCCAATTGAGTACTCAATTATCATTAGCGCTGCTGAATGTCTCAAGTGGAGTTTTCATTTGGTACAAATTAATGAATGATTTTCTGTTTTCAAATAAAAATACTTGCACATTAAATCTCATGTGAAATGTCCAATTTTCCTTTGTTTTCAGTTTATCCTTCAATTTAAGTAATACTGTATTCAAATGTGCTTTTTAAAAATTTGAAATATTTTCTTAAAATTGGTGTAATTTACTCAAATTTATGATGCAAACCCTACATTTAGTTATATGACTGGTGGACTTATAAAACCCTTCACTGGAAAAATTTGCTTGAAATAAAGAATCACGTGTCCACTTTATTTCTGAAGTTCCAGAAAACTCTAATTAAAGTTTTGCACAGGAAGGAAGGAAGGAAGGAAGGAAGGAAGGAAGGAAGGAAGGAAGGAAGGAAGGAAGGAAGGAAGGAAGGAAGGAAGGAAGGAAGGAAGGAAGGAAGGAAGGAAGGAAGGAAGGAAGGAAGGAAGGAAGGAAGGAAGGAAGGAAGGAAGGAAGGAAGGAAGGAAGGAAGGAAGGAAGGAAGGAAGGAAGGAAGGAAGGAAGGAAGGAAGGAAGGAAGGAAGGAAGGAAGGAAGGAAGGAAGGAAGGAAGGAAGGAAGGAAGGAAGGAAGGAAGGAAGGAAGGAAGGAAGGAAGGAAGGAAGGAAGGAAGGAAGGAAGGAAGGAAGGAAGGAAGGAAGGAAGGAAGGAAGGAAGGAAGGAAGGAAGGAAGGAAGGAAGGAAGGAAGGAAGGAAGGAAGGAAGGAAGGAAGGAAGGAAGGAAGGAAGGAAGGAAGGAAGGAAGGAAGGAAGGAAGGAAGGAAGGAAGGAAGGAAGGAAGGAAGGAAGGAAGGAAGGAAGGAAGGAAGGAAGGAAGGAAGGAAGGAAGGAAGGAAGGAAGGAAGGAAGGAAGGAAGGAAGGAAGGAAGGAAGGAAGGAAGGAAGGAAGGAAGGAAGGAAGGAAGGAAGGAAGGAAGGAAGGAAGGAAGGAAGGAAGGAAGGAAGGAAGGAAGGAAGGAAGGAAGGAAGGAAGGAAGGAAGGAAGGAAGGAAGGAAGGAAGGAAGGAAGGAAGGAAGGAAGGAAGGAAGGAAGGAAGGAAGGAAGGAAGGAAGGAAGGAAGGAAGGAAGGAAGGAAGGAAGGAAGGAAGGAAGGAAGGAAGGAAGGAAGGAAGGAAGTTGTTCCTGATATTTCAGATAGGACAGCACCCCGTAAGAGTGACAATAGAGTAGGGAAATAATTCATTCTTAGTAAGCACCTTAAGAACATGACATTATGCCAATAGCCTTCAGAAAAAAAGGAGACAAAAGATGTTTCCATCCCCAAGCTTGTGATATTGGCATGAGTTATACTCTTGTCAGATATGTGAGAAGCTTCTCATAGAAGCCATTCCTCTTTTTCCTCTTAGCCCCCCCACCCTACCCCCAACCCAGTTACAAACCTGTCCATACAAACCCAATAGGACTAGTCAAGAAGAAAAATTAACAAATCTTAAAGGATCATGTGAATTTCTCCATGACACGAAAATTGAGACCGGATCTTTTTTCCTTAAAATTGATATATTCTCATTCATAGTGAAATGAACTTTTGACCAGTCCTACTGTCTTTGTTTTACATAATCAGATTGGTTCATCACAATGGTTCTTTGTATCCTAACAAATCCCAGAAAGGGACCGAGAGTCTGATCCAATGTGGAATTTTGGAGATTATCTTAGAAATGAGAGCTCTTAATTCTTGTTTGGACCCCTAAATATCTTCTCATCACTCCCCATCCCAGATGGACAACCAAATGTGCTTCAGATGCTACGCATCATAAAATAGTAATGTAATACTATCTTCTGTTCTTGATGGAGACTGTAGTTACTGGAGACTGTCCATCAGTAGGACAGACACTTTCAAAGTCAGGTATATTTGGCAAAGGTCAGTATCTGAGGAGGCTTATGTGATAAAGCCTTTCAGGGGCACTTAGGTAGAATAAATGCTACCAAGTCCATTTGGGTAAAAAGTAAATTACACAAGTGTCCCCCTCAGACCAAAGCAAGCTGATTTATCGATTATGAAGTAGTTCCAAATGCTGATACAAAGGTGAGCTATGGAATGTGAAAATTTGGCTTTTTCTCAAATCTTCATATCTGCTTGCAACAGCACAGGAAAGCCTAGTAATGTATCTTAGAAAACAGCACTTGAGCCATTTATTTGTATTTTACTGGTAGGTAAGAAGTCTAACCCAACTCAAAAGTCGAACTGTGCCTTTTCAGTACACAAAAGTGAATTTCACCCACAGCAATTCCACTAGCCAATTTACCAACAGATGTTGATTTACAGGGAGATCTATTAAATGAATTTGTCCTTCATTGATAGACACTATGTTATAAAGTTTTCCCCAATAGCTTTCCACAGTACACTTGCTTCCAATTTGGTTGAAGTCCAGTCTTTGCTATAAAGTACAAAATACTTGGCTGCTAACTAAAAATATATAGCAAGCAAGAAACACTTTTTAATTAATATAAAAGAAGTAGTTGTATTATTAACAGTGGTACTGGGAAAAAGTCAGTTTTATTTTTCCTCCTAAATTATTATTATATGTCTCCCACTGCTGGCATTTTCTTTGAAATAATCGTCCTTTTTCCAAAAGGTAATGGATACTTTTACTGTCCATACTTTCCCTTTATGAGCATTTATAAGCCTCACTGCACATACTTTATCCAACAGGTAAGGTTCTACCTTATAAAAAAGCAATTTAGCTTTATAGATTTGGCAATACTGAACACTTGGTTAAATGAAGGGTGCCTTATTTAAGAAATGGCATATCTGAAAAGGCCTGTTATCACAGTTTTAAGTCAGTGTAAAAACACTATCCAGTACACTGCTTTGATATGGACAGAAACTATTGCTTCTGGCATATTCTCACATTGATGGGTGCTTGGAAATCTTTCCATATATACATCTGTCTAGCTGAAGAAAAGACAGTGTATATCTTGGGGATGATTTTTTTTATTTAAAACTGTGTTCTTTTGTTTAGGAAAACATTTGTACAGGAATTTGATATATTAGTTGATCAGGTTTTAAGATACATTGCTTTTCAAAATAAGGGACTTCAAAGGAAGCGTTTCTAGAACATGATTGAATCATAATGAAATTTTATGGTATTAAATGTTACACTTTCCATTTTTGAATCTTAGCCAATTTAACATTCAGACATCCCAAAACTGTGTTTATTTGAAAGAAAAACAAGTCAAAAATGGTAGAAAGTTGTAATTAAATACTAGGGTTTATAATGTTAATACAATTAATATTTTATAACAACCTCAGGTTATTCTATATTATTTTTAAGCTGGCAGAAAATAAAGTATGCAAATACCGGGGCATTTGAGGGTCACTTCAAGAGCTGTGCCTATGGTCATTTTTTTATTAGAACATTAACTGACTTGAAAAGATAATCTGTTAAATAGAATAAGAGTAATTTTGCATAATTAAAAACTTAATAGGAATCCCTTATTTTCATTCAGCACACAGCAGTATCTTGCAAAACTTTTTTTTTTTCTTTTTGGCAGGTGTTAGTTAAAATTAATGTAACTTTATTTTATTTTGTGGTTTGGTTGGGTTTTTTTTCAGAATGGGGTGGTGGGGTTCTGGTGTGGTTGTTGCTTTGAGCTGGGAGTTCTTTGTCTCTTAGTGATAATTTAATTTGAAAAGGAACAGATGATCTCAGTCTTCAAAGCAACATTATCTCTCTACTTTTGAAATGTTCCCTGAGATATCCCAAAAACCCTTTAGCTTATTTGTCCTGGTGATCCTTTTGCAATAGCAAAGTTGGGGAAGTTTCTTACAACTCTCTATTATTGCATTTTGTAGACTATTTAGTTGCCAGTACTTTAGAGCTGCTGTCACCCATAATCCTCTCTTGTGTACCATTGACAGAGTGACCTTCATACTCACTGGCTCATCCATCATACAATGAACTTTTCACTCTACACCATGCTCACCCCTTCCGAGTAAGGAAAACCTTTGTTCGCATCCCACTTTGCCATTCACTGGAGATGCTGTACTTTTGCAAATGTGTATCATGAGAAATGAAAAAACGGAGGAAGTTGGGAAAAAAATCACTAGTTCAGCACCTTTGAAAGTAAGTACAGATGGCTAGCTTTAAAACACATCTATCATTCTCATTTGGAGCTCTTTATCCAATAGGCCGCCCCCACTTGTGCTGCCCCACTGGACAGAAGACACCTAGTGAATCAGTAACAGGGAAAAACTAATTGCCATTTGAGAAATGCAATTTCCCTGCATTGCAGGATGCTCTGTGCATTTGTTTCACATCCTTAAATGTAAGGATCCCATTGAAATGAGTTTGGTTTTCACACCATAAGCAAACTCTTTAAATGAAATATATTAATAAATGAAGATTAATTGATATTTTCTACCCTTTATAATTAGCAAAGTTTGCTTTAAAAATAGCTACACAAAACATTATTAAGGACAAAGGATTCATCCTGTTCACATATTCATGTACAGGGTCTTGAGTACTCCTGCACTAAAATATTTCTTGCTCCTCCAGAGAATAGGTTAAAACATTCATTTCTAGTGCCATTTTATTCATATTTAATCCTTATTTTTCTCTGTTTTTATTGGCATAACACTTGACTAAAACCTAATCTCAGGTTTTTAAAGTCACCTCCTCAGCTGCTTATATGAATAAGTTCTATATAGATATAGAGCCAGCAGAGAGTATCAATAACTATATAGTTAACCCCTGGAAAAGAAAAAAGGGAAATATTTACACTAAAGTTAGCACAAGGCACAGTGCTAACTGTGTAATAGAATATGAAGTGGATTATCAGATGCCTATGACTCGCTATTATTTTACCATTCGTTTGATTGATTTTTCCTTTTTTCCAGAGATTTTCAGAAAATGTTTTAAATAATATAATCTATTAATTCTTTTAAATTATATATGAGACAATAAATCATAGAAAGACCTCAAGCTTAGAAAAGGGGAAGAGAACTATTTAGTGGTATAGCTGATGTGAGAAACTAGGGACTGGTAATGGTACATCACTGACATTTTCAAGTAATGAATGTAAGTAGACTTGGTTATGTTTAAAATCTTGTTTCATTTTCTTCCTGAAGGTAGAGTTATACTCCCAACATTTCCTATTTACTGTTATTTTTCACAGTTCTATGTAAACAAATTTGCATTAGAAGTCTTTTTTACAGAACATTATGAATTAGGTATTTCCCAAGAATTTATCTGCCTTTATTTAAAAAAAAAAAAAAAAAAAAAAAAAAAAAGAAACCCACCCCAAACAAGAAAACAAACCTCCAAACCTCCTTTTAGACTAAAATCCATGACAGGAAATATTAGGTTATAAATGCCCTGTGAACATTTTTTTTTCTCCATTTCATATTTCATTTGAGAATCTTTCTACTTTGTATTCTAAAATTTTAGTGCCTTTATAAACTCAGAATCATGGACTTTAACTCTCTTTCAGAGAGACTGACATAGTCACATTAACATAACCTGAGTAATTTCCATGAAAGAACATGAGTAATTACAACACAGGAGCGAGAAGCATCTCCCTCAAAATCATTCAGTTGTCAAGGTTTGGTCAGGCCTTACACTCATTCACTGGTATTTTCTCCAGCCTTGTCTCCTAGGTGCTTAACCTGCAAACCTTTATTTCCCAGCTGAATATAGTCCCTCATCAGAAAGATTTGTAATTTAATAAGTGTGGCTTTTAGTTGTATCTAAATAGAGGAAAAATATAAGAGAGTAAAATATTTTTAATGTAAACCTCAAGTAGCAAGAGTAGTACTTATAAAAATAAATTGAACAAGAATTTTAGGATGCATGTTTATCAAAAGCCAATTTAATATATATTTTTTTTAATTACAGTCTTTCCACTTCAGTTAACTGTATATGGATTTTTTTAAATGATTTTCTGATATAGTTCTGAGGCAAGCTCCTCCTCCTTCCTTCTATGGGTAAATCATATAACTAGTTTCTCTACAAGTTCATAATAAAACATGCTCAGATTTGAGAGTGAGCTTCAGTAAAGAAAATTACTTGTGGTAAGCACCTGTAAAGTACAAATGCCTTTGAAACATCTCTTCAGACTTTTTTTAGTGCCAATGTCCACTTCACTGGATTGAAACCTCTGCTGTCTGAAGAACGTAGGTGCTTCTTTGTTATGCTGGATGTCAATGTAGAAGATACTCCTCATTTCTACTGATTAGCAAAACAAGGAGGTGTCAAAGTGGACACAGTCTGCCAGGCGTTGGGTAAGAGAAAAGTACACAATTCCTGCAAGTGGAGCACACATTGCTTCTCTTCAACATGACATCCACTCACACTGCCTGAATGTTTACTGGCCAAACTTTTGGGACCCTCCTGCCCAGCTCAGAGGCTGAATATACACAAGAAATTAATTTGCACCTCATCAATATAGCTGTGAGGTTAAAGGTTGGGATTCCCTTCCCAATATGTTAATGCCACAAGAAATTACAGAAGCCTTATATAACACCTAAAGACAAAAATCCTCTTTGCAATGTCAACAAAATCATCAGCTACTGAGAATCTTAGCTTAACCATTGAAACTAATCTCTATATAACTAATTAAAGTCAGAGAGGACTTTATCATTGAATTTCCATTCACTTACACAACCTGCACACAGGGTGAATAACAGAGAAGAAATAATAAACTGCAGCATTTCTGAAGGGAATGACTGAGACAGGAGACGAGCAGGAAGGAAAACCTTTTGCAAGTAGAAAGTGCACCACCAAACAGGTTTAGTTCATACTGTTTTTGAAGTTTTTCTGCCTTGTCTCTCAATCTTAAGTCAGCTGAGCAGCAGCTTTCTTAGTGGGAAAAAACAGGAGGAGGTCAGGCGGAATGACCTCCCTATTTTGTCTCCCAGTGGCCTGCCTCCCATTTACTACACCTTTTGACATCCTTAAGTAGATATCTCTTTAAGTGTTCAGTCAGTAAAACAAACTGCAATGCAGGCAAAGCAAAGTGGGGGTGGGGAAAGAAATGTACACTCTAGGACTCAGACTGAATGTGAGGCACACACAACCTGTAAATGTTTCTTGTATCTTCAGCCACAGATCAAAAATAGTCTATTATTTCATGTATTCAAAAACTAGTAATTTACAGTTTTCTAACCAACTCTACAGCTTTCAAATTTTGTCACTGAGAGTCACTTGGGAGTAATGCCATATTCTAAAATAAGCTCTGGAGCTACGTCTCGGGGAAATCTCTATTCAGATTTGTTAATTCAGCAGCAGTATTTTGGATGTAAAGAACTCGACTAATCAACTCAGAGTGAGGAATGTTAGTGTGTACTGTACTTAATGAATCCATGCAATTCACATATGAAAAATCAGTTCATGGAGTAGTCGTGGTAGTACATATGTGAGATGTGTTACAATGGGATCTATGGCTTGGAGTATTTTATTTCAAGACTCTTGTGGAAAAGTTCCAGATGTTCTGCAAAACTTTTAAGAGCTTTTTTCAATTTGTAAATTACACATTTCCCATCTCTTGCTTTTATCCATTAATTAAGCAGTTTAAATATTATGCTAATGAAAATAAATTCTTAAATAAATGTCAGATGCAATTCAAGCACTTTAAATAATCAGAACCATAAATTTTAACACCCTGAATGCACCTGTTTTTATCTGTAATCCCTAAAAGAGAAACCTGAAAGATGTGCGTTGCATTTAGGACTTCAGTAATTGGTAGAGAACTTTAACAAAAAATGGATTTAAAAGATTCAAATATTACAATAAGTCCTGTGCAACTTATCAAAACATTGGTGATCTTTTAGTTTTTCAGAATTCTTACTAATTTATTCTCTCATAGTTGCAGACTTAAAACTGATGTAAAGTTCTTGTCAATCAGTTAATTTCAACATCCATATAAACTGGAACCTCCAAAAACACAAGATTTTTCATGAAACTAATTATTTTTGGAAGATCAGACTCATATAGCTGGAAATGAGTACATACCTTTCAAGTTTAATTTTCTTGAATGACATTTCCTTTAAAAAAATTTGGAAAATTAAATTGTCTTTCATTATGTCTTTCTGAATCTTGCTGAGCACCTCACCACATAGTATGTTTTAAAGTAACTTTCCAAGTAGAAAAACTACTTTTTTTCCCCTGTACTCTGTTATTCAAATTTGTCATTTGTAATACAAATCAATCCCTATTAAAAAAAAAAAAAAAAAAAAACTGGATAAACAAATTATTTAGCTGTTGTACATTATATTAGTGAAACATGTTATTTTCTATTGCTGCACATAACTGGCTCGGGCAAGCTAAACTAGGTTTTAGTGCTGAGTCAGATGAATGGAATAAGAAAATATTAATAAAACAATTTTTGTTGTTAAGGTGAGCAAATATGAATAAAATACAGAGACATCAGGTTTCAGATGTGCTAATAACAAAAGAATTCAGAAAAATTAAACATCAATGATATTTAAAGAAGTAAATATTGGCACATGGCACTAGCATACATTGGGAGAAGGCAACAGATAATATAGATTTGAAGGCTCTGTTTCCTTTGAAATTAAATCTCTGGATAACAATAAATGGCACAAAAGATCCTACCTGGGTTTGGTCAAAACATTTTATCAAACTTTATTTTTTTCAATTAGTTCTTTGGCAAAGCTAAGCCCTTCTGCAATAACATGTATATTTATAAAGCTTTTGATAGGAGAATTCCAGAGGTTTGTGGCTTTGTAGTTAATCTGGATGTTTTAAAACAATCTTCTTTAGAGAAAACACAGGAATTTTTTTTGCCTCATGGATCCAATCAGTTGCATCAATGTAATCCCGCTCACCTACTAAGCCCTTCCAAAAGGAAAGGTATTCAACTTGAAATAGACAGTGTGATGATATGGCTTCCAGTGTGGCGTTATTCTGCATCCTACTTGCAAGCAGAAAAAGTCCAGGATGGCCTCTAACGATGCAAACATTTCTCTAGAAGCAAAAGCATTGCATTCTCATGGTTACGCAGCCTGACAGCACACTGTCCATAGTTCAATCACCAGAAGATGCTCTCTCATGGATATATCCTTTCTGGAGAAAGGTGGAAGAATTCAGGAGTCTGTCTCCATGTCCTAAAAATTGTGTACAAAATCCTGATATTTTAGAGCATCCTATAGAAAATATGGTGACAGGATCTATTGTTTAACTGCAAATATTACCATCCTTGAAATATGTAAACTTCTTTTTCTGGGAACCATCTTCCAATTTAGGTGTATTAAAAGAGCTGACTGATTTTATGTTCACTTTTCAAAATTTTGACAGTCTCTGATCATAAAAATTTCCATTTTTTGTCTACATTTGACAAATGAAATTTATTTGCATACTTAGACAAGTCTACAACACATTTTAAAAATGCCCTGTCTTTTTTAATGGGTAATTATTTTAAAAGCAGTTTATATAAGGGAGATGCTACTAATGTATTTTTCTCTTCAGTGGTTAACACATTTCTTAAACTGGCCTTCTGAAGTGAGCATTTTCTCTTCAAAATGTCCCATTAATTCCTATTAGGGAGCTACTAGTAAAGAAAATTGCATGTTAACTTTTATCAATCTGTACGAATAAATGTTAACCATTCTCAGTTAAAAGCTCTCCTTTTAGCTCCACTCAAGTGAAAACACCTAAAGCAGTGCACACGTTGGCAAATCATTCAGAAGATTAATGCACTTAGGCCTGTACAAAGAGTTAGAGATGTGTATTAGCATTATAGATTTTAATTTGAAATGATGTCAGTCTTTTCTCAGCAGCATTGTAGTGCAAGGACTGCCATCTGCTTATAATAATGAATCTGACAATCCACGTAAATGTGATTTGCTGCTTCTTTTGCCAACATAATGGCCTGGATATTGATCCTAATGGTGGAGCAGTTGCTGCCATTTCATTCAATAGAAATGGGAGGAGAGGGTGAAAGAGTGAAATTTCCAGGATTTCTTCTGGAATGACAGTTAAAAACAGAGCTGTGGGCTTTTCAGTATGAGAGGGGACAAGGAAAGGCATTGGATGGCAAAAGCTAAGTGTCATTCATAAATCACACATCTCAGAAGATACTTGCCTCCAGCTAAGACAGTGGATGCAGGGATTTCATGCCTGCCATTTTCATCACCTCAGTGCAGAATTGCAGGTGTCCCTCAGGATGGCTTTCCTCCAGGAAATGGAACCTGGTTTCCCGGGAAGTGCTCAGACTTGGAGCTGTCTAAAAAAGAGGCAAGGGGCTATTTCCCTAAGCTACAACCATTATTATGTCTAAGTTGATTCCCAACTCCACTGTTAATGTGATTTGTGCTCAGCCCAGCAGTATTACAGTACCTTTATAACAGGGTGCATGGCGTTTCCATGACAGCCAGAAGAGGTACGGATGGAAAATGCCATTTGAGATAGCCCAGAAGTGTTTGATTGATACAAGACATAAGGTCAGAAGCTTTAAGTAGCAAACTCCAGTAACACTCAGTCTGATTTTCTTTTAAAAGTGAAGTTTACAAGTAGTGGCATGTCATTTTTTAATAGATTTTAACCAAGGAGATAAAATATAAAGATGCTGTTAATTTTACCTCAAACAGTTCCTGGACAAGTCAGTGTGACCTCAGTGACTGAAATACTAATCTCCATGGCAATTTATAGTGGTTGCTCACACCTACACTCAAATTTTAAACCATAACAAAGGGTGATATATGAAGCAGCTTATAAATAACTCCATTTCAGAACTGTTCCTTTACTTCGAGCAGCTTTAACTACTGATTTTTCAGCTTTCATTTCTAACCTTGAAGACTGTTACATTCATAAATGGAACAGGCACTGCTCATTTCAAGATATCCTTAGCAATCCATCATCTTCATGTCATTTGATCTCCCAGGACTACAATTTTCAAAAAGTGTTCTCAAAATGTAAAACCACCTACAAGTAAGAACTGAAGTGTGCATGTAAAATATTTGTAATATTCTATCAAGACTAACCACAGAGCCTCCTAATTCAATATAGAACATCCTAGAATATCTTGCATCTTCTGCCTTACCTGAAAGAAATTTATTTCCCATATAGCAATGCAGCACTGAGTAAAAGACAGTAAGAGGAAAAGAACCTACACAAAAACAGTGAATGTGAAAGAAATGGAAGAAAAATAAAGAATAAATTCCAAAGCTGTGTCAAACAAGACGTATATATTTTTATATAAATAAAAAGCATAAAACTTTTCCAAAACAGCACCATACTTACTCTCCAGTCTTTTTCTGGTTATTGGTGATAATAAAAACTGCCAGTGATACTCAAATGACAGAAAAACCCACCTGCCATGAGGAAAGTGCCTCAAACAGAATTTGGCATAACCATAGAAAGATGTTATTCTCAGATGTGAGTATAAAATGAAGGTGACGTATTATAAATCACCAGTTTTTGTGTGACTGACTCATCTCCAACTGAAAAACATCTTTCATCTCGGAATTAAGGAGAAAACTCTTATCTTCTCTCCTATTATTCTTGTTCAGTGTTTCTGCCCAGGTAGCAGCAGACAAGAAGATTTAACACAGACCCTTCGTATAGTGAACCTTCATCTTTCTGCAGTGAAGATCTGCTTTTCCCCAGGTATTCCCCAGTTTGCTCTTCCTACAGTTGCATTTCCACTAGTTTTCTTTTTTTCTGAGATGATAGGTCAGGTTAAAAAAAAAATTTAAAAAAAAAAAATTATATCACTCCAGAATTTTCCTGTGTGGAAATCATTAGATAAAACCTGTTTGCAATCAGAGTTGATGCCTTTAGAGGATGGGGATTGGATCTCGATGCCTTCTATCCTCTTTGGTTAGGACCCATTAGCCATATTTCACTACTGTTTAAGCTACTATTAGCTATCCAGATGTACATCTTTTCGTTTGTTTCAACCTTCTGAACACCCTTCTAATAGGACGAAGAACAACCGTTTTAGTTAGGCACAAACCAGTAGGAAGAAAACTCATGTTCCAGTCCCAGTTTCTGATGCTATTGCTGCAGAGCCTCAGGACTAGTTTGATTGTACCTCAAGAAAGCCTTTTTAGTAGGCACAGTTTTCTGAGGAAGAACATTAAAACTGAAATAAATATCTTTAAATCTTATTAAATACATATATTATTTTGGACATCTCTATTATTTCTTTTACATTACAGCATTTTTTGCGTATTCATGCACATGTTTGTGCATGAAAAAAAAACCCTCAATATACACAGTCTAAGCATATAGATGTTCATTTATAGCTTGGGCATATGCCTCAAACTAGATAATACAGCTTCAGGAAAGGGCACTGGGAAAGCTGTTAGCATGTGGCAAATGCAAAATACTTCTTCACATCTTGCCAAATATTAATTTCTCTTCAAAAGGAAATTAGTATTAGAGGAAAAAAAAAATGTTCAGCTGGGATTGGAACAAATACAAATCTTCAAAAATATAAGTGATGTGCAACTCTTAATATGAAGTTACCCTACCAAATCTCTCCCAGATGTCAAGTGAATGTAGAATCAGAGCAGCATATTGTCCACTCTAAAGTAATGCCCATAAAGATCCACATTTTATAGAGTCATAGAGCATTTTCTGCAGGAAGGGACCTTAAATATCACCTAGTTCTATCTCCTCTGCCACAGGGAATCTTCCACTAGATGAGCCCTATCCAGTGTGGCTTTGAACAGTTCCAGGAGTGGGGCATCCACAGCATCTCTGGGCCACCTATTCAAATGTCTCACTACCCTTGCACTAGAGAATTTATTCCTTGTCTCTAGTGTAAACCTTCTCTCAGTTTAAAGCTATTGTCCCTTGTCTTATCCCCACATGCTTTGGCAAAAAGTCCCTCTCCAGCTTTCTTGTAGGCTCCTTTCAGGTACTGGAAGGCAGCTTTAAGGTCTCCCTGGAGCCTTCTCTTCTCCAGGTTGAACAACCCCAACTGTCTTATCATGTCTTCCTCAGAGCAGTGTTCCAGCACCCAGATCAGCTTTGTGGTCATGTTATAAACACAAACTTACTGTTTTGGGCATCATTAGCATCGTGTCCTTTTGATTTTTTTTCTGAGGAGTGGAACACCAAGAGACCTAGAATACTATCCTGCAAATTAAAGTAAAAACACAGATTTTCTGCTTTATGTGGAGCAGGAGGGGATCTGGACCTGTGTCATGTCTGACCTCTGCCAGCAATCCCCTAAGAGGCCAAAACTGAATAGACTTCATTTGTCTGACAAGAAAGGACTTCATTTTGGAAAGACTTTTCAAGGCTTCTGTCCAGGAGTGTTATGGAAAAAAAATGGTACAATGTTCAATTGTAATTGTCATTTTTTCTGATACATCAGCTAAATGTGTGGTATATCATTATTCCTACTAGCACATCTCATCCAAACCTTGCCTGTCTTCTCCAATTTAACAATACCTCCTTTTTAGTAATCACAGTCAAAAACATTGAATGGGAAGAGCCCATTTTTCAGTTTACAAATATAAGCAGCCAAGAAGGTCTTTGTGAAGGAAAAAAAAAAAAGAAAGAAAAAAAAAAAGTGTTTATTGGTGTTTCTTAATCAGCAGAAAAGAAGCAGCTGTCAGCCTGCCAGAATTTAGAATTTAGATGAGCTGTGAGGCCACACTTCTGCTACCCCACATCTGGTTTGGAAACAAAGAACAACCTGTCTTTGGTTGCTCTCATCTTGTAAGTACAACTACCGCATAGGTAATTAACACTCCATGATAAGGGCTTGGTTTTTCATATCTTCATTTCTTCTGACTCTTCCACAATGTAAGTCTTCTTCCTACTTTCAATTAAAACAAAGACTATGCAGAGGAAAGGAAACCTGAATCTTTTTGATGTTGAGGGGAAGTGAGGTAAACTTACTCTTTCGGTTCATTTCCTGGAGAACTCAACATGGTATATAATAATTTAAATGTATTTTTTCATCTTCCTCTTCTTTCCTTCCTCTCTAAAATGTTTAGAGATTAACTGTCTGTGTGAAGCACATGACAACTAATGGCAGCATTTTTAAGGCATCATGGAAACATAGAATGGCCTGGGTTGGAAAAGACCTTAAAAATCACCTAGTTCCAACACTCCTGCCATGGGCAGGGACACCTTTCACTTAAACTAAGTTGCTCAGAGCTCCATCCAACCTGTCCTTAAACACTTCCAGCCGTGGGGCAGCCACAGGTTCTCTGGGCAACCTGTTCCAGTGCCTCATCATCACCATCACAGTAATTTTAGTTTTTCCTAATATCTAATCTAAATCTGCTCTCTTTCACTTTGAAGCCATTAACACTTGTCCAGTCACATACTGGTGCTATATGAGAGGTACTATTTCAATATTAGTACTATTTATATATTAGTATTGAGCAGTATTATTTGATGTTGTACATAACATGAGTTCATTTGTGCTGTCTATGAAGTGGTGAGCTGAGATTCACCACCACAGGGGGACAAAATCTCTCTTACTCTGTGGTCATCTACAAAAAGTTCTAGGCAGAAGTCACTCAGAACTGCTGGGTACAGGCTCTGTGGTGAATACTGGGCTTTGTGGGCAGCAGAGGTAGCGAGGACAGATTCTTGTCCTCTGTAGCTTGAACATCACACATAATCAAGACAACTTGAACTTTCACAATTTCAGCCCATGAACTCATCATGAACCATGGATTTTTGAAACCGTATAAAATCCAAAGTTGCAGCAAGAAGGACATATGAAGGCAACATTGGCAATATGATAAAGAAAAAAATCATAAACCTGTGTTTGTTTTATATTTTAACACTCACAACTGATTATTTTTCCCTTTGTAATTTTAGGAATTGAACCCAAGTACATAGATATCTCACAATCTTGTTAACTGGTTTTTAACTCCTAGTAGGTGGACATTTTTCCAACATATTTTCACATAAAAATGCTTAAAAGTAGGGGAAAAAACCCTACTGAGACAGTTTAACCAAAGTTTGCATGTTTGTTTCATTTCAGTTTCAGTATTCCACAGTCCATTTCTGCTTAACTGTCAAGTGAAAGATAAGGCTGTCATACTGTCTAAATAACAAAAGAAATACAATTTTCCTGCACTAAAGTGTACTGGCCTTGTGCCACTGTTAAAATTAAATTTGTCCAATACCAGTTAGCTGCTGCAAACATTTTTATGGCAATAGTTGGCAAAGAGAAGAGGTCTTTCTGGGGTTTTGTGTTGCTCCATTTCTCTGAAACAATGGGAAGAACTGACATTGTCTACTCAGTGTAGAAGATAGGCTGTCAAGTAAAGCAAGACAAATGTGATGTCCTCACTGATTATTTCCTTAGATACTAAATCAATGAGCTTATTATCACAGCAATTACATTACTAATGTAAACAGATGCTATGTGTAGAAAACTGGTTAACAATAAGGTAGGCAGAGTGCAGGGTTTTATCTGTTACACAAAAAAGAAATATTTGGAGTGTGTTGAACTACAAATAACATTTGATCTTCAGTTCATGTGTATCACTTAACTGAATATATGCTCTATCACATGATTTTGCCTGTAAGAGAGATGTATTGTAAATGTACATAATTAAAGTTTTACTTGTGTAGTCTTTATTACCAACATTAATGTTCTTATCTATATCAATCATTAATAAAATTCAGGATTCTGAAATAAAAAGCACTACAATTCTGCTCACAAATTAACTCTGCCATTTTTCTTAACGCAACTTGTTATTTAGTTTATAATGAAATCAAAAAGGATTTTGATTCATCAAAATGAATCAATATCCTTTACAATGGCTAAAATTAGTTTCATATAACTCAACTTGAATTTCCTATCTATTCTTATACTTTATAAATAGTTATCTCTAAATTTCTAAAGCCTCCTCAGTTCTGGTAATTGCATGTGCTTTAGATATATGTAGTATGCATAAAATAAATCATTATAAACACAACAGCATTTATAAAGATATGTCTTTTTAGCAGAAGGCAGTTCCTACCTACGAAACAATTCAGTCAGCTCTTAAGCTTTCTCAGTACAGGTGGATAGTTAGAACATGCATAGTATTAATCCAAAAGAGAAATAGAGAATCAAAGTAAATTGGTACTAGATTGCTGTGAGAAAGGACCATTAACCAGTATTTAACCTAACAGCAGGACACTTCTACTTTATACTGTAGTCTTTTCAGTCAAAGGAGTGGAAGAAGTCTAGCAAGTACTAATAAAGAGCATATGGAGCTAGTCTAGATATAACAGAGATCATGTCAGAAAACATAGTTTCACCAAGTGCGAAACTTTAAATGGGAATGCTGATCACTGAGCTCAGAGAATTTTGACTCCACTGAATGCAAACAGTGAAAAGCTTCAGAATTTTTTTTTCCTCAAATTGGATTAAAAACAAATGGCCGATAAAAAAGCCTGTAATCTCTCTTTTCATCACTTTTATTATACATAACACTGAAGAAAGCAGTCGTATTTCTCTATACTTTGCTATTTCATGAAAAAATTGACATGGAAAGGTTCCTGCTCATCATCATGTTAAATTAAACTATAACTTAATAACTCCAGTTATTTTCTAAGGCCTTGTTGAAGCAGTAAGATCTTTTTCTGAGTTATTTAGGAATGCTCTCTAGGCAAATTGTGTTCACTATTTTCTATAAAAATCTGAGTTCTAATAAAAAAGCAATATTTCCTCAAAGGTTAAGTGAACTACTAATTTGAACACCAAGAATAAGCCAGAAGTTCCTGAGCTGCAGCCGCAGGACATGTTTGTGAGCACTGCCAGAGTCTATTTTCATGAGACCTTGCGATGTCCTAACACATTTGGAAGTAGATTGCTTAAGCTGTTTCCATTCTACAAATCCCTTATGTACATATGTATGTACATGTGTACCAACAACCTCAAAGTGCATTTTTTTCTGGTCTGGCACTTGATTCTGCTGTTCTGGAGAGAGAAGTTCTGTCACTATGGCACCATTGAGGAGAGTGGGTACAGGACAAACCTCAGCACCAACACACTCGAACATCCATTCACAGACAGCATAAGATTTTTAGTCTTACCAATTAACTGCCTAAATAAGTTTTCCCTGGAAGTCAGTCAAAACCATTTTTCCTTTGTGGAGACTGACTTCCATGACAGATATCAGTCACAGCTGTTTATAGTCATATGTGTATTTTGTGCTAACTGTCATCATCTGGAATTATTTTTTCAAAAATAAAAAATTTCTGTTAAAGTTTTAAAAATCTCTTTGTAAAAAAAAGGATAGAGATCAAGTGGAAGGTGTTGATAAATTGCAGTCTTTTTATGGAATATTTAATACAGAATAAAATAGCCTTAAATGGACAAATAAGGGAAATGACAAATGTACTTATTTTTGGTAATAAAAAAACCAACTACTCAATACTTCTTTGAAAATGTCAGGGAAGTTTCAGGTGAAAGGCTTCATTGAAATTTACTTAGACACCACTCTCATTTAAAGAGAATATAATTTGCAGATGTTCAAAATTCATTAAGATTTCTCTGTGTAATAAATAAATTTTTACGATATAATTTGCATTTATTACATGTGGCAGATACAGTGTAGTTATACTTCTTTTAAAATCTGCTAGCTTTGGTACACAGCATTGATCTCTGTCTTGAGAGAATTTCTCTCCCTCCTGCAAAATTTAATTCTGCTGCTTCTGAAATACTTGAACAAAACAGCCCCTTTTTAAAGACAATTTTTCATGAAAAGTAATACAGCTTTGCTTAAAACCACAGACCTAGGCATATCATTAGTTACAGTACCTGTCATTTGTGACTGAATGCCTCATTGGCTTTCCATATATTTGTTTCTACTGCTTAGTTTCACTGCTCATCCAAAACACCTATGAAGATGAGTCTTCAGTTTCCTAGTTTACTCGGAAAATAATTATAAAATTGGTTCAGATAATTAGGTAAATACTTTTGTGATATTTCAACAATGTTTTTTAAAATTAGTTGTAATTTGAAGTGAAAACCTTGTGGGAGGTGTCCAACTCATCCTCTCACTTTTCTGGAATTTTTGAAGTCTTGAGAAAAATGTTCTGGACATGAGTTTATCATTAAAGGTAAAGAAGCATTCAAAAAGAAATTTTTATAGTCACTAGTAGTCATTATTCCAGTTTTCCATATGCATATTTCAGAATCCATTAATTTCTGATATTATTATATAGGTTGCTAAATGCTGTAACTTCATAACTTCATTTTTTATTGTAAGAGACATAAATTCTTCCGTGAGAACAAATTGAGACCAAATAGTTTTGCTATATTCAGCACTTATGGAATCTCTGTTTCTGTGTTTTCTTAACATATATTGAAATCATATTGAATTAATTAGAATCTTTATGCTAAAAATATTAAAATTTGAGAAATCCATTTGAAAATCCATCATTTTTATACCTCTAAAGAAAAGATATCACATTTTGTAGATGCAGCTGGATGATATTTTTAAAGAAATGGCAGTATGTATTTATTACTTCTATCAATGATTAATAAATAAGATAAAGGTTTTTAGTTTAGAGGTTTTAATTTCTTTTAAAATCATGTATTATAACATTGAACATAATAAATCAAATTGTTTGCTATCTCATCCACTGTCCGAGCAGCTCTATTGATCGGTGATGAATGAGTCCCCAAATTGCCTACTGTGTGCTCTATTCATGCTCACTGCATTGCTTGTTTTAGCTATGCTTATTGTGAGACACAGAAAAAAAACCAAAAAATAGAAACAGCAAAGCTGCAGGTGTGGGAAAATTAAGAAGCTTTGCCAAGGAAGGGCTGAACTTTGGATAGACTGCACAGCTCTGAAATACTCTAGAGATTGACTTAAGGTGTGAGACATCTGCCTCTCATTTTCTTACTGTATCTTAACTGAGACAATTGCAAATCAAAAACTAGAGGTCTTTTAGAAGCTGGATCACATACTGAGGAACAAAAGGAAGTTTTAAGTTGACTCAGGCAACAATGATAAACATATAGAAAGGGGATATTCTTTCCTCTCTCTTTTTATTGCACATATACTCCTCAACAAAGTGTTTATAAAAATACGTAGAAGTCCATTTCCTCATGGCTGGTTTTCTACTTTGTTCTTTCACACTCTCACAAGGACTCATCACCACTTATGACATTGAAACCTCGGTGCAGCACTGGATACTCTTTGTGCTCAGAGAAGACACACCAAGTCCTTTAAATGAGGCAGAGCTGAGCAGTGTTTAAATCACTTTTGCTTATTGCTATGCATAACATAATAACAGAAAGTTGTTGGAGAAGCCAACTTTGAAGCATGGCTGTGAGAGAACAAAATAGGTTTCACTTTGCCCTAAAGTTAAATTCCATTCCAGCTTTTTAAAAGGACAGCATCTAAAAAATAAAACTGATTAAATAATATCATCTCCTTATTTTTCTGTGGTCAGCAAAATGGGCTTCTCCATTATGCTCACAATTGGGTAAAAGAACAGTTGTTTCCATCAATACATGTGCAGGAAGCTAAAAAAGGAAAAAAGGTATTTTAGTGTCTTTTTTCTAGGCTATTTTTCTTACAGTTATTGGAAAAGACACATCTTCAGAGTCAAATGCTCTACCACAAGATTTAGGATGCAACTGTAGGAATCCTTGTTTAAATATGTGGAATCTAAAATAAAATTCAAAATAAAAATATAGATAACCTTTTTTTTTCCCCAGAAGGGCTGAATTTAAAAGAAAGTAGTGACAGCTCAATGCTTCTGAAAATTTGACTACTGATAGATTCTTAATACAGATTTTAGGAACTAGGATCTATCTTTCACCAGTCTTTTGCCTTGTCACTCTTATTTGCCTCTTTAGAATCTCAAGCAACTGGATTTAAACTTGCAGTTGATTTAAGGTAGAACTTCTACACAGTATTCCTCTCACTCCAGTGTATTTTGGACATGGAAATGATCTATGCACTTTTGCACAGCACATGACTGCAGAGAAAAGGAAGAAAATGCTACAGAGAAATTGAAGTGCTTGAAAGGAAAAATACAAAATTATAACTCCAAGAAAACTCACAAAAATCACTTAGAAGTTTGGAATACCAATGGCATAAATGAAGCACGGAGGGACTAAAATCATGTGATAGTGGTCAAAGTTTTGTATTACTTAAAATTCATAACTTTCAGAATTTTCAGACTGTTGAACATTTGTTTAAATATTTTCTCAAGGGTCTCATCATCCCAGGCACTCAGCCAGTATAAAACACATATAAGTTTGTTATAAAATAAGCATATTAACATTAAATTGTCTTGCATCATACAGAGATATATTTGCTGGCAAAAAGTACAGAAAAAAAAAAGGAAAAATTTAGAAAAATATATTCAGTTTTTCACTTAGGTGGCATTTTCATTTATAAAAGTTTAAAAAATGCTACAGTGTTTAGAAACTATATTCAATGATCCACAAGTAACACAATTCAATTTTTTCATGTCATATACATAATAACAAAAAATTATTATAATATCACACTACATTTAGCAAAATAAAGACTGAAAGTCAGGAATCCCCAAGTTTTACATCTGTAGTCCTAGCTTTTACATTTGAACATCTCATCCACTGTCATTGACAGCTTCAGGGGAGATTTTACTCATAGTCCTGCCTTCCACTTTTGCTCCAGCAAATGACAAACACAGACAAATAATCAATGGATGCTCACAGAGGCATAGCCACAAGCAGTGAAAGCCATTTAAAAAGACAGCCATGACAAAGTATTTCTTACTGTACTTCAGTATCCAGGTAACACATATAAGCACTAGCTCAGGGAACAGTGTTGCCTGGATTCCAAAGACAAAACTTTGATTTTGTCCAAGCCTAGATTAACAGCAAAGTCACTGTGCACTTCCTACAGCAGCAAAAGATGTTCACATTCAACCTAGAGACCCTTTGATGATGATTAGTTCTAAAGACAGTACTGACAACATGGAATCTTTTCCCATGTTGGCCAGCATTATCCTTGCTCTGCACATCTTGCTTTGAGTCACTGGTTTGCCAAAATAGCTCTTTCTTAAAAACATAGCCTTGATTTTCTACAGATCAGGTATTTTGGACAACTGTTTTCTGAAGGAGACATTGAATCAGAACTGGCTAAAATTCTTATATTTTTATGTTATTGAAAAAGTAAATCCACTATGTAACCTTTAACAGCTAAGTTTAAGCATGCACAGATGCAGCTGCTACTAAAACAAGGGGTAGAATTCATTCCAGATCATCATTATGCTAGATCTTTGAAGGCTATGGAGGAAATGAGTGCAGAGCTTCTAATAAAGCATTTACGAGCCAATTATGAATTTGTGTGCATTTCTGGACTAGGAAGACTGGCTACTAAACTAAAACATTCAAAAGAGCTAAACAGCATTATGCATACATAAAAATAACATGAAATTCCTGCTTATGCCACAGTATTACAAATTAGTGTTTTCTATTTGACATGGTAAAGTTGTACATGAAAATGTATATTCTGCTGTGTTTCCCCGGAAGGATTGGGTTTGCCACTCAAGGACGCATTATTTATTTATTGAACAGGAGAAGAGCTACCTGAAACTGTGACTTTCTCTAATTATCTATCTTTGCTGCCATTGAGTAGGCACTGGACAAATGATACTGCCCTCTTTGAAATCAGCACAGAGGCTAATTTACTGATAATTTAAGAGATCTGGGGAAATGATCTTAAATTAACTTCTTTGTTGAGTACTCAGAGCACTCTGAAGAGGATTAACTGAAACCTGAAGCAATGAGCACCAGTCACAGTGTCACGTACATTCTGCATACTCCTTTTTTTCCCAGACTGCTGAAACACAGGATATTAAGATCAACAAAAAATCATTACCAAAATTATTTTAGATTTCTATGGTCTTTGTCTACAGTCAGAAACCGAGTTGCTGCTCAAAGTAATAGCAATGTCAGAAAGCAGCTGTGCCTTGTACTGGCTGCTTGTACCTGTGACCAGCCCAATCACTACTGAATAAGCTTTACTCCTTGGAATACACATAGGAGGATTCATATTCACACTTTTTTTGAAAGGGATGGAACAAAACTCAGGTCCTAACCTGAGACACACTTTTTGTAACTTTAGCAACTTGGCAAAGAAACTTGTTCGTTGTTAATCTCGTATCTAAAATCTCAAGGAACAAATGTATATAAGGATTTAATTTTTTCCACATTATGTTCTTCAAGTATGCTTAAACAAGAAACAAAAGATCACACATTTCAATTACTAAAAAACACACAAGGATGGAGCAACCTGTTTTATAACCTTTTATACATTTTATAAACAACACATAAGTATTAAACAATTTCCTTGGCCTCAATACCCTTTATTGTCTTGATTCTTTCTCCTCTGTTTTTTAAAGTCAAAATCAAAACATTTTTTGTGTTGATCTTATTTTCATTGTAATTTACTTTCAAGCTGATTTTGAAAGTTGTTTTAAAGTTCTAACTTAAGTGAAAAAGCAACTACTACACAATAAAATCCTTGGGAAGAAATGTGATTTATGCAGATGAGTTTGTTAACAAAATTTACACATAAATGAGAACATTTTTTTCCATTCCGGTTGCTATTACAAAGAAACACTGGGAAGTAAATTATCTGTAGAAGAGTACAAGATAAAAAATGTATTAAAAGCTGTAAGAACGAAATTGAAATGTCAAACATAGTTACTTATAAAAAACAGGTGATGGACTCCTTGTAAGCTACCTATTAAAAAGAGTAATCAAAGTGAACTAAAATGACTTTAGTTCTCCCACTAAACTTGTGGCTCAAATTCTCCACAGCTTTATTGCCTGTTTGCAGAATTTCATTCACTACTAGGCAGTGCAGCTTTCTGAATGTTAAGGCTATATATGATAAGGCTCTTTATTACTCACATATATAACATTTGAATTCTGCTACAGGATTTCACAAAATCCTAATAAATGCTTCTTGGCACTAAGATTTTATGCATTCCATAACCAAGATGCTCTGCAGCCTGCAGAAGAGAGAGATGTGGTGCAAATACAGGTTTTCAAGCTGTAAAAAGGCCATGAAACCAAAACTGAGACAAGGTCATTGTGACCAAGGCTGCTCCTGGCTGCAGGGCACGTTTTCCTCAGGAACGCCCCCCTCAAACCCTCATTCTATTTCTATCCCCCAGTCCCACCACCCCTGGTTGCCTTCTGGTGGGGTGGTGACGCCTCCTGACTGGGACCTGGGGTCCTGGAACAATAGGGCCAGGAGCATAAGGCATAACGCTGTGACCAAAGTCTCCTCACTGGTAGGCCTTTTCAAGCTGATGGGAAGTATGGCCACTTGAGCTGGACATGGCTGGCTTGTCAGTTCCTGACAACAAACTGTGTTTGGTACGCAGTGCATTCATGGGCAGTGTTGTGCTTTTGTCCAGAGCCATGCTGACTTCCCCCAGGTCGGTTTCTGGCTTTTGCAGACGGGCAATGGTGTTGAGAAATCCACCCAAGCAGAAAGGCCCCCCCTGGCTGGTGATTTCTCACATTTAATTACTTGATTTTCCTTTCCTGCAGTCAGGAAGAAAATGGAATTACATCACGCCCCATGTAGCCTTGGAAAGGGACCAATTGTTTCTAATAGAGCCGCTGGCGACAGGCACAATACATGTGCTCCTTGTTTCATGTCAGATATTTGATCGTCCAAACAAGTCTGAGTACTCCTGCTCGGAGGATCCTCAATAGGAAACAAAGGGGACCAGGCTTCTCCTGTGTCACTTCCAGCATCACATAAAAAGAAAATCTTCATTTAGGCACACTTCACCTTTTTTCACACTTTCCAAGCATCTTCTGAGACTCAGAGATTGGTTTGAAGAGCAATGGTTTCCTACATGGAATTAGTGAGCTGATGCTTTATTCTGCTCATCAGTAATTAGTTGAATGAATGCCTCTACCACTTCACATAACTGTAGGTGTGTCTGGTTGTAAATTTAGAGCCACCAAGAAGTATGTGACTGGCTTATGACACTTGGCCCTGGGACTATACAGGAATGACAATTTATTAAATTAGATACATTTCCCACAGGCACACAGATTATGGTACAGATCTTGTGCAGATGCTCCGCTATAGTTTATGTTTAAAAAACCCAAACAAAGAGAGAAATATAAAATGCTCAAGAATTTCCACATTTAATCAGACCAGTGATACATTGCAGTCAGTACTGGGTCTCTAGTGGCAGTGTATGGGTGTGGAGAAGCATGGGTACATAGAGTAATACCTCTCCAGAATACAGCATACATGTCAAAAAAGTAGAACTTCCCTAGAATTCCCTCTCCCTTTGCAGTGATTTTTAGCTTAATAACTTTGTGAATCAGAGTATTTAAAAGCACTGGATGGACTTCTGTCCTACCAATCTTGGCATTACTGCCATTCTCAGGCCTCAAACAAAATATCTAAAAACATTTTCCCCAATCACTTCTCAGTCAGGCACGATGCATGCCTGAGAGTTACCTGGGTACATGTTTCTCCCCAGCACATGTTCACTTGCATGCCTGCCAAAATTGATGTTAAGTCCTGTGCTTCTAAAAAACTTTTCAAGGTCTTCAAGGTTTTGTCTTCCAAGTGCTAAAAAATATGCATAATTCTAAAACAATGTTTTCCTTAGTAACCATTTCAAACTAATCTACCTATGGGAAAAATGGAGGCAAAATCTATTTCTGTTAAATGCTAGAGATGGGGGTCACTATTACACGTACCCATGTTAAAATATTTCTCCTATCAATATCAATCTCTGTGAGTGAATTGCAGAGAGAGTTGTACTTTCATAACATATGTGGACAGTAGACCACAGAGTCACCCTACACCAAAAAGCAGGACTAGAATGCAATCATGACCAACAAAAAGGTATGGAGGAACATTTGTAGCAAACAGACTTTAGCAGGGAGCATCATCAGGATACAATGTAAGGAAGAGTAGATGGCATCAATGATGTTATACCTGAAATAAAAATTACAGAATCTGCATTGCTTCCTAGATGATTCTGCAGATGTATTTATCAGAGAACTCCTCATTATTGCTAATAACATGAAGGCATAAATGCTGTATTATCCCTGTTATTTATTCCAAACAACAGGCCTCTAGGACTGACAATGTCTACACAGATAGACTGTGCTCTGTTCCAAGAGAGGCAGAAATCTCCAAGCTTTCACTGAGAACTTTTGGATTCAATATTAATGAACAACGCTATATGAGTCCATATGGCTGGTGAGGCCTGAGCTGGAATTCATAGGACATCAGTCAGTGTACTGCAGGAGTCAGGTCTTATATATTTTTTAAAATAGAGTTTGTTTTAATGGTGTATTAAGCCACTGATGTCAATAATGAAAGAGAAGCGACAGCTGTGCCTGTGCAGATCAACTAAGCTTTTTTAATGTTTTTAAATTATTTGTTCTGTTGTAGACCTACATTACCTAACAACAGAAAAATAGATTTGACTGGTATACATTCTAATTAGTTATACTAAATTTAGTCAAAAGTAGGAGTTTCTCTTTCATGCATGTCTTTTGATATGTTTTTTAATGTGTTCATTCTGAACTGGAATAAAACAATATATTTTGATGTTTGCAAACCAGTGGCTGCTTTTGTCACAACAATAAAATATCAAATTTACAAAATAACAATTCTATAGAAGAACAGAAAGCAGAAAAAAAAGCACATTAAAAGAAATTTTACAGGAATTCATGACAAAGTAGGCTCAACACATAAAGTGCATTTGCCAAAACCAGATGTTTTGTCTGGAAAGAAACAATTAAAAAGGAAAAGAAGACATTTATTTTCTGGTAGCTTGTCAGTCAGGGAAAGAAATCTCAGCAGGTAAAACACATAGGGTTGAAAAGAGAAGACAGAAACCACTACACTCCAAATCGGGCCTCCACTCCTGGCTTCCCACAATGCAGTCGTTTTTAGATCCATCCACCAAAAATATACACGAACCAAAGCAGAGTAGTAGATAAATGGAGCTGGATGATTGTACAACCACTCTTGGCAGCAGAGGCCAAGTAAGACTGTAGGTATAAATGTTAGAAAACTGCACCATGGCTATGTTCTGTCTAAAACTAGGACACAGATAAGGAAGATGAGTGAATATAACATAAAAGTTGTATGTCTAACTAACCTGTTTAACAGAGTTAGTGAGCAACTGACTATCCCAGTGCAAGTTAATATTCAGTGGTGTCTGTAGGGGCTCAATAACCCATTGTTTCTAAAGTTTCAGTTTAGGATATGACACTACACCATGCCTTAAAGATGAGGAAGTCTTTTGAATTCAGTGGGTAAATCCTGCAAAAAGGAATAATGACTGTCTAGCAAAAGTGATGGAACAACATTAACAATCTAGGGGAAACGATGAAGCTGGATAACTCTTGCCCAGTATGGCAGAGCAAAGACCAAAGACCTTCTCCCAGAATTGAGATAATGGGTTCTAGGTGAGCTGAAGGGTTCCTTGATGTGAGAACTCATTAAAATTTGCCATAGGTGCTCTCTCTACAGGCCTGTTCAATTAGATGCAACTAAGATGCAATTATACATATCCTGTGGATGGGTTCTCTGTATCAACTCATAATCAGTTACTTGTATCTCCTTGATTTTGACAACTCCTTCAGCTCAAACAGTCCCAGCCAACCTTCTAGTCATCTTATCAAGGCTAAATTCATTCCTTAATTACATTTACTCTGATAAATTTAAATTGATTTTTGCAACAGAGGTTTGTATTTTGTTGAAATACCATTAATATCCAAAAGTTGTACTTAAGAATCCAGTGTTGAGTTTATCACATATCTGGCAGCATTATTTGAGCCTCAGAAATATAAAAATAGTTGGCTTTACATGTGAAAATCTCCCACAATGACATTAAACACCCCTGAATTATTTTAACATCCATATTGCTAAGTCACGATTTAGACAACTTTCTGTGGCCCCTTAAGTGTTATTTTCACAATAAAGTATGACTTTGAAACAACAGCAAAGGGCACGGCGCTTTCCTGGTATTTATAGTAAAGGTGAAATTGATATGTTTGAAATGCCACAAGTAAACACAGATACTGGGCTCAACACATAACGAAGCCCACATATCCCAAAATAACAAAGGTAGCATCAGCTCGGAGCTTGGGCTATATAGAAATTCAAACTATATTTGCTGGCTACTTGCTTTAGACAGCACTGCTTTCCATGACAGAACTCTGCCTGCATTTTGATTCAGCATTCACATGTAAAGAATGTTTGTAAATTGTCCATTTTTAACACACAGTGAAATGCGTGAGATCAGCGCAACTGAAGAATTAGAGCCAGTTTGACATGTATCAAGTGAGTGCATTGAAAAGGCACCTTCAAAATTGAGGGATTGTTTTAAGTGGTTTAAACCTATCCTCTAAGCCAACTTTGTTGCTAAAAAGCTGCAGGGGTTTAAAATAAAAATAACACATTCTTAGCCTGTTTGCATTTGCTATTCAAAGAGCTTGTTCGTCTTTAATCTTAACTCTTTATCTCCAGAACTCTGAATGAGGGAAAAAGACAGAGACTATACCAGAATCCTTTGCTCTATCAACAGATACATGGGAATTAGAAAACAACCCTCTGCTCATTTGCCAATAGCCTCTGCAAGTCACCTAATTAGATGATTAAGTCATTAAAGGGATATGTGCATCTGAAAAGCCTCTGAAATCAGAGGAGATAAAGACAAGACTCATTTCTTTTTTCTCTTACACTGAAAAGGTAATTAATCCATTTAACTCTGCCTAGCATTGCTTTTCTGTAGTAAAAAGGAGAGACTGAAGCAGGATAGCTTTTCAGAAACACTCTTTGAAACATCAGAATGACAAATGCCTCTTTCTTTTGCATGCCACATGAAGAGGTTAGGCTTAGTCTCCAGTGGTCAAAATTATTTAGACAAGAGATCAGCAGCAGTGTGTGTAATGCTGACTTTGGTATTTGGGATGTTACTGACTACCTGCTAATTTGACTTTCTTGTAACACAGTGCAATGCCTCTCTCCAGAGCAGCATGTAAGGCTGGTAAATAAAATTTTGAAGATAAAATTATTTAGCATCATTCACCTTCTCCTATAGAGGCTTCACAGAGTCATTCTTGGGTGTGTGTCACCTGCAGGATAGGGGCTGACTTCCGAACAATAACAACAATGTGCTGTGATTTCCAGGCTTTTACTGTAAAACTGTGTGTTGGAAATGGCATACAAACATGGGTTGCCCTAGCAACTAAGGGAAGCTCCCTATTTCGAACTGCCAACTACACAGTGGATAAAGCAGTGTAAGGTTGTGTAAGGTTTCAGGCTTAATTTCTGCAAATACATTTTGATATTTTCAGTATAACACAACAACAAGGAAATAAAGGTCAGCAGTAAGAAACAGAGCTCAGGAAAACCTTAATCTACAATGCTGTTGTCAGGTTTCATCAGATCATGTTGCAATAGCTCATCCTCATCACTTCAGTGATGTGAGAGGATCTGAAGACATGTGACAGTGGACAGAGGTCCCACATTCTGCTTTACAATTCCTCTCTCTAGAATTAAATTAGTGAATGAGGTAAAGAAAGAAAGTTTAGTCCTGTGAGCTTAAAACAGGAAAATTTTTCCTCTGCTTCACAACTCTGAAATTTTTACTGGGTCTGGCTACAGGAATCCAAGCAACCCTATACAGCAAAAAAGCAATGTCAAACATGGAAAGCATATTATTATAAATAACTGCCATTGTTGTTCTAAAATCTGACATCTCTATGTCAAAACAATTCCTAGTTATGAGCCACATTTGGAATAAAATTCTGGTATGTTCACATAGTTTTTGTACTTGCAGGGCTGTAAGTTCAAATAGAACATCGCATGATTTCCGCAATTTCTTTTTTTAAACTGACCTTTTTTTTAATACTGTGTACAATCCTCACAGTCATTCAATACTGTATCCAAGAAAACTCAGAGAAATCACTCTGAGGTTTAGTACACCTATCAGTGCACATTTTAGTTGTATGTTTTGACTGAAATTTTCCATGATGTCACAGAGACAAAAAACCTGATGTATGGACAGACAACACTTTTCAAATTTTGTGACCAGATTATTGTGATGTGTTTGCATAGTCACATATTTTCTTAGGATGGAAGGTGCAAAAAATGAATCTAAATCTTCACAAAATACTATAGATCCTTAAAAATCCATGAATTGTCAAAGAAGTCCAAATATTTCATTTAAGATTCAATTGACACCTTGATATCAAATAGATATCCTGCCAGGATGTGTTCCTTTAGGCAAAATGATTATCAGTCTTCCTTAGTTGACAGCAATTTAATAATAACACCAACATGAATTATTAATTTCTAACATTACTATAAATACATTGAAAATTTCTTGTCAACCCTTGCCTAGAAGGCCATAAATGAAACTTCCCCCAGATAAGCTGAAATATAGCTCTTCAGCCATTATATTTCTCTGAAAAATGAAAATGAATGAAAAACATTGACTTAGAAAATGTTCTTTATTTTATTCATTATTCAATAGTTTGTGCTCACTAAAATCCTTTTAATAATTTTGTTTTTTTTCCTTAGTATTTACAGTATCCATATGTGATATGCAAAAAAGCAAAGAGTTCTTTCTGTCCCACACTAACTAATGGGATTCTGTATTATAAACTAACTTTAATTTTAAATAAAAAAAGGGGAACAAAAAGGCAACAAAATATGTGTCTTGAGGATGTCCTGGCCTACTAATTTTCTAGTTTCTCAAACTAGTTTTTATTCCCTAGTTTCTTAAAAAAAATTAACATGTACAGGAATGGCCACCTCAAAATATCAAGTAGATCAAAAGAGATGGTGGGTTATTTTAATTGTAAAGCCTTTAACAGACAAAAACTAATCTCTATGCAAGTTCATTACAGCATGCGAAAACAGAAGAAAACAGCAATGAAAACTGCTTTTAACTATCTAAGCCCTTCTCTTGAATTCTAATTTGATATATTGGCATTATTTCTCTCATTATACAAAAAGGGCAACATATTATTTCATATCTCAGTATATTCTAGATTTGCAGGGAAGGGGAGCAAAGCTGAAAAACCTTAGGCAAGAAACTCAGCCTTAAGCAAAAAAAAAAACCCTGCCACTCTCTTGCTTGAGTGACCCTTGAGAAATCTGTGAATAAACATATTTTGCTCTTATTATACACAATGTTTCCTTCCTTCCCTATCCAATTTGCATTACATACTTTTGACTGAAGGCAATAACAATGATACCAGGAAAAGAAACACATGTCAAAGGACATCTAGATAGCAACCTCTCAATGGTTGAAATTCTTCAAACAAAGTGTAACTTGCAAATGTAACTAGTACCATACCATAAGGCAAGCTAGCTAAAGCTATCAGTTGAAGTAAAGACATTTGGTATCTTGTTGAAAATTTCTAGTGGCTAGAATTTCATCTGCAGTGAAGAAATATTTTTGACAGGACGCCATAGCATATTGAGTTATTCTAACCCACTGCTGAAACATTCTTAGTTGCAAACGCTTAATGAAATAGTTTAGGCATTAAATATGTATTTTTCCCATAAATTAATTATTAATCAAAATGGAAATATATGTCATAAAATGAATGAAATTAGTGTAAGGGAAACACAGTGAAAGTTGTAACAATAGTTGTTGCAAAATTGTTACATAGAAAACAGATTATACGCTTTCAGTAATGAACCGGTAGGAATTATGTCAAAATTAGAAAAAAATGAGAAAAACCAGCAGGACAGGACAATTCTGGATGGTATCTAATTCACCAGGGATGACTTCAGGAAGTAACTGACATACCTATATAAAAAACACAATTAAAATCCACTTTTAGGTAAAGACTTAAATATAGTCTATGTGTACATTGTGTGTAAGGAATAAATAAGCATTGCATAGCTAGGATCAAAAATCTCTGTCATCACAAATTTCCTTTTTCCTTTTCCATCTTAGGTCAGCCTACAATTTCGAAAACCTTCTTAAACCATTAGCATTTTTCTATTTCCCCATTTTTCCCTTGGCTTTTTTTTTTTAACTTTTCTATTTTTTCAGCTACATTCTATTCATATCTCCTATAAGCTAAGGTCTCCTCCAGTAAACAAATTCCTGTAATGCAGTTAGGTAAGGAAAAGAATATATGCAGTACCTGAAAGAGGATGTTTTCAGTCTGTGCAATGTTAGGTTTTAATGTTTGTTGTCTAAAGTTGCTTTGTCAGTCCAAAACCAAGAAAACACCATCAAAACAGTAATCTTCCTAACTGGAATAGGTCTTTAGAGCAAGTTTAATGTAAGTAAGCTTTAAGTAGCACAGTCAATGCTAAATAGTCATGCTTAACATATTTCAGTGCAAAATTGATTTACTCTATTTTGTTCCCAAATTACCTTTTCCAGAGTCAGTACTAGACAAGCTCCAGATCGTGCTGTGCAGCATCCTAAGAGATTAGTACCCCCCCAGCCTGGTCTTCCCCTACAACAAAGTCAGCAAAAGGACAAAGCTGACCAAGGAATTTTGGCTGCTTAGCATCAATCCAGCACGACTGGCGATGGAAGCACTGGGTTTTCTTGATGATGCAGCTGAGCTGCAGACACACGTTACCATTTTGATTTTCCCATTTTTCCCCTCAAAACTGATGCCTACAAATTCATAACAGGTCTTCCTTCAGTGCCATAACAGAAACCCTAAAGTTAACGAAATTATCTTTGAGAAGAAATTTTCAAACTGCACAGCATTCTGAAAAAGCACATACATTGACTTTCAATTTTATATCATCACTTTGGAGTCAGTTGGATGATGCTCACAAAAGGTCAAATGAACAAATGAGAGACTTGCCAAGATTTATTTTGGGTATTTATACACCATTAAACAGGGTTACTATCACCAGCTTTCCAAGACATCATTTAGCTCTTTGGATTGCACAAGGTATAATAGTGACAGTGAATGGGAAAACACAGGTTGCTTCTATCTCTGCTTAATTCAACTTTGTTATGCTCTTCAGACAAAGTGATAACTTCAAGGGAAATGACCAGAGGTTTTTGGAGCACTGTAATGCCATCTCAAAGAATCATCTATCAGACCTTGGCATGTCTCCTCTCCTGTATTCTCTCCTGAATTCAGCAGGAGGCTTCCAATATGACAACTGATCTACTAGACTTCCTACTAAACAAGCCAGAGCTTTATCTTGGATAAGCCACTTTAAAGGTAGCTGTGAGGAGCCTGCCAGCCATGAGCTGCATGCAGATGAAAGTGAATAATGCAACATGCAGCATGCAGCAATATTCTGCCAGTACTGATTCCATCTACACAACAAATACTCATCATGTGCACATAGACGGCAACTGAATCAATTATAATCTTTCAAGAAGGGTAAAAACAAAGACTTTTGTTTTCAAAGCAAATGTCACCAAAACAGTTAAAAAAGACAAAAGCCAGATAAAAATATGAATAGAAAAGGTCTCTTGATTGCTCATCTCATTGTAAACTGCATGGTGAGGGTTTTTTCTCCCGTTTGAAGGGTCAGAATAAAAAGTCTGAAGTAAAAATCGTGTTTAACTTTTAATCTTTGAAAGGATCTACTCTTGGAAAGAAAAAAAAGCTGATAATATTTTAACGTGTAGGGATCAAACTAACAGTGCCACTCACTATCAGAAAGTAAAATACATTTGAAGCATGTTATTTTCAAGCTTTCTTGCCCTAAAGAATAACAAGATTTCTAGAGTAGCTAGGAAAGTAAATACACAATAATAAAACCACAGAAATGTCAGATGATTCCTTTCTGATGGGCAAAAATAACCCGCTAGCCAACTTTTACTGCTTTATCCTTATTTCTGAAAGGAAGTCCCTTCAACATAGAGCAGCAGTATAGCTTCTACCACTTAAATGCATTTGATAATTCAGACACAGAATACAATATAAAGTATGTCTTTAATCTGTGCTCTCAGGGAACAAAACATAGTTACAGAATGAACAAACCTCTAAGACCTACCAAATTAAAACAAGGAGATACGCCTTGAGTCTCACAATCTTTGTTATTATGTAGTGTATTAAGTGGTGTTACAAACTGTTTATACCCAAGACAAAACCAAACTATGTTTTTTTCTTCAATCTTTCATTCTCACTTACCTACACAGATCAAAACAAGCAAGCAGTCATATGCCAAGACATAATTAAATAATTAACTCAATTCACACCTACTTATTCCCTGCTCCCAAAGCAGATTCTGCAGCAGCAAAATTGCACCCCCTTTGGCTCAGGGAAGGAATTAAAAGGTGCTCCTTCTGAGGGAACACAGAATACATAAAGGTTGGTGCTTATTTGAAGATCTTGTAATGGTCATGTCCATCTTAGACTGAAAGAAGACATATTGTAGTTGTGTTTGAATACTGCTAGTTGCTAATTTTATTCAGTGTGGAACTGAATAGTCAAGCTGATGCTTTACTGTCCTATTTATAGGCAGCCAACTGACCATTATGCAATTTTAATCTAAATAAAAGGCACCAAAATATATATTTTGTGTTCTGTTATTATTGCCATCATTGTGCATAATGTTTATTAATGAGACAGAGAAGATATGAATGTCCTTTGCACAGTTTAGTACAAGGCTGAAAAAAGTCGTGTTTCACTACTACACTTAGTTATTGATGAAATGCTGCATTGCTGTGAGAAAAAAGAAAAAGAAGTTGGACAGGTTTGAACTATTTTCTACTGAACACCACCTTTCTTTGCAACGGCAATTTCAAGACGTCCAGATATGTCTAAGAAAAAAATCACACAAAAATTTGAAATAGCTGTTTTCCTCAGTTTCAGTGGGATTGCTGGAGTCCACCAGACAAGATATGGCTGTGAATCATAGTCTTGCAATACAAAAATTAAAAAATAAGTCATAAAGAAGACTACAGCAGCCATGTATTTTGAAAAATGCCTTTCATTATGCTGTTTTCCTCTGATCATCATTATATTTTCCTACACTTTAGCAAGAATCACAGAAATACATGAAGTAATACAAATTCATGATGAGGAAGTGGAGGGAAATGAGTGAATTTTGCTGTTCACAACTGCAAAGAACAGCAGTCTTTCCTCCCTATTCAGTGCCTCTCTGGAATGGAAAAATCTGTCTCTAATTTTCCACTTACCTTCAGTGGTAGATTAGAAAACATTCCCAAGTGGAATTGTAAATCTTTGACCACACTCCTTAAGAAAGCGAAGACTTTTGGTTCCTTTCAGAAATGAGTTGCCCAAGTTTGTAGTGAAGAGAATTGATTCTGTCACATTCTAGTATGTGCTTAATCTAAGGTACTTAAAGATTGTGTAAGAGGAATTAGCAAATTTCAATATAATGATAAGCATGAGTTCTTAAATGAATCAAATGCTCAGCTTCATGAAACAATTTTGTAGGCTATAGCTTGTTAGCACTGCCAAAAGGCTGCTTCTTTTCTCAAAGGCATCACACACCCTCACATGCTCCCCTTTCAGCAGAAAATTATAAGATTTTCTTGCACATAAGGAAGGGTCACTGTGCAATTTCCTTTTACTATAATTTGAAATACCGCAAATATAATTTCTCATCATACTCTGGGGAACATAACTGTTTTGGCAAAATGCAAAGAAAAGGTAGATTTTAAAAAGAAAGTAAAAAACCCCACACATTAATTTCTGCAAAGCATTTTAGTATTTTCTCCAAAAAAGTAAGTATCACCAGGCTAACTTGAGATATTTGGATTTTATTGAAAGAAACAAAGTTGTGCAAATATATTGCCAGAGTCAAAATGTTTTGTCATTCTTCCAAAACCTACATATTTAACTTTGGAATCATACCTTCCATACATTAAATTTTCTTTGCTTGTTTGCTGAAGCATGAGAACTACAATTTTAAATATCAAGTTAGCACTATGCATAGAATTTAATAATACTGATTAATAAGAAGGTTAGCTTATATTCACAAACTTAAAAGTCTGTTATCTATTTTTGAGTGTCTGTCCTGAAAGACTTAAATACTATTTTTCAAAAACACTTTACAAACAATCAGAGGTTGTTAATTGTAAATTATTTCCAAATATTTACTCAAGAGCCAGCTAGTTATCCTAAGATACTGTAACTCACTATTTTTAGTGAGAATATCACTCCAGTGACTACAGCAATCAGAATTCTCCTGGCTATGCTGAGTTGGCTATCCAGCAGAAACTGCATTTTCAGAAGGTTAAAACAAAGAGAAGGTACTGTCCAGCAAATATGGCCAAGTATGAAACTGGAGGATATGCTGTCCAGTTCATATTTCTTGTGCTTCTTAAAGGATCAAGGATGGTCATGTAACGAAGTCAGATATTTGTGGATGTAAATAAGTTAGAAATTTTGTGTCTTTTGAACACATGAGTGAGTTTTAGAAAATGCTTGTGTAGCTCATCCTGTTTAAAACAGGGAAATGCTGTCTGCTAGTCAGACATCCAAAGGTTCCGAATGCCTTTTCTACGCAGTCATGTTTACTAGAGTTATTTTTCCGACACTCTTGTTGTAGGGCTGTGAAATAGTTTTTGTTTCTTAGGGATGCCAAACTGTTTCTGGAAAAAATCATCTTGCATTTTTCCACAATGTACCCTACATTCAAAGAACAAAAATGTGATCTGTGTCCAATTGGTAGGAAGAGAGAGCTCTGTGTTATTCCCTCTTTCCCTGGTCTCTTCCAAAGTTAAAATTGGGAATACACTGCAACTCCTCTCCTATCTATTTGTGAATAGCTTGCTAAGAGAATCAGGAAAGCCAAAAGGACTGTTGCATGTTTAGGTCTTAATATGAAGAAATGTGCCAAGAAACTAAAACAAAGCATGTCACAGAATAAACTTCTCTGGTATCATCATCATCAGTACCAGGTGAGCAAATGGCCAGCTTCCTTGCTTTAAGGTCCTCTAAATCCATGCCTATTTTGCACACATTCCCGGAGCAGAAGTGATATTCATTATAAGTATATTTTTGCTTTGTAATGGTTCTAGAGGCATCTGCAATGATTAAATTGTCTATCATACATGCCAATGTTTGCTTAAAATAGAAGATGAAGTGGGCTTCTGGAATACTTAGGCAATAATCTTATCTGTTTTTGTGAGACCTTTCAGGCACCACAAATTCTTCTGCTTTGCATGGCTTTGCATCATTGATCCTTACATACAGTATGCAGAAAAACCAGCAAGAATTCTAATTATTCCATCCAGAATGGCGCTGTCCAGAAACCTCTGTCCATGAAGGATGGCTGAAGTGCTAATGACACATTACCTTTATTTGAACTTCAACTTATGCTTCCATTAACTCTTGTGATTTGTTTTGTTTGTTGCATCTCCTGCAGGGAATACTGGTTCAGATTACCTCAGGGTTCTCCTTGCCCAATAATTTCTACAGTAGTTTGAACAATTTTGGTAGACCTTTAGACCTTGCTAATAGCATTCAATCTTTCAAATAGAACCCAAAACTTTGCAAAACCATGCTTCAGAATTGTAGTTGAAAATAATATAGTACTACCATAAGCCTGTATATGAGAACTGAGAGCCAACAATAATGACAAAGAGCTTCACAGTAATATGATGCCAATATTTTTCCTGATGCAATCACATATAACCTATGGGTCCTAGAATTATGTTCCATTTCCGTTACTCCTGCTTTACGTCTTTGTATGGGACAGTTAGTCAATGGCCTATAAACTATTAAAATGATAGAAAGTCAAATGTTTGGGAAATAGATAGCACCTCACAGTGAAGATGACTATTTTTCTGCAAGCTTTCAGGAGTTCCCAAGTCCATTTGGACCTAATTGGACTCTTTAATTGGTGGAGGTATGTTATTAAAATTCTAAACTTCCTTTTTTGCATCCCTTTTTGCTTCAGATTAATATGGGACAGGAGGAGCAGTGCCTATAGTATCCAAGATGCATTTGCCTCCCCCCAACCCACTTCAATTGATACATCAGCATCCTCTGTTTTGTTCTCTTTCTTTCCTAAAAAAACTGTCTGTGAGCTTTTATTTTGGTTGTGGCTGAGATTTGCAGAAAATATTTCATCCTGCTGTGTTTCAGGGTGACAGCACCTTTTTCACTGTGCCCACAAACACATGGTACAGAGCACTGCAAAAGAGGAGAGTGGGGAAGGGCACTATACACCTCAGGATGGACAGCTGTTTCATCTCCAAAAAGAAAAATCTGTTTTGAAATCCTTCTCTGAAGTGAGAAACCCTTTGTTCTGGATATAGGAAAGAAAGCAGTGGTGATGCACAAGCCATGCCTCACTCAGAGGCCACTCTCCCCTCCAAAGGCTCCCTCTGCAATGCTCTATGTATCTGACTATGGTCACAATCTCTCCTCACCTGCTCCAGTGAAAACACGGACCCACTCCGCTGTTTACTTATGGGATTTTATGGTCTTACGTGACACCGACAGTTTTAGAAATGCAGGATGAAATACTTAGAGCTTCCTTTTCATGTCTTCTTCCTTTGCAACATGTTTTCTTTAGTAACAGACAGAGTACAGAAGGATGGCAGATCAGATACGAGAGCCAGGTGATCCCCTGGCTGATGAGGGGGTTTGGGTTGTCATTGCAGGCACCAGTGAGTGGCTGAATACCTGGCATTTCAGAAAGAAGCCTGACTCTTATTTTATTTCCTTGTATTTGAAGGAACTTCACAGTATTTGACAGGTCTTAAAACTGTGCATATCTGCTGCCATGTAAGAAGCTTGCCTCTAATTTAGAAAGGTACAGTAGATAAATATTACCTCAGTAGGGCTTACTAAAAGTCTTTCTTAAATCAACAACTATGCAGTGTAGTTAGAACTATATGCATGCAGAGCAGTTTTATTTTTTTGACATCTTCACAAAGCCAGTGGTGGATACCCATTTTCAGACTCTGAGAATGATTACATGATATCTTGGCAGGCCAAGATGACAGTATGCAGCTGGTAAGCTGTTTCTAGCTGTCATAATAGGTAGTGTTTGAAAGGGAAAAAACAAAGACTTACTTTAATGAGGCCTACAGCAGCAGCAAACTGAAGTTATAAACACATTTGCTGCTATTTTGAAATTTTCAGTGAACTTTTCTCTTACTTCACATTCCTTTTTTAAACACATTTTGCTGTCTGCCTTTATAACTTCAACCACTGCTGTGTGCCATCTTGTGTAAAACTTGCTCAGAGAGATTTAAGGGTTATTTTTTGTTTGTTTGTTTTTGGGGTGTTCTTTTTTATCTTTATCCCATGTCTCCTTTGAATTTTTCCTTGAAGAAAGAAACTGTTTCCTCTAAATACAACCATTTGGTTGAGTGTAAAAGTGTTAATTGGGGCATTTATTTACTCTGCTGAAATAAATTCCACAGTGATTCTACACAGAGCTTCAGCAAATCCAGTATTTTTTTCTTCTGAAAGCCTACGCAGGTGGCGTCAGTACTGGATATTCTGTTTACAAATCATTAATGAAGTGATTGTGGCTTTTTTCATTTGCTCACACTTTTGAACTGCTCAGAGCGACACATTCCTAAATGGGCAACACAAGAGTAGAGAGAAGCACACAATAGCCTTATTATGGGGGCCACACAAACACTGGTAGTGCTGAGGGTTTATATTAACCCAATCAATTAAAGATGTACGGAAAGAGTTCAGCTAGTAGGGGACTGGGAAAAAACGGTACACAGCAATGAGTTGCTAGGCATGCTAATCTGGACTCTGAAATTTTCGCTTAGCGCTATATCTGAGCTTTCTTCCTGCACAATAAAAGGTCCCTTTCAAAGCTGAGAGTCCTTAGCAGTGCAACCATTGGAAGTCACTGCATTATCTGAATGAAATAAATGCCTTGCTTTAATTTCTATAAGGCTTGTGTAAATTTCCTTCAGTACTAAACCATTAGAATTCTGAAGGAAAAATGCATATATTAGGCTATACTGTATCCCTATTGTGCACTAAACATCAACTCATGCTACTGATATGGAGTTTAAAAGCTTAAATAAAGTGTGGAGCTCCTGCTGGGCAAACAAGCTGAACTGGCCCAATGAAGTAACCTTTTTGTTAAGAATTCTCATTTGAATAAACAGCATGGTAGGACTGCTGAATGCAGATGGCTTAAGTGTTCGGGTTCTTCTAGAAGAAACAAGTCTTAGTAGTTTTACACTTTCATGAACAAAATCATATTTTATGAAGGACAAGTGCCCCAATTTCTCACAGACTGTATGGCAGAAATGAAAGGAGCTTGTAGCTAACTGGTTCATTTTGAAGGCTGCTTCAAGACAAAACAAATATACAGATTTTATTCTGTAATTCTCCTGTTGCATGTTTGTCTATGGAAATACACATACAGACACTTGCATATGGAAAGATGTAGCTCTAAAAGACATCTAAGTCCTCCAAGGAATAAATTAAATCCCTGTGCTCAGGTTTGGCTTTTTTGTTGTTGTTGTTTTTGTTTTTTTGTTTTTTTTGTGTGTGTGTTCTGAACTTATCTGTGATACTTTCTGAATTGGAGGTAGCATCAAGAGCTTATGAAAGACTCAACGCAGCACAAAATCTGCTTTAAATATAGATACTTTACTTCAACTTTTATTGCATTCCCTCTTATTTGCTAGGTAGATTTTTTCCTCCTGACATCAGAATGCTAGCCCTGTTTGCTTCCTTCATCTCTGAAAGTGCACAGGTGATAGGGAAAGCTACTGATCATGCAAAGAGCTCATAGTGCCATCTTGAATGGAATATAACATCTGAGAGATACAAACATCAATTTGGGATGCTACTTAATGGGGTGACATTGTGCAAATGGAATCAAGAGCTGATTGCCCTCAGCTGTCCAATAGATACTGCATTCTCTGTATCTTTTATAGGAGGTGAATAAGCTATTAACTGTGTGAAGCATCAACCAGGTATTTCTACAGACTTCTCACCCTGTACTGTAAGAACAGCTCTAACAGACAAATATGAAAGACTGAGAAGCAGGGGAACAATAATAATATCTGTCAGAAATCTATCTTTGAAAGGGTATGCTGACTACAGGAAATGTCTTGTATGGGGAAAAAAAAAGGTAATTGGCAAAAGTGAGGGGAAATTGTCAAGAGTCAATCAGTAAGAATCAAAAGTAATCTGACTATATTTACATGAGAATATATTTTCTAGTTATCAACATCTGTAAAATAGGCATTTTCATGCTGGAAAAGAAAAATGGGCACTATGCACCAAAACTCTTAAGACAGACTTTTCCTCTAACTGTTTTGTTGCCATTTGTTCCCTTAAAGGTAAGTTTCTATCATGTAATAGCACTAATTTTTATGTATTTGTTATTATTTTGTTTTTCTCACAGCACTTTAAATAGTTCTGTAGGCCTATGTATTTGAGCTTACCATGGCTTAACCCCAGCCAGTAACCAAGTAACCACAGACTTACTCACTTCCCTGCAAGTGGGATCAGGGAGAGAATCAGAAGAGTAAAAGTGACAAAACTCATGGGTTGAGATAAAAACAATTAAATAGTGAAGCAAAAGCCACACATATGCAGAACAAAACAAAAAATACTTCTTCCCATGGACAGGCAGATGTTCAGGTATCTCAAGGAAAGCAGGGCTTCATCATGTGTCACAGTGACTTGGAAAGACAAATGGCATCCCTCCAAACACCCCTTCTTACTGCTTCCTCCTCCCACTTTGTATACTGAGGGTGATAACATTTACTATGAAATATCCCTTTGGTCAGTAGGGGTCAGCTGGACACTTTCCAGTAGACCAGGCTGCTCAAAGCCCCATCTCATCTCGTCCACACCACTTGTTGGGTGAAGGAATATTGCAAGACCAAAAGCAGTAGGATACCCAACTTGTGGAGCTGCTCTTTAAGCTGAAAGACTTCAGAAGAAAGGTCTAAAGTAGCAATGCTCACACCAGGGGAACAAACCAGACCAACCAGAGCAGGAACAAATGTTCCCTAGCTGTCTCCCAGGATGAGAACCAGAAACCCAACTATCTTAAATGTATGTATAGCAATGCAGACAGACTGAAAAATAGACAGGAGGAAGTGGAGCTCCTGGGCCTGTAAGAAAGTTTTGATATCACAGGAATAACTGAAATATGGTGGAACAACACACATGGCTCAGAGGAACATGATGGATGGCTACAGGTTGTTTTCTAAAGACAGGGAAAAAGAGGAGAAGCTGCACTCTGTATTAAGGATAACCTTGAATGTATAGATGTCAACTATGATTGACTTCACTTCATCCCACTGGGGTCAGTAAACACCTACCCCAAGCTTGAATCGATTCAAAATAAGAAGCATAATGACTAAATGCTAATAAAATGCTAAGACATTTCAAGTAATTCAAGGAAATCTGAGAAATGGCTTAAATAAGGTCAACATTTCTGATGCTAAGCCTAATTGGAGGGGAAAGAGCAGCTATTCAGTGTGTCACTCATCAAAACACCTAGAGAGAAAGAAGTAGAGTCTGATTTTGAGGCTCAAGATGGGCTGCTGGCATATTCCTTGTTCTAAGAGATGCTTTGATTGGACTGAGCCATCCAGAAGGTCCTATGTGACATGCCCTGGAGCTTTGAAATGCTAGACATCTCCTTTTATGTGAAAATTATGATTCTGCTGTCATCTTTTCCCGTTATATGTCTTTTTCCTACTCTTCTACCTGACCTCTATTTTTTTTTTCTCCTGCTCTCTAAATATATCCCTGTCTTGTGATACTACCATGACCAAAAGGACACTGAAGTGGTCTGGCCACACAAACAGAGAAGGAAGCTTTCAGATGTCAGTGTCTCAAGGAATGAAATACAAAATGTCACTCGGGAGACAAAGGTCATCTTTTGGAAGATTTCCCATACTGATATATACAGCCAGAGAACTGTGTGACAGCAGAATTCTTAGGCAGGGCAAACGTTTCTTCTCTCTGGTAAAAATTATTCACTGTTTGTTGTCTGTGTCTAGGGGGATATCAATTCCTTGGTTTTGTGCACAGTTCTGTATTCCTCACCACTCAACAACACTTCACGTTTCTAATTCTTTCCCTGTTGCCCTCTGAAGCATGGCTGCTACCCTTTTCCATCAGGCTCTTCACTGATACACAATGTTAGGCCATTTATCCAACAAGAGCTATACACAAAATAGAATAAATTTGAACAATTCCTTCAATGTTTTTTTTCAATGGATTTTACATTGCCCCTTACTATAAAAGTGAACGGTATTAACGTGTTACAGAACTTGGAAAAAGTCAAATATTATTAAAATATTGTTGTTATTATTATTGAAGAAAAAGAAATTGATTTAATCTTAAATCTTGCAGAATGCTGAAAATTTGCTGAAAATGCATTATCATTTATTAATTAATACATATAAATCTTTTCTGAAGTAAAGGTTCACTAACAGACTTCTGTGCCACTATAACCTGGAATAAATTTTGCAAAGTGACACCAAATTGTTCATAATCAAAGTCATCTGACAAATAGCCAGGACTCTTGTGAGTAGGGTTAGATATCAAAGCAAAACATTAAACACTTCACAAATCTGGCGCTTTTGCTATTACATCTACAAGAAGTCTCTCCAGAATAAATCCCTGCTTCTTCCAATCCAGAAAGAGTTTTAAAAGGAGAAGGAATGGAGTATCTGATCTTTCCACAATCACTACCATGAAGATATTTTTTAATATTATTTGCACTGAGATTAAACAAGGGCTCATTACAAATCTCTCTCTAATAAGGCTAAACTTGGAGGCAATCATAGATTGAAAACTTTGACTTGTTCTTGAGACTGAGGACAATTTGAGGAAATCCATATGATAAAGAAAGAGGATATCATCCTTTCACCTGTGAATGAAATGAAACACCTCCTACAGTGCTGATGTCTGTCTACCAGCAGACTAACAGAGAATCTGTTGGCAAATTAAAGGCAGTTTGGAGAAAAGCAATAAAATGTAAGGAGACAAAGAAGACCTATACCTAATAAAAGTATTATTTGGTTTTGTGGAAATTCAGGTTAAAATGGTAAGTTGAAACTTGTTTATATTGCAAATTGACAAAGAAATATTCAAAACACTGATTTATTGAAAAATAATTAATCACTTTGATTTGGATTGAAATTATTTATAAAATATGTTGCAGCAAAAAAGCATGAATTTGTTTCCAGTGCAGCAGCAAAATTACACCTGATCAAGATAAAGCATTACTTTCCTTCAGGAGGAAGAGACTAAAAAAATGAACACGTACAGATGGAAGTTCAGGAATGTAATAGTGACATGGAAACTGGCAAATTATCTGGGCATGTGATTTTTTATTGAATCCTAGTAAAAACTTGCATTAATAATGAAATTATATCAAAGGATTCTAAGGGAGGATTAAACCAATTATTAAATAAATAACAAGGATCGAAACCTAAATTATTTTTAATAAGAAATGTTTTTATTCTGACAGTTATGTTAATTCATGTGTTGTGGAGAAGCGGAAGTTTAAGAGACCCTTGGAATAATTCATCCAATGAGAAAACAGGAAAAAAAAGACATGAAGTGGTATGAGAAACAGTTCATCAAGTACTAAAACCTAAGTCAATCTCCCAGCCAAGCTGGCGGAAGTCCCATAACTTGATATAAATGCAGCTCAGTTTCACCAAGATCTCAGACCTGAGAATTATTATCAGACTTTTTGATGTACCACTTTGCCAACACAGGGACTTACATTTTAGAAGTTACTTCATGTATTTGGTCTCGAACTTCTCAGCGAAAAATGAAGTGGCCTTTAATACACATCTTGCACTGGGTAATGTGTTGCTCGGTGTGAAATTAAGGAATTCATTTTCCACCACCTCTCCTCTGTTTCTAAAAACTGTCACTTGTTACCAAGCATCCCATACTGTGTTTCCAACAAAGATTACACTGATATTTCTGTTCAGCTACATGTCCTGCAGGGCTGTTCTGCGGTCTTCTGATCAGTAAAAATGTAATAACATTTTCACATAGTCAATATTTAATTCTGTAAATGCAACTGGTAGTTGTAATCTAGGTTATTAACCACACAGTGATTTATGAGGGAGGGCAGACAGTGAAGGGCTGCAGAGCACTAGGAAGGTCCTCTGGTGACAATAAAAAAGTTATAAATTTCATAGCTCTGCCTGAGAAATGTATTTATATCCTATATTAAGAATAGCTTTTTATAAATTTTAATGATCCATGTTATTAATGGTGCTGTCATCATTACTGCCTGTGCAAGACTGCAGTTGCAGTCTTTTTTTTTTTCCTCTTATATTTTTCCATCAGCTGAAGGTCTTACAGTTTCTAAAAAGCTCTTATTAGCAGTTTGCCAAAAATCCTTAAGAGTTATAAGTCTATCTTTGTTTCATTGGACTGCAAAGACTGCAAGGAATATTTTGCATAAAGTTTTACAGCCAAGGCAAAGGTTGGGCTAATTGGACAGAAAACAATTGCTTCTCTATCATTTTTACAAAGCCTAGGTCAATACACAGGTATAAAAGTAACACCACATCAAAAAAGAGGAATTTATACATGAAAATTGTCCTTAAACTGTGTAGCATACACTGTTGGGTAACTGTAAGATAGACAGTTATATAACAAAGACCTGATATATATATGTGTGGCACCATAGACTCCATTACAGTGAAAGTCAAGGGTAGTATTTACAAGAAAGCTCTCTACATTTTTACTCCATTTACATTATTTTAGAATGCTTTGTCACACTTTGCTGGGTTTGCCTAGGGAAGGTAAACTATGGCACTGCCTGATAGCTGAACAACTTTCACATTTTTCTGACCTTCAAACAAGAATTTCAGAGACACAAAAAGAAGTTTGGGAATGGATCAAAAGACACAAAAGGAAAAGAAAGCAGAAGTAGCACCATTTCATTTCTGAGCATTTCCTATTATCCACCTCTAAAAGCAGAAACAGACACCTACAGCAACCTCCTGATTTACTGCTCTCAGGAAAGGAGGCAGCTTTTCTGAAACTGTCAGAAATCTCTACAGTAGTCAGAATCCCTCCCACTGTCAGAAGTCAACAATAAAAAGTGGTACACAAACCTCTGATCTGTTGGCAACACAGAGGTGTTCAGTAGGGAAGAAACACAGCCTTACATGATTGTACATGTAAGTCACATAGATCCTCTGACTTGCAAACACAGGTACTTTTAATCACAAAATCATAAAAATAAACCTGAGCCTCATGGGCTATCAGGCACTCTGATGCTTTGGTGATAGCAGCTGTACAGTTGAGGCAGGCATATTGAAGAAGATATGTGAGTTGGAGCAAGGTCCTGGGGTATTGTATGCCTGCTGTGGTATTGTATGCCTGCTGTTTAATTTTAAAATATTCACCAAAAAAGGAACAACAAACACTATCATTGCAATCTCCAGACAAATGTAAGTACCTGCTATTTTACAAGTATTAGTATCAGTTATGATTTTTTCAAGGATGAAAACAAATTTCTAACACTGAGCCATTATTTTACAAAATTTTTCCTTCTTTGAAAAGAGCTTAATTACCATCTTTTTTGTATTACCATCTTTAATAATAATAATCTTCTCTAATTACCGTCTTCTTTGTTTTTATACCTACTCTGTTTCAATTTGATATGGTGAAAGTAATCTTTCCTCTTGTCTTTTCACTACTTATTCCTGGGACAGGAAACATGAATTTGGTTTTTGGTAAAGCCAACATTCCACAGAAAATACTTCATATTTGTACCTCAACTTGAAATGTTTTCTCACCTCACTACCTACGAATTATAGCTTGAATCCCATAATTTTACTTTTACGCTTCTCTCTCCCATTGGCTTCAAGTGTTACATACTCAGCCTATTATAAGGTAAGTCCTGATCAGAAAATGTAAGTTCCAATCAATATGAATATAGAAGATGAGTAAGGGCAAATTTGTTTCCATAAAAGAGGAATTCCCATGCCATTCATACTGAGGAAAAAAAAAAAAAAAACAACTTCCCTAATGCTAAAAGAAAGTTCAGTGTCCTGCAACTTATTTCTCTTCCTTAAGCAAATTCTGCCGACTACATCATAATATATTCCTGTAAACTCAGAAGGATATTATTTGAAATACAAGTGCATTTTCATTTGCTAGAAACTCCTTGTCATGGTTCAGCACTGGCGCAAATGCCAGCGCCCCCATGAAAATGCACCCTCCCTAAATAAATGCTGTGAGATGTTATCAGGAACAGAGCAGAGCAGGCCCAAGCTTAATAACAAAAGGAAAGAAAACTTTATTAAACTACTATTACTACAGAAAACACATAAACTAAATCCAGGATGAAGACCCTTTAAAACACCCCTCCTCCTCCCAATTCCAAAAACACCCACCATGAAACATCACCCGGGATTCCTGATCAAATTACCACCCTTCAGATAATCAATACTCAGTCTAGCAAGGGAGAGAGAAGTCTCTCTTGCACCACAGACCCCCCAGGAAACACAGTTGCCACACCCTGTGTTTCCCTGTCACACATGGCAACCGCCCGGAAAAAATCTGCCAGTGTGACACTCTCCATTCCATGTCACAGCGCTCTCACCACCGTGCATGGACAGACTGCTCATAGGGCTCCTTTAAGGATGCTTTGCCATGGACCCAAAGATACAACAGTTCAGCTTCTCATCTTGGGACTACAGTCCCCCCCATTTTCCCCTGGGGCCAAGGGTCCAAGAACAGGAATCATCTTCTTCCCAAAGACAGAGGGTATCACCATTCCCTCCTCAGCTTTCTTCGGTTCTTGCCATTCTTGTGCTGTTCGAAGCTGAAGCAGGTCTCCTTGGGTCACCACTGCATCCCCCTAAAATGCAGTCTCTATTGCAGGAGAATTTGGTTCAGTCCATGGCTAACAAGAAAAGTCCAGCCAAAAGCTACTTCATCATCTCCTCCCATCTAAATATTTCTTCTTCTAACATCTCAGGTCCCGGACCGTCTCTCTTCCACTACAAATCAAGGAGGAGTAATATTTTACAAAGCTCTCATTTCCTGGAAAGGGTTAAAAGTTCAGACTCCCTGGACGGCTGATATCTCCGTCCAGCGTTCCATCTCCCACGCTGGGCATCACCCCCCACCCTTCTCCTTCTCCTCTGCCGGCAAATTTCCAGGTGCCATCAGGCTCTCTGTCACCTTCCCTCTGTGGGGGGGGGAACAAAGGCATCTCCGCTTCTCTCCACCCTTCCGTCCACAGGAGCTGGCTCGGTTCCAGACCCTCAGCCCCTCGGCCTACGTGGACAAGGCCACGTGGCTTCCCCTCCCCCACCCAGCCCATGGCTGAGCAGGGGAGAGTCTGCACTCTCTGACGAGCGGAACCAAAGAGAGAGTTCTCCTGGGAGTTCTTGCTTTTAACCCCCTGTGTTCTCAGAAGCGTGTCCATACTTTCAGTGGTCACTCCAGGTGCCAATATCCAAACCTGACCCTGACTGGTTTGACCCAACTTCCTGGAAAAAATTCACTTCCAGGTCCAACCACGACACTCCTCCTAATGAAATCAGCTATAGGACTAAAATAAAATCCCTGAGATTTATTTTAATAACTATTTTTCTAAGATTCTTTCTTTTTTTAAAAAATAGGACCTGCACAACAATTAATATTCATCTGAATTTCTGATGATTTTTTACAGTAGGGATGTTGAAAACTATTTTGGGGAGGTTGAATAACAGTGATTGCTAATGACTACTTGTGCCATATGCAGGATGCCTCAGCTCACAACATCTGTCTCTGCAAGATTAAGTACAAGACAGACTATGAATTACCGAGAAATAAGTCTGTTAGAACACTTTGCTAAATTAAACCTTTCACAAAGAAGTTTGCCTAAACCTCCAGAAGTAGGAAATTCAGTGGTTCTTAAGTAAAGCTAACAGAATTTGACATAAGTCTGGTTTAGAAAAATCCTATTTTGTTTTTCATCATAAGTTGCTTTCAGAACATAACACTATGCAGTGTCAGAATTCTAAACAGCGCTCTTCTAGTTCATGAATGAGAAAAGCTTTTATGCAAGGTGATTACAGAATACTCTATTGATTTAACAAGTGCATATTAAACTTCCTTTAAATTACTAAAAACCCATGAGTGCAAAATGTAAATGTAGGGTTCCAAGATATCTGCGTTAGTGCATTGAGGCTATTATCTTATTTTATGGAATAAGTAGGCAAAAGAACAAATAAAGATGCACAGAAAATGTGCTACTGCTGCATATTCCGAAGACAAATAAAGCAAATCAAGGCAGGAGTTATGCTTCAGCAAAGAAAATAGGAACACATCTTTGTGTGTGAAACAGTTTGCTTCCCTTGAGGTTCACATTTTAGCTAACTTAAAGTACAACAAAAAATGGTAGTGACTGATACACATGTGAAAGCTGAGGGTGGAAAAAGCAAAGGGAAAAGCAATCTCTCAGATGTAGCATCATACAAAGATAGTCTAGAAAGAATGCATCAAACTGGAAAAAAACCTGAAATGTCAGGGAATCTCATTGTAATTCTGGAAGCTGTCTTTGAAAGCTTACAGTAGTGTTTTTAAAAGTATGCCTAGACATACTGTCTCAGGGAGTGGCAGGAGACTTCCTATTAGGCAAAGTGAAGAAGAAGCAAAAAATATGACCAGGAAAATCTGGCTTGTTTACTGGGAAGCTGTTGAAAGTGCTCAGTGTGAAGCATCAAGGAGTGTGTGACATGAGGCCACTTAAGAAAAAGTTTTGTGAGAAACACGTGAATCCCTGATACTCAAACCTATAACCTCTTTTTCCAGCCAACCTGGTTCTCACAGTGTGTCAGAGGAGGTTGGTGACACCCTCTGTCATATCAGCCTCAGTTACACAACAGTGGTTCCTAAACATGATGGTCTGCTGTAAACTGTGTTTCTTGGGGATCATTGATCCTGACTCAAACTTGAGTTTCAAACATCCAACAGCCTTGATGCAGAGCTATACCATGGCTAGTAAGCTAAGGACTACATCTGGAAGGGCCTCTGGCACAGGACCCGCCCAGGCTATACAAGGCTTTTCCTGGGTCTTATTATAACCACCATGCTATACACACTGTGTTCCTCGATGAAGATGCTCTTTTTCCATCTCATACTGATTACTGAAAGAACTTATGTCTCTTCTACTAATTTTTCAAAATTATTGTTCACTTTGTTATTAATTTACTTTTCCCTTCTACTAACAGAGTCTGAAACAGTGAGGAATATGACTTACTGTTGTCAAGTTGTTCCTTGTTGTTCCTTGCAAGGGAATGCCATCTAACAGCTGTCTTAGGAGGATTAGAGCAAAACGATCCATTCAAACAGGGCTCTGAAAGTCTCACTGAAGTCTTGCTTTAGCTCCCAACCTTGCAGCCTTCCATGTCCTAATCTGCCCTGTATCTGTCAAGCTCATTTCCCTTCAGTCTGCTTTTCTTCCTTTTTCTTGTTTTATTCTTCCTACTGCTTCCCTCTCCACTGTAGCTGTCCTAACAGAAATGGAAACAAGGAGTCTACTCACACTGTCAAATTACTTGTCTGCTGTGATTTTCTGTATGATTCTCTTCCATTTTATCTACTTTTTCATTCCAGGTGACTAAAATTTTTATGCAAGGAATAGGTCTCTATTTGTTAAGAAAGCTATTACACTATTTAGGATATTGCCACAACCTAGATCACTTTTTTGAAAGAATCCTACTGTTACACACATATACATACATATATTTTCAAGCCCTAAAGGCCCTTCATTTTTTTTTTTTTATGAGAATGAAAATCTGGGGTAACTTCCAGAAAATACAAAAGAACTGGACGAATAATGCCAGATCCCACACTGGCAAGTGAAAAAGGACAGCCACAAATCCTCATTCTCCAATTAGAAGGATGAAGGAGTTTCAAGACAAAGAAAGAACTGGACTGAACCATCTCATAGACACTGTTATTTTAATGGTTTGGAGTTTTAATAAGTAACTGAAAAGAACACTGAAAATTATGAATATTAAACAGGACTGTATTAATAAATGACAAAATATCAGGAGCAGCCTGACCATAAAAACCTTTTAGGTGGCCAGAAGGACCCAGTAGAATCTGTGATGGATCTTCCTCTGACTTTTTTGAGATGCTTGCAATATTCCAAGAAACATAAAATGGAAAAGTTTTTAAAACAACTATCAACTGCCTGCTCCACCTACTATCATCAACATCTATATCTCTGCTTGTCTTGCTGAAATCCATTAAAGTCCCAGTTCTGCAAATATGTCCTTCTCATTTTGCAGCTACTGAGATCTAGTGAAGTCTGAAACATACTTTCATATAAACTAAATTACTCCTGGTGAAAAGATCAGGACTTGCAGATGTAAGTTCTTTATAGCAGAAATCTTAAACAGCAACCCAGCCCTTGAAAATCTGAATTGATTCAAAGAACAGGACTATAACTCCTTCAAATTTCATTCCTACCATTTCATTTCCTACCTCCTTAATCCCAAAATGATTTTTTAAACAAAATAGAAAATATAAAACTGGGTTTTGTGAGGTATTTTACATCTCTAATACCTAGCCTAGCTTCTCTGCCTAGCTTCCAAGTGCATCTAAGACTTAGCAGGCTTTATCTACTGCTTCTGCTTTGCTGGTCTCTATGCACATGGCAGCTCTCCTACTGCCTCAGCAGCAGAGTTTGCAGAAAGACTAACCACTGAAGAGCTTTGACAGACAAAACACCCTTCTACAGTCACAGAACCAGAAAAATAAGAAAGTAATAGAGCTCACTGCCTAGTGCCATTCCATTCATCTTCAGTGTTCTGCCAGTTTTAACCAGTTGTTGTATCGGCGTAGGAATCAATCGATGCACTGGCACTGCTGCAGACTATCATCCAATTGAAAATGTTATAGTTCAAGTGAAAGGTGTCCCAGAAACTCCTGAGTTTAAATTTAATGTAAGAGAATGAAAATGTTAAATGCGCTGCTACAAGTGAAAATTTTTGCTAAATTTGACTTTCTTGGAAATAAAGTAATTGGCAAAGGAAATCTATAAGTGAATGATATTTTATTATATTTCAGCATATTCTATTATATTCCAGCAAATTTTAAATAATTCTTTTACTTACAGAATTTAGCAATTTATAGTACACTTATTTGTCTTAAATTATGTTTTAAAAAATTAAAACTAATCTGTACATCTATCCAAAAATGCTAATGACCTCATTCAAAACAAGTCAGATACTGAAAATACACTTGAAATACAAGACAGATACATCTGAATTATCTACTGCTTCTTCACATATTTTTCAAGGTTGAAGACCTCATTTGACTGATTTCAAATCAGAATGAACATTTATCTTCTTTATAACCATAAAACAAGAACCTTTTAGCTTTATAGCATGTGAATGTTCCAGGAAACATAACAGATGTGCAAAACCACATCTTAAAAACTGAGTTGTGTTTTTCTTGACTTAATTTTCTCTCTTTATGATATAGATATACTGTCTCATCATTGAAAAATACACATGCTGACTTTTTAAAGTTTAATCAACATTGGTTTTTTATTTTCACTTCGGCAACCTAAAGCCTCACAGAATATGCTTTGTCTCTGGATGTTTTGGATGGAAAAGAACTGGAGCTCGATTATACAAGTCTGGGCAAGAACACTCCACAATTCTTAACATGGCTCTGAAACCCCATTCATCCAAAGTGAGGAAGACACATTTGTTCAGCAAGGTAGTAGTGGCTACCTGCTTCTCAGCTGACGTGCATTTAGACCCAGACATGTTGCACAACATGGACAATGACAGTGAGAAAACACTGAAAAAAAATTCTAACCTAGCTATTACAAGCAATCAAGTTAGACTCAATTCAACTCATTTAAATGAGTGAAATAAAGTATAAAGGCAAAACTAATCAGTATAATTTCTTTTAAAAAAAGTTTGAGACATTTCTGATAATGGGTTCAGAAGATGGGTTCTTTTGGCTTTGAGGCATACATCTAAAGAAGGAACTCAGACATACTATCACATCATTTATTTCAACTTGACATCTTTAGAGTTTGTAGCAAAACATGGAATTTGGTGGGAATATTGCAGGTTTATCTTCTGCTCCTTCTAGAAGTGCTCACCCAAACATTATCTGAGGAAACTACAGTTTGTATAGATGCAAACAAGCTCATGCCCTCAGCAGCCTATCCCCTCTGAGCATCCTTCAGCTCCTTGCAATTCCTATATGGGAAGAAGCCTGAATAAATACTGTGCATACAGAGCAATTATCTATCTTTGACTTCAGACTGTGGGAGCAGATTTAGGAGGCAAGCCATCCTGAGAAAGTGGAAAAGGAGTGCCAGAAGCCTGGCAGGTGAATGGAGCAAAAGAACAGGGAGAAGCATTGGTTTAGGACTCAGCCCAGAGCTTCTTCAGTGGGTGAGGGCTCAGACCTCAGGACAAGGTCTGTCTGTAAACTAGTATTTGTCAGTAGCCAGTGTTAAATAAAACCACTTTTTCTAAGAAGTACAATTCTTTGCTTTTACCTTTCTGTTGATACTGTTGAAAAGAGCCCTTTTAATACCTCATCTCTGGGCAACCCACTTAATTATATAATCCATGTTTACTGCAAAATAAGACAAACATGGACATGTTACTTTTGTCCATATGAATTAGCTTTTTAATATTTCAGATCTTAAAGGCAGGTATAGAGTCTCCCTGCACTGTCAGCAGAGCAGTTTTTCACCTCTACCAATGAGCTGAGTTTACATGAACATGAAGGCACATTCTTTATACAAAGAACAGAACTATGGAGGATAATCAGCTCTGCCATATGAAGAGATTCTGAACTTATCTTGAAGGCAGAACCAATTTTGATAGCTTGACATCTCATTTTTTCTCTGGAATGGGACTTCTCCTATGGAGTAATAACTCATTACCATGGGAACACAACAGCTTTGGCCTTGTGCTGGATCAACTACAATAAGGGAGTTTGTGACTGCAAAAGCAGCTCTGCTTTGGAGTAGAAAAGAACCTGAATAAAAGGTAGCTGCAACTTTTTTTCTTTGCACTGAGTCTTTTTGTCTTTGCTTGTTTCTGCATCTGTTCTATTACATCGGTTGCAGAAATGCCTCAATGACAACTCAAATGTGAGCAGCACGACAACACTTTAAAATTGGCAGGAGGACAGCCCATCGGTGACTATCTGAATGCTTTATAAGATCCACAAAAAGAATGAAATATTTTTTATTATGGATTATTTGGACCTATAACCAAACCAATAGTACATATGACCAGATCAAATCTATATAATGGGTCCTGACTCTTAATCAAGAGATAATAAGAATATTCACAATACTCATGAGAAGATGATTTCTTGATAATTATGATATTTTCTACATGGTACTAGATAATATAAAAAAAAAAAAAATCAGAAACCACTGCCTTCCAAGTGATTCCAGGTGTGTATAACACTGAGAAAATATTACACAAATCTCCAGTCTTGCAAGTGTAATTCTTTATCTTTCTTCCCAGAACCATAAAAATGATGTACTTCATCAAAGTATATGAGTGAACAAAGGAGTTCTTCCATATTATTGGTAAACCACCTGTCAGAAATAATCTTTATTGATTAGAAACACAGATAACAGAGAAAGTCAGAGAAAGGTGTCATTTTAAAGGCATGTTTCAGTTTTGTAAACATCTCTGAAAAACACCAGTTCTTGATTCTCATCCTTATGCCATTCTTATTTTCATGTGAAGTCTCAGGCAATTACCATAAAAATTTTTAAAAATAATTTAAAACTGGTGTACTAGGTCTGACCAAAGGCACCAATTATATCTGGTCTCCTATGGGAATGAGAAATGAAGGGGTAAGCATAGCTGAATAGCAACTCCACAGTGGTGCTTCCCACAAATACCATTCCAGTTTTGAACCATTTGCAACATCTGAGGTATATCTATGTATATTTTAGCACTAGTAGCATTCTTATGTTGAAGGTCCCTATGTTATGACAATATCATGGACATTTGCACCATTTGTTTTGAAGAGGCCACAGGCTGTTTTATGCTGACAGACCTTAGATCTTGTATTAGAAGAGTAAGCAAATAACCAAACCTTATTTCCCTTCTCCATGGTTTCATAGATGCCCATTATATATCCTCACAAAGTTCCTCCTTTTCTCTGAGCTGAAGGGTCCCCATCAATCACGCTGTTCCTTATGCAGAGATATTCTTCCATTTGATCTTCTTCAAAATGAGGAAGTGTGACAGAAAGAATCTGACCACAGTATTCAAGACACAGGGCATCTACATGTGTATTTACAAAATGATGCAATGTTTTGATATTTATCTTGTGTTCTCTTTCTGGTAATCCCTAATATTTGATTAGAACTCATTGCACTACTGAGCATTGAGCTGACTTTTCACAGAACTAGGTCTTAAATTCAAGATCTTCCAGAGTGGTAATGGTCATCCCAGAGCTGGGAATCACATTGTATGTAACATTAGGACTTTTCACAGTGTCAATTTTCTCTCAAGAGTGAGCAAGAGTGATAACGTTATCACAAAACATTCTTTCACATCACTTAAATTATTCCAATGGCTTCTAGAGGATATCCACATCTTTAATTCATTTATATTCTAAGGCATAACTCATCTTCATAAATCTGCACCTGATATCCTTAATGCATTTTGGAACTGGCTTTGGTTTGTAGGGGTGGTGAGGTGAATAGCACTTTAATTTAGTATTCCAGTCAAGGGTAAAAAAAGTGAATGCAGGAGAATGAGATTTGGGCCTTTCTCAGAGGAGAGTGTGGTAGCATGTGTAATGAGAAGACAGAGTGTCTTCTGAGTATTGACTCAGCTGCTATCATTATGAAGCACTTATGAACAAGATCAGCTTTTCAAGTAAACAAATCTAGAGAAGAACACACAAAAGAAAAGAATTATGGACAAATACAGTCTGTACATTGAACCTTAGCCTGAGAGGATTTTTGCTAAATATTGCTAAATCCAAATAAATTCTATGGCACTTGAAAATTATTTCTCTGCATTAGTCACTTTTAAGAAGAGTAATATCTGTAGGAGAGCACCCAGATGGCAAAAAAACTAGATTGGTTCTTTGTCAACATTATTGCTCAAAAATTCTGAATTTGGGGAAAGTATGTTGCACATTTCAGAGTTCTTATGTGTCTCACGTACCTGGAAGGTTGTGTATACACTGTCACATTAAGATACAGGGCAGAAAGCATTTGCCTGTATTAAATTTATCATTTAACTTCATTCACCTGCACTCTGCCCACACTACTCAGGACCTTTTCCTGCCATTCTAGCACTCTCTGAACAGTTTAAAACCCCTATTATTTAAAAAAAAAAAGTCTCAGGTGAAAAAATGTAAACATCTTCAAAAGATCTCTGAAATAATCATGACAACAATCACAAAGTAAGGTGGAATTTAAAGATTTATTCCTCAGTTCCCATTTGGCACTGGATGAGAAGAATTTCTGAAGAGTTAATTGTAAGCATTCAAAAACCTTTACAAAACATTGCTGCAATACATAGTGCAGAGTACATAACTCTGTTCAGGTTCATTCATTGCTCAAGAAGTGGAGAGGAATGTGCTAAGGATATGATTGTATTTTTCCTGGTCCTAGAATAATTATTGTAGCTGATAATAACTCTTTATTATAATTGCACCTGAGTAATTATCGAGGTCACAGACACATTGAGTGAGGCATTGTATGAACACAGGGAAGCTGCCCCTGTTTTAAACAGCTCACAATTAAATTAAACAAGATGTATGAAAATGACAGGAAGGAATAAAATTCACAAACTATGAATAGCATGGTTGCAGCAAATGTCAACCCATGACTGCTTTTCTCGGGGTGAATTGGAGACTATTAAGCATGGGCAGAGCACATGGAAAGAAGAATGGAGGCACCAGAAAAGGTAGCTCTGTCCACACACCTAAGACACTGTAAAGATGCCCCCTATGAAAATGACCTAAGAGGAACTACTCTTACGCTTTTTCATGAGAGGCTGTTTGGGCATGCCCAGCCTGGCATAGGCACAGTGCCCAATACACAAAGGGCTCTTACAGACTCCTTGGGCTACCCCCTTATACAAGAGCCTGTCATGCCTTCCAGCAGGTATAGAAAGGACAGGAAAATAATGAAGGGATGCATGGGAAGCATTCATGCCACCTGAATCTGCCATATCCTGCCTTCACTACAGTGTCCACTACCATACCATCTCCTTTCTCGGAGTCCAGGAGTGCCCCAAACAAAGGTGCAGTGCCCTTGAGCACAGAAGAGGTTAGGGTAAGTACTCCATATTTTTTGAGTTGTGTCTGTGGAAGGTCAGAAAGGTAATAAGCAACCCGAGGCACACTGTTCCAATAATGCTACTCCACCAAGGCTGTCCTTGAGAAAGTCAGCAAAAAGGGCCCAGCTGGAGCCATCTCCAGCATGCAGGGATGTTTATGGCATGGACAGGGACATTTCTAGTACGAGTCAAGTGCCAAGTTTGCATCTTGGCCAGGTTCCTGAAAGAAAATTTCCCAGACCAAACTTATGACCTTGAGAAGCCAAACCTATAACAAAACCATCAGATTGAATCTAATCCTTCCAGAGTAATGGGCTTTGCAGTGTCTGAGACACACCAGCTTCACATGGCAGGATTTTGAATCCTGTGTACTGCAAGGATCATTGTGCGACCTAAAAACCTCCAGTGTTATTCAGTTTTTATCTGGTTGTGAATGTTCTTATGCAGACTGGCTGCTCAGATACACAGGTGAGGTCAGGTCAGCAACTAAGCAGGCACTAACACCACCCTGTAGGGCAGCTGGCAGTAGGTGTGGCAGGTTCAAGTAATCATGCACCAGAAACGTGGATTGGGCCCCAAGCAAGTGAACATTATCTAGCTTCATAAACTAAGCAAAATTTAATTGCCTGGCAACATCAGTCACCATGACCAGCTGCTGGTATTAGAGCAGGAACGTTAGTGGTACAAATTTCAGTGGCCGAAAATCTATACAAAATGGAATGAACTTAGTTTGGGAGGAGGGGGCAGTGATGTACAAGGACTGGCCTTTCCAGCAGCTTTCCACATCTCACAATATGTGGCCGCAGCCTGATTCTGCTTCAAGCAAGTGCATGCACCTTTCCAAGAAACATTGTGCTGGGACCTGTTTGTGGAACATTGACTTCTACGTGCCTTGATTAATACACAGTCAAGTCTTAAGAAAAATATAAGCACAGGTTGTGCTAAGATGTGTATATTTTAAATTATTTATTTTTCACTTAATTTGTAAATCAAAGCACAACACTTTTGGCTTTTTGCCTCAGTAAATGAACAAACAATGCTTATTTTTTTTACACTGGACTAAAATACTGTTCTGAAGTGTAAAAATAGTTTTTGCTTGACAATAGTTAAACATGAAATTTATATTATTTTTCCATATCCTCAATAGAAGATTAATGTCATATAATAATAATATAAAAAATAATAACATCATCTCAGTTTTCAGATGTCTTTCTACAGTTTTAAAAAATAAATTATTTTTCTCAATCAAGATGACAAATATGGTTTCTTTGTGAATTTGGGACTTTGTTTAGTTGTCTTTTTATTGAGATGTTTAGTTTTAAGTGGCACTGAGTTTAGCATTACATATTCAACAGACATTTATTGGTTTTTTGAAAACTGCAATTCTTGGCATATTTTCTTCAATTAGATCAACTGTAAACACATGTTATGTGGGTGTGCAGTTATTTGGTTCATTTGTTAACATAGGTAATAAAATGTCAGTATTGCAATGCCTCTGTGTGCAGAGTATTCATGTCATTTCTTCCACTGGAACTTACTCATTAATCATGGTGACAGCTGATACTTTTTTCACTGACGTGAGATATACAATTGTTAAAAAGTTTGTTAGAAAGCTTAATATTGTCATTTATGATATCTGCAAAATAGAGAAAACTTTCATGGGAAAACTAATAGGACAAATATTGATACCAGTGGTAGATGTCTTTTGTCTCACAAGTAGTGACGTCCTTAAAAGGCACTAAGGGGTTAAATATGAAGACCACAGACTTTTAAATGTATAATGCATGTGTACTCAAGAAATTCTTCACACATAAACTCAAAATTATTTAACCGACACTAGATATCCTAAAGGGTGGGAAGGAGCAAAAGTTCTATTCCTAATAAGATGACATATGCATAGAGGCATGTAATAATTAATTTAACCAAATATGCTATGCCTTAGGAAAAAATAATTAGTATTAAAGTAGCAGCTGACATCTGAAGAAAGGGGTGAGGTTGAAATTGTGATCTGGTAAGGACATACCACCCTTGTGAAACAGGAGTAACACCATATCTGAAAACAGATAAAACTTCACAGCTCCCCAGTTGGACAGAAGGAAACAACCATAAAGGATAAACTATCAGACCAACTGAGTTTAGATTTCAGTTTGACAAGATCCTCTATATTAAATATGTTGTATAACAGCACTACAAGAAGAAGAATGATAAAACATTTGGAGCTGGTGATGTCCTCCAGCGACCTGAGGCGGATGAATACCAAGAAAAGCTTATGAAAAAAAGCTTAATGACTCTAAGAGAACAAAAGTAAACCATCGAAGGAAGCTTCAGGGTCAAATTTGGAAAAGTCCTGATTTCTGTATGAGAAGTTGAGAAAAAAAAAACAAAAGTAGCCTCTTTTCTATTTCAGTCAAGCTCCTGTCACAGATAAACTTGGCCACTCTAGAAACACTTCAGCCTTCCCAGGCTGCTTTTGTGCTAGTGTGACTATGCATTTGGGATCAGAATCAATTTCTTTGGACATTTATCACTAAATTCTAACTGTTAACAACTCTCCAGCTTGTATTTTCTTTATTTTAAATGTATCTTGAGGTATTGCTCTATGAGGAGTATTAGGAATGCCTGGGAAATTCAGTACCAGCTCATACTATACTTTCCATCAACAAAAGTGTGATCAGGAAGTTTCTGTTGGAGAAAAAACCGTTTTAATGCATCATGACCACAGGAGGAGAGAAAGTGCTTGATAAAGGAGCCAAGAACCCCATAAAATGCATACTCAGAAAACCCAGAAATTACAAGAATATGAGTTCTAGTGATCTGGCAAGGGAACTGATTTATTGCTATCAATTTCCTTTAGTTAAGACAATAGAAAGTCCCTTTGCAGATATCCCCTTCATTTTTTTTTTTTTTTTTATTTTTGCAGAGAAGATTTGTGGGTGCAAAGAGAGCTTTGGCAAGAGACTAAGGAGACACACATTTCCTATCAGTGAAACATATTATCTTACTGATGTTGCTAAAAGACTCAGAGTAGAGTTTTGTCCTTGAATGTATATGCCAATACTGTTTACTTTAATGGGAGTTACGTGCCATATTCCAGTGATCAACCTTGGCACTTGCAGAGAACTCCAGCTAGGAAACCAAATGCTTATTTCTTAGATGTGCTGCACTTGCTGTTGTTGGAGAGATGTAGACATCAGCAGAACATACTTTCCATTTTGCTTATTTTAGAAGTATAACTGCTCTAGGACAACTGCTTGAAGAAACCTCACCTCCTTTATTAAACTCTCTGAGCACCAGCTCTTACATCAAATCTCTATGAGCATCCTAGCATCTTTTTTTTTCTTTCAGAATGGTAGACTGACTTTCAGAACACACTCTTAGATTCCTAGCACAAATTCAGATGCACCATGTCCTTCAAACATGAAATTACAGGGAGAAGAATCAAATGGAAGGCTAATTAAAGTCTCTGAAATTAGTTCTGGATTAATCTTGAGGGTTTTTTTTTTTTGGTGAAAGCTCAAGGTCTCACCCTGGGCTATTTTGTCATTACAATTTTGGCTGCATCAATCCTTCTTTATTTTATATTGGTTTTAAACACCGAAAATCAAATATTTTTTTTGGTTTTATCAAATTCCACAGTCTATCAAGTTAATAATTTGTCATAGGATGTAGAACATGTATAGTCAAGTGGGAAGAGACTGGAAAGCAGGTACAACCAATTCATTTTTGAAGGAGAAAGCCATCATTCCCTGGAGATAGCATAGCAGGTATTTTGCAAGTGGAGGCATACTATTACTTAAATCCTCAAATACTTTGTCTATTGTCTTCAAAACTAGAACATGCATTAGCCCATATTAATTCAACCTCACTGTGACTCACAGCAGCATATCACTGTCCTTAATCTTTATAAATGGCTTTTGCACTCTGCACCATCAAAAAACTTTCTTTTTGCTGATCAATACAAAGTGTATTTGAAAAGAGCATTATCTGCCTTTGAAAAGCCTTCTGCACAATCAATGGTCTTCAGAAGCAGATGCTGATCAAGCAAGCATAGGCAACATTGTAGAAAGCTAGTAAATATTGATCCCAATTCAGAAAAGGAAATTGCCTTGTAGTTGCAGTGTCTGACTTCATTTGGCTCATAAGATTACTAAAGGTGTGATTGGCTGATCTGGTAAACACTATCGTGCATCATCACTGATCTCTCTGGTTTGTATGAACAACTTGCTTGTTTTCGCTGGTCACACTGTGTGATAAAACAACAGTTAAAAAAATTTCAAAACGCTGATTTTTGCTGTAGAAAAACATGACTAATACTAATTGTTCCCATGATTTCATAGTGCATTAAAGCAAGCAATACAAAAGCTCTGACACTGGTATGTTTTATGAATTTGTACTCCTTAACTAAAAAAACCCAAAGCATAATATTAAAAATAATGTTTGATCATTTTTATATATCAGAGAAACACCTGAACTCAATTGGTTTGGTAAAGTTACAGACTCAATTAATTTCTTTGTTTCCTAGGATTTTATTGACAGAACCTGGCATATATGAGAGCAGAAACAGTAGGCCTAGATCCAGCCAGTACTACTCCACCAGTGCAGACAGAAGGAAAGATGCAAAGGAACCTCAGCAGATGATCTAAAGGTCCATGCAATACATTACAATAAAACTTGAGTTATTCTAGATTTATGATGTTGTTTATAACAGAAATCTTGTTTAGTACTTCCAAATTGTGAGAGTCACATAATTAGCTGTCAGAAAAGTGCACTGATCGTCATTCTGTAAAAGATATTTTAGCTCACAGACCAGTATAAATCACAGGAGGTGACAGTCATATCCTGTGTCACTGAAGTCAATAGGACTTAATTGATATTCAGCAGCCTATCTGAGCATTCCTTCAGATTATTGTAGGAGAGGTTGTCCCTCACAAACAGATGGCAATAATATATTAATTACAGGTCTAAGATTCAGAAGGAAATAGACTAGCAGAGGTGCCACAAATATGTGGCAGTCAGCTTGCTTGCTCTGGAGTAAGAATCAGCCCACAATTCTCAGCAGTCAGAGGATGGGTCACTTATCTATCAGCCAGACATAATGCTGGACAATAAGTGACAGGACAATATTATGACACCATAAGCACTTTGTGACAAATAGCTATTCTTCATTGTGGATCCTTGCTGGAAGATTGGGATGGGACGGATGAAGTCTATGAAGAAAACAGATACACTTACTCAAAAATTTACTTTGGAGAATCAGGATGAGAAAAGCAATGGCCATTCTTCCTGTCCAGCCTGAGGCTAGGTAAATTCACTGGCCTTCACTGGCAAATCATCTTTATAAAAAGGCCCAAATGGACTTTTCACAGAACACATGTCTTCTACTGAACAGGAAAAATAAATTTGAAATTTAAAAACTACCTGCTGTATCACAGAAGTTTATGATAAAATATTTTACTTTTTATTTTTTAACAGATTTACAGAGATTAGTTACTAAAAATATGCAAAGTACTTTCATCTGTAGTCTCAAAGATATGTCACTACAAAGATAAAACAAACTTTTAGATTTTAATTAGTTTTAAGAACTTAAGAAAGTCTGAAATAAAATTCAAGACATACTTTGGCTCCAGAGTTTAGACCTATCTCAGTTGAAAGTAATAATTAATAAAATAATAATAATAATCCATAGGCTTTAAATCTAGTTCTTGAACAACTTAGAATTTCCTAGACTGAGAGCCTAATTTTCCACACAAATATAGTAATTAGATATGAAATGGCTCATGCACCATAATGCTGTCATATTCTGGTATTTGGTCTAAATCAGGAGGTAAATCAGGGGACAATCGTGTGGTTTTACAGCCACTATATATTTGGAGGGTGGGAAGAGTAGATTGGGCTGTCCAGATCATAGCTGAACAATGGATCTGAAATAGGGTTGTTTCTAGTATATATGTGGAGGACAGAATATGACAGAACAATATTTTTCACTGTCAGTTTGTGGGCTGTTAAGAAAAGTGCTTGGTTTGGGTTGACAAGTCATATGTGATAAATGGTGCATAGTTTTGTAGGACAGTATTTTCTCAGCAAGAAGTGAAGGCTTGTCTTATTTTAGAAATGAAGTGGAATGACTTTGTTTTTGCAAAATCATGGTTTGATGCCAAGGACTATGGGAGTAGTTGTAAAAATCCACATATATATATCCACCATAATGATGTCAACAACTTTTTAGCATTATTAGCATTATTTTGCAATAATGCTCAGAATCCTCATTGGAATGAAGACCACACTGTGGTCTACATTTGTTCCTGTTCAGCACAAAAACATAATGAAATTGGGTTCTTTTCCTCTGGAAAAGGCTATTCTTGCATTTTTGCTGCTGACTCAATATATTACAAATATATTACCAGAGAAAGTCCCATGTAACTGCTGTTGCCAACAACACACTAACATACATGGCTAAATTTATGTCTCCTCTGGCACCGGTACTCATGACTTACACAATACATGTGAAGGAGGCCCATCAGAGGGCTCTTAAACTATTTCAGAATACTAATCAGTCCCTACACACTACAGCTTTTATGCTGTTTACAGTAAGCTACAAAGGCAGAAGGAAGCTGCAAGTGTAAGCCTCAGCCAGGGCAGCAGTCCTTAGTCCTGTACCGATACCAACACCCAGCAAATGCAATTCTAAGATAATTACATCCTTGCTAACCACCAAGTATATGATGACACAAATCCCTAAAATAATAGCTGTTAGTGAAATATAAATCCTATTGCATGGAAACTACTGCTTCTCTGCAAGATCCCATCTTCCTAAGAGCACCATTCAGAAACCCATCAGTGAGCTCAGCATACTCAGAAGAGCTTGCACTGTGCAGGTCAGAGAGCATCTCCACCACATCCCAGCCCCTGGCTGTGCCAGGGTGGAGGCACAAGGCCAGGATTTTGACTTGTCAGTCCACAGAAACTGAAAAGAGCAAGTAACAGCAAAGGACACTGCAATATAAAAACTGAGAGACTGCATCAAATCCATGTATTGGAGTGGTGATTAAAAGATCAGTCACCAACAATGCAACTCAAATAAAGAGCAGCATGATAGCATGATGAAAACTGTAAGAAAAATAAAACAAAATAAAAAAAAAAAGCTAGGTAATTTTGTTATGCAATGTAATATGCCCATTTTACAGGTAACATCATATCTGCAAGATGCCCTGTACAAAGTAAAAAAAATGAAGTTTAGCACAGCAACTTTTTTGCATTAAACTGAGCAATGGAAGTTTGATCCCCTGACATAAACGACAAAATCCTCTAGGCTTTTGCAGCTTGGTGGAAGCAGCCAAATCTGCATTCAACTTGTTTTTCACATTTCCATCATTGTGCAGAATGAAGCCTTGTGGAGCCCAAGGGACATGTGTTTAGCTGCCATTCTGCACCACTTGTAGCATTTTAACTTCAAGCCTCTGGGAGAAAGCTGCATACCTATTACTATGGCTTTGGAGTTTAAATTGTTAGTTGATGTGTCCTGTTTATCAAATCCAAAAAGCAGTTTGTGCCTGAAAAATAGACCAGGGCTCTGCAAGCAGAGAAGGGTTTTGGCTGGTTGTTTTTTAAATAAAAGCCTAAAGAAGTGGCAGTCAAAAGTAAGTAATCAAGTATTTGTCCCTCTTTTCTGCCTCTGGGTTATTTTACACTTATATTGACTCATTGCTGACATTCTAATTTTGGCAAGGTACAGTGCTCACCTATCCGACCTTCTGTATGAAATATGCTTATGAGAGTAAAAAGGAGATGGGCTGACCCATTTTTCTTTCAGTGGAGTTTTTATTTCCATGTTTGGTCAATGCAAAATTAACCCAAAGTAACAAAACCCAAGCCTAGATTCCTTTTCCATACTCTCATATAAATCTCATTATACATAATCAAACACGATCAGCATTTTGCAAGTTCAAAGTACATTCTACTTTTCTCCACAGCTATTAACAAGGAAATACATATAAAACATAAAACTGTATTTAATTTTATATGCTTTTGCAGACAGGTGTTTTTCTGTAGGCTTGGATGGGTGTGTTGTTGATTTTCAATAATATATGTAATCTGCCATCCATCTATTTATTGTATATGTGGTAAAAGAAATAGTAACTGACTTACAGTGCAAAGACAGTCAATATACTATTTAAATGTAAAGAATAGCCTTCATAACTGAAAGTATTAACTTTTTTTCAGTTTGTTTTAAAACACTACTTCTTAAAAAGAAGTCTGTTGTTATGAATGAGCTTATGTTGGCCAGCTAGACTATTATCTGGGGAACAAATGTTTCCTTGTGAACATGAGACAACTTGCAACTTTTATTATTGTATTTCAAACAATGGAAAGTAATAGTAAAATTGCTGCAATAAACTAAAAGAAAATCTTGATAGGCAAGTCTGTTATGCCATAAGTATTCCCCTCGCTGTTCCCTCACTGGTGCCAAAAGCATGTCACTCAGGTAATTTGTTTTAGACCCTTAACAAGACTTAGAAGCAATTATTATGAAACACTGACACAACAGATCTCACCAACAATTGAAGTTTGACAGCTTGTGAGAAAAGTCTCATGTTTATGTCATTGGAGAGGTGATCCTTGTATGACCTCCTTTTTCACTGCTGTGAATGATAAACTATCGCTTTCCAGTGGTTCACTCTAGCTGAAGGCCCAGTGTACTGTACTTGTAAAGGAAATTTTCAGTTGGTTCTCTGAATCAAATGAAGCTGGAAACTCCTTTGGTCCCTTTGACTGATCTAGTTTAGGCTTTATGATATGCTCTAACTGTGTAAGGAGCTAAAAACCTAAATATATCCACACCGTGCGTTTGTAAAGGACTGCAGAACAAACATCAATAGAGATATATGTGTGGGGCTAACACACCTACACTTACTGACTGAAAATAGCTTCACATTTGCTTTTCTAAGGAAACTTAAACAACTTGCATGTGAGACAAGGCGAGAAATTGCAATATATTTATTTGCCTTGTTTCAGAGTAGAGGTTGTTTCAGAGTAGAGGTTGGAGGGATTATTTAATGGTTTATGTTCATTCCAGAATCTGCAAGCACCAAATCAGGTACTCTTAATCCACATTTCAGAGGCAAGTGGAAGATGATGTGGTAGGCAGGTCTATATTCATGCTGCAAGTGCTCCTCAAAACTCACCTGAATCAGTTGGAGTTGCCGTGGAGCTGTGGAATAGAAATAATTTTCAGGCAGTGAGTTTAGACCTCCCTGCACTCCTGCATTTAGTCTGAACAGCACAAGACAAAATCTATATTTTTTTCTTTGCTGTTAGTAGCTTTCCTATTGAAGATAATTTCCTAGAAAAAAATTAAAATATTAATAATAAAAAAACCAACACCAAACCTGCAAATCAACACCACACCCCCCAAACAAACAAACAATCCACCAGCTTTATGACAGTTTTATTTCCTTGGTTTCTTTGTTCTAAATAAATAATTATAATGAATGGCCATATTTTTGTTCTAAATATTAGCTGAAGCTAGTTGGAGAGGGTAGAACCTTAACCTGGACACATATAATGAGACTAGCTTAATATATTAATTGGGTAGAAGTTGCAGCTGGTAAGTTAGGTTAAGAATCCTGTGATTACAGAACACATTGACTGCATTTCGCCACACCCTTAAAATGTGCTTAATCTAACTTGAGTTACATCCCAGCTGAGAGGAAACCCAACCAATACATCACTCTTAGGTTGTCTCTGCCAGACCTAAGGTGAGCTTGGCCTGCACGACACTCAGAGTCAGGACTCTCAGAGGTGGGATGGAGCAGGTAAGTGAAGGATTTCAGGTATGTTCCAGAAACCCATTGGTATTTTCTGATCTTGCTGTGACACCTGCAGATTCAGTCATGGTTTTAAATCAAAGTATAATTCTGTGATACTTATCTCTTGGAACAATATGCTTACAGTGTGCTTAATTCAATTGCTCTTGTTCACCCTGGAAAACTAAACACACATGCTGACTGTACACCCAAAACTCTAACACAAATCTTACTAAACTTTGGGCCATCTGCTAACCAGAGAGGCCTGAACTTTTGGAATTACATTCTGTTTCTCCTTTTGTTTATAAATATAAAAAATTATGTATACAAAGTCCTGCTAATTGTGTCAGAGAAGAAAGGGTAAAAGCACAAGCAAACTTAGCTTGAATCATGGTTATCTAATAATCTGGGAAATAATAGTATATGCCTTCTGCATCAGGAAGTTTCCAAATCTTTGACTTTCCAAGACTTTTGAAGAGTTGACAGAATAGCAAAGTGGTAATTTTGGTAAACTGGTAAATAGCAAACTATTGTAATTTTAACAAAAATATATATTGTACTTTAGTGACAGCCTGACACATTTCAGTAGCATGTCGAAATAATAAAACCAGTGTCAGGAACATGAGTACTCTGCCTCGCAATTATTTTAGACTTTTAAGACACTAATGTAGTTTCACTGGTGAATTCCATGTTGGGAATGTAGCCTTCTGCTAACCCGGGGTCTTGGCACTCTTATTACTACAGTTTAACATCTCAAAGGTCTGTAACAGAGATTCTTCTCCAGTCTCTCAAAAAAAGCTTCAAACATAGGTGTTGGGATATCCCCACAACATTGGCATACGGGTCCATAGCTATGTTGTTAAAAGGGACTGAGCATGATTCTTTAGGTGCATGTAACTAAAATGTTAGGATCTACAAATCCATACAGGCCTGATCCCTCCACATTTCTGCTTACACTCCATGATGAATCTTTGATCAGTGCCCCTCCATATATCTTCTTCCCTCCTCCCAGTATTATTTATCTTTATTTTATTTATTGCCATTGAAACCAGCAATCTCAAGGATATGAGGTGTTTAATGTCTTACTCATTACTGCAAAACAAATGCAGGTTTGTGTGAATCACCGTCATTAGCAGAAATGAGAGCACTCCTAATTGCAAACAATTACTCAACAAGTGTTGCTCTTCCCCAAGAAACCTATTAAATGCTCACAGTGGAGCACCTGGCAGCCTTCTGAGAGTTCAGTTTCCTGTGCAAATGGAAACTGCCACGGAATTCGGTGAATTCTATTCAGTTGGTTTAGATAGGTGGGTAGGACTCATTTAGATGTCTCTAGAAATACGAGATTTGTGTTGTGCCACAAATGACACAACTTATCAGACTTACCTGCATTCTTATCCCACTTATCCCAAGTGACTATACATTTAGTTGGTTGGAGGTGTGTGTGTTTTGTTTTCTTTATTTTTGGGTAGGTTGTTTGTTTTTTTGGAGTTTGGGTTTTTTTTTGGTTAATTGGGTTTTTAACAACAACAAAAGAAACAAAAAACCCCAGCAATCTATCTTCTGGTTCTTAAAGATCTCTCTCCAGAAGTGATAATATTGACATGTTCTAGCCATGATGCCCTATGGACAAACAAAGCACCTTGGTTTTCCAGGGGCATTAGCAATCACATCTTTTATCAATAATTTAACCTGAAACAGCTCAGGTTTCTGTGCAATTTATGATTGCCCCCTTGATCTCAGGTATTTCACATCTCGAAAACTGCATAATAGTATCACACCTAAAAACCAAAAAGTTTTGTTTTCTATTTTTGTATCCCCCTAAGGATACAAGTCATAAGAGCAGACTTTCACCCTCAAGGTTATAGCAACAGTTGTATTCTTCTCGTGCAGCACCTCAACCAGGTGATGGACACAGCAAAGCTTCTGCCATTTATGAGTTAATGTAGCTCGTGTGTGTGTGTCTGTGTGTGTGCATGCACTAATTATAGATCACAGCATGCACTAGGATGCTAAGGAAGTTCAAAGAGAATATTAGATCCCTGACTCCAGCAGATGAACAGCTCTGGGGTATAAGAAAAAATGTGTGAGCAAATCACACAAGCTACCTGAGCAGCTAGAAACAAACCTGGAACCCTGCAGGCTATTGCTGGATTTGTAAAATTGACAATAGCCTCTGCAGCTTGTAATTTAGTCTTGTTTTTCATTATTATTAAGATTATTGTTTCAGTTTACTGAGCTCATGAAAATGTAAGTAGAGAAGAATGCAGGGATTCTCTGCCAGTATTTATGCTATAAAATATTAACCTGTTGACGCTTTGCATTAAAATGGATTCATTTTTAGAGAAAGCATAATAGTTCTATCATCTTTATGTAAGCATTATACACTATTTTGAAGTACCTTGGAACTGCTCCTTGAGTTCTGCATTTCTAAACTCAGTTTATACAATATTTAGAATACATTTAACACACACAACCCTTGTTGTTTGAAGACCACCAGATCGGCCATAGAGCTGGTGGCTGCAATGTTGCCTTACAGCTGTTTGGGCAGATCTGGGCAGGACAGGTTAGGAATACCCAGTGAAGGGTTCTTCCACGCCTCTAATGTAAGCCATAGATTTTAAGGACAAAAGCATTCATTTTGCTGTACCACCCAGTTAATTTTAAAGAATTTCACACAGTCAATAATGGGATAGAGAGCTTCATTCCCCAGTAGGGCAACCAATATCAGGCAAAACTGACCTCCTGACTAATAACAAGCCTGCCTTTTATCTTGTTTTCACTGTAGGCAGCCCAACAGCTTGGAGAAACATCTTCCAGAAAGACATCCAGTCCTGAACTGAAGACACCATGAGAAGGAAAAGCCACCACTCCAATAATCTGTTTCAAGGGCTTCTCAGACCTACTGTGAAATTGTGCACTTGATTTCTCAGATGACTCTGCCTTGCCTCAGCCTCCAGTCATTGGTTCTAATTATGTCTCTCTCTACTAGATTAAAGAGCCTTTAGTATCTTACACTATCTCTCCTGACATTACTTTTACAGTGAGATCAAACCACCTCTAACATTCTTAATACAATAAGGAGAATGATCTTTAATGTTCTTGTAGTAAAATGTCTCCTCCTGGGCCTCAAATAATTGCTGTGGGTCTTCAATTCGGGGCACCTTTTAAGATAAGGATATTAGAACTGATTGCATTGATATACCTATATATTTATTCACTACTTCTCTCTTAACATATTGAAGGAGCATATTTTTGGGGTTTTGCCTCAGTTTTGCCATTCAAACACTCCACTGTCTGGATCAGTTGCTTCTCAGGATGCAACTCCCCCTACTGCAGCTAAACACTGTGCTCCTTGATATGTGATTCTGTTTGTTACTGTCTCCCACGCCTCATGGATGCATCTTTTTCACTCATGCATCCAGACTTGATTACCTAGACTCAGCACTGGTAAGGTCTCTGTTAACCCCCACCAGATTTTTTCAGCTGCAGTTCTGTATGTACTTTCAGATCAAAGTCTTGAGGCTAGACCTGGAATCCTTTCTAGATACAGGTCACTCAACAACGATCTCCCACTGACATTTTTTGACTTTTGAAGTCTGTGTTAGTTATATCCATGTTACACACACACCAGAGAGGAGCACTGCCAAAATATGACAAGTCCATGTAGTATGGCACAGCACCAAGCAAAACCTCTGTTACTGTAGATGTCCTGTTGTGGCCCCTAGTCATCACTACTATGTATTACTCTCCTGAGCAGCACACATATCACTCCTTGTTTTCCCACATAGCGCTTCATTGAAGCTACTTCTCAAGAGGGTATAGCTGCCTATTCTCACAGAATCACAGAAGCTTTAGGATTTGAAAGGACTTGTGGAGATCATCTAGTTCAACACCACTTCACAAAGCTAGGTCAGCTAAAACAGGATACTGACCAGCTTCATTTTTCAGAATATCCAAGGATGGGGATTTCCAAAACCTCTCTGGTCAGTCTGGTCAAATGAACAATCCCCATTACAGTGATTTTTTTTCCGTATTAAATTTAAGTTGAATTTTCTACTTTCTTTCTGTTTCAGTTTGTGCCTATCACCTCTCAGCTTTTAGTGGATACCATTGAGAAGAGGCTGACTCTATTTTCTTTGCTCCTTTCTATCACACATTAGTAAGATTTGCTTCTGAACCTTCCCTTCCCTAGCCTAAGTGATCCCCATCTCTCTTAGCCTCTCATATGTCAGAGGCTACAATCTCTTCAGCATCTTTGCAACCCTTCATTGGCCTTGCTCCTGCATGTCCAAGTCTCCCTTTCACTGGACATCCAAGACTTGGACACAAAATTCCAGATGTGCTCTCAGCATGGCTGAGGAGAAGAATGACCCCCTCTTAACCTGCTGGTGAAACTCTAATGCAGGATGACTACTGCTGGCTGTCTGCCACAAGGGCAAATTTGTGGCACATATTCTACTTGGTGTCCACTAGGAGCCTTGCAGCCTTTTCTGCAAAGCTGCTGTCCAGTCATTCAGACCCCAGCCTATTCATGGGGGTGCCTTTCATTCCACCCCAGGGTAGTGCTTGGAATTTATCTTCTTTCATTCATGGCAGAGATTCCCACTGGCCCACTTCAGCAACCTCTCAAGATCCCATTTAATGGCAGTGCAGCCACCTGGTGTATCAATTGCTTTTCATGTGTAAATCTGCCAAGGGTGCACTCCATCCCATCATCCTGGTTATTAGTGACTAAGTTGTACAGTACTGGCTTTATTAGCAACTTCTGGAATAAAGAACTAGAGATGAGACTCCAGCTGGCCTTAATGCATGTGACCCCCACCCATCCACCTTTTATCAGTTGTCCTTTTATCTCACTGTTCTGTATCACACCATCAATGAAGAAGTCAGAGATGGCAACACCAGAAGCTTCACTGCCTTTCTTTCTTTCTTTCTGCCAAGCCAATCATTTAGTTACAGAAGGCCATTGTGTTCACCAAACATGATTTCAAAGCTAGACTGACTATGCCCAATCACATCTTGTCCTTACGTCCAGAAATATTTTCCAGAATTATTTCTGCATCATATTACACACAATCAGCAAGGCTGACTGGTCTGTAGTTCTCTATAATCTCCTTCTTGCCATTCTTGAAGATAAGGATGACATTTGCTTTCTTTCAGTTGTCAGGGAACTCCCCAAAAGCCTACAGCTTCTCAAAGATAACCAAAAGCAGTCTCATGATAATATCAGACAGCTCCCTCAGCATTTGTGGAAGTATCCTATTGGGTCCCACAGGTTTGTTTATGCCCAGTTTATTTAGTATACTTAAGTTGATCCTTCATAAAGGGTAAGGTTTTCTTTCTCTAGACTCTCCCCAGTGTCCTCAGGGGCCTGGGATTCCTGAAGGCTAATTTTATCAGTAAAGGAGTGAGGCAAGAATGGTATTCAGTACCTTGATCTTCTCCATGCCCTTGATTACAAAGATCACTGGAAGAAACAACTACAGCTCTCATAAGGGCAAGAAGCTTACTGTCTCTTTTTCCTTGATTCACCAACCAACCAAATATAGGGCTTGACTTTCATAAACCAGACTGTGCAACAGGCAAGAAATTATGGCAAAATAAAGAAAATTATTTGTAATTTAAAATGGCAAGTATTATTTTAGTTCTTCTGATAGTTCGTAATGTTCTTAAAATATAAGAAAAATGAAAATGGGGAATAGCAGAAAAAAAATTAGACCAGAATTAGATAAACAAATTACAGTATTCGGGATACAGTGCTCTGTATTAGAAACCATCCCTAAGCTGAAATATGATCAGCAGAGTAGCAGCATGGCTATGATAACATAAACATTTTTAAAATTAAATATATATTAGAAATATAGAATAGTGTTTTGTATTTCCTTTCTTGAACTATTAATACAAGTAGACCCTCACAAGAAAGCATGATGATTTGAGTCTTAGAAATTAAAGCAATTTTGAGTAACCCATACTGAAAATGCTGACATCACAAAAGGAGCATCAGAATCACCATACTGATTAGCCAGTTGGTAATAAATATTTTCTCCAACTAAGAGGAGTAGTGGGCACTTGGCAGAAGTTAAGAAAGGCTGGACAGTTTCTAACATGAGTGGAATTGTGTTTCTTGAGTGTATTCACTGTTTTTTATATTCTCTGGTTAAAGAGTCCATAATATTCTTTTCCATATAGGTAGTTTAAATCTGCTTTCTGAGATCTTCTTTAAGAGCCCTGAAAACATTGTACTGAAATGCTGGAAGCTGCTCCCCATCCAACCCTCTCCCAGTTACTATCAATTTTATCAATACTCACCATTATCCATTTCAGCTGCCACCCCTTGAAGCTTAAAGGAATAGTGTCTACTAAAGGTAAGTTTCTCCATTCCTCTGGCAAAGGAGCAAAGTTGCTCCATTCCCCTTCGCTGTAACAGAGACCAAAAATATGGCAAAACTCAAAAGGAAGATATTCTCATGGAAAAGATGCACATCCTGATTTCTATTACATAATCTAAGCAGAATGAAACAAAACACAAAGTTTTCAGCATGGGTTCAGGTGTATTCAACTTTTTCCATTTTGTCTTCTGTCTTTTTGCCTTGATTTATTAATTTTTCAAATAAATGAGTCCATTTGACTGAGTTCCCCAATACCCTGGCATGCACATACAGTTGCTGGGAGAAGGGCATTGTCTTTTAAGTCCACCTAAAAGAGTAACGTCTGGCTCTAATTCACTATTCTCCCATGAAGGCCATGGGGAGGATTACATTTCTTTCTTCCCTATTCCCTCTTTCCTAGCTAATGTCTGCTGCTGTCACACACTGCTGATAGCAGCAGAGCGAGATGGGTAAACCAGATCAAAGAGAAATGTCAGCTCCAATTTTTGTCCATAGGATTGCAAAGTAACAAGGAGTTAAACAGTCATGCCATTTTTCAGCATTTACATTTCATAGCTGGTACTTTTTTGCCAAACATCTCACATTAAACAGCTTCCTAGTAAGTAAAAACCAAATTTCTTACCCTCCATAGTGTCACTGAGTTCAAAAGGGTCTGAAAAAAGGTAGCACAAGGCTGAATTTGGCTCTGTGCTTCAGAACTGACAACCTGGTGTAGCAGCCTGCAGCAGCAGCATATACAGGAAGAATTTCTTTCCCTCTGTGGATTGCTATTGCGATCCTTGACTCAGCCTTTGCACTGATTTTCTCTGGAAATCAAATGGGAATTTACCGTATGGAACCAATGCAGAATATGCAGCTGCGATTTTCAGGTTAGATAACTGAATATAATCAAAGAAGGGAGTTTTGCCTTTCCCTACAGCCAAATCTGCATTCAGCAGTGGAAAGGCTGTCCTAGTTGCAGAATACACTGTAAAAAAATAGAATCTCTCATCACAGCATTAAAAATGTTACTTGATATTCACACACTGAATAACTTCAAAAGAAACCGTAAAGAAATAAAAACAATCTCAGCACCTACAGTATTTAATGGCAGTGGTACTCGACCTTTGGAATTCATTCTTCAGAGGCCTATATAGAGCTTTTATCATGGGTCTGAGTGAGAAATCGTATGACATGCTGGCTCAGTTCTGTTTCTTTTCAGCTATTCTGCAAACTTGTTGGATGATATCTTTCACCATTTCCTTCCATTTACGTATGTAAAGTTTCTTTTTTCCTCCTTGTAAAAACATACAACCTACACAATCAATTACTTTGCCCTAAGACACAAATTGCACAGTGCCTTCAGGATTTCCTTAACTGTTTTTGATGAATGCATTCATTCATAATTTTTCATAAAATGGTCACACGCGGTTTTGTATTTTTGACTTGTGTGCCTCTTGTGATTTTAAATGGCTCTTCAATTGTTAAAGGTCGAGTGCCATTGCTCCAAGGGGCTTTTTTTCATCGCGGTGCACGAAGAGTTATGCACGTCAATCTTTAATCAAGATGAAATTCCACCAAATGCTTTCTGCCCACAAGCTCAATGCAAAGCAAGGGAAAAAGTTACAATATAATAGAAGTTGCAAGTTTAAAAAAAAATCTATTTTGGTATGTTTTCATCTAGTAAATCATTAATAACTTCACGATTCATTCTGAATTATTTTCTTCTCTGAAGCCAATGTCATTAACATGAGTAGTTCCTAGAGAAAAGCCTGTCAAAAAAAAAAAAAATTTTATCACGAGGCAACTGCTTTTAATAAATAAGATTTGAATGTTCTTTATCGCAGCTTCTGAGGAAAAATTAAAAATGAAATTATGCACATGGGGATCAATTCTAACTTTGAGGGAAAAAAAAATCAAACTACAGATAAAATTCTGGGATGTAATAAAAACCATGCATTTGAAAGCAGCATTTCTCCCACACAAAACCAATAAAAAAACAGACTCCTGATCCAACTGAGACTGTGGCAATATATGCTAATGCATAGAACATCCCATGGAACTGTCACAGGTAACATGTACATGCAAAAGCCTAGTTCATACTGCAGCAGTCCTGTTGATTCAAACAGACAGACCTGAGAACTCCATCCTTCTTTTCATTCTTTGCCTTATTCTCATGTCTATAAATGGATCAAATTTCTTATTTACCTTGGAACGGAAAAAAAAAATCTGTAATGGATTTGCAATCATGAAGAAAAAAAAAATTAAATTCCAGTGGTTTTGAATAGTTTTGAAAACCCAAAGAAACAGAGAATATAGTGATTTGGTTTTTATTTTACTGATTTGATATCTGGTTTTTTTTTTATACAAATGACCACAGCAAACATGTTTGTTTTCTAGTGTATGAAAATATGCTCTATTAAAACAGATGAGGCTTTTTGAAAGTATTTATTAAAGAAGAGAATACAGGAAGTTTTTGAAAAAAGAAAAATAAGAAAAAATGTGTTGAAGTACAGGGGGAATTTTATTTGGACTATTCACCTAGGTTTTGGTCTGATCAGGTTTGTGAAATTCCATTTTCTGTGAGAGAGATAACAGAGCATTTAATGTAAAAGTTTCTGAGGCCTCGCTTAATGTTAAAGTAAGATCCCCCTTGTTCTGATAGCCAAAAACTGTGGGGCTTTTTTACTTAATTTTTCAACAGGAACGTTGGAGAAACTGAAGGCACTACAGATTTGCAGAGATGACTCTTCCACCTTTGCTTACCTACAAAAAACTAATTTCTGGCAGCTTTTCTGAATTCATCATTTTGTTTTGGAATAAAGTTACTAATAACAGTGAGGAGAAATTGACTGGGTTTTTGTTAGGGTTTTTTTTCCCTCCTTTTTCCAAGTAGAGTGGATTGATACATGTTATGAAATTCACTTACTTCAGAGAAAGAATTACACTTTAGACCATAGCAAATATTAAAGTCAGCACAGTGCAAACAATCTTTTTTTAGACTGAAAATATTTAAGAAAATTACCATGATATGCCATCATAAGATTATCAGTTTTGTTAAATACGTTTAATTGGGGAAGTCTTCCTTATATAATGTTTCTTAATCTTCTTCCTAAATATTTGACATTATATCATGCAATACAAGTATTGAATTAATTTTCTCCCCTGATGCTCTTGCACTTCTGTGGGAACAAAATGATTTTTTTCAAGTGCCTCACACAGCTTCCGTTGGCTTTAGTTCCCTTTAAACGTTGCCAACTCAGGCTGCATAGATTTGGATCTTCCCTTTTGTACCTGTTATTTTCAGGCTTAACCCTAATTTCAGTGTTACAAAATTCAGAGCTATAAATAATCAGTTCGTACTTTTAACTGCCGAGGAGCTCTGTTAATCCTTTGAGAGCCACATCTTTACGTGCCCAAACACTTCTTCAGTACTTTATTTCCTCTTGTCAAGCTGTGATACCCAACGCACAAAACACGCATGCAAGAACAAGCAATAAATACCAGTTTGCTAAATCTCTCCCCCTCTCCCTCTGGTGAGAAATGCATGTGTGTCCCGACTGGACGTACATGTGTTTTCCCATGTGAGAATCCCCTCTCTGACAATAAACAATCCATGTTTGTCACTGCCATTGAACTGACTAATCCAGGCAGTATAGAAAGCGACTTATATATGACAAAACAATGGGACTAATTTGAGTGACAATCACTTAAGCGGAGCGGGCTCCTCAGCGGCACTAAGGCAGCGCGGGGCTCCAAACTGAAATGTACCACTGCTTAAAAACACAGAAACAGCAACAGAAACACACAACTGGAAAAAAATCAAAAACAATAAAAATAGATAGAAGGGTAGACATTTTTCATAGGATTGCCCAGATAAAATACTAGCTGAAATTATAATGATAAACAAAATTCTCATTAAAAGTGCTTTCTCATTATATATATTTACATATGTATACACACACACATCTACATCTATACACACATTACTTTTTTTTCCTTTTTCTTTTAGTTTCCTTTTTTTTTTCCCCTTTTTTATTTTATTTTTATTTTATTCCTCTTGTACGGCCTTGATCACTTTTTCCTGGGGAAGAAACTAGTTTGCCACTCCTTTTCGGGCCGGGTCCCCCTTTCCCGCACCCCGCTGAAGCGACCCTCGCCGTGCCCCTGCGGCGGGCGGGGGGCTCGGGTCGGACAGAGCCGCGGGCGTGTGCAGCGGCTCGCTCCTCTCTGAGGTCTCACTTACACCTTCGGGTTTAGGACGGCGACTGATGCCGGCGCGACCCGTGCCGGAGCGCTGGCCGCTGCCAGGGCCGGCCCGGGGGTCGCCGGGCTCCGCGGGGCGATGGAGGCCGGCTCCGGGCGGGGGCTGCCCTGAGGGGACGGCGCGGCTTCAGTGGAGCTCTTGCACCCCCTACAGGCCGCCCGCGGTGCAGCGAGCGAGGGGCGGCCATGGCCACGGCGGGGACAGCGGCACCGCGCCGACCCCACGGAGGAAAAAAAAAAAGAAAAAAACCCTTCAGTGGCATTTCCTCCGGCCTTTCCTGTCGTCCCGGGCAAGCACTGCGAGCTTTTACCCTTGTTCTAAATTGATTGCCGGACAGCGGAGGATTCTTGAGGAAGAGGGGCACAGAGGGAGGAGAAACTTCTGGGCGGCAGAGCCCGTGCTGAGAGGAGCTAGGAAATAAATAGGAGAAGGTCGTTCGCAGTTTATTAAATAAGTAAGTAAGTAAGTAAGTAAATAAATAAATAAATAAATGAAACCTTCCAGTTTCCAAGCCAATGGGGAAAAAAAAAAAAAAACAAAAGCAATTAAAAAAAAAAACACCAAAAAAACAAACAATTTAAAAAACCAAATAAAAATAATTAAAAAAAAAAAAAAAAAAAAAAAAAAAAAAAAAAAAAAACCACAAAAACTGGTCAGCCTGACACAGGGCCTATGTGGAAAAAAACACAGGCTGGGAGATGCCCGATTCCTAAACAGGCATAACAGGCATTTCAACAGAGCAATGATCTCAAAAAGGCTAAGAAGGCTAGTAGAAGCAATTCCCATTCTTCCAGCGAATCTAAAAAGAAGGTGTCTACAGATGGGGTACATCTGAAAAGAAACTGAGTGTCCCATCTGAGGGCGAGCTGGCTGTAACCTGAGCCATCTCTCCCATACATACATATCCATCCCGGGTACTCAGTCGCTCATCCCTGCTGGGTACCCCTGGGGCTTGCAATAGGCACCAATGCCAGGGAGCAGGACAGACACATCGGCTTGAAATCAGCTCCAACTGAGCAGCCTCTTTGCAGGTATCTTAAAGCCATTACGTCTGTATAAAAATTGTGTTTGAAACGTTTTGTAGCCTCAGTTGCACCGCATAAATCTTGTTTGACTCAGCTGCAGTCAAGTTACTGGAGAGTGACATGGATTAGAGTACTGTAGAGGAAAAAACATAAAAATAAAAGAGGCAGAGGGAAGGCCTCCAAAGGGAAAGTTCACTGTGTGGGCTAGTATCCATTTTTTTAGGCAAGAGTGTTAAGTGTGACTTTATTGATTTTACTCATCACGCCCCATCCCTCACCTGAACAGTAGTCTTTCTACCATTTTTATTATACATATATCCATTACATATGGGGATATAATTCATACCAGAATCCTAATTTTATATGGCAAATTAACAAAGTTAGTATTAGTTTTGAAAGCTCAGAACAAATTATTGATCCTGTCTCTTCAAATCCACAGGATTCCTATCTGTCAGGTTTTGCAGAACATGAAAGGAAACATAAGATATCCCTTGTACTCACTTGTATCTTGAGGTGGAGTGGCTTTTTTGCTTCATGATGATGTAGGGAGACTGAGAACTACCAAAACACCTTTCCTGCTGAGACAGCTGTAGGGGAGATCGTCCACACTCCGAAAATTCATTTTGACTGATACAAACCAAGCAGTGAGAAAAATCATAAAAGTACCCCATCTTCTCCATATAGTCGCAAAGACTGGACTTCATGTATCAACAGGTGAAGGTGGGTTTTTTTTTAATTAAATGGCTCTATATGCAGGGGGTTTAGTTAAAGTAATAAATAGCATCCATCTTCTCATTAAAAAAACTCAGAATTGAAAATACTACCATATCTTATCCCTGGCTTACTGGTACACAAAAATGTGTGAAGGATTCCTTCCCTCAATTACATCTCCTCAAGATAACATTTCTTAATTAACACCTTAATTAGCACTGAGAGGGTATGGCCTGTAGTTTATTGGATCTATTTCACTCTCCAAGCAGCTGCATTGCTTTTAATCAGCAGTGATATTTCCCAGAAAGCAGAAACAACACTCCTGTTCTAAATATGCTGCAATATGTTTCGTCATTTATCTCCCTGTCCACCAAAGGGAATCCTGCAGAAAGACATGCTTTATACCTGGGCTTTTGCTCTTCTCTGAATACCTGGAGTTTACGTTTTTTTTCCTGACTGGCCATAAGAAATTAATATCAATAGCAAAGGCTTGGGCAAGTGAAAAGTCTAACCTCAGTTTTGCTTCCTATCCAAAGGTCGTAGGAACTTGGGGTATTCAGGTAGTGAGTGATAGGGTGTTTACATGCTCAGGTGAAGGCAAGATCTGTTCAGTAACCTCATTAAAAATAACTGAGAAAGTATGTAAATTAATTGTGCAACACAGCTTGTCTTTTAACTTCTGCCTATCTCCAATTTAAGCTGAAGACACAACAATAACATTTTGGTGTTGCCTGTATGAGCAAGTTGGTTTTACAATTTGGCCTGACCAGCACAGAGAACAGGGAGCTGCTACTCTCAGCTAAGCAACATCTGCTCCACGCTTGCAAAAGCAGGATATGCCTCCATGCTGCTAGGTTTGACAGGCTATGCTGGTTCTTACATTACAAGTGAAGTAGGTTGCTGTTGGCAGGGTGGCCATTTTCAGCAGAACAAATTACAGTCTGCGTCTGAAACACAGCTCTTCTGAAATCAACCAGTTTCAACGGGAACAGAACTGAGCTCTATTCCTGCTGGTATTTCAATGTGATGACAGTCCCTAATTTTCCCAACCACTAGAGCACTAAGCATGTGCCCTGGTAATTGTCTACTTTTGCAGCCAAAAACCCCACAAAGTCAGCACGAGATATGCATAGACAGCATACAAGAGAGTAGCAGACAGAGGAACCTGAGAAGTCCTGAAAACAGTAAGAGCCTAAAAACACTAAATTAATTTTAAAAATGCTCAACATACTACCTTTTTCTGGAGCTTTCCCAGACAAAGTGCCTAGTAACTCACTGTCGATAAAGCACTGACAGGTTTTAAAATCTATCCAATCTTTTATGACAAAAGTTTAATTTATATTTTGATATTATGTTTCAGTATCATTCTTCTTTCACTTTGGTTTACACCACTTTCATTCAGTTAGCAACTGTCCTGACTAAATCAGCGTAAATGACAGAAACCAGGTAACAATTTATAAGGCTGAGTTACTAATCCCATAGGAGTCTTACTTCAGCTGCCGTGCTGAGAAATTACCTCTCAATAGACCCACATCAGAAATACTGAAAATGTGACAGAAAACACCAAGCAAGAAGGCAGAAAAGAACATTTGAAAGGAACGTGTACTGCTAGGATTTCTGGAACTTTAATAGCTTTCCACCTCAATTTTGGCCATCGTGAACTCAAGCTAAGAGAAAAAATATATCTTTTTAATGAGTTTTACAACATGCAAGTTGCTTTATAATATATTACATAATGATGTAAGTGCCATAAAGAAGGCTGTGTGCTGCTCTGTAAAATGTATTAGATCATCAATATTTCTAGTTTCGTACTGAGGAATTAGAAATAATGATGAAGATTAGAGTTACAAGAATTAAAAAAATCCTTTGAATTGAACCATTCAGCCATCCCCAGGGAAATACCAAGGAATTTGTAGGCTGAGAAAATAGGTAAGTTTATAGGTTCTCCTTAGGTGGAAGAAGTCATGTTAACATCATAAGTTTTATACAAACTTTCCATATGCTGTAGTACCCTCTCTGCTTACCCCCAGGTTTCATTCCCTTGCACCCTTATTGTGTAGCTCAGTTGGAAGCAGATTTATTAAAAATGATCCATCAACTTTTATACAGAAGGAGGTCAAATATCTTCCAGTAGCGTGATTCAAAACAGGAATATCAGCTTAATCCTCTTGCAAATGACAGGCCAGGAGAGTTTACATCGCTAAGAACAGAGGCAAAGGAAGTTTGAAAAAGATTAATCCTTCCACTTAGATGCCATGTTTTCTTGAACTCACCTCCACTCTGTCTCACTTCTGCAGATGTTCTGTATTCCTGGAGAGGAATGCAGACACCTGGAGATGTCTTCCTTCCAAATATCTTTTTTCTTGTTTTTTTCTTTGCTCAGGCATGTGTTGTCAACTTTTAAAATACCTCTACAATTGCTATGCACATTAGGTAATCAACAAGCTAGAAAGGGATCTTTACTGAATGGGTCTAGAAAGTGCTCTTGTGTAGTTTTTTGACAGTTTGATTAGAGTAGTTCAGTATTTAGCTGTTTCTGAAAGGCTAGCTTGGCACATAAGTGCCCAAATGCAGCTTCAAATCTGACACTGAGCAAGCTAAATCATGCTGGCTGTCAATAAGACATAGATTTCTGTGTTCTTTTTTTTTTTTTTAATGGGACTTAGGTTGCAACAATATTATGCAAAAATCAGACTGAGTCTGAAGTGATTGAAAGTGAAAAGAGGGATTAATTAGTGAGCTAAATATAGTGATTTCCATCATATACAACTCATTGTACAGTAACACCAATGACCACTGTAGGTGCACAGAAGAAATGCTGTCTGGATCTAGGGTCCAGGGTCAAAAACCCTGGCAAAGCTATGTTAAAAGCTATGCCTACTTTTAAAGTTAGAAATCAGCCTCTACCAAAAAAAGATTTGTGATCATTATCTTATAATGAACAGAAGTTGGTGAAAGCATGTGAGGTATAACACAGCCTGATGACATTATGTTTCAGTCTGCATTGTTTTCATTTAAAATATCTGTGATTTCCAAATTCCTAAGCTTTGTTTAGAATGAGAAAGTAAATCAACATAAAATTTCTGAAATGCTGATTCATGTGGAAACATGGGAAAAGAGGTCTGAAAGTCTCAATGAACAAGTAACTTGATCTGGCCTGGTAAGTTTTCAAATTTTGATAAGGGGCAAAAGTGGCTTTTTGAAGCACTTTTTGTTGTGAGTCTCTAATTATTGTGACAAAAGATGCAAAGAAACTGCAGTAGGCAGAGAAGTCTGACGCTGCAAAAGCCTAGGCATCTAAAATGATCAAGTTAAAGAAGACCTAAGAGGTACAGAGAAGGAAGAAATAAACATTAAGTTAGGAATCAGAGAAATAAATCTCTTTGCTTTCAGCAGGGAGTGCAGTCTCCAGGCTGGTATTAAGCTCAGAAAGATAAGGCTGTTATGGATATGTTCCTCAGGCATAAAAATTACAGGAAGTAGGAGAGCACTGAAATGGCTCCCTAATGTCTTCTGTGATTATAAACTTTGCACCTGGCCTCACAAATTTTCCTTCTATAGTTCTTTTGCCTAAGTCAAATGCAATGTAACAGCTACATACTGTACAAGCTGAATGAGTGCTATCTCATTTCAGAAGAGCCAGAAATTATATTATTTACAGTTTATTAGAACAGTGAAAATCAACTGGATCATTAAATACTTTGAGTGATTCTAGAGACAGCAGCTATTCTATACCTGTCTTGCTGTTCCCTCCCAAAGTGAAATAAGTTGTTAGAATAAGTACATCAATTCTTACACGTGAAACAATGCTGACATTCAGGTGGGAAACCCAGTGCTAGCTTCATTAACATTATCTTGGTTCATTTTGCTTTCTAATGAAAATTAAAATCAAGATCCCCTAAAACACTAATATTTTGTCTTGCTTCCAAGTAACTGGTAACTGATAAGCAATGTAAGTCAAGAGCAATGCATTATTAAAGTTGTCTGAAATGTCATTTCTTACTTCATGGTTGTAGCCATTTTTATGTGTGTGCTTTCAGCCACTAAAATCTCAAGTATTTTTTTTTATGCTGTTGTGTTAGCCATAGACCTACACGAAGTTTTTGTCAAATCAAGCATTAGGTCAAGCAAATGCATGAGAGAGCTGGGAAGTTCTTTCTGCTGTAAGCTTAACCACAAGATAATAGTGAAAGAGTTCCAAGTCTTCCCTGGCATTTTTCAGTGAATTTCAAAAATGCCCCATTATCTTCATCTATCTTAGGGTTTGTTTTTTTTAGTATACTATACTAACTATTCATTACTAGGAAAAGAGAGGTTCTTTAGGGTGAGCTGAATTGCCTCATTGGCCTCCACTGGCTGTGCTGGCTGAACATTAGTGCACTAGGGAGGTTAGGAGCTTCAGAGAGTACACTTAGGAACCTTCTTGTGGATTTTCCTTCTGACATTGATGAATTTTAACCCAGAGAAAGGTGTCACTAACAGAGTCCCAGAGTAAACTCAGCATAGTGAAAGTTATGCAGTCATCAGTATGGAAATGACAGAAAAACCTCTGAGCACCCATCTGACAAATTATATTCATATAGTTCAGACATGATTCGTGGAATGGGGCTCTTTCTTTAAGAGACTGCATTATGCATGGGACATGTTGCATACAAATAGACTTTTCTGTCTTGGGAGAGCCAGGAGATGAAAAGTGACTCTAAGATTAATAAGATTAAGCCAGTCCTTCAAGTGATATGATCACTGTTCTAGACAGGACATTCCACTTTGCCAGCTCCTAATGGTACTAAAGCAAGTGCTGAAAGAGTAGAACGTTTCTGTCAGAGGTTACATATCCTGTAACAAAAGAGAAAGGAAATGCAAAGCAAAAAATCCAGACAGCAACGAATTTACAGTAATACCTTTAATAGCTAATCAATTAAGTTGTACACAGAAAAGATTTTCTTTTTTAAAAAACTGCTTTGCCATCTGTGATATTGTGCTGCAGGGGTTGGATGGCTTCCATCTCAGAAGAAGAGAAACCAATGTCCTCGGAGAAAGGCTGGCTAGACTAGTCAAAACAGCATCCGAAATCTAATATATGTACTTGGTCCTTTTAAAGTACCATTTCACATGACTGAAAATAATTAAAAGACATATCAAGCCAGAGAGAGGAATCAAAGAGAAAAATGTAAATAGCAGTTTGGAACTGTTAAACACCCTTTTACTGGATGTCCAAAAACCATTTCCATATCTGATAGAAAAAGCTACGTGGATTTAAAAAAAGAGCCTGGTTTATTGGGGAAAAGAAGGCAGCTATAAAGAAAGGGAACTGAAAAGTAATATAGAAACAAGATTATGGTAAAGGGGAGAAGTGGAGAACAATGAACATAAACTAATAACTGCCCAAAACTGAGAGAGAAGCAAAGAATAAAATTAAAAAAAAAAAAAATAGCATTGACCAAAAGAGCTACGCTATAGACAGAAGACCTTGTCTGATAGTAGTTTCAGAATAAAGGGAATCCTAGTAAAGGAACAGAACCATTATCAGATGGTAATGGAAGGTGCGTAAATATTAATACAGCAATGCGCTGTGTTGTGAAGAGAAACAGGGTGAAGTGTTAATCATTTCAATATCAGGACATATATTCCACTCCCATATTAAAGCAAAGAAATGTTAAATGGTCTTTAAAATTGGGCATTTTGAGATCAGTAACCTTAAATATTTGCTTAAAATAATCAGAAGGCATTAATTTTTCTGTATTGTTATTATTACTTTTCAGTAATTCTTAAAATACTGAGGTTTTCCTGAAGGCTAGAAGAAGGCTAGTGAGGTACTGATATTTAAAAAGGGAAAATTGGATGATTTCAGTAACTGCAGGCCTGCTGTCATAATAACACTGGAAAAAGATGATGGGATGGCTGATAGGAGACTGAATGTACAAAGAATCAAAAGAGAGTAAAAAAACGTAGTCTCAGAAATAGATCTTATCAAGGTAACTTAATATCTTTTTAATAAGATTAGAAATTTGGTTGCTAAAGATAATCAAGTTGATATAGAGTACTGAGGTTTCAGTGAGGCATTCCATTTATTACAACACAACACTTTGATTAAGAAATGAGAGCAGTACAAAATCAACATGTAATATATTAAATGGATTAAAAACTAGCTAACCAATAAGTCTCAAAAAGTGCTTCTGAGCAGAAATTATCAGTATCCTGTACTTCTAAATGAGGTCTGAAAAAAATAGTTCTACTCTTTAGTCTATTTTTATCAATGATGTAGAAGACAACTTTAAATAGCAACCCATAAAAGTTTGCGGGTGGCAGAAAAGCAGCAGGTACAGGAGATAATAAAGAGGACAAGTCACTACTGCAGAAGTGGCTGGCTTGCTTAGCAACATGAGGTCATTTTAATGTAGCAAGTTGTAAAAACCTACATGTACTCACAAAGAATGAAGGACATATTTATGGTTGGGGGACTGTCCTGGATAAAGTAGTGAAGATGAAAAGGATTCTTGGGGTGAAGGCAAGGTCAGTGGGAAATAATCAGCTGAACAAGAGATCCCAGTATGATGCTACACCAAGACGAACAGAAATTTTATAACAGAATGCTCTTTGATCTATCAAACAAAACTATAATAAGATCAAATGGCTAGAAGTTAAACCTTAAGAAAGAAACACCTTTTTAGTAGTGAAAGCATTTAGATGTCCTTTAATATATGTGATTTTGAAATAAAAAAAATTAAATGAAATTTAAAAAAAAGCGGGAAAAAAAAAAAAGCCAGAAAAGGTGATTTGGGCATGGCTTATGTTACACAGAAGGCCATACAAATTCATCTCACTTTGTTAGTATTATTTCTGAGTTTTACATGCACTTCGCTAAAGCCTTCATTCACACTTTTAGCAATGGTGAAGCCACTGTCATTCTTGTCAGGTAGCTCCAATTGATGCACCACTGAATAACCATCATGGTTTATCACAAAGGCTACATTTTCAAGTTTAGGTGGGGATTTGAAGTGTTACCAGTAGTGCTACAGGTGGCATTGTTCTAGCCATTCCTTGTTGTTTAAATTGAAAATAGAAAAATAATCAGGTTTATAAGAAATTATTAAGGCCTCTGTTTCTCCATTTAAAAGCTCAGCACTGGGTCTGGGGCCTGAGTTAACTTCTTTGATCTGATTCTTGCCTTCAAGACCATCCCTAAGTGCTTGAAGAACATGTTGGTCCTGGGCACAACCCTCGCAATAGACTTTGTTCTTTTAAATTGCTTTGCTCAGCTTGCAACTCACAAACCTGTGCTATTTGCAGCAATAGACAACTCACTATCTTCCCATTCAGACACGAAATTCTGGAAAAGTTCAACGGGGAGCAATTTTCCTCAGAAACTGAAGCTTTCAACTTTCTCCAAGAGTGACTGAGTCCCTGCCCTTCCTTAGTTCCTGGGAAATCACAGTGCCAGCCCTGTGTAAAAGATAGCAGCTCAAACTCTTTTAGCAGAGTTTTATCTAAAAATTTGAACTGAGATCCAAATTAGACTTTTCAAATAAGGTATAAAGTTTTAATCAGCCACAAGTACACTAAGTGTTATTAAAAATCATGACCTATTTACCTTATTTAAAACAAGAGATTGAAAGCATTTCAAAGTCATATTTAAGCCTCCTGCTGACATTGCTATTCTGAAATATGGGGACTTAATTATGTTACTTGGATGTGTGTTAAGGGACATTACTGACATTCTCCATAGTATATAAAGTTGGGGAACCAGCTAAAAATGTTTTGGTTACCTCTCAGACTTACAAAGAGAAAGTATTAAAAGTTAACAATTAAATAAGTAAAGTATTTTCTTATTAGAAAGAAAATTAAAGTTGCTCTTGATCTGCTATTTCAGCCTGTTATCTCAATATAGGGTGAGGGGAAATTAAATATTTTTCTGATTTCTGGAATCAATTTTAATAGAAAAAGAAAGAGAATGAAAGAAAATAAACAATTCTGAAATGTCTGTTAGAAATCAGATGTGACGTAAACACTAAACAACATTCTGGGGTCTGACCATACCAGGCCTTCCTCTAATACAAATGAAAGGTAATCCACAATTATGGGCTCTAATTATTTAATAAAATGTTTATTTGTATTGCTAATTCTCTGGGTGAAATTCAATCTCCTGCACTCATATGAGGCCAAAATAATTGGGGGTCTGTGCACTGGTTGTGTAAAGGGACTGGTGAGGTGAAATTCATCCTTCCCGATCGGAGGCTCATGACTACTCCGTGCCGCTCCAGTTCCCTGGCCAGCTGCTCTCATCTGTGCCTTTGCAATGCTTCGTTGGGAATGGCAGTTGCAATCACTCCAGGTAGTTTATAAGGGTTAGAGCTGGTTTGGGTGTCCCCTGAGTGCAGTTTATAATTTCTCTTGCCCTTCATTGGTGGAATATCTGTCCAGATAAAAAAGTTCTTCATACTGCACAAATTACTTCAAAAATATTCAAAATGAAGACATTTTTCTGATTGCACCACAGGTGATGCCATTGGTGTGGCACTAGCTTGAAACATCCCTGGTCTTCAGCCATCAGACATGAGGGCAGACACATTTTACATTCACTCACAGTGGAAGGGAAAAGAGACATCTAAACAGAAAGCATCTGTAATATTTTAAATTATAATTCCTTTTCTGTATGTCAGAATGAGACAGAGTCTTTTGGTATGTGTAAGTCAGCATTTTGTTTTTGTAAATACTTGTGAGAGAGGAAAAAGAGACTAAATCTATTTGGGTTCATGTGTGTGTATTAAAATTGACAGAGTCAAGAAGAGCTGTGGAGATGAATGATGAAACTGAAAATTTTCATTCACACTCTCATGTAATAGGAGATTTGAACAGAAATCAAACTCTAATACAAGTAAAGATTTCATCCATTTTACTGTAAAATGTGCAAGAGTTAAGGCAACATTTTGGATGCTGTGAATGTAGTGGCCTAAGACAATCATGTGCTATCAAGCCCGCAAATTATGGGACATTCTTGTTATCTTGCACATGTGAGGCTTCCAGCCTAGATACTGTTTCAGAGTCACTGAGCATTTTCTATTACACTTCTAAACCCCCAAACACCAGAATGTGAACAATGCTGTGGGAGTGAGCAATATCTTGTTTCAGTCTGTGTGGAAGAGTCTTAAATACACACTATCAATGACTTTGCAAATCTCTGACAATGATCTATACATTTATATTCTGCAACAAATAAAGCACTTCTATCAGCCCATCAGAAGAAAACATTCAATTAAACCATTTATTTTACAGGAGATTTAAATGTAAAGCTCTTAATATGGACTCCCAAATCTTCAAAAACTCTTTCTCCTTTCTCTATTTGGAAAGAGTGGAAGGGAAAAAAGTGACTAAGTACTTTGAATGAAGACTTTGAGCAGGCCCTTCTTAGGGAAAGTTGTTACTTACTGAAAGCCTTGGTGAGTGTCTAATTATTTCCTTTACAGCCACTTTGAATTGAACCATAAGATTCCAATGTGTATTGAATTTAAATTCTACTTATGGGCTCTGCTTCCTTTGATTCTGCATTTCTAGCAAGGGGAGCTCCTTACACCACATTAATCATAATATATGGAAGGGCTTCTGTGTTTGCTTCTGCAGTGCACTAAGTTGTCCCTGAAGATAAAAAAAAATCCCCTTGGAAGAAAAATCTCATTCTAAATGAAGATTTAAATTGAAATTATTGGAGAAGTTAAGAGGAAAAGATATGCCCAGTAAAATTAGAACAAGCATTTAAATGGAAGAGGGTATCTTTAATTATTTTCTTCCTTGGCATTGCAGAAAATCCCATGATATGATAACTAAGGATACTTTGGGGGGTTAAGAGCCCAACAGCAGAAAAGCTAATGGGATTTTTTTTTCAGATAGAGGTTAAAGTGATGGTGCTGTAAGTAGGCTGTCAAACTATCTCAGCTCACCATCTGCTACATATTAATTTACAATAGAGAGATAGGTGAAGTGGGTGTTACTCTTCAGGAGCTATATAAATGTGTAACTTTCTCAGTTAGTATTCACTTCAAATGAAGAATAAAATCCCAGGAAATTCAGACCAGAATACACGCCAGGCGGTATTATATTTAAATGGTTATAGTATATCTGTAATACACAGCTAGAGCTGCAGTGTATTGCTAAGAGTAGAGTCCAAAAGACTAAGCCATTTACCATTAATGTCATAAGATGTCTTTGTTTTGTGTAGGTATGCAAAATGGGAGAGAATAAATGTGTGTTTCCAGAAGGCTTTTAATTTTTTTCCCCCTTTTATTTTATTGTAAATAAGTGTTGCAGTTTTAGTTTGGAGAAAACTGTTTTGCCTTTAAAAATATTGATTCCCAGTTGCACCAAATGAGATCAAGAAAAGGAAACAGCTGCTTAAGAAAAACAAACTCGACTTTCTCCCGTTCCTGTGTGAATCCTATACTAGTTGAAGAGAAACAGAAGAGAACTCTTAATTTTTGTAAATAGGAAGCCAGAAGCTACTTGTAAAAGTAGGAACAGATTTCCCTTTCTCACTGTAATGGCACCACAGAGCCCTCTCCCATCTCTTGGATATGTGGGACTTCCTTCAGGTTAATTCTCTTCCTCTCTGAATGAGACTGAAAATCCTTTTCTTGATCTCAAAGGAAATGGATCAAACACTGAGTGTGAAAATGTGGACTGTGTACAGTTTATAACTGTATTGAATTTAATGGGTATCTCTAACAGTTTATAACTCTGTTAGAGACACCCATTAAAATATAGTGAGATTCTGCTTTGGTAATTAAAAGGTTTGGATGTATTATGATATATAGAATAATGTGTTCATTTAAATTCATAGACATTATTTTTCCTGGTCTCTTCAGCATTTACTGTAGCGTGAAATATTGGTTAACAATTAGCAGTGCTTAAGTGAAAATGCTGTTCAGGCTTAGGCTAATCATAGCAGACCTGGCCTTGTTTTATTTAGAAAAATCTCTTAAATCCTTATCCCAAGTTGGAAGCCCTTTTGTTTTCCTCATTCACTTGTTGCACAAAGAAAATGTGATTTCCCACCATGACTGGGGATTCTTGTCCCACAACCTGAAGTTTTCCCAGACCTCCTCCTCTTCTTCCCTCATGAAGGAAAAATACTGAATTTGGGGAAAAGTAGAGCTATGCTCTAGCTTTCACTATTCTGAATCTCCTGTGCAAAGCCAGGGTGGTGACAGTGAGTGAGCAGCAGAAGGCAGGGGACATGGCTGTGACATGGAGCATGGGGGTACAGCTCTCCTGCAGACCAGAGCTGTAATGGTGCAGTCCACCTTGGAGGCAAGTTTCTTTATAACACACAGCCATCTCTTGCTAAGCATCCAGAGCAGAGGTGGTATGCTCAGCCATAATTTAAAGGACCATGACATGAAGAAAGGGTTATGATGTTTAAGTTATAGGCCATCCAAATGTTATAGGCACAAGCAAGTTCCTATTAGCAATAACTCAAGTCCACTGAGGAGATTTGACATTCAAAACCGATGAGCACTAATCCCTCGAGCCTGCTCCGACCCAGCCATACTCAGGCCACTTGGTAACCTGAGTGACCCAGGAGTCAAACCATGATAACCCTCTTCAATTTAAAGAGCGGCTTCTCCCCATCTGTCTGAGTTCTGACTCTGCACAATAAATTTCCCAAAGAGCATAAAGACCCATCTAGTGTATATCAAATCAATATCATTGTGGCTTGCAGCGATATCTGAGGCTACAGTTCACAAAATAAACTAGGCCAGGGGCTGGATTTCTGCCCTTGGCAATCAATCAGACTCACTGGGTCATAGATTTTAGTGTAAATTAACACAGCAGAAACAATCACGCTCCCCAGATGATGATATAATACAGTATTTGCTTTTCTTTTTCCCCCCATTTCATTGCTCATGCTCGGCGGCTAAGCTGTACTGAACAAGAATAATAAAAAGCAATGATTAGAAAGGTGGTGGTAATCATAAAGCAGAACATTAATATTCTCCTGACAAATGTATATAAAATGCACATAAAATATATACACAATATTAAAAGCAAAAAGGAGAGGGGAAGTGGTGTTAAGTCACTGATGTTTGAAAGGTGTTATTTTTGCTTAAGAATTGTAGAAGTGATCTTGTAAATCAGTGTGAGTGGTTATCATTTTCTTTCATTACCGTATTTGAATCCAAAGATGCTAAATGCTCCGTTAGTGTCTGAATATACCACTTCCCCTACATGGTGTGGAGCATACTGACAAGTCCTTTCTCCACTTACAATTCAGGCTTTCCCCAGTGTTTACATGGGCATTGCCAACTCTTTTCCCCAGAGGAGTTTTAATTTTTTCTCTTTAGTATGTCATTGTTGTAGGAGAAGAGGCACCTGGTTTTTCCTGACACGCACCTTTATGCAAATCTCATCTTTTGAAATTTTCTTAGAATGTGCCACATATGAAAGCCTTGCAGGAATTACTATAATCTCTAATTATTCAATTGACATAAGACAGTGTATTGTATTTTCTGTCAGAACCTCAGGAAGAAATGTCAATACTTTCAGCATTAGCAGGACATTTTTTGAATTATAAACACCTATCTTCTAATGTTATCTCATGCATCTTCACAAAATATTTTACAGAAAGAAAATGTAATACATGTAAAGATGCCAGCTGGATGTTTAATTTAATGCAACAGAAAATTCTGGTGAGTAACTGTTTCATTCTTTAAGTATTCAAACCTTTACATTAGTGTTCAGATAGTGTAATTCTGGTCTGTATTTATTTGCAAAATACCTAATTAGATTAAACAAACAATATATAATTTATATATAATAAAATACTAATCTGTGTACAAAAGCTACATGGTATGGATTAGAACTGTGTGAGAATAATAACTACCATGCAGGAGTGTTTTCTGTTGAATAGTCAGAATAATAAGATCTATCAAATAACAGTTATAAGCAGGAATTCATTTCTTAGATTAAATTTATCAACTATTTTCTGCCAGGGGCATAAAGAAACAGAAGCTTTAAAGGTAGCTCTCTTCTGACATGATTGAAGGCAAACTGTACCTCCTTTAGTGACAAATCTACTCTTCTGTTGTCTGACTAAAGAAAGGAGCTGGATTAAGAGTGTGAGGAAGGGGGAGAATCCCTTGTGTGTGTGTTGATGTGTCCAACTCAGGAAGGCTCTTAAGTAGTGGCTACAGGGTAGAACTGAGGAAGAACTGAAGAATCTGACATCCCAACGACGCAATATGTCGATGCAATATATTTCCTGAGCAATGGGGATGAGAGCTGGACTAGCAAAATGTAGTCATTGAAGGGCTGCACAGTGTCCCTTAGTGGTAATTGTGAAGGAACCCCCTTTCTCACTGTCTCAGTCCTTATCTTACTTGGTGGGTATTTCCTGTGTGGCTGAGGACTTTTCCATGGGGAGAATAAAATTCCTGAGAAAGACTCTGAAATTCACAGGATTAGTGACAAATAACTGAATAATTTGTCTGAGGTGAAGCAATATTCTCCCCCTCTAATAAAACCTCAAAAGCAAAAAACACACAACTGACTCAGTCTATAGGCTGAAGAAGTGGATTTTCTTTTTTCACAATAGTCCACCTATGAGCAGCTGAGTTACAAACTCTCGCAAGTTATTTATTATTTTGGTTTTTAAGTTTAGATTCCTCAGGAAAACTCTGTTTGTGTGCCACTACAACAGCTGATGTATTCTGACAGCAACTAGATTACCCATTTTTCTGAAAGCTGGTGTATGCCATGATTGCCTGGAGGTAGCAACCACCTTATGTGGTCATTCACAGTAATTCTATGTTCAGCTTAAGTAGATGAAAATAATTTCTTAATGTCCAAAATGTAGCAATTAGCTGTGTGTTCTATGGAGGTTACTGTTAAAATAAACGTCTGATTTTTACTTCTTTAAAAAGAAAAACCACACAAAAATCCCACACATTTGTAGAAAAATTTAGCTGAAAAAGTTCATAAGGCTCCCTCTCCATAGGAAGAACACAGAAAATGCCTCAACAAATTTTATTTGATCCTTTGTGAATCTGTATTATGCTACAGACCTTAATTATATTGTGGCAGGGTATTTTTCATGAGACTGTCTGCTTCTTTCAGAGCACAGGCTGGATGCACACAGGAGCAGAATTAAGATTTCACAGGGTACCATAAATCTCACCTCATCCAACTTGCTTTTTCTTAAGTTTGCCACATAAGCATCCTTCCTCTGACCTATTTTCAAAAACTTTAAAATAATAACTTTGTTGCCTCCCTATCTTTCCCTGCATTTTGTCTTCATTTTAGTTATGTATACATGAAACAGCTCTGGATCTTTGGAGTGCTGCATTGATAGTACCCCCTAAATAAGGATCAAGTGCTATCTGTCAATATGCTGTATCTTGCAACACAGTAGGCCACGTGAGAGGTCTGCATTACATCATTCGTGGACTTTCCAGGCTTGTAATGTCCTTTCAGTGAACCTGAACTGAGTGTTGAGCTTATAACGAAAACTGAAACCCAGGGAGTTACTTGTGGTTTAGGATTTTTGCACAGCTTCAATATGCACATACTGGGAGTCATTGCAATAGGCCAAAGATGTGTTTCAGCCACTTGTGAGGTAGTAATGTTAATAGGTAAGAAATTTGCTTCCTAACATAAAAGTTTTTCATTTCTCCATTTTAGAGGTTTTGTGTTGGTTTTGTTTGGGTTTTTCTTAAACGAACACAGGGCATCTGTAATACTTTTTGCTGTTCTCCAATTGTAGGAAAAAAACATATGGTGCAAAAAATATACTTATGGATACTATTCTATAGATATGAGTGTATGATTCTCTGTGTTTGTCTGTATGCTTAATTAATAATTTAATTACTTTTATGTATAAAAGTAACTAAATATTCACTGGGCTAGAAGAAAGAGGGAAATTACAAATAAATACTACAGTCCAATGGTCAGGGTACTCCCCTGGAATGTAGGACAATCCAGTCACAGTCCCTGCAGAGATGAATGTTAATTATGTACTGGAAGTAGAGCACTTCCAAAGGGAGAGATTAAGGGGTACCTATTCACTACCCCATGGATTAAGTCATCTTTGTGGGAGATATGTGTTCAGTGCCAATTGGGATTCACTTGAAAGGTGAGCGCTTCTAGGCAGTAAAAAGCTCTTCTCCATGGTGTGAGACAGAAGCTCTTCTCCTGACCACCAAGTGTTCACCTTGTGAGATGAGTACACCTTGCTTTTTAAACCTGTGATGTCTCAAGACAAGCATTGCAGCTCAGGTCTAGCAAGACCGTGACAGCCCTTTCTATGAAATTCTGGGGTCTGGGGCATTTCTGTGGTAGAAGCAGACATACAAGTAATGCAGATACCTACAACATAAGGGAAGGTTGTGATCAGATAGCATGGAAGGAGGACAACAGGAGAATGGGAATCTCGTATTTGAGTCTCCTAAAAAATAGATGGTTTTTCTATATTCACCCAAGGGAACATAGTGTTATTTTTTTTCACTTTCATTTCCAATGTACCCTTCTGGCCCTGTCTTCCCCTCTATTTTTCTTGCCACAGTTATTCCATGCCAGACCTTGGAAGCGAATTACTTTAAGGACCATTTTCATGGAGCTCCCTTTGTGATGCTGCTGCCTTAAAAGCCATCTTGGTATAAGGTTATTCTTAGGTTTCAGTAGGCCTAAGAGCCTTTGCCTTCGCTTGCTCCAGGAAAGTCAAATGCCCATCATGAGGGGTCCCAAAATCATGAGCCAAATGACAAGCAGGGCGAGAGGCTGCACCAGAAAGCAATTATTCTTTCTCCCACCTACAGCTGCCATGTGTCAGGGTCCTTTTGTTTCAGACTCTAGTCTTAAAACTTTCTCTTCTAAAGAGTTACTGTTTCTGTGTTTTCTGCTTGATGAGCAATTCTTGAGATCTCTCTCCAAGCCTTTCCTACTTGACTTCCAAACACAGCTATAGAGAAACTATATTTACATCTAATGACACACCTTGAGAAATATGTAGAAGTTGCAGTCTTTAAAAACAAAAAGATAATTCATCTTTTGTCTCAGATTTGGCAAGCAAAGGAAAACTTTATAAATCCAGATTGTAGAGCTGAACAGGAAACACAGTGGAAGTCCTCATATTTCTACCAAACTACCCAGGTATCTTTCCTGTTTGGATTTATTTTTAAATTCACTTAAGTGTTTAAAATATTTAACTGATTAATAAAAAGAGTTTATCCAAATTATATTTTTGTTTCCTTTTAATCAGGAAAATACTTCTTAAATTACAAAAGAAAACAGTTGCCAGACTTTATAAAGGCAGGTTGATCTTTAAATCTTGAGAGAAAACCTGGGGCTCTCAGCTTTTAATCCTATTTTCAAAAATTTAGTTATATTCAGATAACTTGGATAATCCTTAGGAATAAAAATAAATGCTGTGTTTCTTACAAGACCCAAACTTCCAGTAAATCATTTGGGACTGAGGTAGTGAAAGCAAGGCCAAACTGAGTTAATTTGGAGATTGGCCCCCATAGCTAATTTGACAAATGGCACTGAAATTTAACTGTTTTTTTTTTTTTTTTTCTGCATGCCATTTTTGTTTGGTGGCTGTAAGGGTTATTAACATCACTTGTTTCCTTCATGTTACTGCTTTTCATAAAGTTAACTAGAAGAAATGGTGCCAAGAATGAAAGAAAAATACTCAATTGGTTCATGCTTTAAAGTAATAAAATGATACAGTATTAAAATGGCAACAATCCTGCCCTTCCAAAATTAAGTGGTAGAAAACTAGAGTTGGTTACAAACTATATGCAAAATATAAAGCAATAAAGAGAAATGCATATTTGCCTATTGTTTTACTGAATGTCATAAACAAAGCCAACTAAAATTCTGGGAAGTAATGCTGTGCTTGTTTTTCTAAGTAACACTAAGAAGCTGCTTAACTTAAATGGTATACCATGGGAAAATAATTTCTAATTATTTTAAGTAATATTTAGATCAATTCATAATAATCTTATTATCTTTCATGTTTATGTCAGTATTAGATTACTTTCATGTTTGTTTAAGCTCTTTTGCTTTTTAGAAAGTTGGTTTCAAAGGCAAATTGAGCATAGTTAAAATAATCAATGTCCTCTGTGGTTTCAGCATATGCATAGAACAACAAGAGTTGAAAGGAATCTAGTGCTTTCTTATACAAACTATTAAGCTTTTACTGAAGAAAAACAGAATTATCTAGCTAATTATATCATTCATTATTGTTACCTGCATATAGTCAGTAACTATTAAAGAAAGCTATGGTGAAAGAGATATGCTGTGAGAAAGAATAGCAGCTGGGCAGCCTCAATCCCTGTACAGCATTGCTCAAGAAATGGTCTTTGTTGGCTCGTATGAATGATTGGGAGTAAAAAACAGTGTGGTGCTGAAATTACTGGATTTCACCTGGTAAAGTCTGCATTCACTTTTTTGCTCTGCCACAAACTTTCCGTATGACCTTCAGCTGATTATTTCACTGTCCCTGAGCTTCGGTGTGTAGCTAAAAGGAGCCAAGGCACTTCCTTTCTCCTGTCCTTTGCCTACAGCGGGACTGTGAGAAACCTGTGGTGGGAGTTATACTTGTTCTTTGTGACGTGCTGGTGTAGTCCATAGCCTGGTAGGGCACCTGTCTTGGCTGCAGCCACTCTCCCAGGTTGTACAGTGAGTAATGACACTAATCCAGCAGGCCGTCTGTACATGAAAGCACTCATTAGCTTCACTAAGATTTCCACTGGAGCCATAATTGCAGCGGTGAAGTGCTGACAATTTCTCAGCATGGGTCACCTTCTGAAATATTTAATGGGAGTGAAGAATACCTGAACTAATTGATAATGTCTTAGTCTTTGTTGTTTTTTCTTCTCTTCATCCTCCTGTGCTTTGTGCCTTACTGTCATGAAAGGAAAATTAACATTTTGCAAGGACTCTGGGGGCTCCATTGCAACAGAAGAGGCAATAGGTGTAAAGGGTTGGCAACACTCAACAGGGTTCTCTCTGCTCCTACTCTCCTCCTGAGAGAGGTGCCTGGGGTGTATTGTTGTTCCTGCTGGTTTATGCATCTAGGATTTTTACTGACGGAAGAAACCGAAGCATGGAAGGAGAGGGATTAAATTTGTGTGCAAGGCACATCTGAGCTTTCTCCAGATCCAGAACTATATTGGGACTAGTCTAATTTTTTAAAGGTCAGCCTACAGATTTTTGCTGCTTCTCCATCTCAAATGTGAGCAATGTATGTCCATTGCAAGATACCAAACTGTCATAACACCAAATCTCTGTGCACAGAGAGCATGCCTGAGATAACACTGATAAAAATATATTAACCAATCCTGCTCTAATTTTGAGATTATTTTGTTGTTTTTCTTTTGCAGTAAGAAGACACTTCAAATTGCTCTTTCCAAAATGATAGTAGAATGTTTTTCTTTTCTTAGAAGCCATCTTTTTAAGTGTCCTTAACACTTCAGCTGTCTTTGTATAAATCACTCAGAAAATATTTCTACTCTGATGAAAGCATAGGGCCTGCTTTGCAAGACCCATAAGCTGGACTTGCTAAAAAGTGATGTTTCTCTTCTTAATACTGGAATGTGAGACACTATTGGTATGTGGCAAATTTTATTGGCTATGTTCTGTGGCAATACCAGTGTAGCATTGTGTTAGCAGACTAACTCATTTTTATTTTAGCAAGTTTCTCTTTTGCAGTTTTAAGTTCCAGGCAGTAGCTCAGACTTCCAGACCATTTGGTAGCTGGAAATAAATGCAAGGAGAATATTTGCTTCAAGGATTTCAGTTTCAAAGAAGATAACTTTTGGATTTGTATCCCATCTGCATCTTTTTGATAAGCCCTGCTGTAAATTGATTTGTGGAGTTCAATATTTCCAGATATACACTATATATGGGCAGGTACTGATGCTGAGTTATTTAACAAATATTTGCCACCTCCTATTTCTGATTCTTTCTCTCTCTTAGGAAGAGAAAGAAGAGATTCTTTCTCGTCCTAACATAGTGTTAGGAAGTGGCAAGTGACACTTCCTGACACTATGTAAGAGTGGTACAAATCCTCCACTTTCTTTTTAGAAGGGGTGTTCATGTGTGTAAAAAACCTACTTGATAACTGTAACTATTAGCCAAGATGTCCAGGTCTGCATCAAAATCACTCCTTCAACATTCACATGTATTCAGATCTAATGTTTCAGGTCACACCACTGAAAAGAAAAAGGGAGGTTCCTGATGTGCAAGAGATTCTCTCTTCCTTTGAGAAGGGTTCTGCAGAAAAGTACAGATAGTAGATTCTAAGTATTCCTGTTAAATTCTACATGGATTTGTTTCTCACAAAGCTGGAATTAAGTGAAGCTGTTGATCTGTAATTAGTGAAAACCAAAGGAAACTATGATGACCTAAGCATATATCAAAACACGTGAAAACTTGAAACACTTAGCAGAAATAAACTGCATGTAGGAGTCAACAACTACACTTAACTATGAAACTGCATCTGGAAAATCATAAGGAAGAGATTTTTGGAAATTGTCATTTCATCCTTTTTTCTGTAATGGATTGTAGGAAAGTTATAAATACCATGAACTACTTGTGCAAGATATGAGGTGAGACAGAGGTGAAAAAAGTAAATGAAACAACATGAAGAGTATATTTTTCAATAACCAGTCAAGCTAGAAACAGCTGGTTATTAAAACAGAAGTCAAAATAAGTAAGCAAAAACTTTTTATCATAAAACATTTGTAATATGCCAACATAACAATCTGAAAATCAGAAAATACTGATTACTTTGTAATATCCAGCATGCAATTTGAACTTATTTAGGAAAAAAAATGCAATCATACTTAACTTGATAAAGATGTTCTAAGGAAAAAACCTAGAGGGGAAAATTTATACATACAGGAATCAAAAGGGAAAGTATATTTATCCTGATAAAAAAAAATATTATATAACCTCAGATTTAGTAGCCAAAAGGCAATTGTGAATCAGGAAACAAAGAAAATAAATATTCTGTATGATAAAAAGAGGTGTAAAAGAGGCAAAATTTTAGCACTGCAAATTTTAGAATGCAACAGTACATTTGATTGAATAAGCTTCAGTGGAATCAATAATTTATTTCATGTCCCAAGGATCACCAACCAGCAATGAGATTCCTTAAGGAAAATTGTCTGTAGAAGAACAAAACTTTCAGTTCATGCTAGTTCTAATGATTTTGTTGCAAATATAGAAGTAGTTATTGCCCCTTTCAAAGTTTATGTTCCTGGAGTCAGACTTTTTCCTGAGACCCTCATCCAACAATTAAAAAAAAAAAAAAAAAAAAAAAAAAAAAAACAAGCTGAAAAAAAAAGCAAAAAGAAAAAAGATTTACATGTTGATTTTTTTTTTTTTACTTCAGTCTCGTGAATTCTGAATATTTTCATTTGGCAATGAGGGAAGAATAAGAATTCAATAAAAGGTTCTTTGAATAAACAGAAGACTAAAAATCTTATAAATTATTAGCTTGTAATTTAATAATTGGCCTAATTCCAGACAAGACTAGCTAAAGATGATATAATAAATAAATAAGGGAACACTTGCTTTCTTTGAAACACAAATTTTAAGCAAGTGCAAGGAAATAATTTACTAATTTGTAATAAACATTTGGGATTGACTTTTGCAGTACATTTTATCCCAAATAAATGTCATACTTATACGTATAATCATGATGCATACAATTATAAACATTTATAAAATCATAAGTTTATAAAGAATACTGTCTGGTATTGCATTAACTAAGGTAAAACTAGTAGTGCTAGTCATACTTCAAAATAAAATATCCCATTAGCCTCAGAAAGAGTAAACTATTCTGGTGTGATCGAATTTGATAAGTATAGGTATTTTTTAATGCATTAAATGCTGAGTGCTTATCCCAATTAACTTCATTTGCTGAACTGTGTTATTCCTGTCTTCCATCAGCTGTTAAAGAAAAAAAACACATTAGCAATCTTTCAGATCATAGCATATGTTAACTTGCACTGTGAAGGTGGTTACTCCTCTCCACTGCCATAGGTCTGGGTTGCCAGCTTAGGTTTGACTAGAAGACCTCTGGATGTCTCTTCTAATCTAACTTGACCTGTGAATCATTCTATGTTCTTTAGTCACCTCAAATAAGAGCCCAAAGGCTTTCTCCACATTAATGGTTTAGTTTAGCTGCTGATACTCATCTCTTAGAGTTCATCCCATTCCTGTGCTTTAGTTCACATTGAGACAGACAACCTGGATGATAAAAACTCTTAAGGTGCACCCCTGGGAGTGCACTTACACAGGATTACAGTTGCAACAGAGCATTTGGTCCACTGGTACCACACCAGACCTAGTCCAAATTAAAACACCCTGGAAATACAAACAATGGCAATGTCGATCCTCTGCCCCAACTACTGTGCTCCGCAGATCCCTCCCCGCATTGCCCTGTTACTTGTTCATGTGGAGACAGACAGGGCTGACAATAATGAACCCAAGCCTCCAGGCTGTGTGCAATGCATCCACAAGATGCAGACCAAATATTGTTATTGCCAGAAAGAAGATTCGCTTCACTAGCTATTCAGAAGAACTTCCAATCTGTTTGTCCACAAAACAAAAAGCACCAAAATAACCATCATTTAACAGAGTTCATATGGGACCACAGAAATAATTTGGGAAAATTTTGCTACAAAGTTGTGCCATTTTCAAAAGATTAATTTTCCTTTTTTATATATTTTTCTTGGAAATGTTACACAGATTCTGTACAACTATATAAATACTATAATTATCAAGTATAATTTTACTTAACCTTTTAAAACAGATATTATGTATGCAGAGCATAGTCAAATCATTATGAAAAAATCAAATATTGACAGCATTTGAAATAAAAATGCTTCATATTACCAGCAAGACTAATTACTGTTTCTGATGAATCTCCTATTTTTAAAATGGCCTAATCTGCAGAAATAGATTACTAGAAATCATGCATGGTGCTAGTAAACATTTGAGGTTGCAGGCATTCAAGCCTCATCTGAAAAAGTCCATTCTTAATGTTGCTTTTCAAAAAGAAGCAGCAGTGCTGAACATCTTACTATTTCACCTCTAAAGTTACTGGACTGTGTCACAGTAAGAGCAATCAATATTGGTTAATAGGCCAGATCTGTGTTATTAGTATTCTTTACAACCTTGACATACTTCATTTTATGTACAGATTGCCTATGAAAACTTGGGCTTATATCTTGTCTAGACAATGCCTTACATGGCCATTCAAATTAATAATGTGCCAAAATTATCCTATGCTTAATGCAGCTGTGCTCTGTATTGACTCTGAAAATTAAATTTACTTCATGGTGCCTATTGACAGCTGGGTCTCAAGCATATTTAATGGATTTGAAAGGAGTTTGGGCTATGGCTTATGCCTCCAAGCAAAATGTTAATAGCTAATAATTTTCATTAAAAGTGAGAGCATTTATCTATAAACGTTGCATTTCTCAGTATATGAAGTCAGCATAAAAACAAGTTTAAGATCACCTTTCAGTTCACTCAAAGGACCCAGAAGGAATCAAGAGAAAATAAAAATAACCTGTTTGCTGTCTTTAAATGCAATTCGTTGGCTTATTAACAATGTATTGCAAATATGTGTTAAGGGAATCTTATTTTAGTTGAGAGAAATAGCTTTAGTTCCAAGAAGGCAGAGACAATACCTCAAGTTGCATCTAAACATAATGAAAAACCTCATACATAATATATTTATTGACAGCCCTGGAAATTGAACTTCTTTATTTATTGACAGCCTGCACACAGCATAGGCAGTGCAAGTTTCTCTCACTGCTAAGCAAACACACTTTTTACCTGGACAGAAGAAACTACTTTTTCTGAAGGAAATAGAATTTATTCACCATATCCAGTTTTTCCTTGGACTCTCTATGAAATGTCAGAAAGGGTTGTAAGCCAGTTTCAATTCTGCTGGTCATTTTTCTGCTTTAGAATGTGTCCACAAGAGAAACAGAAACATATTTTAGTCACTACTAATATAAGATTGACTTCTGCCACTACATCTACAGTTAGGCCATTACACATCTAATTAGGCAAATAACCAATCAACTTCCTGTTTATAATTAAGATCAAAATTGTTGTTTTGTTTCTAGTAAACAGTAGGCAAGCAGGTAAAATTGGCAGTTTTTGCCATGAGAATTTCTTCCCAAAGGTCCTTTGTAGTGTTACAATGCAAATGGAAGTATTTGTTTGAGATAAAGACAGCTTCCTGGCCTCCAGTCAGGATAGAGCTCCATAATGTCGGAATGAAGGACTGCAGTACATTTTTGCACAAAACTGTTTGCTAAACTTAGAGCGCAGGCAGCTTAGGAGAGACTGCACTGGGCTTTAGCAGAAACCAAGGCAGGCCTGAAGTCCAGATACAAGTGCCACATGCTACAGCAGGCATTGTGAAGTCCATTAGCAGATACCCTGCCTTACATGTAGCAAAACTGTTTCTATTTAGGACGTCCCAAAATGTTTTTGTGTAGTACAAACCACTGAAAAACGTTTTTGTTTGTTTGGTTGGTTTTTCGGGTTTTGTTTGTTTGTTTGTTTGTTGGTTTTCTCTCTTTACCTTCAGGCTCTTAACACATTCAATATAAAAGGCTGTGGTAAGATTAAGTGGAAAGAAGAAAGCATATGTATTCTGGATGTAATATCTATACAGATATTTAATGGGGACATGTCAGAAATACACACACACACACATGCACCTATATTTATATGTATACATATGTATGGATACATATGTATATAAACTTACAGAACAATCCATAACCCAGAGAAATATAACAGAAAATGCATTAGAAAACAGAAATCAAACATGATACCTGGATCAGCTTCCTAGGAACTGTCAGAACAAATGCGCTCACTGACACGCATTGCAGGCAGCGATGATTGAAAAACAAAACAGAAACAAACAAAAAAACCCAAACCAAGAGAAAAAAAAAGAGTAGTAATTTGATGAGGAAGAATGTTAAAAAGATTAATCAAAGTTTAGGGTATATTATAAATAAAGATTAAGGATGGCCAGTGACATACAGGTCAACACACCACTGAGTTGCAATTAAAAAGAAAGCAAGAAAGTATGATATTACCAGCTGGCACATCCTCCGTGGAAGGGAAATCTTGTATGATATTCCATGGTCTCAGAAGAGACATATGATGTGAAGCAAGTGTACAAAGGCCTCACGCAAAACCTTAATTTAATGATTTTATTCTTTAGATTGGTTCACCTTTGAGTTCAAGTATTGTAGGGATCAATAATATCTTTAATTAAAAATAGCTTTTTGAAGACAAATTTCAAGATTCTTCCTCTTAGACTTCCCGCTCAATTCAGTCCCAATGAGAAAGAAATTTTGCCTCCTTACAGAAGGATATTATTTTGTACACAGTGATTCTTTTATATACCACAAGATTTGAAAGATCTGATTGAATTTAAGAGCTTTTTAAGCCAGAAGCTCGTGACTTGAAACCCCGTTTCCTGATGAATAAGTTGGCTACAATTTTCTTTCCTTCTACAGCTTTTTTCCTGCAAGGAACAGCAACAGTAATGTGCCTCACCCTCTCAACAGTGCTTGGATTTGTCTTTTATCCTCTCTGACTTGTTTTGATTGCTGACAGTCCTGCTATGCATTTTGCCTTTCCAACAATCTGCACAGACCCCAGGTTCACGCAAAAGTCCGAAGGGCGCAACCCCCCACCTCTTTTGTACTGAGCAGCATTATTTGTAACCTGAAATGTATGGCTTTTTCTCACATTAAACAAACCAAGAAACTCTTAATGCCCATCTTACTGGAAAAGGAAGAACTTTTAACTCATGAAGACAAAAGTGAATTGCTTTCAAAACTCCAACTAAAAGACTGGTTGGACAATGTATTTTCATGCTGATAAAATGCTGATATTGCTAAGGATGCTTCTTGATGCCAAAAGTTTCTCCTCCTGTAACTCTAAGCAAACAAAAGAACAAAGATTTTTTCAGAAATGCTGTCAGAACTGTCCAAATTGTTCAGTTAGTTTTTCGTTCTTCAGATAAAACCTAGGAAACTCAGCTAGTCCTCCCTAACACAAAAGAAAGTCACTATTTTTTCATTTGTTATGCACTTACCTTTAGAAATGCATTAAACTTTTCAAAATTGTTGCCTTTAAATTTTTGCTGGTGCTGATGATGGATGAAGTGCATCATGTAAAAGTGAAAATGTGTCCTAAAAGAGTACTTTAATAGCAGATTCCTCCCCCTCACACACACAAAAAAATAATCAGCAGGAATTTTCCTCCTTTATTTTCTTGTTCCTTCCCTTCTTTCTTCTTGCATTTCTTTTGATGGAAAAAAAAAAAAAAAAACAAAAAACCCCACCCTTTACTCCTTTGGGGCTTACCTTGTGAGGGATTGGTAAAACACGACTAGACTCTATAGATTTCGCACATTTTAAACGACAGGATTTGGGAGTCATATTTTTGGCTCATGGAAGTAAGCCTGGTTCCTAGATTTTACACAATAGCCGTAGTGTGACACTCTGTGACTTGAATTTTCCATGACATGTATACTTTTAAAGTAGAGACAACTAAGACATTCTTTTTATGCTATTTTGCTCTTCCATAGCTACAGAAAACAATAGCTACAAACTTTTAATTAATTTCTGTAATACAAATCCTGATAACATCCACTCATGGACCATTTTTAATTTTGAAATAAAAGAAACTAAATAAAATAACTTCCTAATAGCTATAATAGACTCCTGCTAGAATACATAATCTAATTAACTACTAACATCACTGAAAATTTTGATAATTGTTAGCAGGTTTTTCGTCCCTATACAAACCAGTCACTAACCTATGAAAAATAGTAAATACATAAATCACATCTATATTTTGCCTGGCACAAATTTCAATAATCTGGGGAGGATGGATGATGCTGTATGAAGCAACATTTCTGAAAAACAGTGACTAGGACATATTCTGGTAGCTTGGATTTTCTAATGAAGTGTGCTTTTATATCCCTTTAAATCCTCCTAAAAATTAAGTATATTGTTCATAATTTTACCTGCATTACTTTCAATCTCCAGATGGATTTTATTTGCATAAGAGTTCCCAGGAGAGCTTTGCTATAAAGAAGCCTTGCTGAACACATTACAGAGTGAATCATTTTTTTAAAACAGACATTTGTAAATAAAATAAAATATCTGTATAATATGTCATATGTGAAAGGTTAGCCACTGTGCACAACAGCAAAATAATTTAGTTTTAAATAAATTACTTTGGCTTAATTAATTATGAGGTGAACTGAACCTCAATTCCTAACATAGTTAAGGAAGAATACTCCTGCCAAAAAGAAGATTGTAAAAAAATATGAGGCTGAAAAACACTTTCCCTTCACTAACTAGTGTGAGCCTGAAGTTTCTGCAAGCTGGAAAAGCTCCTAGAGTCAACTCTCAAGGCTGCTTTGTATCACTACATGACAGGAAAATGGCTATAAAAACTACAGAATTGACAATTATGTGATTTATTTGACCTTTTGAAATGGTTCCCCATCAGGAAGGAGAGTCTTCAAAGGTAGTAAGGTGACAAAATCAACAGGATTTAATCTCTAACAGCTGGTAAGCATCTAGAGAGAAGTTCAACAACACATTTGAGACACCTTTTTTTTCCAGTAGTACCTGCAGTGGCCTGCACAAGTATGAGATTTAAACCCTAAAGTTTAAGTTGATACATACAGGAACAAAGGATTTGACAAAAAACCCCATGAGGTATCTCTCTTGATTATTTTCCACCCTGAAACTTTCTCTAGGAATCACTATTGTGGCTGCCATTTGGAACTACAGTCACATCCTGTAAGCAGGTTCACATGAGACTGTTGATACCTCCAGGGACTTCCAGTAAATCCTATAAACTCTTCAGAGAGGCAGAATTACTCATGTGCATAATTATCTAAGGGACAGATAATTATCTATTACTAGTTTCCTTTAAAGCATTAATTTATAATAGTAACAGTGTATTCCTTTTAGTGGAATATTATTGCAATTGGCCTAATATGTGGTTTTTATCTTTTATCTGCTGAGGCCTGAGGGATAGAGGGAGGGGGGAAGGAGAGGGCAGAAAAACAGTAAACCGGTGACTGCTCTTATCTTTGACATGCTGTGAATAGACAGGATATTAGACTAATACCCACAAAATCACAGATAAATTATTATCTTGTCTTGATTACTACTGCCCTTTAACAGGCTTCTCTTTTTAGCCATAGACATTAGTTCTAATTTATTTGACACAGATTTTAAGGCCTTCTGCCAAGAGGAGAGGAAAAGCTTTATGAAAATGTTCTTAGCATAAATTTGGGACATCGCTTATAAAATTAGTTGATAAAAAGAAAAAAAAAGTCTTGCTACTGAAACCAGAGGATCTCCACCTTAAAGCAGTTCTGGTTTATATATTTTACCATGTATTTATAGTAAAGACTTAACTCACCTTTGATGTGAACTTCCTAGCAAAAGCTGAGGCTTAGAGACTGTCTATATTATAAGCACTTAATCATAAAGTACAGGAGAGCACACTGCATACCTTCATATGATTTATTTCCTTACAGAATAACCTTTAGGAACAAGAAGCCTTTCATTTTTTCTCTTGTGTTTCTGTGCTAATTAATTTTCAAGGAAAGTCAACACTTTATTTCAGCTGCCAGAGAAATTATTTGCCTTGCCGTAGGAAAATGTATCACTGTATTATGGTACTCACTTGCTATTGACGATGTTCCTAACAGCCTGGAATGTCTGTAAATAATGCTAGTGTTACTTTGTTATGTGTATTTTACAAAGCATTTTGAAAATATTTTTTGATCCATTTTGCTGAGTGATATGTGCTATTCTTTCATGGTTGGGCAGGTTCAACTTAGAAGCAGTTAATTTGGCTTGAGTTTTGTTTACTTGGTTTTTCCATTTTGATACTACTAATGTTGAGTATGTAAAAAGCAAATACATTTAAATGTATATTTTTATTACCATGGGTCAGTGGGTTAGGAAGAAGTTGTGTGCCCTGGATTTTCCAGTCCATCAGTGGATTTGAAGTTACAAAAGTCATTGTTTTCTTCTTCATTTTGGCTAGGTTCCATTTTATGTCATTCCTAAACATCTTTGTGTGTAAGGAAGCTATTGTTCAGTAACAGGAAGCCACATTTTCCCTCCTGCCATGGCTTGTTTGGGCCCTGGTACCTGCAGTCCTCCTCATGTTCATGAAATTTCTTCTTACAGTTATGGAATAATTTGTGTTGGGTGAGACCCTTGCAGCTCTTCTGCCCCAAACAGGGCTATGTTCAAAATTAGATCATGTCAGCTGGGGGCTTGTCCAGACAAATTTAACCATCTGAGAACTCTAGTTTTAGAAAAACAAAAGTGGGACTTCTTCCTAAGACACAGCTTTAGTAACACATAGTGTTTACTTCAAGACAACTAATTCATTACACTGAGTTCTGCAAAGCTGTGGTTCTGAATAGGACCAAATCAATAGCAACAACCACTTTAATTAATATTTTCTGAGTATTTTACAAGTACCTGAAAGTAAAGGTCTAGAAGGAAAAGAGTGAACATTGTTAGTTGGCTAAGAACTTTTAAGTAGACTAATTGTCCTTTTTTAGGCATTCATTCAGAAGCACTCATGAATACTCTCATCACAGCAGTCTTTTTTCCAGAACTAATAAAATATATTTCTACTCTAGCCTTAATTCTGAAAAGAATCTGATGTCTGATTAAATTCAGGAATTCAGACTAGTTCCAATGAAATAATCCACCTAATAAAAATCCCAGTGAAATTAAATCAACAAAATAGTTTTGAAACACTCAAAAATAATTTCTACTTTTATTCATGGAACAATGGTCTGATTGAAAAACAATGGAAAGGTAGACATATTAATTCATGGTTTCTACATCTTCTTTACATATATACCATGGCATTTTCATCAGGCTTCTGATACAAAGACCAAATTTGTATATCCATAAAGCTGGTGAATTGAAATTTCCAGCCATCTAATTGGAAGATATCTGTGCATGAGGAGTAAAATTAATGGAAGGGTTATTTAAAAAAAAAATCTGCTTAAGGTTTGGCTCAAGTGTGGATGAGTAAGAAAGGCAATTTGCTACAGCTGCTAACAATAAAATATTAACATTGAGACATGTCACAGTTAATGACTGAAGTTTTCAAAGACAATTGTTTAACAAATTTGTGCAAGAGGAAGCAAGACGGTTTGGAATAATATTATTTATTTGGATTAAATACTACATAAGAGAAATTTGCCCGAAGTAAAATTACACTAAATAGAAAATAGAAGCTGAACTGTTTGACTTCAATTAATCTAAAGGTTGAACAGTCAAACCCTAACTGAAAAACACAGAGGAAACCTTCATCCGGTTCTTTGTTAGATTCCTTTTAGAAATTTGACAGAATAGTCATAATAAGAGGTATAATTAAGCAATCAGCCTTTTCAGAGATACATCTGTAATTGCAAACAATGAAGTGTCTTATTGTGGATTATACTTCATGCAATTTAAGAAAAACAACTGTAACTGTAAGTAAAGCTTACGGCATCATACCTCATGTTTGCACAGGTGTGATGTTTTATCAGACTGAAAGTTTTCTTTAACACAAGAACAGTATAAAAATACCTCATGGCATTGCCAGAAGTAATTGAGTGATTAACAAACAAGTGTATTCACCTGTTTAGAAACAGTTCTCTATTCTTTTTTTGCAGTGTCTGCGCTCCATCACTAAAATCAAAGTTCTTTGAGCATGGAGGCTATTTTAAGCCTTTTCGTACTCATCTGTCTGGTCAGGGTTTTGTTTTTTTTTTTTTGTATGATGGACAAATCTACTGCCACTGAGTCCCAAATATGTGCATGGACCATGAAGCCTATGGTGGGAGTAGACAGCTCACATTGTCTCCTTATGTTTCTGGGTTCCTCTTGAAGGAACTGATGCTGATCCCACTCAGGAATGCAGGCAGAAGAAGGGAGCAGCAGCTCAGCAGAGATGCCCAAACTGTTCTCCTCTGTGCTTGTTGGTGTGGGTCGAAACTAGTAAGGAGCTCTTTTAGGAGGAAGAGTGCTTGCCCATCATGCAATCACTCAGTCACATCCCGTTTCCATTAGAACACAGCACCCACTTAATCCATAATAGTCCCTACTTCCACATTCAGCTTCCTGCTTTCATGGCACAGCTGGTAGAAGGAATACCCAACTGACATCCTTACATCTTGCCTATAATTGTGTATACCACCTCCTCTCCATTTGTCACCACAGAAATTCCCTGGACAGTAACAACTTTGGTGGGAAAGCAATTCTATATTTTTTGCTGCCTCTGGCTCATGCTATAGAGCAGTTTTGACTTTCTTTTTTCATCTGCAATGGTAGAGCCTGGAGACATAAAAGGGCATCTAGAAATATGAACTTTAGCTATCTATAATAGCACCAAGAGAGCAGAGGACTATACTTCTGAAATCAATATTTAAGGGAATCTCATTCAGTAGGCAGTGCTGAAGCACATGTTCAATCTATGGACACCATGCTTTTTTACAGTAATAGTGGCAATTACTGTAAATATTCTTACTTTGGGAAATTTTAATTTTTGCAGGACCCTGGCCTTGAGTTTGTTGGCAGTAAGTCAACTGTTCCACAAAGGTAAAATATGATATCATGAAACAATAGATGCAATATTTCCAGAAATAAAATGTGGACCTCCATAGTTAAAGTATTTACAAAAACAAAATGTTATAAAATACTAAATAAGCACAACAGTAATATATATTCATCAGTCCATTAAAAGTTGACCATACCTGATCTATGACAATAAATTGAAATGTTTATTCTGAGGTAAACAGTGGCATTTTTCTATTATGTTTATTTTATGTGCAAACTTTAGGCCAGATTCTCAGCTACGGTACTGTAGCTCCTTTTCCCTCAATATAGATTTACTGTTGATACCATTTTATGACTGTGTTTTCAGGGTGTTTTTTTGCTTTATATTTTTTTTACTTATGGGGAGAAATAGTTGAAGATCATTCTGATATTTTGTTGCTTGATTCTGATGGTCTTCCATCTTTAAAATATATTGTTTTAAATTTTTGTGAATTTCATGCCTTAAATATGATATTGTCATTAGACAAAGACTTAGCAAGGTAAATAACTCTCATGTACTAATATACACACACACACACACACATACACACACATACACAGATGTAAGAAGTTGTAGCCTTCCACTATAGTACTGCTTTACTTTGCGACTACCACTGCACCAAGCTTTAATTAATTCCAAGAGGTGCAAGTATAATGGGAAACAATGATAAACCTGGTGGGGTTATGCATTTAAGGAACTACTTTTATTGGAACTACTGCAGAGCTGGAATGATCAGGGAAATTTTTGAAGGTTAAATTATTTAGCACTTTTCATTTTATATTACTTTTCTACTGATATGTTATCTGAGAATCCAACTCACAGATTGGGAACTAAACAAACTACAAACAAAAAACAAAACTTCTATTTTTGCCACAAATGGCTTACAAGAAATATATAGGCTATTCTCCTTGCCAATGCTGAACTGCCAGCTAAAGCTTCAGTGTTAAGGACCAGCTCTATGTTGATCTTTTCAGAATCATTTATTTGAACAACATTTGGTACATGGTTAAAGCTGACCAAAAAAAAAGGAAATTAAATACATGACAATTCATTCCCTATAATATGTTGATTGCTAACTTTCACCTTGTTGGGCAATTACATTTGATAGCAATCTTTCACCCTGAAAATTCCTGGAGCACCAGCCTGTTGACATGGATGATCTGAATCTATTATGTTGTAAGTGTGGCATCAACACATAATGTTAGAGTGAGACAAGAAAGGGATCTCAAAGATTTAATTTTCAAGATTTTTTTCCATGATCTCAATGTAGCTTTAAGGAATGTAAGGAAACTTAGTGGAGTCCTGAATCTAACATGCACTCTGTTTTCCTAAATTTGGAGAGTCTCTCTTGGTGGGAAAAGGAGGTGAGAAACTGGAAACTACCTACAAAAATGTTAATAAAATTGTGGAAAGAAATAATTTGTTGTGCATATGTTGTTGTATGTTCTTTTAAAATATTTTAATAACAACTAATTGGCCAGTTAAATTAATATGGGTATACTGAGCCAAAAAATTTCAGGCATGTGAAAATAAGCAGTTTAACTACATCATGCTGAAATGAAGAAAGAGTTACTTGCTGCACACCACAAACTATGAAAATGCCAACAGTAACAGAGAATGTGCTTAAAAGGAACATGTATAAAGGATCATAAACAGTAATTTAAAAAATTTTTAGTCTACACTGTTCTATTTCAAGATTAGGTTAATTGAACGTGAAATGTTAGTTTAAGGGGAAGAAAAAGTGATAGACTAAGATTCACAAATCCTGGAGATAAGTGAGTTAAAGAATATTGGTATAACTGTAAAATAAATTTGACCCGAGAGCATGCAGATAATCATAAGCTCCTTTATCTTCTGGACCTTTGGGTTTAGTGCTTTATTTTTTATTTTACTCTCTGAAAAATAGATTTTAAAGATTTACATACTTGCCACAGAACAATATCTTTAAAATGTCTGGATAAAATTATGGCTTAGAGGAATTCAGTCATGATAGACCTTGTATTGAAAAATATGTCATAACAAATTTTAATTCATAATTGTTATTGAATAGCAAAAACAGATTTAATTATCTCCATTATTGACCTGTTATAGGCAAGTACTTTATGTTATAAATCCACACATTATTGCCAAAGAGCAGGCTGAATGCATAAATTCTCTGCCAGTTCTCTCAGCAAATTCTTCATGACAGAAAATTTCTAAAGGAATAAAATATGTTTATCTTCCTCCAGTTCACCTAGCTGTAATGCAGACACAGATTTGTCAGAGTTGCAGGCCACAACAAAATAAAATTATTATTTGGGGATTCAAGAGAGTTAGATGAGTCAAAAACTGATATAATGTATAAGCCTGATTAAAATTTCAATGGTGATAAAGGGGTTTTGATTGGTTGTGGTACTGGACACCAATTACACAGAAATCCTTCAGCAGATCTGCAATTCACACCCATCTGTTCCACAGTCATCTAAAGGAGTGATGACACTGTGTGAAAACAGGTAAAATGTGGGATTCTTTTTTTTTTTTTTTTTTTTTTTGCTGGAAGAAAGAAAAGGGAGATATAATAGCAATGATGACCTTGGCGCAGGACATTTCCTGGGGAATTGATGACCGCCGTGGACCATCAACTCTCCTAGCTAGTCATTAATCCCCAGGAAATGCCCTGTGTCTGCCTTGTTATTGCTTAATCCAATTATTTGTGGTTGTGGCATATATTCTGTGAATATTTTATTGCTCAATCTGCTCTGTGTCTTACCTCTGCTCCTCTTAAAGTCCATCTCAGTTGTGAGATCAGCTCAGCTCAAAAGCACCTCACACTTACCAGCAGAGACTATGCTTAGCACATTTCTTTGTGCCTGCTATTTCATTAAGGCATCATACCTTGAACGGAGTAATAAAAATTGTACTTTTCTATTTATCGTAACAGTTTCATAAATTGTAATGTAGGTGGAATCCAGTTTTATTTGGCATATACATGCATATATACAATCACCATAACAAAACCAATTGATCCTGCTACTTGAAATGGCATCATTATGCTGATATTTCTAGGTTTGCTGGAATGGTAAGATGCTAAAATAAAGGTAAGAAATGGGATAGTTTGATTCCTTTTTGTTAGTTTGTGTTTTTCTTCCTGTCTTATATCCGACAGTTCTTGTTTCTAGCTCTGAGGATGCAGTAAAACAAAGCATTTAAACATCCGCCTCGTTGTTTCCTCTTCAATACTGCAGCTAAATGTTTATTCGTGTCTTTATTTCTGGCATGGGACTGTTCTATGGGGAGCCAAAAAGATAAGGGAGCTAGATTTTAACCTGCAGGGAAAAAAATGGCTAGTTTTAACCCCTACAATCAATTTCATCAAGCTAGTTAAACTAGCTGGCTAGTTTTAAGCTCTGAAATCCATTTCACCAGTTTCTCCAACAGTTGTACCAGCACAATGGAGGGTCTTGTCTGGAGGCAGGAAGGAGTGGTGAGGAGTCAGGACGGCTTAGCCAGCCTGTCACAGAAAGAAATGCTCCTCTAATTGCAGTCTGAGAGTTTTATTCTCTTCTACACTAAAGGCCTTCACAGTGCTTTGACTGTGTGAAGGAGACATTAAACAAGTCTAAATACAATCTGTGTTTATGTTACTATTAAAAATGGAGCATTAAGACATTTCTGAAGGAGTTGAAAAGTATAGGTGTACAAATGGAAATTTTTAGACGACATCTGATCATTCAGTGACAGAGGTCCGTGGGATTAGATGGGATGTATGTGAGTGCTGAAAGAGTTGGCCAATGTTAGTGTGAGAACACTGTGCCATCTTTTAAAGTTCATGGCAATCAAGCAAAGTTAATAAGAACTGAAATAAAGTTAATGGGCGCTGTAAGAAAGCTGACAAGTACAATAAAAATACTGACTTATTTGAGCCAGTCTAATGGAGGCACCAAAACGGTTTACAGATGGAGTAGATGACATCTTAGAAGGGTCTGAGAAAACTGGGTTTAATCGGTCTGGAGAAGAGAAAGTTAAAGGGAGACTATCGCAGTTTGCAATGGAATTGATCAGCGCATGCAGATAAGAGACAGAAAGTTCTCAGATGTTCACCATGACAGTCCAGAGGCCACAGATACAAGTTAAAACATGGGAAATTCTGGTTAGATATACAGAAAATTATTTGTTGTTGGGGGATTCAAATACTGGAGCATTCTCATCAGAGAAGTTGCAGTGTCTTCATCCTTGAGGGTCTTCAAGACATGACAGGATAAAACCCTGAGCAACCTTTATCAAATTACACCTGCACTGCACCTTTATCAAATCACACCCAAGCAGATGCGAACTGTATAACCTCAAGTTGTTCCTCTTAACTTAAAGTACTCAATGAGTCTATGATTCCACACTACTTCAAATATATTTGAAGTAATGTGAACAACATTTCAAGCACAGGTACCTAAATGGTATGGATATAACTACATAACATCACTGGGACTAGTGTATTTCTTTCCCTTTGTTCACAAAAAGGCCATCCCCAGGGAGAAAAATCTCAATTTATAACATTTCCATTAAGTGCCATGTTATCAACACTTTAACATTCACGTTAATTTTAATATCTTAAAGAAGGCTACCCTTGTCTATTTGGTAGTTAAACATATTGCCTATGGTTGATTGGTATGTTGGCATGACATGTACTATAAGATTGATAAAGTAGTAATGTCTTATATTTGCACTTCTGCTATCCTCTTAGCCTCCAAAATCATGAGATCCGAAACAAGATCTTTGGAAATGCGATGGGAATTGTTTTTGACTTTTTTTCTTAGTATCATTTTCACACAATAGAAAGAACAGAAGTTATTTGCTAAGAAGTAACACTTTTACTTCAAGACTGAATAATCTTAGAGGACCAAGCTTCCTTGAGGTCCTTTGAAATAGTGCCTAGCCTAAATATTTTTTACATATTTTATTATTTTCTTGCTACAGGTAACCCTAGTGATGGTCTCCACCCCTGCCACGCAACATTTCCTTTTCAGAAGAGTCAGTGAACTACCTGCAAGTCCCATCAGAAATTTTGCAAACCGTGTGCAGGTTTATAGATTCAACCCTTATATTTCTCATAATTTTATGAGTGATGGATTCAAGAATGATTGTCCCATTCCATTTGAGGCAACCAAACAGGCAAGCACCACAGGGAATTCAGTTTTGCATCAATGTCATTAAAGAGGCCAGGTATTTGAAGTATAGGATTGGAACTCAGAAGATTTATACTCTGGACCCAAATCTGCAACTTATTTGAGTGTATCTTCTTGCAACTCACTATGCATTACACGGTTCCCTAGCTGAAAAAATAGGGGAAAAATGCATTGCTGATCCACTTTTAAGCTATGCACATTCTAGTAGTGATTTTTTTATCCATTTTAAAATTATTTTATTGTTTATAGACAACAAACAGGACAGATACACATATGAAGATATTTCTGTCAGAACCAGTTTGTGATTTTCCTTCTCAAAGTGTTTAAAAATAAATGCAAATGGCATGTGTAAGTCAATATTAAGTTTTAGACACAGACAGACATATGACTGCCTATACACACACAAACGGAATAGTTCCTAAATTCTTAAATGCTGCACTCCTTTGATAGCATAACCATAGTTAATGTTGTGTCAGGGTTTCCACTATAAACCCTCTCTTTTATAACTAGGCAATAAAATTTTACCCCAGGCATGAAGTACCAGGTCTCAGTACACCGGCTGACATTTTTATATGTACACATTTTCACACACATAAAAAAAAAAAAATAGTTTAGCTACTTTAATACATGCAAGTATAACTAATATAAAAAAAAAAGTTTAAGATACCTTTCAGTTGAAGATATATAATACACATACACACATATACACACATACATAGTGTAACTCCAGTTTGTCCTTGTTACTGAAAGGATGCTAGAGAAAGACAATATAGAATCTTCAACTAGAAAACATGCAATCATTACTTATATCTAAAGAAAAAAAATGTGTATGACCAGCTATTAGATTGGAAGTTACTTTGTTTGAGTAAATATGAGCTCTCACACGTGGCTCTACCCCCCATGCCACCAGCATTCCCCTCACCCCTGACATGATACACTTCATTAAACACAGAAGCGCTTTGTTGCATTAGGTGGTTTAAAAGTGGAAAAGTAGGCTCCTTGCACTTCCTATGAGAAATGAACATCGACTTCCTCTGAAGAAAATGTAAGTGGATTTGCTTAATTGGACTTAGGGCACTGGAGCAATTAATAATAGATGGTGTCATAGTAAGGGCTTTGTTTATATTTAAAGCAATAAATTACAAGTATTAAGTTTATATTTATTCCAAGTTAAACTCATTTGTAATTGACATGTTACTTAGCCCAAGGCTTTTAAGATCTTTTAGTATAATTAAATTAATAGAGAATTATAGATGACTGCTTGATAAACAAACAACATGGACTTTAATATGACAGATATGCAGAGAACAGGCCATGTAAGTAGATCATTATTATTGGTTTTACCTTCAGCAAAAATGCAACTGAAATAACAGCAAAGATTCAGTGCAAACAATGGTGAATGAAAAGATGGTTTCTAAAACATTTTCTTTTCTTTTTCTAAGTTGATGTTTAAGAAATATATTTATCGGTGTGAGGGAATATTAGGAAAGCAAGCTTTCCTATCCCACCATTCCATCATCTTCTTTCTTCTGCTCTCATGCCAAATACTTTGCATTACATTTTTGAAAAGGTCACTCCATGCAAGGAGCCACTAAGACTTTGGACAGTGGATTTTCAAAGGATCCTTCTAGTCCTTTGTCCCTCCCCCAATAAGCTTAAGCATACCATTTCCAACAGACTTTGTCGAAGCAATTAATGAAGCTGTCATGGAAAACAGTGATGAAGATCCCACATATGCCTTGGCAACTTATTTCAACATCTAATAGTACTGAGATTTGATATCTAACTAAAAATGCTTGGTAAATAGAATCTATTTATTCCTGTTTACTGTCGCCTTAGAAAAAACACACTTCTGTTTCTCTTCCAGCTGTCTTTTAAGGCCAGCATGAGTCAAACACTCTCCCTGTTCTTTTCTGTGCATGAAACACATTAAAGAGCAGAATTCTCAGCCTGTCTGCACAAGATCTGCTTTTGAGATCTCCAACTGTTCTCTTTTTTCTCCTGCAGAGTCTCCCACACTTCTGTCAAAATGCCCCACACAGGACTCCTCCTGAAATCTTACAAATACTGAGCAGAGCAGAAAGCTCTACTGTATGTTTGTTTGCTTTGCTCCTTTTAATCTTCCCAGGATAGTGCTTATCTTTTTCTCAACAGCATGACATTATTGACTTGTGTTCCACTTGTGATCCACTAATACCTTTAAATCCCTGTCTATTGGCCAGTTGCTCAACCAGTTTTTCTAGATCCTGAATTTGTTTGGCTGATTAGGCCTGTCTATCTGCACTGTTTGTGCCTCTTGAACTGCATTTTAGTTTTCTTCACACTATGCTTTCAATCTGTCAAGATCCTTTTGAAATGAAATCCCATCCATCAGTATAATGTGGTGCTTTCCATCTCAGCATCACCTACAGATTTAATTGCTACTCCCTTTCCATTATTCAGGTCATTAACAAAAAAAAAAAAAATAGTGCCAAATCCTGACTGTTATATGCAGAATCATAGTCAGTGCTTTCCAGTAAAAAAATACTACTTATCAAATATTTTCCTATTGGTTTTATACTATCCTAAATATATTTAATAAAAGATTGTTTTCTTATAAGCATATCCTAAGATATAGTATCACAGTTAAGATTTTACTAAGTCTAAAGTTAAGATACATGTGGTATTTTCTTCTACTCTGTCCTTATTATGCTTCTTTTTCATAGAATAAAATTACATATGCTTGACTCAATTCTTAGTTAAGTAACCTGTGCTGACTGCTACTCATCTCCTTGGTTTCTTGCAGGTAAACAGTTTCATTTGTTATTCTACTATGGAGTTTTTAAGTTGAACAGTCCATACTCTCTACATTTCCCCCGCCAATATTTTTAAGTTACGTACCAGGTCTCTTTTTCCTATTTTCCATACCACATATTTCTCAAAAATGAATGCAACAACCCTAAAAGAGATCTTTTGGATTCATTAAATAAATCCTGAGACATTTCGGGACCAAATTTTAATTTTATTTAAAACCAGTGTTATTCTCTGACCTGTTCCTTCTGTATGCCTTCACCTGCTGGGTTAATCAAATGACTCTCTTCAGTCCCATAACTGACCTCCTTCCCCTGTACTACCGTGGGCATTGCGGCGTTCCCTCAATTTCTCTCTGAAACCCATTAGAAGACCAGAAATCAATGGTCTTCAAAATCTTTCTGCTGTAAGTGGTGTTTATGCTGTCAGTTCATAGTGTTAGAATAGATTTGTTTTGGGATACTTTACCTTTTAAACTATTTGTCACAACATTCTGTAGATCAAAAGGTGTAATTTGCTAGCTTATAAATTCAGTGTTTGCCTTAAACATTTCCTCTAATCTATGACAAAGCAAGAAATTCACAAATCTTCCTGATAATGTCCTTCTGCCCAAGAGTTAAAAATATCTAATATTTAATCCTCTAGTTCCTAGTGAACCTTTCTTCATTCCAGCTGGTCTTACTTTTTGCAAATCAAAGCTATCATATTTCATATTAATCAATTTCTTGTTTACCTAAATTCTGTTCTTGCATACCAGTGTGTCTATGTGTAATTGTATGGATATATAAATATATGTATATTTGTAAATCTATATCTAGTTTTACATAAATGTATTTACTAGCATATACATTTATATAAATTGTTCTGTAATCCTTTTTTTCTTTTCTAAACTCTCCTTTGTACAGCTTGTCCCATGTTAATAATTCTTTACTGTATCATTCTACTCTGGATGTCAGTTTAATTGTGCTGAGGTTTGTATTATTTGCTGCATGATATGAGTATATAATTTTCTGAACTAACCCCAGAGTTGAAGAAGTCTTCCTCTTTTCTGCTACTTGATGTCCCAAGTAATAATCATTCAAGGAACAGGAAATTACTTTCTGTGGTTTTCCTCTTTCTGTTTACCTAATTGATTCCAAATAACAGAAATGATATCATTTTACTATTTTTTATCAGCCTCATTTGTTTGTATCTATGCACTATGTCTTTTGTAGTCCTGTGTTTTTTTATTCAGTAGGTGGCTAATTGTATGCTTGTACTCAAAAAAATGTTTTGTGAGGATCTTCACTGGTCATATTTTTAAGTCAGACCTACTTAAATTTTATCAGTATTATTTTTATATATGTATATATAATTTATATTTAATGTTACATATTTTATTATAGACATCTGTGACTTAAAATGTTATTCCTATTTGATTTAGAACTAGGTATTTTTGTACCTTACTGATTTTTGTCACTGATATTTGTCATTGATGATAGTATATTAAGGTTTTCCATTCTCAGGTGTTATGGCACACTGAGTTTGAAATTTTGTGTATGAGAAAACTGACTTTTTATCTAAGGGTGTTTGATCAAGATTTTATATTGAAAGACTCTGAATGAGGAGACTACTTTAAATGCATGATCACTTTTTGTTTGAATTTTACTGGAGTGAAAGGTAGTGCAATATTGGAGTTACAATCTTCTTAACTTACTGTGAGAAGATGCTAATCACACAGGTAAAATTTCTAGACTCTACCACTAAAAAATAATAGAATATATTTTTATGTTTCTAATTTAATGTGTAGCTGCAATCATAAAATTCTCTTACAAGATTAACAATGCTGAAAACAAAATGTGACATTTTGTTTTCTTTAGTTATGAAGCTTTACAAGGAAAAGTGAAGAAAAAAAGACTTGGAAGTAAAGAGAGTCATCCTTGTAGATTTATCAGTTCCACTGATCATGTTGCATATCCATGTGCACTTTTAATTTTCTTATGCATCAGAGCTTTCCTGCACATGAGGGTCTCTAAATAAGAGAATATGCACCCCCCTCTGGGATACACTTCCAGCATTCCAGCACAGATTGTTGTCACATGAAATAACTTCTTATAGTGAAATTCACAATGAAATTACAAATGAAATTAATTACTTCATGTGTGCCATAGACACCAGTATTAATTAAATACATTCAGAATAAAAAGAAATTTAACTTTTTTAAAAGGCAGATTCAATAATAGGAAGTTGCTTTTGTCATGTGCTCAGAAACAGAGTGGGCATTTTCACTTGCTCACTCCCAGAATTTTATTTGCTTTATCTGCCATGCTTAAGTCACATTACTGAAATATACACCAGACAATCCTTTGCTTTCAGATCAAGAGAGTTGATAACTGATATGAGCATTGGTCTAGAGGGTTTTTTTTTTTTTGCATCATCACCTCTTTAAAGACAAGCACTAATTCCCCAGTATTTAATTTTCCAAACAGCCATACTATATATTGTTGGGCTAGCTAGCAATTCCCATCTCTTTTAGGCAGCTAAATCATTAGCTTTGACTGGTATCTCTCACTGATACATGCTTAAAAACACCCTGCGGCTAATTTGGTTGCTAAATATGCATTTAGTGCTTGATTTTGGTCTCTCAAGTTTAAAAACTGTAATCTAAATTACTTTCCTAATCTGATCTTCTGATAACTGTTATCTTCTGGTTTGCTAGAATTAGACTAGGAAGGAAAAAACCTCTCAGATATTGCTATATGATAAATACTGACCTGTCATGACTCTCTAATTGTTACTGGCATCTTTGTTTAAACCAGGGCAATAACTGAAACTAGATTCTGGGGAAAATTCTGGTGTCTTGGAAGATAATGAAAGTTTTGCCCCTTTTTTCATCTTGAGGATAACAACAGCTCCTACCGACTCTCTGAAATGGATTTGTAGACATAGCTGTCTCCTTCAAAAAATGGCCAAGAGCATACACTGTGTCTTCATGATCATCGTGATCTTGTGTGAAGCCAGGTTCTGACAGGCTGACATGCAGAGCATGGACTAAATTTTTTAAAATGTCATTAACAGCATCAGGAGTGTCATCTTTTTACTATGTTGGAGTAACCTGAGAAATGCTGCATAACTTGCTTTAAGACCTATGACTTAAAGAGCTGGTCATCATCCCTACTCAGCTTGATTCTCACTAAAATATCTATAAAACTCTGATACAAGCAGGATGGCAGAAATGCCTCGGCTGTGAAGTTGCCCATCACTGTGTCCAAATGGAAAGATTTACATTCATGCAAAATCCCAGTAAGTAAAACATTGCAGGATTACTGTAGACCACAGAACTTAAGTAATAAACTCTCATTCTTCCACTGAAATGCTGCTATATTCAATTTTTACTAATATTTTCTCACTAGTGTTTTTAATGGAAAATTATTTTTAAAGGCAAGAAGAACAAGATGATTTTTCAAAGTATTGCCAGTGTGCTTCTGACTCCATCTTGCAGTAATTCAATTTTCTAAATAATTCCAGTTGTACTTTTTGGAGCAAATCCCTACAGAGAACAATGGGGTTGATTGTTTTGTTGACTGCAATTGTTTTATATGTGGGTTGTTTCTCAAACCTCACTTTTGGGCAGGATAAGGAGTGGTTCAGAGAAGCCCCTCTAATGAATGGGTAACAGATGACTGTAAACCACAGGTATTAGACCTTTTCAGCATGGAGCTTTACTGACTCAAAATGTTAAATAGAGACAGAAGAAAAACTGTGAACATATCCTAAAAGCTCAGTGAATTAATTGTCTCAAATTAGGTAATTTGTGGCCAACCTCAGTTTGGATTTTTAACATATTTGGAAATGTGGGTGAGTTTGTAATGCACAAATAACCAAACAATCTAATACCAAAGGTACTCATTGCAAAGGATATAATTGGCTGTGGAGCTTTTCAATAGCACAGTCTTAGGATATACAGTGATGATTGCATAATTTTCAGATTTTTAACAATCTCTCCATGTAGCAAAAGGTACTTGGTAAAAAATTCAAAATAATTAAAATAAGGAGGAACACATTGCAGCAAAAGAGTTGCCATAAATATATTTGTTCCCATTTACAGCTGTGTTCAACTGATCCTTTTTGCTTGATTTTCATGCAGCATCTCCTGACTGCTGGAACAATTCCTCACATGCTAAAGTATTTAATAAATTTCATGCAGTTCAGCATGATCACAGAAGACCTAATCCCAATATAGTTCTAAGAAATAAGGTTTCTCCTCTAGCAAAGTCTTCTTCATGCAAAATAAAATATAAATCTTTATAGTCACTGCTACTGACTGACAATTTTAGTGGAAATCAAATCATGTAGCAAAACATCCCTGAGTTGCTACTCACACTTTAGTACTTTGTTGACAACTTAAAATTAGCTAATTAGCTAGTTTCTACTGTGAGATCTTAGTTCCCTGGGAAATGTATATTTCTTTCTTCTTAAGTCAAAGGAAAATCTCAGATTAAAATATCTCAGATATTTGTTCCATTCTGTGCTTGTGGGTGGAGGCAAGACAACAGCTAGAAGATCCACACAGTACATTATGCTTTACCTGTCTTTCAGTCCTCAAAAACCGCATAAAACTATCAATCCATAAAAATGTCATGTCTTTTTAGCGCATCTGTATGTGCAAAATTACTTATTTTCTTTTTTTATGCATTAAGTTCAGGAAATATTGAAATGAAGAATCACCTCAAAAATCAAGATAATTTCTTTTACAAATGTTGAAACACAATGTGGTACTTCACATTCTTTTCTTTCCTCTAAAATTCCAGTTTTCATCAAATAAAGAACGAGCCAAAGAAACCTTTCTCGGTATCTAAAATTTGTGTCAATCACAGAAGTCTTTCCTATGATTCTTTGCATGGAAGTACATCCTATCCCCTCCTAGCTGATTAATGAAGTGACTAAAATGTTCAAACATCTTAAGGAATTTGGACACCTGATCTCCAGTTATTTTAAGTCAATTGATACGTCCATGAGGGAACTTTTCGTTCCCTACGTGGCCATAACTTACACATGATCCTTTCCATGTTTTTCTTGATTTCTTTTCCCTGTGAAAACAGAAAGACTAATACCTGGAAAAACAGCAGGATTTGTCGTGCATTGTTTGAAAGGCTGGCAAGTCTCTCTTTTCTGCTTTTCTCTGTTACTGGCTAATAATTGGTCACTGACATTTTCTGTCCCAGTCTCCATTCATCCAGCTATTCTCATGCCCACTTCCCCTGGACTCTGAAGTGCACTGTAGTATCTGCAGATGGGCTTTACTGTTTGTTCATCTAAAGAACTCCCCTAATATGCTTTACTGCAGATGGCAGAGTCACTGATTTTTCAGATCTGGACTTTGTTTTTCATCTTCTGTATTCTCTTGTTGTTTCAGTATATCAGTGGTGAACTTCCTGGACTCACGGTGTTATGGCTGCTATTGTATCAAGTGGACCTGTTTCTCCCATTCCAAAAGGACATGGAATGGGAGATTAGCTCCATTGATTAGATGGAGTCTTGAATTCACTTTAGTAACACAATTGTGTCTCCTCTGATGCAGTTTCAAAGTTTTTGTATAGAAAGGATATGAAGGCATCTCTTTGCTCTGGTTGATGAATACCTGGCAGGATGACCAAGCGGCACTGAGAGATGTGTGTACCATTTTGACTCACACATCAACATTTTTCTTGAGTGCTCGTGAGTGGCTTTTGAACATTAACATTAGAGCAGTAGCCAATGTTAGAACTTGAATTTCAAAGCAAATTAAAATGACCATCCTTTGTTGAATATTGATGTGTCAGTTTTTTCCTTGGGAATTAGAGAAGCTCAAGATTTCCAGCATAAGCTTGACTTGTGAATCACAAGCCAAGTAGTGTCATAGAAAATTCACATTTTGCTGTGCATAGCCACAATTCCTTGGCTTCAGTTGCAGCCATTCTCTTCATGAGGTAACCATAGGAAGTACAATGCCCTTGCCATCAGGGGTGAGTCTGCACAAGCAGATTGGGGAAGAGAGCACCATGAGGAGCAATCCTGTAGATCTCTGACTGGCAGCAGAAGTCAATATTTGCCTCCTATTTGAGCCAATGCTCAGCTGGCCACTGCAGAGGTAAGGTATTTGGATGTCTGTGTGTCTGTCATTCCATCTGTGTTGCCTTGTGTTCTTATATGTAGGGATAGCATCCTAATTCTTGTCCTCTTGTTTTTAATTCCATTCCTCCCTTCTGTCTCTTCCTCTGTACCTTACATCTCCACACAGCCATACAGACTCTTGTCTTACACAAATAATATTACCTTATTATTACCTTAAAATTATTTCCATTTGGAATTAATGCCATTAACTCTTACATCCTGTGATTTGCAATGAAATAGTGCTCTAACTCGTGAATCTTTAAACAAAAGAGACATCAATGCTGTGCAGAGGACTGCAGAAGCAGAAATAGAAGCTCCCCATCCTAAATCTTAATTAAAAATTTTATTTGTACAATGCAAAGTAATATTTCAGTAGTCCTCTATTTATTCAGCATCTCTTTATACAGGTTTTCACAGCAAATTAATTTGTATAACACAGGAGGATTTTGCTACAATTGTGACTGGACTAATGTCATTTTGGATAATCTTCATAATGTCTAAAACTTCAATCTCTCCCTGAAGAACAGAAGCAGCAGGAAAAAAGAGAAACTTCCTTTCCCTGTGGCTTATGTAGCTACTTACACTGGTTGTATTAAGCACTACAAACAATTTATTTGGTGAAATTAGCCCTTTCTGTTTACGAGATCAGAAACCAAAACTTTTATGTCTATGGCCTTGTGATTAGGACATTTTCCCAGAAGACAAGGACAGGATAAAAAGGTGCAAAGAGGGGTAAAAATGAGCACTGCACCATTTGGCAAAGCATTTGACAGAGATAGTACTGTAAACAGATGTTACAGTCTGGATCTGTTACATATCAAGTAGTTCATAGAGTCTGCATTTGCACTAAACTCATTTGATGGCTTAAGGAACACATTGTGTTCACTAATTAGGTAATGCAACCTTTACCAATTAATTCCACTTTCAGCTGAATTGAATAATTGCTGTCAAAAGGAGCTTGACCAACATTTTAAAACCACTCAGCTATACTGTGTCTGAGGCCTGTAAGAAGGTTTCAGCAGTTTTTCGGTTTATTAGCAGCAGATATCTGGCTGGAAGAAGTATCAATTTCATGGTTTGTCCTGCTTTGAGCATAAGGTTGGATTAGGATCCTCAAAATTATCCTATGATACCATGAGCTGGTAGAAGAATATTATTCTATTAAAGTTACCATAGAATATGCTAACAATCTGTTTTCATATAAAAATATATATTAGCAGTTGCTATCCTATCTTAATGCTCTTCTGACTGCTCACATATTTTGCAGCATTCATTAAAAATAGTGAAGAAAATTGAACCCTTGTTCAGAAGACTTATTTGCCTTTAAGTATCCTTATCCATACTGAGAATTTGTTAGAGGCCTACAACAAGGTCTAAAAATAATTATATCAATCCTGTAGTTTTAAAAAGTAGTCTGCTTATTGGCTGAGGATTTAAATAGCTTTTTAGGATATCAAGATTTTTGGAGACTAGAAATAACCCTCTGTACCCAAACACTGCAGGTATCATTTATTTTTACATATAATTGAGGTCCTCATGAGAAGAGTTCTGCCTACTGGGAACTTCTCAGTTTCTCTGAGACTGGTGACTAAACAAGACTTTTACTGAAAATTAAGTCTGTATCTTAAAGCATCTTTTAGAAATCCTTTCAACATTGGGCTCTCCTACCTATCTATTACTGATTACTTGGTTTAAGAAATTTTTGTCTTTGAGAGGGAAGACAGATACTTTTTAGTAAGAGAGTTCCAAAGCACTGCAGTTCTTTTGACGACCACAAAGCTAGGTTGTTTTTTTTTATTTTCTTTTCTTTTTACTTTCCAATCTAAAAAAGCTACTTGTCTTTTCCTTTTCTCACCTGGTTCATCTTTTCTGCAGTAGCTGCAGTGACTGGGCTGAAGTTACAAAAATTTAGCTAATAGAGTTCAACAAGTTTATGGTGTTAACAACAGGAAACCACCACACTAATCTGCAGATTGCCTGCCTTCACATACAGGGCTATTCATGAATTCATACTGCTGGTTTCCTGCATTTCAGAACTTCCATTGTTTTATATGGGAGCTTGGAGGCTGGTTTAATTAAAGTGATCTGAATAGAAGTACAGTATGCCAGATGTACATTATAAATATGAGCAGGTTATGTAATGGTAAACCATCAGGAAATATATGGGAATGGTTTGTGATAACTCATTGTTAACTAAATATAAATCCTAATTTATTTCACTGTTTTAAACTTGCTACTTTTTTTTTTTTTTAACTAGCACAAATGAACTTTCTTTGTATTTTTACTCTTTCCTATTTTTACTACAGCTATCCCTTGGGTAAAGTCTGCTTCAAATTAGTTCATTCTGGTGAACAGGTACTATTCAGTGTGAATAGGAATTGTAGCATTTAGGCTGGATCCACATAAATACTAAGACAGGGTATTCTGTTGTTACTTCTGCCCACAACATAGGTATTTTAAAGCCATGATTCAGATGCCATCTAATTGGCATAAAGACAGAGAGGAAATTCATTCAAAATTTATATTTTCTGAATCTTCAAAGAATATACCCTTTCTTCAAAATATCTAGTTTTCATTATGTTGAACTCTTCAACTCTGTTGTTCCATGATTCACCAATTAAGTATTGCCTCTCCTAATTTACCTCTGTGGGTAATTTTCAGTGCTCTCTTGAAAAAGGAGGCAAAGATAATGAAGTTCTCATTCTTACCTCTTTTTATCACCTTCTTTTATTGCTGAAGCCCCATACATACTCCATTGCAGTTCCTTCTCACTTTCCCTCACTGAAATTCACTGAAACAGGGTGTGTGGAAGCCCCCACACCTTGCATTTGGAAGAAGACTGCCTCTTCATGACACAGCCAAAAGGCTTTTTGTGCAGCCCTGGTTCAGGACATATAGCATCAGCTTTCACTGGGGTTAAAAGGTAGAATGAAGTGTATACTCTTCAACTGCTTGCATACAACATACTAACACACAAACAAAACTCAACCCAGAGAGCCAGTTGTCACATAAGTCATGGTAAGAGATGTTTCACATATGACTTACTTTTTTATTTTGAAAGCCCAAGAGAAACTCATTAAATAGTCAACCATTTTCAGAACTATGCTAGTTCCTACATTATTGTACTTTTTGCATTTTCTTTTAGACTATTTGTGCTACTTGACTAGCATAAAGGTTTTAAATGTTGAATTAACTTTTTATAAGCAACATTTTGTATCCAAAAGGAAATATTTCTGAGAAGAGACATGGTCCTATATATTCGTGCAGTGCTTTCCCTGTCTTTTGACTCATTAACAATTTCACCTGATAGGCATTTTCAAAGCTGAGTGGGCAGGAGGTGTAGAGCAGACAAATCCCACTGTTTGCTAATTAATTTCTCTCTTCTTAAGATCACTAACAGAAAAATCAATGGTCATTTAGCAAATGTTCTTTGTAACCTGCAGTGGTTTAGTATTATTTGAAAGATTACCCAAATGCTATTCTCTAAGAGGAAAAAATATCAAAAAGTCACCTCAAGCAGAATAAAACTAAAGAATAAAACAAATAAAATAAAGAATAGCAAACAAATAAAGAACAAAACAAATATTTCTCCAAGTGTGGAATTTTCTTTCTGAAGAATTTACACTTCACGGCAAATATGCACCCTAGACTTCTTCAGAAAGGTCCCTAATAAATTCCTCCCTTTCAAGGAGTTCCTGCACTAGACAGAACATCTCAGAGAGTGGAAGTGAGGCACAACTCCTTTAACTTCATCACTACAACTCACCTTGTGATTCCATTTGTTGTAGTGGGCGAAACTGGAATAAACCAAAGTAATATATCAGACCTCTCTTGTCCGTATTGTATTTCTAAATCCACAACAGGACTGGAAGGAACTTAAATTATGAGCCAATAGATGTGTTTGGGCAGTGATTTTCAACTTTCAGGTGACTCTCTGTATCATCACACATGTGGTGCTGTTTATTGCAAGATATTTTGATGAATGATTTTGAATTTTTTTCATTAGTTTTGAAAAACCATTTAGGACTTCTGAAATTAGCCATAAAGCCTTACACTTATTTGCACATGGCCTTCTAATATTCCATATAGCCAAATTTTGTAGAAACCTCAAAATATCACTATGTCCTTTTCACTTCTCTGCATCATTTCAGTTGCAAGAAAAGAATTGTCCCCATCCCATTGATATCTTCTTGATATCTTCTAGATACAATTCAATTTCTATTATATTAAAGACTTCAATAAGGTATTGCTGTTCTTTTTGATTCCTCAAATGGCAAAAAGGGGGGGAAAGCGGAATTTGGCATTAAAAAAGCTATAAATGTGTTGTTTTGCATAAATACAACTGTCATTTCTCCAAGCAGCTGTGAGGTGAGTTTGAGTAACTCTGTCAAAACAGCTATGGCAGCCAAATTCTAAAGGTCTTGACAAATGGAGAATGATGGTGAAGCCAGTCAGAGGACAGGCCATTTCAGCACATTTCTGCTGCACCCTGGAACCTCTGCCCATGCTGATAAGAACCTTGCACCACCAGTCTTTCCCAGCTTGATCTAACTTGAAAAATCTGCAGGTAGCACAGTGGTGTTCTGCCCGCATCCGTGATTTTATTTAGACAATTTGAACAGATTTAAGTACAGCCACCTCCAGAAGTTGCTGGGATGTGCATGTTGCAGTCACCAGCTCTGGGCTCGCAGTGATTTTTCAGAGCTCTCTGGGAAGTCATGGATGCATTCAAAGTCCTCTGGCAGCCCTCAGTGGTTTAGCCTCGCTTGCTCAAAAAGCTTTTGGTGCCTGGCACTCAGTGAATATGCAGGATGTGGCAGAGCAGGAATCTGATCATGTTTATGAGGCAGGAGAAGCACATCCTGTTGTGTTGATATATTTACTATTATTTTGCATTTGGTCTTAATGTGTAGCAACATATTGAAAACAAATCAGAAACTATAACTGATCCCTGAAACAGGACACATGGGTGGTTCTCAGTAGGAGTCCTTTGGGTGCTTTATGGATATGCACCTTCCCAGGCAGTCTGTAAAGGCAGCATCTGTCCCAAACCTGCCAAACTCATTCATGTCTTAGCTTAAATATTCTGCACATTACTCCCTGATTTCCTTCTGGCTGGCAAGAAAGGGGGAAGTGAGGGAAGAGGAGAAGCAAGGAAGTATTATCTAGAAACTGGGAATTGCCTCCTAGGTCCTAGAAATAACATGCAAGAGTGTTATGGTCATGCATGATCATGTAAGATTCTTGTCTTGAAAACTATAAAAAAAGTCAGCTACTTCTGAAGTTTTCTTTGTTTTTTTTGTTTTTTAATTAGTGGGATGTATAAAATTAGGTCCTCCGGGGGTTCCCTGGGTTCCCAGCCAGTCCGGGGAGTGATCCTCGGCTGACCGGTCCGCAGGGAGGGGGTAGATGTAACCCGGAAAGCTCCACCAAATAAAGACGAGACGTCTCCCGAGCAGCAGGATCCGAGAAGTTTATTGCAAGGAACAGCAACCTCCCGAAGGAAAAGCTGACTTCGGGAGCCCAGCACCCGGGCGGGACCGAGAATATAAGGGCAGAGGGATAGGAGTGGCTAGGGCACAAACCAACCAATGGGTAAAGGGTAGAGGGGAGGAGACGGGATGGGGTGACATGTAATGAACCAATCGGGATACAGGAGAGGAGTGGCATTCTAACAGGGTCCAATGGGATTAACAGAAGAGAAGAACTTTCTAGAACTGGGGAGTGTGTTAAGCTTTGACAGACAGCCTCAACTGGGGAGGGAAACAGCATGTGATTGACAACTTTTTGCTATATTGAAGTTGCCTCCCAAGGGAGGGCGGGGACCCCTCCCACAGTGGGATTTGTACTAAACACTTCTGCTGCAAACAGCAAGAGAAAGCAGAGTCCTAGAGCTGCTGAAAACTCATGCTGCAATCAATCATCAGAAATGGTGGAGTCCCTGAATTCAAAGTTCATTCACTCTGTTTCAGAGGAGAGACTTGAATTTCCATCCCAGGGGACTGCAGCAGATAGTATTCCCTGCCTCACTGGGACTCTGCCATGTTACATCAGCATTTCTACATTCACTGAGATCAAAAGAAAGCTGTTGACTACACAGCCTTGTAAATTTGATCACTTATCTGGAATGAGACACACTTAGGCATTGAATCCTTGCTTTCCAGACACTCATTGGAACTGAGTCTACAATTTCTGCAGAAGACCCTAAATCTTGGGGTCCCAAAGGATTTATCTGATGATTCATAGTCAAATCTTTGCTCCTATCATTGCAGTCTATGGTGGTGCACAGGCCTCATTTGGTGCTAGCATACAATTTATTTAGGAAATGAAAAAAAAGGAGATACATAGCCAAAAGCTTTGTCTTTCAAATACTTGTACCGGTCCTTTCTAGTAGTAGAGATAGGATAGGAGGAAATGGCCTCAAATTGCCCCAGGGGATGTTTAGATTGGATACTAGGAAAAAAATTAGTCACTGGAAATGTTATCAAGCATAAGAATGGGGTGTCCAGTGAAGTGGTTGTTTCCATCCCAGAAGGCATTTAAACATGTAGATGTAGCACTTATGGACCCAGCAGTGTTAAGCTAACAGCTGGATTCCATGGCCTTCAGGGCCTTTTCCGACCTCAATCAATCTATGATTGTATTTTGTACTTAAAGAACCTGGTGTTCAAGGTTCTACAAATTTTTGGAGAAATTTGCACTAGAAGCATTCTTATTTAACAGAAAAAACACCCCAAAATTAAGAAAGTAACACCCAGCACTGCCTAATAATAATATTTGCTGTCTCATGCCTTACCTACAGCCCAAATACACAATTCTCACAGATGGAGGGCAGCCTATGAATGGTTCCCAGAGAGGATGATTAGTGTTAAGTGTATATATCCAAAATACACTTGCTTTGGTTTCCTAAGAAAACTCAGTAAGATCACACTCTTATCACACATGTCATCATTTGAAATTGACAGGCACACTACTCCTCTTAGAAATAAAAGCTTTGAATGTTAATTTCCCAAATTCCCACATCATTAGGAGGACGAAATTTAATCTCTACATATGTCAGAGTGGACTGAGCCGGAGATTTGGTTTGTTAGGAGAATCCTGGACCTGTATTTTTTTGCAGAAGGAAATGGCAACATTTCAGTGTAACACTGTACTGTGCTCATCCCTCAGGGGAGGGTTTGTATAGAGTGTTTCAGTAGCATAGGGTCATTTTTTAAACTCACCGGGCACTGCTTTCTTTAAGGTCACAGCATCTAGCAATGAGCCAGCCTCTAACACTCAGGAACCAAAGGTTGGTAAAAGTCAGATAAACAGTGTCTGGTGGATGCTGCAAAACTTGGGGCAAGAAAACAACGAGGTAATGGAATACTTAACTGGATAAAGTCCTGAGAAACTAGTTAGTTATCTGTGTGAAGCTGCAGATGTAAGTACAAGAAAAATGAGAGAGTGACTGTAAATGAATAGACAATTTGGGGGTCCATCATAGCATGCTGATGTCATATTGAAGAGAGTAAGTCCTGCAAAATTTGAGCTATTATTAACAGCTTTTAATAGCCTCTAATAAGGAAAGCCTTTAATAATTTTCAAGGGAAAAAAAAGTACTCATTTTCATGAACTTTCCAGGGGAAAGCCAATATGGGTACTTAACCTGCACCTTGTCAACTCTCCCTGCAGAAATTATCTTTCTCCTTTGGGGAGTGAGCACTCCACAGTGGTAAATGACCATGCTATCTTTTTCCATAGCCCCATATGTGAAATAGCTATGTTTTCCCCCATGATTAATGAGATAAGTTCAAATAAAGGTTATGTGTTTAACTAAAGCTCAGCGGCAGAGTTATGAGACACATATTTAATATTTTTTCATCAGAAGCGACATGCTGTTGTAATTTGCTGATTGCCAAATTATGTCATCCAGCTAAAGAGAGTTCTTTTGTTGTTTGGATCTACAGAGTTGTCTTTTTTAAATAGAAAGGGAAAAATTATCAATATTAAGGAAAAAAAATCTAAACTACAAAATATGGTTAGTAGATATTTCCAATAAATCCCTTTATTAGATTAATAATTATGTTCTGAGACTGCCCATATCATTCTTATATGCAAGACCACCATTAAATTAATAAATCTCCTACTGGTATAGATTTACTGCATAAACAGGCAGCAGGCTATAGAGGTTATACAATCTTCACCTTTTTGCTTTGTTGGGGAGAAAAGTGCATGGGAAGAAACTTTTTACTTTTTCTTCTCATTTACTCTCCTTTTTCCTCTCTGACATCAAGAGATACAACCCAGTCCTTGCAATCTTTTGAAAGGCTTGTCAAGCCATGTCATTGGTTTGGACATCTTGCTACCAGCTGTAGAATGGATGCAATCAAAATGTGAGGGAAGTGATAAAACTTTCCCTATGGAGACTAGAGTGCAGCACAAAGGAATCAGCTGAGGGTTTTATGATAATAAAGTTGTCTAAGGCCTGCACTGCAGCCTGAAAGGCTGTGCAGAGCTCCTAGAGCAAGGTATATAGGAAGCTATTGAGCTGTGACACCACCAGGCCTGGTGAGGGCAAGGTGATCACAGCTGACCCACCTGGGACGTTTCTCACCCCATGCGTTGTCTCTAACTACTGGAATATTTCCAGGATTTCAGTGGGGTTTTCAAGGTTTATCCTTGTACCAGAATACAGGAAAAATGTACCTGGGATGCTGATTGCCCCATGCAATCCAAAATCAGTGCTTGAGGATAGGGTGACGCCTTGAGAAAGCTGACCTAAAAGAGAGGCTAGACAGAGTCAAAATAGGCACTTATTAAAAGCTCTTAATGGATACACCTTGGGCAGTACAAGAGTCTGGCCAGGGCTACACCCAAGATGAACCCAAAATGGTCACAAAATGGACAACTAGTCATGAGATCTCACATTCTTGTAAGTTTTGGTCCATTTGCACATTGGGGTCAATTGTCCAATTACAGCTTTAGATTATGAAGTCCCATCCTTCTTGTTTTTCTCTCTTCAGTTCACATTGTTTATGGTCTTGGGCCTGAAACTTGTAACGGTTGTCCTTGGTCCCAAGCTAGAAAATAAATTGTTTTGTCTACCTACTCTGTGAAGACAGCTTACCAATACTTAATATGAAGCTCAGAATTACACAACTAGGCAGCACAGAATCTAAAAAATATGAAAGCTAAAACTTAAGGCATCAAGGGAAGAAGGGTCACTGAAGAGGATGCTGATTGCCCCATGCAATCCAGAATTAGTGCTTGAGGATAGGTAAGAAGGGTCGCTGAAGAACATCCTAGTGCCACTCTGAAAAAATGTAAAGAAAGCTAACTTCCTAGGGAGAACTGAAAAACTTGAAGCTAATAAGAAATTTCCAACCATGAGTCCCTTGGTTTTAACTGAAGAATACATCCTTCCTCTTGCAGAACTGATAAAATGTGCTGTAAAAATACAAACACTGCAATGACAGATCCAATTTTTCACATTTTATAAAATCTTTGAACTTCTGTTGCATCTGCAACACAGATAAGGCCAACAATTTCTCTGCTCTAACTCAAAAAGTATAAAACAACCATGTGTGCCCAGAGCACAGCAACAAAAATGGTCAGAGGGCTGAAGCAACTCCTCCCATGAACAAAGGCTGAGTGACTTGGGACTGTTCAGCCTAGTGTCCTTTGGCTCCTAGTGTCCCTTGTCAGCCCCTAGTCTCTATTCAATGAATATGAAATCAGAAGAAAAACAGCTAAAATATACTATACACAAGCTCTTAACTGGACAACATAGCTATTCTTATGCATAAAGCTCATATAACTTCTGTAAAGAGCAAGACTTTTTACACAAACACAGATTATGGATTACCTTGGGATTTGTGAAAATAATCATGCACTGATCTGTTATTTTCAAAATATGAGAAAGCTACATGAGATTCATTTATAGATAAAATCTGTTCTAGACTAAAAAAAGAGCAAGACTTGATGTGAATAATCATATGAGTTATTGGAGTAATGAAATTAATTAAGTTTAAAAAAACTTTCCCATAAATTTGAAGAACCATTGTTCATACTGCTATCTATTTCAAGTGCATTTTCATAGGAAGTATCATAGAGAAATAATCCTGTGTGATTACTGCAGTGAATATGACTGAAGCTCACCATGAGTGAAGATTTTTAATTTTATACAACAAAATGCTGAAATACTAAGTCCTTCATGTGCTTAATGAAAGAAGAAAACAGTAAAAATCCAAGATTAATCTCAATTACAAACTCGTTTTAGCATAAATAAAAACACAAGTGTTCCTAAGGGACTCTGTGCTCAGTGTTACAAAGCAGAAAGAACTTGCTATGACCCATGCGTTAATTTACCCTTTTAAGCATCTCTATATTTTTAACAAAAAATACAGATTTCTCTTGTAATACACAGACACATTTTAAGAGATAAGTGTTTAAGAAATTTCACTTGAAACTTGATTGAGACATTTTAAAGGAAAGGAGAGAGGTTTAAACCGTGAGGCTGGATTAATGTAAATTGATTTGTCCAAGGTTATTTGTTTAGATAATAGAGGTAATAGAAGGAAGGCCCTGGGTCTTACAGAAGTGATGCTCTGAGACGTCCCATCCTGTCATCATGCTCAAAGCAGGTTCACAACAGGGCATACTCCATTTAGGCAGGGAAAATTCAATTAGGATCATTCTGTGGACTCAGGCATTCCAGTGGGGATCAGGATAGGCAATATTCAGATTTCATTGTCTCACAACAATATATGCCAATGAAAAACATTTTCTGCCCTGCCTTGTGCTCCCCCTTGTGTTTTCTCAAGGTCTGGTCATAAGGTTTTCGTATCAGGAAAAAAAAAAGAAAATTCTTTATGGCAGATTTTATTAATTATATTTAAAATAATAAAAACTAATAAAAACTATAATTAACTACTATAAATAATGATTAAATAATTGTCAAACCTATACAAAATCATTAATTTGGCACTGTACAATGACTAGAATTAAAAAGCATACTGCATATACGGAAACACAAAATAATTAAGGAATAAACCTATAATTAAGGAAGAAACCAAACAAACAGCAAACTAAAAACAACTAAACAATATTTAAATAGTTTCTGGAACCAGATCATTGTTCTGTCAAATAAGTACATATGTCAGCAACAAGCCCCTGAAAAAATCGAGCAGGAGATACTTCCTGCTGAAGCCCTTGGACCAGTGCAATGCTAAGATTTCAAAATAGTGAATGAGACATTTAAAGTAAAAATGTTGACTAAAGCATTGATTAAATGTGAGACTGTGTTGGAGCCATCCTTTTGATTTTTAATGTGTTCTTAGCCTCCACACCATGAATGTGTCACAGCTACAGAAATGTCAAGTGTCCAAAATGTCGGTAAGCGGCTTCTGGTTCACAACAAGAGTTTTTATACCCTGATGACCAACTCCATCCAGCTTTTCCCCAACACAAGGATGCTGATTAATCAGTCATTGGTCTTCAGCCACGCAAGTACCAGTTTATTATCCATAATTCTTTCTTACCACTGAAGTGTTAGTGGAGGAGAGTCTGTACTTTTCCTGCAGCAGTTTTCATCAGCTTCCTTTCCACAGTAGCAGCAAAGGTATTTATTCAGAGCAGCTATCCTTGTAGAACTGAAATACATGTGAATCCTTTTAGTGGTATGGCAGACTTCTGTGAAGACTTAAGATGCTATACTGAACACAATAGATGAAAATCAAAAGCACAAAGGAAGAGAAGAAAGAGCTTGAGGGAAAATGTCCAAAAGACATAAAATTTATAAACCCTATATTAAATGCATCAGGAACAGGAAAGTTGCCAAAGTACCTGTAGGGCCAGTAAGTAACCAAATATAGAAGGAATGTTCAAAGAAGATAAAGTTATAGTAGGAAAACTCAGCACATGTTTTTCATCTGTTTTCCCTGTGGAGAAGAATAAGAAGGACTCTCCAAAATGTCCCCTTTTCTATGCAGGACTTGTCAGAGGATCTTGTTGATGCTGAACTTCTGCAAGAATGTGGAAAAAAAAAAAAAAAATCTTATCAGTGTGATCTGATACATGCTGCAGAGTTAAACAAACTCAGGTCTGAAGTCTTGCTTCCCAGAGCTATTGGAGTCCTTTACAAGAACAAGGATGATCACATATCTCTACTCAGCCCTGGTAAAGCCACATTTGGAGTGCTGTGTCCAGTTTTGGGCTCCTCAGCACAAAAAAGACAAAAAGCTACTGGAGAGGGTCCAGCAGAGGCCACAAAGATGATGAGGGGTCTGGAGCATCTCTGATGTGGAGAGGATGAGGGAGCTGGGCCTGTTCAATCTAGCAAAGAGAAGACTGGGAGGGGATCTCATTAATGCATTTAAATGTCTCAAAGGTGGGTGTCAAGAGGTTGGTGACAGACTCTTTTCGGTGGTGCCCAGCAACAGGATGTGGAACTGTAGCCATAAACTAAAACTCAAGAAGTTCCTCAGCATGAGGAAGAACTTCTTTATATTGAGGATGGCAGAGCACTGGAACAGGCTGCCAAGAGAGGTTGTGGAGGTGTGTTTGGAATGTCTCCCTCTCTGGAGATATTCCAAACACATCTAAACACACTTAAAAGTGTTCCTATGTCACCTGCTATAGGTGACCTTACCTCAGCAGAGGGGCTGGACCAGATGTACTCCAGGGGTCCCTTCCAAACCTAACAATTTAGTGGTTTTGTGATAACCATAAAGAGATCTGAGGATAATTATCTCTCCAGATTCCAAATGGTCTAAAAGATATTAGTGAAATTAAACTGCAGCAATGTGAAGATCCCAGTCCCTGTAAGTAACAGTCTAAATAATAGGAATCAGATAGTAGTAAGAATTAGATCACTTAATAAAAATAACTGTATGCTTTCCTCATATACATAGTTAACAAGTTTATAATTCAGTTATAAATAAAACAATTATTAAGATCAATCTCTAATACCCTCTGTTTGCCTCACCATTAACAGATCTCACTGTTTTTCAAAAGTCATTGGTCTTAACTTAGACTTCTTTAGATCCATTGATCTACCCTTAGGGAGGACTTCCAAAACACACCAGTGTGCATTCTGCTCTGTAATTTAGGGAGCCACTTTAGTTACTTTGGAAGAAGCCTGTGTTTTCGATAAAAGTAGGAGGCTTCACTATATAGGTTTCATTCGTGGAAGTTGGGTCAATATCTAAAAAGAAAAGGGATGTAGAAGACAGATAACATTTTGTTTCTGTCAGTCTATTGGATCAGCTACCTGCACAGCAGACTTCAGTAGATAAAGAAAACACTTCTTGTCTATTGCATTTTAATTATCTGGGAACTAAGAACAGCTGCATCTTCAGGCTGTAGCTTTCAGTCCTTCCACACACTTGCTCAATTTGCAATTTTCTACTTACCTCTCTTCTTGTCTTCTGTTATCATTTTGAAACTGCAATCTAATTTTTTCTATACATATCTCTTGGTCTAGGAGTGCCAGCATTTGTAATCACAGAATCATAAAATGGTTTAGGATGGAAAAGACATCACCATGTCCAACTGTTAACCCAGCACTGCCAAATCCACCACGAAATCATATCCCTCAGTGCCACATTTATGCATTAGGAAAGAATTAAAACAACAGGTGGGACACTATTGTTGTCTGGTTAAAAGGAGAAAACAGGCTGCCTATTATGTGTATAGGACCACCTTGCTCAATGAGTACAAGGGAAAATGGGGATATGTTTGTTGGCTTACCTTGCTGTTGGAGAGTTTTTTTCTTCTAACTATTAATAGTTTTAATAAAGAATGAGGAAAAGAAAAGTGGTACCCACCCATTTCTTAAGAGCCAGAAATCATCTGGGAAGAAGGTAAAGAAGAGTGTACAACTCTGCTTACATGTGTCACATATACAAAGAACAATTTCTGGAAACTCTTCAGAATGAGATACCTAATTGCATGACTGCTTTTTACTGTACTGGACAAATCTGGTGACCTAAGTGAGTTTGATGTCATAACTGGTCCCTCCCAAGCCTATGTATCTTGGATCCATGTGTTTCTAAATATATTTGGTCCAAATCAAATGGCCTTTTCAGATTTATTGGGAAAAGTTATTCTTTAAGATTTATGTTTATTTCAGGTTAAGTATAAGAAATTCCTTGTTTCACTGAAGAAATCTTAGTTTGACAGTACCATAACAACAGTACTACTACTGCTCTGGGGTATGCAAGTAAGGGCTGAGGAAAAATAATCAACCAGGTGATGTATTGTCCTGAACATTTTCTGTGTGTTGAAGTTGTTTCCCAGCTACATTTATGGTAGCATAGCAAACCGGAAAAGTTCACAAGATAATACTATAACACTAATACTATTTTTTTTTTTATTTTATGTCAAACAAACTGAACATGTATGTCTCCTATCTGAAAAAAAAAGGAACCTGAAAGACTAGATATTACACAAACCAAAAACATAGCTCAATAACCAGTCATTATTTTTCATTGTATTTCTTAGAAAATGAGCTTGTATGACTGCCTTCTTGTTTTGTACATCTGGCAAACAATTGTCCCTCCTCTTACAATAACTTCCAAACCAATTGACCAATTTCAGTCAAATGCAACTCATATATTAGGACCTCAAAGGTTAAATTCCTCCAGATTTTATGAAAAGAGACAGCCAGATAAAGCAAATACAAACAATCTACAAAATTTAATATCACCACTAAAGGGAAAATTGCACTCTGAGCTGAACTGGTTTTTTAACACCATAAAATCTATTTCAGATAGAAGGTGAGTATAAATGCATTATAGTTGACAAAAACTAAAGTTAATTTTGAAAGTAATTTTATATTTTATTTTGCATATTGTCATCAGTATGAGATCTGTGATGGTTTGCACCAAATTCAAGGTTTCATCTGGCATAATTTCTATAGTGAACATTATAATTATGTTGCATTTTTGCAAGGAGGCACATTTTCATCTCCTAGACAAACCAGTAATATATTCATTTTCCTAATTACAAACACCAGGATATGAAACAGAGAATTAAGACATGATGTAGGTAACAGGAGCTCTGTGTTCATTTCCTTTGATGAATAAATAATTGGTTATTTGATTAATAAATAATAATATTTTGTTACCATTTTTCTCAAACACTTCCTAAAAAAAAAGACTTCCTGACATTGTTTTATTGGTTATTATCTAACAATACTGTTTTGGGTTCAGGAAATATTTTTGCCTAAATTTCTCAGCCGAAGAAAGTGGGGCATATGAAGTTTTAGAAATATATTTTACCTCCCTGGAAAATCAAAGATTCTGCACTACAAGTTCCAATGCTTTTTCAGATTCTGTGAACAAAAGAGGGAATGAAAGGAGAGATGCTCAAAATGTGAAGGTGTGTCATTTTTTTTAAATGTATTTGCCCAGCCAGAGTTTAAGCAATTGCTCCATTGTGTGATTGCAATTGGATCACGACAGCACTTCTACTGACACAATTTTTTCCTGCAAAGAATATTAACATGCTTTATGCTTTTTTGGCCTGGGTATCCTTTTCAATGGAGGCTTAGGAGGGAAGGTGCAGAGGAACAGTGCAGCCCAGATTATTCCCTCTGAGGTCCTACAAGCAGCAGTGAATAAGGAACAGTAGTAAAGTTCTATCAATGGAGGTGTCCGCTCATGTATCTGCTCCCAGGACAGAGGAACTGTTCATATTCCTCTAAGGGGGCAAACAACAGTTTTCAGAATTTCTGCCTTAAGACAAATCTTAAGTCAAATCTCAGATATTTTGTGACACATGTGTCCAAATCAAACATTATTTGCAATTTCCTTGTCACAAACGTCTGTCTTCTGTAAGAGGAGATAGTCTGCATCTCACTGTGCTGCTAATTGAAATAGAGAAAAATAAACAAGAATCTCATGTTCTGAAAGATTTAGTCAGGTCTGATAAGGAACAGCACAAAAAGGGTAGCTTTCAAATAACCCAGCATCTATATTGATGTTGTTATTCATCTTCCAAATGTACTGGCTTATCAAAAGCAAAATAAAACAAAAAATCCCCCACAAGCATTTTTATTGTACATAAATTCTCCTTGGGTTGATATTTGTAAATTGTTTTATTAGTGAAATTATTTGATAACACATCTGTTTGCATGTGTTATTTTGGGAATTTTGGGAAAAGGCCTCTAATTAAAGACAAACCTAGTAGCTCCTATTTGTGGAAGAAACCATACTGAGCATCTTCTATTAAATTAGTACCATCAAAAAAGCAAACTATTCATGTTCTACTGCTACTAAACATTTATAGTACTTCTCAGATTATGATAGCTCATGTTCAAAAGATTTTTCATAAACAGGGGTCTGATAATGTCTTTCTCAAAAAGATAATTTTAGCATGCTACAAACAGTTTTATCAAAACTAATTGAAAAGCTTTTCTGAAGATATTGTTTGCATTCTTCAATCTTGCCGTGACCCCCAGCACCTTTGTCCAGCAATCCAGTTGTTGAATAAACTAGAAATTTTCCTACAGACTTAAATACAATGAAACCAACTTTAGTAGCAAAAGCAGCTTTTTTTTTAACAATTAAATTTGCTGTAAAAATTGGCATAAAAGGCAGTAGTGCATCTTGCTATTAGGGAAAGAAATTAATAAACTGTAAAAGTACTAATAGGTTTCTAATATTATATGTGCAGTTCAAGCTGCTGCAATACCCTGCCTAATTTTAAGCAAATTGTTTCATATGTTGGCTGAAAACAACCTCACGGCAGCATCATGGAGTTTTGTGAAGGTTAATTTACTGTGCTTTACTTTTGCTGCATACAGTGTAGACATACTTTTACTTTTCTGAAGTTTTGTGTACAACATTAAAAAGAATATTGTATGCATGAATGCATATATGCTACTATGTATGAATGCTGGAAAACAATGCCCAGAATTAGAATTCTGCATGAGAAATCTTGCAAAAAAGGTGTGTTTCCATAAAGGTAAATGTTCTGCTGAAGGATTTTTTTAGTTTATGTTGAAATTTTATGAGCTGTAACATGAAAATTTAGTGTATAAGGAAAAGCAAGAAATCTACAAAACCAGAAATGTATGTACGTGGGGTGTATTGTTGTTGCTCCTGTTTGCATTCTATGCAAGGTAAAGGTCAGTTTGGAACAATGATGCCACACAATAATATTCTTTAAAGGGTAAATATATTTACCAGGCTTATGTCCTAACTTGATATATTTAGAGATATCTGAACACTGGATTGTTTGAATAGCACATGTTATACTTGGACTTTAGAATCACCATGGGCAATGAGTACCTGGGAGCAGTGTAACTTTGTGAATAATGTACAGGAAAACTTGCTGAATTTTGTCATTAACTGGACTAAGAAAAGCTGCCTTGATTTTTTAGTTTTTTCATAGTACATATTCAAAAGGAGCTGCCCATACAAGACTCAATGGCACTATTAATTAATTTCTTTTTACCATAGAATTTAATTAATACTATAGAAGAGCTATAGATGGTAGCTCCAGACAATAAATTTTTAGGTTTTAGGGTTTGGGGTTTTTTTAAGAACTTGACTAATATACAGTAAAATCTATGTTGGAAATAGACCAGAATTTGAGGAGTTGAAAGGACAGGAAGAACACATACCATGCTGCTGTGTTGTTTGAATACCTTGGTAATCAGAGAAAAAAATAGGAGAATACAGTGCATCATTCCCAGTGATGCCAACTATCCACTTGGAGGACTGAAGAATATTGCAGCTGGGACTAAAAAGCTGGACCTGCAAAAATCCATAAACAATTTACCAGAAAAACTGGCTCAAGCAAATAAAATTATGCTAAGTTATTTTGATGGAAACATATGCTTTCCTAGTAGTTGCTGGCATTTTGTAATACTACTTAAATAGAACAAATACATTTTATAACTGCTGAAAGGGCTAATGCATCCTTCAGCCCCTTTCTTTTGCTTTCAAATGTGCCTACCAGAATTTTAGAGATCTGAGACACAGCCAGACATGGTTTTTGGAGCCAGAAACCATGGCATGAAACTTAGACACTAGAAAGTAAAAATAGAAAAAAGAAATCATTATCACGTGATTATAGAGAAAAAGCTCACATTGCCGCCAGAAAAATTATGCCCATGTATTTGTCTTGCTTTCCTCCTGAGTTTATCAGAGTAGCCAAAATACAAGGGGAAAAATAAATGTAATTAGTATAAGCAGGCTTTGTTCTTGATACTATGTTTATACTCCCATCTTTCCCCTATTTATTTATTTTTTATTATTTTTTATTTTTCTATTTAGATTAGAAATTCTGATAGAAGCCATTTTTTCTCTAGGTTTACTCAATGTCTGGTAAAGTTTGGGGAAGAGGAGAGGAAAATTTTGATGGGATGTTTTAGAGCAACAATGTTAATGAAGTTGATATGTCTGCTCACAAGAAGAGGAATAAATCATCCAAATGAGCAATTCCCTTTCTTCCATCTATTATTCCTAACCTCACTTACTTCCAAATACAAAAGCAAAGCTCATTTATGTTTTGCTACTACTTGAATTAATAATTATATCATACTGCAATATAGATTACTCTGCAGCTGTGATATTCTTTGGCTTTTTTTTTACTACAGCTAAAACAGAGTTCTTCTGGCTCCAAAATTCTCACTTTCTGTGTCAACAGCAGAATCTTCTCAGACTGGAAAAATTTTCTTTGGAACACTTTACAAATCTTTAAATCCCTTTTCTGAGGCCTTTTAAATGCTGGTAATTTCCCTGGATGACTGATATCCTCCTTCCTTGCCCCAACTCTGAACAGAATACCTTTCCTTTTAGAACAGTAACCTTCGTTTTCCTAGGGAAAATATATTTCTTCAAAACTGAGATATAAGTTGGAGCCACAGTCTTGCAAACTTCAGCTCAAAAGAGCGCTTTGTATCCAAACACAGGCACAAGCAGGACCTCTGACAACAAGTTCTATCAAGGTCATTTATGGTCAGAAATATTATGTAATTATAGAGATGTTATTATGAAATTATAGAGATGTTATGTAATTATGGCACCTTCTCATCTCTTTTTAACAGTTATGAAGAAATGCTCACTATTTCATATTCATGCATATCCTATTGATTATTTATTTCTTATTTAATGTTATTTATCAGCTAGCCTTAGGGAAAAAAATATTACTTAAATTGCAAAATTCCACAGAAGAATTTGCTAAGTCAGAAGGGACACAGCCCAAAGCTTGAACATTTACATATTTACTTTGGCTTGTAAGCCTTTGTTTGAAACACTTCCTTTTTCTTTCTGACAGACAAACTTGATATGACATTCACTGTAACATGATGAACTCTGGTGACATTTATACAAAGTCACTTTTGGACTATATCCATACTTTGTTAAAAAAAAAAAAACCCAACCAAAAAAAACCCCAAAAAAAAAAAAAGCAAACAAACAAAAAAAAAAACCTACAGACCTACAAGCAGGGGGATGTTTATCATATAGTATCTTGAACAAATTTAAAGCATAGAAAACATAGTTAGAAAAATTGTGGGAAAAATTCCATGACCAAGAGAGCAAACTTGTATTAAAGGTTCTGATCTATGTCTGTGTATAAAGACAGAAGTTACAGAGATGAAAAAATTGCTACACATTTTCTGACATTATTTTTTACAGTTTTGAATTCTCTAGTTAATAATAATATTGGATTTTCTTTCTCTTTCCTCCCTGCCTGCACTCCCTCCTCCCTTTCATCCCCTTCAACTACATTCAGACTGCCTGATCAAAACAAATTACAGGACAGCCTTATAAATTAGTTACAGTAGACTAATGTCTAATGGTGACATGTCTGTTTTGCCATGGTGATGCTCATCCTCCAGAGGTAATGTCACCTAGGTTGTCAGACAAGCAACAGCATTTTCATAAATAATCCATGTGATGCTAATACAGGATGATTTGTGATGCCTTTTAAAAAGTTTGGTTGGGTTTGATTGAGTTTTCCTCAAGATACTGTATACTTAACATTATGACCTGATCTGACTTGGTTGATTCTAATTTATGAAAAGGTTACTCGGAAATCCTGGTGTGTAACATGAAGACGCAATGTTACCCAAGCACAGCCACTTTGGTAATACACACAAGACTGTAATATTTTGCATGTATCTCTGATTATATCAAAATTTCAGGAGTGCATCAAAGTACCTATAGAGCTAAAAAGTCTGGCTGACATTTTTCAAGCATGAATTTATTGGGTAAGGAGAGAAAACAAAGGGAGTTGAATCTCTTCCCCATGATTACCATAGCTTCATGCAATTTGCATGCTTCAGTTCACATGACACTGACCTGTCATTCAACTGCACAGCCCTCTCACACCCCTCTTGCCCTACCTTATCATGGCTGATCTGGACCAAATTCACTTTTCAAAAATGGAAAGGTTCATCATGCTGGCATTAAACGTCAGCTAAAACTACAGAGGGAAAATACTATGTGATTAATATAATGATATATACCTTATTTGTAGACTATCACCTCCTTTTCAATTAATAAGGGCAAAAAGACAAGCACAGGGTTGAAATATAAATGAGTCCCTAACTGGTTGACAAATGTGAGCCAGATGCTAATTATCATACTGGAAAAATCTCAGTATGTGCCCCTATTGATATATTGAGATAGAGACTACCTTCACATGTCTCAACACAACCAGTTTTAATTTTACTGGTTGATTGTCTACTTCTGGTTAAGGACATCTTGGGCTCTTCATAAATGCTCTGGTTATTTCTCCATTTTTTTTAACAAGATATGTTTTGCCAAAGTCTCAACATATTTCCCAGGAAATTACAATGGCTTCACTCTTGTCACACAAATTTTCCCAGTCCTGTGAAACAATGTGGTTCTTAATATAAAAAGAGTTTTAACTATCTTCAGCACTTTTCAAGATATGATGGATGTATGATATGGTTGGATATTTAGCACTGATGCAAAGAACTTAACTAGATCCTTAAAAGCCACATTATGCTTTCTTGAGAGACATATTGTATCTGTGTATGGACATGAGAAGGTTGAGACAGCAGCTGAGAGGAAAGAAAAAAATGTGGAGGAAGAGAGAGGACAGAGAACAAAGTGCTCAGCTTAGGAGGAAGAATTTAGTACACACTGTCTTCACAAAAAAAAAAGAAAACTAGGAATGCCTTCTCAAATTTCTTATATTCTCTTTGTTTTCTTCAATGTGGCTTATGATACAAACACTCTAATACTCATCTATAGAAATCAAAGAGCTTATTGAAAAAACGTGAGAGCTCCAGCAAATACCGCATCCCCCTCACACTCTGATCAAAGCAACAATATAATGCCAGAATAAGACAACAATTCAGTAATGAGACTGAGTCATGATATCCAAGGATTCAAGGTTCAGCTCAATTCTAGTAAGGACAGAAAGGGAGTTTTAATATTGCTGCAAGGTGATCTCTTGGACATTCTGAGTTGGTGGCATACCCATATCATGGTGTTTCAGTTCTGTAATTGCAATTGTTCCCCTAAAACCCTTATTCTGCACAGCAATCCTTATTCTTCTTATTCTCACAGTTGTAGCATCTGACTGCATACCTGGAGAAATGGAGAGTCTCTTCAGTAAAGTGTTGATGAAATTTGTTCTCTGGAAAAGTCAATGCTTTCTAGAGTTCACAGTTTTTCTCCCAGATGTTCCCCTCAACAGCTTTGTGACAACAAATGAAGCCATCTTCGTAAATAAAAAGGACTCCTGTTTTCAAAGTCTAAGTCTATCATGCCTTCCCTCTGACATTAGCAAAGTTCTACAAGAACATTAAATGTCATAAATTAATTCAGAAGTTGATTCCTGCAAATCTTTGTTCTTCCCCAAACCTGAAGCATCACTTCACTGGAAAAGATCCACCTCAAAGTCAAGATTATTGGACTACTTTAGTTCTGGTGAGTTAACCTGAAGGATGAATGTGGATCTGTGAAGCAGCCTCCAGTCACCAGTGCATATCTTGGAATTTTAGTCAGGACTTTAGTTTACAGCCGTAGTGAGAGAGGAATGCAAGTTGCTCAATCTGGATTCCTACATGACAAACATCTTCTCTTTCACAGCAATTAAGAGGGGTTTCTCTAAAGCAACTTTCCTTGGCTTAAGCAACATCTTATACTGGCTTATTCACATAAATCCATTTACTCTTCTCAAAGGACACACTGACACATCAGAAAAGCAGCTGCTAAAGTTTTTTCTCAGTCCTCTGTGGGCAACCCCTCACACAGGGTCTGGGTCTTTTACTTAATGGGCTGATTTACAGCTGTAGACCCCTGCTCCTTTGAGGGATTTTGAGACACCTTTAGAAGGGTCTGTGATCGATTTTTCATTAACTGGGCTTTCACAATAATGACTTTTCTCTTGACCTCATAATTTGGTACAGCCTGTAAACAGCTTTTCCAAACTGGATTTCCAGTTTACAATTTCCAGCTGGATATTTGTGGTTTAAGACATTTCAGCAAGCACACTGCCATAGTCTTTTATTCATAAGAGTTTTATTAATATGAAGACTTTCTGAAACCAAAATTCTAGTTTTAATTGCTTGAAGAGAAACTTTATGCACTGATTAAAGGCATCTTTAACACCAGATGTGCCCTCCCTGTTCCAATAGGGATATTTAACTATAATAAAGGAAAGCAATAGTCCCATAAATGTCCCATCCTATGATGTTTCCAGGTGTCCACCTTTAGGACAGCAACCATGACAATATCAAGGAAGCTAAAAAGATCACTTCCCACATATGGTGTCAGTGTCCTGAGGCCTTCCCCCACCCTGAGTTATGCTCAAGTTTCTCCTGGCTGTTATATACTGCTTTGAACAAGGGGCTCGAAGATGAAAGCAAGCAATTACTACTTCTAAAGAATGAAAAATGTATATCAACATCTGTATCTGAGCAATATAAGCAACAGAGCTCCACAAAGCAGGCATTAAGCCAAAGGACACTGTTAGCTGCTGCTTCCTAGTCAATAGTCATTGACAATAGATTTTCTCTGTTCTCCAAATTTTTATTTTTTAAACTAAAATCAGGTATTATCATGTTCTCAAAAAAAGTGTTCTCCTGCCTTCCATTAGCACCTGTTAATGAGATGCATATTTGCATGCCCCAATATTGGATTTACCTTGCCAATTTCATCAGGGCTCTCTTTTTCCATTACATAACTTGAATATGTACCAGATGAACACTAAAAGAATACTATTTTTTAAAATTAGATTCAAAATTAATTAATTCAATTAATAAAGTACACTAGAAAGAATCAAAGTTGTATCTTTCTGCATGCCACTCATATGGCATATATGCAGACTGTTGCAGATCTTTTCTTCCGTACTTGGATATACTTTGGATGGGATGCTGTTTTCTAAGAGTTTGTTTTTTTTTTTTTCAGACTTTCTCAGACTGAATTGAATACAAAGGCCCAAGGCACTCAAATTATCCAAGTAGTTCATGTCTTTGGAGGAAACATAGTATGGAATTAAGGTACAGTTTACTCAGGAAGAGAATACTGGCTCTGTTTCACAGGAAAGTCTGCTTCAGAAAATTTTATTTCAGATGCCAAGGTCTGTTTTGTGTGCACTATGGCAGCTGATCTGCCAGAAAGAGTGGAAAGTAGAGATGATCCATCAAAACAAATTTTTTGTTTCAAAACTGTTTGGCTTTGGGGGGGGGGTATAAAGAGTGTCAGATGAGTCCTTTAGCAGATCAATGCTTCAGAAGAAAAATTAAGTAACATTTCTGAGCACCCCCATTCAGATTACACTATCAGAGGCCATTCATTCCTGAATTTTGTTGATATTTTAGATGTGCAGACAGCTGACATAATGTTTTCTGACTTCAAAAGTGCAACCTCTGTATACTAGAAAGCCCAGATTTTCATCACTTTTTCTGAGTGGCCCTAGAAATTGTTATGTCGTTTCTTTCATCCTTTCCTTGCATTTCTGTTTCAAATTCTGTAAGATGATTTCAGTGAGACAATTTCAGTGATTAAACACCTATAATATGAATGTGGAATCTCCAGAATTATGTTAAGTGTGAAGGTAAATAAGATCCTATATTATACTACAAAACAAAATGTTGATGATAAAAGCCAACGTAACAAAATCCCAATATTTGTTAAACCTTATGTTTTCCTAAATATAAACATGCTTTCATATTAATATCCAGGAAAAAAAAAGTCTTTTTTATGTTTTTTTAAGCTATAAAACTATACTACATCTTTTTGTAAGAAATCAGAACTGAAGATACATCCTCTATTTATTATTTACTTCCTGAGAGTAATAAAGCTCGCACAGATTTGAAAATAGTTTGATAAAGATAAGGAAAATAAATACTAGCTTTTTTTAATGGACTTTTTAGCAAATCAAATTGCATACCTTGTATATGGAATATGACTGGATAAAATTGTTCCAAGCTTCAGTATTATTGTCATTTGAGAAAGCAAACAATAGAAACCTATTTTCAGTCAGCTGTGAGCCTGCAGTTGTTTCAATGATGTAACCATAACTTCGATATTCATGAGTGAAGACAAGTACAGAAAATTTCTAATCCTTCAGTGAAAAATACAATATTGCAGTCTCCCTCCCTGTTTCTGTTCATCCCTGCACAAACACAGACAGCTACTCCACAACTAAAAGAAGTACAGTCAATTGTCTTGTTATGCTCCTTTTGCATTACAGATGCATTAGAGCTCTGCTTAGGTTTCATAATTGAGTTATAGCAATCATCCACATATTAGATTCTAGGCTGAGCTTTAGCAAGACTAAATAATAGATTGAAAAATGCAATTATTGCTTACCTACAGAATTCCTTTGCTTGGGAGGTAAAGCATATCTATCAGAAAAGTTGTTGTTTTTTTTTCCTCAGGCCTATTCAATAAATAAACGTTACACCAGGATTCTTAGACAGAGTATCTTTGAAATGGGTTTTGTATTGATTTTTATAACTACCCTGTTAGATGACGTTATCCCTTAGTGTGTCATGTTTAGATGGGTCCGCCCGGAGCAGGTCACTGAGGTGATAACTGTCATTTGGAGGGACAGAAAAGCAATCACAGCTTTTTCATTACTTACTGTTTTCCCCTGCAAGTGTAGGATCATTTGACATATTATGGTTTCTGTGATTTAAGCTGCATTCTGAAATTAAGTGCTAGAATATCAAGCTGTGGGTTTAGAAAAATAAACTTCATGTCAAAGGAACCATATACCCAGTAGGTCATAACAAAGATCCAGAAGTGACAGTCCTCAGCATTTAAGAAAAACCAAAACAAACCCCAAACACACACTCTCCAAAAAAATCACTCAGAAAATAAATATGTTTTTATAAGAGGCAAAAGGAACTTAAATTCTTAATTTCAGACTGCACTTCCAGCATTAATGAACAATTGAAAAGCAATTTACAACGTGACCCTCTTCATTTTCCTTGCTGAAACAAAAACATTGTAAAAACATCACCAATTTTTTAATGTATTTAGTATGCTCAGAAAAAAAAAATCACCGAAAAATGGTTTTCACCAGCCTTCAAAACACAACCATGCTTCACTCAAAAGTGACCAAATTTCTAAGGCAAGTTTTATATCCATCTAAACTCATTCTATACCAAATCTATACGAATGCATAGCTGCCAACAGAAAGTATAGAATGTCAGAGTTACTAAAATATGTTTATATAGAACAAGGAAATTTTTTTATATTTTAACTGATCTTTTACAATTTTTAAAAATTAATCAAATATCAAGTTAAAAAAACAGGTTCTTTATCTAATAGACTAGTCTTCTGTCTCAGTTAGATTTTTATATGTAAACTGGGTTTTCGGGTATTTGAAAAACAAGGCATAATATCAAAGTGGCCCTTCCCCTGTTAATTTTGAACATTTACTATGTAAGAACTGTCCATGTACTTAAGGGATCAGCCCTGTCTGATCAACTGTCACTTTGGGTTTTTTTTTTCATTTATTCAGGATCTTCATTTTTGATCAAAATCATATTTCATTCACAAGTCAGTTCATGCTTCATACATGAAACTTATTTTTTACATCTCTCTGTCTGTAAGTCTCTGGAAGCTCCTACAGTACTATAAAATATCAGTATAGCATCTATTTTATGGTCATTTCATAGAATGCAAAAACTAACCTGGAAATGAGGTCTGGCAAAAGGTATGTTAATATTTTGGAGAACCACAAAGATGATCACTGGGCTGGAACACTTCTCCTATGAAGACAGGCAGAGAGAGTTGGGGTAGTTCAGCCTGGACAAGAGAAGGCTATGGGAGACCTCACTGCAGCTGCCAGTACTAGAACTAGAACTTCAGATCTACTGGGTGGCTTCCCTGCCCATGATGGGCAATGTAGAACCAGACAATCTTTGGTTCCTTACAATCCAATGATACCTTGAAAATATCCCAAATAAGTGCCAGGTTACAGAACTTGCTCTCTCTTGTCTTCTTTGTCTCTCTTTAAATCCTGTGAACATGCAAAGCTTTGCCATGTATAGGAACAGTTTCAAGGCTATTATCATAGTGGTGGTTCAGGTGCACTCTAAAGGGCAGAATATCTTGGCCCCAATAGCTTGAGGCTGAGGAATCCAGGACACCACACAGTGTGCAGAGGTTTAAACCATGAGCTTTTGTGTTTTACTATATTTTCAAGGAGAAAGTCCAATCTATTTCTCCAGAAGAAAGCTTAACATTCTTTTCTATTACTCCAGACACCATAGGTTTCCCAGAGTCTGGAAAAAGACAGGCACATGCTCAAGCATGTCTGTCTGTGCTAGTTCTCAGCAGTTCCTTCCTTAGAAGTCAACTTGGATTTCATGCTGAAATGCTTAAACCAAGGTTAGTAAAATAAGCCACCATTCCCTTACCCCTCCACTTTCAACAAAGTAAAGTAAATAACTAACAAAATAGCTTTCTTGGGGTTTTTGTTTGGTTGGGCTTTTTTTTTTTTTTAATAGGCAACCATTGCATAAATATTTACTGAAATGATTATGGACATTGTCTTTTCAAACCATAAATCTATATATTTATATATAAAGTATTGTTAACCTTCATTGACCTTAAAGTGTTCCACAGTAGAGTGGTAGTGTTGCAACTAAAATTAAAGCCTTTAACAGATGCTGGTTTGCATTACACATATGATTCTTTTAGGTTTGCTATCTCAGATCCTTAAGAAAAAAACTGACCATAAATGAGATCAATTATTTTTAGAATGTGCTCAGAAAATCTCTACTTACTTGGCCATAAAAATAAAAGGTGACCAAGTTACATACTTCTCTTTTTTTCAGATATTTGAGCTATGGTTGGATATCAGCACTATTTTAAAAAACCTACAATATACAAAATCAAAAGAATAGATGTTGTGTGAATTGAAAAATAACCATTCAGCATATCTCAAAACCAAACACATTAAAAAATAAATTGGTGTGATTCTTTCCAATGAATAAGTCTGGTCAGTGTATTCAGTAATTCTATCACTCATAAGAAAAAGCTGATCAGATTTATCGATGACACGGGGTTGGTTGATTAAAGATAATGGTGAGAATAGGCTGTTTATTCAGAGACATCCAGATCACATGGCATCATGGGTGTATTCAAATAACATGCATTTTAATATACATTTAATACATTCAGTATTCAGCCAGAGGCATATTTTGAGAGAACTCAAAACCAGGTTTCTTATGGAGTGCTAGTCACCATCTTATTAATTATAAAATATTACTTTTTCTTATTCAGAAGACAGTCTTAAATTTTACTATTTAGTAGTTAAAAGAATCTTTGTATTTTTCTTTTTTTCATATATGCAGGAAATTATATAGTTGGAAGACATTCAAAACCAGTAGTTTTCATTTGGTGTTTTTTCACTGGTTTTCATATGCAAAGTCTTCTGGTTTCTGGATGTCATAAAATTCAAATTGCAGGCACACATTTTTCCCTTGGAAAGAAATTAAATCATCATAGCATTGATCACTGCAGTCATTCCCTGAGATTCTAGAGCAGTTTAAGAATCTAAGTTTTTTTCAAATTATTCAAATAATTCTCACTAGAAATATACACTGTTAATTATGAGGAATTAATAAAAGTTGTACAGTGTTCTTTTCAAACATTAATATGCTTCCTCCAAAGGGGAGCTAAGAGAGTATTGTGAAGCAAAGTTTATTGTCCCTACAGAAAGATATAACTGTGGGTTAACTGTCAAGGAAATATGACAATACTATCCTTTTTTCACTGACATTATATTTTGAAAACACAGAATATTAAATCAGGATACTATCAGTTATTCTTCCTTCCTTAAATTCAAGCCACAAAAGATAGTGAAAATTGAGTGAAATTGACATTTTTTAACTTCTCAAATCTCTTTCATGATAAAAAATTATTTGTTTTTTTTTTATTATTATTTTACTGAGAATACTTTCTTTTCTCCCTTACTGGGTCACAGACTTGCCAAATGACTTTACATTGTATCATCTTAAATATGCATTATTGCCTATCATGTCAACCTTCAGAGATATAATCCCAAAAATGTATTCAGGTTGTTTAAAATCCACGCATATAATTCTGATAGAGAAACACTACACGAATCTATTGTAAAAAAAGGTCCATTCAACCACAATATATTTATAACTTGTCACAGACTATTAATATGCATCATCCCAACAAAGACTCTCTTTGTTCCAAACCGAAAGTGGAAGAACTGAGTGAAGGTGGGAGGATTCTTGATCCACAGGCTCCTGTTGTTCATTCTTAAGCCAGTATGGCTTCTTTTTCATGGATATACTTATTTACTTTGTCTTCTTTCAGGAATGTAAAAGGAGTTTAAAGTAGCTTTAGCTGGGCTGCAAGATTGGGTTAATAAGATTAAAACAAATCTTTTCAATTCTTCAGTCATCTTGCCTTGGGTTTGACTATGTGGTCTGAGGAAGCCTTTGAGCTTCAACTGAAACAACTTTCACATTTCTCAAGATGCAAACTTCTTAATTAAACCCAATCTTCACTGATAGAAGCCAGCTTCTAGAGAGCCATTTTATATTTGCCATAAAATTGTTGCAGCTCCTTGGCAGATCTGTTCTGTCTCTGTGACACAACTGTCCTAATGGCCCCAGTAAGTCCAGCTCTTTTCAAGGAACAGGCCAGACAGTGAGGAAGCATCAGCACAATGTACAAACATGTGATTTCTAGGTGCTCCATATGCTGAGGTGGCACTACACTTCTGGAGCTTGGTTCACTAAGGTTAGGTCACTCATTTCTTCTTCCTCACATCCACACAGTGTCTGGTTTATGGCCTAATTTACCCTTGTGTTAAGTGTGTCACATTCTTTTCCCATTCCCTGTCACAAAACACTCTAATTTTTAAACAAAATTAATATAAATTAACATTTTTGAAGAAAAGTCAAATATTTCATAGAAATTAAGTAGCTTTACATCCTGTCTACCTAATATTGTCCAGCAGAAAAACATACCAAAAAATCTGAGAAAAAAAAAAGACTACTCTGGAGTCTTCATTATTTTTCTTAAAATTTTCTCTCACTACAATACAGTGACATAACATTTCTGAGAGATCTTCTATTAAAACAGAATTTATTTTACTCTTTCTAACCTAGACAAGAATTTCCACAGATTAATTTGGTTGAATTCAGTATCTTTTGTAAGAGTGTTACATTTTAAACAAAGAAAAAAAAAAGAATTTTCTAGAAGTAAACAAGATTCAGTGCACTTAATAGAATAGGATGAAATAAAATTGCTGGAAATTCAACAGCAGTGATTCCAAACATCAATTTAAATATCTATATTTAGCTTATGTTGGTTTTGTCAGTGTTTGTGATCTATAATACCAATTTCTAAAAATTTTCTGCCAGCACAGGATAGCAAATTTTTTAAATGGCTCCAGTGGACAGATCTGTCTGGGGAACTCCAGATCATCATATATGGCACTAAACCTGAATAAACCTGTAGAAACTGATAATAATGTATAGAAACAATAGGTCCGAGGAAACATGTGAATCAATGGGGAAGAAATAACCCAGTACTCATTGAGAAGCAATGTGCTTACAGTTTATTAATGATCTCTGTAGGACTGAAGGTGAGGGTGATCTGGTTGAAATACTATATTTTGATTTTTACAAAGTTATCTGCCACATCTCTTGTGGTAAAGAAATTTTCTAAAAGAAAATTAAATTCTCTAAAAGAAATTAAAATTTTAAGGTGCAACACAAATACCTATTTGTATATTATGGAACAAAAAGAAGGATAAATTGTTTTTCTGGAGAGGTAGGTCAATAATGCAGACTGGTAGGAATCTCCATTAGCATCTGCAGCGTCCAAAATAAGCTGTCATTACTAAGTTGTTCAAGGTTCTCAAATTGGAATGTCTTGGTTTGTGAAAATGCCTAGGACAAATGTTAACTGTTATTTAAGAGAAAATAAAATGTTATTTCAGGTGACATTCTGGTCCCACAGAAAGTTAAACAGCACTGGGAGAGGGAGTGAGGAGGATCTGTGGCACATTTACTCTACAAAGTACAGTTATAGAGATAACAACTACCATATGGAAGAAAGATAACAGTCTATCAATAGATTTATGAGAAAGTGATATAAAATCAGAAGCGACCTGGGTGAATCAAAAGACTGCATTTAAAAGAGTGATACTATACCACTTAATGAGTACAAGAAGCAGAAGCAGAAATTCCTGGACACATTCACAGAAAAAATTCAAAAAAGGCACTGTCCTTGACTCACCATGTCCACATGCTGCTCACAACTAGGAGGGTGCACAGAGGGAATTATCACTGCTTCCCTAGGCATCTCCTGCTAGTCACAAATGAAGAAAGGAAACCAGAATAAGGTGGACTCTTTCCTCTGATCCATCATGGCAGCACTAATGTTTTTATTCAGGAGCCCCTGGCCTTAGAGAGGTGAAACAATGTCAATTAGCTGATTAGCAGTATCTTGCAACAGGGAAAAGCAGATGCTCTTAAACCAAATTGCTTTATTTGGAATGCATACAGGACTGCAGCAGAAGTTCCCACAGAGATCTTGTGGACTGGCCAACTGCAGTCCTTCTCAGCACAGCTCCATGTCCATCTCGGAGGGAGTGAGGCAGGAGGGAAGGTTATTGCATACCCTTTTGATGCACCCATCCAAGATCACTGTAGGAGCACCCATTTTAGAGGCAATCCAAGCATACAATCCTGGTATTACTTGTTTCTTTCTTTTAAGTTGCTGACACAACTTTTTGAGATCAAGGTTGTCTGAAAATTTGTACATGTGAAACAGACAACTGTCAGTGTCCACCTCTATTATTTTACTGGGTTTGGTTATGTCCTTCATTTATGGTCCTTGCAATTGAGAAAATGTTTTGACCTTACAGAAAGAGCCTCTATTAGAATCAGAATTGATACAGTCTCTTTACCAGTTGACAGGAACTAAAAGGAGACAGAAGGAATCTAATGACTATAAAACTTTTTAATATAATTTGGATCTCCAGGGCTAGTGCTTTGAAATCATAATATTTCACTCTCTGCAAGGCATCATCAAAGATCAAAAGAAAAGTCTTTGGAGAGGTTTGTACTCTAATACTTTTGGATTTCTCTTGAGTGCCACTTAGGTCTGAATTTCTTTGATTTAAGGATAGCTGCGATATCACTATTATGTTTTTTTACCATTAAATGGCACATCCACTTTCAGCTGTAATCAAAGTTTTTCTTGTGTGGTAATATGGGGTCTGGTTATAGAACTTTTGCTAAGAGACAGTGTTTGTAATTCACAGAGCACTTTGAGATTTGCAAATAGGGTTTCATAATTCAGTTTAAAGAATAATAATGGAAGGCAATAGAATTAAATTATTAACATTATATGTACACTCAATTTAATTTCAACTGACTTTTCATCATGAGGACTTTTCTTGACATATAAATATGGTCTATGAAAGAGGGAGGTTTTTTTGGTTGTTGTGAAAGAATGAGATTATTAAAAGGAAATTAGTCACTTGGATAAAACCTTCAGCCAGGAACTGAGTAGTACTACATGCAAAAGCACATAGTCCTCACAAGGATTGTGCAAAATAGAGAACTCTAATCATCTGCATCTTGTTGCATTTAGGTGGAATCAACTGAAAAGGGAAGTGAGGCATATTTTGTGGAGGTTATACAAACCACACTTTTTTGTGAAGATTACACGTCAAAGCTGAACACAATGGCTACTGAAGCATTTTATCTATGACCAGTTTTGCAACAGTCTCCACAAATCCACACCACAAATCATGAATCACAAAACCAACACACAGAAAAATACCTGTGTCCCAGAGACATTGCCACCTCATGGCCAGATCCAAAGAGAACTGAAGCTGAAGTGGACTATAGGTAAATTTAGCAGCCTACGTCCAAAACAGCAATCCTGAAACATGTGACTGTTCAGGAATATCTTTACAGAAGAGAAGAATTTCCTGTTTATTACTCTGTTAGCTCTGTTCTTCTCTGTAAGTGAAAATTATATTATGCTTTGGTATTCAGAAGAACACAGTGCTGTACATAAAATATACAATTTGGAGTGTTTTGTTCTGAAATAACTCTGAAATATGTTAAGGTAAAATAGTTCTGGCAAATTAATATATTTTAGATGTCAGATACAGTTTGTAAATTCTTTACAAGCCAAAATGGAAGAAAATTGATAACAATTATTATTTGTTGTGAATAACCCAACTCTTCCACCAACCAATATCAGGCTATTATAGTTTAGGATAAGCTGTTGCCCTCTCAATAATAAATTAGTACTGATTACATATTCTATCCTATTAATAAATTAATTAATAAAAATCTCTGTCATTCACTCCATTGAGACTGACTTGCTCTAAATTTACAAAAATATGAGCTACAGTATTGCTGCACAACTTATAGCTATATACATGCCTGTGTTTATTGCTAACTTTAGCAAATATTTTAATTTATTATCTAATTTTTATGGATGACAAATTGATTATATATTCATTTTACTCTAATCAGTGCATTCACCTTTTTTCAATGTTCCTATATTTCAGTTTCTTTCATCATATATTTGACTTGGAAAAACACTGGGTTTTTTATTCTTTGCCTTAAATGGCTTCACAGAAATGACACAAATTGACCAAAATAATTTCTTCATTATATCTAAGTAATGGGTTGCAGAGTTTTTCTACTGTCTCCCAAAGGAGAGCCGCCATTCCAGAAGGCCAGGTTTGCTGGAGATGACATTCAGTAGTGTCTCTAGGAGAGAGAATCAGTATTCTCTTTAGGAGCCAGTTACCAGTTACCAGTCTCTGTGTTCAGAATCACTGACCATATTCTCCAGCTGTCTGCTCACTTGTTTTCTGATTAAATTTAACTCACTTAGAAGTCTTTCTCTTTTCCCAAACAAATTATTCTCCTAAGACATTCAGGCTATGAGAAATGCCAAGACATTTATGCAAATATTAATAAGTTGAAGTATCACCTAGTTCAGTAAAACAGAGCACAAAGGAAAGGCCAGTAAAATATCTCATAGCATGCACATCCTTAGCTGTTGTGGTGATGTGCCACAGAGATTGTGCCACACTGGAGGAGCCAGTGCTCCCCTCAGTCCTGCCAGTGGCAGAGAATGACCTGGGGACTTTATCAACTCCATGAGTCAACCATGGGTCCATGGTTGTAGAAGAGAAGAAGAAAAGGTTATGGGGGAGAACTCATCAAATTGTGCAAAACCCTGAGGGAAGGAGGCAAATAAGACAGAACCAGGGTCTTTTCAATGGCACCCAGCACAAGACCAGAATCAATGGACTAACACCGAAACACAGAAAGTGCCACCTGATAATGAGGAAGAACTTTTTTTCCTGTGAGGGTAACCAAGTGTCAAAATACTGACACTGTATTTTGTCATTACAGTTTCCAATATGAGTGCTTTGTAATTTTAGGGCACTGATGTATTTACAAAGCATCTTTTGGATAAAAGATATTTTCCTGGTGTGTTTTTTCACTGTAATGAAGTACTGGTTTAGAATGCTCAGAAGAGTTCACTGAGTCATAAAATTCACCCACTTAGAAATATGTAGAAAAGTTTCTAGGACATTATCTAAAAATGGGGCCAGCACAATAAGCTTCCCATAGCTGTTTTTCAGTTCTGCTAGGAAGACTAAAAAGCTGCTGTCAAGCTCCATTTTATTTAATGTAGGATGCCGGTTTCAAGAAATATGTTGATTTTTACAACTAAATTAGATTACAACCATATTTAATGAAAAAGCAGGTCTCTACTGATGTTTCTAAGCTTTTCTATTGCATAAAGAACCAGCAGTGACTCACATTGTTATCTGTAACATAGTTTATGAGCTGTAAGCCATAAATAAGTTAATCATATCTCTGTTGCCTCAATAATGTGAATTAATCAGGTGTTGAATGGATTGTGGAAATGAATTTATTCTACTGAAATCACATTATATATTTGTATGGAATATAATGAAAATCTACTTTTGAAGCCAAAAAGAAATTGAAATTTTAATAAAATTTGCACTGTAGCTTCATAGAATTGTTGGGGTTGAAAGGGACTTAAAGACCATATGATTCCAATTCCCCTGCCATGGACAGGTACACCTTCCACTAGACCAGGTTGCTCAAAGCACCATCCAACCTGGCCTTGAACACTTCCAGGAATGGGGCTTCCACAACTTCTCTGGGCAACCTGTTCCAGTGCCTCTTTACCATCTGAATAAAGAATTTATTCCTATTATCTACTCTAAATCTGCCATTACCCCTTGTCCTATCACTCCATGCCCTTGTAAAAACTCTCTCTCTAGCTGTCTTTTAGGCCCCCTTTAGGTACTGCAAGGCTCTTTTACAGTCTCTCCAGAGCATTTTCTTCTCCAGGCTGAACAACACCAACTCTGTCAGCCTGTCTTCATAGGAGAGGTGCTCCAGCTCTGATCATCTTCCTGGCCCTCCTCCAGCCTTGCTCCAACAGGTTCCTGCCCTGGAGCACCAGAACTTAATGCAGTGCTCCAGGTGGGGTCTCAAGAGAGCAGAGCAGAGGGAGAGAGTCACCTCCCTTGCCCTGCTGGCTGCTTTCAGTGCAGCTCAGGTTATGGTCAGCTTTCTGGGCTACAAGCACACACTGCTAGGTCATGTTGAGCGCCAACACCCCCAAGTCCTTCTCCCCAGGGCTGTTCTCAATCCATTCTCCACCCACCCTGTATCTATGCTTGGGATTGCCCTGGCTCAAGGCGGGACCTTGCCCTTGGCCTCATTGAACTTCATGAGGTTTGAACCCACTTTTCAAGGCTGTCAAGACCCCTCTGGGTGGTATCCCTTTTTTCCAGTGTGTCAGCTGTGCCAAACAACTTGGTGACATGGACAAAATTGCTGAGGGTGCCCTGAAGACTGCTGTCCACATCACTGACAAAGATGTTAAACCGTACTGCTCCCCATACTGACCCCTGAGGAAAGCCACTTGTCACTGGTCTTCATTTGGACATGAAGGCATTTCCTTGCAAAACTGCAAGTGTGACCATGCAGCCAATTCTTTATTCTCCAAGTGGGTCACTCATCAAATCCACATCTCAAGTTTAGGTAAAGGGTTGTGTGGGACACTGCCAGATGCTTTGCTCAAGTCCAGGCAGATGACATCAGTCAGTCTTCCCTTTACCACTGACATCATAAGCACATCATAGAAGGCCAACAGATTTGCCTGAGTGTATTTTCCCAGGCAAATACATCTGTCATTCCTTTGTAACTCTACCATGATTCTCCTTCAGAAAGAATACATTGGGATGTCAATGAGAAAAGACCCCCTCCATTAATGTCTCCAACCTGGTCAGTCTGAAGGTCACAAGGTGTGCAGTTCATGGGGCCTCACTGTACCAATGCCGGCACAAAGACCCGAGCCTTAACAACCAAAGTTGTTGACGAAATGGGAAAAAAAGGAGAATTCATCTACAAGAGCAGTAACCGTCCCGCGCTGGACACCTTATGAGGTGGTTTAACATAAACTGAAACCCCAAGGATGCATCTCTGTATATTTGTGCCCAGGTTATGCTTTCAGCAGGCTGTCTTTGCTCAGAAATCATGTTGCAGGAACATAGGAGATTGAATCTGAATGGTGTTAATTAATATTATTTTTTATATACTTGTTTCATTTATATCAGACACCATGTCTTCCATTACAGTTTAGCTCAAGATTACTTCTAAAATATTTGATTTCTCTAAAAAGTTTCACATATGAACAAGCAAGCAGATGTGAGATTTACAGCTTTAAACCAGCTGAGAATCTGGCCCAGAAAGAATGTCCAAAACTAAAAGTGCTTCTTCTGATGCACCATTTTCCACAGCTGTCCATAACACTTTATTTTCTACATGGTTTTGTCATTATTTATAGGCACAGGCACAGATGCACATGAACAACTGTATGGATTAATTTCTGATGTGATATCACATGCCTTTACTTTTGGTCCAAAGCTCTGCTAGACCCAGTTGATTCTGAAATAAGTGCTTTCAGGAAGCGTACTGGAATAACTTGAAGAATATTTCTTCTGTTTCTACTAATAAAGGAAAGGATTCAAGCCACATCTGTACTGCTGAATTTCGGGACAAGGTGTGCTTGTTCTACCAAGGATATGCCAATAATTCAAGGCAATCAGCAGGTTACATTACAGAGGAAAGTCTGAACCAACAAGCTGTACAAACAAAATAGCAATCAGAAGATTTAATGCATTTCTGATGTACATTTAAGGCATTGACACTGGGCCACAGATGTACATGTGTTGTGTTTTATCTTGTTGAGATATGGCTTGTGAGAACCTATTATAGCACATCATCACCCACAGGTACTGGGCCCAGCAAAGGAAAAATTCCATCACACATTACTCCTGCAGATATATTAGAGAAACAAATTGTACTTGGAATTGAAAAGTCACAGGCTTATTCTGTCTTAATAAATTCCTGCCAAAAGGCTAAGTGTAAAACTAGAAATACTTCCCAAATGTTGTTACTGTATTATCATCTCTGACATCTCAAGGGCTGCTAGGGGAGTCATCTAGATATCATTTCAGAGTTCTCACAATAAATCTGGGGTTTTTTTAACCATTTTAAAAATCTGCTTGGTTTTATGTAGACTGTACATCTTGAGCTTCCTTTACCTGAAATTTAGCATCTCCTTTACCAAAACGGAAAGGCTGTTTTATAACGAAAGCTCTGAAACATTGGTGATGTGATGATACAATACACTTTTCAAAATCATAGATACACCTTCAAATCTTACTTTAGCTTTGCCAAAGAATTAGCCTGAAATTCTGTGATGCATCAAAAGAATCTTAATAGATCTCATTCTGCTCCTACATTGCCATCTTTATTCTAGATTATACATTATATTTTGAACATTTATTATTCTGTTATCAATACTTGCGAGACTCTTGATTCTTTTCTAGCATACATACCTTGTAATTCATCTAAATGTTGAGGTAACATATAAAATATTGTAAAGTTCTCCATTATATTTCTGTTCTCTTATGTTTTTGATTCTTCACCTCCTTTACTGAATACATGAGGAGTTTAAAATATACTGGTATGAGGGGGACAACATGCACTAGGAAAGAGCACTTTTTTGAAACTATTCCAAAACAAGCTATCTTTCATGTCAGCCAGGAAAACCATTTTGTCCCATTTTATTTCTGCTACAACTAAACATAAAAAAACCCAAACAAAAACCAAACAAACAAAAAAAGCCCAGAGAAATGCACAAAGTGTGCCTATGCCATCAATTTAATGACTCACTTGCACTGCTTCTTTGACAGGCAACACTTCAGAAGTGCTGGATATTTCCTGGGATTGAGCAACATCAATTAAGCAATGCTTACACAGGCAGCACCCAGGCCTGGCTGAAAACTTAGATGGGCAGGTACAGGGATGAGACATTTTGCTTTGTTGCCCATTCCAGTCTTCCAATACCTTACATTCAAAACCACATTCATCCCACCCTCCTCTGCACATGTTGCACACCCTCAGCTTCACTTCACTGAATATAATTATCTCTGTTCCAACATAAAGTGATATGAATTCTGAGAGAAGCTTTAGCAGATTTTGAAACTGAGCCCCAATAAGTAAAAAACCTTTAGATCAAGAAAAAAAAAAACCTTGACAGGTGCATCTATCTATCCTATGAAAAGCACGGGGTGGCCTCCTAGTGAGAAGACTGGGACACGACATCTGTGCTTGTCTAGAGAAGCCAATCAGGACATTCTATGATGGGGGTTATGAACAGCAACTGGCCAGAACTAGGCCTTGGTGTTTGCAATCTAGAAACCTAAGCAAAGACATTCCAGGTCAGGTTCAGTATCACACTGAGTCATGTATCCCAGCAATCATTGGTACAGCATGGTGTGATGAAAAAATAAACTGAAATTGTACAAAAAAAGCATTAATTTAATATAATATTTAATATGAAACAGGAAATTATATATCCCTTGTGAGTAAAGTTTTCTCTTATGAAACACAGTTGTGGACTCTGTCTATCAGTGTGCTTAATTTTTATGTTTAATACTTTTTTTTTTTCTCAAATAATTCAAGGCTCTTAGTGTTAAAATAATAAAGCATTTGTGTAAAAATAATTGCTGCCTTGTGGTCCAAGTCCAACCACGTTATTCATACAGCAGGAGAAAAATGTGAATGGCAATGGTCACCTTTCTTTTCCTCAATCATGTATCTTTCGTCATTCTGTGCTTCCTTCCTAAAATGTTCCAGCACTTTTTTATATGAGAATGTGGACAGCTCTAGATTTGCAATGTCATTCCTTCACAGGTGATGATAACAAAACATTCTCACCAGTCCTTCACCTTCATGCTTTTTCATGTCCCTGTGCATTCTTTTGGATGTAAGGAATTAGCAGGCTACGAGGAGTACTTTGGGTAATGAGGGTGCTTTATCAAGTATCTAGCTTTTTTGGAGGATATTTTCTTTCTTTTCTTTCCCATAAGTGTAATTTTCTTACAGTTAAAGTTGATATGGCTACTGCTGAGCTTTGTGTGAGTTCACATCTAGTGTTTCAAGAGACCTCCAAACCTTGTCCAAGCTTGAAGTGCTAGTATTTAGTGATCAGGCATTTCTGTCTTTGTTACAACATTTTGCAGAACCAGAACAGCAGCTTCCTGTTGGCTGTGTACGGGCTCCTCCACACAGCACTTTCCATCAGCAATCAACAGGTAGGCCAGCTAAACACAGGTCTTGAAATAATGAAGTAGCAGCTTGTCATTTCAGCCGTGATGGAAGTCAACAACTGCGGTGTCAGATATGAAAATGGGCAGTAAAGAATGGTGATCTTGTTTCTCTGGCATCTGAATTAGACAAAGAAGACAACTGGGTTTCACAGTTGTGCTTCAGTGCCTCATAGTTTAAAACTCGTTAATGTTAACAGGCCCTGGTAAATGAATGAAAAGAAAATTGATCATTAAATGATGCGATTAAATGTATGAACAAGACATACAGATACCAGAATCTTTCTGTGTACTGAATGTAGCAGCCTTATAGGCAATAAGCCTACAATGTACACCTGCAGATCCCACTAAATTGTTTAGATTGCACACTTTACTGTAGGTCAGGGCTGTTAATCACCAGAATGCCCCAGGGCAGCCACATACAGCCTTATTTATGGGCAAATCAAGAAACTGAAATACCGAACCGTGCCTGATTAGCTGCACTAATATGCTACTTGTGGCTAATTTCTGAGCTGCTTAATTCGCAGGTGTTTGCCCCAGCCAATAAATCATGCTTTCTACCTCCTCTTTGCACTCATGACCTGCCATGCATATGTGGAGCCTGTTTAAGTGACAAGCAGGAAATAATTGATGGTGCATTAAATCACTCTGGTGTTTAGTGAACTGGCTCTCCTTTGAAACAGGCCTTGCTATGTTCTCACTCCCAGGCTCATTTCAGATGTTATTGTAACCCAAGTCTTCTGCGCCACTGCTTGCAACCTTTCAAAGGTACAATGTGTACATTTCCTCATTTTTATTTGTTTTACTTGTAGAGCACATGATTTGCATAAGCCATCGCTATTAAATTTTCCACAACAGTTAATCACCAACGCAATGAAACAGAACAAAATTCCCTGGACTGAGAAGCTGGGAAGGAACATACCAGGAGCCTTAGTAGATCCAGCTCTGCACTACACAAGAAGCTGTCAGCTGTAAGGGGTTCTCAGTCATGTTTTTTATCAACCAGCACTAAGTTCCTCACTCTAATTTCTTTCCTCCAGGTGAGACAAAGGGATCTGAAAGTTGAATTCACAGGAACAATTAAGTTCTACCTCTGAGTCACAGTGTAGCAGATTCATATTCTTTCCTGTATCTTGACCCAAAACCACTGAGAAATTGCAAACTTTCCAAGCTTTAATTGAAAATGTTGTTGAGAATGTACTGGAAGGCCCAAAAGTAGGAAAGACCCTATTTTTCATCTGTCTCATGACATATTAACATGGGGTTCAGTGAAGTAATTTTTATTCTGGGGGAATCTCTGGTGTTCAGATAACATTGTACCTGAGATCATAGTTCCTCAGGGAATTCTGGATGAATCACAAAAATCTTTTCTGTATGTCCATCTTTCCAATGTCCTTTGGAGCAAAGGAGAAGAGGCAAAACCTAACCACTTCCTTCTACTCTAAGGAGTCTTTTACCACTGTCCATGATAAAGTTCTTTAGCCTTCATTCTGACATCTGAATGAAATAATCTCAAAGGAAAAGATTTCAGCAAATAAGTAAAGATTCTGGGGTTTGATAATTTTTACTTGCTATTTATGACTTATGCTGAGTCCAAACAAAATGGGTAATGAGGTAGTCATTCTAACAACAATATTGTTAGAACTTTTGTGGTGACAGTTAAATTGGGGATTTCTTGAGCTGTTTATTCTAGGCATACATAAAAATTACAATATTAGCTTAGCAGAGTGTTAATTTTTTTGATGTACATTTATCTGGAAGAAATTCTCCTTCTGCAGCTAAGACCAGCAGAAAAAAAATCACCCTTCCATAGAGAAGACAGCTAATTAAAGACAAATTAAAATAAACTGAAAAAAAAAAAAAAAAAGAAGGGATAAAATGCCTACAAGTGACAGAAAAAAAAATTTAAAGATCATGTACTAGCCATTCAAATTAACAGTGAACCATTCCTACCAATGAAATATATTTCTCATGTGTTTCATTGGAAACTGTACGGCTGAACAGAAAAGGTAAAGAAAGCAATGGCAAATCTGAAAAAAGGGGAATTATCCTCCTTATTCATAGCCAACTGAAAATGTTTTAAAAAGCAAAAAATTTAGACAAATTGCAGAAAAAAAAAAAAACCCACACAGTAAGGCACATAAAAAATTGAAATAACTTTTTTAAAGCATGGGAAAAAAAGAAAAAAATAATAACAAAACAAGAAACTGTTTGGGTTTTTTCCCAGGCTTGATATGTAATCTATGAAGTGAACACGAGGTCAAAGTTTATACAGAGAACTTACATGCCCTATAGTAGCCACCAGTAAAGTCACAATACTGAGTTACATGACCATGTAGCCTGACCTAGTGTGGTAATTTTATGTTCTTATCTTCCGAGATTATAAAACTAAAGTTCTGCTGACAGGGTGTTCTTTTCTGTTCTTATATACTTTCCTTGAATGCCAAGAGAATATTTTTTAACTTCTGGGGAAGCTGTAAAGGCATGTTTTGCTATAGACTTGCAAAAGAGTTGGATTATGATTGGGATTAGGAGTGGTTTTTAATAGATTTTTAAACTTCAAGGCCAGAAAGTGCTATTATGTCCACCTAAAGTAATTTCCTTTGCTACCCAGTTATGGCATTTTTTCCTAAGCAGTTTCTGAATTAGAAGGAATTATTCTTTTCTGTTAAAAAGGAGTTTGTTTAGATTTAGAGACATTATGAAGAAACGAACATTTCAGTATCAGGGCATGACATTTTTACATTATTTATTATTGAAAATTTTGTTTTGTTTTGATGGCTAGTTTGCTATGATTCCTACTAGAGAAAAATATAGTGCATGCAATTAATATAATTTCAGTTTAACAGACTGTGGTGTTTTGACTAAAAATATGCTTTTTCCTTTAAAATTACTTTTCTTGGAAGCTAATGTTTGGAGTCAGGGTTTTTGTTTTGTTTTGTTTTGTTTCAGTTTTTTTTTTTTAGTTAAAATAGACTTTTCTTATTTTTTCTGTATTACCTTACCTAAAAATTTCATAACCTTCTTATTAAATATTTTTTGTGCTTTCTCAGGGATTAGAAAATTGTTATTGAAACTAATTATTAAATCAATTAAAATCAATAATGGATTTATGTAAGAAAGGTAACACTTTCTATGACATGTTCAGTAGATAATTCAGGTAAATAATGCTTGAATAAAAAAATGCTATAAATTTAAGCTTGATGATAGGTCGCAAATAAATAATAATACGACTGAAATAGGGAATCAAGGAGTGAACAAATTTGTACAGAACTTGAGTTCTTCATTTATAACCTGTTGGAAGTGTTTCCAGGAATAAATTACTTTGTGGTCAGTTGATATCCATGGGAAAATACCAGATGAATTTGAAGCAGACAGGGATAGAAAATCCACACACACACACATTATCAGTGTCTCTATTCTGACTTGATATTTTGGATATCTTAGAATTTTTTCCCCAACCTAGAGAAATCACCAAGATGTTTAATGTTCATTGGCTCAGTTCTGGGCCCTTTTTACAGTCCAGGACACTGCGAACATGGTGCATTGGACAGAGGACACAAAAACTGTTTTCTGAAAACTAATCTTAATATTATTCTGTTGTCATTCTTGTAATTTTTGTGGTATTTCAAAGAAAATTATAGACATTTTCATTAGGATTTACACAAGGCTCTGATCAGGACAATCAAATAATATAATTTATTTTTGCTTGCATTTTTCTTTTCTTTCCCCACTCACTTTCTTTTATAATACAGATAAACCTGTGCCTCATTCATGCTAACTTCCTGTTTAGCAGACACACAACAAACTGATGCAGGGATCAGAATTTCAGACCAATTTTTCACACTTCTGAAGGCCCTGCTGTTTCAAAAAAAATCATTAAATAAAGTGAAATGTACTTAGAAGTTCCTTTAAACTGTCTTGATTTTTATGTTTGTTTCCTTTTATGAACATATTTTTCTTAGTTCAAACTTCAGTGAATTTAATAAAGAGACCTCCCAGAACTTTCAAGGCTGCAAAACAGTCACAAGGTGTTACAATAAATCCTACAAGTATAAGCTAAGAATAAAACAAGCTCCTAAGTCCTGGAGGGGTGTATTAAGTTGAGGACTGACACTAGGCTGTGATCATTAGTTGGGTGTACACCAGTAGCATTCTGATAGTTTGCTGAAGTTTCTCTATTTTCTCAAAGTGATGAGGTAAGTAGAGAGTTAAGATAGTTTGGATAGTTATATACCTTAATTGCTACTCTCTATATTCATGATGCTCTGAGTGTTTTAGAAATTGAAACTAACCCACGTCATTTTTGTGCTTCAAATTATTTCTAATTTTGGGCACTAACCCTGAAAAGACACTCTAAAGACTCCAATGCTAGAAATAACCAAAAGATATTTGCAATTTAACCACATGATAACAAAGATACTCATTATTATTGAATTTAGGTTTTGTTTGCTTCATTGTTCTTGAATTACTTTCTCAGCTGAAAATCCACTCTTTCTTCGTATTCTGGAACAACACCAAAGAAATAAGGGATGACAATTCATAAAAGGAAAATGGAAAGGTATAATGCAACTTAGCAACCCAATCCAATTGTCATATTGTTGAAATGTAAGCATGGAAAGGGGATATGGGAATGTCAAGAAATGTGACTTCTGTATTTAAGAATTAAAGGTGTGCCAGACTTTACTGTCAGAATACCTTTCCAGGAGGCAGAAATGAAAGTTTATATTACAAAGGTCACTCAGAGAAGAAGAATGTCACAAAGTTAAGTACATCCAGGGAAGATCAGATGATAAGGAATATCTTTTTCAGCAGTAAAATTATAGATTGCAAGAATAGCAAAAAAAAAAAAAAAAAAGAACATGGCAGATAGGGAAATTGAGACAAGAGAAAAATAAAATGGAAGGGTAATACAAGTGAATCTGTAGAAATCATAAAAGAAACACTTGGAAACAAGAGTGAAACTCATTAAATAAACTAAAACTTATTCAGAATATTCAAATGGCAAGATTCAGAAAAATCACCAGCAGAGTGGCATCTCAGCTGATTGAAAGATGCTTGATTGTCATGTGTTTTCATATAACACCAAATGAATAATTTAACAGCAATGCCAAGATTTATGAAGAGTATTACCAGTAAAAATTTAATGCCCGAGACAAGATGATGTGGGGGTTTAGGGTGATTGCATAGTTCCAATTTATACAAACTTATAGCATTTAACATGGACTTGCAAAGTTGGGACAAGATCTTTCTGGATTTCTTCATATCAAGAAAGATGAAAGCTTGATGAAGTTTGGGAATTCTGTGCTAGTTATCATTTAATACAATCTTTGGCAAACAGAATACATATAAAACTCTCAATGCCATATTTACACAGAATAGCAGTCTTAATTATTTTTCATTTAACATTTTTTCGATGAGCTCATGATAAAGTTATCCTTTATACTGAAAAGGAAATTTTATTATGTCATTGAAACATTACAGACAAGATTATTATCTAATGTTCATCATTTTGGCCCTGAAAAACCCATAAGGAAGTGCATGTGCAGGCAGAATTGATCTGGTTGCTTGCACACTTGGCCATGCGAGAGAGACAACATGAGAGAGACAGCGTGTTCTGGTTTCCTGTGGCATCTGTTGCACCTTGGATCAGAAACCCACCTGTGTTCACTATCTTAAGCTTTCATATAGCACATCAAAAAGTTACTGAACAAGCACAAAGTAGACATGATTCCACCAATTTACCTTTGCAGCCCTCAGCTGCAGGATTGCAACCGTTCCGTGCAGTTGTCAAAATCTGCCGAGGGGACACAAGTGGGTGGGGTACAAAAATACAGGCAGTGTCTGTTTTAAATTTATGATGCTATAACCATTTTACAACTTCATCTGCCTTAGTGTCTCCTATAGGGAGAAGATAGTAGGCTGAATTTCCATGATTTCCATGAAGATCTGATGCTCACACACAAACCCAGTGATGCTGAAATCACTAATGGTGAGCTTAATCATCCTCCAAAAACCCCACTGTCATAAGCAACATAATTTTAAGTGAAATTATTTAGACAATGTAAGCATCTATTGTGACCAGAAGAGCAGAGATTATGGATTCAAGCCATTAGGGCAGATGAGACTAAGGACAACCTTTCTGGTAAAACCTGTTTAGCTATCTGTTCTTTGCAAATATATCAGAAAACAGATAACATACTATTCTAATAATGTGGGGTTTTTTCCCCCCTTTTCCTCTACCAATATTAAAAATTTGATCAAGGCTAAAAAAAAATCCTGCTAGACTACAAATAATCTCTGGGTCAACAATTATTAATAAAAATCCCCATTTCCTCTTCCTCTACTGGTAAGCTAAAGAAATACTTTCTTCCCTATATATAATTTCCTACCCACAAGCCTTTCCAAATCTTCCAGTATTTTATTTTAATTATATGCTACAACATCTTTTACCTTGACTAATAGTAATTTCTTATCTATAGAAAGCAAATATTTGATAAACATGGCCCTCTCTTAGAAAATATTCTAATCACTGAATTTATGTCAGGAATATAAAACTTACATATACATTGAGATTGCTTATAAAGTCTGGCTATGTTCTGGACCATGAATTATCTCAGTTACAGAAATACAGGTCTTGTACCAACCAAAACCACCCCATTATGCTGTGGACATGGTGACTCCAAAATATTTGTAGGTGCTGGGGTCAGCTTGATATCTCTTGACCTCTCTTGATATCAGATTGAAATTAGAGCAAGAAAAAAACACAGGAGAAATACCCGTGAATCCATGGCATTACCTCCAGGAATCTTCATCTAGGAACAGTTGCATTTAAAATTCAGTTCCCTCTACACTGGAACCCAAGCTATGCTGTTTACTCTGCAGAAACAGCTGTGTAGCAGCAGTGATTGTACATGAGAGAGAAATTGATTAAGGCCTTTCAGCTCTGAATAGCATGAAATCTCAGGTTGTTAATCTTGTTTGTCCACCTTAGAGATTTTTATGGGTCAAAATATTACCTGAAGATGTGTCCTAAGCAAGTTCACTTAACCAAGAGAAATGAGTTGGGTCTTAGTGCAAAGTTTTGACTTTTGCAATATATTTTTGTAATGCATTTTTAAAGAAAGTTTTTCTTATACATGCTGACCATTGCACAAGTACATTAAGACTATAAAACAAAACAAGCAGATTCATAATGTATTTTAATTTCTGCAGTGAGAAATATTGGAACATTCCTGTTTTCTGCTCTTCGGACTACCAATAACTGTTGTGGCTATTTTTCTCCTGCTTTTCATTCTTCTTCAGTACATTGTGGCTGATTTTGAAAAACAGATTCTATTTCAAAACCGTAAACAGCTGAAGACTCTTAATTAAAAAAATAGATGTTTTATCAAAATGCTGTACTTATTGCATTGAAGTTGTGTATGATATTATGGGTGGGACTGAGACTGATTATATAGGTTCTTTACATTCCTATGGATTCTTTTCATCAGCAGGGTACAAAAGGTCTCTACAAAAACTCAGGCCTCAGGGCTTTTTTCCTCTCTCTGAGGAGTTCTATGATTTCAGAAATCATGGTTGTCATGATAAAATCTACCAATTCATGAGCCAACAATTTACTTGGTCATCTGGCCCTGCACAAGCCACAGGCCACAGGACAGGAGGAACTTACAGGATCATCCATCAGCTGAGGACCACCTCTATTTTCTTCATTTATAACAAAGACCTATTCCAGCCATTTTGGGAAATTCCTGTGCTGGAGATCCCACAAAATTCCCAGTCAAAACCACGTACTTGTTACTTTAAGAGAAGAATTTATTTGTCTCTTTGTTTGTTTTAACAAGTACAAGTACAAGAACATTTTTGCTGAATAGGAAAAAAAAAGTTTATTCCTGTCATTGATATAAAAAATTATATCTATGACTGTCTTTCTCTAAACTAAATAGTATGATTTCAATCAACCTGTTCTAACAGGTGACACTGATCTTTTTCATCCTTCTTACTAATTTGATTTTCCTCTTGCAAAAAGCATGGTATTAACAAACTGAACATGGTGTGTCAGCTTGGGCCATTCCAACACTGAGCAGGATATAATCACAGAATCACAGAGTTAGAAGGGAACCACAAGGATTGTCAAATCCTACTCCTGGCCCTGCACAGGACCGCCCCAAGAGTCACACTAGCTGCCTGAGTGCATTGTCCAAATGCTTCTTGAACTATGTCATGCTTGGCGCTCTAGGTCACATGTTTTTCTGGGTATCTTCTTAAAAGCTCATGGTGGTGATTTTCTTTTTGTGACAGCACTGGCATGACTGACTCATTCTGGGGCCCATTGAAACCCTACAAGATTCTCTGCTTCAACCCTCCTGCCTAGTCAGCTAGCATTTGTTCTTGCAACTATTTATTCTTATCTAAGTATACTGCTCTGCTGATTCAATATTTTTATCTTTTCAATTTGTCAGCAACTCTTTTTTCTATTCTAATCATGTCCACTTGCATTGGCCAATCTAAGCAGTTCCTTAAGGATCTTTTCAAGTCCTTTGACCAATTCTCTAGTGAAAAACACAAATCAGGACAGATATCTGTTGAGACTCATTCACTGCATTTTGAAAATGTACTGTTAATAAACTGGGGTATGGTTTTCCATAAGTTTTGAACTAGTAACATTTTGACCTAAACCACTTTGTCCAAGCTTAATTTTAAGACGACCGTGCAAAATGCTTTACCAAAAGATATATATCCTGTCAGCTTCTTCCTTTGCCTGTCATGTAATTGTTTTGACATAATTTGCCCCTCACAACGCACTGATGGGTGTTTATTCCTTTCTGTTATATTCAGATGTTAGCAGATTCTTTCATTACTAAGTGCATGTATGTTTTCTAATAATGGAATCTTTTGCAACTGCCTTATATTTCTTACTTCCTCCTTTTCTTGTTTATATATGGAGATGTTCTCTGCCATTTTCTTCTTTGTTGAACTTTCACAAGGTCTCAGAGAAAATGGCTTCTGCTCTGAAGTTGCTTCATAAGAATCTATGATCATAATAGGGTGAATTTTACCCAGCTCACAGGATTTACAGCACCTACAGAACAGCTCTTTCCCTGTCGTAGACTGATTTTTCTTTTTTACCACAGCACTGGTCAGTGTTAAATGTGTGATCACAGTCCATCCTTTTGGCAAAGCTTGTAGTGTGCTGCTTTGTGGTACACTGCCATACATTCCAGTAACCTTCACACTACAAGACATCTGCAAGTAGTAAAAACATAGAAAAGGAGCAGAGTGAGCTGTTACCAAATTAGTAGAATATATTTAACTTTCTCCAATTGATAAGCACTTTGTTTTACCTTACTGTTTCCTAGTTTTGGCCTGACACATTTCTTACACATAAAGGAAAGCTCTCTCCTTCTCCACATTTTTCCATATGTCTGCCTTCTTCCTTTAATTCTTGTTCTCTCTCTGTTATTGTGAGCTGCAGATCTTGCAGAATCTAATGAGATGAATGTTATAAAGTGAGAATGGGAAGCTCTGTGCTTTCACTGAACTAATCTCTACCCTGGTCTAAGGGGCTTATTTGCAGCTGAAAGTCCTGGCAGTCTAGAAATAAATGCCTCATAAAGAATTACTTAATTTAGTTAATAATGTTTGAATCAAGTCATTCTTCATTTTCCATAAAACTAGAATAGGCTAGAAGTAATTCAATTATTTTTTACAAGTACTAATGAATAAAGTAAATGTGTAATTTCCAATAAATTACATAGTTACTTCTGGTGTGAAAAATTGTGCACTCAAAACAAGTAAAAAATGTGTCACTTTTATTTTTATAGTATGTCCTTTAGAAGAGATATTAAAGCACTGTTTATTTTATCCCATGGTACTCTATAGAAAACTGTAGATTAATTTTCCCTCGGAGAAGCCATAAAGTATTTTAACCCTGAAAGAAAAAAAAAAATGCCTTGGAGAGAATCATTCAGGTACCTTGTATAAATTCTTCAGTAATAAGAAATAGGTATTTATGCATTTCACATACAGCCTGTATCTGTTGAGAAAACATGCTTTTGCCCTGTTAAAGTAAAGATTGGGGTTTTTTTTTCTAAGTATTTTTTCCCCTTTTTAATTAAAATGCATAGTCTTATATATTATCTTATGTATAATCTTGCCCTGTTGGACAGTGTTCTGTTTTTAAGCACGTGGTTAGACTTTAGTTTCTCTGGGCAATAGGGAGGCCAGAAGAGTCATGAATGGAAATGAGATTAAGTACCACTCCTGCCATGCCATCCCTCCTCTTTTTCTCTCAAAGCCCAAGAAAATCTGTATGTGGAAATGACAAAGGAATTTCATATTTTCATATTTTCAAATATAAAAAATAGGCAACCTAGAACAGTACAGTATTTATGAAAATGCAATTACTGTAAGCTGGAATTCCCCTTGGCATAACATGCAGGCACTGCCTACAAGTAGTGCATCCACTGACTGTGCTGTTGCACTGGGGCAGAAGGGGAAAATAAAGAGAATCACAAAATGCATATCTCAGTAACCATAAATGAAGCAAATCCGCTTTAGCTTTGCTGTGACCTCCAGGAAGCCGAGCATGAAGTGCTTTGATTTATCACAAAATTGGAGCTTGCATCTAGAAATGTAAGTGTGGGATCATTTACTTAAAAGCTGTAGTCATCACCATAATCTTTAAGGAGCCAGATCCTGAGGCAAATTGCTGATGTGCTGATGTACTACGGCCTAGAAAGCCAGTCAGACTTCCAGGATACTTTACAAATATGGCAATATCGTCAGGCTGTAAATTGGTTTCTTTGTGCATGCTGTCTAGCCAAATAACTCTTAAGGAAAGCGTGATAATAGCATAAGTCACCAAATGCATTTCACCAGGCCTCTGTGCAGATGTAACTCCTCAGGATAAAATAAACCAGCCATGCTAGTTTTGCAAACAAGGTGCTCTTAGTTGTGCAATAAACCACCACCCAGCACAATACAATCTACTCCTCTGCGGCTGGCTTCATCACCAGAACATGAAACCAGTACCTTCACAGGTGGCACGGAGCAGGAGCAAACAGACATGGACTTAGTGAAGAAACATACTGACAACTCAGCTAATCCAGGTAAATCAGTGCCACACATTCAGATATGCATAGAGGAATAAAGATTTCTGTGACCTACAAGGTCTATATGTTTCTGGCCTGTAGAGGTGAACACAATCTTTGCTAGAATTTCTTGAGATGGAGTGTCCTTTTGGTTGGAATGTTTTCGCTTCTGGTAGGGAAGAAGTTAGAAAGTGACTCTTGTGTCATCTCCATAGACCAATGACCCATCACATTTTTTCAAGTACTCTACTGCATTCTGTGTTTACAGCAAAATTACATAAACAGAGAACTATTAGTAAAACATTAAGTGAATGCTGAATAAGTGTTAACTCTTTACAATGACTACCTAGTGTCATTCTTTGAGTTATGTAAAAAGCAACAAATGCAAAGCACACAGTGAACCAGCTTTTAAAAAGGAAGCAGGATAACACGACAATAAAGTAATTTTTTAAATAAAATTGTGTAGGTATTTTTTTTCCCAGTAAGCCAATGCAAAACAGAATCTTCAAAAATAAACTACATATGATCAGTATGTGCACAGATATGTACTAAGAGTTCATATAACAAGTGCTTCTTATTGTTAGAAATGCCTGGAGTACCTTATCTTCTCTGTATGTTAATGATATATGCTGATTTCCAAAACTGCATCCAGTGTAGGCTAACTACTGGCAGATATGAAAATATTTACATAGATGAACAGAACTGTGTGTGGTAATGTACTAGCAAATTTATCTTACAGATGTCATTTTCAGACATGAAGACATGATAATCATTTTCTAGCTAGCTCTAATTAATTGCTACCCTAAAATGCTGTAACAGGTTCCCATCAACATATCTGAAAGCATTTTAAAAAGATACTCCTGAATTTTTCAGTCAATATAGAAATGTGATATTTCTGCTATTCATACTCCTTCTGAGACTTGTTTTCACAGCACAGACTATATCTAGAATGAACTAGATTAGATTTTCTTTTTTAAATATCAGTGCTTCCAAGTTTCCAGTAAATATATTCTTTTAAATTTATTTTCCGATGGGTAGAGAAAGGGAGCTTCACGGCCATTTAAAATGCATTTTTGCAAAAAGTATGGCAGAGTCAATCAAAATTGGACCACTCCACTACTCAAAATTAGAAGAATGGCTTATATATCCTGTATATATGGAAAAATATTATATCAGTTACTTAAAAATGAATTCAAAAATTCCAGTAACTAAGCAAGGAAGAATCTGAACTAGCCAGCAAGGAATGGTGAGAACCATGATGCACCCAGTCCCAGGCACAAAAACGATGAGCCCTGGGTACTCAACACAAGGATCCCAGCATCACTGTTCTGCCACTACAGTTGTCTGGCCCATGCAATGAAGGCATGCACTCTCTTGTACTCACTTTCTCTGAATGAAAGGATTTTTCATTCATGACTACTCTTGCTTCCCAGTTTCAACATGAGAACAGAGAATCAGTCCTTTCCAGCCAGCCTCATGAAGCTTGTTGGTTATGCTGCATTCCTATATGATGAAGGCTTTGAGCTTGAACCTATTCAGACCAAGTCACCTTTTGGTTCACCTCAGTCATTTTTTTCTAAAGCTCAAGCAAAGCCATTCAAACAGCTCTGGGTGATGTAGAAGAAACTCAGGCATCTAAAGCAATATGCTGAAATCTGTTCCTGGAGTAACTAATGTCATATATTTATTTAATATAAGTGTTGTAGTGTTAAGAAATCCTTCTGCTATTTTTTCATAATACTGTATTAATCCAAAATGTCCACTTTCGGTAATTATATTTTCACAAGACAATCCATGTACATTGTTTTCTCTGCTCGTCACATTATGTTCATGGAGCATAATGTTTTTAGCATGTTATTATTTCTGTTGGCTTAAAGATACAAAAACACATAAGTAACATTTATATCAAGATTTGTGCAGATACAAATCATGGTAGGAGAAAACATGACCAATATCAATGGAACAGTTTTAAACATTAGTAGGACTTCTTGACACAAAGTTAAGTTTAGCTTAAGAGGGCTTATGAAAACTGAGAGATCTGAATTGAGAAACTGAACAAAAATTCTCCTAGAATAAGGCCATTTTCTTGTGGAAATTGGCTTCATATATTTATCACTTATTATTTTTTAACTTGGTTTGTAATTTTTTTAATATGAAACATTTGGGGGAAAAAAGTCCTTTTTCCCTTATTATGGAGTTGAAAGACTTTGCAAATATTCCAATTTAAAAACTGCAATGAGTAATGCCAGAAAAAAATTACTTGACCACAATTTCAACACACTTTTTCATCATTAGAAGCACACATGACTTTGGTATCTGTACTTGGGAACTTGACTGGGGATATTTTGTGCAAACTGTGCAATTTTCTCAGAATATTTAGAACATTATGTAAAAATTCAGAAAACTATAATGTTCTATTAAAAACTAAATAAGGGCTCCAGCCCACATATGTGTAGTGTGGAAATGGTGTGTCGAAGTAGTTTCCATGTTGAAGACATATATGGATTCTCCCTCCTACCATCCATAAGGAATCTGAGCACCTCTGAATATGAGCAAATTGCATTTGTAGCCCTTGCACTGCTCAGGGCCATCAGATGCACAAGGGTAGGAAGAAGAACCCTCCTAATTCTTCCTGTGAACCTGGAGCAGTATCTCACTTGTGCTGCTCTGTGCCCACCTCTGTCAGTTTGGTGAAGCAAATTGTGTGCTGATAGTGACTGAGTAGTACCAGCAGGCTGAGGAAGCTGGTGTTATTTATGGAGAAATAACATCTGAAGTGGTGTGTCCAGGTCTGTCCCCAGTGCAAGAGAAATGGAGCTACTGGAAAGAGTCCAGAAAAGGGTCATAAAGATGACGCAGGGTCTAGAATATGTCTCCTATGAGGAGAGGCTGAAAGAGCTGGAACTGCTCAGCTGGGAGAAGAGAAGCTCAAAAGATCTCACCAATGTACACAAATACCTGAAGCACAGGTGCAAAGAGGAGGCATTCAGGCTCTTCAGTGAAGCCCAGAGACAGGACCTGAGGCAGCAGGTACAAGCAGAAACAGAAGACTCTGCTTCTGAGGGTGACTGACCTCTGGCACAGGTTGCCCAGAGAGATTACAGAGTCTCCATTCTTAGACACACTCAAAGCAGTCTGGACATGACCCTAACAGAGCTTTTGGGTTGGACTGGATGGCATCCAACCTCAGCTATTCTGTGGTACCATGAAATATGTCCCAAGTCAGAAGTATGGATATGTAACAGAAACCAAACATTGTATGAACCTCTTCTGGACTCACCCAGGAGGCTATCAGGATATAACAGGGCCTTACTGCCCCCTCCCCTAAGGACTTTTCCTTACAAGGTTATGTGCTCATTCACTGTAACAAGGAGTTCATATTTTTTAATGTTCTTAACAAATGGACTGTGTATCCTGAAGATTTCCCTCCATTTTAGAAGGATGTCCCTTCCAAGTTCTCTGGCTTGTAAATGTCCAGCTTTCATAATTTCTCTTCCCAAAATCAGCATTCTCTCTGAAGGCTGATTTATGATGAGAGTGTTCTTCAATTCTGCTCTTCAGTGATGGACATTCCATATTTATGGAAAGAAAAAATCTTTTGAGAGTCTCAGGGCAGTGATATCTCACATCTCAGAAAATTGCCATGGGGTAGAGCATTCTGGTGTTATCTGTTAATACCAGAAGGTGCAGTCTCATAGATTTTTATCTTAAGATGCAAAACAGTGGCACCCAGTGACTTCGTCTCCTTAAGGAGAAAGAATATTTTTGTACTGAGTCTGTTCCATTCCTATAGTGATCCAGTCACATTGCTGAGCAAGAACAGATCAGTTAATTTTTTGGCCCAGCTTGCTACGTAGCCATATTAATTGGAATTTTCCATGAAGGATTTATAGGGCACAGTTAAAATGAAATGTACTTGCTAACACCTCTGCAGAGGAGATTATTATAGAAAATAGATGAGAAGTAACTGGGTTCCCTTTAGAAAACAAATGTGAATGCATATTCTGCACATTGCAAACCAGATAACATACATTGTTCAGAGTATAAATTACACAGGGAAAAAAAATAAGGAGAAGACAAGATCAAGATCTTAAATGTGAAAACTTCCAGTTGTCTTTTCCAGAAAAATAATAATGCAAAATATTTTTCTACTTGTTTTTTTCCCCGCGCAAACCAGCTACCTCTCAGCCATCAGGTGGTAAAGTTTCACTCTAAATAAAGCATTGATGGTATGGAAAAACAGCTGGGAAAAAAAAAAAAAAAAACAAATGACAGTCAGTTCTGAGTGTCAATCTACACATTTAATGAGAAACTCTGCTCAATTTAATGAATCCTGGTGCTTCAGTCTACCATCATTTTAAGTAGAACCTGCATACACAACTATGTAGTGTCAATTTGGGGTGTGTATTGTGGCAGTACAATACACCTCTGAAGGCAGAACTTCATTTTCTGAACTATTAACCATATAAGCAATTGTTACTAATTTACTGTGAGAAAAGTGTGTGAAAATGTATGTGCACATGATTGGCTTGTTGAGACAGCTTGAAAATGTTTAATCAGGGCTGAATAATTCTGTGTCTACAGTAGCAGTTAGATTAAAAATAATCAAAAAAGAAAAAAAAATAATAATACTATCACTTCACCAGTGTCAGGGGTGAAAGTCTAATTGGATTGTAGTTGAAGATAAACTAACTTCACTGTGAAATGAGCAGTTGAAATTTGGAGAGGAGAGTCATTATTTGGAGCTTGACCTTTGACTCCTGAGTCTGATAAAACCTGAAAAGAAGGACCCTTCTTTGCAAAGTGTATTTCATATGTGTGAGGTGGGAGAAACTCCTTGAAAGCTGCTACTTGACATCAGAACTAGTTGGCTGATTACAATGTCTTGGTCAGGACAGTTCACTCATTGTAAGTATGCGGATATAATATATCTACTAACAAACACTGACATTTATGCAGCATTTATCAGCCAGAAGTGCCAGCGCAAACAAAACCCTCCGATTACGTTAGGAATCCCTCTAAAAGCCTGCTCTTGAAATTCCGCACAGAGTTGCTGATTTTAACAATGGTACTTGAATGCTGGCTCTGAACACCAAACTCACGCTCGTTACAGACAGCCCAAACCTCATAGCCTCTCCCCACACTCCCTTTCACAACCCCATCCTCTCCCAGCTCTAGTGGACTGTAGCCCGGTTCCTCTCTGCATGAGGCTGAGAACCGACTCATGTAAATACAAGCTGGAGAATTTAGGTTGTGTCACGTAGCAAAAACAATGAGTGGAACAAATGAGCCGAGCAGCTCGGAGAGTTGGAAATCTCTAATTACTAGAGCCAGTCACAGGCAAACACTGAAGGAGGGGCGGACTATTTGCACCTAGTGCCACTCAACCAGGGTGACAATAAATTTATGAAAGGTCGAAGGACTTTCCATATGTAAAACTTGCAGCGGGAGTGATGGAGGCTGTCACCCAGCCTGGGCTGCCAGGGCTGTGGCGATGCTGCCACCTGCCGATGCACTCACCCTCTTCTGAGATCCTTCTCCAGGCTCTGCTCTGCTTCTCCAGCCCCGTTCCTTCTGCAGATAGCTTGCACTGGATTCGCTCTCATCACCTAACAGAATTTTTAGTGTCTCATTTTGATTATAACACTTAGGATTTACCTGGAGCAATCTGGCACCTGCTCTGCTGAGATCCCACTCTCCTGCATGCAACTTCAATATCACTTGCTGGAGAGACAAACATAATTATTAGTCATCTAGTACTTGCCTTTGTTAAACACAGCCTCCTTTTCAAATCAGAAAAGCTCATAGCATTTATATTGCTGTAGACTATGGTATACTTCTTGCCAACATGCCCTTTATTGCTTAGTTTTCAGACTGTGAAAAATGTTTTTCTTACAAAAATGCCTCTTCCATAAATATACAAAAACTTCCACATCCAGCTGTCTTGATGAAAGGCCCTGTAACAGTAATGTCTTATTTATAAAATTTACACAAAGATGTATATAGATGCATATAAATGCATCTATTAACATCCAGAGGGAAATAGGATGAATAAAAGCTTTTTTAAAAAAGATAATTTAATCATATTCAATAAATATGCTCCCTCTCTGAATTCCTCCTGCTACTTTTTTTTTTTTGACAAATCATCTAGATGAAGTTAAAAAGTGGGAAGTTAAAAAGTGGTGGGGGGGCAGGGAGGAACTTTGCAACAGCATTCTCACTATAGGCTGTAAGGGACATTTCATTCTGCAGTGTCTCACTTAGGTCATGTTTGCACATTTATAGTTCCGTTGCATGGGTTCATCCACCTTGCCTGGTGGTCTCTTTGTGAAGAAGGCTCAGAAGAAAAGCTCTTAGCACAGAATTGCTTGAACAGAACAAACAGTAGAACTTTCAAAATCAACTTGCCAGCTAAGTGTGTCCTATTTGTGCTGCTCCTCCCCAGCACACACACACATGCACAGGGTACACAGACACACACTTTCAAGTAGCTGCTGAAAAATGTGAAAAGGTCTTTTGAAGAAAACCTTGGTCTTTCTCCCTAAAAGTCTTGGGTTTGTGTAATTTTGTGTTCGAAACTGCTTAGGACAATGGTGTCCCAAGTTTCCATTTATCTCTGTACCTGCAAATGTGTCTGAATTTTTATGTTCTGATGCTGCATACGCTGTCATCACTCCTGCTTGTGCTGCAATTACTGCTAGCCCAGCACTGTAACACTGTACTTTCAGTTTTCAGCATCTGCAGGGGACAACTTATCTCCATATGCCTTAAGCCTTCAAAAAGCATTGGGACAACACTCTCAGGCACATGGTGTGGTTCTTGGAGTGGTCCTGTGCAGGGCCAGGAGTTGGATGATCTTTGTGGGTCCTTTCCAATTCAGGATATTCTGTGATTCTCCAAGTGAAGGAAAGGATCATTCTAGCTGTGCAAAGGCATGCACAGACTTGTGGTGACCACCATGATCAAACTCCAGGGGAAGCATGTGGTAGTGGCCTGTCCTCAGAGCAAACCCACCAGCTCTCCCACGCTGTCAGCCCAGCACAAGCATAATTCTTGTTTATTTGTGCCTGATTAAGAACTCTGCACCTGAATTTTAATCATGAGAAAATCGTGTCCAGTACACAGAAACAGAGAGAGAGGGTGCCCTTGGGAGGACCTTCTGTAGCAATTATTTGGCCTGAACCACTAAATTTCTTACATTATGTTTAATCATTATAAGACAGATAGACTAAGGGTAACAGTTCCAGCAGTGGACAAGCCCTGATGGTTACCTAAGGTACCTAAGGCTGTGCATTTTACCAAACATTTGCATAATGATGCGGCTGTTTAAAAATTATATAACAGTACAATTAAAATTCCAGAATGGCACAGTGGAGCTGCTGCTTAGGTTAACTGATCATGGATCTTTCTTCCAGCTGCTTTCTTCTCAGAAACTGCTTGTCCACTTAAAATGTAAAGGCACGCTCTTCCAGTGGCTCCCACAGTTCTCACTCACATATAAAGTCTCTGATGGGCTGCACGGTGTTTTCTCCAGGAAATATTTCATACCTACAATCTACACTAACATTCAAGGATTTGCCATCAAAACAATACCAGCATTTAAAGGTCTCTTTATCTGCTGTTAGGAAGTTGTGGCTTGCATATTGTTTACAAATATATATGATAATAATAAATATATGCACACAGCAGTTTCCTTTCTTAAGAAAACCCACACATAAACCCCACAAAATACCAATTCTCCCAACCCCCTGTAAGCTTCCAATATATAACCTAATTGTTTAATTGAACTCTGGGCCTGACTGTTAACATTAATGTAGGTATTTTCACTTCAGCTTTAGTACCACTACATATGATTTAAAATCTGCATTTAAATACCATTAAAGTTTGACATCCACAAGTGCTGAAGAGAATGTTCATACTTTTTCTTCCTGAGAAAATTCTTTCTAGTCAAATATCATAATTGAGCCATGAACAGCTGGCATGAGTCTTATCTGCTTTGACAATCACAATACCAAATGGAAAGACATGACTTCCCTTACCTCTGATTTTAAAGATTACAAAGGACTCAGACCAGAAGTCCAGAACTTAATATTTCCTTGTTCAGATAAGAGTGATTTGTGAGATCAACCCTGAGTTTAATTTTGTATTTAGGCCAGTTCAAGATATGAAATATTGCTGGGAGGAATGTGACAGGCAATGGAAGCCCACTCTAAGCTGACTTATACTGGCATTTCCCACTTCTAAAATTGAAAATGTAAGAATGAAACTTTCAATTATTGACTGCAAGTAATTTATTTTTGATCACTGATATTTTCTAGGAAATAGAATTAAAAGTTAGAGGAAATAAATTAAAAATTAGAGGAAAGTAAAATTTCTCCTGTCTGTGTTTCAGTGAATTAAAGATTCTAACCACTGAGAAGCTTGCCTCCTTTATATATTAGGTTTCCTGCTGTCTATTTAAAATTATGCAAGACCAATTGAGAATGATAATGAACAATAATCTTTCAATAAATTGCCAACCAGTAGAATTCATTAACAAAAACCTGAAAAACATAACAATGTTTTTGTAAATAAACAATTGTTTTCAAAATTAATAGCTCTTGGTTTCCTCCCAGTTTCATTTTGCCAAAAAAAACTTTGCTACCATGAATTCTGAGCTGCTGCCAAGATTATTGTAATGTGGAACTCCTCATTTGGTACTGAAATTCATGTTTCTTCTAGAAAAGTTGCAAATTGAATCAGAAACATTGTTTTACTTTGACTACCAAATGAATGTAGTTTCTATGATGTGCAAGAAACATCTTACAACAAGCACATGTCAAGCTGTCTCCAAGCAGACTTTCTTCAGGATAAAAACATAAACTGATTTTCACTTGCCAAAAAATGCATTGTTGTTTCAAAGAAGTAAATAAATTTATGCATATATATATATAAATAAAAAAAAATATATAAATATATTTTGCATTTACAATACATTCAGGAAAGGAGAATTCTTCTTCAGCAATAAGAAAATAAATTGAAAGTTCAAAAGCAACTTCCCCACTCAAAAAACACCCCCACCCCTGTATGTGTTGACTGACATGCCTTTAGCTTATTACTGGTGTTGCACTATTTATTGGCTACTTACAAAAATGACAATGTGTACGTAACCCTTTTACCAGCTAACTGTCCAAAGCGCTTCAGTTTCAATAGAAAAAAAAAAAAAAAAAAAAAAAAAAAGCCTGAGGATTCCATTAGCAACTCAACACATGGCTGCAGGTAGAGAAATGCAGAAAAAAATATATTTGCATTTCTTTAAATCCTGGAAAATAGAAATATTTCATAGCTATGTCATAACCACTGGAAAGTCACTTTCACACAGGAATTTATAAGAGCAGGCTGTCATGCAGGGAGCTGTGAGTGGGTCAGTGCATTTCTTTCCCAATGCCAATAGAACTCTTGCCTAAAGAAAGGTGCTAGTACATCCACCAGGAACAGGTAAGAACTTTGAAATTGGGCACAGTGCTACTTCTTTTTTGAAAGAAAGTTGCAACAACTTATTTCCAAAGGCACACCTGCAGCAGAAGACAGTGATAGATGTATCTTGGCTGATTAATAACATCTACTGTACATAAATGATAGGCACTTGTCAGCTGTTTGAGGTTTGGAACTGCTCATCCACTGCATTAGACAGGGGAGAAGGAAGACCAGATCAACCATGCTTTTTACATGTCAGAATTCACCATACATTTTACATTTGCTTGGGCTGAAAGCCAAGAGCATGGTCCTTTTTCTTAAAAAAAAATCAAAATTCATTAATTTTTTTTTTCTAAACACTATTACTTGAAACTGAAAGCCAAAGAAGCAAGGTAATTACAGGGAACAGTAGTGTGGTATTATGCCATAACTCCAATAAGGATAGGCACAATAAATAAACTATTTTATTTTTTTGGACATTAGACAGATGCCATGAACAAAAATTGAACAAGGTACAGTCCTCTAACACAAACTTATACTGCACATAGACAACAAAAGGTTTGCATACACATTAATTGCTCTGAACAGAGGACAAATGTTATGAAGGGAGCTTGGATTCAAACTGAACCATACCATTCCTGTGTGGGCAGATTGATGCTATGTCTATTAAAAAAGCAAATTCTACATCCAGTTGCAAGCACACCACTTAGCTGCTCATCTCTGATCCATGTAAGATAATACCTTATGGGTGATCTATATACTGTTTAAAATAGGTATAACATAGTTATTACCGGAAACCAGATACAAATAAGTCAAGAAACTGGATTAATTAGTTTGTTTTGCAGGAATTAAATGAGGGGAAAATCAGCTATGGTCAAAAATGTTCTTGCTCTGCAAAAGACACCATGATTCTGTGCACTGCAATGTTCAATAAAGCTTGTTCAGTACTATGCAATGCAATAAAATGTTATGTAGCAATACAGATCTTGCTTCTGTTGAGCTGTTGTAAATCACTGTTGATTTCAGTGGAGGCAGAATCAGGTTCTTAGTTAGAAATGATAACAAGCCAAGTTTCGACTCTCTTATATATACCAAAGACAGTTGTCATCTTTGACAAAAGGTGCAGAAATGGCATGGAAATCTATTAATGTGCTTCGGACACTGACTTTTTGGAGCAGAAGAACATGTATCAAGCAGCAAAACTTCACAAGCATATGCAAGACTGGCATTATAGATGACTTTCCTGAACAAGGACCAAGTTACTAGCTGGGCTTTTACTAAGCTTTTGAATTGTACAGAAAGAATGTTAAAAATATTTTTCAACCTGTTGTATTATACTGACTGGGTTTGAATTAAATTGCAGATGTTCTATATCCCTGAAACAATACTTTTTATTAAGAGACAGAGTATTCCATTAAACTTCTGTTTCAAATCACACTACTTGTCTTTAAACAATCAGAGCATGTTTTCTCTTTCTTTTGACCTTGGCAATTAACATATAAACTTTCAAAGCACTGCACTCAGACCTCTGGAAAGAAATATGATATTGAACACAATTAGAGACATAAAGATGAAGGAGAAAAATAAAGGGTATCTAAATATAAAGAAATTTCCTAAAAACTCTTCCTGGAAATAAGACTCTGTTATTAGAGAGTAGACAGTTTAAAGTGAAAAGACATCTGACATTTGCATTGATGCTGTAGTAGTGTAGCTCTGACTTGCAGTAGGTGTAATTAGAGCATTCAGTCTACAGAGGAAGAAAGACCTGTCACTCTGCAGCAAAGCCCCAAGCAAGGCAGGATAGCTAACAATGTCTTATCCTTAAATTACGCTTCTGATTTGAAAAAATATTTTAAAAAAACAAGGTTTGAGGTGGATTGTGTAGTGATAGTAACTGAACCTTTCCCCACTTCTCTGTTAATATTATTACAACAAGTTATTACATATTTTTTGAAGCCCAGAGGACAGCTCAAGATTCATCTGCTTGAGTAAATGCACTGATAGGATTATTTTGGAAAAGCATGATGTAAGCAGACTCTTTCTAATAGAATGAAACCCCTCAAGGTACTTGTAATTAAATTGATTAATTTGGCTTTTGAAGGTGCACTATGTCATCTGATTTTGAAGGTAGACAAACATCCAAGAGATAGAATATCAGTGTCTTCTTATCCCTTCTTTATTTAGGGTTCACGTACTACCAGGTAGCATGGGAAACATCTCAGACAAAAGCTACTTTTCAGCCGTGCTGATTGAAAGGAATTGGAAATTTGAATTTGGCCAGTCCTGGACAAGAAAGAAATTCCACACATTGGAAATAGCTTCAAATGTTCTGAAATACAGGGAATGAAAAGAGTCTGATCACTGTTCAACCTTGAATAGATACCCTGAAAATCCCACTGTTCTTAAAAAATCCCCTTCATCCACTAGCAGGAGTTTAGAAAAAACAGAGGAGTTTCTCACTTGTACATGGCCAGAGATAGAGTGGATGATACCTACAATGATGCTTTCCTCTTTTCTTGCAACAGTACTGATCTTTTTGTCAACTACTCACAGAGATCCACTGGCACAATTTTATCATTATAGTGTTTGTCATGAGACAGAGAAGGGATAGGTTAATACTGCTTTCTGAAACACTGATCATAGAGACTTGATTGAGACAAAATGCTGAGAGTTTTCTGAAGGGTAGCTGATTTTGCCAGGTTGCCACACCTAAAGCAAGCCAAGGTTTTGTCTTCCAGGCATTCCTAAATCTCCTCTGTTTGGAAGGAGCAATATCTTTCCAGGGAAGTGGAAATCAACACTAAAAATTATTGACAGTTTCCATTTCTAGGGATCCCCTTGGCTACAGTCATAATGAATAGAATTATTTTGGCTTGCCTGGCCAAATTAAGAAAAATCCATAACTGAAATCTATGCCAGCAAATGAAATATAAGGCACATAAGCAAACCCAATGAAATATAAGAGAAAATCAGAGCTATTTGGCCAGTAAACAATTTAAGATTACCATGGAACAAGGCAAACTGGCTCTTCAAAGCCTTTCTCAATAGCTCTCCTGCTTCTGTTGAGTAGGCACTGCATTAAATTTGATCATCATTTGAACTACTTATGAATAATTGATTTAGGAATAACTTCATTGACAAAAATCTCACAGCTCAATTTGCTACGGTTTGTGGAATGTATTTATATTCATTTATAACAATGCTAATCGACAGCAATCCAGACTTTGGAACCCTTAAAAAATTAACTGAACGTTACAAACTCAAATACTGTCGATCAACATAATTTAATAGAGTATCTCCCATAGATTACCTAACAAAGATCAATCATAATCACAGGACCCTCAACCATTTCTATTCTCTTGTGGTTATTAAAATAGATGGGATTTTCCAGTATGTCTAAAAGATTAATGAATCAGATTTCTGGTAGATCAGAGTGAGATACTAAATTAGGAACAAGAGAAGAACCCTCACTAGTTGCACATCCCCCCAAGTCATCTTTGTCAATGGAGTTCCATTTGGAATATCTTTGTTAATCACAATAACAGAAGCATCTTTCCAGATAATATTGTTTAACTTTTTGTTGGCTTGATGTGTGTGCACGTGTGTCCCATAGGAAATAATAAAAAATCAGGTTTTTTATGTGAGAGTGCATCTGCATTGTTCTGTTGGACACAAGGACACTGAAAATAACAGTTCACGTGCAAATCCAGAATAAAAAAAGATAAGTAGGAGAAGAGTAACCAACACAAGTGGTAACAGAACATAATATTCTACAGAGTCAGGGGTATAGCCTAGGGTACCTGAACTGACAAAATATAGGGTATTGGATTTTCTTTTACCACCCAAGTAAGAGATGTAATGTTCAGTTATAGCAATACTCTTCCTTCTCACAGACCCTTCACATGATGTTAAAAATTGATCAGGCAACTGATACAGAAGGACTCTGGCACTGAGCATAAATTTTGGCTACAAAAATATGACTGTGAAATTTCTTTTAATCAAAGAAGTAAATCCCCAAAATTAACTTAATATAAAAAAAAAAAATAACTTTGTTTCCACTTCTCTATTTCTATCCAGTCTGCTTTCCTAGATAATTTCTACAGGCCTCTATCACAAAACCCAAAGTGTCAGAACGGAGTGAGCATTAATTTTTGATATAAACGTGCCAAGAAAATATTGGAATTTTGTTCTTCATGTCCCTTTTAAGATATTACAAATCCTCTTGAGCTGAGGAAACTAGTGCTGAAACAATCATAACAGTGATTTAAGAGGATCATCTTGAAAATGCCAAATTTATGCTGATGGTATGTTCTCTTCCTCTGAGGAGTTTCGCCATTTCCTTTGGTGATGTTTGAAATTATCTAGCTTCCACGGCCTCCAGTAAAGACATGGCATGAAGCTGTCTAAGTATTTATATGATGTTTCTATCACATTTTCTACACACACAAATAATGCCCATCATGGCACCTACATATTCCCTTTCTTACTGCATCCTATTGCCATTCTCATGACCTGGCGGATGGGTCCAATTTGGTAGGACACCGAGGGATGCTATCCCAGGAAACCTTAGAATGTCCATGGGTGCTTGAAAGAACAGTGCAGCACTGGCATTGTCCCTACCTGACACCCTCCAGAGAGAATCTTGGGGTGAGAATGAAAACAGGAGCTGCTCAAATGTGGCCCAAGCAGAAGGGAGGACAAATTCACTGGTAGGCAAGCATGTCCTAGAGCAGGCCTGAAGATACCACATAGAGAACATCTCAAATTTTGCAGCCTCTCTCAACGGGCCCGTTCTTTACACATGAGACTGAAGAAGCAAACCAGAATTGATTCACACTGCAGATGACAGGGAAATAAATTTTGTTCATCCATTTGCAGTTGTTCTTCAAAATATATGCAAGTTTACTTTGCCTCATGGTCACCCAGAGGTTTGGTGTTATGTCATGATATGCAAAGTGGTAGGAGTTCCATACTCTCATTTGAGAAGGTGGGAAAAGTAGAAATGAACAATTCAAGAAGTTATAAGACTTTTGTTCAGGGAGTAATATGTACTGGCATGGAACACCAGGAGAAGACTTGCATTGTAGGTTTATCTGTCCCCTTTTACGGGTGACCTTGAAAATGCTTAGAGAAAGCTAGAGAGAAAAGCAATTACATTTTTGAAATTACACACCACTGTTCTCATTCATCTTGATAACCACTTTTAAGGAATCCAAAAAAGGCTAGAATATTGCTTTTATAAAAGTTGTAAAGACCTTGGTTCTGTAGAGTCAGTTTTAAAATAAATTTAGATGTACAAAAATGAATTTTTATTTCCTTTGTGTTGCTAAATTGCTACTTTTGTAATTAAAAAAAAAAAAAAAAAAAAAAAACTGCAGTCCTCTACTGCAGACCTTGGCAAAAAAAAAAAAAAAGTAGATGATCTTTTTTTCCTTGTTCTGGAAAGATATGTAGCAGCTCAACCTGTGTTGTGCAGCCATCCCTATTGTGTCACAATCATCTGCATTCATCCTTTTCTGTGCAATTATAAGTGTGATTGAAGTGTTGATAAGAAGCTGCATTTATAAAAACAGGATGCTATGCAAACAATAGGCACAAGATCCTAGATATTCTTCTTCCTGCTGGTTAAGCTCCCCTGTGTTCATTTAGGCATGATCTGTCTTTGTGTCTCTTTTACTCTCATTATTATCTTGCCTTACCAATTAGGTAAGGCACTGAACGGCCTGTTATTCCAGCCTGGGAGGGCTGGGGGTCAGAAGGAGTCATGCTTAATGTTAAGTGGCTGTGAAACATTAAAGCCTGCAAATTCATCAGGACAGTTGGCTTGGCCCACTGGAGGGCAAGGGGTGTAAGTACTTTTCTGCTTGAATTACGCATGGAGCAGCACTGGCTTTGAAATGCCAGGATCCACGCTGAGCTCAGTGAACGCTCCCCAAGTGCGTAGCTCCAGCCTCAGCTCTAATAGCAGGAGCAATAGGGGTTATTTTTGGAAGCTCTTGGCAGACAGATAGAAAAAGAAACTTCAAAAATCATTCTGCCTTTTTACTGAGGACCCCCTTAGGAGTACTACTGGGAAAAAGTCTGTCGACCTGCCACAGCTAATAGTCACTCAGCAACCCGGCGCAACCGGCGCTCCAGAATCAATGTGCTGCAGCTATTCAGTAGTACCACATCTGATGCTTGAAAGGATGGAAAATACGATATGTGACAGCTGCTTATGAGTGATAGTGCTAGTGAACAAAAAGCCTAACGGGTACTGGAATGTCCCCGCCCTGCACACAGAAAGGATGCGGAAGGGAATGATGGCTTTTCCTAGCACGGCTGCACTCTTCAGCAGGCACCGTCCTGCGTGCCAGATTGGCAACTCCAACAGCTCAATAGCAATTATTCACATGCCACCTCTGAAGCAGGGGCTTGCTACCCACAGTATCCCTGCTACATCATGTACCAGACTGCTGACTGCACATCAAGAGGTTTTTCACTTCTTGGATGAGAGAATAAGGCACCTACAGGAATAAAAGAGAAAAGGGTCAAATCTCTTAGTCTAGAATTTGTACAAGGAAAGCAAGCAACTATTTGTAACCATTACGGACAAGGTTAAAATCTAAGCAAGGCTAGTTAACTTTGGAAAGAAGGATTTTCTGATGTACCAAAAAAGCTGCCAGGGTTTGTTACTATGGTGTTTTACTACTGACTTCATTGGGATCTCAGTTGCATATTCTCTTGGTCTGCTTGAAATTTAGCACCCAGCAATATTTAAATATTTCTAGAATTCTTGATTATATCTTGAAATACAATAGTGTCTCATTTTGATAAACAGTAAGACCTTTCTTTGGCAAAGGCAACTTTGCTTCTGTCTACATATGGCTTAGCACCTCAAACTTTTGTCTCCAAATCTGAATAAATACTTGTAGTTACACCTCATCTCCATGGTCTTCACTCTTTATTGTGGAAGTATAACTAAGATTGATATTTACAGAAAAAATATTCAGTTTTTCTGAGTGGAAAGCTCTTTTTTTAAACGTAGCTGAAACTTTTTATATCTCAAAACAATTCTCATAAACTAGTCATTTGGAAAGTTTCTATAGAAAAATCTCTTCAATATAAAGCAATAATGTTATTACAACTGTGCAGAATGATAGAACACCACCCTAAAATAAAAAAAGACAAGAAGAAATATCATCAGGAGAGAACCTTATTATTAAAGACATTGTAAAAGCAAAGATGACTCTGAATTTGGTGTACAAGATGAGTTTGATCAAAGGTTAGTTTAATCATTTGTCTATACAAGGAAGTGCTGCCCTGAGTTGTCAGTAGCTCTTCTTGACCTATTAAAAGTCCTAAGTGAATATTATTTTGTAGATCTCAATTGGAATGACTTGCTTAATAACTCAATTATGAGAGCAACTTGTTAATATATATATTTTACTAGTTATTTTTTACCAGAAATAAATATTTTCTGTCATGTTCAATATTTTTATACTGTAAGATTTTTTTATCTTGCTTTAAGATATAAAACTCCCTTTAAATGTTTATATACCACCAAGAAATATTTTCAAGACTGCTTCTGCTTGTGATTTTATCTTCATGTTAAGGAACTCAAAAGGTTAAGATTTTAATCCACTGCAAGGGATTTGCTGAATAAATATCTTGTTTGTAAGAGCTGGATTAGGACAACACACTAAACCTACTCCATCTAACTACAACACAGTGAATCTTGTCAAGAAAATAAACTCTTCTGTTTATCCTTACTTATGCACAGAGCTATGAATAACTCTTATAACCAGCTAGTGATCCTGCCTACATTATCTTGTCTGCAAACATGCCCTGCATGCTGAAACAGCTGAAAGGAACATACAGGATTAGGAAAAATCACAGAAGCTGAAAACATGTTTTGACGCAACTATGGGAGAAAAAAATCCTCTGCTCCAGGTGAAAAGCTTTATAGTCTGTCTCATCTCCCCTTATCCTCACATTGCCCAGAATTGCCTTATTTTGTCAAAGAGAAGCTATGATGAAAAGCTCCTTAGAGTGACCCAACTTGAAGGAATGCCTCCTTCTTTAATTTCCCTAAGAGATGAAACAGTATATAGGTGTCTGCTTTCAAATTATTGTTTTTCAAAAGGCACACTAGGAAAGGTTAGGAAAAAAAAGTTTATACTGAGCAAAAACACACACCTCAAAAGATTTGTTGATTTGTAAACCACTGCTTAAACTTTTTTTTTTTTTTAGTTTCAACATTTGATTTTTAACCTAGGAGATCCCAAGCATGTTACAAACCTTATCAGAGATGTTATTTATGATTAATGCATTAATTAGTGGGCTTCTTGGTTAAGGACAGCATCTAGCATTAGCCTGCAGAGGAACAGCTCTTTCATGACATATCACCACAATTGAACCCAGGTGGCCAAGAAGGCCAATGGCATCCTAGACTGTATCAGCAGTGGTGTGACCAGCAGGACTAGGAAAGTGAATCTCTGTCTGTTCTCAGCACTGGTGAGGCCACACTCGAGTGCTGTGTCCAGTTCTGGGCTCCTCAATTCAGGAAGGACACTGAGGTGCTGAGAAGGGTCCATAGAAGGGTAACAAAACTGGGCCTGGCAAAATGTCCGGAGCACAAATCCCGTGAGGAGCAGCTGACAGAGCTGGTGGTATTTAACCTGTAGAAAAGGAGGCTGGGGGGACCCTATCACCCTCTCCCTGCAATGAGGTTGTAGCCAGGTGAAGGTCAGCCTCTTCTCCCAGGCCACCAGCGAAAGGCCACCAGGATGGAAAGACATAGTCTTAGGCTGCACCAGGGGAGGAAAGCACATAAGTAGCTACCTGGAAAGCACAGACTTCAAAAATCTAAAAAATCAGTCTATGGTTTTTTTCATGTTTTCTCCTCAGATTGAAATGAATCCAGCTGAGAAGTCTATAGAAAGTTGGAATTACAACAATGGGAAAATATTTCAGATGATAGTAATATACCTGTTCAGAAAGTTTCTACCTAAGTATGTAGAGAATTATTTCCTATAATAGCCTTAAAAATTTGAAAAGTGTACTTTATATTTTTCTAATTCTACCTTTGCACCTGAATTTTAAGCTTTTTTTTTTTTTATGAAGACAACATATATTGCAACTATCACCAGTTCTCTTCCCTAATCAGGTATATTTTGCAATTAGGTCGCCTTAGAATGAAATTCAGAGAAGAAATGTTTTTACAATTGTTTTGCAATTTATAAGTACAAAACAAACCCTACAGTTCTTGTTGCTAATAAAGGCAGCAGCCTCACTCTGCCTTAGGAATTTCATAAGGCACTGCCTGATACTAAATAAGTTTTTAAGCATTCCTTTTGAAATATACAGTTAGAGGTGTGCAGATTTGTCTGGTAACCAAGTATATTTTACTATTTACACTTTATTTCCACAATAGAATGAAAAAGAATGTGTGACCAGCAGAACTAGGAAAAAGGACAATAAAATGGTAATTTGATGTAAAAGTTGGGGCATCCCAGTCAGTTAATTTGCTTTTCTACAGGAGGCGTAGCTATCTGAATTTCCATAATATAAAACCGTTTACTCTTCCACTGAGTAGGAATTTATGAAAAAAAACATCCCTGTGGCATGGTTTAAGGTCAAGTATTACAGTAAAATATTCATTATCATGATACATATGAAATAAACATTTAAATATAAAACACCTCCATTTCTTTCATCAGCAGTAGTAAAAGCTGCAAATAGTTGGTTCAGCAAGGAAGCTTTTACAATTATTTGACAGGTTTTTTCATTGCCTGTTGAGAAACATCAACCACTTCTCTATGAGTAAAGATATAAAGTGAACACTGCTTAGTATTCATGGATGCTTCTATAAGTAAAATTATAGCATGGATTTATCCATAAAATAAAGAACACACTCACTCAAGATATGTCTTTGTTTTATTCCCTCAAATAGTTTCATAGGACCAGCAGCCTCTTCTCATAAAAAAAAATGACCACTCTTAATAAAATGGGGAAAAATTATACTGATGATGAAAGACACCCAGACCTCATAAAAATGAATCACTACATATGCTGGTTAACAATGTCTCAATTTAAAACAATATAATTCCTGAAAGTTGTGAGGCATAATTTCTTTCATGTGAGCAGTATTTATATGGATTTGTCAGTATTACCAGGAGAAAACAAACAAATTTTAATATGCGGTCCTCAAACTCACATGTTAGCATGCACTATTCAAAAACTGGAATCATAGCTAACAGCGATAAAAATGTTAATTTATTTCTAATCCTGTAGAAGTCTATTTTCTCTAATAGTTACAGAAATGGAAATGAAGTGGTGTCTAAAATGAACACACTGTATTTCACTTCTTCAAAGACCAAGAATTTCAACTGGGTACTTTTGGATAAGTTGTCCAACATATTTTGTGCAAGATGTATTTGGGACATAAAAAAATTAACATCCTGAAAGGTATACAATAATACACTGGGTAAGGCCTTATAAATCATAGTGTTTGAGACTTTTTAAGAATTGCAGAGGTAGGATTCCTTCCCATGGACCACATGACCTTTTGCATGTGTTTTCAGTATTCAGTGTATCTGCACTGGCAAGTAATCCATCCGGTGTTGACAAAAGAGGTTTGGAGAAGTCTTTAGAGTGATGTCCTGCAACTTCTGTCTTCAGGAGAGACAGGATTTTTCCTCATGTTTCTCATCTAATATGAAAACTGTATGAATCTGTGGACAGAGATACTACAAATGTAATTCACGTGTTACTATCTGTCTACATATGCCCATAACTTAAAATGGGGACTTTTTTTCCTTAAATGTATAACCTCTTCCTCCCTCTACAAATTCTACTGCTCTTGTCTGAGTCAGTGAGTCCAATATTCATATTCAATATCAAAACAGAGGAAGGCCATTTTCAATCCAAATTATAGAGGAACACTAATGAAATAACAGAATTGAAAAAAAAATTAAATGCATTACAAAGAAAAAATAAATATCCACAAAACCCCCACAAAGTTTGCTGCCTAAAAGTTTATTGAATAGATAAACATATTTCTGAATTACTTATGTTCTTCTATAGGTACATATACATGCTTTAAATAGTATTCATAATTATTACATTAATTTATAATATGTACATTGTGTCAGAATTTCCAGCTCCCTGAAATAAACCCACATTTTACTCTTAGAATGTTTCTTCTGGTGGCATTCATTAAAAATAATTCATAAAAGACATGTAGCAATGTTCTGATTTAAGGCAGGCTAAGGCAGAAGGTTTCATGTTGTCACTCTGAGAAAACAGGGTAAGAAACTTAGAACACTTGGATGCACAAAATCATTCTTTTGGATCCCTTCACCACCTCTGTCTTCAGTGTCAGCCCAAGAGATGAAATGCATGTTACTGAGCAGCCTTGTAATTCTGGCATCATTAAGAAGACTGCCTCCCCTTCCCTCTTCCAGTTCTCCTGACACTTGTTTCTAGTCTGTGTTTTCTGATGAAGCCCAGAGTCTGAAGGCCTTCCTTGAAGATCATCCTTACCATGAGGAAAGATAGACTTTCCCAAGGGGCTGGAAAAAGAAGCCATGTAAGAAATGAGGACACAGATGAAAAGCCACATTTGTGAAGGTTTCTGTTACCTGAACAGGATTGCATTTTACTTGTGACCATCACTCGTAACATCTCCATGCTGCACCATCCATCTGTGGCAGTGCTTCAGCAGGCTTTTGCATTGTTCTGACCCAGCTGCCTACATTCTCACAAGACTGCAGTACTGAATAAAGTCTAATATCTGTGTTCCATTTGTGTGCAGAAACTTCAAAGGCACAAATAAATTCCACTACTTATTTATGAAACACTTTGGAGCTGTGGCAATGGACAGGAATTGATGCACAACCAGAGGATTACTAGTTTGAACTGAAGTGCCAGTGCCAACTTTGTAGAAAAACTGAGATGAAGGCAATGAATTGAGAGTTAACCTCACCCTAAACTTTAAAACATGCTGTTGTTTCTGGCAATCTGAAGCAAGTCTCTTGAAGTTGTTTTCCTAGGATCCACATCTGTTCTCTAGTGTTGGAAAGTTGCAGTGGGGAGGAGGGGTGGAGAAACAAACATCAGGCAAGGGGGTGTTTTTTAAAAGGCACCAATTCCCTTCCTACTTCCATAGCCTTCTATTTCAGACTTTGAAAGTATAACATGCTCCAGTGATTTGAAAGTGTTACTGCCTGCCTCAAGCCCAAAGTGTTGCTTCAAAATGTGGAATTTCTGAATTTCCCCACACCTTACACCCTTGCCTAAAACTATTCTGTAATGCTCACTAATGTTCTGGTTTCTTTGTCAAGGCAAATGCTTCTAAAGACAACCTGAACTGCTTATGCCAGAGGATGGAGATATATTAGCATTTCAGGGCCAAAACAATCAATTAATTGGTAATAACTACTAGAATTAATCAGCCTTGTCTATCTGGTTTCATTACTCAGAAACAAAGCACCAGCATGACTTTTGTGCTGTCACTTCTGTTCATTTTTTCTATATATTTTGCTTAATCTTAGATGGCATCATATTTGAATTTATTTAAAAGTCATGCCTCATATTACTTTTCAGTATCTCTGTTTTTCCCTGTACCAGGACAGCACATGGAAATTAGGTGTTCTGCTTGCTGGGTGCATTTTTAGGAGGAGAAATTGGAGGTGAGAGTGCTTATTAGGAACACTGGAAGGATCCAGTGATGGTATGGCTTCTACCTTTGCATCTGCAGGGATGCTGAATGTGTGACCATAGACTCTTAACATGCATTTGAAGTAGGATTAAAACAAGGTGGCAAAAGTCACCATTCCTTGCCAGCCCAAAAGCAAATACATTTTTGCATAGGCCATCAGCAGCCACAGTCGGAGGATTGGTAATAGTAACAAAAATGCTCAGGCGAAATCTTGTGAGGGTTTAGGAGAAAATATTGTATCTCTGCCTCAAGAACAGAAACACTCTTCAGTCAGTTAGAGCAGATACTGGGCCTATACAGTTTCAGCTTTGCTATTGTTATCTACTGCTGACTCTTTATCCACTTCCAGGATGGAAATGCAAAATATGGAAATATCCACAAAGACCAGTTGGCGACATTTCACAAATATTCTCAGCCAAAAGGGTTTCCTTACATGAATAAACTCCAGACAAGCATGTTGAACATAAACTTAGTTGACCAAATTCAACTGTCCAGTCCTGACCTTCTCCTTCATGAGTTTTATGAGTCTTCTAGATATTACTGTTTGAAGCCTTTCCATAATTTATAGCACGTTACTCCACACTTTCTTTAGTTTTCAAAGCCAGGTCCTAAATAAAGACCAAAAAACACTTCAAACAACTTAATCCTTCCTAGAAAAGGCTGTTAGCATTCAAAGATGACATTACATCAAAAGCAAAGGTTAAACTCCAGAATGCATTCTTTGAATGAAGTAACAAAAGCTCTATTATAGCCTTTGATCACTTGAGCTCACCTGTAGGAAATGTTACACCTTTTTATTAAACTGTTGAATTGTCTTTGCTGTACAAGCTGGAGACATTCTTGACAGGCTTAAGGTCGTTAACACCTCTGAGGAATGCTCAGCAGAGCCTATAATACTCTCTCATGTCTATGCATGTTAGTATAGCAACTCTGTACTTTCCTAACAGCCCAGGCACTCTTTCCTTTTCTTATTCCTTTAAAAAATTTATTGAAATGAGTATACTGGCAAAAAATAGTACATTGGCAAAATTATCCATGACACAAATGTACACAGCAAAATATTTGATGCTATCAAGAAATAAAGACCCTGGCACTAAATTAGAAAATTTTTGCATTACCGTGCAAGGTTTTTAAAATAAATCACTACTTAATTACTGAAAAGAAAACCAAACAAATCTGCCTTTTTAATTGGCAGCTGGGCAGAACATTTAGCATTGTCCATTACCAGCTGCAGTACACACAGTCAATTCATTTTTCATTCAGATAACCTACACTCACATTCTCACACAAACTGACACACACATACTTGCCATGCTTTTCCTCCCTCTCTTGAGCATTAACAACTTACATATAAATGTATATGCATGAAAATATGGGCTATTAAAACAAAGATCAACATTATATATTTAGTTTCTCTTCCTTTAAAGATATGCATTTTTTTTACGGTTTAGAAGCACTGCCAAATATAAACATGTTTTCTCTTAAAAGTAAGTAAATAAATAAGCTTATAAGGATTTTCTGACAATCCAGGCTGTTATTTAGTTCTAATATCTTTACCAATGAACATCTGAAAGCTATTTTCCCCAGCCTCTGTGGATCCTTTTTTTTTCTCCATTTATTTCTTCAGTTCTTTTACACAGCTCATCTCTTTATGCTTAAAGATTATTTTTACAAAGACTAGCAGTCCTACATGGATGCACTCTCAAACACACAGAGAACTAGGAGATGATTCTCCTTTTCTTCCCAAGCTGTGCTCTATATACATTACTTCTTACATGTCACAAAATTTTGAATATTTCTAATAACACTTTACACTTCAGGTTCTGAGACTTCTTCCGCTGAATAAGCACTCACATACATGAAAGCTGACTTCCAGACCATCCCTGTTTGCACATACAAAAAGAACTCTCACATAGCAACGAATGCTATGAAACAGGTGAGGGAAAACTACCAAGTATAAATTATGACAGATTTTTAAAAAGAGCATATATCCTTTAAAAAAGGAAATGCACCTGCTGTCTGTGCTGTAGCTGAAGCCTCCCACACAGCCTCTTGCAATCAACAAAAACTAAGTTTACATCCTTCTTTCCCACTAGGTCTAGGATTTTCTTAGAGAACTTCTGACTTACTCACGCTTCTATTCTTGGCCTATTTAGAGATAACTATTCAGTGGAGGCTTACAGTGAGCTTCTGGATCTTAATCCTGTTGTCTCGATTAGTCTCTCTAATGATTACACAGTCTGATTGCCTCAGAGGGAGGTGGAGAAGAATGGGGTAGAGTGAAGAGAGCAGTTTGTGTAGTCCCCATTAGCTCCTGATTACAGGAAAAACAAGATAGTGTCATGTTTGAGTTCAGTGGGGAGGAAGGTAACGTGCCTCAGAATAATTCTGTACAATCAAGAGATTAGATGGATTAAATGTAACCAAACCTTTCCTAAAACAGAAGTGATGAGTAATATGTTTTTAAATTGTAAACACTGACTAATTTGTTGACTCATTTGTGAGTGTCTACTAACACAGCGAGAGCACTGGTGAGAATAAAGCAGCTGCCCATACCTGTTTCCATGCTGAATCACATGGAATGGATTTAAGATTACTGTGCCTATATGACTTTATTCACTGAAGATTTCTGTCCTGCTCCCTTTTCTGACTCAACTGGGCAATAAAAATTCAGTGTTTTCTAAAACTATGAATTTTTCCGTACCTTTAAGTGACCGGAACAAATGAGTGAAAAATAGCTCACTTGGAAGATATTTTCATCAGCAGTTTCTTCTTAGACATGAGTGATTTAGATTTTGTATTTTTCATAAAATTTGAAAAAATTAAATAAAAATTATAATTTTTTTCATCATTTCAATGTCATAAAAATTAAATGAGAAAAACAACAATATAAATTTATTTGCTAATTCCCTTTGAAAAATTACACAAAAATAAGCCTAATACACTTTTCATTTTTCTACTTTTGATCATTTCTTAAATTAAGAAGTAATTATTTCCTTATTTCATTTTATGAAAATACCTCATTATTTGATGTAATATATGGAAATGCTTTATCAAATGTCTTCAATGTCTGGAGAACAATTTAATCTTTTCTGCAATCACGGTGCTGTCAGATGCAGAAAGCAATATTCACTCTGCACAGAAAAGTCTTTTTTAGTCCTCACAAGAACCCTACTGTGTGATAATATTCACAGCAGTGAAAACACTGGAACATATTTATTCTCTCTTAAAAGCTTATAGTGACGGCTTAAACTGAGAACAGCAGCTCCTCCAGATCCAAAAAACATATCCCATCCTTATCAAGCAAACATCATCTGTGCTGCTTATTAATTTTTAAAAGTCATTTATCCCTAATGTTAGCCTGCTCGTCCCTTCAAGGCACAACATTCAGAAGACAGGGATAACTGCAGTGAAGTGTGCAAGCTACATGTCCCAAAATTATTTGGAAAGCAAGTGCAACTCCTTCCTATATGTGCAGTAACACCAGAAGAGTGGAGAAGCTGTGGTCTGTCCCTTGCTCTCCTCACAACAGCAAAATAAAGATAAGTTTATAAAGTTAATGTTAAATAAGACTTTATATGGAATTTGTGCAATTGGTTTAAGATTATGTATCATCAAAAGAAATTAGTAAGGCAATCTCTGTAAGAAGAGAGACTATATTTTATGAGGTTAGGCAGTGTAACTGGAAAATAAAGATTTCTGAAGTCCTTCATCAGATGAAATGCAGGAACTCTTTGTTTCCAAAAATGTTTTAGTGCATGTAACTCCACTTAGAACCAACTCAAGGATCTAAACCTGAAAGTAACAGCATTGGAAAACTGAAAGTTTACAGCTCATGTTGACACATGGGCTAAAGCTGACAACAAACTCAGACATAGCCTGGAAAAAATTTTGAATTGCTCTTGGCTTCAGATCCCTGGCCTTCAGTCATCAGGATGGGTCTCAGATTAGCATTGCCAAATCCATTTAATTCATAAACCCTGTGTTTATCACAGAATCATAGAACAGCCTGGGTTGGAAGTGACCAGGTTCCAACCCTCCTGCCATGGGCAGGGACACTTTTCACTAGACCGGGTTTTTCAAAGCCCCATCCAATCTGGCCTTGAACATTCACATGGGTGGGGCATACATGTCTCCAAGCAACCTATTCCAGTGTTCCATCACCCTCACAGTAAAGAAATTCTTTGTTATGTCAAATCTCAATCCATCTTTTCTCAGTTTAAAACCAATACCCTCTCTCTTTTTGCTACAGGCCCTACTACAAAGCTTGTCTGCGTCTCTCTTCTAAGCCCCTTTAAGTAATGAAAGGCCACAGTTGGGTCTTTCCTGAGTCTTCTCTTCTCCAGGTCAAACAATCACAACTCTCTCAGCCTTTCTTTGTGAAGTAAGGACAGCTATCTACACAGACTTTCTACCGATGCCTAAACTGGACAGCTCTCAGCACCACTTTTTTCCCCATTTGGAGTCAGAATCTGATGATTACTCAACTTGTAATAGCACATAAAATGACTTGTGGGTAAAATATTTCCCCACCAAAAAAATGGTGGGGAAAGAGATTTACTGACAATCCCAGAAAAACTCACAGGACTGAGTTTTCCAACTACAGGCACCCTTCTTACTGGAAGCTCAGCCTCAAGCAGAAAAGTATAGGCAGCACCTGACTTACAGATCTGAAAGAACAGGTTAACATGGGTGTTTTAACAAAAGAAAAATAGCGACTTTCAAGTAGTCAGCCCAAAATTGCACTTTTTTAAAGATAATTTGTTCAGTAGCCTTAGTAATCATTAAAGGAATTTAGGGATTCTTTTGACACATTATGCATCACAAGCAGAAGCTAGAAAGTCACAACACTAAAAAAAGAAGTTGGTTGCCCTAGGCATGTTTCAGTTTACTGTCAGCTCAGTCTGTTCTAGTGTTTCACTTGTAATAGCTCCCTTGCTATACTTATGACTAATAACAATAAAATATTAACAAAATTATTTTCCTTGGTGGTGACTCTAGAGACAGGAATGAAAGACATTGTTGTGTCGTCTGTTTTGTTTCTAGCCTGACAAGTAGTTTTGCTCCATTGCTACTGTAACATTTTGAATATACAGCCTTTATTCAAATAATATTTGAATAAACAGCCTGGTATGCTCTCCTCACCTTAGAGGGATTTTTTTCACTGTAGTGCCTCTTCGTTCTCAACTAGAACTTCCTAATATCCTCCAACTTCCTCCAGCTTTTCCCACTACTCCCAGATGTTGCTAAAAGACACGGTGATGCTTTTTGTCTTTGGGCTGCCTTGCTGCCCATGTTGAGCTCCCTTTCATCTCTTCCAGCTTGTTCTGCACTCATTCAGTCCTCAGCTGCAGACCTGAGAGCTGCTTCAGTTCCCAGAGCCTCCAGAGTGATGCTTTCTTCAAAAACCAACCCTCTCCCCCATGTACTGCAACAATGGATGTGAAAGGTTTGCCAGTTCTCAGAAGGCTCTCCTGTAAAATCACCCCAGAATACCCAACATATTAAATTTGAAATTTATAACAATATATTTTTATTTCTCTGTAATTACTGCTTATTTGTAAGTATGCCTACAGGTCTAAGGTGAAATTGGGCACCACCCATAGGAATAAACAGCCCTTGATATTTTGCCATATAAATTTAAACAGACCAAAGATAAGGGAAGCAGATACTATAATTCTGAATATCTCATTTCACTCCAACGTACAGCTGAATGTGTGCAAAACCTGTGGCCACTGCAGCAAAAGTGTTCAGGCTGTACTATGAATTTGATACTTTGTATACTGAATTGAGTTTTTATCATTTTCTGGGTTTTTTTTGCGAAAGTTTCATATGGTTCTACGACCTACAGAATTATGGTCTATTTGTTTCAGCACTAGTGCCTGATGAACAAGGGATCTGTTAAGGATTTCTCAAACATCTCATTCAAGATAAACTGTGAAAATTTAGTTTCTTTAAACCAATTAAGGCCTATGTTTTTAATCCCTTTGGTGATGTCACATGAATGCATAATTGTATGTGCAAGCTAGGATGGATTCTTAGAATAAGAGCAAATAAAATTTAAGAGGAAAAAACCAAAATAAAATAAAATAAAATAAAATAAAATAAAATAAAATAAAATAAAATAAATGTTTGAAAAAGTCAGGCATTAACCAATAATACCAAGGTTGACTTTTGCATTTATGTGTAGTTTGTAGCCTGTCATTCAAACCAAATAATGCCTTTAAAATATGTTTTGCAAACGGTGTAACAAGATTGGCAAATACTTGTGGCATCACAGAGATTCCCCTTTGTTCTCATGTCGTGATTCTTACCTCTTTGTGGTAGATCCACAGTTTGTCCTCTGAGTTTTATTCTGGTCCTTTTAAATGCTAACACCAGTCAACTCCAGATTGCAACATCTCTTGGCATTGTAGTGGTGATGTGATTCACATTACCACTGGTACTTTATCTCCTGATAATAGCCTAATTAACTTACTGTGTAATCACCATTGTTTCCAGCAACTTGCTACATGATTGCTGCCTCATTTCCACAAAGCAGCACATCTTGGTTTTGACACAAACTATGTGATGTAGCAAGATTTGTGAACTTTATGACACCTGGAGGCTTGAAAGCAGGTTTGTCATAGCTCAGATGTGGAAGCTGGGTCTACTTGAGGTGTGCCATCATCCTTATATGGGTAAAAACAATCTCTCTCTAACTTCCAAACCAGAATATTTCTGTGATTAACTTACATATTCACAAAAACAAATACATCCTAGATACATGGAAACTTCTGTCAGTTAGGAAAATTTCAACAAAAATAGATATGTGAAGTGCTGCATATGTTACAGTATGCTGTGGGTTTTATTTTCCTGTCTCTTTTATATACTGCAGTCTCCATACTTTTCCACATTTTCTGTTCTTTGCTTCTGTTTTCAACCAAATTACTTTTTTTCTTAATGTTTCTATTCCATTTCTCTAAGCGCTTGCATTTCATTCACTCATTGAGAAGAATTTTTAAAAAAGATTTCCAAGGCATTTCAAGAAGAGGCAAACATGGTCTTCTTATCCCATAGTACAAAAAAACAGGAAAAAAGTGTCCCCAGTGACTCACTACAAACATGGTACCCTTTAAATGCTAATTGTTATCTTCATTTTTCTCATGCACAGGTGGATTGCTCATTTTTGTACCAGCTCTGTTCAGTTTTGGAGAACAGTTAATGGAATCAGGAACTCCTTGTGGTTCAAACTGACAAATTTTCCCCAAATCCTTGGATTGTATAAGCATTTAATAGCCTACAACCAGGACAAACATTGACATAAATGAGGATTATATCTGCAGATCAGTAGCAGAAGCAGAGTTGGACAGAGTTTTTGGGCAATCTGGGAACTAATCAGTGGGATTTAATCCAGCATGTGACACATACTTTGCTTCAATTTCTTAGGCTGGAGGCCAGGGATACCTATTCTAAATCAGCCTTTTGAACTTCCCTGAGAATACTGAAAACATTACACTGAATACAACCACATATACAAATAGTTAGAACTCAGTCTGGATTCAGATGACCAAAACCACTTTTCCTATTGAAGACTTCTCCAGTGAGACAGGCCAGAAGGGTGATGTTCACTATTGTTTAAATATCTGCCAAACTGCAGCTTTAATATTAATGGCTTATTCAGGTCATGCCATTTCTTAACGGGTTTTTTGTATCATCCTCTATGATATTTATGCTAATGGCCAAATACTTTCAATGAACTTAATTTCCAGCTTCAGTGAAATAACTTCTACACATCTAATTTAAAAAGTAGAACACTTAATTTAAACAGAATATACATAAAAGGGTTTTTTTTTTCTCTTTTGCCTTATATTGCTATTGTTAAGCCTGAATCAGATATGAAATCTAAGCTTGTTACTGGGAAAAAATCCATTCACATTCAGAGTTTAATGTTACTCAGCTCTCCATACAATCACTGCAATAACACTTTATCTGCCTATTATGAGTGTCCTTGACAGAATGTTCGCAGAGCTAATCATTCCCAGAAAAAAAATAGACATGAGGGCAAGAGGATATGTACATATTTTTATATATGTGTGTATACAAGTATATATGCTCTTGGAGCTGATTTTTTTCTGCTCTGGACATTTGCAACTTCTTACTGAAGTCATAAGTCTTCATATAAGTCACTATAATCTAAGCAGGAAAATCAAGTCTTCAGGATTCAGTCAGGTTTATAAATTCTTTCAATTACATAAATAGTTTTGAAATTCTTAAAATAATTGCTGTATATTGATTCATACAATCAATTGCATATTGATTCATTCACCTTATTGAAAAAAACATTATCAAATATAATCCTACTCAGTGGTTATTATCGTGAAATTACATACCCAAACAACAAAAACCTTCAGAAAGGCATGGTATGATTCCATTCAACTGTTTACAGCTGCTGTCCAAATACACATTCTGGTGCAACTTCTTTGTTAACCTCCTAATGAAACCTAATACTGCGGATTGGAGTCTATCTCCTCAAAACTGCAGCTTACAGGATACCTCTGTGGTGCATTAATCTTTTAACCCCTTGAGGCACACTGAACATCAATTACACAATGCTGCTGCCCAGAGGTGAGATATGTGAGCTGGAGCTAAAGGCAGACTACAGCAGTGGCATCTTACACACAGATCATGAGCAATCCATCTTCTTCAGGGTGTGGAGGCAGAACAACTTTGGAAAGGCATCAAGGCATAATACTGTATTTGAGTGTATTTGTGGCTAAAAGTAACTTGTCACACAAGGAAGAGCTCGCAAATCATCCTGACCCTCCTGACCCCGTGCAATCTGCGGCTGAGGAGCACAGGCTGGTAAAGAGCCTCACAAGGTCCACACAAAAGAAGCAAAAAAGGACTCTTATAACTACCCTGGATTTCTCAGAGCATCCAGTTTAGGAAAAGGATGGAAAGTAAATACCACCAGCAAAATTGAGAGTTATCATTGGTATTGCTTAAAGACAAGACAAAATCCACTTTGATAAAAAAAGGGGCAAATCAGCTCAAAAAACACAATATGAGTCCCCTGCTACTGAGATGTCCCAGCAGTTGCAAATACTGAAAAGTGAGTTTTTCCTTCATAATAAAGCTTCCATAGAAATTACAGTAACTGTATGCCTGCTCTATATTTCCTTTTAGGCACTAAGTTTATTCTTAATGTATTTGTCACACTAAGACAGTAAGAGTTTTTATTGCTTTAGGAAGAATAAATCTAAAATATACAGAGTGGTTATGAACTTCAGCTTGCTTAAGGATACATGGAACTTGTCAGGGCAATCAGTACTTGCTGCTATAGGACTAGATGCTTGTGTCATAAAAACATGGATACCTTTTATGAGCAGCTACCTATAGTTTCATCAAGGCTTGCCTGGATGCTCTGACATGCTGCTCTCTATTCAAAAACTCACCAAAGCAGCTGGTTCAAGAAACTTCTAAAACAGTGATTAAAGGATGCATTGACTGACTAAGGATAACTGTATATTGAATAATTGATGCGTTACATAATGATAGATGCATTTCCCAAAGATTTTTAATGAGTCATACTGCAGCTGAAGAAAGGGAATGAGGAGCCAGGAACCAACAGTGGGGTCAGGCTGCAAAACTAAGAGTTTATTTCCTGCTTTTTATTGTTACTTTATTTCTATTTGAGATAATAGCATGGAAATAAAGGAAGTCTGCATTTGTGTTTGATCAGAACTGTACATATCTTGGTACCTATTGCACAGCTAATGAGCTATCAAAATTAGTGCACATTACTGGATAATTTCTTTCTTTGGAAATAGTGGGTGCACCTCTTCCTGTGGCAATTTGTTCTTGAGGTTGGTATTTACTGCCCGCTCAATAACTTCTGTGAATTTCATCTCTAAACTTCTTATTACTAATTCATGTTTCATCTGACATTGCTATTTACTGTGTTTCAAGAGTATTTCTCATTTTAGAGATAACCTTTAATATAAGAAGTGATCTCTGCTGACTAAATGTGTAAAGGCATAAATATTTCTCTAGAAATCAGACAGAGAAGCCACTACTGTAGAAGTTTATTAACTCCTGCTGTTTGTCCAACCACTGTCTGTGACATCCATAAGTCAGTCAAGGCTGTCTGCTCCTGCTCACTGTCACCAACATCCTTCACAGATGCAGGTTTTTAGAAAGCAAAGCAGTTTCCATAGGTCTGTGAACCTGCCCAAAGTTCCTCAGTAGCACAGGCACAACTAAATTTGTCAGCTTTAAGATACAGTACAAATAACTTACTTTTTCTCATACCTAGGGTGGTAACATTTTTTTTTTTTTTTTTTTTTTACTGCAGCAGAGCAGGTGCCATCTTCTACTTATGCCCAGTCTCTGCCCAAAGATAGCTGAAGTAACCCCTATTTGCCTACTGTTTCTACTCTTGCCTTCATTTGCAAGACTATCAGTATTTTAAGTACCTGAACAAAGGCATGAAATATTTAGGAATTTTCTTGAACTGTATAACTAAAGAATTAAATGCAGTAAATAAACACTCACTTTAGGAAAGTCAAACATTACATAGATTATAGCTCTTCCTAGAATTAGTATGTTGCAGCTGCAGAAGGTTGCTGTGATGGTAAATAGCTTTATACAATCACAGCCTTTATTCAAGGGGTAAAAAGACTAGATTGAAGCTGGGTATTTTGCACACACATAAACAGACTTGAACCTGGCAGCAAAAGTGCTGGGCTTGCTGAAGTTTGTGGAGTCACTGATTTTAGTAGGGTTAGAGTCTTGTTCCCTCTTTTTTATTTTTAATTATTGGAGGGGTTGGCAGCATCTTTCATCAATGGAGCAGTAAGGGAGAGTCTTAGCTCTCTTAGATCCTTAACTTCTAGATAGATAAAGCTAATCTAAAATAGGCTCCCTCTAGGGTTAATGGATGCAGATAGACATCTCCAGAGGGTGTTTCATCCCACCTAGTTTTGATGTATACCAAGGAAGAACTGCCCTCAGGAGATGCATGTTTCTCTCTGCTTATTATAGAGAAAATATAAATGACTAGTGCATTTAGGTGTCTAGCTTTCAGATAGCTAACTTTACATTAAACAAATACCACTCTGAATAGAGATTTAGATGTAGGTATTTTATAAATTCTTGTGATCTCCCTTCCAAAATGAAAATAAAAATTCAGAATAAAGAAATTATGCACTAAAACTGCTGTATAGATGCATGCAAAGAAGTTAATGGGTCTCTCCCAACACCATTAAACTTTCCATAACATTCTAGATAATCCTTATTTCTTTGATTGGTCTGAGTAAAATAGTTCTATGTTATATTATATATAAAGCTACACAACTAGAGTAATAGTCATTGCTTTCATACACGGGCACTTACATACCACCTTCTGTGTGTGGCTCTCAGAATGTCTTACAAACATTAATGAATTTAATTTCCCTGTGAGCAAAATAGTTCTATTGTGTTCCCTATACAGCTGTTGAAACCACAGCAGCACATATGGGATAGATTCTAGTGCTTCAGAACTATAAAGTTTCATTTAATGCCCAACTTATGAAACAAAGACTTTTGAAAGTTGCTTTCTGGAGGAAATTATTCTTGCCAGCAGTGCCAAAATTACAACCATCCTTCATTTTTGTGCAACCTGTGATTGGCAATTTTAATATGAGAGAAGATTAAAATCAGACATGCGGAGATACTCTAAAATCTTGTCAAATCAATAAATATATTTCTATGACATTTTGGAGGAAGATTTGCAGATTAATATATGACATAGTCCTGTCTATCACAATACAATATACATAGTATGTTGAGTGTATACTAGTTGGGAAAAAGTTATCACCATTATTTTTGAAATGCTTACCCTTTAAGCACAGAGTTTATTCTGAATTAGAATAAAAATATTTTTAATAATTATTAAAGTTATTAAAATTATTGTTGGAATATTTTTTAAAATATTGTACCTGTACTTATGGAAAAAAATGCATTTAATTTCATATGTCAAAAAACACCTTACAGCTGTATGCTATTAGGTAATCATGTATTCTCTATATTATATAATCTGCATGTTTTCACATATATATGCAGATACAGAGAGGTTCAGAGAAAAAAAGCCAGTAACATTGGAGACTATGTTAAAAATTTCAGAAGATTGTGGTTTATTATTTTGATCATTGAGAAATGTTTTTAACACATTTTTACAAGCATATAACTCACTGTGGGAAGAATATTCCCATATGCTATTTTAAATTGTTCATAAACTTGTTCCTTGATACATCACTAGTGCTTTTTGAAATCACTAGTATTTTGAAAAAAAACTTAATCAGAATAATATTGACTAGGTTGGAATGTTTTATTTATTGAATGAAAACATCATATTGTTCTGTCACTTACTAGTGCAATACTTTAGTAGTTTTGATCATAAAAAGGATCACTCTCTAATTTATGAAAATAGGTGACTAGGACTTCTCATATGTAAACTTTATATATAGAAAAATGCACATCTATATGTACATCTGGGTACCTGTATGAACACAGAAATTGCAAGGACTTTGCAGTATATTTTATACTTTTAATTATTGGTAAAGGGTGCACAACATCTCTTTCATTATCTACTCTGTCAGAACATTCCCACCATTAGGAACAAATTAGATGTCCTCTCTCCTTAAAAAAGCATTACAGGACTTGCTTCTCAAGGCCCCCTGTAGTCCAGAGAGAAATTCGTGGGCCTCCAGAGATCACTACACACTGTTTGGAGCCATCGACCTCAGTAGCACATTCTCTGATCCACTAGCTTCTGCCAAAATAAAAGTGTTGAGTTTGTTTGTAGGTAGCGTACCAAGTTCCCATTTCCAAGAAGAAACTGGAACTAAGAATTTGTTTCTGGATAATTTTGCTCAGCATCTCTGCTACCACACATCACTCTGCCCAAAATACCTCACTCAGGTTTTTTAAGGTGGGGTTTCTCCCCTGTGAGAGGCAGACAGTTCACAGAGGACTACTCTTTCTCTGTATGTGACCGTTCTTGCCTTTCAGGTTATGGGAGAAGAATAGGTGGCACTGGCTGAAGACTCACAACAAAGAACACTGTGTGTCTGAAACATGCAAGGAATACAATACAGGACATTTCTCCCTCTCAAGTTAGCAGTCTGTTGCAGCCACAGGGCTTTTCTCGGCAGATGAGCTTACCTGCCTTAGCACTGCTTTTGGATCTTGGTGCCAGAAATACACAGAAAAGTATCTACTAATTATCTGATAAATGTGTTTGTTCATGTCTGAAGTGCAGCTTATCTAATTGCCAGTGCCCTTCCTATCTTCCTCTAAGGGGTGGGTTTAGCTGAGAATTCTCCCAAAGAGCTTGCTTTTCATGTGAGTAATTATGTGCTTTGCTTGCTTCGAAGGGATATTAGCTCATCTGCCAATGGCAGCAAAGGAAAAGAATAATCTCAAGGAGATTCAGATCTAAAATAATACAGAAGCAAAGAATTTTGGATTTGTAGCTTTAGACTTCATTAAAATTAACATAAAGTTATCAGTGAGGCTTGCTAGAAACTACTAGAAGACCTGTGTTACTGGAAATGCTGTCTTAAGGGCATAAACTTGTAAGGCCAGGTCACTAATCAGTTTCATACTTGAGAGCCAGGAGATTGGAAAGTTTATAAAAACAATCAAAGGAACAAGAAAAAAATAGAGGTTATTAAAAGTGTAAACTCTTGCAAGCTATTGCAAACTTTGCAAATCTTCTTGCAACCACTTATTCATCTGAAACTCCCATGACTTTCTGGGTGCTAGCAACTTCAAGGCCCGGATGTCCCTTTCTTTATGTTCTGCAAATCTTTAGGAGCTACTACTAACCTGCAAAAGCCAGAAAATGGTTTAGCTTCTTGCTACATCTACTGGACTTAGAACAAGAGAAGGACTCAAGCCATTTCATAGGATATATAAGCATTAACTTGCCTGGAATATGGCTCAGCTTATTTAATACAGTAGAAAGCATTAATCTGGATAACAATGATAACTTGTAATATATATTACATACAATGTAAAATAATGTTTGCATTTCTCATTAGAACAATCATGGGGCTGAAGGAGAATGTTAATACAGTTATATTCATTTGAACATAACCTTCTCTCTTGAATATTATTCTGATACAGGCAGATACTACCCTTTCTGCCAGTACATATAATAAAGTCTCATCTCAGCAAAACACATTACAATTCAGCATAATTTCACTAAAGGAAAAAACCCCAGGATTTGGAACATTCACAGAAGACAAGCAATTATAGGAGATCAATACATCTTTATTTTATTTATTAGGTCACCGTAAATTTTCTCACACATCCAGAGAGAAAAAAGGATGAAATATAAGTGAAATAAAAGTATGGCAATGTCCAAAACATCTTAGTAACAAAGTAAATTTCTGTTTCTCAGCAGACTAGAATTGTGTAAATCTCAGGTACCCTAATCTGAGTATAAATTTACCCTTTTTACACCTTATCATCCTCCTTTTGGCTTTTTTTTTCTGAATACATTGTGACTGACATGGTTTTCTGTAAACCCCACCAAAGTGGGAAAATCAATTAAATAATTGTCCATTGTTACAAATAATGCAAAGAGCTGCTACTCCTATAGGAATATAATTTCAGCAAGACAGAGCAATTTGATGTGGCACTCTTATTTAGGAGATTTGCAAATTAGCTATGGAAGTACAGTATTCCTGGCTGAGTGGAAATACCTAAATATATGTCATTTTGACCCCTTATCTGTACCACAGCAGATGTCTCAAAGCAGCACTCTATGCAAGCACTGTCTTGTAAGAGGGGAGCCCAATACTGAAATACAGAGAGGTTCTATCTCACAGGGATCTTAGGAGTCTTCAAGCTTTTGAAGAAAAATAAAGGGAGACTAAGATACCTAGTTAAAATATTAGTAAAATGGATTAGTGGACTCTCATGGCTAATAATTTTTGTCCCAGTTGCACACTCCTTTCCAAAACAAGATAGAAAGAAACCTGCGGCGTTGCGTTCTTCTCACCCCGGTCTGAACGGCTCGGGAGCCCAGCTAGGCTCTGCATTTTGTCTGGGATACCAGGGCCGCCGCGTGTGTGTGGAGCTCTGGGGTTGAGCCTCCTCATGGGTCTGCCACGTTCTGTAGCCGACGCTGAGAGGAGATAAAGGGGCTAAGGAAGGCAGACCTTGTCCTGTGTGGCTGGAGAAAGTTGATTCCTGCATGGCCGCTGCGGTGGAGGGCAGGTCCGCTCCTAGCGCATGCATGGTCAAGATGGTGATGAAACAAAGGAAGCATGGGGTTATATAGGGGGCGGGCAGACAGGGGCGGAAGCCCTCCTCCCCTAATGGGGACAGGCAACGGGAGAGTGACGTGGGCCACGGCAGCCAACGGAAACATAACAGGGGTGAATACAGGGTTCCGGGACAAATAGGATTGCAGGGATGGGGTAACTGACACAGAAGTTTCAGGAATGAACGGGGGTGGTAACAAGACTGACATGGGAATGCTCCTATGGCAGACAACCTGGAGCAGACCATTGTGAGGGGAAAATGGGGGTACATAGAACCAGCTAACTAACATTATTAAAACCCCTAACTGAACCAACCTGGGATGCAACAGATACCCAGATGATTTCTCGCAGAAGCACTATGGAGAAAAGTAAAAGCATTGCTGCAACCATTCCTTTGATACTTCCACAAAAAACTACAAGAAAGTATGACGATTCAATGGCAAGATGGCAGAGAGAGATGTTCAAAGTTCCCTGATACTGTTACGAAATAAGCAGACTCCTGCAAAATATTTTACACTTTAGCATGAATCTGAAAAAAAATCGCTAAACCAAAGATTGCCATGTAGCCTGCAGAAAAATTATATAAAAGATCCCTTCCCTCTTCTCTTCTTACCTACTCCACTTCCTGCCTCCTTTCTCACTCTACTGCTTTCCCTTCAGTTAATCATCTCTGAAAAACAAAACAAAAGAAAATAAGGCTTTTTCATATTGAGGAGAAGGAATGACCCTCAAATACTACCACCAAGTGGATGCCCTATCCTTCTTGCCATTATTTGTCTTATCTTCTGTACTAAGTTCATGCCTTATTTAGGTAGGGAATTACATTTATTCCACAGTGTCTAGAACAGCCTCAGGTTTGCCTGGTTCCTCTTACTATATCAAAAAGCAAATAGCAACTAGAAATGACAGTGAACTGTATAACAAATAAAATTGTGAAGCAACACACTTAACTTCTTCCAGCTGAAAGGTTTGTCTTCAGCCAGTACAGTTTGGGAGGAACAATGAAGAGAAGGTGAAATATCTGGTATGATTCCCTCTCACTCCTAAGTGCAGTTATTTATTGTATACTTACACTATTTAAGTGAATTGAAGCAAGACCAACTGCACTGGGTCAAGAACTTTGACCCTCTATTGAGATCATCTAAATAAGCACAATTTTTATTAAGAAAAAAATGGGATTCAAAAAACAGATAAATCCACAAATTAATTTTACCCCACATCCTGTAATAATTGACATCCTTATATCGTCTCAAAATTTCAGCACTTAAGTGAAAGAATTATCCAAAAGGTAAGCTTTCTTATATATATATAAAGTATCTGCAGATTCTTTTTGATGTTACTTTGTGAGTTGTGAAGCAGTACAGAATTTGAGTCAATGAGGCCTAAGCCTTGGTTCAACAGGACTGACATTTTTTACTTATTTACCAAGACCTGTCTTTATTTACATTAGAAGATCTTTTTTTCATGTATAAATTCAATATGTCACTTATTTGTAAGTCAGTGACTTTGTTGATTATCTGTCTCAAACATTCAATAACCATTTAACAGCTGAAGTAAACACTCATTGCCATGACATTTTGAGTGGGATTCTTTTGTTGGCTTAAATTTAGCAGTCCATATTTAGTGAATGAGCATATAAGCTTCTGTCACTGGAGACAGATGTCTCAAATCAGTTGTCTAAACACAAGCATCTAGAGCTGTTTGGGCTATTTGGGATCTTTATAAGGCAGATACGACACAGGTCCTATGGAAAAGTTAAATCTTTCTGGGATGGCGGCAAAAAGCAGGTTGGGATACTTTAGCTTGTCTGCAATGACAAGAGAGACCGTTTTTAGGCAAATGAATTAAACCTCAAGTCAGTGCACTGAAGAAGAACCCTTCAGTACTTTTGGTCAACTGACTTGACTCTACCAATTGGATCAAGGATTTTCTTGTCCTCATTCCACCCTTGATGGTGGAGAGCCTTCCAAATTAGAGACAATTTACAGCAAGTTTACATCACTGGTCCACTACAAAATATATAAATTTTGTGACAGACACTCAGTAGATAAAAATGCAAAATTCCAGTAGGGATTGTTCATAACAATTCTCTCACTTTCAGAAATTGCTAAAATTTTAAAAGCAAAGCAAGATGTCACAAGATATTCAGTTATTAGATTATTTGAAGATTTGCAGCAATACTTATAACAACGCTATATAGTCAGAAAAAAGGATGAAATTTTTCCTGCTTCTTTCTGAAAAGCTGGAACATAAATTGATTTGTGTATTGAGTCCAGTCACTTCACATGAAGATTACATGATACTTTGACTGACTCAGATTCAGATTTTCACACCCTACCATCATGAATGAAAAAAGAATTGTACTTTGGCTGACCAATGATGGTCACCTAAGTTGCAGGTATTTAAAAAATAATAATAATTTTTTAAATCGTTGTGCAGATAAGAATCCAGACTTGATTGAATTCTAATAACATTTGGATGTCTAAATACCTTAAACCCATTTAAAAATCCATGTATGAGTGCATTTCCCCTGCAGCTGCATTCATTACTGAAAAAAGATGTAAGTATACATTGCACTATCCAGCAAACACCAGAACCAGCCTAGACACAGACTCCTAAAGGTTGTTTGCAATCGATTTCCTGAGTTTCTCAGGCACACTTTGATCCTGCAATGCTCAAGACAAGTGAAGTTATGTTACCTAGGCTAATTTACTGATTTGATGGCACAGTTAGTCTAACATATGTATAGTACACTCTTAAATTTCAATAAATTACAACTCATAAACCTTAGCATTTTAAAATCAGTAAGTACAAGAGATACAAATACAGTCAGTTAAATTATTTCACCATAGCAATACAAAAAAAGATAACTTACTGTATCCATGCTTTACAGCAGTTTGAAGCCAGAGGCTTTTTCCTATGATGGTAATTCACAATGTCATATGAATCTGTCAGCTTCTCTATATTTAGGCTTACATTTGTGAGTTTTAATTTAAGAATTATTTGATTTGACATAGATTTAGACTTGACAACACCTAGAACGCCTTTTATATATCCTCAAAAATATAAGTTGTTTTGAATATTAAAGGTACCTAAGTTTCTCATCACTGAATTCAATAAAAACCTTGTGATCCAAATAAAGGAAATCAGAATTCAAATTCTCAGTGAATACTTAATGGATGGCACTAACCCATAGCACTAATGAATGGCACTAATAGGGGTAGTTGTGAACAACTATTTGTTGGGAAAAGACTTTTCAAGTCAGTTAAATGAGTATTTGCGGCATTGCGTTCTTCTCCCCGGTCTTGGGCGGCTGGGGAGCCCGGCTAATGGCGCTGCCTCTTGGCTGGACTGGGGTTGCCGCATGTGTGCGGAGCTCTGGAGTTGAGCCTCCGCATGGGCTAGCCGCGTTCTGTAGCCGATGCTGAGAGGGGCTAAAGGGGCGAAGGAAGGCACACCTTATCCTGTGTGGCTGGAGAACTTTTATTCCCGTGTGGCTGCTGCGGTGGAGGGCAACGTCTGTCTCCTAGCGCATGCGTGGTCAAGATGGCGACGAGACAAAGGAAGCATGGAATTATATAGGGGGTGGGCAGACAGGGGCGGAAGCCCCCGTCGTCCAATGGGGACAGGCAACGGGGGAGTGACGTGGACCACGGCAGCCTACAGGAACACAGCAGGGGTGGATACAGGGCTCCGGGACAAATAGGAATACAGGGATGGGGTAACTGGCACAGAAGTTTCAGGAATGAACAGGGGGTGACTACAAGACTGACATGGGAAAGCTCCAATGGTAAGTGACCCGGAGAGAACCATCACAGGGGGAAATGTGGGTACATAGAACCGACTAACTAACATTCATAAAAACTCCTAACTGAACCAACCCTGAACCAACCCGGGATGCAACAAGTATTCAGTTAAATTATAGTTTCAAATTTCTGAGTTACATTAATTATTCTCATTCAGCCCATAGAAAATACAGTTTCCATTAGACCTCCCAGTTTGACTGGCAAAGTAATGAAGAGCTCAGAAAAGCAGCTATGGTTCATTCTGATGTATGTTTGCTTTTTAAAAGTAATTTTGACTCTATTACTTTATTATTTCTTATTACATTTTGTCTTGAAATTATTGCTATAGCCACTGTAAACATGAGCATATTACAACTTTATTATAAATTCTGTTCTGATTAACAGTCATCAAGCTTATATTTCACTGAAATAATCTGCATTTCTGAGAAATATGCTAAAGGCCAGGCAATCCATAGCTGCAGTTATTTTTACCAGCACATCTTAACACAATTACTTTGTTGTTTTTAATGCAAGAAAGAAAAATCAGATTATCACTTTGTAATTTTCATAGCTATTTTTATAGCAGATTTTGAAGCTGGATCCCAATGTATTGTGACTGATATGTGGACTGATCTTCAAATACTTCGATAAACTTACCAAGAATATGCACATGCTGCAATACAAGTTTAGCTCCTTCCAAAGGCTGGACCTAAAAGTTTAATTTTGTACACAACACTGAACTGTACATGCAATACTTTCATTATCTTTTTCTTTTCTGCTACCTTCAAAGTAAATCTTCCTTACCACTGCAAAATACACTTACACATTGACACAGAGACAAACAGAGACACACATAGTTACCCCTTCCGTTTTCTCTATACTTTCTCTTTCCTTGAATCCCTCTTCCCATCTCTATAACTAGTGCTCCCTGCTAGGGAAATTTCAAAGACTGAGAGGTTTGGTACTATTTGGATAAGCATGAAATCTTGTTGCTTATCTCAATTTCACAAAACCTCTAAGTCTTTTGAACTTTTTCCTTAGAAAGGAGCACACAAAATTTTATGCTTATTCAGGACACCTGGATTTTCAAACCTGAGCTGGAATTTTATGAGGACGGTCTCTCACTTATGGTTTAGTACACTTACTAGAGTGAATAAAGAAATAAGAGAAAAAAAAAAACCAAAACTTTGCCAACCATCCTCCTGTCTCATCTCTTTCTGTAAGATGAAACAGATTAAATTACTTATCCATCACAAGAAAGATGTCAGGGTTTTTAATTCACAATCTATTGCACATGCATTACTTTTCAGAATGAACATGGTATGTTGTTACTTCTTAATGTATTTCAGCACCAAAAGTTTCAGACTGAACAATGCAGAAAAAAAGGAACACATTGTAAGGAGACTTTTTAAAAATCTTACGATAACAGTAGGAAAACTGTATCTAAGTTTGTCAGCATTTAGGTTTGCATGTATTTTATATATTCCATTTTTCTTATGATTCAAGTTCTGGCATCACAAAATGACACTCAAATTTCCCTTTATCACTTTGCAGGTTGAATAAAATCCTTGAGATTATGATTTGCCTTTTAGTCTTGAACCTGGTCTCCTGGTCTTCTAGCAATAATATCTATAGACTAGCTGAGCACTTCAGCTTAAGCTTCATTTTCTATAGTTACCACTGTTGGCAAAAGTATGATTTTGAGGCTGATGTTAGAGAATATTATTGCAATGCAAGTTCAAATGGTTGGAGTATTGCCCCATAAGAAGGGAGTGACAGAGACAGCAAGGTGCCTGCCTTTCTGGTGGTTCCTGTAACAGGCTTCTTAGCTGTTTCTTCCCGTGCCCCTGGTTATGACAATACTATCAGAAACATTTGTTTCATACCCGTGGTTCTTCCAGAGTGCAGTAGACCCATAGTAAAATAATTAAAGTGGCATTATTTAACATTAAATATCATAACACTTGACAGGTTCATGTAAATGAGAACCTTACTAGCCAAAAAAAATAAAAAAAAAAAAAAAAAAAAAAACCAAACAAAAAAAAAAACCACTTCATTTTCTTTAAAGTGAATAACAACTGATCCAGGCTGGAATCCAGGAACACAGTGACTGTGACACGCATAGACATAAATTAGCTTCTCTCAGTCTCTATGCTTTTTCAGTCAGGCAAGTGTAATTCTCCTATTTTGGTATGAATTGCATAATCCTCAGAAAAATCTTCTCTATTTTACCCTTTCTTCAGCTATTACAAAGACAGAAAGAAGAGACAGAGGGGAAGGAAGGGGAGGGAGGGAGAGCAATGAGGACTGGGCTGAGTGGCAGCACAGAAGAGGACCAGCAGTTCGGGTCCCCACCTTCCCTCCCTCTCTGTCAGAAACACAGCAGAGGTGCTTTCAGACCTAAATGGAGAAAGTCAGTGTGTTCCTCCCCTGTTGTCACAGCAAACATAGCAGGTCCTCCTGATATGGCTTCCGGCTTACTCATTTTCTTACCTTGTCAGAAGGTTGCCATCGTTTAGAAAGGTACACAGCATTTTGAAAGGATTCAGTCCTATAAAAAAGAGAGACAGGGAAGGGGAAGGGGAAGGGGAAAAGCAAAGTGTCAGGTGCTAGAGAATGACTGGACGAGGACAATGTGCACAAGTAAAAATAGCAAATTGATTGAACCCCTGTTCCTGTGAAGCAGGGGCAGAAAAAAATGATACATGACAAATACTGCCAGAACAAAGCAGGAGGAGAAAAAGGTAGTTTATGACAATGTAAGAAGGCAAAGGATTAGGTGACACCAGCAAGGGGAAGGTCACCCCCTCAAAAAAGCACTAGTTCTACAATTTAATACAGACATGGAAAGCTTTGTCTTTACTATTAACTGCATTTTAGCTACATACATTTACAGTAATGGTGACAAAGGCTGCTTATCACTGTACTACCAAAGCCTGACAAGGTGGAGCTTCTCCCATTTTAGCTTTTCTGTTAAACTTCATGCCAGCAAATCCCCTCAAATAATCAGGTTGCCCACATCTTTTCCCCCCACAAATATATGTCCTTGCATGTAGGATTTGCACCTTTTCTTCTGTTCTATTTCAGAACAGTTTCACCCTTAACGTTTATTATTTTTATGTGTGCTTTGTTGTTTTTTTTGTTGTTTTAACCCTTTTTGTTGTTGTTGTTGTTGTTGTTTGATGCATTTAATTCACAAAACAAAAAAAAACCAATTTTTCTTAACACTTTTTCATTTTGCTCCTCCCGGATGACAGCAAACACCATTATAATTCTTAAAAACAAGACTGTAAAGCCCTGGCACTACCAAAACCACTCAATTTGTTAATTGCTGAGAGGAACTTTACTTAATGTGACAATGGCTGCCCTCAATCAAGAGTTTCAAAAGATTTTATGTTCCTAAATGGCTGTTATGGAAAGGATATTACCTGACTCAGAAATTACAGCAGAATGTTGACAAGCTCTAAGTTCTCTGGGCAGTCCAGCTAGATTCTTTTCTACACTGTCAGCATCTACTTGGCCACAGCCCAATCCCATTTATCCTGGAACAGCCATGACCAGTCTGGACAAAAGAGAAGAAAGTAGTGAGCTAACAACTCCAAGTTCATGTTGCTCCCTAAATTGCTGTAGTCTGTCCTGAACATGATTTGAATTGATTATGTGAAGCATGTGGACAGAAAGCTTACAGTACTGAGCAAGTGTACAACACCCCAGAGATCTAAGAATTAAAGAAGAAAGTCCTAGTATATGCATCCAAAATATATTCATGGCTATTTAACTATTGAAGTTGAAATAACTACTAAGTTTAAAAGATGCTATGAGATGGCTGTATTAATTAAGAAAACTATAACTGTTATCATAGAAATGGTTTACAATAAAAAATATGTGAAGTTATGATTTTAAAAAGTCAGTGGGAGAACATTAATGTAATCTATCATACATGGGTACCTAAATCTGAAAGCAGATCTCATAGTACTCACTGGAAAGTTACAGGTATTGTATCATTTTTACCCATTTTATGTAACTCATGAGAGAAGATAAAGTTACTACTCATTATAATGGAAGTACAGAATCTTAATCCACATAATCAAACTTAATTAAAGACTAAGAAGTCATGCATATGAACAGATCCATAACTTTGGCCTTCTCTGATCTCTAAGTTAGTCAGCACACTTCTTTATCACCTCCAGAATGTGTATTTTCATCAAGTATTTATAAGGCTAGCTGGCTTTCAAAGGAGAAGTTTTAATAAAAAAGATTATTCAAATAATAATAATTGTGCATAATCTAGATTAGTAACTTTTTTATCCAGGTAAAGTATGCCCCACATTTGGTTTTGGCACCTTTGGAATAAGAGGTTTACACACCAACTGAGTTTGCTTGGTTCAGTTGCTCTTATTTTCTGACACGTTTTCATTCTTGTTCATGATTCAAAGGCCAATAATATAAAAGCAGGCACTACAGTGATAGACCATTCTCAATTCAGTAGCTGTAGAAATCTTTAGACAAAGATTTTTGCCATAAGCTTCTTACATCGAAACTCTGAGCTATTAGATAAATTAAACCTTTCACTTTGGATAATTTTATAACACATTCTTCATCATTACTCATGTGCTGTCTATTACCTCTCCCTACCAAAACCATTATGTTGCGCTTTAAACGGAATCAGCTCCTTCAAGCTGAGAATGACAGCCAGTCAGTGCATAACACATTTCATGATAACTCAAGAAAACTTTGTCAAAGGCGCCCAGACTCCACTTTTTTACAAAATGAGGTTTATAATGAGGTTGTAATCCTCAAGCAGAGCTGTGCAGGATCTCAGTCTATGAGGCTTTATCCTAAAACTCGTACTGAGAATTTCAAAACAAATTTAAAAAGTCTGCAGAATTAAAGGTCTGTAAACTGACATGCAATGGATACGCTTAGCATACATCAAATATATGTCAGCAATAAGGACTGCCACTCAAGAAAGAAATTTTGCTGGACGTTGCAGGTTGTCATCTTTAGGGCTGCAGTTCTGATGCAGACAGCTCATCTATTATGCTCCACAAGTCTTCAGTTTGTGGATATCTTAGTATAGAACTATCCAATTAATTGCTTGAAGCTGTAGTAATGTTATGCATGACAAGCAGGAAAATTGCTCTGATTAGGCAAAAGTGCAGAGTCAGACCTCAGAACAATGCAGTTGTATTCTCCTTGTGAATACACAGGACAGAAAAACTACGACAGCTCTTCTTTTTGAGTAGATGTGAAATAAGTACTTGATGCTTTCATTAAAAATCAAGTAAATAACATTTTTATATCATTGCTGTCACAGAGGGCCACCAGACCCCTTTTACTGAAGGAGAAACATCTGTCTTTGAATGGCATGCTTGGAACAAGACTTTCTCTTTCCAATGGAACATCAACAGAAATTCTCTCTACTGGAAGTACATGAAGAGAAGCAAGCATACCTCAGCTAGAATCATTGCAAATATATTGTCATTTCTTTCTCTCCTACTCCTGAGAATATTTTATCTTTTCTTAGGAATCCTTCCAAATATGTTTGTGGCAGAGACACAGTACCCTGATCACTTCAGGAGAACGCAAATTTCAGTCTATCTGGAAAAAGGGCATTAAAACTGAGACAGGTGAATAATTAAATATGTTAGAAAGAGAAATGAAGTTAAATCGGCAGTGTTCTACCTTAAGACAAAAAAAAACCCCAGAAGATCAGACATTCCATAAGCCAAAAATAACAGAGACAAATAAAGATATCTTGTGTTCTAGTTTCACAAGTAACAGGTTCTAGCAGCAAGGCAGAGGTCAACCTGGAACTGAAAAAATGTTAAAACAAGAAATTAGTAAATAGGATACAAGAGAAATATCATTACCAACTGTTGAATCTCAGAAAGCATTAGGAAAAAAATAACAAGCAAGTAATTAAATGCAGTTACCTACATTTTGTAAATCCTTTGAGGTAAAGGACAATAACCTCAGGCCATGAAATGAGAAGGAAAATTGCCTAAATAAGCTGAAAAGTCTTAATTAAAGCAGTATCAAGCAGAATTATTGTAATCATCTTTCACTGTCTGAGTAAACTGATCATTTATTTATATTATATTAAATTATATTTTATAGTTTCATGCACCACGATTTCAAAGGTGTCGATGTATGCGTGTGCACTAAAAACGTACGGCTGCATTCTTACGTCTCTCTGGAACATGGACCTGTATGATAAACAATATATGTATGTAAAACACTATACATATAAACAGTATATAATCAAGAAATATGAAGACCATGAGAAGTAACCTGACCTAACCTTGAAGTTATATATGCCCAGGACGTTACACCTGGCAATTTCCAAAGTTCCCTTCAACCTTAACTGTTCTCTGTTTTTAAGGTGGGAATTTTTTTATAATCTACAAGAAAATGCCTTGTGAAGCACCTTGTGGTTCCCCAGTAGAGATTAGTTTTGAGAACCAGTAGCTGAAGAAAGTTGTTGCAACAGGGTCCCACGAGATCTAGAGTTGTGGGGCTGATGGCAGCAATGATTTTCCTAACCAACTCAACCTTGAATCCAAACAGCCTGCTCTCCTCTGCCCTACTACAGATTTCTTAGATATAATGTTTTACATAATTATTAACTTTTGCAATTGTTGTAGAACAAAATATTCTGAAAGGATAGAAATAAAAAAGGGTTAAATTGCAGACATGAGATTTCTTGAGAAATACAATACAAATGAGACTTACCTAAAAGTTCATATGCAGAGTATTGGGGTTACAAAACAGTTTACAGACATGTGCAAGAAGAAAGAATGTTTTTCTGGAAAATCAGAATATAGACAGAAATTATAATAGCTATAGTATTCATAAAGAACTACAAAAATTAAGGATAGTAAATGGAAAAAACTGGAAACAGATGTCCAAAAAATGCCCTTCAGTTATTTGGGTTTCAAATAATTGTTCCGTTACCAGTTTATTATAAAGTGCTGAAAATTATGGAGACTGTACACCAGAGTTTTCAAAGAAGTGGTAACAAGAGCTAAATAATACATTGAAGTGCCATAAACAGCCACACAACTCTATTCATGCTGAGATAAACTAAGTGAAGTGCTGGGTTTCCATTAAATATTTGGTCTGTAACTATATCTGAACCCTGTATTGATCTCTTTCCCCTTTCTCTGTGATAAGCAACACTCCAGGTGGACACAGAAGGACTGTCAGAAGTAGCATGCAAAGAACAGGCACATCTTTTGCTAGAGGCCTCTGTTAAGACCAAAAGCAGCTCAGGAAGACTGAAGAGAGCCGACAGCAGGTAATCCTGACCCTCTGCTGAAGTCACATTAACTACTTTTGGGTTTGCAAGACAGAAGATGAGAAAGCACCAAGACAGGTAGCCTGGGGATAGGCTTCAGGTTATTAACACAGCTACGGGGTTAGCCAGGAGGGATACAAACTTCGGTGAATTTTCCTGAGGGGAAGGGGGAAAATGGGAGTTAAGACCAACCAAGTAGTGTGCCCGGTAGCATCAGTTATATGATGGCAGCCTTCAGCTAGCCAGAGGCGTCCATGAAAACTGCACAGAATCAGTTCTGAAATCCAACAGTAATGTCCATTTGTTGTAGAAATTAATTCCCCAAAGAAGAGAGCAAAGGAAAAAAATCAAACATAGCAAATTTTTCTGACATTACAAAATGAAGTGCAAGTCTATAACCTTCTCAATATGCTATCTCTGTTAAAGTAAGAACTTCATTTCTGATGACAGCCAAATCCCCAAATATTAGTACCATGAAGCATTACTAGATATTGAACCACTGAAGAAATACTGTAACAGAATAAATAGCAATGCTGTTCTATTTCTTTGAACTTGATTTTTGAAAGAAAGCATGAGTCTTTCTGTAAGCTACACAGGTGTGACAGAGAAGCAGTATGACTGAACAATGGAATAAAATGTTTCTCTATCAAATACATTAAATCAGTTAATGCAGATGAATAGGTACTGCTTGCTTGCTTCCCAGTAGCACTGGCTTGCAAATTATTTGCAAGAGGATGTTAAATTCTCTTTTTGGTATAGATCCAGCAAAACCACTGCCAGATCACACCTCCTGGGAAATGTGGGACTTGGCATGGAATTTGGCACAAGACTTTACAAATGTCAGCTTTCCTGTAAAAACATCAGGTCTGTTGTCATGAAAACATCAGTTACGAGTTATTTCTTTTCTTAATATTACTAGACAATAAAAATAGAGAGAGAGGATGAGATGTCAGTCATGTGCAGGCATGTACTCAGAATTGGAATTTTGTAACTGAATTCCCCAGAATAGAAATATAAATTTTGGATTTTGAAATGCATGTCCACATCTTGGATCAGTACATGTTGTATTTAAAAGTATCTCTGCTCTGTACATCAGAATGCCTGTCGTTATGAAATAACTGACAATTAGCAAATAGCATGAGCTAGGTATTCATGTGTAACCCAGAACTGCTGGGGTACCACCCTACTTACAGAATTTCTTTACAGAAATTTGTATCTAAGTTATGGGGTTTTTTTATTAATTATTTAATTAATTATTCTTAATAATTAATAATTATTAATTATTCTTGTTTCCCAAGAATATAAATCACTAGAGAAAAGTACGAATTTTATCAAGATAATCATGGCAATAAATTCAGTAGTCTGCGGTGTTATTTTACCAGCCTGGCATGCAATAGTTGCATTATAGTTTTACTGAATCTGTACAGCTAACCTCCTGGCATTATCAAAACTTTAAATGGTTAATTAGTAACTCATTTTGATATAGTACCTAATCTGTGGGAAAGCAGGGAATACCTGCTCCAGGAAAATGCAAGCCATCTTTTGGAAGATGGCTATTAAATTTGAGGAGCCAGAACAAACTTTTGGGATGAATGGAGTTCTTACTCCACGCAGCACTCCAACAGATCTTCATCACTTCTGTATCTATCAACCTGCAAGGACATAAACATTCAGCCCTCTGAGTCACACATTATATTAGCACTGGGATCTCCTCTTGACATTGACAGCAATTACACCTGCACCTTAAAAAAACCTCAGCTAAAGATCACAAAATTAGAATTTTCTCAAGACATCATATTTTCTAAATTTCCATTTTTTGAAACAAAATTTATTTGACTGTATATTTTTATGTCTAGCCTTTGTGTAGAACAGCTATCCAGGAAGAAGGACACAAAACAAACCTCAGAAGAAAAAGCTTCAGTATGGGACCAGTGTCAAAGTAGGTCAATTTTTAGGACTAACAGCCTTGACAGTGTCCCTTTTATATGTTGATCTGTTTCTGTAAAGCACATTAAGAAAAGTTTAGCGTGAAAGAGGCTACAAATGTGTTTGATATGATATGGCAATAAGTGTACATTTTGAGCATACTAAAGCTACCAAAGTACATTTTAAACTGCTTTTCTTTACTAGCTAAGGGTCCAGTTCATTGAAAAATAAAATCCAGACTTCTGTACACAAGAAGCTGCAGAAAATCTGGTTTTCTGTAATATCTATAGCCCACTGTATATATTTTCAAGGTGGAATCTACATCTTTCTTTGAGAGATTATGGATATTTTTTGTCCCTTTGAACCCCTGAGAAACCTTGAGACTGGGAAGTTGTCCATACAGAGCCAGGCAAAATCACTTGCCTTAAGACTTTAAAAGTTCTGAGTACTTTGTTTTCAAGAACACTTTTGAATCAGCTCATTTGCTGATTTATGTTACTTCTGATTCACTTGCTATGTCCCTTTTACACATGTGAATCTACTTGATGAAAATTTGATGCTATAAGACATATATATATATATATATATATATACACATCATATTTACAGGAATTGATAAGGAAAACACACTTGATAAAGATGAGTGAGAACTTACATCCAAAGAGACCTCACTAGTTATTCTTCTTGTCTGTTTTGATTAAAAGATATCAATTCAGCGGCTAATGCATGTAGAAAAGGTCTTGTACAGATAGTTCAGGTGGCCAATCTCTGTAAAAAAAGGTAAAATTTAAAAGTCTCACACTTTTTAATGAACTTAATAAGGAAAATCTCTTAATGTTTGGCTTCATAACAGAAGCAATTGCTGATGTGTTATGTTTACATCATTCTGACTTCTTCATTGTTCTCACTGTTGTCCACTATGAAAATAAGCTGGAACCATATTCAGTAGTTTTGCTTTATTGCTTTGCTTTTAAATACATTACTCTGTACTTTCAACCACTTTTGTATCATTTGCAGTAAAGGATACCATCACCACAAGCTGTGTTTCAGCATCTTTTATTACATTGCCTGATGCACTTGAGAAAGCAGACTGGTTTTCAAGCACACAAACCCTTCTTCAGGCCTGCAAATGAAAACAGCCAAACTTTAACATGCATACCAGTTATACACATGTACAAGCCTATAACGAACACAAAGAAATAAATGTATTTTGAATAGCACTGTGTTCTAACCATTTTCTAGGAAGATATCTGGAGTTGCTTCCAAATTATTTTTAGAAGAGTAAACACTTAAGGAAAGGCATTAAAACATGTGACAAAGTAATCTACTCTTAGAAGAGGCTTTACAAACTAAAATTCCATCACTAAGCAACTACTAAGGCTAAATAAAACGAAGACTGACATTCTACAAAATATCAAAGAATGAAAAGACATAAAATATACATTAATACAAAAATATATTTTCAAGGAATATATGCACAACTGTTAATTAATGGCAAACGAGGATCAAATAATTTTCTTATGCAGAGCCACAACTACCGAAGTGTAAAACATGACTCATTGTGCAACATCAATATAAAAAAAGTCAGATCAACAGGAGGCACTCGTTATTTTCAAGCAAATTAACTCCAAAGACTTCATCTTCAACCATAATTTCCTTATACCAGCTTTGATTTATGGTAACATAGTGTTCCCTTTGAAATGGGGGGGAGAGGGGGGAGATTTTCCCATTTCATAGTTTAATGATAGCATTTCATCTCTTTGTATTAATTTTCAGCACAACTGGGTGGGAAGCAGACAACAATATTTTAGCTCTCAACAACAAATGTTTAGGTTAATTTTTTCCTCCTAAAATTATAACTATTAGAACCATATCTCTGCACTGTTTATTTTTCCCTGAAACGTGCCTCCTACATTTGGCACTACACTTACATTGCTGTCCTGATGGAATCTGAAAAAAAATCATTTTTCAAAGAAAGTATTTTTTAAAAAAAGCTAGTTCTTATACTAGCTTCCTAACCAATCTACACACTGAGCAACCCTCTGAAATTCTTCTTATCTGCAGAAACAATGGTGGTTGGGCTAGTTGTCACAAATTCTCATTTTACAACACAACATTTTACAGTTTCTCATTTACCTCCCCTTCTTTTTAATATTCTTTTCTCTTGGAAAAGTAAGTTTTACCTAGCCTTTTTTCCTTTATATACTTTTCTTGGTTTCCCACATTTGTTTCAGATGGCACACCCTCTATTTCATTGCTCCTTTCTGCAAATACAATGTATATAAAGAAACTTTAGGTTTAGAATGGTCAGCTGGGAATATAAATTATTAAAGAGAGTTATTTCTCTAGAATTTCTTCAGCAACATCTTAATTAGCAACAAAGGTCAAGCATGGGTAAGTCAAGATTTTGTGCTGCAGGACATCTGAAAACAGCTGCCTGATCACCTGATACTTTTTTCATATCAGACACCAGAGCACAAAAATATTATCAGAACAAAATTCTTCACTACTCTGATTCAATGCAGATAAGCAGAAAAACATGTGCCTCATCCTTGAAACAAAAATCCCTCTGCACTGAAACAAAAATCTTTCTGCACTGAATAGATAAGATATGATAAGAACTTTCATAAGCAACAAGTCTTTAAATTTGGGGTCTTTTTGTTAAATGTTGCCTAGATGCATCTCACAAAACAAAACAAAAGAAAACAGAACAAAATGCTCTGAATCAAAATTATGAAGTAGTGCTCTCAGACACTGCTGGCATGTAAGAGTGAGTCCTGAAGCTGAGAGTGCACTGAAAGAAATTACAAAGCTACAGCAACAGTCTGCTGCATGCACCTCTTCCCTACAAGCTTTACTAAAGTGCAGTCAAGCCAAAATCATCCATCAGCCCTGCCTACCCAGGGAGCCTAGGTGTGCACATGGTTGTGTCCAAGGACTGGCAAACTGCAGTCACAACAGAGTGGGAGAGACAGTTTGGCTGGATGCTACGTCACAACACACCTGCCAAAGCTGAAACAGCCAATGTTCCTGCAATGCTGACAGGCAGTGCTGACAGCCTTTGAGTTAACTGGGAGGAAGAAGCCATAGCCAAGTGTTCTTTCATTAGCAATGCCAGGGAGGTATCTGAAGTACCTCTACTTTCTTTTTCTTTGGTAGCAACCACATACTGATGGAAGTAAAGTTTTGTGCAGGCATAGTAAAAGAGTTACAGAGATGCAAATTGCTGAGGTACTCAGGGAGGCCTCTCAGTTCAATATCAGAGCAGCTTTACTCTAGGGACCACACATCTCATCCCCTTACACAGGAAATTCCATGTTCACAGTTTGCAAAACCAACAAGTTTTGTTGGATAAACTCTCTGTGCTGAAATCTTGTGAATTGGTGCAAAACCAGCTATGTACCTTTGGCAGCCAGCAGCCACAAATGAGAATCACTAAGTGCATCTAGCCAAATATTGCCAATTAAGTGACAATCACCAGAACTTTAGAAGAGCCTTTTTCTTCTGTTCCTGTAAACCATCTTTTAAGTATTAACTTCTCCATTCATTTGGTATGAAGGTAACCCATTCAGATAATTTACAGTAAATAGGGAATAGCAGATTGGAGCAGACTGGAGAGACTGTGTACACTATGTACACGATGCTACCTGCTACTCCAGTCCCATACAAAATATAGGAAATAAATGTGTTTCTTATATAATATTGCAAGTTCTCCACTAAAAGCATATCACTGAGCCTGGGCAAACAAGACATACAATCCATTCTTAAAAGTACACCACTGCAGTTTCAAGTGCAGAAAGAACAGCATAATGTGAAAAGCAAGTTTCTAAAAGGTAGTGCCCTCTCAGAACACAATATTTAATATTTGTGCATACAGAAGTACAAATAGGAGAAAAGAAGATGGTGGTCATGCAACAACCTTCAATGAAATAACAAAAGAAATCACAGTGAATAACAGCAGCAGCAAAGTAGTGGAATATTCAAGACTATGAATGAAAGAAATCTCCGCTGAAAGAAATCTTTACCAAATTTATATGAAGGAATACAAAGTATTTAGGATTAGACAAGATAAGAGATCAAAAAGCTGAAATTATGTTTGGTTAACTGGGTTTATGAAAGGGCATATTAAGAGGTGAGCTGCACAAACAAATTAAGTTTATGTAGTTTTGGCATATCCAACAAATGGTAGTGAAAACCACAACTACAATCAGCTCCAGCAAGGGAGTGGTTCAGGAGATGACAAAGATGATACAGATCACTTGACAAAAAGGTATTGGAAAGAGCAAAGCCTTGAAGTATTGTACCTTTTGATAATTCAGATTTCAGCCTTGTCATGGTACACTTTAATCAAAATGCAGGTAACAACATGACACAGAAACAGAAAGCAAGCTTGAAGTTATTTTCATGTAAGACAGGGAGTTGCCATGTAAATTGCTGAGAAGTATTTGGCCTCCAGAATTTACCTTTCATTCCAGGAGTGAACAAGACAAATCAGGCTCCCACCGGGTGTCTGGAAGTACCTGCTGGAGTCAAGGCTGCAAATATTTGGTAATTTCTTGTTTTCACAACACTCTTACTACTTGAACTCCTCTCCACCCCACCCTGGCATTTCACACTGACCCACTCTGCAGGGGATGCTCTACTTATCCAAAAAAGGGGGCTTTTTTTTTTCTAGGATAAAACCCCTTCAGCTTATCTCTTTAGTTACTGGTGAAGAGTATTGCTGAAGAGACTCCAGTGTGTGCTAAATTCTACACTTGCTCCCACTACTTCATGCACTATGGTTTAAGAACACCACTGTATTGCCCCATAATAGTACAAAACATTATAGTTAAAGTTTACATATATTTCCAAATGCAGAAATTCAGTTGGCAATTCCTAATATTTTTAGTGATCCCAGATGAAATTATTCTAGTTGTTAAGTGATCTTTTTGCATGGTTTTACAACAAACTCTTTCAATTTCTTTTTACACACATATTTAGGAGAACATTCATTTAGCTGCTCTGAGGTCCAAAGTGCTAATTTTGAGTTTCATTCTTTAATCAAGCTTTTCAAAAATTTATAACTGCTTAGCTTCCAGACAAAACCAAATTAAGAATTATTTTAATGCATAATATAATATATACCATTCAGTTCAAATAGTGTAATTTGATTAACAAAAGGAGAACTAAATTAATTTTAAAAATATGTTAAAATATTGTTGCCATTTATATAGCTAATTTAGTACAAAATATTCTGGAATAATTTCATAGGTTTAAGTGCATGCACTTTCATTTTCTTCCATTTTGTTTATTTTGTAGGTACAATAAGGGCTTATGAAAGTTAGCACTGAACAAAAAGTCTGTCCCTACAATATTTTTATAGACTAACAGTAATTTAAGGACTGCAATTAGCTAAGTTTATGGTCTTGCTTTAATTTATTCTTTTAATTGCAATCTGCACAATCTCAGTCTGAAGCATAAGACCTAAACTAAGACTTTGAAAAAGCTGCAGATGGTAAGGACAGAAGAGAAAGGGGTAAAACCAAATATTTTAATTATCCATTTCACCAAAATCTAATTATTGAAATGGCTTGGGGTTTTGTCTGGCCCATATTTCTTCTCCAGATGTGAATTCTTCTATTGCAAAGATACTTTTTCAATTCGTGTTGTAGCAAAACAAAGGCAGTTGAATTTTCTCCTCTATGGTATCTTTGCTATTTTCATTTCAAGGAAGTGATTCAAGTGGTCTAACTTTTCACCTGGGCCTAAATCAAGATTCTCCCAAAAATTCAATGTATTCTCAGTCTGAATTTTGTTTATAAGAGGCACAAAACGTCAAGCTTGGTCAGACAAAAATTAGAAGCATAAAGCACAAATCAAAACAAACAAAAGCAGGGCTACAAAGTTATCTTATATGTATGAGGTACAGCACCTGTAATCTACTCATGTTTATGATAATTTGAGTAGTTTAACAGTTTACCGTCTGTTTTGCTTTTTTTTTTTTTTTTTTTTGGCTGTTGAACACAACAACATATAATTGGCCAGAATTGTGTCTGGACCAATTTTATGATGCCTTTAATTTTTCATCCATCTTTCTTTTCCTACGTTTGGTATGTAATAAAAATTTTGGCCATTTGTCCCACAGTTCAACATAACAATGCTTCAGGATTGCTACAGAAAACACTTTTATAAGCTGAGATCATGGAGATGTCTGCAACACTGCTGTTATCACACAGCCATTAATTATTAAAAATGCCCTGAAAACTGTAAACCTACTTTGAGCTTCTGGATATTTTATTAATACTTTCAGTGGAAATTAGACAATTATCTTTATTACTTTAATATCAGAATTTGCAACTGATGTTTTCCAATAAAAGTGCATACTTTAGCTTTGGAGAAAGGAGGCTAGAGGCAGGGAAGAAGGGAGATACAATGATAGGCATTTACTGCATACATTCCATAAGACAAAACAGTAAATTTCTTATAGGAAAAGCAGCACTTTATATGAAAATGAAAAGGACACAAATAAGTAAAACTGAGAATCAAGAAAACTCTTTCTTTTTGCTTTGAACACGATACATGAGTTATTTATCAGCAGTATGAAATATCTGATGTTTTAAGATCTCTGTTTTGTTTTATATTTATGTTATGAGATTTCAACTTTCCACTTGGAAATTATTTACACTTTTTAAAATGAAATACAACTAAAAATAATTTTGTTTCACAATAACCTCTGGGAGTTAAAATTAATCCTGGAATTGCAGAAGCAGATGGAAACAGGTATGGAAGAAACATTAATTGACAGTGATGCAGTTTCACTGCTCAAGAGAACTGCAAGAAATCACACTAAAAGTTCTAGAGGAGAGTTGTAGGATTTTTTTTCTCCTCTGATATTTGACTCTTAAACAATTACTTTGATTATTTCTTCCTTCTCAGATTTCCTACAGTTGCTTGCTACATGACCAAGATCACTAAATAGTAAATTATTTTTTCATCAGCCATATGGTCACCTCAGAGATTTAGGAATCTAGTTTAGGCCCCATGTGTGCCAGTAAGAGTTTACTGGCAATGTCAAGAACTCCACTCTGAACAGAAGTGGACACGTAGCAGAGGAAATCTAAATCTGAGGTGACGCGGTGCCACAGACAGTTTGTGTATGGATCCCATCTCAGATGCTCAAATTCTGCCCTGGGTCATATATATAAGGTGTGACATATCATGGAAAAATGGAAATTCACAACTTGGTTGATGTAAGGAAAGGAGGGAACTTCTAAATCATATTAAAATTTACACCAATGTAAAATGGTGAGTGGAAAAAAAAAGCCTTTCCCATAGGTAAGCTTCCATGTCTTGGTATAAAGAAGTTAATAATATAACACTACCTGTGAAAAGGAGAATTGACTTTGACAGTCTTTGAGGTGGCAAAGTTGAAATCAGAGCTCACCAATTTTCAGCATCTTGGGACCAATCACAGAAACTTTCCACTAAAATCAGGACCCAGCTACAACAAACTCACAGGCGAGTTTGAAGTCAAAAGGTAGGGTGATTACCTGAAATCATTAAGCTAGAAATTAACTCTGAAAGGCTTGATTTCTGTCTGGATCTGACATTGAAGAAAGTGGTTAGGAATGACTTCTGGAAAAAATCTCATCAGTACTACTTTTTCTCTATCTGATCAGGTTTGCAAATAAGGATGTAGAGTTTATATAAACCTGTTAATTTTGGAAAATTCTGCACTAGTGTTGCTCTCTATTAGAAGCCAGAGGATAAACAATTTTTAGACTGCTCATGATTGCTTTCACTGACTCTGGGCTGGACTGAAAATGTGAAGTAAAACATATGAAATAAGGTTTTGCTCTACTAAAGTAAATAAGAAAATAGGCTTTAGTTTATTCCAAGTGGTTCATAAATGTGCAAAAAGATGTCTCTAAAAAAACCATAAAACAAAGAGAAACAAACAAGCAAAGAAAAAGCTTAATGTCACCATTTCTCTGTTTTATTTCACTGAAACATTGGGAAAAGTGCACTTTTTTTTTTCATTTTAGGAATTCAGGAAATAATTTGTAAAAAACCCACTTTCTCATTTTCAATAGCATTCATAAGTTTAAATGAAAGACCCATTACACTCACTGAATGACACCCCACAACTAAATGTATCAGACAAGACAGTAATGTCAAAATTAAAACTGATGGGAATTTACGGTTGTACAGTTTAGAGCACTAAATATGAGAAAGAGACCTTTTTCTAAATTTTTTGTACATGCTCACAATCTTCCTGAAATGTTTATCAAACAGGTTACCAAATTTGGGGAGTAGAGTCACTATATTCACGTCATTAATGCAGCCACTAGTCGTATAGCAATAGCAATAGTATAGTCTCTACTAGTAGTATAGAACAATTAAAGTTTATTTCACTAGGATTATCATGGCCACCTACAAAGTGAAGCCATGAGGTTTTCAGTTTTAGATGTGGCTGACCACAGATTGACTTTTACATGGTCTACTTGTCATCACATATCACACTTAAGAAAAAAAAAAAAAATAAAAACAGAAGTAGGTTTCTATCTCCTTTTCAAAACTTTGAAAACAAAAATGTATTCATGCTATGTGTATGCTGACAGCTGAAACATCAACAGTCAAGAAACAGTAAACAAAGGAAAAGCAGAATATCTTCACTTAAGTTTGGGCTAGCCCTAGAGCTGCGGTAATCTAAATGTACTGTCAAAATTAGGAAGGAGATCCTACTTCAAAAAGCAGGCAAACAAAGAGAAATCCCAAAATGACAAGGCCATAGGTGAAACTCAAGGTACTTTTTACATGAAGGTTCAGAAATGCTCCACTGAAGTGTGCTGATCTGGCAGCTGACTTCATTGTTCATGCATATGAACCATCACCCTGGTGAAAGGCTCTTATAATTGCATATGCTAATTTAGTTAGTTGGGCACCAAGTTTTAGACAGAACAGTGTCAAGCTGAAAAGAGCAACCTGCAACACTATTTTCGTTCATGGAGCATACCTGAAAAGGGTAAAGTCCTTTGTCTCTACGTATGCTGGAAATTATAATCAAGACATCATCAGTCTTTCTCACATCATAACAACCCTAGAAGATGTATTTTAAAAATGCAACTAACAATCATCTGCTGCTTGCTCTTTGCTAACCATTTTGTGATTGCATGTCCCATGACCTGCATGTGAATCTCCAACCTAAGCCAACAAATTACTGTGATTCTATGAGCACATGTGATTCCATCTCTCACATACCCTGTTCAGGACTTTCTTGTTACAAGAGTACTATCTGTGTACACTGAAAATAAGTATGTGCAAGAGAACTTGTCTGACCTAACTTCCATCTGAATGTTTGGCATCCAGTTGGAGACAGTGTTCTACACTCTCTCACATGACAGTGGTAGATTTCCCCCAGGTCTCTTTGATACTTTCCTGAAACAAATCACAAAATAAATCTCTATATCCTGATTACAGAAGCAGCTTAATGAACTTAAAGTTGACACAGGAATCTAAAGTGTGTTAGATAAGTCCCACCTATGCATGGTTTCATTTCTTTCAAATTCTGGATCTTATTCAGTTTCCCAAAGGGTGTTGCACAGTAGATTTGGTATCCTGAGTATGATGCTCCAGGGCTTCTATGTCAAATTCTTTGAGGAGAGAAGAAAGAGGAACAGAAGTATTTCCTTCATTCACACCATAGATACAAATAAAGACAAGGGCAGATGATCTTATCATTTTAAGAAGTGAGAAAAAACCTCAACTATGCTAGAGCAACTAAAAAAAAACCCAATCTTTCCTTTTAATACAGAAATAAGCTTTAGGCAAATTGAAATTTTTGAGATTGTTCTCACTGACTAAAAGATTTTCTAAGACTTATAAAATGCTCCAATGAAGTAGAGACTGATCAGACGATGCCTACTCCAGATCTCTGAAAAGGGAACATAAAATCTAACCTCAAACAAGATGCATCTGAGTTGCACTTGTGTTATACGAGGTCTCACAAAACAGAATGAAAACAAAGCCTTGCTCTGCTTTCTTTCTGGATGTTACGGTTGTTGCCTCTCTTGTTTTTGTCCTCTTCCATATTGAAAAATCTGCATTGCATTTAGTATGTAAGCACACTGTAAATTTCCTATTTGTTAATTTAAATTTACTATTCAATTACAATTAAAAAGAAATCAAAAAAAGAAATATGACAAAATTATGGCAAGACATTTTAATGACCTTTTAGCAATCAATCATTAATTGAAATTCATTCTTGAATTGAAAGGATGAAGACAGGTAGATGGAACTATGTCACTCATGTATCCAAGAACAATTGTCACACTGTTTTCTTTTCCTCTTTATTTAGCCAGAGCAGTTACATTACAAATTAAAAAAAAAAAAAAAATTTAGTAAGCAGACTGTAAAATTTACCCTCTCTTAATGAGCATGAAAACTGCACAGTGAAAAGCAACTACATATAAATATATTCAGGGGTAACGGAATGCACTAGTGCACTAGGTGGTAACAAATGCAACATTGTTATAATGGTGTCTTTGTAACAGAAAGATTTCCAATAACTTACATCTACCTTCTATCTACCCTCCTGAGAAAATAAACTAGACTACTCTTGGTTCCTATTGCTTTACTATATTACTTCCTACTGAGTTAACAACAGCAAGTTTATCTTCTCAGTTCTCTTTCCATTTAAAATTATAAGGTCTAAGTTACCCATAGTTTTGAAAAATTAATTACCTTACAGCCTCAGACATCCAGAAACATTTGCATAACTCATTAGCTCCAATACTCCAATGCTAAAATCCTAAAAAACTGTGCCTTCATTACTGAGTGAGATATTCCCAAGCAAGGATGAGAAATGACAAGCCAGGAAATTATATGAAAAGCAGATCTCCAAGCAACGGTCACCCAAGTAAGGGTTGGACCTATTTTTGGGTCCAACAACCTATGAGTGTTGGGCCTATTTTTTCACAAAAATCAAAGAAGAAATACAATTTCATAAAAAAAATAAGCTAGTCATCAAACCATGCTGGAAGCAATTTCTGGAAAAGCAAATCCTCTCATCTTTGGGACTTCACTTAGGCTCCAATTTTTCATTACCAATTCTTACAAATAGAGGTGTGAATTTCTAATGGGAAAGCTGAGTATCCATCCAGAGCATGCCAAGATTCTTGCCAAAAAAAAAATGCATAAGAAAACACAAATGACAGAGCATGAGCTGTTGCACATTCCTCTCAGTTTTATTTCATCACTAATGCTGCACATGGCTCAACTTTGGCTAGGTTACTATAGGATGGGAGGAGAGAGGGGAGAAAAATAAAGTATCTTTCATGGTTTCAAAGCTGGCTGCATCCCTCTTCCCTTCCTGATTTCTCTGAATATACCTTGCCCTCTCCAAAGATATAATTCTCTAATCTATCCACTTTAAATGGACCACTGCACAACATGTGCTTGTCTCCCTACTTTGCTTGTGCTCTGAGCTAACTGGACACAAGAAGTCAGATGCAGAAGCTGGGTCTCCATTAGCAGAGCCCTGAGCCTCACTTTGTAAGTCCCATGAGAAACTAGACTCCTGGATTATGTCCACCTGGGAAGATATTTCAGCTCCACTTCTGTGGATATTCTCAGTTCAGTCAGAGAAAAAAAGAGAAAGATTTCTGTCAGGCTAAGCCTGGGAAAAAGTCCGAGAGGAATGTAAACAATCTGTTATCTTGCTTTCCGTTCATATTGTTTATAGATATGTTCTACCACACTGACCCAAGTCCAGTGTACCAATCAGGTGAAATGTTTTTACTTTAAGACCAATGGAATTAATGTTCACGACGTTCTCTATAAAAGAGAGAAGTGCTTTTGAATAAACACACATTTGCCTTCTGAAATCATACAAGTCATTTCGCCTGCCCCTGGCTCAACAGCGTCACACCTCAGTCTACGATATCCTGTGCATCAGCTGCTCTTAGGCAGCCTGTTAACCTGATATTGACACCTATGATAGGTCTGTTGAGAAATCCACGATCAGCAGTAAAAACATCAGATCAACCATCTTGCTGTTTAACAATGCTTTGACATATGAAAAATAAAATTTTTGTAAAAGATTTGAAAGTGACTCTACTGCAATTCAAGCCTTTCTATTTTTACAGTGGCCAGAACAAGCTACTCCAGGTGACTCAGACCCAATTCCTCCACAGAACTTCCCTCATCATAAACTGCTTCAGCCTCACTGGTCATTAGACCTTAAAGTCTAAGATCTAACCTCAGAAATAAGTCTCTTCCTGGACTAGAGCAGAGCTGGCAGTTCAGTCAACTAGTTAATGTCATCGAAGAGCAGTCCAGCTTGAACAACTGTTTCCCTCTAAGCAAAACAGTTGTTTCCTCAGTTGGTGTCTCTGCTGATGCCAGTGGATAGAGGTAAAGACTAAAATGCCTTCCTGAGCTATCAGCAGACAATCTGACTGACAGGAAACATGGCCATCCTTCCTTCCCTTTCATTTTCATCTTCCTGACAAACCTTCCTGTTGATAGGAAATCAGTGTTTGCGCACAGCAACTGAACCACACAGAGCAGGTGCTGTGATGCAGCTCAGTCACAGCACCATTTGGAGCTAAAAGCTGGGACTGCCTCATGTCTCAGCACTGGTTCCCTCATTTCCCTCCTAGGGTTTAGGGGAGTCAGTACCTAAAACATGGTTCTGAGCCCACTTGCCAATGTCATGATTAACACTACTCATAGAAGCACATTTTAGTGAAAGAATTGCCCTGCTCTATCCTATAACTAACTTCACATGTAAATTGTATTTATGGCCTAAGCTCTTAACTGATCAACTATGTTCAAGTATTTCAGTGCTCCTGAGGAGCATTAGCTGGTCTAGTGGCTTCAGCTACCATCCAAACTGACAGCACAGTTGTTTGGAAGAACAAGGAAGTTGGAACAAGCTCAGTAAGGTAACGCTGTAAGCACTTCAGCTACACATCAAAGCAATCATGTCATATCTCAAATTAACACTGAATTTCCATATCCATCAAATTTCACCAGGTGCTGCTTCATGAAAGAGATTTTACTCTGGTGGGGGAAGGAGTGCCTACAACTTGCTAAGTCTTCTCATGGTGAGACACGAGAAGACTCTCTTCTAAAGGTGAGACATTACAAAACAGCAGAAAAGACACACTAGTCCATTATCACCTATGATCAGCCCACTGTGCACTGCTGATTCAGTTTGATGTTTGAAGCCAACCACAATAGTGCTTTGCCCATTACTGATGCCTGGATAGGATGTCTTGTTAGGGGTGGGGTTATCACAGAATAATCACACCCTTGGGTATTGGGTACACAACCACATCTCAAGTCTTGTAACACCCCAGAGGTGTGATTATCTGCTGTCATGCTTTAATTCTTAATTAAAACAAGAGCTGCAGCTCAGATAAGATCTGTGAGAGGATTATGGTCATTCTTGGTTATACAAGAGGGAATGTGTATCTTTGGAATTAAAATTCAGGTGCTTGGGTGAACTCTGTAATGATGAGCTGTGCTTGAATCCACCTCATCTTAGGTTTCCTTTTAGCATGATTTAACCAGGAGGAAGCACACCTAAAAAGCTGCAACTTCCAGGAACAACACAATAAAGTGCACAGTGCTGCCATCATTCAATCATTTTTGCACTTTAATCACTCCTTAGCATTTTAACTTAAATAAAACTCTAAACTCTAAGTGTGCTCCTAATGATGCTAGAAGACTAATTCTTGTTACTTAACAGTAGTACAAGTCACAGCAGCCATAAAAACACTGGAGGAACGTTTTGATGAAGTGCATACTAAACTACTCAACTTACACGTATAAAGATGAATATACAGCCTGGGGAAAAAATGAATATAAAACACTTTTGTGATTTTTTAAAAAAAATCTTATTTTTTAACAAATATTAACCCAACTTAAGGTCTCTTTTAAAGGTTACATTTGCATTTACAAAGAACTTTCAAGCAATTTAACTACAATGAATTTTAACAAGGCGCTTCCTGTTCTGACTGCTTGCGTATTTTTAAATTTTATGAGACTCTTCTGGCAGAGTTTTGTAGCCGTTAAGATGAAAGCCTGGATGCATGCATACTTGAAAAGTGGAGGAGGAGGAAAAAGAAGAATAAAAAGAAGAAAGGAAAATAATCAATTTGGTATCAAATTTATTCCAAAGCCGAAAAGTGCATTTTTTTCTGATTGTGAAAGAAGACATGCAGGGAGGTCGAAGGTCAAGCAAAGAGGAGACAGTATTGTGTAGGAACTGTCACGCATCACCACCTATTTTGACATGCACAGGGCCGTTTGTTGTCTGTCGAACATGCAAATTAAGTGCCTGCTGTCATAGCTAGCCGATATCTGAAAGTGGAAAATGAGACCACCTGTAACCAGTGAATGGAGTGATGGACAAGCATTCAGAGCTCGTCATTTCCAACGCCATTCACACCACCTCCGAATTGCATATGACATGTAAAAATCTTTTCTTAATATTCACAACCGGGAAGTTTGGGGAATTATGGAGGCTTCAACTGCTGCATCTAATGGGTTCTCCAAGCAGACAGCTGTGACTGTGAGCTGGCTTGATAATTAGGTGTCCAGGAAGATTTTATGCTATGAATCAGTTAAAAGGGAGAAAAGAAAAAGAAAATAATGGCAAGCAAAACTCGCTGGAATGGAAATTATATTAACCCTTGCATGTCTTCCTCAGCACTTGGCTTTTACAATTCCCGTGAAGCAAGATTTGCAGAAACCAGACACATAATAATTTGTCTTCTGTCTCTGAACAGTATTGTCCTCCTACTCAGAAAAATTGCACTCCAACTCTGTTTGATGCTTTGTTTTCCTGAAGAGAACTTAGACGCATAAAATCTAAATGTGCCAATCCCTCTTCTATTTGAAAGCAAAGGCAATGCTTTATTTGAATTTCTAGTGAATATGGTGCATAGGATTTTAAGAAATAGATTCATTGTGCTAAAGTGATGTCCTGTCATGTGCCTGTGCATACAAAAATCAAATAGGTTAACTAGCTCTTCTGTAATATTTTGCATGTTATCCCTACTTTTGTATGCATATCTGTCTTTGTGCATGGGATGCCATAAACAGTTCAGGCAGTGTAACACCAAGAAAAGATGTGATCTTCCTGATTCTCACTTCTGGTTGATAAATAAATAAAGCTGCTTCAAAACACTTAGGATAGGAGAGTTTAGATGTGCCCAGCTGCATGATAAACTCACAAAACCTGTTATTTTATTCAAGGCCTAACTAATTAATGCTAGTGTTCATTCCTAAATAAAAAAATAAGCTCTTCAATTTTCAGCTTCTGTGCTGCATTCTGAAAGCCATTCCGGCTGTGTTTCCAGACATAAAGAACACATGCATAAGGTACAGTCAGAATTCAGGAGGATTATTCAACACAAAAACCAGAAATCAGCTACAGAATATTATCCAGCATATATATATATATATATATATATATTAGCCAGTACTTTCCAGTATATCTAGAGTATTTGAGGAGGCTGTCTGAAGTCCTACAATGCAAAGATTGCAGTCCTGCTCCATACTCCTCACAAGTGAAGCCATGCACTCAGAACAGAAGCAGGCAAGTTACTACTATATTAAACAATCTTTTATGAGTCAGGCCACAGAAAATCTGTATTTAAATTGCATTCATTTTTAAAAAAAAAATTATTTCTATTGAACCAATTTGTAAAACACAGTAGCTGTTCCAACATTCCCCACAACCTGCATTCACTGCTGTTCTGGTTTAGGTCTCCAGTGATTCTATTTTTCTTCCTCTGGAAGTGAGAGTTTAGAAGAGCTGAAAAAAAATACCTGCTGACCATTCTGACTGGAGCAGAGAGGGAATACTAGAAAATGGAGGAATGAAAAGAACTAGTGAATAGATACCCAGGGGAAAAGGAGCAGAAGAGACACCTCTTTTAGACCTGCAAGTTTTCTTAGAAGGACTGCTTCTCTTAAGCTTCCATATACTCTATGAAGAAACAAAAAGCCGTAAGTATCCCAAGGACTCCCATTTTCCAGACACAAGCCAGCAGGCCCCATTTGATGATTTACCTCTCTAAGACTGCTGGGAAACAACATTCAGGAGAGCCTGAATCAGACACCATTCAACCAGTACTACACTGCTGGGCACAGCTGAGAAGTGTGCAAGGGCATACCTAAACACAACACCAAAACACTATCACACTGTTCTCTTGTTTCTCTCACATGTTAGTTCTCTGCTGGGAAGACAGAAGTGAAAAAGGCAAAGAAACGGGCACACTGTCTGTTTTGTCCCTGCACACTTCCTTCAGAGTCAGCTTGTTTCTCTGTGCTTGAAATCAAGATCCACACAGTACCTGAAGACAGGAAGCACAACAATGGCACCTTACTAATCATGTTCTAATCTACACACAAAAGAAAATCTAAATCACTGACAGTTAAAGCCATCCAGTGTGTGCATTCCACAGAATAAAGTGTTTGGCCACAACATCGCATTAAAGATTCATTCTTCAGAACACCTTCCAATTACTATCCATGTGCAACACACCCACATGCTCGAGCAGTGCCTTTGCAACTGCTAGACTGTCAGTGTGAAAGGATTGAAAATATCCCTTGTCTTTGAGCATATTGCAGCCTTTTATCTTTTTTTGAGTCTATATAAAATGGGAGAAGAATAGCTCACTGAGCTTCTAATATGTCCCTGAGCCACTCACTTCCTGCAACATCTGTGCTGACACAAGCAGGAAGGCAGCATGCTGCCATGCAAAACCAGCACCCTGCAGTTTCAAGCAGGACTCAAACTGGCATTGTTGATGAAGGATTTTGTAGCTGGGACCTACAAGCAGGGCCACAGGGTTTATTTGCCTGCTGGGTAGCTAGGTTGGAGTTTGAGATCTTGAGGGTCCACATCTCAGAAAGGCCCTAGACTGTCAGTTCACCTCCAGTAGCATGGCTACACCAGAGCCCTGACACATGACCAGTAACAACAATTTTATTTATACATCTTTTATTTTGTTGATATTATAGGATTTAAAACAAGCTTTGTTTTCTACATATGGACTATTAAAATGTGACTCCATCACCTTCAACATCTGGTAGTGTATTTCTCAAGATAGCTTCCTCCAAATTTCAAGGCCTAATAATTTTCAGAGGTCAAATATAGGCTATCAGGTAATATGAGGTTGTTACATCCATTACGCAGAAAGTTAGGGAGGGATCAAGGTCATCAGAAAGCCCTTATGAAGGGTGAAGAGAAAAATGGCCATCATGCCTTCAGGTCAAAGCAAGGAAAGACTTGGTTTGTCTCATCACAGTTGTACCACACTGCCATGAGACTGCCAAGTTTAATTCAGGCTGGATATTTCCTAAATTTTATTTTCACTAAAAATATTTTAAGCAGGTCACAAGGTGATACTAAAGGCTGTCCCAGCACAGGTCTGAGAAGGGACATAAGGGATGCTAAAGGGAATCCTGTTTTGTAGCACGTTACCAGGAACCTGAAAAAATCATGTTTGAAATGTCTCTTTGCAGTACTTTAGGCCATGTGTTGCCACTCTTTCCTTGCAGTAACCAACATAACAAGCAGAACACTTGATTTGCCTGTCATCACAGGTAAAAATGGCAGAGTATTTGTGGAAGAAAGATCTCATGACCAAAATTTTGTCAACCTTCCCATTCTCTGTGGTAAATCATACTCCTTGGAGCAGATCCATGAAAACAGTCGATGGGGTAAGGTGTTTACACTGTCAGCCTCTTTGTGACTTAGACGTGTCCAGGGTGATGTAAGCCACCAAAAACTCATCGCTTCTGAAAATGCATCTACTACATGCATTCCTTCAATAAGTATTTTGCCACCTAATCTGAAATTTGTGTTTCTGCAGATCTTCTAGTGGAAGTTTTATTTGTTTTTCTGAATCTTTTTCATGAGCCTACCTTGGACAGTAATCCTGTTGGCATCAACATAATCCAAGGACCCAGAAGTTCTCTTTATTCTGGAGAGACTTATATGTTGGGCAGACAAATAAGGCCCCTCACTTCTGTATTATTTTTTTTTAAATAGAAACCTGCTTATTCTATTAAAGAATCTGTCACAAAGAAGCAGTGTGACTGAAAAGGCACAGTAGCTGAAAACTGAACTTTATTGAACTAGGTTTAGCTTTAAATAAATCAAGCCAGTAGTTCTTTCTATGTGAATTAAATTTGCCCAAATATATGACCTATTTACTATTCAAACACAAGTCCATTTAGCCCTAATACTAAAAGCTAAGTGTGACTTTAAAATGGTGTAGATACACTGAATTTTCCCTCTTCACAAAACAAATTTTTACCCGAATTAAGTAAATAAAACAATAAAAATTCTCAGAAGATTTCTAGTAAAATTTTCAAGTTACATTAATTGCATATTATATTGTTATCAATATATGTTTAACTATTTTCTGTATTATGGAAAATTACCTGTACAATGGAAAAACACTTTGCTTGCTCTGGTATATACAGTAATTAAATATTCAGTTAGGCTTAATAGTTAAAAGCAGCACCAGAAAATTTTATCTCTGTATTAATATGCACATGGCACTTCTTTTTCTGATTATATTCTTCAGTTTCCAAGTTAATATACTGAAGCTTTCTACCAAAAGAATTTGCAATAGATTGTGAGGGAAATAGGGAAAAAGAAAAGTACAAACATGCCTTTGCACTCACTTTCTAGATAAGCTTCATTTTCCATATCATTTTTTAATTGATGGTTTTATAAGTATTTTTCCATGTGACTTTATGCAGCTATTTCAAAAATACCCTCTTACCCTGATCTCTTAGTACAGATTTCTGAAATACATACAAGGGCAAGTAAGAAGAAAACACAGCATGACTCTAAAACATGCTATCCGAGGAAGAAAACAGCAACAAACTAAATAGCACACAACAAAACAAGTGAGCACTACGCATTGTGATGAAGTCCTCAAACTGGAGTTTTATGATGGCAGCTTAAAGTTTCTTACATGTCCTTGTGTTGCAGCTCAGAATAAGCCAGGGACAGCTGCACCAATTCTCCACAATTAGTCAAGGTCAGACAGTGGAAAGGGAGGACACTCACTATTTGTCAAGAGAACAATAGCAGGAGGCTCAGCCTTTCTCCACCAGGAATGACTGTTTGCTACACACATTCAATCCACGGCAAAATTATGCCTGGCCCTTTTTCTGTAGAGTAGAGAGGGGCAACCTTTCCAGACAATCAAAGTGTAAGAGCTAACAAGGCAGAGCAACAGCACAAAAACAAGCTTGTTTTAAGTACCAAAAGCATATGTTCTTGACACAAATTAATGTTTTGACACTTGCAGAGACAAAGGTATTAATTTCTAGAAGCTTCGAGTAAAAAATACTAAATCCACTAAAACCTGTTCCTTCACACTATTATTGGGGTTGCAGATTAAAAAAAAAAAAAGCATTCTGACAAGATATCAGCAATTATTTTGCTTACTCTGAGAGGTTTTGTGTGTCTTGTTTGTTTTTTTAACATGTCTTTTTCATAAACCTAGAAACATATTCAGAAAAAGAGTTAAATTTTGGGCAAAGGCACTTCCCTCAACATTGGTAGGCAACAAGAGATGAAAAACAAGAAAAACAATTCAAAGTATCTGCCATTAGCAGGAGGAGCAAAAAAAGAAAAAAAACCAAAACATTTTTAACAATGAGATTTTGTTTCCCTGTTTAATTAGGTGCACTCAGAGCTGGATTTTGAGTTTCCTTATGACACAGCACAAATACAGAAAACACAAAAAGTAGTTATAAATAATGGATACAAAGGAGTAGTTTTGATGCAGAACTCTCACAGTACTGGACTGGAATAAATTGATTTAATTGTTTAAATTCTGTCAACTGTGTGGGTAAGTGTGGGGATGCAGAATAGGCTGAAATTATGTGAAAGCATATGAAGACCACCTTTTTAAACAGAACACTATACTTTTAGATATATTAAAATTATTCATATTCACTGCCAATGATATTTAAGTAAGGCTATGGCAGTTCTGAATGCTAACATACTTTTAAGGTTTTTATCACATTTGCATTCATCAAAGCTAAACAACTTTTAGATACTTACGGCAAGAATTCTTACAATTAAGAAGTTTGAAAGCATTATTTAAAGTACATATAATTAAAAAACATCAAAGAGCAAACATGCTGTTTCTGGACACCACCCGAAAACTAGATCATATTAGCTTTGGAAGAAAGGAATTTCTCCTTCAGGTAGTTTTTGCAGCTACTAAAGTGCAGAAGCCACACCTGTAGTTGCACACTGCCATTAAAGAGGGAAAGATGGAAATCTATGAACATTTCTATCAAATCCTTCCTCCCCAGTCAGAGGAATTAGGTCAGCCCCAACCATACTGACTTCTTTCTCTGTCAGTGTCCTGCAGACACATCAGAATGTTTGAAAACATCTCTTTTTTTAATGTTCACCATCTGTTTGGTGGGTTTTTTTTACTCCAAAAAACTTTTCCCCTGTGATCAGAAGCAGCATCAGCCCTGCAGTTAAGGAACCATCTGCCCCAGCAGAAAAATTGATTCTGGAAAGATTCAAAAGAGGAGGAAATAGGAAAGATTTTACTTTAACTTCATATTCCAAATATCCTACTTTCATAATAAATCTCTACTGAATTATATCTGAAAAACAGGGGTTTAGTATATCAATTTTAGAACATCCCTTTTCACCTGGAGCAATTTAGAGAAATACTTTAAATTAGCATAAATTTAGTTCTTTGTATATCTAAGACTGAGCTTTCACTGTAGGAACAGTGCCTGTTAATTGAGACAAGAAATTGGTGCACTACCTTCTAATTCTAAATCTTTAATGGCACTTGGCTATTGCATTGTTTACAAAGCAAGGCATCCTTGACTGGTTTCTTTATCACATTTCTGATGTCAACTGAATAAATTAGAACAGGAAAACGTCAGAGTATAATGTACCTTTTCAAGCCATTTGGCTTAGTGAAGCAGGATAGATTCAGGCAAAAATACCTCTTTTCCAGTCTGGTGGCTTTGCAGGAAGTTTCTTCATGTTTAGCAGTCCCTTCCCGTCCTCTCTTTCTTTAGAAAGCAGCCCTGGGAGGCAAATGACATTTGTAAATGGCAGTAACCACTCAGGTCACTTTCAAGCTGCTTGCCATACACCTTCTCTACTGATAGGTACAGGCACTACTTCCTGTGATAAGAATTTAAACCTGAAATTTGTTCATTCTAATCTTCCTTTCCCCTGATCCAAAGCAGAAGCTCTTCACCATCCTCCTCTCAGTGGCTCTCACCCATTTGCTAGAAGGTGAGGACAGGCCCCAAGTGTGAAAATAGTGCTGATCAATGGAAAATAGACAATGTCATATAACACTGAGCAAGAAAATTATTAGAAAAAGGAAGAAATAATTTGTTAAGTTATTCCAGTCTTTTCACTAAATCTACCGTAAATCAAACAGACCAAAAACCCCACTTGGGAATTACTAGATCTGAGAAAGAACTTATTCAAATGAATTCATCTAGCTAAGGGCAACTGTTATTTAACTGCATATTTTGAATTTTTCACTATGAAAAACTAGATATTTCTATTCCACACTGACTTTTCACACATTTGGATGGCTGAATTTTTAAACCTCAGATCACATTAGGAAATAATATTTTGTGGCATTATTGAGAGGATTTTTTCCCCAATGTGTCTACTGCCATATCTGGTATCAGTACCTGACTGGTTTGCAAATTTTTGCACATAGTCCAAAAATGGATAAGTATTGCTTGAAATTTTTATCAGGTATAAACTAGGAAAGTGACAGCATTTTACGTAAAAGGGAAAGGAAGAATAATAAAATCTATATTAATGCTGAATAGATAGTAGCTTAGAAGATATTTTTATATTATTTTAAAATTATGTCAGCTTTTCTCCAAATGATTCAAATCCAACTAGAAATGTTTCAAATTAAAGCAAAATCTTTTAATCTTGCTCTTTCTGAACACTGTGGCCTTAGAACATTACAAAAATATGTTCCGCACAAAGAGTTAATAAATGCTTTTCACATGATTGCAGACTAAAATTTTCTAAAATTCCTCAGTTCATAGCATAATTTAAAGACAGACATGTATTCTGCATAAAACTAGGTCTAAATTTGATGGATGTACAGTTTAACCACATAGTAAATAAGAATAGAGCAGCACCAGATAGTTTATAAAACAGAAGTCACCAGTGGTAAATAAAATGCTATAAACAACATTCAGAACGGTATCCGACCTGTCATTTTGATAGTACATTTATGCATTTGACAGGGACTGTCTTTTCCTAAAGAGGTTAATAGAGTCACATTTATGTATCACCGAAGTTGAACTGATCTATACAGACTGTCAGGAGAAGGGCAGATGGATAGGTAAATTAGAAAATACTAAAATAACTTTCTCACTGCTATAATAATGAGGGAAAAGAGGAAGAACTAGGACTCTGAGAATCATTAATTCCCTTCTGATACCATTCATAGTGTACTAACTTAGGTCCCTATCAATCCAGAGAGCCTGAAATATAGCAAAGTCACCTAAAAAGACCTGGGCAAATTATAAATGGATGCATAGTAATACTCCAAACACATTCTTAATGCACATTTCTATGAACTGTAAACATCACCGATTGCTGAATTCATTAATTCCAAATTCTATGCTGTAATGAAAAACCTCTGACATAAATTGGCTTGGAAAAGGGCAAATTAGTCTAATATCAAGGCATTATGGAGCAATCAAATAAAACATCTTCATTTAAAACTAATAAATCTATATTTAGCTTAACAATATTCATTACTAAGAGAAAATACTTATGCAAGCAAAAGGCAGTTCATACAAAATTACATCATAATTATCAGTGGAAGAATTATCATTGGAAGAATTAGTGTTCTTTAATGATGACAAATGCATAGTCTCTGTAATTTGATACTAATCAAGATCAGAAATTTCACTGTGAACAACCCCAATTATAGATAACACTGCAACAGTTACAGTATAGACTGTACAGTTATGTAGTAAAAACTGAAAACAAACTTTTTAAAAAATTATTTAATTAAATTGCTGAGCATATATTACTGGACATTAGCAGGAATTTCTGCTACTATAGATCCTATGTTTTGTAGAAACACACTTTTAATAATTTCACTCTTATCTGTTATTTGCCTTGAATCCTTGCCATAAAAGAAGAACATAAAATAGGTGCATCCATCAGAGTATCTAATTCAAAGTTCAATAGTTAAAAAAACCCCAAATTTTGAATCTGCATTTACAGGCTATTGCCTTCAACATCTGTAAAACCAATGACTAAGACCTCAAGTTCGGGTATTTGATAAAGGGCCTTGACTTTCAGAGGACAAGTGCTCACCACTTTCTGAATCATTAAGTAGAAAATTAAGGGTTGTGTTCCTCCATCCTGGCAGAAGCATACCATATGATTTAGGTGATGAGTCACTGAGCTAGAATTTCGATGATCAAATATTCACAATGAGATCCTTGAGAATGAGCTACAGACCAAGACAAGAATTATCCACACAAGTTATCGGGAGAATAGTTTTGATAATGAGCACATATGAGTCTTTGCTTATACAATCTGTGAAGAAAAAATATCAATTGTAGAACAAATTATAAAATTTAAATTATGTATCTGTCTTTAAAACATATTTGCTACATTATAGTAAACTGTAATCCTGACTGTAAAGGGACTGCTCTTTGTATTTCTAAGTGCAAAGTTTTCACAATAGCCATGCACTGCAAGAAAAAAATGTCTGAATGGAAATGATGGTGCAAGTTTGTTGTGGAACAAAAAAATATATTGCTTCTTTGATCAAAGGTCAGGCCTAGAGCAGCAATGCAAACACACACAGTCTGGGCATAGATTAGAAGTATTTAATAAATCTAGCAGAAGTGAAAGCTGTCACTAGTTTCTTTTTATGAGCTTGTTTGATGAGAGTAGCCTGAGGTACCAATTAAAGGGAGTTACTTTATGACATTATTAGTGCAAAGTGTGTTCAAAGGTGAGCCTATTTGTCATGCCTGATTAGCACCAAGTATGGGAAAAAATTAAAATGGTAACAAACCAAGTAAAATCTGTTTTTAAAAAGATCAAGTCAAATTGATTTGACTTTCACTTGTTCAAATACAAATTCAAGTTGCTCAGAGCTTTGTTTTCTTTTGCAGACTTTTTGTAATTAGGATTCAGAATACAATTTCCTATCAATCCACAGGTGCCATAACAGTCATTAATGCTATAGTGCAGCTAATTTTACTGAGTATTTGTGTGCGAGGTTTTGATTTCCTAGATTTTCTAATCATGCTGTTATTTCTCATTCTAAACCACTTGACTGATTTTCTTACCAGCCCTTGACTGGAAAAAAAAAGAGCATATAAACTAAAATTGTCAGCAATTAAGCTAGGTGGCAGCTAGGCTGGCTAACTACATTTTGCACAAATCTCAAAATTTCCTTTAAAAACTCCAAGGCTCTTGCAATCTCTTCTAGAGAGTCTAAAAGAACATTTTTCATCCCAAAGTCAGGAAACCACATGGAACTTTGACACTAGACCTTCTATAAAGGTAACCTTTTCCTAGACTATAATAGTCAGTGGGGCTTTCCCATTTCCTTGCTTCCTTAACTAAGAAGTTTTATTAACAATCCTCCAAAATTCCTGCTTTTGAAATCTGAAAGTAATCAAAAGTCATTGTTTCAGTAATTTTCTCCTTTATTAACAATCTATAAATCTTTCTTCCCATCCTTGGGTGGATCAAAGAAAAAGTTACAGTCAAACTCAATCATATTTGAGAAAGCTCATAGGGATAAGATGTACCTATTGATTTCTATACTAACCCTCAATTTTTTATTATTAAGTGCAATCTAAAACTAATTGTGTTAAAATATCACCCTTTACTCATAAAATTTCTTACAGTGATATCTGGACTTTAAACTGTGAAATCAACTCCACTTGCCCTCTGTCCTAAATAGGACTCAACAGAAGCCCAAAAAATCCAGTATCAAACTTTCATAGTTATCTCCCTTCCTCCACAACATTAAAAACAACTTTTCATTTTATTGTGAATCCTAAATATGTGACAGCATTGTAGAATTTTGTAAGGTGAACAGCATTTCTGAGATAGTGATGTTCTACCTGAAAAAAAGTGCTTGAACCTAGTCCAACATTAAAACAGTGGTTGTGTCTAATTCATCTTGATTAATCAGGAGGATGCAGACACAGTATATGCATGCCATGTGCCAAGAATCTACTCTCAATTGGCGCGCAGTGCACAGTCCCCTGCAGATGTGCAGACCAAGCACACAATGCATGTGACTGGCTGGCACCCTCTTTTACAGAAGGATCTCAACAAATTGAGATTTGCTCTATAACATTTTGTGCCTGCCCAATAATTAGCATTGAAAAGTTTGTTTTCTATTCCTACACCCTTCTAAAAATGCAAAAGGTGTTTTCATTAAAACTACTACAGAAACAGACTCCTGCCATTGAACTGTATATGCAGCTCATGTTCTTTCACAGTTTCCAAGGGAAGAAGTTATGGCATGATGCAAATCAGATTCTCAGCCAAGTTTTTTCCCTAAAAAAAACTTCTGGACATTAAATATGCCCTTAAATATTCACTTTGGCTGCCCAAAACTAAAATAAGCTGGGATTCCAGTGTAAGAAAAGAGAATTCCATTCAACTGCATTAAAAAAAATTCAGATGCCAAATAAACAAAACCCTAGCCATCAAAATGAAACATTTCTCTCTTGACAGAGAATAAATAATCACAGAATCACAAGGTTGGAAGAGACCTTCAAGATCACTGAGTCCAACCTGTTTCCTGACACCTCAACTAAACCATGGCACCGAGTGCTACATCCAGTCTTTTTGTAAACACATCCAGGGATGGTGACTCCACCACCTCCCCGGGCAGACCATTCCAGTACTTTATTACCCTTTGCATGAAAAGCTTTTTCCTAATATCCAACCTATATTTCCCTTGACGCAGCTTGAGACTGTATCCTCTGCTTCTGTCAGCTGCTGCCTGGAGAAAGAGACCAACCCCCACCTGACTACAACCACCCTTCAGGTGATAAGTTGCCTCTGAGTCTCCTTTTCTGCAGGCTAAACACCCCCAGCTCCCTCAGTCGTTCCTCACAGGGCTTGTGTTCCCAGCCCCTCACCAGCCTCGTTGCCTCCTCTGGACATGCTCAAGTGTCTCTCAACACCCTTCCCAAACTGAGGGGCCAGAACTGGACACAGCACTCAAGGTGTGCCCTCACCAGTGCTGAGTACAGGGGAAGGATGGCCTCCCTGGTCCTGCTGGCCACACTATTCCTGATACAGGCCAGGAGCCATTGGCCTTCTTGGCCACCAAGTAATGTTTATTTTAGATTTAGCATGTCCCACCACATTTCTTAAATGTACACCTATGCATTTTCATGAGAGCTTTTCCTAAGTGTCTGATCATCATTAGACAAGTAAACCTGCAGTAATTCCTTCTCTTTCCTTACCTTTTCCTTGTCATGAATAAGCTCATCTGATACTTTTAGAAGTAGCACCACTTCTGATCTTTGTCCCTTGTTTATGTCTCTTCTTTACCTTATTTATAATGTGTTCAATGCTATGCATTTGTCTTCCAACTTTGCAATACAGAAGTTAAAAACGTCTGCCTTTGTACTAAAAATATGGAAGTCAGAAGAAGTGCTGAGAAAAAAACATACTTTTTCAGCTTCAGCACATTTATCACAAATTACTTTTGGCTCCAATGTGGGTGTGAAAAAAACTTATTCCACTAATAAGTACTTTTTATTCTAATAAGAAAGTGTTGTTACCACAAGAAAAAAATGAAATACAGAGAAAAGCTTGGGGGCCAGGTGAAGACAATGTACAGACAAGAAAAAATTAGGAGGGAATTGTGGGAGGCCTATTAAATACCAAGTAAATATTATGGAATTTCTCCACTTAATTAGGATAGGGCATGAAGTCAAGATTATGAAAAACAGGCAATTAAAGTATCTTGTATCTTATCTCTTCTAATAGAAAGGTAAACCAAAAAGGCTATAAAGTAGGAGGAGGGAGTACCACCTAAGCAATCTTATGAATTAATACGAACAGTAAAAAATTCTTTCTTTCCTAGAATGATTGCAAGAGCCAAAAGCTTTACAGACCAAGAGAAGCAGCAAAGTAATTTCTCATTTTCCTTCAAAGACTTCCTCTTATTACTGCTTATAGAAGATTTACCAGCTATTGACCAGCTACTTCACAGAAAATCAAACTAAGGGAATTGATATTGCATTCTGGCCTGAAACTGTGGAATTTGTTGCCATTTTTGCAGGAAGGAGCCAAGCTAGGGTCTGTCTCTGGCTAGTACCAGCTCTGCCTTCAATGCTTAACATTTCTGCTATACTATTAAGCATTTTAGCCCATCACCAAGTCTCCAATACTCTGACATTAGCATTCTTGTCCAGTGACTTAGAAAGTGTCCTTTTGGTAAAATATATTAGTGTGTTGCACCAGCACCAGAATATTATTCTTTACAAATCTTGGTATATATCTTGGTATAGCAAAAATATTCTCTCTTGGAAACATTTATTCAGAGAGAAAATAAGATCCAAAGAATGAAAAGCAGATTGAGATAGAAGTTCTTCCAGAAATACTGAAGTAGCTTGTTGGAAAAAAAAATAAAAATCATAGTTTCAAGGAGATCAATAGCAACCAAAAGTGTTGGGATGCATTAAATGTGAAATGTTGGAATGAGGTTACTCTGTCAGGGACTGGGCAATATTTTGACCTTTCTGCCTAACCTAAATAAATACTCTTGCATTATTTCCATGTCCAGAAGATTCTCTGAACATTTGTTGTTCTGTGCTACACTAAAGTATGAAAGCAAGTCTTCTGTTTCTGCGTCAATAACCTGTAGAGTTGGAAGGGACTTTTCTCTGGCTTCATTGTCTGTGTTGAGGTCAGGACAGGTTAGAACCATCAGGCACCATCTGCTGCTCAAGTCAGGGTATGGAGAAGTGTGAAGCTTCTTGTGAGCTGTGGTGAATGCTGAACATCATTGCCCACAACAGTGTAATATTTCTTGATCAATAGCAAGCATCACAACCAGCATTAAGGGTTTTTAGAGAAGGAATTATCACCATTATCATCTGCCTTACAGGACTACCAGTACAGAATAATACTGTGATCATTTGGAGGTATCTATCTTGACTCATCAGTTTCCTAATATTGCTGATACATTTGGAACTGATGATATCCCAGTCACTCTTGTTACTTGCTCAACATATGCAGGAAGGTGCCAGAGAAACAAATATTGTAGTAATGTTCCCACTGTGTTGTGGACTGGATACCCAGGAAAAATGCAGAATTCTGAGTGCATCACTTGCAGATTTCCCAGCACACAAAGAAACTTGATTCCAAACATTTGACGTGTCTCAAACCACCCACATGCCAACATAAGAGGAAGAACTTATGCAGACTGCATACTTTAAAAAAAAAAGTTCTTCTGAACTGTTATGTACAAGACACACTGAAGTAGTAAGAATTACTATTCCCCTTCTTACACACTCTGTTTAATGACATAAAGGAACAATCAACTAAACCAATGTCACTTAACTATAAAACATTTCACTGCCCTAGGGAGTTAGTCTACTCAAAAGTAATTCCCAGACACCTAGCTCTCCATCCATGATCCCGTCATCTGTGTTTCTGCACTTCAAAAAGCCAAAACTTCTCTGATGATTCATTTTAAAATGTTAAATTGAAGTACTTGGGAATGAGCATAAGATAAATCTCCACACTCTTATCTTGAAATTTATTTTCAAAAAAAAAAGTTACCACCCAAAACTTATCCAGCAATGACTGCTGGCATTACAACACAGAAAAGAACGGACAGCTAATTTTTGACTTGCTGTTATACTCATTTCTTTCAGATATGTTCCATTTTAGAAGACCTACCTCTTTCTTATCAGTTGCAAAATATCACAAAATTCTTGCTTAATGCCTGTAAACATCCACTTTGAACTGTTTTATAATTTCTTTTTCTACCAGACTTTGTTTCCCACATTTAGATTTACCAGTCTCAAAGATTGATAGCACATCTTCAAGGAGAAATCAGAAGATATAAAACATAAAGGAAGTTCTAAATAGTCTGTGAACTTTCACTAGGGTTTTTTTTTTTGCCTTTTTAATTTTTTTTTTAATATAAAAGGGCAGCTTCTGAATATATTCTAATCTTAGAGGATTATCCAACAGAATTTGACTAGGAAGCCCTTAATATCCTTACAGCAATGTTGATAGTCAGGGTGACAGAAGTCTTGCTTAATTTATTGTGCAGTAGTTGACCCTAGTGAATGTATTTATGACTTCTGTTGAACTGCAATTCAAATTTAATTGTTCCCATTATATTGCAAACTCTGTTTGTATACTAAATGTTAGAGGACTATAACTCACAGATAAAGGGATGTATTTAGAAAAAGAAGCAGTCTTATTGCAAAGAACATGTAATATCTTCTGAAACCTACTTAATTAAGTTAGAAAATGTTTTCAGACCTTGAAGAATAAAATTGACAAGCTCATCTCACATGGTGAAAGTCCAGAGTCTTTAGGGGAAACAAAGAACTATTTTACAACAAAACATTGGACCATCTTCTGTCCTTTACAGCACAGATTTATAGAGGAAAACACAGAAGTATCCCAACTTTCCATTGGCACATATGCCACTTTGCTCCTTAAAAGCTGGGATATTGAGTAATACTTTAACAAAAAAAAAAAATCAAATGTTTTCAAACATATTCATAAAATAACTCATGATTTAGTACAGGACAATTTTTACACTGCCAAAAAGTTATCTTTATGTATTTAAATAAAAACAATAGTGAACATAGCACAATGGAAGAGCCATTTAACCTGTGAATTGCAAGGTTATTTTTATAGCTGTGTCCTGTCTAACCAGTACAGCACATGATTTATGGTCTCCAGCAGAGCTTCATCATCATTGTTCTCACCTTTATTTCCATCATAGTTAATTAAAGGGAAGGTCATTGTCACCTTATGTTTTAAACCTTCTTAACATAATATATCACCCTGGGTATGCTTTAATAAGGAGAACTGTGCAGGAATGCTGTTATAGGAAAAAAAAACTTTGGAGCATAATCTATCCTGTTAACAATTACAACTTAGATTTACACATAATGAAAGTTAATAAGCAGACAGAATGAAGGCTACATCTTGATACTCATTCAAATCTTGATTAATTGGCTGTGTGAGCTCATGCAATAAACAGTAGTATGCTTTTCTTGACTTCAGGCATATGTATGAAGAGTGAGTTTCTAAAGCAAAGATCTTCCCTTGAAATAATTTTAGCATACAAAACACTGTGCCAAAGGGAAAGAAAAAAAAAGGAGAGACAAAAAAGCAAAGCATGTATTTTAAATATTACCAAAGGAACCTCTTTTGACATTAGATGACAAAATAAACCACCTTCAAAGTTAAGATTTGCTCAGACAGATTACAAAATATTCAGATAATGAAGACAATGGGTCTTAATACAGTTTCAGTAGGTGTTAGCTTTTTTAAAATGCCTAAGGGAAAAATTCAAACTGACTTATAATTATCTCCTAAAGAAAACCCACTCTTTAAATCACACATCTAGGAGGGGAAATAATTTAAATATATATTTAAATCTTAACTCCAGAAGAGCTCAAAATATCTTCTGTGCTTAATCTATACTAAAAATTTGATAACTAGTATGCTGTTTATATAATTGGCCAAAATGTGGGCCAAACATACTTGGAAATTGGATCTCCATAGTACTACTGTACTAGCTACAGACAGTCATAGAAAAACTAAATGCGGAATTCGTGGCTTCCCAAACTTATGTTCATTCTAGAAGACAAAGCTGATTTTTATTATAGTATTAGTGGACTGTATTACAACCCCTAAAAGAGGCAATGCACAAAAGTACAGTCCTTGTCATTTGCATGTATAGTGCTTCTTGTCCTCATGTTGTAAACACAGGAGACTTGAACTTGCCTTTATGAACACACCTTGCCTAGCTGGAGGAAGTTTGCACCTCACCAGCTAGGCTGTCCAGGTAAATTATGGACCACAGAATCAATCTGTCTACTGATAGCTAAAAATTTGGATCCAGACATAAAAATCTTGCTTATTAGTTAATCTGGAATTGCTAATTTTGTCTTCCTTACTATACTATATAAACCAAAACTTCTCCATCAATGAAGAAAGCAACTTCGGTCTCTATGGGACCAAAACCATACCGATCCAGGACCTCCTCATCGTAGCTGCACTGCTTCCAGTACTGCCTCTAGTATTCATCTCTGACGTGCTAATCTGGTTTTAGATGGTGATTCTAAGATTTGAACAGTGTCTCAGTGGTTTGAAGAGTCAGAAAACAAATTAATGGTTGACCTGAGACATTTTTATCAATCCCTTCCAATTACTTAGTTGGAAACATCAGAACAGCTAACAAAATGTGACTTGGACAGCTTGTCTTTGACAACATTAATACTTTTGAAAGTACATCTCCCTAGACCCCAGAAATAGGACATTAACATCTCTGGAGACAACAAAAGTACGTTATCTCCCTATTTGTCTTGACTTGTCTTCTGGCAGCATTACTGAAAGCCTTAGATGTCTGAGATAGAGACTTGTGAGAAATTCCATGGAAAAGTCACAGTTCAGGTATAGACAGTATGAAAGAAAGGCACTATACACTCAGCACCATGCTGAGAAAATTGTGGCACTTCAAGACAAACATATTAGCATATTCATGCAACAACAAATTCCTCCATGCACATGCAGTATCTTACCGTGTAATTGTGTGGGAGGGTGGGTTAATACATTGTATTCAGTCACCACAGAAGTAGCCTTCGCTCTTAATACTCTAATGCAAAATTCCTCTTAAAACACCAACAAATAATTTTGGCCAATAACATAAATAATTTATTGCAACAGTGTTGATCATTACATCACATCCTGTGCTTATACAGAGCCAGCTTCTCAGGAACTCCAGACACAGCATTCTTCTTTCTATAGAGCAGCCAAAAAGCAAAGCAGGGAAGTGAGCAGGGATGAATTCAGCTCTTAAGATTCCTCATAACCAGTTGTTTGACTTAGTCTACTGTGAAGCTCTCAGCCGTATTTATTAGAGCAGTTCATTTTGCTTCAGGACAGAAGTATGCCACAAAGCCTAAAACCAATGTTAGTACTTTAAATATCCAACCAGAAAAATGCAGCAAAAAAGACCTCTCACCATACACATTCATAAAAGGAAAAACCCTGGCCACAAAACATAATCCACAATAGACTTGAACTTCTGGAAACCTGAAAAAAGAACCAGATGCTTTAGTTGATGTTTCAGGCCTTCCAATTGTATTTAATTCCTGTCTGTTGTTGTATAAAATGGGATGTTTAGCAAAATAATATCTTTTGCATAAACAGTGTATTGCTTTAGCTCCTCTTGAGATGTGAGGAGACCTCTCAAATTTTGAGGCCTTAGCATTTCTCTCTTGATACTAGTCTTAGCAGTCTTAAACATTTAGGTGAGTAATAAAAAAAAAGAAAAAAAAAGAAAAAAAAAAGAAAAATAAATAATGGCCTTGATGCCAAAATACCACTGAAAAAAACCTGTATTTCTATTACACATTTGGCAAGTCTTCCGACCTCCCATTAAGGAAGGTGTGTGCAACTCACTGTGCCAGCTCTGACTGACATACAAAGATAAATCTGGCCCCTACTTTAGAAGCTCCTGCTGACTAACATGTTGAACATAGAACTTACAACTTCTTATCAAATCTGAACTAATTAGCTAATTACTAGCTGCATGAAGCTTCTTGGGTTTTCATACACACATCAAAGATCCATAATTAATACAACCTTCACAGTTCCTAATGGCTTTGCACTCCTCTTTGAGCAATATAGTCACTGCTCCTGCATTTTCAGGAGTTCTCCATTATCATCTTTTCCTCCTCCCACTTGACGTGGCACTAATAGGAAAGAAAAAAAAGATGATCTATACTTGCTTTCTGCAATGAGCTGCACTGCCTGTCTCTTCCACAAAAGCTGAGGAACTGGGGGTGTCAGTCAGTTAGATGAAGGGTCTTTCCAGGCATGGAGGCTGCCACTTCTCTCTTCTGATGGTACCCAAAGCAGAGTCCAAAATCAGAGTCGTGCAACATGTCAACTCTGACGGACATCCTACCTGATGAAAGAGACATTATGTTAGCAAACACAGAGAGTCTGCCTCTGAAGGAGGAGCAGCTGTGGGAGCTGGGGTTCTTCTGCCTGCAGAAAAGGAAGCTCAGGGGAGACCCTATTGCTCTCTACAACGACCTGAAAGGAAGGTGTAGCCAGGTGGGTGTCAGTCTCTTTTCAAAGGTAACCAGTGACAGGATGAGAGGATATGGCCTTGGTTGTGCCAGGAGAGGTTTAGATTGGATATTAGGAAAAAAAATCTCCAGGGATAATCTTGTTCAAGCATTGAAAGAGGCTGCCCAGGGAAACAGTGGAGTCCCAATCCCTGGGTGTGTTCAGAATACATGTGGATATAGCACTGAGAACATGGTTTAGGGGTGAACATGATGATGGTGGTGGTTTATCTTTATAATCTTAGAAGTGTTTGCCAACCTTAATGATTCTAGGATTCTACACAGCCATGTTAATTCTTGTTTTCATCTCATCTGAATTTTGCCGGCACAGATTTGTTCTCATGTGGCAAAAAAATGTCTCCTTTATAAGCAGCTTTGAATAAGTTTACAAGGTTCACTTGACAAAATTTTAGTACCTCCGCTAATCTGCAATATCCAACCAATCCTGACACTGATTATCCAATAACAGCTTCAGCTTGTCTTCACAATGACTCTTGAATGGTTTCTCAATGTGAAATATGTAAATGAGAGAGATGTCTGAAAATAGAGTCCTTGGGATCCCTTCTCATACTGCAACTGTCCTCTACTCAGATGAGCAATCCCCTTAGTAGTATCGCCCCTCTCCTGACACCTGGCAATAATTCCAGCTATGTTAGAAAGGAAGTTCCTTAGATAGGAACAAGAAATTGAGAATGTAGTAATACAGCAGTTCAAGCCTTGAGAAGCAGCAGTGGGGCAGATAAGAGAAGGTTTCCTTAACACCTCTTCCAAATTCCATAGCACCACCCAAGCCTTCTTTGCCTCCTCCAGAAATCAGACAACAACTGAACATTAGCTATCTCAAGGAAGACCTTCTGTCCAGGTGGTCATCAGCAGCAAGAATGGGATTAAATACAAACTGTAAGAAAGGTGAGTCCTAATGTGCCCTAATTTATAGTGGAGAAAAGCATGAGCTTTTTGGCCTCAGGGACTTGGAGTCTTTACTTGACACTGGTATTTAAAGTGACAGATGATTACCCAGAGATGGAAATAATGTGACATTAAAATATTCCCCAAGAAATAGAACATTTGATACCCTAGCTCAAGAAACCTACTCCAAAATAAATAATAATAATAATAATAATAATAATAATAATGATGTCAGGCTGGCTTGGGGGGCAGCATGGAAAGTCTGGTCATTTGCAGCTAGTGAAATGACCCTATGCCTAAGAGCAAGATCCCCTCTTAATGCCTAACAAAGCCATTTAAGGATTGGGTAAATGAAATCAGTAATGAGACTCACATGGGAACCACACTGAATGAACTGTACTTACTGACATGCCTACATATCCCTGCTATGAAAGAGCTCATGATCAATACTCTATCAGTAGCTGTATATCAGTCTACAGAGACCCAATCTCACATTATAAATAACAATGCATTCTCAATTAATAACCAAAAAAAAGCACACTCACGACTCACTGATGACCTTCATAAGTAGCAAACAAAGCTTTGTACCCCTTAAAAATTACGGTAGTTTTCTTCCCCCAGCCTCTCACCCTCAAAGCACACCTTTTTCTATTTCCTCTCAAGACTTAGAAAATTCACACTGTTTGAAAGTACAGTCAGAGAGTTCTTCAACACAGACAAAATATCACCTGTCAAAAAGCCCACACATTTTCAATATTTTTATGGTTTAAAATATAACAACAATGCCACCTATTAATCGTCTGAGGCTGTATTTACATGATTCTTTAATTTATCCTGATTGTTAGGTTACAGAAATCTAGCTGGCCTAACAACTGCCTGCCAATTCAGCATGCCCCTCTCCAATGTGACTGATTTGCTGAAGAAAAAAGTTAAAAATTGTGAAACAAGTTCAATTCTCAGCATTACACAATGGGGTAGAGAATAGCTAGCGATAAAAAATATATACATTTCAAGCACTGTTTACTATTTATATCTTTATAAATCATGTATAGCATCCTGCTCTATTCATATTTTTACAGCATAAATTACATAGGTGACAAGTTGTGACAGTCATACAAAATCTGATTTTATGACATTTTTCCACTTGCTGTCTTTGGTATTAAAAAAATCAGGTTAATGTCATTCTGCTTTGTATTTATAGTTTCTATAGAATGACATGGAAAAATTTCAGAGTAGATAAGTCACACTGATATGCATTTGTTTTCCTACATAACTGAGACTGCTTACATATAATATCAGTAAATGTACTGTAATCCATGTCTCAGCAAGCCAACACTATACTAATTCATATAGAAATCTTGTATACTAAGAAATGTCTATAAATATTCTCTTTGGGATTTCTAAATTCACCTGCCTCTTTAAAAACTATTGCTGTTTCTCTAGTGACTCTGAAAATACACTGGAAATATAAAGGCTTATTTCTCCTCCCCTCAAAGCAATCATCATTGTGACTTAATGTAGTGAGAGTAGGACTACATAAAACCTTTCCAAGTGGATGTAATTTACAACTCAGGACTAATCAGTTAACATTTTTCTCTGACTTCCCCAACAAAATCCATCCTCCTGAAAAAAAAAAAAAAAGGAACACCAACAAATAACATTAGTTGCCTCACATACTAGAGAACATACAGTATTCCTTATGCTGCTAACACCTCCATACAACAAATACAGGCACACACTAAATAAACATTGAATTTTATTACTTACAATATGGCAAGAAACATGTCCTGTAGATTCTTCAGATTATGGCACAAAATTATAGAGGAAGTGATGATGTAGTTGTCTGGCAAACCTGAACATTTTCTTGTTCTCAGCACAAAGTTGAAAAGAAAATTATTTCAGGGTCTACCAGAGTTAGCTAAACAAAAGACAAGAACTCCTAAGAAAAAAATATATACTATTGAATTTGCTTTTCACACTGCACTGGTTTAGCACAGATGGTGATTGACTAAAATCTCAGTTATTACACAATAGGATGTCCCTGCACACCCTAAAAAGGAAACACGCAATCACTTTTTGTTATAACTTTTTGCCCTTTTCTAAAAATGTTATTATTTTATTTGGCTGATTTGAGGCTTGTTTTCTTCTACTTAGTTTTAGGAGGATTTATGAGTATTAGGGGGGTTGCTTGTTTGTTTGCTTTTCCAGTTCTTAATATTGCCAGTCCATAATGTGCATTACTCCACATAATGCATGATACTCCTTGTTTGGAAAGAAATTCCTGTTCCTTTTGCCCTGTGAAAACAAACAAACAAAACAACCCTGTGCTAGCAGGATTTTATGACTGATTGTCCAAAATAGGGCATGTGAGAGGAAACCAGGATAGACCTCCAAAGGATCTGTAGCATGAGGCAAAAAAGACACAAATAAACCCTTCTCACTAGCAGAAAGTTATAGAATCATTTCAAACCTAGCCCACTAAATATAGTACGCTTTTTTTGAGGTTCTTGGACATTTTATTTTAACTGTAAGTAGTTCCTAAAAAATAACTAAATATTTTGATAAACCTGAAATACCCCCCAGCACTGCAGCAGCATTTTTATCTCTATACCAATACATTGTTTAAACTCATCTGCACACATCTTTTCCATTTCAATTTTTGTCATAAAGCCATCAAGCTGTTTTTGAGGCCAATGAAATATTTCTTAAGTACCTGCATGAAGGCAAAACTCATTACTTAACATATGCTACTAACCTTTTATGAAAAAAAACATTTATTATGTTGTAAAAATTGCAAGGTGATTCTTGTACCTCTCATTTTCCACTGCCAAAGAGCACTTCAATGGCGTGCTCTAAGGAAGCTTGCAAAGGCACAGGCAAACATGCAAAAACTGCTCCAATGATGGGAGGCCAAAAGATAAGATCTCTTACAAATCTATGCTGCTTTACTACAGGCTTTTCAATATGCCTCAGCAAAGAACCCTTTTTAAATCTTTCAACAGGATATTTCTGCCCTTTCATTTCAGCCAATGCTATTCCAGCCTCCCAGCATGTTTTTCAGAGAATATGCTGGAACATATCTAACAGCACACATTACTGTGTTTTTTAGAAGACAGTCCCTATTGAGTAAGGAAGTACCTGGGAAGAAATGCATTAAGTAAACGCAAATGAAACTAGTAATGACTATGCAACACGTTAATCTGAAAGAACTACTATCAATATCTGATGTTAATTCTGTCTCAGAGGAGCACCTTCTTGTATGACTACCATATGCTTTTATCCTTTAAAAATGTTGACTCTCTCTAGTGCCTATTAGAAGGATTTCTCCCAGACCTTGTGATCATGTTTCAAACCACTTATACTCTTGGACAGCCAAGGGACTGCATTTGCTCTATCAGAAACCTAATGCTGAATACTCAATACTTCAATGTGTCAAATGTATGTGTGAGCATGAATTAAAAAGCACCAGGCAGTGAACTAGCAAAACGTCAAGGAAAACACTCAGCACTGCTCCAATCTAATACATGTATCTCTGTCAAGTTGCCATCTTTCATTGGTTCAACGCCACATTACGCATCTCAAAATCCACAACATACTGCATTGGGTCTATAAATATTTCATCTTCATGATCTTTAAATAAGACTTAAGTAAAAATTAGAAAATTATATTTTAATTATGTCAGTTTAGGAAATGGAATTTGAACAACACTGGCTCTTTTTTTTTTTACTTGAAACCTGTTAGGAATTCATTTTCTATTTCCAGGAGTAAGACAAGAAAAGAATACAACAGAATCTCCATAATTAAAACTATCATATTTTGAGATGCATAACCAAGCCTAAGCATTATGTAAGTATGTGGATAGTCCCCCCACATTTTTGGTGTGTTACATACATCTCATGCACAGTGTTTCCTGGAGTTTCCCTTTCTCTTTCATTGAGCACTACATAATTTCCTGTCCCAGCCCCAGTCCAAGCACAAAAGGAAAGATTCAAACAAAATTTTCTTCTTCTCTTTACTGTGCAAGTGCTTCACTCATGTCCCCTTTCATGTTGGTTCTAGACACCAACCTTTCAGGCCTGGGGTCTGATGTCTGGCAGAAAGGAATACACATGGCAGAAAGAGCCTCTCCCCCACTCCGCATGGAGGGCATGAAATCCAGGCAGTCAGCAAGAGTTGTGTCTGCCAGGCCACGATTTCACACAGCAAGTCCACAGTTGAATGGCAGACACAAAAGAACTTGAAAAGTGCTATGCTCTAAAGATAGATGTCACGGCTGACAGTTATGGTATGGAGCTGTCAGCTGGGAGCAAAAATACATTCACTGCCTAAATATTATTCTCCCTCTCCACCCCAGGGCTGGTACCGCCCAACTTTCAAATAACTGCAGGCCAAGATTTGGTGCTTAAGGAACGATTCATGAAAACCCATATCTTCAGATAATTCATTCCTTTCCATAGATCACCTGTTCAGGTTTTGTGAGCTCTAGGCTAAAATTACAAGTTTGGAGCATGCTTTGTCAAGCTTGTGCTGATCAAGGGAACTGACAACATAATTGTTTTATCAAGATGAGTATCTATTTGATGTTCTTTTAAGATTCTGCCCAGCTGGACTGCTAAGCAGAAATTTATGAGGTTTTAGAACAGATGTAACCAGGTTTAGCGCTATGGGGATCCTTTTCTTCCTCCAGATGTACATGTACTCATGTACAAGAGTTTCATACTTAGATTCATCCTTCTCTCTCCATTTTCCCCCCCGCCTACCCATTTCTTGGGCTGATAATGCCATGGACATTTTAATTAATCCACAAAATGCCTAAAATAATTTAATATATCTTCAGCAGTGAGTGACTTAAAAAAATAATAGTACTTTAAAGTACTTTCAGGCCTACTGTATATAGTTTCACACCATAGTTATCCCCTAAAGGTGCTAGCAAATTGCATAACCTTAACATCTACCAGTATGCAGAATGCATGAAAGGAAAACAGTAATTTATGTTCCTAAAACTAAATACAGACTATTTGAACAACTATTATGTAAAGTGTATTTCACTGTATGGCAATATTATGAAGTCCAGAGGAGAAATTAATGATGCACAAAGAAGGCTGCAGCTCAATACTATACTTCTAATAAAGATATCTGAATAATTTTCTCTATGTAATGATTGCAGTCAGCCCAGATGCAGACCAAGTTAAAATCACATTGTCATTAATTTTTTATATATGAATTTAAAATACTTTACCAAGAGAATCCCTTGGAGGAACATTTAAAATAATTGCATGCCTTCATTAGTTAGTAGCAATTCAGAATGATCGTTCTCTAGTACAGGCTCTGAAGGAACTTTTATGAAGTTAGGATGAAAGCTTTAAATTCATCACATGTACAACATTCACTGAAGTTTAATGCGATTAAGGGAAATTATTTAAAGTTATATAAATAATCCAGTATTATACATATTTATCTTCTGCATGATTCTCTTCCAGAGAAACAGAAGAAAGCTGATCACGGTTGGAAGATCTGTAGGATGGGTTTGATGATTGAGCTTTGATTGTGTCATCTTTGTCTGAGATATAAAGGATTAGTCTTTTACGAACTAGTTTACCATCCAGCAATCAAGGGGTGACAACTACATAAAGAAATCACTCCGTGTGAGATACACTCCATAAAAAGCTCTAGTTTATCAAGGTAGACTTCCATTTAACTAAATACAAAAGTATTCTGTGATAATACTAAATCATAATAACACTGGTAGTACTAAATAATAGCAATTTTAAAATGTTAAAGTAATTATTTCCTTATTTAAACAAATTCACTTAAAGTATCTGCATTCAAATATTGATACATTCTTAAACACTTGCATTCTTTCCTCATAATTTTTTCCAGAAATGAGGGATAATTGACTCTGGACATTTTTGAAGTATTGGGCTGACTAAAGTATTGTCTGACTACGGGTACTGTTGAAGTATTGAAATATTTTATATCTGGTAGGATAAATTCTATGTTACTTAGCTCTAGAGTTCTTTCTAAAGTTTTTAACACTAAAAGAAACATATCAAGGAATTAAACTGTTACTGGGTTCTGAAGAGCTACAATTTGAGACATAGTAATTTTGGAAGAAAAGTAGAATTATCCTAAGTCTAAGACAAAATCCTGGATAGAGGTTTTAATCCTGATTTAACAGTACTCTACATCTTGAATGATACCCTCAAGAAATTTTGACAGCATTCAAACTGAAACCAAGAAAGATGATCTTCCAAGCAATGGGAAGCAATGACTAGGAAAGACGTGGGGATATAGTCAGATGAAACATTTCAAATCACAAGGTACACACAAGTTCTGTCTCCACAAGAATCAAAAGAGACTTGTTCAATCTTTTTCTTTAATCTGACTTGTCCTTGTTGGGGTGTTTTTTCTTCTTTTTTAAAAAGCAAAACCAAATAATTTCCCTCATTATCTCTGCTGCAGTTTATCACAATTAAATTCCTGTTTTCTTTCTGTCTTATATTTTTGTCACCCAAGACTCTGGCACTTCACCTGCTTGAATCTTCCAGAAATGCCTCTTCTCATTACTGGAGAACCTTTTTAGGTGACAAAAGAGGATTTTACAGCCCAAAACCCCCACATATGAGAACTGGAATTCTATATTCCCCGAGCTCTCATGAATAAGAGATCTTCATCTGTGTGCTGAAGGGTAAGACAACTGTAATGCAAAAATTTACAATGTGAATAATTACTCCCTCATCTTGTACTAAAAATAGATTTTGCTTTGGTTTTGAAAAGAAAATAAATAAATAAATATTTAATAAAATTTTGCACTTATATGTAGAGGTTTCCATTTCAAACTTCTTTCTTTTTTAATATTCTTTTAAATAAAATATCAAGTCATTATCATCACATCATCTGGGAAAAGAATTTTTAAAAACCCAATCATTTGAACTTTGACTAATTTTCAAACACACTTTTACAGTGAATTTAGTAGAAATGCATGATGCTTAAGCCTGAGCAGAATATGGTCCATTGCAAATGTCTCCTGTTCCATCACAATAATTTAATTCCCAAATCTGTAAGACAAATCTGTTATATGCATTTATATTCAAACACAAGATAAAATGCATATTTGGATATTCAGTTTTGTTCTTTGACCCCTGTGCAACCCTCTTATTTATCTATTGTGTATAAAACTTTATGCATGGAAGGAATATATTGATTTTTTTTTCTGTTAGCTTAAATATTATTTCAGAATTAGCCTGAACCAAATATTCTCTTTTGACATATTATTTAAATTTCCATCAATAGACATTTTAGAAGAAAACCTAAGTATAGAGATCTTACTCACACACTCTGTTTTCTCTCCAGCACTATTATAAATCAAATCAAAATTACACAAAATATTAGATGGCAATACAAAAAAAGGTAGGATTTCTATCAGACCCCGTTTTGCAGCTATAAATGGAAAAACATATGAACATCTTCAATAGAGCTGAAGTTTAATATTACTATCCAAATTCCATTTTATCCCACTGTCACTGCCACCAAAGGAGGGGTTTTATGTTGGAGATAATATGATACTGCAGTATAAGCCCTCCTCAGATTTCAAACAGGTCAACTTGTCAAAGCTTTTTAAGGGAGCCAATTACATTAATTTTCCACAGCAGAGAAATACATATTTCATTTCTATCTCCCACTAGAGATGGGGCCCAGGGATTCTGTTTCGAAAGGCTCTTATCACTAAGTAACATTCGTACCCCCAAAGGAACCTTTGGCAGTCACTGGTCCATTGATATAATTGAGCAAGGTATGAGCTGTCTGACACTGCCATGGCATTGCTCAATAGCACTGTGCACTAAGCACTCGGAACAATGAAGCTTCAGCAGACGGCCACATTGTCAATAAATTTCAATTACACTAATTGCCAAGAGTTCAATGAGTGCACTTTCAAAGGGGAGGGGGAAGGACGGATGGAAGATTAAAAAAGAGTCTATGTCTACCAGAGCTAAAGAATAGGATGCAATAAATAAACGGCAGCTTCTAATGGGGGCATTAATGTATTTTTTTTTAACATGGCTTAACAAGGTTTTACAAGCTGTACCAGTTTCAGGGATCCTGTTTTACATTTCTTTCTTACTGTCTCCAAACAACCTATACAGAGACTCAATTATGTGGCATTATCTTTCAGGGAAGAATCATTTTCTTGGGTTTTTATGTTGTTTGTGTTCTGCTCAGGATGGATAATGTATTTGAAAGCAGAATGCTACAATGTCAATTCCATGAGCAAATGAGGCTGCTCACTGAACAATCATATAGCAACCAAATGCACCACCTTAGTGCAGTGGCATAGTGACATATTCTAAACTAATTTGGGATACTTACATATACACATGTGTGTTCACTCCAATCACTATTAATATTAGGCTCACAGCAATGTACACAGCATAGATATAAGCAATTGATATACTTAACTCTTCAACACAGATTACTTACTGCAGTGTCTGAGCTTGCATAAAAATATTCTTGTCTGTTCCAAGCTAAATCTGGGAACATTTTGTTTGGCTTATAGGGGCCAGGACCCCAAACAAAGTATTTCCTGATATGTGTAGTTCTGGTTTGATTTTTAATACAGCTTTCTGTGTAAAAGGGTTTCAAAGGAAAAGGCATTTTGCTTAGTATTTTTTCAAAACTCTGTAGAAATTCTGAGTAAGTTAAATGTTAAAATTGGCAAATAGATGATAAAACTTTAGAGTGAAAACTTAGAGAACTGTTAACAGTTCCTGCTTCTGTAAGAAATGTATGTATAAATGGACTGAAAAACTGTTTATCCAATATCCAAAAGGAACTTAAGATCTACAGCTCAATCGTTTGCTCAAAGCAGGGTCAGCTCTAAGGTCAGAACAGGTTACTCATGACATTATACAGTTGAATTTTGGAAATAAAAAGGATAGAGTTTGTCCACCCTCCCTAAGCAACTTGTTCCAATGCTTGACTGAACCCATGGTGAAAAAGATTGCCCTTATACATGCTTGGACTCCCTCATGTTTCAGCTTGGGCTTGTTACCTCTTGTCTTCCCACCATGCCTCCCATCGATCTTCCAATTAAAGTCCTTGTTTTAAGCACTGTTTAATGGCATCGACAGAGTGCAACTGTTCTAACAAAAACACAACCCAAATAGGTAATTTATATTACCACAGCTAAATATGGCAACATCAAGAAAAAGATTTGAAAATGGGCTTCCTCCAGGCCACTCTGTTGGCTCTACCGGCATTCAAAAAAATCTCTCAGCTTTAAAAAGCCATACATAAAACTACAGAAGGTTTTACTGTAGGCCAAATTTGAAATCTCAAAGAACTCTGCAGAAGCGAATGACAGCTTCAAAATCAGTCCAGGAAACAAAACAGCAACATAGTCTAATATTTCTTTCTTTAATAAGACTTAATAATTTTTTTTCTTTAATAAGACCTAATAAAGTCTGATAAAATTAGTTTGACAAAATTAGTTCTTCAGCATCTCAGCACACCACTGAGAGGGTTGACAATAATGACTAAAGCTGTAATGAGCTCAATAAGACACCAGAAAAATTTACAGTACACTAGCTCAAGGCACAAAATCTAGAAATAGTCACTTGCCTGCACAGGAAATTTTTAACAATTTCGTTGAGAAATGTGAGCAGATAACCTCAGTCTTCTTGGTAAAAGGAACAAATACTTTCTAGCAAGAGCAAAGGAAATGGTGGAACAAGTGTAAGACTCAATTGCGTCCTCTGCTTCATTATGTTTTTGAGTTGACAGACATCTAAAGTTTAACCCCTTTTTTACACCTCAGAGGGACCAGATCAAGATTTGCCTGTGGCAAATGAAGGAAAACTAAGGAGGGACTGAGAGCAGGACTTAAACCTCCCGGAGGCAATATTACCCAGTCACAGCATGCAGAGATTCCTGCAGCTGGGATGATAAGTAACGCGAGCCCGAGGAACGCCACAGCATCGCAGCGTAGGAAAGGGGCTCCTCGCTGCTATCACAGCTAATAACGCTACGTGTGCAGACTAGAGGTGAATGAGGTATGGCTAAGGATGAAGGCCTGAGGTGATGGGGGGAAATCTCCTGGGCAACTATGGAATGGAATGAATAATTGATATTTCCACCTTGCAAAGCAAGTCTTACACAGCAGAAGTAATAAATGACATTTAAGAGCTATTTCCAGGAATTTATGAAGATTTTGAGACACCCTAAAATTATCTCAGATATCACAATATGTTTAACTAAAAGCTGTGCTGCTAGAAAGATGTGGGCTGTTTTTCAAAATTTACTGCAAAAATGAAAACCCATTTTGATGCATTAGGATTTTCCCTAATCTAAAGAAATCAGATTTATGAGTAGGCACTATCAGATTCCTCTTTCTCATCCATTTAACCCATTACACTTCCAACAGCTAACACGGAGATGCAATTCAATTTGAAAATTCTAAGGAGTTTTCTTAAAAATCAGTGCATGCAAAAAGGAATAATGACCAAGTAGTTTTCCACCCAAAAAGCTGAGTAGTGCTGTGTACTTCCCACACTGCACAGCTCTGTTCAGTCTTACTTCACTTTGCATTGCTGCCTATTTAAGGCAAGGTGTTGTAGCCAAAGCTCACAAATTTTGTTTCTCATACAGCTCATAAAACACCTTGTTCAGGTTGAGAATTCTTTGTCAGGCATTTTTGTTAACTATAGCATTTCCTTAGCAATTTCAGAAGTCTAGAGCAAAGTTGCAATTTCAAGAGTTTTGAAGTGAAACACAACAGACTTTCATTTCAGCTGTGTTAAATGTTCTGATCACAGAACATTTTTATTTACTTATGACAATATTAAATATAGCTAAAACAAACCCACCACATTTACTCTTTTAAAAAAGAAAAAAAAAATCCTATCCATAAAGAGGTTTTCCAACTTATTTTGCACAAAAAGTTTAGATGCCAAAATTAAAAAATCAGCCCAGGTATGTTTCTATTTTGCAGCTGTCCCAAGACTACCATAAAAAAAAACTAGAGAGGGTAGTTAAATCTATTAGTTCATTTGGACATTTATATTATGCTAATCAAAGTAAAGGAATTGTTCAGAGATTTAAAATCAGGAGTCACAATGATCCTGTATTTAAACTTCCTGTGTAAGAGCAGCTGTACAATGTCACAGAATAATTTCTGAGGCAAGACTGGTAACTTGTGGTTATAATAAAATATCCGACCTTAATCTAAGAACCTAACAACGAATATTCCACCACAGTTATTGGTATTTGCTGGGGTATCATTTTACTTAAAACTATGTATGTAGTTTCCATTGCTGCCCTTACCCATATGCACTGTTCTACCTTTTGGAATTTGTTAAGATTTTGTCTAAGAATTTTAAAAGACCAGTAGGAATATATTTATACAAATCAAAAGATGACAGTATCAAAGGTGCTCTGTACATCTTTGACATGAAAATGCACCCTGAAACAAAATCTTAACATTGAGGTGAAGACTAATTTAATGTCAAGTAGCATATGCCTTTCCTGTTTTACATAGGTTATTTTTTTTTATGGATTACAGGAAGCTATTGGAACATTCCATATGAAATAGATAAATCACATATGGATTAAATTAACACATATATAACACAATCAATTTTATATTTATTATAATAATTATAGAAACCTATCCATCCGCTGGAAAATGTTTTTCTAAGATCAAATTACACTATGAGGTACTCTACTGGTAAAACAATTTATGAATGAAGCCCATGATACATAACAAGTCAGGAAAATCTCATTTTGCCTCAGAAATGAAGATTTTCCCTAGTGTAAAAGAAGAAAATTTGCTCATAGAGTATTATATATACTGAATAATGGACCAAATATATGACAAATAAAATTATTTCATTTTTTTAATTTTGGAATATGCTTCATGTGTGACAAAAAATATGTAATGGTTAATGGCATCTAGACTGCAATTCAAAGTTTTTTTCAAGAAAGAGAAAATTATTCTTTTTTATGTTATTTCATCATAATAGCATAGTGTGGTTATATAAAAATATTGTGGTTGTGTATTTTCTGAGCTTAATGAAATAAACTCATTGAAACAAAATAAATTTAAGTCTAAATCATTATAACTTTTGATTACTGACTATTCAACTTGATTTGTTTATTAATGTCATCTTTACAATCAATTTTTTTAATCCACTGTACTATATTCATCAAATTACAAAAAATGAAGAACATATCTTCCTGTTTCAGTCCCACTTTTGTAAGAGACCTGTGAGACTAAATGAGGTTGTTACATGATTCCTGGTGTCTAAGAGCAATATTTTTGCTTCCTTACATTTACACAATACAGTACTACTTCCAGCCGAATAGGATAAAGCTATATGCAACTTTCTGCATGATCCCACAACATTTTAAGTAACTTTTGTTTTCCACAGACATTAATTTTATAGTATTTACTATGTATCCAGATTGGAATGAAAGCTCTCTTTTAAAACCCTATATATTTAGTTCCTTTCAGAACCTATGTTTAAAAAAAAAATCTCCTAAGTGTCATTGAAAACTCTGGGAATCTATGAGAACAGTCTCCTGTCCAAGCATACTAGAGAAGTATGATATATTAAACCTGACAGGATGATGTTCATTAATCTTTGAAATGTAGTCGGGACACTGGTAATTCCAAGAGGCATTACATTAAAATGAAAAGCCCCCTTATGGCAAATGAAGGTGGTTTTTTGTTTCCTGTCATCATCCATTTGTAACTGCCAATAGCCGCTAGTTAAATCAATGCACCTGATAAATATTGCTTGACTGAGGAAATCTAGAGAATCATCATTTCTTAGCACTGGGTATTTATCTTGTTTTCTTATTACATTTATTTTTCAGCAGTTCTGTACTCTGAAAACCTGTTCATACCATTTGGAATTTCAGCAATTAACATTGGCCTAAGGGCAAACTGAGCGAGGGAGATGGTTTTCAGACCAAAGCATACACTACAACTGTTGCTTTACCACACTTCCTTACGGAGTGGACAGAATTTCATGAGTCCTGATGGTTTTATTTAACATCTACCTCTCTCAGTTGTATGGTAATGCTTGTAAGACTTTAAAACAGAAAAGCTCTATTTCCCATCCAACTCAGGGAAAAAAAAAAAAAAAAACAACCTAATACCATCTCTAAAACATGACTCTAGGAATTGATCTATATCCCAGAAGTAAGTGAAGACTGGATCCATGCAATGATTTACCACTCCCTCATCTTTAAACCATTACAAAATTCAAGACAAACAGAGGAAAAATCTTTTCATGTTTACTGTTTCAACTTTTAGCTGCAAGTCACAGTTATGATTTATAAATGAAACACATAAATGTGGGTGGAGGCAAAAAACTTATATACTTGATACAGTCTTTAAAAATCTCATTTGTTTGTTGGGTTTGCCTATAGTATACAGAATATGAAGTGCAAATTTAAGGCTTATTTGTATTTATTTACCCTAAACATTTCTGTTTCCTGCTTTTAAAAGGGCAGTATTTTTCAGAAGTGCCCATTTACTTTGATTGTTCCATTATATTAGGTCTAGCCTGTGATCCATACATTTGGGCAATCCAAGATTAGTGATCACCAAATACTGGTATGTATTGGTGTATTTTTCTTTAGGGGTAAAATTCCCAAGCTATTAAAATGCTTCCTTCAGTGACTCGCAAAAACACTTTTAAGATGGTAAATTTGCATAAGGAGCAATGAGAAGCTATTTAGTTTAACAACAGAAAGAAGCTCTTTCCAGTGATTTATTGATGTTTATTGCCCTGATAGGCAATGAAGTAGAAACAGCAGTGCTTTGAGTGGTATTCTGAAGCACAGTCAGGAGTCTTCTCTTCAGAAATTCCCTACTTGATCTGGACCAAGCTAACCTGAACACCAGCTCCCCATCTTTACAATGGGCCAACAATTCCATCCTACAAAGCACTAGTAGTGTGTAGGTATGATATTATACAAAATGAGATACACAGCTAGCAGTCTTGAGAGCTGTGAAAATACCAACAATATAATACCTAAACCAGATAGCATCTCAAGGGGAAGACTTATTTCACAAGTATTCTATTTGGAAAAAAAGAAGTAAAGTACCTGTTACAAATCTGCTAACAGTTTTGATCTATAGTTGATTATATCCAGTCGCTAAATCAGTCTTTTCTCCCAAGACAGAAAATTCATTAAAAATTCATTTTGCCACATTAGCTGAAGAAGTTTCTATTTTGAGTTATACTCTTACCTGAGTTTTTTATAGACAGATTTCACTCAGAATTTGTAAAAATATCTGTTATAAAAGCTTGGTTTAATTCATGCATAACTTGAAACATGAAAATAATGTCACTGAATTCAGTCCAGCTGGCCAGGTTATGGTAACAACCATGTGGGCACCTGTGGCCTGTCAACTGAAGTCACAAATTTTCAAAGTTGTGCTGTGCTGCCATACATTTACACCACATCATGGAGAATGCTACTCTAATGACTGAAGAGCCAAGAACAAACCTTTCAGTACACACAGCGTGGTTTGCCTGAAGACAAACAGCAGTGAAAGCAGGGCATGGATACTACACTGCTGCCTGGCACCACTCAAATACGAAATCAGAAGCAGCCAGAGGACTGCTGATGTTCTGTGTCACACTCTCCATGTGACAAACACAATATTAATGCAGAAAACATCATGAACAACAGCCACAAAGACAGCTGTTGAAAAAAATCCTACCACACTTAGAAAGAAGAGAAAGAAGAACTTTTGTATTTTGTGAGAAATAACCAACATAAATAGCTCATACATATATAAATGATTTCATTCCAATTTCGCATCATCTTTTAATATCATTTGCTGAAGTCTTACACTTTTGTTATCACTGCCATTCAGTGGTCTTTATCATTACAATGGTCATCACCAGGATGATTTCTGCAGTACATGTTAAGGTCTGGCTTCAATACAAACAAGACAAGCTTACTCCATCCCACTGATCTACCTCAGCCTGCAGGAACTGAGGGACAATTCAATGCCTCAACATCCATCTTTAGTGGAGGTGGCTTTAGAAGCCAAGTCCCAGCTGCTTGGCATTCACTATCATTCTCACATCCTCATTTTCCATTAGGAATAGCTTGCTCTCATGTTTGACAATATATATTTCACATTTGGTAATTATTCTTCATCATATTATCATAATGTACCATGTCCTAAGGGCAGCAGCCCTTTGAGATTCAGTTCTCTTGGCCTCTCCCATTAATACAGGCCTACTGGCTGTTTTACATGATTGAGGTTTGACTCACAGAAACACAAATAACATAAATTTAGGCCACTGGCTTTTTAATCTCCCCTTGGCTCCCCAGCAAGGCAGATGACAATATTCTAATCTGTTTTCCATTATAATTAAGGCTCTCATTTAGTTTATGGTTTTATAATTGAAGCACCACCCCTCAAGAAAAATCACAAGTTCTTTTCCACTTCACAGGAAAATCGGGGAAATTCTGCACATAGCAGAAGGGGCAATAGGCAGTAACAGAAAAGACATTTATATAGAAAAAAGGACATGTTCAAAAAGGTTCACCTTTCTAGGGCGATAAAAAGCATGTCCACACAGCACAACTGGGAACATGTTAGAGAGCATTGAGCAAGCTCCAAATTTCTTTGCATCTGGTGCAATAAAAGGAAGCACTGCTCCATAAACATATGAGAAGAATTAGCATGCCTCACTGTGCAAGCTGTTTTGTCCTACTGACAGAGTCGTCTGCAGCCAACTCATTTGACACCAGCAATGGATAATCCATGCCATGCCCTATGACATGATTTAAGCGTGCTCATCACAGCAAACATTGCTCCAGATTTAAAATAGAGTTTCCCTTAGCTTGAACATTTTCACAAAGGTTAAATCTTCATGTTGATTTTGGAGAGCTCTATATTTGTTGGCTTTCACAAGTGGGATATAGCCAGTTTGTCTCCTTTGCAGCAAGGAAATATGAACAGGGGCTCTCAGCTGAGAAAGGTGAGAAGTAGAGATAGCCCAAAGGCTGTGCTACTCATCAGAAAAAGCCTGCGTTTGTTCTGAATAATATCTTTTAGTTTTTAGTAATACCAGAAGCCAGAAGTGTGCATTTGTTTTTTCTATTGTGAGTCATTAATGCTATTTCAAAATGGGAAAACTTCGACTAGACTATTGCCCACCTAAACACACAATGTTGATTAAAAAGGAACACACATAGAAAATGTCATTAGTCTTTTCATTAATCACAGAGAGGATAACATAGGATCTCAAGGAAGAAGGAAGTGGAAATACAGGATTTTTTCCCTATCACTTCCAGAAAAATAAGGGAAGGGAAACTTGAGGCTGAAACAGCAAAGTGGCACACAGACAATCTGGCACTTACATCAGGAGCAATGAGGACAGGACTGAAGTGTAGAACAGTAGTTAGGATTACCATATGTGCCAAAAACCATCATCTCTCAGCATGGGCAAACCAGGTATGATAATAGCAGTGTGAACAATGAAGTGAGGTTAAAGAACTTCCTGTTCCAGAGCTCCTGGACTACACAAGGGCCAGATCACAGAGCTGTTGGAAGTTTATACTCAAAACAAGTGTTTGCCAAAAGAAGTGCTAATATATTGGCATCTTGGGGGCATTTCTGACCTGCATTTTCCCATGTAGTTGTGCTTTTTCCAAGCTGCTGGAGTATGCTCAAAGCTGGTGTGTAGTGAAGCTGATGCTATTGTAGCCAACAGGTGAGCTGGCCTCTCTGAGGGAAGACAGAGACACAGATCTTTATTGAAATAAGCCAGTCCCTGTTATCACAAGGTTGCTCCATGAGTCAGAACATGGTCCCAGCAAAGACAATGATAACAGGGTACTCTAGGCCCCTTCAAACACTATCTTTACAAACCAGGATATGAGTAGCATTAAACAGTAGCTAACTGCTGTTTACTGTCAGACACACATTTTAACATCTACACACCATATGTCACTTTCTACATCCCCATCCTCCCACATATTTTAAGTTCAAAAGAGCTGTCAATCCTTATCTAACCTTTGGTTTTCGGGAAGTGGTTCCATATTATTTTCCCTTTGGTTCTCAGAGATATCAGTTTAGGTATTACTCCAATGACATATAAAAATAATTAAGAAAAGATGTTGCAAGAAAGTTATTTTAATTTGCTTCCAGAGAAGGGGTTAAAATCAACTTCAACTGCAGCAGTGTTGACTAGCAGTCACAGAACTACTCTATGAGATGATTATGATTTCATGGCTAGGGAAGAAATTTTTACATGAATTACATTAGAGATTTACTCTCTGCCATACAGATGATACAAGAGAGAATGCACATAGCACTGAGAGTGTTCAAGGGAAATATGGGATACCTATTCCTACTGCACAATACCTGTCATCCAATGAAGCCCACTTTTGGGATGGCTCCAAAACTTCTCTGCAGAAATAGCGTTTAATATTTTTGTTATTATTATTGTGACAAGAGCAATAAATGTCTCAACTTTCCAAGCAATAAATTAAACTAGATATTAACAAAACTTCAAATCTAAATTATGTCACAGACAGGAGAAAAAAAGTTTGGCATTCTTCTGCCACACTCTTTTCCTATTCAAAATAAAATTTTTAAAAATAGAATAAAACGGGGTAGTTTTACTCATTTTCTTAACTGTTATTCTTCAACTTCCTAAAACTGCAAGAGGTTCTGAAATTGCAGATTTGTAAAAGGAACCACAGATATTATCAATTTCAACGCAAGGCGAAAGATAGGGACGAGAAAAAAAGCATGTTAGGCCTGCATCATTTTGATGTGGCTATTTCATCAGTATACAGTGCTTTCCATGAATGCAAAAAAATCACGTAAACATTGCTCTACCTTATATCAAGTTAAAGGTAAAAATTGTGAAGTTGCTTCTATTTTGTTAAAATTATTCTGCCAGTTTTCAACACAATCTACTATCTGGCTTCATCAAATAACTGAAAGACTTAGGAAGAGAAGACAAGTTTGAACAGCTCTCTCAAAAGCAGAGAAATATTTCCAAAGACTGTTTATATCAACAATATAATACTTATTGTTTAAGCCATAGCAGAAGAGGCTGCAAGTCAGTGTGCATAACCCTAGGATCTTACCACCAACTACGCACTGAGTATTCTACTCAGTTTTAATAATGCTTAAAGGTCATATACCCCAGTGAAACAGGGAACAGAAAGAAATTTTTGCCAGGCAAGCTGCAATGCCTGAATTTACCACTGAACTGAAATGGTAAAATTTAAAAGTGAAACTAACTCCAATTTTACTAATTCTGCCACTCTAAAACAGATAAGCCTTGTAAATATACAAATTCATACACAAATAGCATCTCCAAAAGCACTTAGGCAAATTGATAAAAATACATTATGCACATTAATCAGTTTGCTTAAAATTAAAAGAATGCATCATATTTATGTTTAAACTAGAATCATCGTGGCTTTGGGAAGAAGAAAATTAAAATAAAATAGGACTAAGCTAACAATGGTTAGTGTTGAGTTTCTGAGCAATAAAATCTTAAAGCGGATGAGACCAAAAAAAGCAGACTGAAGACCCAGACAGTTTAGAGAAGTACACATGCTTCAGAATACACAGAATGCTACAGTATCTGAGGATCTTCTGTCATAGTGATGCGTTGTTATCTGCCCTTCATGAAAGCCTAATTAGCACAATTATCTTCTGCACTAGGTGTGATACCTTACAATTAATTCACATCACAAAGTGGATGTCAACACTCCAAAGTCTCATGAATTCCAGGAGACAGAAAACTTACCTGGTCAATACTAACTTATTTTGCTATATGGTTGAACAAAAAATGTGGTGCAAAACAATGGTTGTACCATTGTTTAACTCTGGAGTGGAATTTCAAAAATTTCTTGTGATTCTGCAGCTAAAATCACATTCCAGGCTTACTGACACATGGGCCAACTGAGGCCCTTGAAATACAGAAGTCGTAATATTTAGGAATAAACACTAAACTTAAAGCTCAGTTAAAAAAAAAAAATCATCAGGAATTATTACAAAATACTCTTTAAAAGAAAAGACACAGAAGTAAAGGATCTCTGGCAAATGAACTAGCAATAAAAATTAAATTCATTTTATGATAGAATTAGGGCCATAGACACAAAATTCTAACAGATATATTCTATAGTTAGAACAAATAAATTAATCCAATATAAAGATAGATGGGAAATTTTTTAGAACACTCTCTTAATAATGGGTTTTGAAGTTATACTTGTCTGCCTTTAAGACACTGAGAACAAATTGAAAAACTGGAAACTACTTAAAGCTAAGTTCTTCTAAGTGCCTGGGCTGGACACAGACACCACTTAGATAACTAAGTTTTCCATTTTACAGCTGGAGAAATAGAGGAAAAGACTAAAGACCTCCTCTCTGTTTGGGTCTCAGAAGCTGTGTGGCGTCCATTAGCTCACGCGATTTCTTCATTGCAATTTCAAAGACACATTGCACCATCAGAAACATGAGCCTGACCTAGTACAAAGTCATGAGGCAAATTAACAGAAGACAGAGCCCACGGTAGAGTGGAAATACCCAGACAGAGGCAATGAAAGATAAATCCAGACCTGACCACAGGACTTGCCATTCTGCCTCAAACTTGACACCCACTGGGCCTAATACAGTGTCTCCAGCAGCAGCCAGAACCAGATGCTTTGGTGAAAGATACAAGATCCCCACAGATGCAGGATAATCTGTCTCCCTCGAAGGTCTCATCCTAATCCCTTTAGTTATAGATTCCCTTAAATCCTGATGCATGAGGGGTTTTATCCCTTCAAATACTCTTTTTTAGCATTACTATCATAACTCTGGATATTCTTGTTATCCATACAAATGCCCTTTCCCTCTTTGATGCTTACAAAATTCTTGATTTCATCTTCATCCAGAGTAAATGAGTTCTACAGTTTATATAGGAACCTTTTGGGAAGTTTTTCTTTATTCTTAAGAGATGGAAGAAACCATAGTCTCATGATCTTTTGTCTTTAATGCATGCCTCTGTTTTTTCTTTTTTTCTCTTTCACTTCTACTCTTATCTGACTCCTCAGGTAAACAATCACTTCAGATACATTTATGTCACTAGTCTTTCTCTCTGCTTTTATCTGGGCTTATCCAATTCTGCAATATTTTTTTTCCTGGATGAACTTTCCAATACCCAGTAAATTTTATGGAACACCACACTGTTGGCTGATACAATGATTTTGTATGCGATTACTTTAATTTTTTTTCTGTATTGCTTCAAAAGGAATGTACCTCAGTTACCAAGTCTGAGTCCATGAAATTCCTTAAGGCTTCTCTGGACTTGATTAGCAAGTAACCTACAAAGAGGTTATCTACCACTAACGTGGTGTTGCTGCCTCATTTCTCCTTCCTCTTTCCAGATAACTCATAAATACATGACACAACAGCAGACCTAGTACAGAAACTTGTGGCTATTAACCTTTTGCCATGATGAAAATGGAACATTTGTTCCTGCTTTGTCTCCTGCCTCTCAGCTACTTTTTGATCCACAATATTACATTGTCTCATGGCTACTTAGTTTCTTTTAGAGGAGATAATATCAATCCACAGCCTTCAAAAAACCATGCATGACTAGACTCAAAATCACATGATAGCTTACATATCATGACATTTTAAGACATAATAACAATTCTGTTTCTATCGGTGTCCGATTTCTGAGCTAACCTCAATCATGATCATGAACTTTAACTCCTGAGCTTCTAGAAAATTTCTTTTATACAAAAATATCTCTTCCCGTTTCTTGACAACTGTAATGAAGAATTTTAAAGAAACAAAATCAGGTAATATGGGCCTTAGGAAAAACCCTCAAGAGCTAGAAATGCTGAACAGTATCTCTTCTGACTCCCTGTCAGACGTCTTGTGAAAGATACACTTAACATATTCTCCATTCATTTGCTAACATTCTCAAAGAATTTTAGGACAGTAGCCAGACAAAGTTTGTTTTGCAGAACTACATTATTAGCTATGGATATTCTCTTGAAACTCTTCTTTCTGCCTCAGAGTTACTCCAGCTAAGATTTATCAACAAGACAAACCATCCAGAGCTCCTCTGGAACCTTTTTAAAAGATATGGTCAGAATTTCTACCCTGTCATCATCTGATCAGTTAGCCCATTTTAAGCAACTTGTTTGTTTTGTTATAAATTCAGCTGAGTCATACTTAAAACACCTTGAAAACTCGTTGGTGTATACCACTTGGATATGGCCACTTCTTTGGAAAATTTTACTGGTTTACTACACCTTTTAAAACTATAGGTTCAGAAAACAGCCTTGACTTTAACAAATCAATGAAACACTGAGAGAAAATAAGTGTAAATAATCAAATATTCTGTTTTAAAGAATATATGAATTGCATAAGAAACTTTTTTTAATGACTTCAACAGTGAACTCTAAACATAAAGAGAAAAAGCTCAGACAAAATAGAGGCAGAGCAAAAAGGCCAAGATATTCAGGGCAAATATCATACCAAGGATTACCTTGGCAATTGCAAAAGTCATACTTATGGCTACATTTTTTAAGTGCCTCAAACATTTCATTTCATTTCATTTCATTTCATTTCATTTCATTTCATTTCATTTCATTTCATTTCATTTCATTTCATTTCATTTCTTCCAGCTATTATACCTATCCTTTTGAAGAAAAAAGAGGTTTCATACCAGCCTCCACTGCACATACCAGTATTCACTCTTTGGAAAGACCCATGTGCATTTATGTTCTAAAATGTAAATTGTGAGGGTTTCACCCGAGCTCAGTTGCCACTGTTCTATTCCTTTGAGTCCTGTGTAGTTGAGGGTCTGTGAAAGAAGCTTGAAGAACATGCAAGGCCTTCTAAGAAATTGTCATACTTAAGGTTTGAAAAACTCAGAGGATCAGTGGAAGCAGAGGATATAATTTGAGATGGTCAGCATCATTTTGCTACCTTCAGCACCTACAAGAAGTAGCAAAAAACTTGTGTATGGACCACTGCTAGTTGCTAGCAACTAGGAAGACAAAGTGATGAGGAAAGTTAAAAGGAGTTAAAAGAAAGATAAATAGACAAACCCTTTCAGAAAGAGTATATGATGTGGAGAAGAAAATATGATTCCTTTGTCAAATCACTAATAAAAATACTAGTAAGAAATTGGGAAATATACCTCACTTGTTTCAGTAAATAAATAAAAATGTTTTGTGTGACTAAGTGCAAAGTTAAAGGTTTATCTTGTATTACTGTACTTGTTCCACCATATATTTTATATGGCTTGAAATTTCACAGTATTGGAAAAGTGGATTTTTTTTAAAAAAAGAAAAACAATTCTATTCTCTGTGCAATTTGAAATGGCAGACAGTATAAGTTGTACTTACCTAAGCTCACAAATCAAAAGGAAATTCTGCTGCTTCCAACTTCCATGCTGATCAAAAACCTCCCCTGAACTGGTAATTCCAACTGCAAATATTGTGAAGTATAAGAGAGTACACAGGCCAAATCCTTCCATCTTTTTAAATCTCCTGAATTTGTATTGTATGTTTTTATATTGTTAGCATGATCTGCGACAAGGTCACCATTCAATGCCATACGTGATGCTGCTGCACCATTTTGGGAATGAATTGCTTACTTCTCCTGCATCTGGAAAGCACACCTCATGGGAAATATTGGTTTACATATAATTTTAAAGCAAAAGCTGATTTCCAATAAAGACTGTAATTGCAAAGATATAAATTTATTCACAAATACCAGAGAGCACTTAAAATTTTCTAGTATTTCTGGCACAATAGTTATATTGCAGTGCCATCCACTGACACTCTCCTGCAAGTACGTGCACTGATACACACAGCTGCTGTTCTACATTGAGTTGGCTTAATTCCCACTGAAGGGACAACCATCCCCAGACAGATATATTCCCAATTCATTTCCTTCTGCAATGATAACTGTGAAATTTACCCAGCTCACAAAGCAAGAGAAATAATTTCTGTAATAGCCTTAATGGGTTTTTAGAGACTTTGGCTAGCAGCCAAGAGAGACTTAGACATGGCTTTGCAGGCAGCATGAATACAGAGGTTACTTTCCTATGTGTGTGTGCATGTGTGTTGCGTGCATGGTTTTATTGTGAGATACATTTCAGGCAAAAAAAAAACCAATATTAATTGAACCCCATCAGCACTGATACACCCACCAATAGTTTTTCCTCACTGACGTCAAGGGATATGAATGAAAACTAATTGTGTTTCAAAGAAAAGGCAAATCACAAGTCTGTTGTAGGATTAGGTTTTTCTTTAATTAAGATTGTTGAAATAAACAGCAAGAGAGCTATTATGGACTTTTTCATGTATACTTTAGTTCCAGTTTTTCTATTGAAATGTGAGACTATCATGTTATTACAAAAGAAGATCAAAGAAAAGAATATACTAGGAAATCCTGAAAAGCTTTCAGAAACAAGAAATGAAAAAAAGAAAAAAGCTAAAATATTAAGCTTTACTTAACTAAAATTCGCTGAAATAGTCCTCTCAAATATGTTGTCAATATTTCAGTTACAAAGAGTTCAATAATAACCTCTTACAATTAGAATTTCCTAGTATGTGCCTTACTCATATTCTCTTTCAAATAGAAGCAGAGCATTTAAAGGCTGATTTTAGAAGAAATACTTTTGACAATTCAAGGGCTGCTACGCTTAGCAGTAAACCACATTTTCTCACTTTTTGTTAAAACACACGTTAATTGACTAGCACATTGCATGCCAGCACAGGCGGATGTGTCCACACACCAGCACAAACACACTGCAGAAGCTCTGCAGAGCTTTAAAAATCCTACAGAGGAGGAACTGGTTTTGTGACAACTCCCTTACTCGGTCATTGAGGGTCACTGAGGGCGAATGAGCCATCAAGAGCTTCAAATTAAAAGCACGTTAGGAAGAAAGAAGCCTGAGGAGTACAGGGACAGTCCAGCTGCTTTAACTATTTTGTGGCAGTTCTGCACCACACACACATCCATGTTCTCACAGAGACTAAGGGTGTCACAAAACACGACGTTCTCTACTCTAGCATGCCTGCAATGCGTGCAGTGTGAACAGAGCTTTAAAAAGCCTCCGCTGTGGCAGACAGGCTGCCACTGCTAACAGATGGATTTAAAGTCTGTTTAGCCACAACCACGTTTTTAGAAGTTGATGCCTACAAAACAGGTAGAAGAAACGAGCCAAACTTAATGCACGTCCCCAGATTATCTGCCATAAATACCTGACCTGGCCAAAGAGATGGTCAGGGAGGAAACTGTGATTTGGAGCACTTCAGCAAGTGTATGTCTTGCATGACTTGCCAGTCTCTCAACGCCCACTATCTTTTAATCTTTAGTCCCTTTCGTAATCTGCTGTTGACAATCATCTGTGACACATACTCTCATGTTTCCAAGTCTTACCTACACTGACAGTGGAGCCACCTTTGGGCTGCTTCCACACTGCGAGCTGGCTGCCTTCTCACGTGTGAACTTCCACCAGGCAGGTTTACAGTGAGCCAGGAGCCATCCATCAGACAAGGACTGTAGAGCTTCTCAAGCACCAACCACTACTGTGCCACTATAGCCATTCAGCACCTGACAATTGCTTCGCTGTGTGACATTATCTGCTACTGCTCCTCTCTGCGAGTCATTAAAGAACACACCCAAGCAGCTCTCAGCCACAAAGTACTAGAGATTTGCGCAGTCTGTGATCTTTAGGTACAGATCAGGAAATCTACATATCTATTACCATTATATCAAAGGGGTTTAGCACGCTAATACTGATGCTAATATAATGGCTAAACTCCTTTACTTTATGAAAGCTGGAAAAATTACTCAAGGGAAAAAAAAAAAAAAAATAATAAAAAAAAAGAAGTTGCAACAGAGAAGTTGTCCAAAGTTGGGCTCTGGTTAGTATGGCAGATAAAATCCACCTTCTTGGGACTCAGGTTAGTTCAACGATATCTGACTCCGGGGTCCAAATATGCTGAAAGTCACTTATATAAAAACAAGAAAGTGGTAAGACATAAAGCTATAATATTTGAAGGAGAAGGGAAGAGGAAATCTTTGTTAACGAAGACAAGAGTCACGAAGACTGCATTTGTGCCTGAATCCTGAGATACTGCCTTTTAAATTATTCCTTTTATTGTTACACAAATAGATTGGTTTTATTTCAACTAAATTTCATATTTTCAACTACCCTGAATTTTTTTGCTCTCAAAATATGTGAGTTATTTTCCACAATATCATTGGAAACATAGACTAATTTTGTGCTCACAAAAAAAACAGAAGTCCATATTCATTGATTTTACTTTAAACAAAAATTCTTGCTCAGACCTCTAGTCTCAGCATAGAAGAGATTAAATGATGGTTTAAACTCAACCCTCTTGAGACAGGTACTTAAAGGTGTTTGAACATTTCTCATTTATCCCTTTTCTAACAGCTACAGTGCTAAAAAGAATTTTCTTCCTCAAAGACTACTGAGGTCTGACAGAGATAATATCGAAAATGTGCTGGATTTTAGGACTCATGAAAGTTGGAGACTGAGTATATGCCCTAGAAGCATACTATATAGATGCATCTCCAGTGGCAAAATTGCCACTAGTCCACAGTAATAATATTTTTTATATTTAATATCGTTTCCAGCACCTGGAATCCCATCTTCCATTTTCCCTGCTTTTTCCAATATCCATTAATGTCTTTTGCTACAGCTCCTACAGCATATGTATATCAGGTGGCTAAAATATTACTGATATCTTTTAGGGGGAGGAAACTCAAAATAACTTTAGAATAGCCACTAAGTACAAAATAGACCTTACACGGCCTCATGTGTTAAAACTAAAATAAATAGCTGTGATTGGAACAAAATATGCTCTATCTTAGGTCCATAATCTTCAGTGTCACATGCCCAGCACTGCTTATTATTCAAAACTACTGAAAACTCCCCAGGTCTAGCTCGGCCAGATGAAAATCTAGTGCCCACAAGTGCATGCAAACTGTCATTTGAAAGAAGCTCTCTGCTCGATTCCACAGTCACCATCTATCTAGGTAGCAACCCCAGACATGAAGCCCTAGGCGAAGCAGAAGGCCATGCTCTAAAACATGCAGAAGCCTATTTCCCTAAGGACTCTGGAAAGCTTTGTATGGTTAATATGCTGCCAGGCATACCCAGGCAAAGTTTTCCTCAGCTGCTTGCAATGCCCAGGAGGTGGACAGAGTGCAGAACACATCATGTCACAAACACTTTTGTGGCCACTTATCAGGAAAGCCATATAGATTTAACCAACAAATCTTAACCTTAAATTTAACCAACTAAAACCTCATTCAAACTTTTCTTAGTGTTTTGGGCTGGTTTTCTGTTGAGTGTTTCACTCAAATGATCACTACTTTACCAATTAGACTGTGTTCTGATTAGGTTTCCTTATCTGAATTGCCCATATGGCATTACTGTTTTGGTTCTACTTGGATAAAACACAATAGCAATGTATATTTATACCTCTTCCAAAGAAATAGTGGAGAGACTAAACCCACACATGTTCAAATTTATGTCATTGTTTCCACATCATGCAGGTAGGACAGTTTCTCATTTTTCATTCCAACTTCAAATAAATTCATCCACCTTGTTTGCAAATTACAGTTATACTCATCTACCTACATGGAAACAGACATGCACCGACCTGCAGTACTGTGTTCTCCAGCCAGTTTTATTATAGTCACAGAAATGTTTTTTCTGGCATCATGTCATAGGAAAACTTTAGACCTTTCCTGTTTTGGGCTAGCTTCAGAATTATGCAGTCCTCTATTAGCATCTCTACCAACATTATTTCCCATTGAACCTAAAATTCCAACATCATACTTTATCTTATTTAATTCAGTAGGTGATATATAAGTGTTTCAAATCTGAACAAAGGAAACATTATATGACATTGTTTTTGCAGCAAACCCCATAAAAGATGATGACACAGAAGTAAAGTATAGATTGATTTCATATACTCAGACCTTCACTTCCGATGGTCAATTTGTGGGTCCAACGTGCCCAATAGCCAAATATCCATCCAGCTTCTGTCTCACACCTGCTCCCCAGTTGGGCAAGGTAAGAAAGTAGGATCAGAAATTTTCCTGCCTGCATAAAGAGAATTAGAAATAGATTCAGGTAGCAAGAAACAAACACTTCACATGTTCTGCCCCCTTTTCCCCTGCACTGCATGACATCCAGCACTCCAGACTCCTCTACTGCCTCCCCTGGAGCGGCAGCAGAAGGAACGGGAGAAATGTGCATTCAGTATGCAGCAGTTCCTCTCTGTCCCCCCTTCCCCCTCACACTGTTCCACTGCTCCACCATGGACTGCAGTCCTTCAGGAACCTGCCTGTATGGCATTTTTTCACCCTTTCTTATCCAGGTTTTGCCCAAGGTGCCACCACCTTGGCTGCAGGGCCCAGTTATGCCCTGTGGTGGAGATATTGGGGCTACCTGGAATGGTAGCCAATGTCCAATGTCCAGCCACTTCTCAGAGAGGCTCCTGAAGCATCTGGGGATCCTGCACCTGGTACAGGCAAAAATATCAGAATCTACATGTATTAAAGTCAGAAAGATCCAGAAAAAGAGTCAGTCTAACACGAAGTATTACATTTTACTCAGATATGCTCTGGTCTGACTAGAAGCTTGCATCCATCAGAACAAGAGAAAACAGCCTAAAGTTGCACCCATGGAGGTTTTAGTTGGATATTAGGCAAAAATTCTTCACAGAAAGGGTGATTTGGAAGCACTGGAATAGACTGCCCAGGAAAGTGGTGAAATCATCATCCCTGGAATGCAGCACCTCAAACTCGCCATCACTGCTGATATACTGCTTTAGGCATCCTGAAGTTCTTATAACATTCAGTCTCCAGGTCCTTAGTATTACTTATATTTCACCAAATCTCTGACAGCACAACATTGGTCACTATTTTCTCAGCTGTCACCAATTTTATTGTTTTTTTGCTACATTTGAACAACTGAAATAAAGCTTGCTAGGTGGAAGTCTGTCACCTACATGTTTCTAATCTCCTACTTTCTAGGTAGTGTTTGCCTCAGCTCAGCAGCCACCTCCTTTGGGGCTTTTGCCACTAATAGCCCATTCTTTTTTCTCCTATAGAGATTATAGGTCCATGAATAGAGAAAAGTATCATTTTCTATATGCTTACTTGTTTAGTTTTAATTCTTTACCAGTGACTATTCTGATGGGCATTCAGAAGTTGAAAGGAAAAAGAAACATTAAAATCCCTCTCTATAATATTGGTATCTACAGAGCTAGGAAGAAGAAATTCATCAGAGCATTTACCCAATAGCATTCACTCACTATTTTGTTCCTTTCAGCAAGTATACACTAAACAGAAATAGCTATGGTAAAGGAATCAATAATAGCTTTATTTAAGAGAAGTAAAAAGCCTAGCCTAGCTAGCATTAAAATAAGCAAGTTGTCCCCTACTAAAAAAAGTCCCACAATGTCACCACAGTAACAAGATACAGAATTAGACCCACCTGCACCAGCACCCAATGCACCACTCAGAAGAGAATCCTCCTTCCCACAGCAAGGATGCAGAACTAGGGAACCCACACTCTAAATGTAGGGTTAATACAGCAAAAGCTGTAAGATAACACTCAGGACTGCTGAATAAAGCAGCTTGAAACTAGGTGTGGAGCCCTTTACCTACCATTCCTTGCAGGGATGCCCTTCCCTTTAGCCCCGAACTCCTAACATGCACCAACCTCACAGTCCCCTCTGAAGCTCTACAGCAATGGCTTATCATTCCCCTTACCTGAAGCTCAGCTGCATTTCTTTTCACACAAATCCCACATCACTAAAATGCACCTCACCTTCAGCCATCCAACATGCATCACCCCACAGCCCAGATGCCTCTCCCAGCTGCACAAGAAGATTATTCTCAAGGAAATACACAACCTCTCCTCTGTCTGGAGAGCTTTCCTGATCCTGAACAGAATGGGCTGCTCAGCCACAGGCTTGCTAACAGAACAGAGCACACAGTGTGTATTCAGTGAGCAAAAGAAATATTTCAACTATTCATCATACTGTTCTTCACGGAATTCTAAAATAATACTGAGCAAGTGTGATTCCAGGTCAAGGTGCATATACAGACAGACAACCTTTGTGAGCTGAACATTAAGACACTCTTGTGTTATACTTTGGAGAGCATTAGGTCACCACAGTGGACAAGGCAGACAACAGCTAATATAAAGTACACTTGAATAAATTTTACATGGGGTTTTGGGAAGTATCCATTGATGGAATAGCATCAGTCCAATATGCAGTGCTTTAGAAATTCCATCTTGTATCTTTTCTTTATTTTGTGTGTCATCATGTTTTTTCAGCTGTTTCTTTTAATGTGGTTGCTCTGGTTCATGCCTTAATTTATTGTTGTCCTTTTCTTTCTTGTGTTTTTTGTTGTGGCTTTGGGTTTGGATTTTTTTTTTTTTTTTTTTTTTTTTTTTTTTTTTTTTTGTGAGGTGGGGATTTTGTTTTGGTTTGGGGGATTTTTTGAGTACACCCACCACTTTCTGGGTACCACATTTTTTCTGGCTCTCAGCTCTTTCATGCCCCAAACACAGAAGTGGTGCTGCCCATTCCTGGTGAGCAGCAGTGCTGTGTATGCCCTCTTCAACTCACTCCACAGACAAAGGACAGGAAACAGCTTCATATTAATGGAGGATGCACTTAGTTAGAAGGATTCATATTTTTTAATATAGAGAGCAAAATCTAGGTTGATTTACTACTAAGTCTTAGCTTTCTACATTGAAATAATCCATAATGTTATGTCAAAGCAGTGCAAAATCAGAACTGAATGTCATCACCAGGAAATAAAGGCACAGGTTTAAATTCGTCTAATTTACACACCATAATAACAAAAAAAAAAAAAAAGTTAATGGTTTTCTAAGGCGTTTAGATTAGATTGAGTCATTGGCTATCATGATAGTACACTGCAGTATATGATCATTGTTGTGGTACATAGAACACAGCCAAAATGGAGAAAAGTAGATTTGAGATGAAGAGACTTAGCCCTTATTATTCCTCACCCCAAATTCTGTCTAAAATGTTAGGTATATAGTTGTATGTTTCTGGTGTAGTTCATATAGTAGTTAGCTCTGATGTTGAGCTCTTTATTCTAATACTAAATCACAGATCTCAATTATGTTCCATTATTACATTGAATTATTACAGTATTCTTAAGGCTCAAGTGACTACAAGAGACACAAAAATATGCTCCACTGTACATAGTGTGAAAACTAATTGGCCTCCAGATACAGAAAAGTGGAAATGTATTGTAGATAATTAGGTCAGTCTTGAGGGCCTCTCCTAGGCCTGCCTTTGACCCACAATATTTCTAACTCATGGATGCAGTTAGAGTAAAACTACTATAGTCCAGAGGGCATGCAGATTTAAAGGTCTTTGCTTGTCATACAATTTGGTATTTTCTCAGTTAGTAAAAAAAACAGAGATCAAAACTTGTAGGAATGAGGATTTAAATTATATATTCATTTTGGCATTATAACTGAGCTTAACAATATTGTTTTGCAGCTCAGAAGAGATACTGATTTATAATATTTTCATGGTTAACAGTATATGTAATGCTGTGGGGCTTTGACAAACACTAACACATTTGTAATTCCAATTTTAATTAATTTGTGGAATAAATATATTTCTCAAATCCTCAACACCTCACTTCACTTCTCTGCTCAACCCACTCACCAGCGCAAGCTCATTTAAAGAAATCTGGAGGGTGTAATTCAGTAAAACGTGACTGCTTTTCTCCCTGCCTTTTTTAATGAGAAAGTATAATAAAACTCCAATTTGGTTCCATGATTATCTAAAATCTAACACACTGCAAACCTACTTCCATGAGCAATAAGGAACATGTCTGTTAGTGTTTTGTTCAACTCAGGTATGCACCCAAGTAAGTGTGTTTCCATTTGTGTTGAGCAGTAGAGAGTCTATTTGGATGAAATTAAACTAGAAAGTGCTGACTCCCCAGCAGCACACCTAATGCATATCAGATGAAATTGGGCATTTAGACCATGGAATCATACTAGAACCAGCCAAAAGTAAACCCCATGGAAACATACAGTAGGGAGGTCAGATCCTCTAGCCCTAGAAGGATGTTACTGTTATGCTGGACTGATTTACTGGTTAATACTGACATAGCCTGTGATGCTGTGCCTGTAGGCCCAACTTGTGAGAACAGATCATCTTGACATGCTTCGGCTTCACTATAGTTTCATCAGGCTAAAGCTGTAGAGTGTTGTACATACGTAACAACAGGACAGCCGGGCTAATGGAGCCCAGCAAGGCATAGATCTATGCCCAGGTATCCTATTTTCCAGATGTGTTTTATTATGTTTATTTTATGTTATAGTTTAGATCTAGTTTCCTCAGTCACGTTCACAACCTCTGTAGTTCAAATGGACTGTGCAGAGTTGCTTGGACACATCATGTGCAGTCAGTCCCTTGCCAAGTATTGGGCAGGATGAATCTCCAGAGTAGGAAGTGAAACATAAGTCCTGGAATTCTGAATTGAATAAAAGCACATGACTGAAGAGTCAAGCAATCACAATCTGAGCTGGCTTGGATTAATTAAACCTGCTGTTGCTCTGAAAATAGCAACTTACCTAATGCCCTGATGTTTTGGAGTGAATGAAGCTCAAACAAGGCCATTCAACAAGGCCAGTACTAAACCTGCTCATTCACACAATTTCAGCCCCTCTAAATCTCATGGTCTATGATGCTTCCTTTCTCACTTTTTTGCAGCATGACCTAACCCTTCCACAACCATAACACTGTTTTTTAAGAGCTTGAAGTCAGTCCCATGATTAGTCTGGATTTGAACAACTAGAGCTGCCCTTGGTTTACAAAAGTCATTAAGAATACAACTTCCACTGTCTTCTTGGAGTTGCTGGATAGATGACAGAAGTCCTGAATCTCCTGAAGGATGCAGTCAGGATACCAAGGAAAAAAGATCAGAGAACAAAATGTCTACTAAGCATTAAACTAAACAGCCAAAACAAACAGTTATCTATGGATTCAGCTGTTCAGCAAACTCAACTTTCAGAAAATATTAACGGTATGTGAACCACTGCAAAATATCCACCACTCACAAATTCAATGTATTAGCAAGACATACTAAATAATTGGGTTTCAAACTGGTCTTGTGTAACTAGAGCTTCCATGGCTGGTCAGCTGAAAGTCTTCAAAGTTTCTAATCTAATAAAAATAGAACTGGGCAGGTAGTCTTTGTCATATGCATTATTCAAAGAGTACTGCTGTTACTCATCAAAACTGTTCTTCGGCAAACAGCTTTTAGCAGCATTTGACCAATTGTACAGCTGGCTGAATATTATTCACTGAATAAATTAATTAATGTATAATAGCAATATTTGCTGAATAATTTATTTGAGGAAAATTCTTTTCAAGTATTTGACAAGCTCCATTAAATTCCAATAAAATCTAAGACATCACCCAATTAAAAATAATTAAAAGTCTGTTTACAAAAATTTGCCTTATTCTTTAGTACATGCTTTATGGCATTTGACTAACTCTGCAGTTCCCAGAGAAAGTTATAACTGGATAACCTGCACAGGAAAGCAGATTCAGACTACTCAAAGCTTTAAACTTGTATTTTCACTACTATTTACATGTAAAATATATGCTTCTCACAGAGGCCACCCCTGTAGCCCACTTCCACTACTAAGTCCCAGCCACAAAAAATAGATACATCCTATCCTTTCCTACATGTGGCATGCAGAATAGCTCAAGACATTTCAACAGAGGAGCTGTGTGCTGACATGTCTCACTCTAGTGAGACAGGCGTAATGGACACCAGGCATGGTGATGGGTCTAGGTAAGACACGGCTGCTTAGCCAGCTGTTATATATAATAATTTCTATCTAAACCAAAAGTCACATCTCTTACAAGTTGTGTAACTGTAAATATGTCTCTGAACAAAATATTGTCCCTTTACAGACAGAATACTTTTTCTGATCCATGTCTTCCATGTTGTTTTTTTTTGTTTAAAGTAGCCTTCAGATGTCTCTACTAGATATGTTAATGTCACTGCAGAGCAAATATGCCTCGAGTGAGTTTCTGCCCCAAGAGGAGGACAAAGTACGCAGAATGCTCAAAGTTTGAGAGGCAAATCTACTGTTGCATTTTTGATGGAAGTGCAATCTCTATGTCTGTTTTGGGCCTCAGAAATATAATCTTTCCCATTAGCAGCATCTGATGCTAATTGGAAATGCCAAAATACCGATTTGGACTGAACCTTAGAGAAAGTATCTTGATTTTTATCAAGGTTTATTTATTGACTTTCCTTTCCACATATGTTCATACTGATACCTACCTCCCAGAAAACAGTTTCTGTTTTGTCTAAACGTTGCACCAGTGAAAAAAGGTTCCAAAGTTTGGTTACTGATGATTTACTCGAAATACTAATCACTTCTTAAAAGTGTCTCTCAAATTTCCTGCATGGCTTGAAGCATAAATGATACCTATTTTTTGCACATCTTGTAGCTTTGTACTTCATTCTAGGCTCTTATTTTAAATCCAGTCTAAGCCGATCTCTGTAACTGTACACAAAATGTAACACGCATTGTAATTGTTTGCGGCATCATCTTGCTGCTCACAGGATTCTCAGCTGCCCATTGATGCAGAAGAATCAGGGGCCACCTTTTATTATATCTCGGCATTGCTCCATTCATTAGATACCCTTTTCCTAACACTGTCTTTTACTGATGAGCACTTGACGTGTCTCCTGGTTGTCTGCCAACCAGTCTTGCCATTATTGCTGCCAGAACAACAGGACTTTCAGGACCAGACATTATTTAAATCCTGTAGCCTTTACCTCCCACTTCTCTTTTGTTTTAGTGGACATTTTGTCTCCCTGAAGCATCCATTCAGAACTTGATCTCCCAGTGGTTAATCTCATTACAGATAATCCCATGTACTGAAAATCCTTCCAATAGGATAATCTTGTGAACAGCTTCCCTCTGCTGCCTTCCCACCATTCTTTCAGGGCTGAATTATTTTGATCTATGAAATAAATGGATCTCACCTACATGTAGTAGTTTTCCCCTTAGACTAATTGGTTGGTACTGAAGTACTAACCTCACACTTTGCATTCAGTCCTATTTCTTTACTGGGCAACAAAGAACCAGACTGATGTTTTGGTCACTCACCACTGACATATATGAAAGAACTTCAAGATGGCCAAATAGTTTCCCACTCAAAGACTGGTAACAAAAGGAAGCACAGGCTTCTGAACAATATTATTAGTCAGTGTAATTATAATTATTATTAATATTAGTGTATTAATAATATTAGTGTATTAATTATTCTTTATCTGTGGAATATGGAGATGGTAATTACTATTATAATTTCATTGGAAATTAACTACATATAAATCTAAATATAATTTTTCAAGTAATATCTTTGAGAGTATATTAATTTATAACTTCAAAACATATAATTCCGTATTGTAGTGGTAAAGTTTAAGCAACACCTGCTTAATGCAGTTCCATGCAAATAGGCACTGTAAATCAATTCGTAAAACTTTTGTCATGTATAAGTGAAATAAAATTCAAATTTAAACAGTCTCTACAGAATCCATGTTTATCAAATTTCTGTATTCGTAGCAATCCTGTTTACTCAAGGAAATATTATTCTTACTGTTTTATTAGGGTGAACAAAAATTCCACAGGCTTTAAGTAATTAACATACTCAAGATTTAAAGATTGAAATGTTGTTTCCTAATACAACACTTCTGCAGCTATATGCATGCTCTACTAAGCATCTCATTACAATATTCCTGACAAGCACTCTATACCCAGTCCTTTTCATTACTGAGCCTTTGAGAAGCTTGACTTTTTTTCCAAAAGGAGACTGGATCAGGTAAGGATAGCTTTGTTTGCAAAATCAAAAAGTGGAGTCAGATATTTGAGACCAGTTATATATTATTAAATGGTGACATTTACATTTTTTTCTAATTTATATTTTAACATACACTGAAAAATAATTAGTATTCAGGCATTGGATATGAATCCACCATTCCCATTTCTCTGTCTTCAGAGAACTGAAAAATCTAGTTTTTTCTGACATTTGATAGGTAACTTTTAACAGCTGGAAAATAATCAAGAAACTGTCAACCTAATAAAGCTAATCTTAGGGTGATATAGCTCAATACTTCCATATATTTTAAGTTAGGAAAACTAAATACTTCAAGCAACTAGAAAACTTGTTGCTATACAGTGTAATTGAAAACTTCTGTTTTCTACATGATCAAATGACGACTAATCTATCACATACTTTGTTGCATTATGCAGCATATGAGCTAAGTAATTAGCTAGAAGCAAATCTTTTCCATTTTTTATCATGAACTGTTTTCCTCCCCAAATTAGCAGTAGCACAGTAGGCACTAAATAATGAAATGCGGCCAAGAAACCCCTCTAATTCACTTAAACTTATTACAATACTGAATATTTCTAATGAAATTTGACTGCTGTCAAAAAAAAAGGAAAGAAGTGGATTATTCTTATGTGTTTTTGGAAACATTACATATTTCAATTGTTTTGAAGCATTAGCAGCAATACAGAAACATTCACATTTCAACCAAGTTAATTACTGCTTTCTCATCTGAAAAAGGAACTGGCATTTTGCTGACAATATACAGATTTTTCTCTGTCTTAAACATAATTTTAGAGCACTCACTAAACTGTAGTCATACTTAACGCCTGTGTAGGAGTGACTCTGGTAGCATACATTTCATGGTTTTCTTAGTAGCAAAATTGTTTCAAAAATTGTGTCCTTAAATTATATAAAAATTACTTTTATTACTTATGTTTGTATTCTTTTTCTGCATCTGGCAGCCTTTCATGAATAACTAAACAACTATTACTCAATCATTGTAAACTTTGACATGAAAAATATTCATCTTTGTGGATAATGCAGTATTTCTTCTCAAAAAATAATCAAGCAAAAAGTAGTTTATACTTTCTGACTATTTTATGCAGAACAATTATCATAAACATTTGCTCTTCCTGTATTTTGGATTATCTGTAACCCTTGAGTTATCTTTGTTCAAAGAAGTCTTTTTTTTAAAGGAAGACTGATGCAATATATCTTTAAATTTACTGTCAAAGTTATGATACGTCCTCCTCTCATTTACCAATCAAAGCACCTAAATAACACCGAGGCACAGCTTCATGCCAATTATCACACATTATCATATGTGGTGTACTGAATTAATCATTCAAAGTATTGTGTCCCATAAAACCAATATGACAAATATAAATAAATATACTACAATCATCTTTAAATGCCCAGCACACTGACTACACAGCAACCACTCTAGAAATACATTTTAAATATAACTTTCTAATGTCAAAGCTAAGAGTGTTTATAGCTTCACGATTTTTTTACCTTAGGATCTTGTTTTTTAAAAAGTCAGTGCAAGTATAAAGTATGTTAAGCCTATAAGTGTAAAGTACTCCTATTTGAGAAGCCTTGATCTTAGACCAGTTGGGCTGAGAATATAAAACAGCCTTCAGAGCAGCAGCTCAGTATGAGTCATTCTGATATCCCTCTGATGGGGTGAATACTAATAATACATCTCTCTGTTTGTTATACTGAGATTTTTTTTCCCCTCACTCAGACAAGGGAAGGAAAGCTTTATGCTTCTCTCCTCATATAAATGAGTCCATATCTGGATTAAAGGAAGTTTTCCACCACAGTTCTCCGCAGACTTGTTTTCCCAGTTCAACATCACAGTTCAGAATCTCCTCTCCACAACCCTCTCAGCAGTGGTACAACAGAGTGAAGCTGGAAATGTTCTTCAACATACAGGCTGGCAAATAAGAGTTCAGAAAACTCTGTAAAGTCCCTTGATCCTTGAAGTTACAGTCAGAGTCTTTTTCCCTTCTCATAGTACTCGTGCAATCTTTGCCATAAAATACTTATACAAACAGTAAACATCCACATTTTACATGGCCATTAGTCATAAAGGCTCCTTCCTTGCACAGCACTACCCTGCAGTCATGCAAGAGAGGGGGAGAAAAGAGCTAACAGTTACGGTCTCTGGTTTGTGTTTCAGGTACGCTGTTAAATGATTACAAAGAAACTTAATTCTTTTGATGTTTTTTTACTCCTGGAAACATCTTTCTGGTGTTTCTATCAAGTGTTGCTTTTGGGATCTTTCAGGTCTGCCTGAAAAACAGCATCAGTATTAGACAGCTGCTCAGAGGGAAGCACTTTTCAGACCAGAGTTTCACACGGAGGTACCCAAGCCTTATCTTCTGGTATCTGCATAAGTACAGGAGTTTCAGCTTCAAGACAAGGAGAATTGCATCTTAGTGGTTAATGGATAAGTGACTGAATAAACAGCCACTAACAGTGATTTACTTTACCACAAACTTATATCCTTAATTCTCTCTCCTTTCCAAAAGACCATGTCTTGCTGCCATCTGTCTCTAGGAAGTCATTCACAGTAAAGGTCCTGGTGACTGTGTCATGTCAACTGCTCAAAACACTGTAAGGAAGATACATTGAATAACTAAAAATCTATCTGGCTTTATCTTTTCACAGCATTGTTCATTCAATTGGTACTAATAAACAACGACAATCTACTTCATTATTTCCTTTTCAAAAGGACATGTGACCAGAACCCATCTCTAATCCAAGCTGAATATAACTGTGCTTTTAATAGTAAGATGTCAGGGGATCCTAATTTTGTATGATCCCTTTGAAAGAAAATATATGCTGCCACAGCATTTGCCAAAAAGGAACAGAGATATCTGCAGAGACATGTAATTAATATAGTAACTAATAGTCACCACAAAGAATCATATTACCAAATAACAATCTATTAGCTCATAAAGAATATTTTTAATTAACTATATTGAAAGAATTACAACGAAAGGTTATGCAGGAGCAAAAGTAGCTATACATCTTCTAATATTTGTGTTTCTTTTTAAACATCTATATTTCATTTTGTAGTTTCTCATTCCCTTAGGTACAGCATGAACTTAAAAGCAACCTAGATTCTTCACAGGATTTTTAGAGCATATGATGGATCAATAATTTGTTGGTTTGTTTATGAAATATGCCAACTTACTGGGACAGAGTCATTTTTAAGAGGAAAGAAAGATCAATATATATGTGCATAGATTTATGGGTGTTTTTGTTGCAATCAAAATAAGTCTTTTTGTTTAAAGAACTCTAAAAGGCAAGCTTGGCTTTTCTTTTGCATCAGTACATTGGCTTAAGCAGGCCACTTTAATACTAAATGCTGATAAATAGTACTTGTCAATCTTTCATTCTGTTAAAATCCCTTTGGAGTTTAATTTAAGTAGAGTAAGTTCTAAAAACACAAGCAACAAGCCTACTAAGACTTTTTAAACATGATGATGTCTACATTGTGTTCACTTCTTTAAATATGTGAAATGCTTGCCTTGAACTAAGGATCTTACCCACTTCTGTACTTTTTCTTCCCTCAGGTTACATGGATAGAAGTTAGGAGAAAAAGCCAACACTAGATGGGTGGAACAAGCTTTGGACCCCCCCCTCCCCATTTTCTTGTTGCATCCCCCACACAGGGCCACAGCTTTTTCTTTTCTCTTGCAGCAACAATGCAAGTGTCACATCTGACTTGTGTTAGTTTTCAATGTCCTCAGTGCCCTGTACACTCTAAAATTTTAATATTAAATTTATCTATTACCCACTAGTTTTGGTGTCAAAACTGAAGACACAGAAGCATCATGAGCACCACTGAAAGGGTCCAAAGCCAGGTTGGAAGGAGGTTTAAGAAACCTGATCTAGAGGGTGACATCCTTTACCATGGCAGGGGTTTGGATGATATTTAGGGTCCTGTCCAAATCAAATCATTCTCTAAGTCCCTTGGAGTTTCAATGATCCTAATACTGTTCTCTAATTGCTTTCCTACCAGCCATGAACATAGGTACGCATCTTCTGAAGGCACCCAGGACTTTTGCAGCCACTCTACACACACCAGACAGAAGTTGAAACTATGTGCATCTCAGCCTATGTCACCCCAAGGGTCCACTTTGATTATTTTTGTATTCTCAGAAGCCATACAAAACATAATGGCAAGATGGTGATCATGCTGCATATACAATACCTATCTAATTTACCTAGCAGATGTAGCATTCATCTCTCACAGAGGAAAGAATAGTCAGTCTTTCCTCTTTTTGGGCAGGCCATAATTCTGTAAAATAATCCTAATAAGAGGAGTATCATGTCCTTTCTAAAATGCTGAGCAGACCTTTTGTATATGCAACCTAAGGACTAGGTCCTGTATCTCCTAGGTAGTTTACTGCAAGATGAACCTAAAAGTGATGTCAGTTTTGACAACTGTTTACCATGAAAATATCCAAAATCCTTCAAACACACATTGGCCACTTAGCATCTGTTATCTCACACGCACAAGCAGGAATGATGCATGCCCAAACTGAATGAGGCATGCTTAACCCTTCCACATGTTCTTCAACAGGGGATCAAATTGAAATATAAAATGGAGCTCACTGTAGTCAGTTGTTCCCTGAATCCTAGTCACTGGATAGCCTCTCATTGAACACAACAATCTGAGATTCAGACTTTTCATGTGACAGTGCATTCTCTTTTGTTGCTGCTGGTATTGATGCAGTCTTGATTTACTGAAAAAAAAAATCAGAATAAATTGGCCTCTGCCCCCCTTAGCAGATCTGTTCCACTCATGGCAGGAAAGGTCTGTCATTCAAATCAGAGTAAATACTGTAATCAAAGACACTTTTTTTTTTCTTCCCCATTTTATACCTAAAATAGCAAGATGAATACATACTATTATATACAGATTACATAATAATGGAAATAAAATATATATTAAAAGAAAATTAACTATCTTATCTACTGGATAGATAACTGTACTTAAGTGATATTGTTTTTTGTTTGAAAATATCATTAAGGAATGGAATATAGTATTTTTTGATAAAGAAAAAAGATACAGTTGCATTTTTTCTGTCCTTCATGCAAGTTAATTTTTTGCATACTTTGTCCATAATTACAGTGTAATTCCACAAACTTTGCTTAGAAAGCAAGAGACCACTAAATTGATTTTTACTGCTTGAGCAACTAAGCTAGTCTATTGATCTCTCAATTCTTTGTGTGATTTCAGATAGCTTCCTTAAAATATACTCGAACAGTCCAGGGTTTTCTGAAGGAAGAGGATAACATGATGCAAGTCACCTACTAAACACAGTTTATTCAAATGTTTACCAAATTCTGCTTTCTTCCTCAATGAATACTTTCCTGTTTTTCTCACTTTTCCTCTCCCCATCTCCAGAGATATCAAAGGCATCATTAAAGAAGCAAAAAAGAGAAATCAGGGGAAAAAAGCAAGATTACCTTGTTTTAAAAAATTCAAATTGGCTAATAAAACAAGAAATAGCAAATAAAATATTTAGGTTTTTTTTAATGCTGTTAAAATTTTGATTGTGATGTGCCTCAGTCAGAACTGAGAAGTGGAACTGTCCTCCCTTCATTAGTATGCCAAATGTTCCCCAAAATAGCCATTTAAACAAAATAATTGATTAGCTTCCATACACTTTTATTCTCAGAATTAAAAGTAATGTGCAAATCATCCAGGAAATTTATTTTTCATTGCTTGAATCTACAATTTTACTGCATTATCCATAAAAAAATCAGAAAATCATAAAATAAAAAAAAAACCTTTCAAGGTTTTGCAGAGTTGCCTGTAACTTTACAAAAGTAACTAGAGGAAATTTACCTTTCTTGTCTTGTTCTGACTCTTTGGCTGTCATGGATAAAATCCTTAGTTGCTGTCCTACTGATTAAAAAAAAAAAAAAGGCATCAAACCACAACATTCAGTTCTGTCAGGGCTGTCAGAAAGGTGGAGAAAATTACCCAAGAGTTCTGTCTGTTCTTTGAATAAAATCACGGAAAAAAAGAATACATTTATTTCCTTCATTTATATTTTTTATTTCTTTCAATATGCCCGTCCAATTCTAAACATAACTCATTCTTGTTTTTTTTTTTTTTTCTACCAGTGTTGATTTTATTGCCTGGTTTTTAAACTAATTCAATACAATTTAAGGAGATTACATGTCACTAACAAGTACATTGGATGTGTCTGATTACACAAGTGGTGGTCAACTTCAGTGGATAATTTACATATGTGTATTGTTCTCTAGATCAACATGACATGCTAAGTGTTAAATATTACTAATAACAGTTTTATAACTATGTTTCTGTTAAGTGTCTTAACTTACAGTGAGCTAAGCAAAGTGTGAAACTGTAAATTAGACTTTTAAAAATAATATTGAAAAGATAAATAACAATTAATATTCCTCTCTTTTGTACATTACAGTTTCATTAACAAACCTACTTAGAAGCAATAAAAAGTCTATATCATCCCATAAAATCTATGATGCTGTGCTAAATTTTGTGTTTATTTATCCCACAAATCTTTAGATAAATTGTTTGTTCAATTTGAGCTAATTAAGAACATACACAGTCAAAGAATACATTAGACTTCAACAACGTCCAGCTGATTAATGAATCAACTTAAATGACTACACTGTTTGCAGTAGCCCGTATTAGAAATATTAAGTTCACATTTATTTTATGCATAACTCTCCAATATGTAAATGGATCTAATTTATCAGTTTTTGAACTCTTCATTACTTTTTACCTGTCCGTTACTTTTAGACAAAAATACTTTAAGATCATGTGGTCTTTTATATAGCAATGTCTGCTTTTCCAAGTTTCTACAACATGAACAAATAATATCTAGTAATCTAGTAATAATAACAATCTAACCTAATCTATTCTAATCTAATCTCATAATGCAGGTGCTGTTCTAGGAATTCTGCTATAGCATAAAATGCCCAAAGCAATGATGAGGTGTTACCTATCTTTGAACTTTCAATATGAAAACTAGAAATGACTTCTTGAAGATGCTAATTTATGGATTTCATTAGGTTTTGTTGAGCTGAGTAGGAAAGTCTTGGTTATGTTTTCCAATTTGCTGGGAAAGATATTCCATCGACTGAGTAGTTGTTGATTGTGTTTAATGTTAGAATTTCTGAAACAATGACTATTTTTGTTAAAACCCTTGGAGATCAGATTACAGCTCACCTTGTAAGTCCCAAAGGAATGAAATTCATTACCATTGTGATCCCATTCTTTGTGCATGTTGACAATGTCTTGAGAAAAAAACCAGAGTGATTGAAAAGACCACACAAAACAATTTCAAAATGCTTTAGGCACAAACTATGTGAGTGACAACTACAAATTTAAGTGCTGTAATTCTTTGATTAATAGAAAGAAAGTGATTTAGATTAGTTTGATAACAGCCTTTAGGAAAAAAAATGACACTTAAAGGACTATAGAAATTTGAGGACTGAATTACTTGCCTAAGATGTGTTTTTAAAAATAACCTGTCACCTATATTTTGGAAGGAGAAGAAAAAAGCCAAGTTATTGGCTTTTTACAAAGTAAACTACCTACTGTATACTCCAGAAATGACACTTACATTTTTTCTTACCATATCCAAAACCCTAAGAACTTGAAACATATAATAGCCTATTACAGAGCCAGAGTATGGACATGATAAGAAAGCAAATTCAGAATCTACTTCTAGTTCACTAGAAAGAGCAAAGCTATGGTGTCTTCAGAAAATACTTCCATACAAAGACTTGACATTATTAACAGCAGTTTTGAAGACTGGCTACACAGATCACTAATGCATAATCACCAAGTGCCAAGTACACTAAGATGAAATAGAATTACCTGTTTTAACAAGTGCATTTGAAGTCCAAATCTGCTCTGAAGTTCTATTTGTGTCACATAAAGAAAAACAAATGCACTGATTTAGGTGGTCAAATGAAGAATTAGGTACCTAACTGAAACTTCTTGCTTTACTGTTATTAATTTTTCACAATGAAAAATCTGGAACTTCTCAGTTATTTTAAACAACACTTTTTGCATAACTCAGCAAAGGAGAGGAAGGAGAAGCCCAGGAACTCTGTAGATCTGTAAAGAAATCCAACATGCCATTTCCCTCTATTCATAAACCTCTGAAACAAATTTGTGTCCTCTATGCTGCCCTTCTTCATTGAAGCTTGGCTACTAGAATTATTCTGTCCCTCACTTTGCTGTACCTGTGGTCTGATTTTATGTAAAAAGTTAAAGGAAAGTGAAAGATCCTGAAAAAGAGTACATTCCTCCTGTATCACTTGCCTCCATCTCTGATAATCCAAAAGATCCTTGCTTAGACTAAGTTTCAGCTGTTAGACCAATCAATCAATGCTGACGTCAAGTGATGTCCCTTAATAGGAAGCAAAAGACAGCATTTGCTTATTTTGTCATTCTCTCATTTTTGTAACCACCTTCACCCTGGTTTGAGCCCTCAGTTCATTATTCAAGAAAATAATTTAATCTTACCCAAACAAGACTTGCTTTTCAGTACATCTTCAGAAAACTGATCTATCAAATAGATATTTGCATATTATGCAGCTTTTAAAGAAACACAAAATTAACTTTATTTTTTTAGTTTTCTTTGTGCAAGTAAGTACCTACAAATTAGGGGATTTGCAGATAGGCCAAAGAGTTCAGCCTAAAATATTATCTATTTTGTATCTCATAATTATTTTGCTTATAGCAACTGCAAATTCAGAAAAAAATTTATAGCATGACTTATTACTGAGGGAATTAAGAAACAAAGTTCACCCAGGTAATGAAACTAGATTTCACAGGCCCCCATTGAGTCAAACAGGAAGAATAGTAAATTTATCTTTGTGAAGGCACCACTATTTTTCTCTTCATCCTCCTCAAAGGAAAAGACACACATAGCAGGAGCATTCGCATAAAGCACATGTATTGTGAGTGTTCGGGATTGTCCACTGTGAAAAGGATTCTTAGCATAGGAGCAATGGTTCTTTGGATAAGTCAGGTTAGAAGGGACTCCAAGAGGTCTCAAGTCCAACCTTCTACACCCAATGTTGAACTTCAAAATAGAATAGAATAGAACAGAATAGTTCAGTTGGAAGTACAACTAACCCTTAGTCCATCTGCACCTTACTCCAATTAATCACTGCCCTTCTCTAGATAGGTTCTACAAGTGCTGAACAGCAGGGAATAATAAATGACCAAATTTTGCTACAGTTAACATGAACCTGAAACTATTTCAGCTAAAACCACAAAAGTTTTTCTGATTTATTTCAGGAAAGGAAAGAAGGAAGATAGATTTTTTAAACAAATTTATATCCGTTGTCAGATGATGCCAGTTTTGTGCCAAAAGACTACTTGTTAGTACCTAGAACTCTAAAACACAAAAAGTCATTCCTAAAATCCTGAAAGAAGCATAGAGAAGTGGCAGTAAAGGTCCCATGAAACAGACCACATAAACTTAATTTCATTTGAGAACTCTTTCAGTCCACCACGGTCCTTAAATAAGACATCATCTTTAATGAAGAATTGTGCACCAGCTGTTTTAAACTCTATGAACAAAAAATGGTAAACCCACAGGAGAAAACTAAATCAATAAAAGTCTCTGACATTAATGATAAGTTTTTTTTGAGCAGTCACTATTGCTTCAAATGCAGCTTTGGAAGATCTGTGGTTTCATTTGGAGGCAATTCAGGCCTCATCTTTCTATCCCTCCCTAAACACTTACTTAAAAGATGATCAAATTAGAATTTTTGCCCAGAGATTTCACAGATGTACTGGCAGTGTAATTTGGGTCATCCCAGAGTAATTTAGGTATGAAGGGGTCAGGGGAGGCCATTCAGTTGAGCATATGGTTCAAGGCATGCTTAACATCAAAGCTAGATCAGATTGCCTAGGGCATTGTCCAATTGCATTTTGAAGCTCTCTGAGGATGGGCATTTCACAACCTCTGCAGACAAACTGTTCCAGTGCACTAATGCAGTGACAGTACTATAAGAACTACAAGCAATGGGAAGTGTCTGACAGACACTAGGACACTAAGGATTTCCTCTCCTTCCAGCAGTAAGGGATACAGGGCTCCATGTATTAGGACTGCTTAGACAGAGGATTCCCAAGAAGTAGGCTACACACAGGAGTAGAGACTTCCACCAAGACTGAAGAGTACAAGGTTCTGCAGTCACATGCAATTCCTGGCCACATGAGAACCTAAGAATTTCACTGGTGGCTGAGCCTGCCCTAGTCTGAAGGGGTAGAATAAGTGTCACTGATACCCAAAAATTGATCTGGAATATTAGAGACTGGCTTATACTGTTATTGCAGGAAACATGACCAGGGCGAAGAGGAGCTGAAAAGCTGGAAACAGCCCCAGGTTCCCTTCAACTTTCTGTATGCTACCCAATTATGCTGTAAAATGGGTGAAAACAAATTAGTTGCACACTGCTAACACAAAAGAAAGTATGTTGCTTTCAATAATTTGTTGCACAACTGAGATTCTGAACACAAGCAATGTCAGTCATAAAACTTTCTGTTTTGGAGGAGAGAGATGGCTTCATAATAGATAACTATCTCTTAATTACTATGCAGTTCTTAATTTATAAGCAGCTCCATGACTCCAACATATACTTAGGTTTTTCCATGTTCTTCCTTTACTGCCCTTCAATCATTCCTTAACCAACTTCCTTTGCTTCTCTTTTTGAATGATTCATCTCCTACTAAAATTAACTGTAGAACTGACAAGATAAGACCTGCTATGAGCAGCTTACTCCATTTATTCTCTACATTATTTTCAACTCATCTGTTTAGACTGTCAACTTTGTGTTTGTACAGGGCTTAGCAAAATGGGGATCAATACTTGGCTGACCCTTACCCACTGTAGCAATAAATATGATTAATAACAATGCAGGATTATTTTTCAGTCTAAAAACACTAAGAGAAACAAATTCATTGAGGAAAGATGAAAACCACAGTGGTTGCCACTGCTCTCCTTTCCACCTGTTGTTTAGATCCAAATTCACAAAACTAAATAGTCATTCTGCCTCAAACTTTGCTCACTTTTTTCACTGTGTCAAAGATAAGTCCCTCGTACTATACAGAGAGCAATAGTTCATTCAGCCTCCAATATCTGATATCCTTTACTTCCCAAAGTTACCTTTGGATCATTAAAGAATTTTATCAGCTAGACCTTTTGCACTCTGATACTCATCAAGAGGAGAAGGCATGCTACAATGTTTGCACACTGATAAGAAACTCCTGCTCAGAAAAAAAAATTACCATATTTTGTCTTATTTAACACTTCCATTTATTTTAAACTGTAGTCTGTCTCAGAGCATGATCAATTAAAATTATTGCTTTTCATGCAAAACAAGATCATTATGATGTTCTACCACCTTCCCATTCTATATTTAGCTGGCTAAAGTCTATTGTGCTCGTCATAAAATTACGTTATAAGCATTTGCAGGCAAGAGTATTTATAATATGTTATACAGAGTCGCGCACTTCTTAATCAGAACACTTTTACTGTAAGTGCTATCAATAATTTATAAGGGGGGAATAAAATTATTATTTTTATATTTAACTAATTGTAATATTTCTGTTTGAAAATGTAATGTTCAGGGACTGATAAATACTCCTTTGAGGTAAAAATGAGTCAAAATCACATATTTCCTTCCATCTTTATGAGCAGAGCTGACCTAAATTAGAAATTTTTGATCTATGGATATCTCTTGTCTGCAATTAGGCACAATCACTGCCATGGCAGGCAGTTACTATCACCAGATGCAATTTCTTGCAGACATTCATATTAAAATCAGAAATGCAAGCAATAGCCACTCTAGCCAAGACTAAATACATGTGGCAAAAAGCAGCTCCTTAAGAATAACTGTGTTAGCTCCTTATGATAATTTTGCCAGAAAGGTTTTTGCATAGGGAAGGGAAAAATGTATCAGAGACACCTGCTTTTTGCCCTCCATAGCTAAGTGCATATTCACCTCACTTCTCTATACCCTGATAGGCTTCTGATAATAGTCCAACAGCTCACAAATTGACGGACAGCAATTTTTCCCATGAAAATTACTGTCACAAAGGAGTGATGCCGGCAGGGACTTAAGAAATACATGTATTCTAAATACATACAGCAAGTGTGCATGGGGTGGCAGATGCAGAGGCAAGAGACAGATCATCCTTATCAACTGGAGATGTTGGGGTTTTTTACTGGCTCTTTTTACAGCAGCTGAGATCTTTCAAAATCATCCTTCACCAATCAATTCACACTGAGCTCCACTATCTCTTGTCACAGTGCTGTTTTTCTGTCCTTCCCTCTGGATGGGCTTACTGACCTTGATTCAGTGGAGGAAGATGATGGAGATGAAAATATAACTATTCAAACAGAGAGGAAAAGCACTCAGACAAAAAGATTTACACTGGGTATTCAGGCCCACAGATGAGGCACAGCTGAGTCTAATAGTGTATCATGTTCAGAAAGGACTCAGGTGCTGAAAAGACAGTGCCTTCTCCAGCAGGCGATCCTAATGATTAGGCTGTATATCTAGAAAAGAAAAATCAGAGCCTATGGTGACTGGGACAACTAACAATTAGTAGAATATTAAAGTTAATATACCAGAAGTTGAGTGTCTGATAGAGGAAAGACCTTTCAACCAAACTGTTTCAGTTTTGATTTTGTTTCTGCAAGAATTATTACCTGTAGCAATATTATCTTAATTAAAAAAAAAAAGAGTGTTGAACTTTCTACTTTCACACATTTTAGTACAGGAATACTTACATTAAATATTTTCCATTTTTGATCACTCTGTATTAAAAAGTACAATAAAAAAAGTCTTTAAATACAACTATCTTTCAGAACACATCAAGAACTGGAAAGAGAAAATAGCCCATTTTTAAGTGTTGTGTAAGATTGCAGAAAATCTAAATATATCATCTGTCATGGTCAGACAGGCAATCAAAGAAACATCCCCCCAAAAAGGCCAAAACTTGATAATACAGGTTATTTATCCTAATGTCTCTGTGCAACATATTTAAGCAATTCTTAAAATATCAAGTAGTCCCTCCAAATAATAAATAACAATTAAATAAATTTATTCATGTCTTCAAGATTTTCACACTAAGTACTTATTATGTGAATGAACTGTATTTACAAAGAATTAACACAGTGCTATCATGACGGTGAAAAGCAGCAAAACCTGCTCTGGATGCTCTGACCAGGCTTGCTGCATGATGTCTTCACACACAGCTTTACAGCTACTCATTTCTACTGAGTGCCACAAAGAAAGGAATGTTGAATCCTCGCCCTCCACTTTTTAAAAATTTTTCTTTAATTTTTTAAAAATTAAAAAAAAAATTCTCTGCTTTACTGTAAAAGTGACTATTACAGGGTTAGAGAGAGGAAGACAGCCATATACCAACAGAATGCAAGGGCTGTTATTCTATATTGCCTTTACAATTGTGGTTTAGTGGCAGATCCTTCCCTTAGCTTCCAGATATGCCTACCTTAAGATTCTAGAAATACTCTGGCCTTCAGAAAGTTTGCAAGCTAGAAATCAGGATCCAATTCTGATGCATACAACACTCAATGGCTTGCGCTAACAATTCAAGTGTAAGGTAGAAGACTCCTGACAACACAGTTTCAGTGGAGTCAGTCAGTCCACAGACTGTTGACCACAGTACTCCTACCATGAATTCCCCATGAACACACAGGACTGTGAGTTAAACTGTGTTGCCATTTGGTAAGGGCCAACTCTGCTCAGTTTGGCCAAGAAGAAAAGGCAAAGTGCAAAATGACATTGGCTAGACAGAACAGGAATCATTGCCTGGGAGGGCTTCTACTTCTCATGCTGTTGACATAAGCTCTAAAATCAGTGATAAACAGAGAGCTGGATATCAAGCCTGAGGAAAGGCAACTAATAATGATTCCATATTAGCTGTTAAAAAAAATTCATTCAAGACACAAGATCCTGTAGCACTGCAGAGTCTTTCAGGCTTCATAAAAACACAGATTCAAGGTTTTAATTAGCACTGTCACAGTTCCGAAACTGCTGTCAATCAATCTTTGAGGAAAAAAAAATTGTCAAGTTTGCATGCCCAGGGAGAGTTAAATTGAAATTAAAGGGAATTTTAAAAGATGGGAAATAATTAGGGCACCAGGAAAAAGAATTCAGAGAAAAAGAAAGCTGTAAGAGGAAAGCTGTTCCTAATTATGCTTTTTACTTTTTATAATTAATCCTCATTCCAGTCCCAACTCACCTTTAATAAAATTAATGAATGATTATACAGGCCATGTTATACTGCCCAATATTTGGTTATGCAGATTTCCCACATCATGTGCACACATAAAACCATGCCCAAGTGACCAAGTGTGTACCCATCAGAAATGCAGTAGAACGGTCTATGCTGTATGAATAAGACTCCCAAACTCACATGCACAGTTTATTAGCATATTCACTAAGCCCAGTTTCAAGAGCAAAAGCAAAGTTGTGCATTCCCTAAAGCCAGCTCGAGAAGATTAGAGAGGATGTTCACACAGAACAAAAGGGTATCAGCATCAAACACTCCCATTCTTCAGATAGTGCAGCTCCAATGCAAAAGCTGAAATCTGGGAGGATTGTAAACCTTAGCTTGTGAAAGACAGTTGTGGGAAAGACATAAGACGAATGTGAGACAGGCACCCAAAACAGTGAGCTATGAGTCTACACAAAGCAAAAGCAACAAGGGAGTGAAACATGGAGGAAAACCTGACATTTTGTCCTGAACAGACATCTGGGTGAGGCGAGTGCACAAGAAACCCTCATTGGAGAAAAGTAAGACTTTAATTCACTAAAGAAGAAATGTTAATGATTTTCATAGCTCCTGAAGCTACCACATTCATATAAACGCCTTTATGGGAGTGAGGAGACATGCAAGCATGGTTTATAGATAGAAACATATACAAAACATACCAAATCTGCTATATAACTATAAACTAAACCCCCTCTATCTACAAGGTCAGTAAAGAGATGCATATACACTTTTTAAAACAACTAGCTGCTGGTGCATACCTGAAATGTCTGAATTGCTATAAGGCAAAGATCCCAATGCTATGGTCTTTGCAGAAAGGTCTAAGAAACAGAACTAATTTACATACCAGTGAATAGGAATGATATCTGTAACTGCTGTGGTTGTCCTGAAACATGGTTACTACCCTATGTCTGACTCACTAAGCAAAAGGAGCAGCTTTCTGCAACGCTTGGTGAACCTGACAATTAAGTAGCAAGTAAGACAGGAGAAGGAAAACTCAGCTCCCAGCTAGCAAAGTTGTTCAATTCCCAGGCACTGTCTTACTTTATAAGCCCTAGCTTCATCTTTAAAGATATATGTGAGGTCACTTCAAAGTTTCACAAACTGCTAATACTTCAAATTGCCAAGATAAATAGATTTCCATGACCCCTGCCTGCCTGCACTCTTAAGAAAAGTACATACTTTTCTTCAGCTGGCAAAATATGTAGTATCTGGAAATAAATTACAAATCAAAATGATATTAAGTGTTTATCTTAGCCCTATGCATTGAGGCTTTATTTGCTGATACTTCTAATGTGTGCCCTGTGAGAAGTGTGTTTCTAAAATATATCCTTTAGTGTCTACAATTTTAACAGACATGTCACTGCAAACAAGCACAGACAAATACTGTGACACTTGAGTTCTTCATTAGAACAAATACTGATCTATACAGTTTTTCTTTTGTGTATAGAGAGTAAAGCATCAGATAGCTTCAGAAAGTCAATTAAAAAGAGAGATGGTGCATCTTAATCACAGGGCTTTTCCTATCTGTTTTTTCCAGTAGTTACTTAAAACCACTAACTTGAAATCACTCACACGCGGTCTTCAGAAGTTCACTCAATCAAAGGGCCAAGCTCTGAGCAATCAAAGATCTTAAATCACTGGAGCGCCCAACATCAGCCACAGGAGGATTAAAAATCCAGTAGCCAGAACTCAATTCTTCGATCTAGCGAGCACCAGCGCATTATGAGAAGTCCCTAAAGCCCTAGATCACAGCCCAGCCTTTGCCTACTGTGGAGCTAAGTGGAAACCGTCTTTAATTCCTTAGGAGATCCTATCTTACCAGATGAAAATAGATATTGGCCTGTGTGTGTAGGATGATTAGAAGAATGGAAGAGGATTAAACAAGATGCAAGGGGAAAGGCTCAGAGTGGCTCATTTACATGGTATTACTGCTGACAGATAGGTGTTAACAGAACAGAGCAACCTAAAGGCAAAACTGTATCTGAATTAAAGCTGTATTTATTTACTCAAGTTATAAAAGGATTAAGTCCTGCTTATTTTACCACATCCAGCACTGTTTTATCTATTAAGCACTTTGATGCTTACTCAATTGTTCTGTGCCATGCATTGCACAGATGTTTAGGAATGTGTTTATCTTTATTTAAAACAGAAGCTTTTAAATGTTTCAAACATAAAATATAGATGCTAATGGCAAGTTAAACATTCACGGATGTCTTCTTGTCTCCCAAAATGGAGACATTTTTAAAACAGACAGTAGGAAAAGTAAAAAGCTCATTTATAAGTACTTTGTAGATTGCCGACAGGAAGAACTAGGTACAGGAGAGTATGTGTCACACATAAAGGCAGAGTCACTGACAAAAAAAAAAAACACATTGTATTTTGATTAATTTCTAATAATTCAAAAAGCTTTAATTAGGCAGGAAAATGATTTAGCAAAAAATTCCATTCTGCCCAATATATCAGTCATTCTGGTACTCAGTGAGTTTTCTCAAAAGAGAGTTTAACACCTCATAAGGTAGCTACCATTTCACACTGAGTGAAGCCCTGTAGCAGCTGTTCTCAGGTGACACAGTTCTCAGGGGACACAGAAACATTCTCTCCTCAGAAATCTTATACCCTTAGTTGCCTCATTTACCATCCCAAGTTTGCTCATGATACTTCTTATCTTCTGGGAAGTGAAAAGCTAATTGTACCTCTTAGCTTTGCCCATCCCTGCTTGTGCTCCAGCAAATCTGCTTCCCTCCTCCTCTCTTTCTTCTCTTCCTGCTCATTGCAATAATGACACTTTGCAAATGTTTGTGTTCTACTCCAAACCTTGCTAACTCATTTTGCACAAAGAATGGTGAGAGTGGGCAGAAGAGAGGTGAGGATAAAGTTGGACAGAGGAATAGAGAATTTTTCAGAGTATGATTTTTCAGACCTACTGGTGCTTAGTGCTGTTATGTGTTTGCCTAGTTTCATGTTCTCCACAAGAGAGTATTTACATAGCCATAGGACTCACTCAAGTGCAATCACACTCTTGATAATCTTGTCAGTAACACCAAGAGTTTTGTTTTCTGATGATATATTTTCTGGTTTCTACGGGGACAGAACTGATGTGCTGAGGCTGTGAGAATGGGCTTCTTCATGTTTCTTTTCAGCAGAGAAAAAAATGAGCAGGCAAAAGACAAGGCAAAATAAATTCTGTCCCAAATTGTACAAGAAATCATAATATGTTTCTACAATCTGAACATTCAGCTTCCCACAAAACTACAGCTAATAATGAGCCCATTCCAGAGGAAATAGAAGCAAAGCTAAGTACTTAGTAGGAAAATCTTTCAAGTACTTCTGGGAAACATTATTATTAAAGCATATCAGTATTCTTTGTGGAAGGCTTATTATTCATAGGAAGCTATCAGTGCCACGATGGACAGCAAAATCTGTGCAAACACTCATGAAGCCAAACCAAATTCCCTAGAAAGGTTATCATCAAATGGGGAAGAAAAACAATAAGCAAGCAAGCAAGGGAGCACCATCCATCCTCACCCCACCCTGAAAAACAACAAACAGAAAAATGGATTTCAGACATAAGTAATAGATTCTGTCCTGCCTTGAGAAAGCACCCGGAAACCTGCATACCCTGTAGAGCAAGCAACCCCTTGCAAAAAGGGTCGAACAGCATATCTGTAGATGGATTCATCATGCAGACGGATTCGTATCTCCATGTTCATCACAATTAGGTCCTCGTCCCAGTCACCTGAGCTGTCCCCACTTCTCTCAACAAGCTCCTCAACCATCCCAAGCACTTTGTGCAATAATGTTCTCGACCCTGCCTGCAGCTGAAGCATGACCTACTTACAGTTCATTTTAAAAGACAGTGTGACCCTGGCATTGTTGAAGACTTTTTTCTCGGTAGTGCAGTTCCTTGTAGTCTCCTACACGATCAGACTCTGCCATTAATACTTTAGATGTGAATACTGGCCCGGTTACATCAGGTACACTATTATGCACAAAGGAAACAAGATTGAAGTAAACAAGATTTCCAGGCATTAAATAATAATAAAAGAACCCAGAGACTTTAACTAGCCTGTTTATAGAGCTTCAATGCCTCTTAAAATAAATAGGTCATTGTTGATAAAAGACTGGGCTCCGATTCTATCCTTCTGTATTTTCAGAATGCTTTCCAGCATTCAAGCACAATATGAAGAAAACCCACAGGCTTATCTGTACATGCTTCTCTAGCCTTAGTATTGATATTAATGCCAACAAAATTAGTAATTTGACAATTAGTTTTCCACTTACCTGAAAAGACATGAAAGGCAGAAAGAAAGTAGTTTAACTAGATTATAATGTGGCTGTGACAAGTCAGGTTCCTGTCATGTTACAGCCTTCCAACTTTAACATTTTCATGTCTGCTTGGCAGGTTATTAAAATAAATGAGGGTGTGTTGGACTGCTGTTGCACTTTTCTCTAATGGGAGTTCGGGAATTTGCAAGCCGCTACTGTAAATTGACCGATCGTGAAGTCTGAAAGAAGTTGGCTAAAGTGGACAATTAGGAGCATTTCTCCACAGCTGAGTGAAATACTCCTTGTTATTTTAATAATTCAGGCACAGGCTAATTTTCGGAGGCTGAGTTTGTCAAGATAATGTGCCTTGTGCTTGTCTGCTTGTCATTTTTAACTCAATCCCACATGTTACAGGTGCAGTCTAGCTTACAAAACAGGCAAATCACTCACAGTGGAATTTGCATATAGAATATAGATATATTGTACTTAGTAAAAAACAGTCCAAGAAGTCAACAGATAGCTGTGATAGGAATGCACATGATGGTAAAAACTTTTGATGTTTGATAGCTGTTGTATCCCTCTTTATGCTGATATAATTAAAGGTTTTATTTGGCACTATGCATACACAAATATCTATAATGTAAAGCATCATGTAGATTTCTTCATAAAGAGAGATGGTAAGGCCACAGGAATCCCATGTGGCATGCAGATGTTCTGGGTAGACCCAGTTACTTTTTTCAACTGAAAACATCTCATTGTTGAAAAATGTGGAACATGCAGGGAATAGTTACTTCCTTCAGCTGAGAGAGTGAAACCTTTATAAAAGATGAAACAGTTTCTATGTACATTATTATGCCCAGCTTCTGGAGGCAGTGGCCACACTCCTGAACCAGAATTTTGAAACCTCCAATTATCTTTTCTCATCTATGTGACTTAGCAGTTGACTCTTCTCTGCAAACTGAATTCTCAACACGCATTTTCCTCTAATTTCCTCAAGCTTGATTTCTGACCATATAGAAGTGTTCAGGTTCAAACTGGTTGAGAAATTTTCTAACTTGTTGCAGGCTTCCCCTGCTGATTTCAGCCCTAGCACTGAGCCAGGAGAACTCATTCCAAAACAAACCAATTACAGACTTACAGTGGATGAAGCATTTCTAGGACAGCTTCTTGAAGGTCAGCACAGACCAACCAAATACCAGCTTATATTTAAGACACCAGGAACTATATCATCCTAAGGAACTCCTTCACACTGCAGCAACTTTGGGGATGGCAACTGTGTACGTTCCCTTATGCTCCTTGCCAGCTTCATAACCCCAGAAGCCCATTAGGAGGGCTGTCATGAACAGACACCCAGGGAGCAAACATGTACTTAGGAGAGTGCAATTATGACGTTTACACAGAAGATAAAGAATTTCAAATTACCTGTGAAGGCTGGGCAATAGGAGCCTCTCAGTCCTCTCCACCTACACAGAGACAAATGCATGTATGTGCCGAGGTATCTGTTTACATATTTATGAATACATTACTCTGTGTATATATATATATATATATATATATATATATATATATATATATATACATTTAACTATTTTAAGATGTAGAAAAATTCAATTAATTACTGCTTTTTAATCATCCAGATTCTCCCTCAAGGTCATGCAAAAAAAGACAATACAACCCACCACCTTGAACTCACCAGTCAAATGAGTCATGATTCCACCTGATCTCTGGTGCTGTCATCACCTCCCTATATTCCAGTAGCAATGGAGCAATACTACCATCTCCTTCTATGGAACAAAACTGAAGGCAACCTTATTAAATGGATTGAGGGATGCAGGACATGGATCCCCAGTGTCAGCAAAGAGTCCATTAAAACTTCTATAACTTTTAAAGGTGTGGTGGAGAGTGTACTTACACTTAACAGTGATGGGGCATGGATTCTTAGAAGAATGCACCATGAGAGTTCTTCATTTTTGGCCATTCCTAGATATACCCTAAAACACCAAAAGCAATTGGAATTACAATATTTGCATGCAAACCAGGCTATCCATGTGTAAATATGAGCATTCATCATATATTATTCATTTGTGATTGCAGTTTGAAAGTTTCAGTCGTTCAGTCAGGGAGAAAACTCAGTCCTTGGCAGCTGAGGTGGCCACTCATGCAGCATGAGGAATGAACAGCACAGAGTGAACAGCTGAAGCAAACAGTTCAACAGTTCACTCTCCAAGACTATTAATACAAAATTGTTCATGTAACAAAGCATACCTTAAACAAGCTACTTGCACTCGGAAATTTGCATAAGAATTCATATCATAGAATCCCTGTTAGAAATTAGTCTGAACAGCTCTGATCTTCACACATCAGGAGCAACTGTCTTGATGTTAGACCTAAGACATCGCTAAATTATGAAACAATGGAGATGAGGATTTTAAGTCTATGCACACTATCACTTTCCAAGAATTTAACTTCAGAAGTTTCAGAAAGGGAACTGTTGCTGCTGCATCTGGACTTGAGAGAGGAAAATGTCAACATATGAGCCTAGGTCTATTCTTAAGGAACTTGATATCTCTGCAAAGAAACAATGAGAAGTAAGTGTAGTCAGCAAAACTCATCTCTGGTCAAGCAGAGAATGAAACCTAAAGATCAAGAATCAGAGTCAACACAAATGTCAGACCTCAACTCAAGAGCTGTCAACAGGGAATAAACCACTAAGATGCCACAGTATTACTGAGATGGCAAAAGGAACGTGTACAGTCTCATCCTTACAGCTATCATCCCACTTTCAAAATGAAAAAGTTAAAATCTTTCCAGGAAAGTCAACAAAATAGGCAGAAGAAATATGCAATTTGGTGACTTCACCCCTGCAAAAGAGCAGTATCTCATCAAGTTACTGATGCCTATTTACTCATTTAGTTGTCCTTCTCTCCAGCAGATTTTAGCCGAAAGCTTTCTTTCCTATTTATTTTCCAGCCCCACCTCTTCTCTGAGAAGGACTGCATTCCTGATGGTGTTTCAAGTTTATACTAATGTAAATATGATAGTTCTGTTGCTCTATATCAGGTTTCAAGATGAAGAGGTGTGACATCAGTTCTGGTAGTATAGATTCCATGCCTTTTCGGGACTAGATAATATTTATTAACTAGATAATTATTTATTATTTATTACCAAATTATTTCTGAAAAAGATTGGAGCATCTCATTTACTTGTGTTTCAAAAAAGCAAAATAATCAATTTTTTTTAAAGATGGGCAATTTAATCCAATGTGTGTCAACAATACAAACTAAGTACATGATTTAAATGTCAAGAACATTACACCTGACATTCTGAAATTGTAACAATAGAAAATATAGTGCACGTGTGGCATAAAAAATGTTTCAGAGGCCAAGGGGAAGAAGGGAATGGCTATTATCAACACATGAGACCAAAAACTAACCATAAACAATTCTGAAATTATTCAGAGGTTAAGGAATATAATCACAAATTACAGAGTTTGGATAATTGTTTATGTGCCTACCCTTGAGCAAATCTGAGTTTACACGTACTTTGTCTCTTGAACACTAGATAGAAGATCTTAAAATGTATCAATATGCAGATGTTACTTCATAGAATAAGGGAACACTGCTGTCTATGAATGCAAATATTACTCATATGTACATACAGAGGTAATATTTTAATGCAGATGCAGAGAAAGCCCTTTTGTGAACTTAATTTTAAAATTAACTTAAACTCAATCTTAAAAATACATCTACTGAAATATTTTCATGTAGAACTGATTTTGAATCCACATATGTAAATTCTTATGTGTTGTATGTCTAGTTAACACATGCAGCTTTCATTTGCAGAAGCACTCAATTAATGTCTGCATTATTACAATGATGGAGATTCAGAACCCTGAATTTAAAGATAGTACTACAGACCAACTACATTTTCTCTTTTCATTCAGTGTAATTACTAAACAAGCTTATTTTCTGGTTAATTTTTAAAACTTCATCCGATATTCAATAAAAAGAGTCTGAAACTCTAAACAAAAGATGATCAGACACCTCCTTTTAACAGAAAAACTGTAATTCTTTCCAGTATTCATTTATGAGTCTATATAGAGAAAAGTGAAAGTCCAAACCCACTTAATTCTGCATTGTTACATATGATGAAGTCTGAAATATTTCAGAGAGAATAAGCATTTGCCATTTATAGACACATTTTAATATAAAACACATAGCATGACTAACCTTGTACATTTGCAACAGAAATGTTAAAGACAATGAACAGACGGGTTAAAGAAGTCTTGATATTTCTAAATATCCTACAGAACTCTGAACTGTCAAGATACGTATGTGGACAAAAAGCATGACAAAAGCTTAATGACTTTTGGAAGTCATTATTTATTATTAAAAATAATAGTATCTGACATAACCACTGTATGTTCATCAAATATATATGAAACTTGAAGCAGCTGTGATATAAAGGTAATATTCCTCAGTTTGAGATTTCATTTACCTCAGTCTGTTGCAAAAATATTTGTCTAACACCTAAAAGTGAGCCAGTTGGACATGTAGAAATATGCTAAAATGTATTTTCATATATTTCCCCCCAAACCTCAAAGTGACTGCAACTTTGTTTGGAACTGGCAATTTGCTCTTTGAACACAGCAAATGAGACTGGCTATATCATAGTATATTATGCTACGATGTACTGGGATGATAGTATACATCATCATCATATTATTATACATTTATACAACCATACAAAATATACATAATATTAAATAATAAAATTAAAAATAACCTTTCTACCAAGAACTCTTCTTTTAGTGTCTTTTGCCCTTCAAGAAGCTTTTACATAGAAACCTGTCCTTTACAGAAAAATTTTAATGGCTAGTTCCAATAACTTAGACAGCTAAATAAATATTTACAATATCAGAACCTACAGTAAAAACTCATTTGCATGGAAGTAGGTGGCCTCATATGGATTATCAATTCTTGCAATTAGTGTGTAAATAAACAGGATTTAAAAAGTCAAGGATACTACACCACAGAGGGTACTTTGTTCCTTTATTTTGACAAGCGCAGCTTTGTTTAAATTGTGAAGAATAACACTACCAATCAATTTATAGTTTAAGTATTATGGGATGTTTGATGAAAAGATATCAGCCAGGATACAACAAGGAGATAAGTTCAAAAGGAAACTTGATATCTATCTTTTCAAGTGAGTTTGAGCTTTTTTCATTCCATTTCATTGCAAAATTTCATTATATGTTTTAGTTTCAATAAACCACAAAGATTTTTTTTTCCCAGTTATCAATTGCTGAGGCAAAATATTTTTTTTTTTTTATTTCACACTTCCACATGCTTTTTCCTTACTTTACTCTTTTTCTGGTGTTGTCAAGGGCATCGACTTAGCTGCATAATGTCTGGCAAAGCAGATTCTCCATGCTTTGGCTCACTCACCTACAAAAACTGTGTAACATGCTGGTTGTGCAGAATTAGTATGATGTTTAATCAATCTTCATAGGGGCACTCAACTTCAGAATCCTAGTAGCACATATGTACGAAGTACCAGCACATTTGATTCCTATGTTTGCTGCATCGACAGAGTTGCAGAAAAGGAATGGAGCTCCACTTTTTAAATGTTGAAATTATTAATGAGTCACGCTTTTCACATTTCAGAGACAGAGCATTTCTTCAGGTCAGAGCTGCCATTTTGCTAATGCAGCACTGAGTATACTGGAAGTGTATTAAGGTATAAATGCAGATCTATAGTAGTGCTCCTGAGACTGAAAGATTGTCAGAGTTTTTACAATATGCTCTGTTCTATTTTTCTCCAGTGTTTAAAAAAATGCTAATGCTGAAGAACAGGACTGACTATATGTCATCAAACAGTCTTTTAAACTGTCTTTAAATCCTGTTCTGAACTATGTTTCCTATGAATATTGTTACAGCAAACACAGCAGCTGCTTAAATAAGTGTCAAAGATTATTTATTACCATTATTACACAGAAGTTCCCAAAACATATCAAATAAACTTTACAGCAAGATGTCCCCATCCTCAACTTGCCCCATACAAATCCCCATCCACATGATAGGAAATAGTGTTCAGAGATATTCCTAGTCCATCAGGGAGGAAAATCAAGGGACAAGCAATCAGGCTACACCCTTGCAGCTGGAGGTCACAACTGGAAAGTTTGTAACACTGTACTGCTTTATAGATGCATTAGCAGTTGTAGTGCAGATGCTTAATAAGTAAAACAACATTTTTCTCCCCTTAATGTTGTTTCTACTTGTTAAAATGCATCTCTTTAAATAGATTTGTTGGTTAGTAATATTTTAAATTAATGCGTTCTGTTGATCATTAAGGAACAGACTGGAAACTGAAGTAGTTGTGCCTAATTGAGTAACTATTACTACCCCGGTAATGGGATGTGTGAAGCATTTTATCGGCTTTCTTTGCAGATTGTTAATTTAAATGGATGGCACAGCAATAAACCAGTTCAAGTTAATCAGCTGAACAAAACTGAAAGACAATGTAAGAATCATTGTAGTGCTAACTCAGAAAACTACAGCTGTTGTAAAATATGATAATTAATAATTAATAGAGTTGATGAGAAACTAATTTCTGAAAAATGGAACATCACTCTAAAGCTACTCATGGGTAAAAGTCCCTGAATTTCTTCAGCATAACGGCCCAAAAGTCTTCTATTCTAATGAGAAAGACTGAACTATAGCAAAGAAAGATGGTATTTTTCAGCCTCCATTACTGCAGTGAAAGCAACTGAAAAGGCTATGTACAAAGAAGTAGCCCTAAAGGGATAAACTTTGAATTGTAAAAGCACAGAAAGGTGCTTTATGTGGTTTCAGAATTAATTAGAAATTTTATTTCCACCTCCTCAAAGTTTCAGTTTCTCATGGACCCTTAACAAAACAACATGCTTTCAAATGACCAGTACTAAATAGTGGGTCTTTGCACATGCTTTCTCGAATGTGAACAGAATTTTGGGGACTCGGGTTTTTTTGGGTTTTTTTGGGGTTTTTTTGGGGTTTTTTTTTTTTTTTGTTTTTTTTTTTTTTTTTTTGGGTTTTTTTTGTTGTTTTTTTTTTCTTTTTTTTTGTTTTTTGTTTTTTTTTATCCAGCAGTAAGAAATAAATAGTACATATATTAAAGGACCAGGACCCTGGCCTTACTGTAATTATTAAAACTCACCTACAGTTCTATCAAGGCTTTAAAAAAATCCCAATGTCCTACTTCTGTTTGGAACTGCAAGGGCAGTGGAGAGAAAACTCTTGTCTCAGTATTAACATCTGAGTAAACAGATCATCCCCTAAACATTCACAGTGTTGGATGCTCATTGTGATCTATTTTTTGGGAACATTTACCTATGCATCCATCAGAAACTATAATTGAAAGGACTACTGGAGATGTTCCCAAACAACAGTTCTACATCAGACTGTATGAATAACAAATGGAAAAATATGTATTTTTAACAGGCCACTATTTCAGGCTACAAAATTCTTCTTGAGGTTTATTCACCTTGTGGCCACTATAGCAATATCTTGTCTATAACAATTGTTCAACAAGTCAGTAGAAAAATATTGACAGAAATTTGGTCGCAAATTTCTGCCTCACATTCGTTCAGTTTTAAACTGGAAATCACTTTAAAGTTGGTGTATTGTAATCTGATTACTAAAACTTGTAGAGTACAAAGGATTACAATCTGTAAACATGGCTTCTAGGGTAACATATGGGGATCTCAAGTGGGACACATCATAACACAAATACACTGAAATCACTAGGATCAAACAGCAGTAATGGGCAGCTGAATCTCAGTCAAGTTGAATAATGGCCTGGATTTTAGAATAAATAAAATGACTATATTCTGAACAGCTTTTACCATAGTTCCATGGATGTGTATTGGAGTTCCTATGCGGAGCCATTCTCTTCAAATCATGTACAAACCTTGGACTGATAGCTAACACAGAAAGAAATTTGCAATACCTGGGATTACTTGAACAAAACAGGCCGTGACTCACATATCAGCAGTTTTGATGTATCACAGATCTATACCAGAGAAGAAGAAAAAACTTCAATGAAATTATGGACACAACAAATATAATCTCTCTTCAGAATCTGCAAGTAACATCTTAACAGCAGGGATTGTAGTATGACATAGTTTATAAAATTCTACTTAAAGGAATAGAGAAGCAAGAAAGCTGGCTTATTTTTTGTTATGTATTATATTTCTGCATAAATTTGAAAAGTGGAAGAAGCAGCACCTAGGTTAAGGTATAGACATGAAAGGTATTTATATACAGGTTTTGAAAGAGTGACATACCACAGACATTTGCAGAAATATCCACTGAACCACTTAACCCAACAGAATGAGGATTTCAAGACTTAAAATCCCTTATCCTGAGCCTTCTCAAGGTCAGTGAAACATTTTAAAAAAACTCCAAGGTGAGGAAAAAGAAGAGCAAGTAAGTCAAATGTTGCACTTACCTGTCTTGTCAGCCCCTTTTGGACCAGCAGGCAGAACAGCCATGAACCAGCACAAACTCAGAATGCCACAGAGATGCAGATGTCTATGTGAAATATGTTCTCCTTAAACATGTGAAATATGTTCTCCTTAAACATCTGTCTGGGCAAACATACCAGGAAGGCTTCTCATCTCACCAGCTTTTTGCCAGTCTGACACTGAAAAGTCATTTCCACAAAAATGCCAGCCCTTCCTCAGAAATGTATCCAAAGTCTCTGTGAGCCTGGAGTGGTCCATACTCTTTACAAGCATATTTGTATCACAGAACTGTACTATGTTTTTCTTGTAATTTGATATACTTCTTTGCTGACATATTGGAAATGTATGAACGTATTAGTCCTCTTTCCCAGCTGGGAACTACTTCTTATTGGGAGCAGTTTTTATTATTATCAGCAAGAAAGGCAAAAGCTGGATGAATCATTCCTACACACAGCAGGCATGCTTCTTCTATGAGCTAGAAGCTGCAGCTTCCAGAAGCCAGAAGCTGCCACTTCTTCCAGCAGCAGCTATTTTTTTTTGTTCAGAGATCACTCAAATTTCTTCATTAAAGACTTCTTAAGTTTTTAGCATGATTGTCCTCAACCTCTTAAAAAAAAAAAAAAAAAAAAAAAAAAAAAAAAAAAAAAAAAAGAGAAAAAGAGAGAGAGAATGGTGGTTTTATGGTGGTTTTACTTCCATTGTGGATAAATAAGAAAAAAGACTCTGTTCCTTCCTTTACTGGCAAAGAGAACTCTGGAAAACGTGGCTCTTCCAGCTTTAACAGCACTCTTAGATAACATGGCTTTCTTGCAGAATACTCCACAACTGCATCAAAAATCATCCTGTCTTTAGATATGAAATAAACACCTCTCATTTCCCTGCTTACATTGTGGCATGAGATCAATCTGGGTACTCATGTTCATGAGGGCACAGGTACCTTAGCATTAAACAATGTTTGCAAAGCAAAAGCTCTTGCCCTTTAAGAAGCAATCTCTAACAGCCAACAGCTGAATAGCCAGAGAAGATTCATAATGAATCTTGCCTAACACTACATCGTATAGGTGACTCTAAATAAAAGGAAACCTTAATTTATAAGTTTAAAACTACTCATCCTGTGTTCATGTCCCTTCCTCTTCTGCTATTGTACAAGTTGCAGGGTGAAAATAAGAATCTGATGTTTTGAACCCTTAGGTCTCATTCAAGCCTGTACAGAAACGTAGCTATTTTGGATGTTGAAATATTTTCTGGCAACAGTGCTTTCTCACAGCTAATTACCAAATGCTGTCAGAATTTCTCCCTCTCTCCCCCATGCAGTATTTGAAAACACAAAGTGCTGCTCATCCAGACATGAAAACCAAATACGGATGCAGCCATCAAACAAGTGCTGAGTACTCCAAATCTTCTTTCAGACCCAGCTGCTATATACATCTGTCTATAAGTACCAGCTAAAGCTTATTTATGCTTTGTCAGCAAGCAGACTTTCTGTTCCAGGCTTCCTCAATACCCATATTATTAGTCCACTGAATGCTGAATAATCAGAGAATAAGCAGGATGCAAAGCTGCTCTGGTTGCTTACTGAAGGGAAGAGGTGGAGGAATAGCAGAAAATCAGAACAACTGCACACACAGGTGGATTCTTCTCTGAAAAATATTAAAACCAAAGGAGGGAGGAACAATTAATTCCTTCACCAGGCATCTTCAGTTCCTCTAAAGGGAGCACAGTTTGCCTCTTCATTAACATCAGTCATTTCCAAAAGTCAAATTCAATTCTCATCAAAGACCAAACACCACAACCACACAAAAAAAAACCCAAAACAAACAAAACCCAAAAAAAACCAAAAACCAAAACATACTGGCAGAAATTATTTAGACAAGAAGTCATATTTCAGAAATTTAGCACCAGTTTGGACTTCTGCAGAGAGAACTCCTTGCCTTTGCTTCCTTGTTCTCTCAGGCTCAATATGGCTGCTGTGCTTCCTCTACCGCAAGAATGTGCTGGAAATGGTTTCTTGGCATTACTACCTTATCCTTGCTGCCTCAGAATATCCCTGCAACTTTATCTCTCACTCTCTGGTGAGAAACTGGCTTCTCTGTTGAGTAATCAGTGCCCTGCAACATTTAGGAGTCACTGTGTTCTCTAAATTACTAATTTTTGAGAATTTGGAGAGATTGGTAGAGTAGCAGAAGAGAAACAGTACCTAAAGAGAAGGAAAAAGAAGATAGAGGGAGCTACAAAACAGCCTTATTTCAAGACTCTAGGACAACCTATTCAGCAATCAGCATTTAAATATTTAGAATACAAAGAATTTGTCAACACATCAAGAACCTATAGCATAGCTCAAGCTACCTATCTTCCTTAACACCATACCTGGCTTGATAGAAAGAGAGAAGCAGCGGATGTGATACAGTCTTTTTTTTTTTTTATTTGATATTTTCCTTCGTGACAGTCATGTAAGAGGACTAGCAAAGGCAGTGGAGATTAATTTAAAATAGAGTGAGCACTTGATAGAAAATGTTCATATTAGTAATTTAAAAGTTAGATTGGGAATACATTTCAATTGGAATAGAGTATGAATTTATCTTTGGTCAAACTCTTTTCAACACAATAATTTAAAATTTGAATGTCAGAGAAAACCAAATTACCAGTTTGCAGATATCACTGGTCTGAAGGCCTCACACCAGAGACTGAAGTGATATCAAAATGATCCTAATATGTCAGGAAGACATTCCATAGGCAAATGCAAAGAACTATGGCCTGAAGAAGTGAAGTGGGATATAAATAGGATATAAATAACTGAATAGCAAGAGCATAGAGGACCATAAACTGACAGACTCAACCTGGTGATGTTACTGTCACAAAAGGAACATCTTTTTTAGCACCTACTGGTAGGACTGTCATATGTATGACCAAAGTGAAAAAGATCATTCTACTCCATGTTCAGTCAGCTTGGGTGGAACACAGCAGCCACTTCCCATAATCATACTTCAAGAAAGCAGAGGAATAAGATAAATGCTCAAAAGAAGAATGATGGTAGGTTTAGGAAACACGGCCTGTGGAGACAGGTGGAAGGAATTATTGTTCAGCCTTGGAAAAAAAGTACTGAGGAGAATCTCTAATACCATTTTAAGACTTGTAGTAAAAGATAACCTTATCAATACTTTCTCATATTCAGAGAGAGGGAGACAAAATGTAACCAGCTTCAATGGTATTGTGGAATCACAGAGTGGCTCAAGTTGGAAGTGACCTCAAAGAGATCTTGTTCCAATCCCCCTATCACAGGCAGGGATGTCAGCCTCTAGACCACCCACTGAGTTTAAAAACAGCACTCAAGCAAGATTAAAAAAAAACCAGCAAGACTTCTCATAGCTCCTTCTCAGTCTTCCTTGGCAGCAGATAGGCCTAAGGCCACACTGCTGCACTGACCTTAAACCCAGGCTGCCAAAACCACAGGGTGGAATAGGTGCACATGGAGACCTGAAAAACACACAAGAAGTGACATGGAAACCAGTGCAGCATTCAATTACCTTTCTTCAGTAAATATCTCCTTTTTTTTTTTTTTTGTGGTTTTAAGAAATATTATCCACAAATTAGTACTCTGGCACAAATTAACATTTTTAGCTGCTGCTTGAGGACTACTAGTACAGTTCTAGGGTGAAACAACTGAATCAGCATAGTAATATACAACCCTGACATATTCATGGATAATACTAATACACTAAAAGTACTGTCTTCTTGGAATGAATACATACAGGTAGAAAATTATAGCAGATTAATATAAATGTTCTGACTGATGATAGTTATTGCAATGGTTTTAAAAGTTAATATTGATAAAGAAGTAAATTGCAAATGCATTCTGTAACTGCAGCACCATTATTAAAATCAAGGGAGGTTTGCAAGAATTTTTATTGATAGAATAAATTAAATTACTTGAGAGTATGCCATCTGTTGAGTAAAAATCATAATGTAAACATAATTAAAATTGTATTACTAATTAGTAGCAATACACCAAATACATCCTTTTAGAAAAACTTCAGTGTTCAAAGCTACACCACTGCAGGAGTGGCACACCAGGATTCCATCTGGGGATCAACTACATCCCTTTACAGTAGATATTTCACCTGACCTTCTAATCTAAAGCTTGTGCTTGCTACTTTACAGCCAGCTTTTCTTCAAGCAAACTTGTCAAACACATGGGTCATGTTTTCCAAATGCCAGCAATAATCTGAAGTACGATCACCCAGAATACCTTATCTTCAGAAAAGCAACAGGTAGGGTCATTCTCTTGTGTTAAGAAAACAGAAATAAATGTTCCAACATGACAAGCCTCAGATCTCTGAGACTCGGCTAGCCATGCAAATCTTCACTTATCAGAACCCACAATTCCTCTCTCCTTAGATTCCTCTCTCCTTCTGAACTAAAAATCCATCTGCTAGCCTGAAGTGCCACACACGGCCTGGGCTTTCACACAAAACAACTCTAAAAAAAAGAGCTGTTCCCTAGGCCTGCCATGCTCCTACAGGAGCCTCAGTGAAAGAGTCAGAGATGGCTGATGAAAGACTGGTGAGAAAAACTAATGGCAACTCCAGTACCAATTATTAGTTTAACTATATGCAAGTTCCAATGCTGCCAAAATCAGTGGCCAAAGATTGAGAAGAGGATTTTACTTTTAAGATGGCATTATCTTTTAATCTTTATAACAAATGTGAGAAGTTCTCCACTGTGTTGAATTCAGGTGTTGCAAATTTAATGTGTTATCTGTTGGCTAAGACTGTGATTTTCAGAGCTAATCTAGGTAGGTGATGGAGATGATGCTGCTTTTGCATTTGCATTCTATCTGTCCAGCATTAATCTTTACATGAACTGGCACATACTTGAGGAATTTTGCTGCCTGGGTAACTGTTATCAAAACATTCAATGCATACATCTGAATCCTTTTAATAGTCTATCCTAGAGTGTGTAATTTGAAGGATTAAGTCAGTTTAATTGATGCTTAAAATAATAGAATTTTCCAAATTATACTGACTTGGGATGTTGCAAGAATGTCTCAAAAATTAAACCTAGAGTTTGCTGATAAACCAAACAGATTATAAGGTGTTGTGTTAATCAATCACATTAGGATTCCTCCAACTCTCTTTTTACCAGAGCCCAGAGTAGTTTTTGATACTTTGCCATATTTCTACAAAAAGTTCTCTGCATTACTAACTAAGAACAGTGAGTGACTGAAAAAAGGGCTCAAAGTTGTGAGACAACAGTTTGTCAGACAACAATATAAAACTGTGAGCTGACCAAATCATAGAATCACAGAATAAGCTGAGTTGGAAGGGATCCACAAGGATCAAGTCCAACTCCTGGCCCTACACAGGACCATTCCCAAGAAAAGACAAATGAGGAATTTTTTCTTTGGATATGAAATAGGGTAACATTTTATATATTAAATAACTCTCATACTTTTCTCAATCTAACACTTTCTAAACCATGCCCCCTCCAGCCCTCAAAAAAGGTGTTGAGGTTTTTCTTGTTGAAGTTATTCCTTCTACATCCTGGACTCCAGTTCTTCCCCTCTTATTTTCATAAAAACTTACTGAAGTGTTTCCTCTGGTTCTTTTTGTTTAAAAGAGACATGCAAGATACTTTTATTTCATGGAAGTTACAAGCAGGTAAGAAGTTAACAATTAATAGTATGTTTTTCATAACTAGTAGTGCCAATTATATGCTGTTTAAGCTTATCATCTAATTGCATGGTAGTGCTGGCTTCAGAGATGGCATGACATTAAGTCAGACTTGTGCTGCATTTCCCAGCAGTGGAATATTCAATTATTTGTTCTGACTCATGTAATTCCCTGTATTCCAAGCTTGTTAATGTCATTACAGGGCTGAAATAAAGTGATTACTCTAAATGAGTATTTATCCGATAGGCAATGCAATTCCTGCCTCCTCCAGCTGACAACAGATGATTGCAAGTGTTCCCTTCTACTCCCTCACCTGCACTTCCCCCTCCTACCCCCTGTCAAGGAGGAAACCATAACATTGTGGTGCTCTGTGAAATACTGTCAGATGGCGTAAAATATATATAATAAAATAAAAAGAAGCGCAACCTTCCCCAGCAGAGTTAAAGCTAATGACCACTGCTTCCACTCCCAGTCAGTGATGACAGGTTGAACTAACTGATAATGGCATGCCTGCTGTTGAGCTGGCCACTTATGTTATTTCTCTTGACATGGTTCTGGGGAAGGCCTAATTTTTTTGACATTTGACCATGCAAATTTGAGTCCTGATACATTATTCTGCATTTACATCCTCCCAGTGTTGCTGTTTAAAATGTGCTACAAGCTCCTTGAGCTCAGCTAATAAAGGCCACAGAATGAAAGAAAGTTAAATATGAATGTAAAAGGAGACCTAAATGAAGGGCTAGCTTGTACATCTCAGAGATGACCTTCTGGAAATGAGCAAGTGGAAAATTCTTTTTAAAGCAAATGGTAAGAAGTGTAACACCAATTTTTTTTTCTTTAAAAATTTTTTAAAGATTCTAAAATATTCACAAAAAGGAAAACATTAAGTTTTACACAGACATTTATTCAGTCAGCAATTCAGCGGAGTGTATTTTAAGACTAGGTTCCATTAATGACTCTTAGTAATACACCTTTCCCAAAGAGCCAGAAATTCACAGTGCTTCATTAAATATAAGGAAAAAATACAGCCTGCTCTCTCTCTCTTTCTTTTCACTTGCTCTTAAATTTTTCACATCGTTCAAGTCCAAATGTATTACCTATGAGCAAATCCAACTTTTTTCTATCTCTTATAATTAATTTGTATAAATTTACTGCTTGTGAACAACAGTAGCTTGGCAGCTCTGGAAAAAAACATCTCCTTTAGCTACAGAGAGGGTGCAGATTGGGCCTGTGGCTCCCCTGCTAAGACTTTTACATTAAACCTGAATGCATCAAATGCAGGGAGAAGTTAGCATTGCTATAAGTTAGCATTGCTATAAGTCAAGGAAGTTGTGGTAAAACTTTCAGTCTCAGGTCCTTCTATGTCATCTTCTCTCTTTCTTATTGACTGTTTACTACAACAAACTTCTTTGTGCATAAGCCAATCTAGAAATTTTTCTGGCTTGTATGTTCTGCCTCACTCTCCAGTTATGAGATGGCTGCAAGAAGATTACTCTGCATCCAAACCCTGGTGTCTGCCATGCAGTTAATACAACAAATATACCAGACTTCCCCTAGTCAATCACTCTGGAAAACAATGCATTTTATAAAGAGCACAACTCAGGATCCCTAAAGACAAAACAGAAATCTACTCTAAACTAGAAAACTTTAACCACTGTGCAATCTGGACCTCCAAGTCAAACATCAACTCTAAAGCTACTTACTGAAGCTTGTTTTTAACTATATTCATTTATACTCTCCTTACTTTCCCTCCACATTTATCTGATTTCATGTTTGCCAATGACTAAATACTCTGCAACATGAAATATAAGACACAGTCTGTATGATCTCAATATGTTTCCCCTAGAAAACCTGAAGATGTTAACATTGTGCTCTATCTTGTGGCAACAACATTATAGTACATCATATTGTTACCAGTTTCGGACATTATCTTATAAGGAAAGCAAAGTATCATCAAAGAGCTGGGTTTCTTTCATTTTTATTTCTTATACCTGCTGGTATCAATATGTGGTTTTCAAATTCTTATTGGATACACATTAAACAGGTATCTTAACTCTAGTTCAGATTGTCCAGCAGTTGAAAAAGATCTTATCATCAGTCACTAACCATGTAAATCTGAAGGCACTTCCTCCAGTTTTCAAATAAGTGCTTCTTTTGAAAGTCCAAAACTGGCAGCAATTTGATCACTCACCTTGTATCCACACTCAGGTCAAGGAATATGATTTTTTTCCTTACCTACTCTAAATAGATGGTCCCTCCAGAAGGCTCAGTCAATTTGCAGATGTACCTGATTGCTAATCCGTAGTATCTCTCTTTCTCACCTGGTCCACAAGGAATAGCTCCAAGTTAAGGCAGCCATTTAGCCTATCTTTTCCCAAGAGGAATTTAGAGCCACTTACCATATTCTTCTCCTGTCTCTGTGGCTAACATGGACAACAGAGAAATGCCCTCTCTTGCCCTGTGGAAAAGGAGAGGATTAGCAGGCGAGTGCCAAAACCTACATTCAAAAAAAAAAAAAAAAAAGGAATACAGCAGTCCAAATATCTGTCTGCATATGCTCATTTTTACCAGAGAATCCCTGCTTCTCCTATGATACCTGCTGTTTTCAAGCTATCTGGAATAACCGAGTTTCTCCTTTTCTTCATCTTTAAGGAAAACTAAGTGGTGGATTTGCAGTACTGACCAGAATTTGCACATCATTTAAGAGAAGCAAACCAAACCAAAACCAAACTGGACTATGCATTCCTTGTACTTGACAGTGTTGCAACTTAAAATCCCTGGAGGATGCTAATGAACAGCCAATAAACTAACTCATAAATCAATTCAATTTCTACTCAAAAAACACCACCTGAGCAAATATCTGTATCTATAGTTGGTCAGAAAGAAGCAGTAACAGTACTCTCAACACCTTAAAAAAATCCTGTAAACTCTTCTGTTTGTACATCTGTATAAAATATATTCTCATCGTGCTACAGCATGAATCATCTTGAAAATCCCCCACCTCAAGAGCTGTGTCATCCCAGAGCTACTGAGGCTGCAGGGGAAGCCATGAAAAACAGTTGGTATGCAATATCTTCTCACCAGTTACTTCAATTAAACTACACAGTTACAGTCTAAGACATACTCCAAATGAAATAGCATTTCCCTCTGCAATTCTTTAATTCCACAAGGACTGATACCTGAGATACAGTTTGAACATCCATGCCAGGTACTCATGTGACAGCTTTAAAAATGACAGTGTGGGCATGTGAAGTCCCAAATTTGCTCTGTAATTTCCCTTCAAAACTCAACAGACACCTGCAATATTTGCTGTGCAAAAGGGAAATCACATTTTAGCACTGTATTACCCTGGATGGAAAAATCATGAACATACCAGAATTCATCACCAGTCTTGTTTTGTAATCCAGTAACACAATCGCCATGAATCCAGTAATACAAAATATAAAAGATCTGAAGAAAAGTTTTTCAAAGAAATGTGGTTCAGACTGCTTTTAAACACTGCAAAGTGTGTTTCTCTGGGGGAAAGAAGTTCCAAAGGCACAGTGGCATGAGTGGAAACCAGAAGAGAGAAAAAGGACACGGGCCAAACTAAAAACACCTTCAAGATCATGTTTCCTCTCCTTTTACTATTGGAAAAAAATTCCACTGAGTGCAAATGCTGCTCAGTGGTTATTTACTTAGAAAGACTGATGTCCAGCGATGTAAGCTCAAGGGTTTCTAGACCTACCCAAGCTGTCTCGATTTCACTTCTAACATTTCTCACCTAAGCACTTGGCAGGGAAATTAAAGACTAAAATAAATGACATGACAATGGATCATATTGACTCCTTAGAAAAGTGTAAAAACATGAGAGATGCTATTTTGTTCCCAATACATAAAGTATCTTCTCATGGTCAGATTATTACACCTCTCCTACACCAATAAAAGAAGAGTTGGAACTTGAAAATACCTTACAGTTCCAATCTAATTTTTATAGGTTGTAACAGCACTGCATAAATTGCATGGGCTGTCAGAGATTTAAATTAGCCTATTTCTACAGCAAATTACTTTAAATATTAGCATTTTCCTATTTATATCTCAGCAAATAACCCAAACTGTGTAGCCATATTGAATAACAGCTAGCTACTACACAATTTATCAGCTTTTATCAAGTCAAAATAACTTAAAAAAGAGCAATGCAAATATTTAAGTATTAGATACATGTACACATATACTGCCCTCTGCAGAATGAAATTAAACCATCTGGGATTCTGTCTTTGAAGAAAGAGTATGTTAATAAAATATATACAATAGATTTAGAAACATTCAACTGTTATCTAGGTACTCACATAACCTGAAGCATATATTTAATTTTTTCCCAAGTTAGGACCATGTTTTATGGAATACCCATTCAGATGTTCCCATTGTAATTGAAAAGAATTTAGCCAGCAGCTGCATCTTTAAAAACACAACCTGAATTACTGACCAGTTATGAAAACATCACTAAATATCTCAAAATGGAACTTCTAATGATCAGTAGAATTTAGGGCTATTACAAGGATTTTAAATTAAAGTTACAAAATTGACAGACAAGTGAGCAATAAAGCTTGATCAGGTTATCAATAATAAAATCAGAATAACAAGTTCAGCTAATGCCTAAAAAAGAGATAACTGGTCTATGCAGAGCAAGCAGGTAGATAGATCCCTTCCAAAGACCATTACTTCTTAAAATCCCATCTCTTTACAAGATTAATATAGGATTAATATCAGTGCAGCTGTATTTTTGTCACTTTAGCTAACCACAAATATTCTGCTTCTACATGACATTACCTTAATGCTAGCTAAGTATAACTTGCCATGCTCTGGGGTTATTTGCTGCTGCAATTTCAGCTTGCATTCATACTTTGTCCCAAGCAATAAATAAAAAAAAAATCCTATGTGACTAAAATAACTTTTCCAGAGCCATTTTGATCTTGCCTGTCCCTACTCTCAATTTCTGCTACCTTTGCAGTTTCTGTTATTAATATATATATAAAAAACACCTCGATTAAGCGATAGAGTTAGGCCACAGGCTTTCTGCTCTATTAGGCCTTGTGCTCTCTCAGTCTTTATGCTCAGCTTACAGAGTGATGTGGATTTTCCATTTTTCAGAGGAAATGTAAAGTAGCAGTTAATTAAATTGGAGAGAAGAAGGAACAGCAACATACAATGCCAAACTAACTCTAAAGCATAAAGAAATGTTTAGAACTCAGCCTGATCCAGTAGAGAACAAATTAAGAGCCAGAAGTTGGGCAGCAAAGACCAGATAGCGAGAATACATTCCCAACAAAGAGGTTACAGTGACACAAAGTGGAAAGCACACTGGAACATGTAAAAGTGAATAAACTCTCAGAGATTCCTGTTCAAAATACACTCACTGGTTGTTACTTTTAAAAAGAAAAATCTCCACCAAAATAAGACAAAGACCAAGGGCTGCAAGTGCCCTGAAACACAGCTCAGCACTGTAAAATTAAATACTCTCCTGGATTATCTATCAAAAGTTCTGCCCATTTCTCCCTGACCTTGTCCTGGGAAGCCTGGGAAAGGCTGGCCCTGGCAAGTCACACACTGCTTGCTACTTGAATCGATTCATTTACTGCTACTCATTTAGTCCCACTACCAGCCATCAACACGAACAGGAAGCAGCATGTATTGAAAGCAACATGAAAGGAGATAGGGAGGCAAACTGGAGTGGGAAGTGGAAAAGAGGAAAGCATAAACAGTGAAGCACATGCTAACTATCACATGCCTGATAACTTCAGGCAACATAAGAGTAGCTGCAATAAAGCATTACCAACACTTCAGGCAATCCTAAAGTAGCTTTGCTGTAAAAGGACATCCTGATACAGAAGTCTTAGCAAACCTAAAAAGCACCAGTCCTGTTTCTGTGTAGGACTTGAATGACTGGACTCCCTAGGAGATGAAGCATGGGAGACAGCAATGTAATACATAATGTACCACAGAGAGAGGGTATGTCAGAGTTTTGTCAAGAAGCAACAAGACCAGTCTGATCTCAATACATGAGAATGTATTCTGAACAGTGGCTCTCAGTCACCCTTCCTGTGGGACAATCTGCTAACCTCCTGCGCAGATCCTATATGCCTGATCTACCCCAAATACAATGCCTTGTTCAACTTGTAGCAGTTTCCACTGGTCCTGCAGGAAAAAAGGATTTGGACATTTCTCCCGGACTACAGAGCAGAGGCAGTAGCTTGAACTACTTGCCAAATGCCCATAACTCCATCATAAGTGACTACTGTGTGCACGCATGGCAACTTGGATTTACTAGTGTGGTGCAGAGGAGACATTCTGGGCACACAGTGAAAGCTCAGTGAATCCAGTGTCTCAGATTTCCTGCACACACAGAGCCAGCACGCTTGGCAAGACTGGCACATCCTACTTGTCAGAGTCACTGCACATGCCAGCATTGTGTATCTGGGTGCTGAGCTGCTGGGCAACTGAAGTCCATTTGCAGGGTCACCATCTGTACACATGACTGACTTGAGAGTAGCAGTAGGACAGCCCTTTGGAGACAACGCAAGCCTACCTGTGAATCCCACCACATTCCTGATCCAATAGCCCTGTGGCCAAAATGATCATGGAGCTGTAGAGAGTAGCAGGTGCAGAGAACGGCTTTCCTATAAAGAAAAATAGGGATGAAGTATTTGTGAAAGGACATGTCAAATTTCTGCCCTCTCTCCCTCAGTTTCATCAATCTGCTTGAGTACACAGTGAGTAGATCTCCTTAGTTTTGCCAAGGATATAAGATCTGTGGAAATCTTATGTCACTCTCAACCTTACAGTCGAAAATGACAAGACAACAAGTACAATGGAGATAGCTTAGTCATAAATAGGCTGTCCGAAATGAGTTGGTCCATCTACAGGAACCAGTGCTATGCAAAGAGACTGTCCTGGAAAAGGTGTACTTTCATTAATCCAGCATAGCCTTCTGCATAGACCAATTACCTCTTATGGAGCTAATCAGAGGAGAGCACATTAATCCAGACACTCTCCTTATCTTGCCAGCTGCTCCACTGAGATGCAGAACACACTTGTGGTCCCCTCAGTCAGCCACAAGACAATCGCATGAATGTCTGATATGAAAAATTCATTTTTAATACCCACTCCGTAGCTGGCAAGCTATCATTTGTTACCAGTCTCATGGAGTGACTTCAAAAGATGAAGAAAATGTCCTTGCAAAACAGAGAATCTGGCTGCACATTTAAATATGACAAACACAAAGGTGGATGTAGTAACCAGACCTTTTCATGGAGACAAAAGCAGAACAAGCATCAGGGAAATAAAACTGGCATCCAGTCTACCCAGCTGATAGCAGGGATGCTAAATGAGTCAGTTCAGATACTTTAACAGGGCATTCACATGAATCAGGAAAAAAAAAAGAGCTAGGAAACACAAAGTTCTTTCTAACATGTAACAGCCTCTTAACAAGTGCATCTGGAGTGTGAAAGTGCACCTGTCCTTTTGGGGGCGGGGGGGGGGGAAATCACCAGCTCCTTCTTCATGAAACAGCTGCTGGAATTTGCTCAGAACCAACCTTCATATTTGGTTACATTTCTGGAAAATTATTCTATTTATATACAGTGGAAGAGGTATAACTCACTTTGGTTTCCATTTGAAAGTTGTCCTTCTGTTAACATCAGTATTGTTTTTTGTTGTTTCTGAAGTCAGATTCTGACCATTTCATGGCTTTGCTATAGTGGTCTTTTGTGGTTTAGGAATGGTATTCTCCAATTTAGTACTCTCACCAAAACCTACGCCACTGGCCCTCTCCTATGATGCATTTGAGAGGGGAGTCGTAGGCACAAAAGGCAGAGAATAATGCGCTAAGAACAATTTCCTGGAAACAACAATGAGAAAAGAAAACTAACAGTAACAGCAACAAAACTAATAACAACAGCGTGCAAAAGAGTGATTCATGCCAAAATGCTCACAGTGGATGGAGCCTGCAATTCCAGCCATGCCACCCTGATGGCAAGAGAGCTCTTCCTTTCAGAAGGGGAGTCCCTTCCCTTTGCCCTCCAAAATGAGACACCGAATAACCTGTAGGTCCTAGCCATGCTCCCTCCTGGCTACTGCAAAATTAACCCTGTCCTGGCCAGAACCAGGACATGCTCATACTGAAGAAAACCAGGGTTTCTAAGTAATAGAACTATAAACCACAGCAGCATTTTATGATATTAAACCTTACACTTAAATATTGGGTTTGAACTTTTTTAAATCTTTGGATGGCACATAAATTTTGAAACTTTTTTTTTTTTAATTCTTGCCTTGCAATGTTACCTTTTGAGAGTTGATAGTTTTGTCAAGCTTAGGCTGAATCAAACTTAAGCCCTTTTTTTTCCTTTTTACCCAAAAGGACCTGGAATCTGTTCTGGAGCCTCATTTGCTACATCTGGAGCTACTATCAGGCTTTTGATCAGACCAAGCCTTACAGATAGAAAAGTTCTACTTTAGAATTCCTCTTGTGTTTGGAGATGTCAATAAAGTTCTTTTAAAATGTCAAAAGTGATTGCTCTGTTTGTAGTTTTGCTAATACCAATTACAATGGTATTGTTTCCATTCAGAAGAAGGTATAAAGAAACAACTAAAAATAAGCCCTTCTCATTCCCCTATCCACTGAGACACTAAACTGCACACAAACAGATACACACATGCACACACATGCCACTCTGCTTCTTTGGAAGGAATATATTAAAGTGTTGGCCGTGTGGAATAATGAAGGAAGTATGTAAATACAGCACTCTATTCTTTCAAGAAAAGCTTTAAAAATGCACATACTCCACTCCCCCTAAATTATGGGAGAAGATGGGTCATAATAGCTAATGTAGTAGGCAAGAAGGAAGAATGGAGCACAATTCCCTAAACTCGATAAAATAAGCAATTACTCTTGTTATCTGAATGGCTCTGTCAGTGGAGAAGTTGTCTGTGTCATAACAGAATCTAACAAAGGCTGTTGCCTTTAAGCATCAAAGGCTTTGGCCTTATTATCTTTCTAAGATGTGCATGTATAATAAGTTTTCCTAACAAATGGCGAGGAAGCATCACTGGCAAAATATAAAATTGTGATAAACTATGTCCAAATGATTAATTCACAGAAATTCTCCATCACACTGCAGCTACATGTGCCCATCTCTTCTGTTATGCCCTTGGAGATTTTCATACTAAACGTATGTGCATATTTTTCATGGCTACTGATATTTGAATTGCAGCCGGCTCCCATGCAGAACATAAAACACTTCAAACTGCATAATGCTGACTAAATTATAAGTTCTCCAGTGGCCTGAGGTAGCAAGGGCCATAATAATGAGTGTGCTTAAGTGGTTTGTGTAGATTTTTTTCCCCTTTAATTTTAATGCCCTAACTTGCTGCTGCCTTTTCTAAAGCTAGGGATTGTCTCATACAATCATAACAACAGGGAAATAGAAACTGCATTATGCTTTGCAAAAATGTGGCATGCAAAGCAAAAGCTTCACTCATGAAGCGCAGTGATAGCCAATTCAGCCCTGTTGGTCACATGGATAGAAAATGCTTTGGTGACTTTGTCCATACTTGTAATTATATTTGAGCTGTTCTATGTATAAAGTCACATTTACTGGATAAAAAGCTGCAACCCTTCCAATCACATTCATATTACACATGTAAAAAAAAAAAAAAAAAAGAAAAAGAAAAAAACACATCTGAAGTATCATTTGATTAAAAAGATAATGAAACTAGGTAAATGAACTCTGCAAAAATACTGAGAATTTTACTTATGGTATTACAATAGGTCAAAGTGGACATCTGTATGAGCTGTAACACTTAGTGATTTTGCAATGTTTTCAATGTTCTGGTATTGGTTATTTTTCTTGGGTTTACTAAAAAGACAAATGGATGAAAATGCTTACACTGCAGCAATGCTCACTTCCACGGTAATTGGAAAAATATACACAAACTGTGCTAATATCCACGGATGTTTACAGTCAGGCAGATAAAAAGAGCCTGGGCACATGTTAACTGTTTCTATCAACTTCCCCCACCTCTAAATAGAGACCATTTTTGGCCAGTACATCGAACAGCAAGGAGCTATTGACTTCAGAAATCAATGCAAAGGAAGACAGACTCCTTGGAAAATCCTTTTCATGTGCCCCTCTTTTGTTCCACAATGTTTTGGGAAGTTCATTTCTACATTCCCTGCTCTACAGGATTGAGATAGATGTTTAAACTCACTTCCCACAGGATTCAGACTGATCCCCATCTGCACCTAACCACCTAGCCTAAGGTCTGAGGCCTTCTTTGCAGATGACTGCAAACTTACGCAGCTCAAGTTCTCCTATGTCAATATGGCTACACAAATCTTCCTCCAGCAACAGTCCCAGGACCTCTGCCTCACTGAAAAGATGGAGTAAAATACTTTGGCAAGCAGTAGCTTAAATGGAAGAAGTGAACATGATGGATTTCTGCCCCACCTCCAGATTTCTCCAGAATCCTGATGTGGAGCTCCTGGGTCAGTAAGCAGTAAGGGTGGCTCTGTCGGTGGAGCAGAAAAAGATCTGCAATGTGTCACAGCATACGTCACAGTTGAGACAGCCACAATACATACAGTATCACCATACAACTTCAGAAACCTGCAAGCATCAGCCCATTCAGAGTAACACTATACCACTACAGAAAGCTTCAAGCATCTGCACTTTATGGTTCTTCAGTCCAACCTTTTATACCCTTCATCTTATATGCCTTACGCCTGTGTACCCTCTGTTCCCTTTTGTGATTGGTCAGTGCACCTCAGCACTCCATGGCTCATTACCTTCCATACTGGTCACCTGTCCTGCACAGCTGTAGGGATGAAGCACCATCGCAGCCCCACTCCCAATTACCACAAACTGTGTGCCTACAGCAATGGCTCTGCCAACTCTCTAGAACAGGTAAGAACTCCTGAAGCAACACCAAGGCCTTCCAAGAAGTATTGTCTCTTCTCTCTGGCCTCTCATACAAATTGGACATATTCTCCTTCCATAAAAGAGAAATGAATACATCTTTCATGTGGCTGTTTAGATCCCCATCATTTTGGATACTGTTCAGCCATTTTACTTACTCAAAGTGAGTCCAAAGTGAAAAATGAAACTACTTAGTTGTCAGAGAGTACAATCCTACTTGTTACATTGTCTTGACCTCCTGCAGCTCTTTTCCTCACTTTCCTTTTACACTTTGTGATTCAGTCATTGGGTTGCAAATATGGATTAGATTTATTTATTTATTTATTTGATCTGTCTTTATCCCCAAAATGAAAACATGGTAAATTCACTGAGTCACAGCTTGACTAAGGTTAGAAGGGACCTCTGGAGGTCATCTGGTTCAAGGAGGGCCACCTAAAACTGGCTGCCCATTACCATGTTAAGATGACTGTTGAGTATCTGCAAGGATAGAGACTCCCCAACCACCTGGCTCTGTCTTCTTTTCACCTTCCCTTTCAAATATTTTTATGTCCTGACAAAATTCCCTTTGTGGTCCTTTGCCAGACTCTCCAGTTTTCATCCCACTTCACTTTCTGTTCAGCCAACCTATACTTCATCACCTTCTGCATGACAATCCTGTGAGAGTCAGTGTCAAAAGCCTTACAGAAATTGAGGCAGAGAATGCCCATTACCTCATCTACCACAACAGTCATTTAATTACAGAAGGTTATCAAGTGGTCAAGCGTGACTCCCTGGAGGGATGACTTATCCTTTATATGCCTGGAAATTGTTTCCAGGAGTATCTGCTCCACCACATGCAAAGGAATTGAGGTGAAGCTGTAATTGGCCAGTAGTTCCTGGGGTCCACCTTCTTGCCCTTTCTGGAGACAAAATGACGCTTTCCTCCAGCCCTCAGCCACTCCCAGTGACTATGTCATTCAAAGATTATAAAGAGTAGCCCCTTGAAGATGCCAGCTCCCTCAGGTCTGATTGGTGTATCCCACCAGGGCCCATAGACTTACATATCTCCACTTTCATGAATTATTTTCTAACTTGAACCTCTTCCATCAAGGGTAGACTTCCTTGCTCCTGTCTTCCCCCTTGGTCTCTCAGCCCTCAGCTTTCTGAAGGAAGGTCCTTCTGTAAAATACTGAGACTGGGGTGAAGATGGCATTCAGTGACTCAACCTCTCCCAGATCATGTGTCACCAGGGCTCCTGCCCCATTTAGCAGCAGGCATGTATTTTCCCTAGTCTTCTTCTGTTAATTTTGTTCTGTGAGAAGTCTTCTTGCTAGCTTTAACATCCCCCACTAAATTCAATTTTAGACAGATTTTGGCTTTCCTAACATAATTTCTGCATGTTCAGACAGTGTGTCTCCTTTTTATGCTTGAGTTTTGCCAGGAACTCCTTGTTAACTCATATAATTGTCCTGATATTTTTACCTGACTTCCTGCTTGTTGCAATAGACTGTTCTTGACCTTGGAGGAGGTAATCCTTGAATATCAAACAGCTCTCTTGGGCCCCTTTTCTATTCAGGGTCTTATTCCACGGGAGTCTGCATGAACAGTCTCTCTGCAAGGCCAAAGTGTCCTGATGTCCAGGGTCATGAGCCCTACTTACTGTTCTCAGAATCCTAAACTCCACTATCTCATGGCCACTGCAGCCAAGACTGATTTCAACCTTCACGTCCTCAACTTTCCTCATTTGTAATTATGAGGTCCAGCAGAACACCTATCCCCACTCAATCCTCTTTCATTTGCATCAGGAAATACTGTCCAGGAACCTTCAGGATTGCATATATTGCAACTGTGTTGTTCCTTTGGAAGATACCAGGTGGATGAAGTTTCCCCAGGAGAACCACAGCCTGCAACATGAGGTGTCTTCTGTCTACAGATCTTTTCCATTTGTTCTTCCTGTAGTTTACACCTACTACAACATCTCCCAGTACCCAGTAACTGATACCCAAGAGCACTCAGCTGGCTCACAGTCCATTCCCTAGGCAGAGCTCTGTACACTCCAGCTGTTTATATTAAACAAGGTCCTTAAAGCCCAGTAAATGGGAATATGTTTGGTGTCTAAGCACTTATTTTGACTATAAGCATACACTGCTTGCTATAAGTAATGACATATATAATTATTCATGATTGTTGTACAGGGTATACCACCAAAAATAGGCATGATTTACTCTGTGTACCTGGTTTTACTTCAAGGGGCACCAGGTAAATTTTGTATCTCCTGAAATATCTGTCTGCATATTTGGTTACCTTAAGATGTCTGAAAAACCAAAGTTCCAATCATCCATTTAGTCTGGGTAAGTTCTTCATTGTATAATCTGCTCAATACATTGCTTTTATGGGCAAAATTAAGTCAGGCATGTATTTTAGCACATGGAAAGTGAACAGCTATGCTGATTCACCAACCTGAATTCATGTGACAAAAATTCTTAAGATGCAAAAGCCCTAATATTATTGTATTCAGATACATGAAGACCCTTGCTTGCCAAAGAAATAAATGGGCAGTGATCTGGCTTCAATCTCTTTCTTTGTCTCTTTCTCTGGTATAACTTGCCCAAACATCTGCAGCACTTTAGTCTTCCTCAAGTCAAAGGTGCTTCTCTCATTCCAAGTGGACAGCTAACCTTTAAATAGGCTTTTAAAGGAAAGTTTCAATTTAGATTTGCATCCTAGATTTGCATCTGTGACTTCAGGCAAATTTTAATTTAAAACTAAATATACTACTACTATTACTACAAGAATAGCCAACTCTACTGATGGTGTAATGTGTGGGCAGCGCAGGTAACACTCTCCTGAGGCAGACATTCCAACTCCTAAAGCTGAATAAAATGTTTTCTTTGTCATACCAAACCTTGCTTATCCCCAGAGGTTTTTCAGAGAAGGTTTGAAAATAAAGGTGTGTTTCAGGAACTCTCATTTACAAAACAGTATGTAAAATAGTCTGGTTTCAGTACCTTTTAATGAGCAGGTGAGCTTTGTTTAGTCCTGCCTTCAAAAGTGGAATATTTATACCACCTTCCTCAGTAAAACAGCGCACAACTTATCTCTTGGGCATTCATATGTGAATCTTGTCAAGATCTACTGCTGAGTTTTCAAGGGTCAGATTTAGGATGAAAGATTCTTAGAGAAGTATCTCACAAACTTTCAAGAGTTGATTGATGTTTGAGATACCTTGCTCTGAGTAAGACACTGTAGTTTGTTCAAATTAGTTTACAAGATTTCTCATTTCAGCTCATTAAAAACACAAATGTTGGATGCTAATAAGTTATGGAGGGTGCTTTTTATGCATCCCTTTGGAGCATGTCCTGTGCTCCCTAGCACTCTTAGCATTTAATATGTAATAAGGGTTGAATTTAGAAAAGGCTTCCACACAGTACTTCAAAAGAGTATTTAAGTCATGTATTTAACGTTCTACCTGAACTTTGTTTTAAACATGCACATTTTCAATCCCACAGAACTACATATATTTTGGGTACCTAACTCCTCCTGGTAAACTAGAGATATCCTTTTCTAAATCCAAACCTAATGATTGTGATTATTCTTCAGATAAAAGCTCATAAAAGAACAGAAACACATTTTTCAAGCAAAATACTACACAAAATGGTAAAACTGAAATGCTTATTTAACATGGCCCTGTTTGTGTGGCTCAGCCTCCGTGTTAGAGGATTTCCTTTCTCAGTAAGAAATAAATTCAACTTTCCTCCCAAAATCATCCCTAATGAAACACTTATCAAGAACAGGAAACAAGCTGATAACTTGGTGACCACCTGTCAGCTGGGCACTGGTCCAGTGTTACTGATTTCACAGAGGCTGCAGAAAAGCTGTAGTAAAAGCTGTAGGCCACAGAAATCAGCTTGTAGTAACTTTCAGGTGTAACTGACATAGGATTAGTAGATCCAATTTCCCAGATGGAGTAGTTTACTTATGGTGCAAAATTTTAAGTCTCCCCATCTCGGAACATCATTTTTTTGCAAGCTAAAACAAACTGTAGACATATGTTCCCATTTCTTCAATCACCCTTGCTCTGATGTCATTCATGGCATGATTTTAAGACTGTATAAATAAAATACACGCCTGAAAGTTAACCAAGCACTGAGCAGAAATATGAGTATAAACTGGTTCCGCTCATGACTCTAAGTAAATGTAAGCATTGTAAGACTTAGTTTCTAGCTTCTGTGTAACACCCAGTAAAGCCCTTGGCCTGGGTCTGTGAAGAATTACCTAGAGCCAAATGGAAGACACAAAAGATGGGTACTTAAATTAACTCCTTGCACATGCCCAAGTAGTTAGGCACCTCATTCTGCTCAGATTTACAGTAATGCCTCCCACATGTTAGGATTACCTAATAGCTCTCCAATTTTTATCTTAAAGCCAGTCAGACCACTTCTTTATCCCACATCTTGCCACCAACTGAACAAGTGTATCAGCTACGGCTCCTGTGGCTCAAGAGATGCCATTGTCAGTATAAAATTTTCATATTAGCATAATTAAGCACTTTCCAGAGCAGTCTGTCCCACCTTAAGGAGCCATTGCTGAAAGACAGGAAAAGGAATAACTGCTGATTACACAAATATTCTATTGTCAGAATTATATAGAGCACTTGCTCTTTATGTTGTTTAATTCAGTTTGGAGATTCATCCTTCTGATGATGAAGACAGGTCACAGAGCTTTAAATGAGCACCTTCAATCCCCTTAATTTATAAAGTATTTAAATCTTTGTACTTCTGCAAGAGCTGTCACTAGCATTATTTGCCCTTCTCTCTTTAATGGATAGTTGTAGTTCCCCTACGTTGATCTGAAATCTGACACATTCTTTTCTAATTAAGGACATCTAATGGGAAAGTTACACTTTCCCATGATGCCTACTACAATAAATCCCTCTAATTATTAATGTATCTAGGCAAGTGACATCTCATTATTTGGGTGAATTCACAAAACCATTTGACAGGGAATAATGATGACTCAACGCCAAACCTAAATTTGGAAGAATTTAAGCAGATCAGAGATTTTTCACTACCATAAATATTTTTGATTCAGATGGTTTAAACTAACAGATACTCAGGCTGGAGGGTTCAGAACAGTTATACTTCCCACTGCAACGGGAATTCTGACTGCAATGGAGAACAGTGGTGTGTTTTGAAGCGCACCTGCGAATATAGTGTTCCTGTCACAGTTCCCTTTCTTGATCTTTCTGTACCTTATTTCTACAGCAAACACACAGCATAATGACTGAAACAGAGAATGCACCAGGGCAATTTTAGCTAATACTTAAAACTTGATTTGGCATTCGCTCACTGGTATGGTTTTGTGAGTTCTCCTTTCCAGTAGGTGAACAGGAGAGGGTTTGGATCCCTGTGCCTGTTCGGAGAGTTTACCCACTGGAGCTGTCAGAGCATCAGCCTACACTAAAGAATTGCGTTACGTTGGGGAGAAGATGCCAGAAAAGGCTCCGAGGGCGGCTTTAGTTGTGCCAGTGCAGACGGGTTCCTCAGCCGCCCTCCCGCAGTAAACCTGGGGACTCTGCTCCGGGCACAGCACAACCAAGGCCTTGCAGTCTCTTCACGAGCATCTCTCACCCCCCAAGCCACGCTGTTGCTGCCGGGGCAGCCACAGTGTCGCGTTCCCAGCCCCGTTCCCGGTCCTCGGGGCACAGCTCAGGGCCGGAGGTCGCACCACTCCCCCTCTATTTCGGAGACCCAGAGCGCTCAAACCGCCCCGGCGCTGGGAACGGGGCCTTCGCCCCTGCTGGGAAACGCGGGGACGAGGCAAGGCAAAGCGAGGGAGAGAGCCCATTAGCTCCACAGCTGCTCGCTGAGGAAAGGGCCACGCCGACGGCCGCCCACCCCGCGGCCATGCCAGCGCAGCTCCCGCCGGGCCCGCGGCTGCCGTCCCTCGCTCCCGAGGTTCTGCGGGCGGCGGCCAACGCCGAGCCGGCAGCGCCCCCTGGCGCGCAGCCGCCGCCACGGCGCCCCTGGCTGCGCGGCCGGGCCGGGCCCTGGCGCCGAGGGGCGGCCCCGGCAATGTCACCTCTCCTGCTCTGTCTGCGATCATTATTATCAGGGTGCTGCAGCGCGCCTCGGCTGAGGCGACGGTAATTTCTGGGACTGTCGATAGCAATGAATAATTCAAGGCGCTGCCGCGGAGGCTGAGGAGCCCGAGATAAGGGTACCGAAAGATCAGCGGAGGCTCCAACTTTTTAAAAGTGAAGGGGAGAGTGTTAAACTCGATCCCTGGCACCCGGCCCGCCCGTATCAGCCGGTCCTGGCTCAGCAGTTCGCATCCTGGAATGCTCCGTGCACCCCTTGGGTCCCGGTGGGATGCTGGAGGATGCAGGGTCCAGCAGCTGACCGGGTGGCCCAGTGCTCTGGTCCGGCTCCCTGCTCAAGGCAGGGTCCGCTGGGAGGTACGAGCTGTCTCTCCAGGGCTTCTCTCCCTCAGGTCTCGAATTCCTGCCAGACTGGGAGCTGCACAGCCCTATGGACAACCTGCTGTGTTGCTTGGCTGTCTTTGGGGAGAAAAGCATCGCTGATTGGCAGTCTTGTTTCAAGACTGTGACAATTGACTCCTGTCCTCCCACCCAGCAGCACTGAGAAGACACTGACTCCATCTTCTTGACAACCCCCTTATAGGAACCAGAAGGCTGCTGTCTTCACTAGCTGCATAGCTATCAGAGGTTCACATGCAGCCCTCTTCCCCCCATGCTGAATAAACCCAGTTCCCTCAGCCTCTCCTAACAGGGCAAGAGCTCCACTGCTTAAGTATTTTAATGCCCTTACAGGATTCATTCTAGTTTACCCATTGCTTTCCTGCACTGTGGATCCCCACATTGGATGGAGTGGGGCCTAATAAATGGTGATCAGAGAGCGATTGTCTCCTGTCATTCTGTGGCTACTACAACACAGGATGCTATTGGCCTTCTTTGCAGACAGTCTGTGCTCCTGTCTTATGTCCACCAAGGCCCCCAAATCCTTTCTCACAGAGCTGCTTCCTACCACTGTGCCTGTATTGTTGCTCAGGGTTCTTCCTTCCCAGGTGAGGGACTTGGCATTTGTCCCTGCTAAATTTTGTAGTTTCTGGTGGATAAACCACTGAAGTACTATTACTACTATTTATCTAAGCTTGACCATCTAACTAGTTTTTTTATCTATCTAGTTATCCACTCATCCAAACTGTGGTATCTCACCTTGGATATAAGAATACTATGAGACAGGGTGTTAAAAGTTTTGCAAAAGTCAAGGTGCTGCCCTTGCATCCACAAACTCAGACATTTTATCATAGAAGGCAGTCAGATTGGTCAAGCAGTTGGCAACCTCATGCGGACTCTTGCAGCTTTCACCATGAATCTCGGGAAGGAGCATGATCCAAAACCTGGGGATGGTGACATTCCTGTCTGGGCACCAACACAACTGTGAATGTTTCTGTAGTGTTTTTACTCTCTCATTTCAACACCAAGAAAATATCAAGAATGTCAAAGAACACTCTGCTACTGATGCCAATGTTAATTGTTTTTGGAGCTTGCTGTTGACGATGTTAGTGGCTGCATAACCAGCTAAGGATGGAACATTACCAGCTGTCTATTAGTGAAGGGAAACTCTAGCAGAAAAGTGATTTACTCAACATCACACAACGTGTCTGTTGTCAGGAAGGAGCAGAACTCAGGATGTACTCCCTTCTGGCCACATCCCCAAATTCATCACATGATAACTAATGCCAAGAACACAGTCTTCCATTCAAACTTTTGAGACAAATAAATACTTCTTCCATCCAGTGACCTCAGCTTGAGGTTTCATTGCATTATAAATATACATGTCTAATGTATAACAGAAAAGCAACACAATGGTGAAGTTAATTATCTGGATTGCAACATGCACTTGGCTCTGATAATAAGCACTTACAGGGAACATGAGCTCATTGGGGAATGTTAAAAAACCTAGGATGACAGACTGAAAAAAGCAGGTACAAGAACAGAGACAACAAAGCTGGCAAAAATATTGTTGTTGCAAATGGAAAGTAAACATTTATGTTTTTATGGGAAATTTCTAGAGGTGTGTGGTTTTGTTTAGATTTTAAAAATACTACATTTTAACATAAGTATAGCTCTACAGCTCTCATTCATGTTTTAAAACTTCCTGTGCATTTTTTAATGTTAAAATGCAAAAAAAAAAAAAAAAAAAAAAAATAGGACAGTGTCTTTCTCCTCTTCTTCCCTTCCTGAATCGTTCTTGTTTCACCTAGGAAATCACTGGTGTGTCTTTGCCAGATGTCTTAAAGGTATGAAACAAAGAATCTGGATTTTCTGTGTGTGTAAGTAAATTAAAAGGAATCCAGTGCAACATGGGGAGCCAAACATAGAAGGTATGGTACGGATTTCCATCCTATCATCAGCTATGCCTTCTGTATTTGCTAGTTGTTATGCATGCTCTACTTCTGAAATGGCTGTGCAATGCTTCTAATGTTGCATGTTGTCTCCAGGAGAGAAATGAGGAGTTCCTCATGCTGTACTTATGCACAGTTCTCCCAGATTAATTTAAAATATTCACATGTACATAATAGCTAACAGATGAGAAGGCTATTGCTAATTTCCACATAATAAACAGGCTAAATCATCAGCTTAGTTTTGTTGATATATCCAACCAAGTCAGGGTTTTCTAGTGGGTTTTTTGGGTTTTTTTTGGTTTTTTTTTTTTTTTGTAGTTTTCTTTTGTCCTTTTCCCCTTCATCTCTGAACTGCTCTTTGTGTTGCTTTGATCCAGCAGAAAAGAAAGGCATTATAAAACAAGTCCATTAACAACATTTGTAATATTTATCAAATAACTACTCATCAGATTAGAGAGCGGCAAGGCCTTCCAAGGTGTTAAACAATGGCATAATGAATGCCAACAAGGAGGTGAGCCATCAACAAAAAGATATTTAAAGCAACACAACAAACACATTCTGCAGCTCCTTGTCTAAGAACATATGTATGGTTTCCTTGAATGCACACTGTGTTTGCACAGAAATTATGCAACCAGACATGGTAGATGGGATACTTCAATTATAGATTATTTTAACCCAGATTCTTTTGCGGTTCCCTGCACTTCAGTCCACTGTGGCTTGGATGTGGTAGAGTTACACAAGTACAAATCAGGCCAGTATTTGGCTCTTCAGTTCAGTACTTATTTACTGAAAGGTAAAAAGGGACATTACTTTTTATTACAATTTCTCAGCAAGCGTCTTGCCACAAGTAGAAAACCATTATAATGTTTAAGTAGTGCTATCACAAAACCCAGCACATTTAGGAGCTGTCATGGGGACTGCCTGAGAACACCACTGTCCTCTAAATTGAGCAAAGAATTGACACTATTAATGTTAGAAGTCAGTATCTTTGTCTGATCATCAAAGTTTACATTTCAGGACACTTGAGAAGGTACATCTCTCCTCACACAGAGGAAATAATGAAGAGATTGGTTGCAAGAAATGATTGCTGTGCAGAAAATGGCACTTGGAGCGATTGGCTTCCCTGGGAGTTGGACCCGTGTCTGCTGACCGGCTGGCTGAATCATAAGACTAGTCAGCATGACTTCACAGTCTGTCATCTGGATAAAACACAGGAAAACACCTGTGCCTACACTAAGGAGAGACGTTCTGTTATTGCAGGATTTGCTATCTCTTTCTGAATCTAATAGCCTGTTTCCTAACTGTGCACTGATTTGAATTTGTTTTATTGTACTTGGCAGTGTGATGAGTGGCAAGAGTAAAGTTATGTGGGGCTAAGAAATATAGGGTGTATTGCAGTGTACATTTATGTACTAGGTCCTTTTCCTCAGAATATTCAGAGCCTAAAAAACTCTCAGCATTTTAAAAGGCTGTTGCCCACTTCATCATGATGCTGGATTTGCTTGAATGCTGATAAAAAAAGTGCTGGCAAATTTTATCTGCAACCTGTTCACTCTCCTTGTCCAAGGAATTAGAAAGAAAACCCCAAAGTTTATGTATCACTGTGTAAACTGAGAAGCACACAGCATGCCCAGAGAATGGTAACCATGAATGCTGTTGCTGTGCAATGAAAACGATGGGATGCTTGGAATAGAGCTGACAAACCACTATGAAATTCACTGGAAGAGGATGTCTATAAACCACCAAAGGATGAGCTGAGGTGTAGTATGCATGACATCCATTGTCTGAGGGGCACATGTAGATGACAAAATATCCTTCCATGGCATACCAAGAGATGTTGTATGACACAGACAAGTCCATGCAGTGCACTCTAAAAGTACTGAGGGAGCTGTTTGGTGTCATTGCAAACCTGCTTCAATTATCATTAAGAGGTTGTGGTGATTGGCCGAGATTTCTGTACAATGTACGAAAACATGTCATCCCTATCTTTATGAATAATGAAGAAAGAGGATTCAGGGAACTGGACCGTATCAGTCTCACCTTGACTTTGGGGAATGTGATGGAGAAAATAACCCTAAAAATAACTTCCAGTTAGTTTAAGATGGTGTTGGGAGTAGTCAGCACAAATTCACAAGAGGAAATAATGTCTAACAAATTTGACAGCTTTCTATGAAGAGCATCTCACTGGATGATGGGAGACCAATGGACAGGGTCCCAGACAACCAGATCTATGTGGTCTGCTTCAGCAGGAGCACAATGGACAAGATGTAGTCCAAAGGCGCATTCCATCCTCAGTCATTCTGTCATTGTGTAAAATATATCTGTGGCATTGCTAAGGACTACAGTTTGTGTGCTTGACACATATACCAAATAAGCAATTCAAATGCCTGATAGCAGATAAAATAATGTTTTAGGAGCATCTATAAACTGGAGCTTACTGTTTTGTATTCTGCGGCCCAAGCAGCTGGAAAAGTGGATCTCTGCTTACACCATTTAATTACTAGCACAGAGAATGACACTTTCTGTTTGCTCTAAGTAAAGATATGAGCAACAGATTTTGAACTAAGTCTGTGATAAACAGTAAGTGCTTTGGCATCCTGAGCTGTTGTAGTAAGTGAACGCCAGGGCATTCAATATTAATTCTGAGTATTCAAAAAAAAAAAACTAAAAGAGAGGCTGGAAAGATCCTGGGAAGAAAACCAGAAATCCCAACCTAGTAGTTGTGCTTCTATCTCTACCTTTTATTAAATTTGTTTTCTATTTATTCATTCTTCCCATTTTTAGGAAGAATGCCATTCTTAACGGCAGCAGAGAGTGACTTGGAAAAAGAACAGTTGAAATCAAGCCCGTTGTCATCAAACCTAGCACACTGCTGGCTGCTGTCTGTGCAATGGTTTTTGTTCCACAACTCAGAAAACCAGGAAATCTCTGCACCAACTAATTGGAGGCTACCAATTCTGTGGAGTAACAAATCACATAGGCTTATTAAAAGCAAGAACTCACAGCTACGCATCAAGTGTATACATGAACACAGAATACTTTTAGGTTATTTATAAGGAAGTGTCTTGAATGGGTCTGCTTTCCAACACTCACACTAACCTGTTTATCACCTTTAAGAACCCTGTTCCTGTACAGGACTACCCTGTGCTTCTGCTAACAGCCTTGATATCCCACTCCTCTTAAGACCAGACAGACCTATTTTGAACATACTTACAAATAAAAACGCAAGAGAAGTAAGAGGCCAATTAAAATGCTATAGGTGCAATGCTGGGAATATGGCAATCATACTTCAAATATCTATTTGCTTTTGTTTTTATGACTGCATGTTAACTCCATTAAGTTTTAATGCACATTGGAATGCTGTGAATGACAAGTGGCAAAAATTGCTTTGAAAAAATTCCTTGCTGTGACACTTTAAGGAGGACATTGCATTAACAGTTTATTTCAATAATACAAACTTCTGAGAGACTGGAAATTAAGTGTTCCAAATGAGCTTTAAATATAGCACAAGAAGTTTCAGTTTTAATGGACAAAGCCTGTTCCCACTAAATGCACCCTTGTACTGCCAAGAGGGCTTTGAAATAAAATAAAGTGGCAAGTTTGAGGCTATTAGTGTCAGAGTCAGACAAGCCAAGCAATTGTAAATTAAGCTGATCTCAGTATTAAAGAAATCTCTTTGCAATAACTCTTATGGTCCCCTTCACTCTGGAAACCAAGTTATTCCCTTGAGAAAGTACCTGGCTTCTAAGGCATTTGCTGAAGCATGAGAAATACTATAGATGACTGCTTGAATAATTTCCAGATAACAAAGTATCTTTATTTAAAATCAGACCTTCATTAATGCTTAAAGTACAGAAAAAGAAAATTAAATTCAAAGAAACTTATAAAAGCTTCTTGTAAAATAACAGTACTCCTCAGCAAAATCACAGGTTAATAACTCCAGATTAGTCAAGCCTATAACGCTAGACTGAATCATAACAAGAATTGGTTTTTGTAGGATTTCCTTCTTTGGTAAAACTCAGAAGGTATCACTTTTCATTATGAGGTAAGCAAAGTTTGCCAACAAAGATTTTCATTTAAACTGAAAAGGAGGGCACAGAACATGAACAGTAAACAGGAAAAAAAAAAAAAAAAGCATTCACCTTTGAAAGTCTGTGACAAATCAGGACAAGTCAATGAAATTACAGTCCCCATCTCTGAATGGTCTCTTTGTCCAAATGGCTGCAATGAATAACCTGATCATAACCCTCATGCAGTGTCATGTCTGGCATTCCTTCTGGGTGCTTTGGATGCCTTAGAGCCTGGCAAATGCCAGTGGAGGTCTGAACAATTGAATCAAACTTCTGGTCTAGCCCAGTGAGATGCTGGCTTTTGAGGCCCTGGTGACGGTACTGACCAGACCTCCGCCGCCTACACAGAGTTTAAAGAGCTGCCCGTGCCAGCCCTGACACACAGACACACAGTACAGGACTCTGTCTCAAACTTACCTCCTCTCAAAGGCAGAAAAAGCAGCCATGAGCTATCAGTACAGTGAGAAGCATGGAGAAATGTAAAATCTTTAGTTATATACTGAGGGCACTCAGGTAATTAGGGCTCCAAGATCTTCTTGCCCTTATCTGCAGTACTTGAGTCTTCAGAAAGATAAATATAGTGTCAGAGGCTTCGGATGAATTCTATTTTAATTCCTGATGACTTGCATTTTAACTGCTTAACAAAAATTGTATTTACTAAGCAAAAAAATTATTTCTACTTGTAATTACTGTAAATTTTGTTTCAAAACTGCTACAAAATCAAGTTACAAAAATGTATTTTTAAGGATATGCTAGTGTTACTATTCAAAAAACCCCAGCCAATATCACGTAAATGGTTTTATTCTCAAAAAAAAGTCAGCAATATTTTAACATTCTTTCTGTTTAAATATTGGTGACAGATTACACATTTAATCAAATAAAGTGCTGTTTTTACAAATAGGTATTTTGTTTTTACTTTTACTGCTGTTCTAACCTCATAATATTGAATAGATAAAGTATATTTTGGTTATTGAAGAATGCAGCATTACTTCTCCTTTATATTTCTTCCCATTAAATCATTACATTTTCAATCTACACTACTTTATCTGTATACAATCAAGAGAAGCATATTCAGCTTATGTATTTCCCCATGTAGAAAGGTCACAATTTGTGATGTCCTTCTTGCCTTCTTCCATGCTTTTGTTGCTCTTGACTGTGCCTATGTTGGTCTTCCATGGGTTCTTCATCTATGGGCAAGAGTGGAATGAAACATCCATCTTCTTGCATTTTCATCCATTCTTCCCGCTCTTCTGACTTTGCTCTTCTTAAATTCAGACCACTGATGCTTTGAACAATTCAACACTTAGGTTGAACTATAGAGGCAATCTCTTTATTATTTTCTTTGCCTTTCTGCGAGTTTTGTATTTTAAGCATGTTACTGCAGAAAATCCTATGTCAGTGTAATCAGGACTAACTTTTCAAATTTTCATTTGTATGGATTTGTATGGATTCACTTAGTCAGATGTCAAACTTCATCATATAAAATAAAACCACACTTTTGTTCCATCAGCTACCTTTTAGAAGAAACGGCTTCTTGTGGTTTTAAAGAGCAGCCAGGAGCTGAAAGAGGGAAAAAAAAAAAGAAGTCTGAAAAAATGCAACCAGCAAGACTCACAGCTGTAAACAAGACAGTAATTCCACAACTACTGGAAACAGGCCCACAATTCCCAATGTACTTGTTATATCAGTATCTAAGTTAGACCCTGTAATTCATTTTACTCAGCTTAAGCTGTCTCCTTGAAGGAGAAGGTATAAAAAGTCGAACTCATGTGTGAAAAGGTCACCTACTGCCACAAAGTTTCCAGTGTCCCTCTTTTCTCAATGTGCACCTTTCCAGTAAGCAGTTATCTGAATCCTATATGATTTTTATATGCAAATCTGTATTGATTTTGCTCCTGTTTTTAGTTCTGTCTCTTCAATCTCTAACTCCCTCCTCTGGAAAATTTCCACTTGATATTTTTGAGTCTGAATCCAAAAATGAAAATAAATACCCAAACAACTCTGTATCTGCAGATACGTATGTATCTATTAATATATGTAACATACTATAATATATAAAAAGAAACTGGAAGACCAGAATTTCCACTAACTTTAGACTGAATGACACCATATTATTTTTTTCATCATAGGTATAGCTACTCTCCCTTTAAACTTTTGTCTGGAGAATATTCAGTTTATTCTTTTGATATCTATCTCCTGGCTTTGTTCATTGCCCATGCCAGATGTTTGGATTTTCTCTTTTCTTTCCACCTATCAGAAGTGTTGTTTAGATGGGGGAGAGTAGCTGGATGCTGTACCAAGTGACAAGGCCGATCTTTTTCTTTCAAACATTTCAATAAACTTGGCATTAAAAGGCAAACTAAGTTAACTGATAGTTAGCTTTACCTCCAACCAATCTTAATAGAATTTTTCATAATGAGTTTAAGAAATATCCCAGCAGAAAAAGATTGTACCCTTCTGAGTATAAACCTTGGATGCTCTCTTGCATTTTTCATGTCATTTTTGCAGAAATGGCAAATTCTGTTGCAAGCCATAAATGGGCAAGGGAACTTCCATGAAGTGTTTCCATTTTTCAGCAGAGGATTTAACATGTAACACTTCCTTAGGTATTTATTGTAACTAGCAGCTCTAGGACATAATATTTTATGTCTGCTCTTCTGGAGGAAATGATTTCATTTGCTTTTCTCCCCCCCCCCCCTTTTTTTTTTTTTCATTAAGAATTCACATGATTTTTTTTCAGCTTTTCATTTCTGATTTGGCAAGTTTGTGTTGAAATGCAATTCTGTCTTCTTTGGTGTCATTTGTTTCAATTAAGCTGCCAACCACTGCCAGATCTGTTCAACCTCTTGATTGCACTCAGTTAATGAGAGCATGAATCTTAACACAGCCCCCCAAAGTAAACTAAACAATTAGTCCTGGCAACTAGGCATTCAGAAAGTCCAATCTTCTTTTTTACCAGAATCCTGTAAGGTCACCTCAAACTACAAACAGAAACTTTTCCTGGGATAATATTATTTGTTAAATCCCATTCTCTCAGAAAGCTGGACTTCATGCTGCCACTTGCTGTTTCACTGAAGTTGGAATCCAGACAAAGGATCCACACATTTTGTTCCTCAAAGCATCATTTTGCCTCATGCCTCCATGGGCTGGTTATCTGCTCTAAATGGCAAAGCAGTACAGTAAGTCTATGTTTGCTGGACACATTCATTGGGCTATAAAGAAGCAGTATCTTCTTAGTAGTTTCTGTTACCATGGACAGCGTGCATTGTCAGTTTTCCAAGATGTAGACGAACCACCAAAGTGTCAAAATCTGCCAAAATGTTCACTCTTGGAATTAGTAATTTTATCAGAATTTTCTAAAAATGAACAACTAATTTCCATTAAAAAAAGAGATGGAGGCAACATTCCCTATGCAAATACTGTTTGCCTGTTCAGAATTCATAGTGCCTCCAAACCTAATGGATTGGATGTTCAGTAACCTCTGAATCATTTACACTCCTCTGCCTTATGCAGGTCAGGCAAGGACTGGAGCAAGGAATTCACACAGCCTAACCTAGTGTCCCTGGCATGGGGTGGGGTGGAAGCATTCCATTTCAGAAACATTTATGTGGGAGTCCAAGACAGCTTAACCTGAAGTACTAGCAAAAAAGAATATGAAACAAATACACAAAGCAAGTAATAGCAAATTTCTAAGGCAGACTTCCTAGAAAAGCAGCAGGATTAAGCAGCAGTTCAGCAGCTTAATCCTTCTGCTGTGTACAGAACACATGTTGTTGTTCAAATTGTCACATAACTGAGATGTGATAACAGTGATGCAAATGTTTTTAATGGTTCAACAGGAAATGTAGGAAAACAGACCAGTGAGGTGGACATTAATACCAACGAGATTAGTAAAAGCTGTAACAATCTAAAATTTTGTTGGAAACAATCAAGAAGGGATTTTAGAAGTCTTGCCTCACCAAACTACTAGAATTCCTTGAAGGTGCCAACAATCTTGTAGATATTTGATGCTTGGATTTTGACAAGGCATTTCACAAGGTCCAAGATTAGCCCTTAAGATAACAAGGAACCCACAGGGTAAAAATAAAATTTCTTGTGTGGATAAATAATTTGTTAGGGAGGCAGAAGACAGAAGTTTGTAGTAAATAGTGATTTTTCCATAGTAGAGAGATTGACCACTAGTATTTCATAGGCATCTGCATGAGGATATTCAGGATATGAACAGTATATTCAATATATGATTTTGAAAGGGCATATAGAGTGAAAGGAAAAACCTTCCTAAGTTATCCATGTAAATAAAAAGAAAGGTAAAGAGAAGACTGGCAAAAAGATGTCATATGACATCTGTGCCTAAACAATAAGATAGTGACAAAATTTGGTGAAGCTAAATATGAAGTAATATGAAGTAAGGCAAATGGAAAACATGATGTATGTGTGTTTATATAAAGTTATAGGCTGTGAGCTCAAATTCAGTAGATCAGCTGGGTTGTAAGAGGTAATTCGAATTAATACCAATCCAGTCTTCAATTATAGCCAACACAGCAAAGTACCAGAAATAACTAGAAAAGGGCAAGAGAATCGAAAGCATAGAACACAACTGAAAAACAAACATCAGTCTGTCATGTAAATCCATAATATGCCTACATATTGAATACTGTATGCTAGGCTGGTATCTCCCAAGTCTGAAAAGATAATAGCAGAAAAGGAAAAGAGGTTAGAAAACCTATGGTATGGGGAATGACAAAGCAACCTATAAGCCTTCCCCTTGAAAAAAACCATGAATGAAGAAGGATATCACAGTGATCTGTAAAATCATCAGTGGCATGGAGGCAGTGAAGAGGAAACAACTGCTTACTGTATCTTCTGATCCAGTACGATGAAGCAAAGAAGTCAGGACATGGCAAGTTCACAGCAAATGAAAGCAAGCAGCTCTTCAAATCAGTGTCAGATGAGACTGGATGAAAAAGTTGAACACAACTGTATGGACCTTGGATCTGCCTTGGTACAGCTGCTCTTATGCTCTAAAATATTACACACTCCTGGAAATTACTTCAAGTTCCAGAGACTGCATAAGGATTCCACTGCTACTTCTTACAATAAAAAGCAGCTTACCTGGTGCGGAAACTTCTTTTAGCTACATGTTCTCTTCCTCTTCTCTGTTAGTGCTTCTGTTTCTGTTTCACAGCCAAATCTGTATCATGGAGCTCTCACACACAAAAACCCAAAAGCCAAATCTCTGATAGCAGCCTTCTTGCAGCCTCTTGTCAAAAGCTCAACAGAAGCAACTGTTGCCTCCATTCTTACAAAAGGATGTTGTTCCCAACTCTGAGCCACCATTCTTGTCCTTTGATGTCTTCAAGACACTTCAGGTCAGCAAGCTGCTTGGAGATACATTACACCTCTATGCTTCTTTGGTTCTTGAGTAATTCCAGTTCTTTGCACCACATAATCAAATCCCATACAGCTTCTGCTCACCTAGTAATACCTACAGAAGAGGCTCTTCAGGTCTGGGATCTTACCAAGAGACATCCAGAAGTTCCCACACATGCTGACTATGCTGAGAACGGAAAGTTGCACAAAGCATACAGGGACACCTGATAGTAGTGGCTTTCAGCCAAGCACACTACACAGAATACTGGAAGTAGCCCACATTCACTAACTACCCCAACAATTCCCAGTTTGCCCCAAGACATCAGTAGGTCAACAGTTATCACCTGCTTTCACATATCTAGTGAAATGCAGCTGACTGAGATTGGAACAACTGGGACTAGCTCATTATTAAGGTTTCCTAAAGCATACAATACCTGAATTATTTAACATAGCCCCTAAACAAATGAAATTATTTTGTGAGCAGATGAAATCAGCAAAATAAACAATTGAAGAAGAAGCACTTATAACATGGTGAACTTCTCAAGGCTATTCAATGGCTTTTGTTGTTTCTACTAAAACATGGATACAGAAGTACATGTGGGAATAGGTTATGCCCAATGCTTTAATCTGCAGTAACAGATGAGTATCTGCCTTTGTTTCAGGTGGCTGGCAGGACAGAGGTTTGCAGTTTTTATATCTGGGAGTGTAGGAAATGTATTCAATTATTACAGGTCAGCAACACCTTCCTGTATGTTTTGGTTACAGACAGTACATTTTAAAAGGCACTTTCTCCAGCTTGGCTAGCAGATAACACTGGTGCTTGGAATATATGTATTCCAAAGAAACCACCTATAGATAATCATATAAAAATATAACCTATGCAAAATAACTAAATGCATATATACATAAATATATAATTAACATAGCTGCCTAAATCATTATGCTAAATTATAAATCTTGAATATATTTATTCTACCTGATCATACTAAAGTGTCTCCTGTAAAGAGTATGCTAAAGTTAAGTACGTATCATACAGGAACAGCTCCCACTGATACTACATATGTACATACAGACACTATAGACAGTGTATTGTATACTCTGGCTTGCTATACTTACATCGATTTTCTGTGTTTAGCAATGCACAACAAAAATCTTATCCTTATTTCAGATAGTAATGAAGGGTGTATAAACATCTTACAGATTCCTCTACTTTTTATACTGAAATCTCTACAGTCTCAGCAAGAGACTTACATCATTAGCCAGGAAAGCAGCTAACTGGCTTTTTTGTCACATTCTGTCTTCCAGCCAGTACTAAATAAAATATCCACACATTTGGACATTAGGAAGATTTCTTTCACTGAATGAGTGATTAGACATTGGAATGGGCTGCCCATTCCGTAGGCAGATGTAGGGAGATGATGGAGTCACCATCCCTGGAGGTGTTTAAGAAAAGACAGGACGTGGCATTCAGTGCCATGGTCTGATTGGCATGGTGGTCTTGGGTCACAGGTTGGACTGTATGATCTCAGAGGTGTTTCCAATCTAACTGATGCTGTGATTCTGTGATTCAACCTGCAATTAATTTTTTAATTAATTTCAGGTGCTACTTACATTGGGAATGACCAGGCGGTCGTGTGTTACTAACACTACTCTCAAAGGAAGAGTGGAAGTTGTGTATAGTTTCTTGTAAAATTTGTCTCTCTCGACCCTGTAAAAGAACAATAAAATAAAATAAGGTATTCTTAAATTTCTGTTTAAAAAATGAATTTTTATATTAAGAGTACACAACAAATGTGTCAATATGTGTGTCTATGTTCAGTATACTATCAGAAATAATAACAAATCCTTACCTTATAGACATATATAGAAAACATTGTAGTAATCTTTTCCTGAAACTATCAGACAACAATAGAAACACTTTCATTATTTTCTTTCTATCTTTATGGCATATCTTTGTATGGAACATCATCCACCTCCCCTAATTTTTAGCCTCATCACTACTGTTGATACTGACTTAGGGAAATTGCCTTTGTGTTTTGTTTGTCTTAACTTCCACTGTCAGAAAGCACAGACCTCAAATCTAAAAAAGCAAGAAGAGAAGCGCTATTCATCTGATCACAGAGGAATCAAAACCTGTTATGTTAACCATAGGACACCCTTCCTCTTATACTGCATTCTCTAGCTTCACTATTGCAGCCAGATGATTCTTTTCAGCACTGCTGAAATCAATATTCAGAAATTCCAAAATTGCTCAAGTTTACAAGTAGCTTGTTCACTGGACTAGGAAAGAGTTATTGAAAGAGAAGAGGATGTGCCACAAAGGAAGACGTTTTACTAGTCAAATACATGAAACACTACGTTTGGAAAGAATATTTTAGTTTTTCTAACTAACATCTGCAACTGAATTTCAAAATGTATGTTGAATCAATTATATAAAAAAACTTGAAATAATTCACTATGTACAGTAAAGTGTACCTTTCCTGCATTCAGTTCAGAAATAGCTGCCAAAATTTGTTGCCTTGATCCATCTGTTTTAATACCCAGCTCCTTCAGATCACCATCAGTAAGTGTGAGGAACGCTTCCATATCCACCTGCATATTAAAAAAAAAGATTAAATAAAAGGTAACATAAATTTACCTACACAAAGATTCATTACTACAGGTGGTAGTAATTACAGTGGTTTGTTGGGTTTTTTAAATTGTATAGATTTAATGTAAATATTGTGCAAAAAGAATTTCTAATGAATTACCACCACCAAATGGTACACACTTTACCACTCTGTTGTAAGGTTTCTAATCTGCTGTTAATCATTCAACTAATCATGATAGTACATCCAAAATATTAATGGATTTTTAGTTCTTTTCCCATCAAGTTCCATTAATACAGACTATATCGTCTCCACAGAAATTCCTCTGCCTACAGTAGCAGCTACCTGAATAAACCTAAGGTTTATCTCTTTTCTTCACCCTTTCCCCCTAAGTATTTCTGGAATTTCAGAATATTGTGTTTACTTTTCCAGTGTCTCCTGAGACAAACCTAGGATTTGTTCATATATCACTTTTTATAACAACATATCCATAAGGTTGTGATAAGAACAAATATCTGAAACTTTTCATATTGATATAACCTTCACACACTAAGCATATTAATTTCTACACAATGCTCACTTGCCTATCATGCAGAGGAACAATAATAACCCAATATATTGTGATGCAGCTAAATTGTCTGGGCTTGTGCTGGATTTTGAACTCTGTAGCAATGTCAACTAACTGCATGTCCATTCACTACCCTTTTCTTTGACCAAATAAGCACACAATATTTGCTCACATCTGATCCTGCCTTAAGCACTATAATGAATTACTTTTACTTATTTTCAGCAACATTTCCTTTCACTGCATCCTTCATTGAGTCAATGTCACAGCTCTCATCTACCATTATGCCTACGATCCCCAATTTAATTCTCCTATTGCTTATGCACAGCGGATAAAGAAGATAAAGCAGCCACCTCAGTGACTCACACCTTGTTCTTCTGAGAATGAGGTTCCAGCTGTGAGTCCAGGGATGATATATTATGTCCTATGAACTGTTTAGCCACATTGGATACAGACATATATAGAAAAAGCAGAGTGTAACAACAGAGAGAGAAAAAAAACCCTATGTATACAAAAGCTGTAGGTTAAGTGTAAAAAGCTCTGCTATTTCCATTATTCTGGAGAATACCACAAATATCACTTGGTCCATGTTTCAAGGTTCTCTCTGCATCCAGGAATGGTTGTAGAACTTGATCCTGCATCACAAATCTGATGCAACGTGTTATACCCTACTTTCATTAAAACAATAAAAAAAAATCTTTTAGAAAAGACATACCTCCTGTTCCTCAAATATAGGCTGATATTTCTCAAGTGACAATTTTTTAAGGATGCCAGTCAGCTCATCTGTAGTAACAGAAAAAAAAAAAAAGTCAACCCCATAGATTAGAAAATATTGTAATGATCTCAGCATTATAAACTGAAAATATATATTAAAGCCTATATTTCTCACAGTTATTTATGGTAAGAAAAAACCAACCCCATTTATTCTCCATCAGAAATTGAAACATTGGCTTACTCTGTTCTCACCTACTTACATATATTGTAATTCCATCTAGTCTTACCTTGCTAGGATAAACACCATTGTATCACCCTTTCTACCTCATTAAAGGATCTTACAAAACCAAATCAGTAAGGGCAACTAAGGCACTTCAATGCCTAAAATGCAGGTGCTTGGCCCCAGTTGGCTGATCCAGATTGTGCAGGTTAGACAGCAGAACTCCTCAAGCAGGCAAGGAACTGAAAGGCATATTTCTGTGTCATCATCCAGGAAGGCAGAGTGTAGAGCAAGCAACCACACATCTGCTCATTCAAAACACTGATACATCACAGGCCTTTCTGAACCCTCTTCTCCTTACATGCCCAACATCCAGACATCTTGAACACAGACAGCTGAAGTCCAGCTAAGAAAACTGGACAGAATTTAAGTTTTACAAGCCCAAGGCTAAGAGCACTGAATATTGTCTTTCCTCTAAAAGCCTAAGGAAATTAAATGTTGCAGGACCTGACAGTGACTCTTCCCACACATTTAAAATTTAGCTAAAAAGTGTAAGTGCACTTTCAGAATAACATGACATTACCTGTCTTAATTACACACTACATCTCTCAGCTAAAGTTTTCTTTTTATTACTTTGCTGTCATGAGTAACTGTTTTTTCCCCTTAAGTACCTAAGTGGTCAGTTAAACTAAGTAGTCAAAGTCAAAATAAAGAACATGAATTATTACATTATAAAACAAAACTGTATTTAATATTCTGCATATAAACTCACTTTCATTTTAAAGACATCCCTAGTCGATTACCAAATATACTTTACTTTCATTTGTTTCACTTCTTTGTCTTTTGACTTTCCCTTTTCTTTCATCATCACTAGAAACGTGAAAGAGAATCTCATATTCTAAGCTTCTCAAAAGACATCAAGTACCTTGAGATAAACACACTTCTATGTACTATTTTGGAAGACTTCTTCTTTACATAGTAGAGTCCACACACAACTAAAGAGAAAAATTCTAGTTGAGTCTTATTTTCTGCTAGGGTTTTGTTGTTTTTTTTTTTACCTTAACTTCAACTAACTTGATATGCTTTGCCTAAGTTGATGTGGTCTCAGAGTAAAAGCTTTAGTACCCTGACATTAATCCATGGGAAAAGGCAAACAGTTTTAAAAATGTATGATGGGAACTTCTCCATACTGTTGGATGAAAAATATCATCTTAGAGAAAGAAAACAGAATTCTCATTAGATGACGCTTAGGTATATTATTAATGTTTTTTTTTTCTTATAGGTTGTTAGTTTCTGTGGTGGTGCGTGGCTACGAAGAAGGAGCAGAAAGCTTTGTGAATCGGAAGTTGGAGTTCCGTTTCGGGAATGTGAAGTTGGAGTTTCTATTCTGTATTTTTACGTGTATTTACCCTTCCCCCTGAAGCTATTCCCATTGGATTTCACCTGTGATGTATTCATACTGGGCATTTTTCTATTGGTTTTACCTTATCTCTTATATTCCCTATAAAGGCTGTGATCCAACCCCCTTCCGCCGTCACTTGTCCGTGCAGTGTTCGAGCAAATACAACCTACTTCGGACGACACACAAATGTCCAGTCTCTTGAGTCTCTTTATCTTGGTCATGGTAGCGCTCTCAAAATAGCTCTGTCTGTATCAAACGAACCCCAAAGTTGGTTGTTGCTATCTCCGACCGCTCCCAGAAGCGCCTGGCCAGCGCCCCGGGAAAAAGGAGCCGGGCGGAAACGAAGAAGTCTGAGAGAAAAGCAACAAGTTACCTTTCTCATTTTTCATCATGCTGTTGTGCTTAGAACTGTAGGCCATGATATGGGAAGAAACTTTCAGGGTATCTGAGCTAGTCTTATTGTCATAAACAACTATAACACCAAACACCTTTCACACACAGAGAACGCTTTCAGGTGTAGGCCCTTCATGTTTTCTATTTCTCTACCCCTCTTCCAGTTCCTATGTACTATTACTCTAAGGCTGAACAAAACCTGAAACCTCTCAGTTTTACAACTCTTGCTTAACAAGTTTGTCCTTTGCTTTACCACTCTATTTGCTCTACACTTACCTTGTCTCCTTACCTCCATCCCTGGAGCAAGCTAAGGTTCTTGGAGCTCTTACTGCTTTTGCCACGTTACTACTATTTAGCACCTCCTTTTATTCTATTCCATAGCAGTAAGGTAAGATTACCTTTCTCCAAGTTTTCAGAGCCTTCTTTTACTCTCACATGGTTTCGTCTTTCATAATTCTCTACATCACTGGATCTCAGAAAAGGGCCAAGTTGTTGATGGTCCACCAAATGGTTGCCTAAAAAGAAACAAAGAACACCTCTGAATGCTGCTGCCTACTGTTCCTTCACACTAACAGTCAACGTAAATCAATTTTCCTACTCATTTAAGTTCACTTGAAAGAAAAGGTAACACTGCAGACCTTCTGTACTTATTCTTCTGACTACTGCTTGGCATATCAGCATTTGTACTGCTGCTGCTGAATCAAACATCAGTGAGAGAAGCCCTTGAATTATAGGATCACTTAACTACAAAAGCTTACAAATACAATGAACCCAGAGCTGCTTGGCCTTCTGACAAACAACCTCTTCTCTGCTACTAGGGAACTCAAAGAATCCTGGCATTAGTGCACGGTCACAAAACCGAGCTTGACTGAGATGAGAGCAGCTGATGGCTTGTGGAATTCTCTTTGTTATCCAACAGTGAGTTCTCCTGCTTTTATGCATCTCAAAATCAGCAACACTTATGTTATCAAGATCTCATTATAAAATGGCACTAAACATGAAAGGATTTGCTCCAGCAGTCACTAGAATATGTTACAGCTAAGCCATGAGAAGAAGACAGAAAGAAGGTCAAGTATCATCTGTCTTCAGTGTCAAATGGAATTAGTGTTAATGGACACAGCTGGCATAAGTGAAAATAAACCAAAATCAACAGAGACAATCTCAGAAACAACAAAAATAGTACAAAGTCCCTCCATTCCTTATTTTAAAAGTTCTAAGTCATGTTATTTTCTTCACTTTTTTTGAAATATTTACAAGAGAAAACAAAGTTGTTGATACCCTTTTTCCAATGCAGTAAAATGACTTTTAAAAAGTTGTAATCTAGACCTGAAAGTCTAATTTTAAAGATACTAATCTTACTGGAAAAGTAATAACATCATCATTCTTTCTTAGGATTTTAAGTTAAAAAGAGTTTGTAATAAGGTTATTTTCACGATTCAGAAAAATAAATGCACTACAGCTCTTAACTTCATGTAGCTATGACTTGCAAAGGATGAAAAATATATCTCTGTAGTGATGTGCTTCTCTGCATTTACTAAGGGAAAAAAAAATTCTAGTGTGGACAAAGTGCATTTTGTACCCTCAGCAAAGGGTGAAAATCAGGACTTAAGACATGAAGAGGGAAAATATGGCCATGTAAGAGTCGCCGACCTAAATAGTCTATGCTAGCTTTGAGGTGATACCAGTCTCTCTGTAGATGGAAAGAAACACAGGTTTTGGGAGAGAAAAAGGAAGTTTGTGCAGGAACACCAATCTCACTGTAAGAAACACCATAATAAAGAAGAGAGACTTCACTCTCATGCAGATACACACTAGTCCACTATAGTTATAGCTTTAAACACATATTATTCTGGATGAATGTATCTCAAGTAATTACAGTGAGCTACTCACCATCCTCTGTAATGGTACCACTGCTGGAGCCATTGCTCTTGGTGTGTCTGTGAGAAGAAGAGACAGAAGATTCTGCATTTTGAACCTTAGGAGATGGGGATGGTGATGGAGAAGGTGTGAGAGTTGGTGATGTGCTTTTAGACGTAGATGAAGTCCCAGATGGAGGTCTTTTGTTCATCTCCAGTTTTTGCTGCAGTTAATGATACAGTCATTTGAGTTAAAAAATAACTCAAAAAATGTATACCTATACATGACGCTTCAATATTACTTAAGTTGTGTACCATTTCTGAGACCATGTAGTCACAAGTTTCTGCTTGAATTGAAATAATAGAAGCAATAGTGATTTTATCCCAGACTGAAGTCTCTCATCTCAAAAATATTAAGAAAAATACATTTATTAAGGCTGCAATTTTGTAATAGGAAAATTATTTCTTGTAAAGAAAAACTGCTCACAAACACTATAATTTTTCTTTTTCTAAAAGGACTACCATGGTTTAAGTATAGGTGGCACCTATGCACCACACAGTCTCTCACTCACCTTCCCACCTCCTTTGGAATGTGCAGAAGCAGAAGTAAAACTTGCATTAGAAATGAAAACAGTTTAAAAACAGAAACTAAGTAAATGACTTTGACTTGAAAATAGGGATTTTCATTCAGAGATTTAAGTCTCAATTAAAGATTTTCAAAACAGATACTAATTTATAGTAGCACTTCATGCTGGATTAACCAGAACATGTAGCAAGCACAAACTAAGTTTTGGGCACATTAAACCCCTTGCTGCACTGGAATGGAAGTTTCCAGCCAATCCTCAAATTTATTATTACCTAACAGGAGTCAAGTGATTTATTAAGAATTTAGCAAATATTTAATATGTTTGTAGCTATGGAAAACAGGAAAATACATGAGTTAAAATGGGTAGTAAGAATATATATATGTACACATATCAACAGTCTTTTCCAAAAACCATCAATGCACTTCATCTCCTAAATTCTTTGATCTACATATACATTTTGATGTCTGCACTGTATGACGCAAAAAGGAGGTGATTTTTTACTGGATTCCTGAATTCAGAGTTTAAATACCTTTTGTCACTCAGGCTACTACAACAAACTGATAAAAAATTGATCTAGGTAACAATGCAAGAAATGAGAATGACAGTGGTTCCTATCTTTACAATTTTGCTTCTGTGCTGTGGTATAAATGGAACATTTCTAGTTAATGAAAAAGATGCAGATTTAAAAGATAAAACTCATTTGAGTGGTAACATTCTTCCATTACTATATCCTATGTCAGAATGTAATACTTCCTTAGCCCTGCACTGAATTGACTAGAAGTAATGTAGTATGATACAAACTTGAGAGCCCCTTGAAGAGCATCATGAACTCATTTCAACTTTCTGTCCCAAATTTCCATCGAAATTGTTATTGGCCATTTGTGTTGCAGAATGGTCTTCCCTCCCTAGCACACTGTCTGCATTTATTTAAATTACATCGTCCTGTAATATGTTATTCTTTTTTTTCTTTTCCTTTCTTTAAAGCTTGCACCATCTCACCCCTCCTGGGTAAGCTTTGCAAAATTGATCAGTGTAATATCACTGCATTTTTAGATGAGTTATTTCCAAGTTTAGACAGCATGATCCTAATGGGAAGACACAAGTCATTCCTCAATGGATATAGACATTAAATTTCCACCATTTACATTGCTGATTACAATAACACACTGCCAGCTTTGGCAGCCTGTGTGGATCCATATTTGATTGTGTTCTCCCACCAGAAATATCTGAAAATCACCTCAGTTGTGTGATACCTGAATATCTGTAGTGAGATCCACACTATGGCATGTTTTGTTACTAGTGAATAGAATGAAACTTGTCTAGACATCTAAGCAAAGAGCACATGAAAAAGCTTCAAGCCTTTCCAAAACAGTGGTATAAATGTTGTTTAAAAATCTTTTCAGCAGTACAATGAACAGCCTTTCCAGAAGATGATCTGCAGCACATTGCACTTCACTACTTTTTTATCCTCTAATGTGAGTGGAAACAGCAGGTTAACTTCTTAGTGGCAGCATTGTTGCAACAAAAGACCACTGGATCTGCAGCCCAAAGCTCACAGGCACAGGAGAAAAATGAGACTTTTGGGGGGCACACAAGGAGCTCTTCTGAAATTACTTCCAAGTTAAAAACAAACTGAGAGGAAATACTGAGAGTTTAATTAAAACATACTGGTCAGACCACCTCTGAAAGAAAAAGCATTTGGTAGCTGCTCTGCAGAGAAGACTTTAATGAGGGAAGAGGACGATAAAAGGGTTTTGTCTACAGGAAAAAGAGATGGATAATTTATAACTCAGGGAGCAGTTACACAGGATAGAAAGAGAGGAAAGATTACCATATGCCAAAGAATTGGTATGAATCCTTAGACTCTGGTGCTCCAGTTGAGTTAGAAATTTTAGCTCCCAATCTCATCTTGATAAGCAACCAGTAGCCCCTCCAGAATCAGGACTGACAGATCAGAGACAAAGTGACTATTCATGGAAACTGTTTCAGCATTGGTAGTTGCACCTTTTCTTTTTCTGATTTTTTTGTCCTCCAGAAATTTCCATGTAATTTCTGAACAACTTTGAAATTTCATTTATCATTTTTATGTACTGATTAAATACAAATATTGTGTATGGTTGCCATATAAGACATCACAGAATGAGATTGTAAAAGTATTAATTTTATATTCTGGTCATTTTTGTTTCCTCAGGCAGAATTTGAAGAATCTCATTGAAAAATGCAAACAAAACAAAACAAAACTAGCTGCTTGGAGATTACATAAGCAAAAGTTGGAGAGATTTTGCTCTTGCTCACGTATTATAACATTTCCAGAATACAAGGCATTAGAACATAAACCCCAAATTTTGTGTTTTCCTTCTCTTGCTCTCTGAAATGCAATGTTTCCCAATATAAATAAACCCATCAATTTCTCAATAGCATGTCATATCTTCTGTTATGATGCTGCTTTCTAGTTTGTGTCTCTGCAGATCGTGAAGATTTAAAACCTTAACCATTAAAAATGTTGTATAAGGCAGTTAAGAACTTCAAAGTACGTGCACAAAAATGTGCAGGTCGTGAGAACAAAGCTATTCCAGGGAATTTATAGATAAGTCAGCACTAACAGTACGGACTCAGGTGCAAAACCCGACTTTGGTGATGACAACACCAGTGGACCAGACTGGTTATGTGCATATTGTTGTGGTCACCGTATCCTGGTACAAATTATGTCATACTCTGCATTCAGGTTGAGCCTTTGAAGGGAAGCTAGTTAGAGAAACTAACTATACCACTTCAGGGTAAAATCTAGGAATAACTAACATAGAACACTATATCTGGTCCATAGAAAGAAATAATGAGAAACCATAAGAGTGCAGATCTACCCTAAAATCAAGCATTACAATTACTGTTTTTTAATATAGAGTGAAATTAATAATAAAGTAAAGTAATGTTTTATTATTAGGTTTCATCCTCTGTGAACTTTCACTTAACAGTAAGACTTGTAGAGCAGAAAAGCTTCCACTAACAAGTGGTCATTCTTTTTTGGCTGTGCAATGTTGTGCACCAGCCAGCCATGACTAAGATATGACCTATTAGCCAATTTGCAGTGCAAATATTACCTTTACAACTTGTCCATTGCCAACAATTTGAGCACACTGCAAATCTGACACAGTAGATGAAGGAGTTGACTGGACTGGACTATGCTGTTGGCTGGGTTTCTGTTCAGGTAAGCCTGCTGCTTTTCTTCTTTGGGCTGCAATCTGAGACAAAACATTATCTGCACTGCCACCTAGAACAAAAAATAAAATAAACCCAGTAAAGGAAACCATAATTTTGAAATGTTTGTTAACTCTCAAACAATCACTTTCATTTAAAAACTGACTGGTTGAAGCATGAGACAATTGCAAGGTTCAGATCTCTCCAGCAGCTTCCAGAATAAAGAACAGAAATCAGTAGCAGAAGAGGGAAGCCAGCCCTGTCTATATACACACAGAGCTGACTTTCATACCCTTGGACATAGTTTTCATAAGCCATTTCACCATATTATCTTCAACAACTACCAGGTACAATGTGTGCAGCTTTGGTTTAATTGAAAACTGTTTTTTATTTCAAACAATATTAAGCAACAGGCATAGGAGTCAGCTCTATGACATTGTTGTGGTTTGACATGGAAGTGAATTTTTTTTTTCGGGAAGTTGGGTCAAACCAATCAGTGGTCAGGTTTGGATACTGGCACCTGGAGTGACCACTGAAAGTATGGACACACCTCTGAGAACACAGGGGGTTAGAAGCAAGAACTCCCAGGGGAGCTGTCTCTTTGGTTCCCATCTTCAGAGAGTGCAGTGCAGACTCTCCCCTGCCCAGCCATGGGCTGGGTGGGGGAGGGGAAGCCATGAGGCCTTGTCCAGGTAGGCCGAGGGGCTGAAGCTCTGGAACCGAGCCAGATCCTGCGGATGGAAGAGTGGAGAGAAGCAGAGATGCCTTTGTTCCCCCCCCGCCTCCCCCCAGAGGGAGAGACAGAGAGCCTGACGGCACCTGGAAATTTGCCGGCAGAGGAGAAGGAGGCGGGGGGGATGATGCCCAGTGTGGGAGTCGAGAATGCTGGGCAGAGATTTCAGCCATACAGGGAGTCTGAACTTTTAACCCTTTCTGGGAAATGAGGGCTTTGTAAAATACTACTCCTCTTCGATTTGTAGTGGAAGAAAGACAGTCCGAGACCTGAGATGTTAGAAGAAGGAATTTTTAGGTGGGAGGAGATGATGGAGTGGCTTTTGGCTGGACTTTTCTTGTTAGCCATAGACTAAACCAAATTCTCCTGCAACAGAGACTGCATTTTTAGGGGGATGCAATGGTGAACCAAGAGACCTGCTTCAGCAGCTGAGAGTGACAGGAGTGGAGTGAGCAGAGAAAAGTTGAGGAGGATGTGGTGATGCCCTCTGTCTTCAGAGAAGAAGAAGAGAAGAAGATCTCTGTTCTTGGACCCTCGGCCCCAGGGGAGGAAGAAAATGGGGGGGACGACTGTGGTCCCAAAATGAGAAACTGAACTGTTGTTTTTCTTTAGTCCTTTGCAAAGCATCCTTGAAAAGAAACCCTATGAGCAGTCTGTCCATGCACAGTGGTGAGAGCACTGTGACATGGAAAGGAGAGTGTCACACTGGCAGATTTTCTCCGGGCAGTTGCCATGTGTGACATGGAAACACAGGAGGTGGCAACTGTGTTTCCTTGGGGAGGGGGGGGGTCTATGGCACAAGAGAGACTCCTCTCTCCCTTGATAGACTGAGTATTGATTATCTGAAGGGTGGTAATTTGATCAGGAATCCCGGGTGATGTTTCATGGTGGTTGTTTTGGAAATTGGGAGGAGGAGGGGTGTTTTAGAGGCTCCTCACCCTGTATTCAGTGTGTGTGCCTTCTATAGTAGTAGTAGTTTAATAAAGTTTTTTAACTTTGTTATTAAGCTTGGGCCTGCTCTACTCCGTTCCTGATAACATCTCACAGCATTTATTTGGGAAGGTGTATTTTCATGGGGACGCTGGCATTGCGCCAGTGTCAAACCATGACAGACACGCATGGTGCAATGAACCAGCATCCACCTGATTCACCATGGGTGATCCAGTAAAATCTGCATGAGATGGGCTGACCACTGAGACTTCTGTAACAGATGTGATGCTCTACTTCCCGTATGAAGGTGTTTGAAGTTCAATCCCATGTCCGCTAAATTTACAGAAGCCTTGTTTCTACAATAGTAGGAGTGCTCAGAAAAGGTTTAGTATATTCTACTATCATCACAAACACTAATTTTTTTACTGAATCAGATACAAATTACTTTCTTATTAAAAATGGTACCTGATCTGTTATGCAGTTCTCCTCCATGCCTATTAATTCCTGCAATGTTATTAGATCCACCAGAAGAATGGGGAGAATGGCTGAAGTTATTGGAATTTGAAGGAGATGCTGGTCTTCTTGCAAATGTTGGTAATTTGACTGGTCTAGTACCTTTGCTAACAGATGTCTGGAAAACAAAATGAAAAATAATTTGTTCTTTCTTTACTGAGAAAAATAAAGAGCAAACTTTGACTGCTATTTTATTTATCCCAAGTTCTGAAACTTCCATTGAAGAACAAAGGGGATATCAGAAAGAATCTTATTCTACATATACATATATACTGAATATATACTTATATAAATATATCTATATACTGAATAAATTTATTCAATGAAATAAATTACACTACATTAAGCCATTAATTCTTCTTAATCATTGGCCAACAAAAATGAGCATATATGATGCACCTGAGATATGATATACACAGTATTACAAGCAGTGGGAAAGAAAAAAAATTATTCCATGCGAAATTTCTTTCCTGCAGAATCCTGGCTTTGTCTCTCCCATCTTACAAAACAGCTACCACCTTCCCATCCATCCTATCTTTGTTTCTTACAAACTAAGCTGCAAGAAGTGATATAAACTTTCTCTCCACCAGTTGCAGCAGCTGCACCACTTTATTGAGTTTTATTAAGTGAGGCACTACTGATCTAGCTATACATTACCCAAATCCTCAGCCACATCCTACTTCATTTCTTTTGCTTTTACACCATTGGCCACTAACAACCACTTGACATATGAGCTTTTGCAGCTCAGCTTTTTAAAGTTTTTTGTATCTGTTGCTCAAATCACTTCTTCCATCTCTGACTTATTGTTTCCCTCCTTCTGTGTGGGAATCCAGGACATCCCTGTGGCTGCCCTGGCAGGTCTGGGATCCTGGCAGGGGGTCAGGAACCCCCCTGTACAGAGCCCTGAGAGAAACTGTCTCTGACCTCTATCCATGGAAAAGAGTTTTCAATCTTACAGGATGAATTACAAGCTCTGAGTGTTTGATATAAGCAGTAATTAGTGTGGCACGGGTGCAAAAGTAGAATTTTAGGATTCTAGATAAGGGGTCAAAGAGGGCAAGACGGAGGAAAATTGGGCGTGCCTTGTCCTTTTTCTTCTTCTTCATGCCCTCCATGTTTCACTGTGGTGTTGGCATTTCTCTATTGGTTTAGGCTGGGGACAGACTGTTCAACATGGGTGATAGATATTGGCACGTTATTGTAAATATAGCACATGTAGTTTCTAGTATATAATGTTTGTAATATCCCACTGAGGGGCAGAGCCCCGCATGCTGTCCTGCGAGACAGACCTGCTGCAGGTCAGAGAGAAAATATTTTAGATAAGAAGAAATAAACAACCTTGAAAACCAGCACAGACGAATTACGACTCCTTCTTTGGCAGCGGGGCTGAAAGACAGAGATTTTCTACGATCTTGGGAGCATTTAAATATCAACAGATCCCGACACTTCCATACCCTCAAGCAAGACCCTTCTTTCCTCACAGAAGGACTGATGGCTAGTCCTCCCCTACTTTCCCTGCTCCTCACTTTATGCACATGCCAATTATCCAGTTATGTTATTACAACCATCTTTTTTTGAGATTATAAACAGTTACTTTCTTGTTATGTCACTTTCCTTAGTCTGCCTTATTCCACCTAAGTCACCTCTACTGGTATTTAGCTAGCGTCCACATAAAAAAAGGAAAGAGAAAAAAAATTCCTCCTAAATGTCTTCATTGTCCCACATCTAGAACTGACATTGAAACACAGTTCTGGATTGATCTTCTCTACATCTAACTATTACAGTCTACAGTTAGGGGAGGAAGCACTTCTCCTTTTTCTCCAACTATGAAAGAGAAGGCTGTCAAGGTTGTTTAATTTCTTATCTCAAGACAAACCACCTATTTTTCTTTTAGTTTGCATCTTCACTGAAAACATGGTAGAATCAGGCAAGAAGCTCCTTCTATAAAAAAACATAAATAATCAAGACTTTTTCCAGTTTTACAGTACTTCCAGTTTAAAGCTGTGTGCCTTCAAGTCCACTTGATCACTACTTGCTACATTTTTATCTATTGCTAATCTTTCAGAATATTATGCCTGTATATTGGTCTTACTGATATTTCTTCCCTCTTCCTCAGTTCCTAAAAATTGAGCACTTGTCATTCTTTTTCACTGTCTCTGGTCCTTTTTTCAAACCAGAGCAGTTTCTACCACACTGTTGGTGGTTCTGGTTAACAGCAAAAAAAAACCAAAAAAAAAAAAAAAACCCAACAAAAAACCAAAACCACAACAAACCAAACAACCAAATCCCCCAACAAAACAAAAAACCAAACAAAATCAATAAACCCCCAAAACCAAACCAAATTAAGAAAGAATCATTTCACTTCATACAGAACTTTTGTTTCATTATGTTCCTTCCATACAGATGTTCATTTTTCCTAAGCAGCACTGCTTAAAAGGACAAGTCATTGCTGAAACAGTGGGTTAAAAGTAATTTCTAATCAGAAACAGAGTGGCTCACCAGTCAACAGGGCCAGGGCAAAACACAGTATTTTCGTACACATTTAGTTTGCTTACTATATCAGAGTTCCCACTGCTGTTAAAATCATGCTTGATTGCTCTCTGTGGCCAGGCAGTTCTCATCTGTTCAGCTTTGCCATCTTTGCTGAGTCGGGTTCGGTCAGAATTCCAAAGCTCAAAGCTTGAGGGTGGTAAGAAAGGTGGTATCACTGCTTTTAGCTTATCAGTGGGCAGCCTGGTAAATGGAGCACTACTCCTCAGCTGAGAAAGGGGAACAAAGAAAGGGGGAGGGGGGAAAGAGTCACTTCTTAAGAAAGTTTACTGGGACCTGGTGACGTCGTTTCAAAATATTAAGTTAAGCAAAAAGATGAAAACACATTTAAACAGAATAGAAATGAGTCACAAAAGTACTATTTGAGGAGAAATGCAATACATAATAAGAGAAAAATCAATGAACATTGTGGCACCCCTCAGTATTATGCTTATTCATTTGATACAATGAACATAGCTTATTAAGCTGCAGAAACTGTCTCTTCCTTTACTGGGCAAAATATTGCTCAAGTTGACTTTCACAAGAATAACAACCAATTTCCAAAGAAATAACAATGTAGTCCTCTCTGTACTCCCAGACAGGATGACTGGAAACAGTGAGCAACTGCATGTTCCTGCTGTATGCTTACTGCAGAAAGAGATAAAACCACCACAACTGATCTTGCTCCCTGGAGTTCTGTCAGCCAGTCATATCAAAAGTTCTTACAAAAGAACTCAAACTCCTTACAAAAGAACATAAAGATAATAACCAACCAAATTTAATGACATCACCAGGGAGTAAGCTGCAGGGGAATATAAAGCTACAGCATAAGAAAAGAAGAAATAGAATAACACAAATACACCTCCCAAACTAAATATTTCATGGTTGCCTCTACTAGTAATTTCACACCTCCACTGTACCATGTTCCATCCATGTTTTCCTCACTTCATACTGCTTGTCAGCAACTAAGCAGCTATTTTACTATTTAATTGCTGATCAAACAAAGGTATGGGTAACTCTTGAAAGAGGTCAGTATGGCTTCCACATAACATGACTTGTAGTAGATTCTAGTCTAAGAACTACTGGTATGTTAAAGCCTATCAGTTAATGTCTAGTGACTACAAGCATCTTTTTCTAGAAGTAACTTGGACAGGAGGCAAAAAACTGTAAAAATTATAGGAGCTACATGACCCTCTGAATTAGGCTGAAACACCAAGAACACTGCAACGTACCATAGTTGTCAATAATTCATCATCCTTTCCTCCTTTCACAGTGTTTGCACCTGAAAAATACATAAATTATGTTTTGTTGTTTACATGTTTCTACTTCTAAGGCTAGCTCAAGGTTTTTAAACAAACAACAGCTTTATCCTCAGTATGCACACAGTATGAAGATTTCCAGTGACACTCTCATGCACTTCAGCTAAAGTTAAGCCAAGTCTTACTCTGCATTGAAGATAGTGGGGGATTTTCATGGAGAGCTGTACAATTTCAGTAGATGTACAAACTGGGCTTTTCCAATTTCTTTCTTTTCAGAATTATTTCTTTATTGCTTAAATAAATTGGTCTTCATTACATAAATTAGTTTATGGAAGATATTAACACTTTTCAGTGACCTGTCTTAATTTAATGGCATTTACTAAAGAACAGTAACATGGTTATATTAGTATTTTCCTGCTTAAATGCTACTGCACTCAGCATGATCAACAATGAGTACAAACATCTCTATTTGTACAGACTACAAATACATTTTTTCACTTATATTAAGCTAAAGCAGAACTAAACCAATAAATCAGAAATAATATCATCCTGACTACCCCACAAGAGCTCATTTCCCACAAGACAACTCTGCCTTTACCACTAGCTTTGTTATTTGTGTTCCAAGCTGTAGCAGCTTCAAGGTTTCCAGAGATGTCTGTATCACTCTGTGAGGCTATTTTTATAGTGGAATTTAATGATGGTTCAGTCTCATCCGGAAAAGGCACAAAATGATTAGAAGGAAATCCATGGCGCAATGTTTGAGTCAACTTCAGCTTGCGGAATCGATTGGACATCCTGCTCCACCAGGACTAGATTGATAAGAAGACACAACAGTTTAGTTCCAACAAAAAGAAAAAAGAGGAAAAGAGATGTATAATTAAGCAATCCTTACAGAAGCGATAATTTTAACAAGGAGTTTTTGAAATAAGCTAAAAAGCAATGTTAAAAGTGGTTTGCAATTACCAACAGAATCCTTCAGTGTAATCTGCATGTGTAATAATTATCTCTTCCCTTATTTTTTACCTGGAAAATATTTTAAAATGTTTTTCCACAGTACCTGGAAGGCCAAAGTAGACAGAAGCATTAGGGCAATTTGAATAGGGAATTTTTGCAGCTACATAGAAAATATTTGATTTTCCCATTAACTTCCAATTTCACCATCGATTTTTACTCTCTCTGGAAGCAGTGAGTGGCACCTCTATTTTCTGCTTTTTAGAGGTGTGCATATGAGCTTATGTAATCTGCATCAAAGCTTCTTGCCAAGATTTTCAAAATCAGTAGCAAACCAGAAGAGTTCTGATAGTATTTCTGTCAAACTAAAGATCCACAATCCATACAGTGATGTTATACAGATAATTTAACCAGTCTGGGAAGACTATAAACTGAAAAAGAGCAAGGCAAGGAAATAGCAGCTGTGAAAACAACATAAACCTTAGGACTATGTACCTATTACCTCCATCCATACAGATATCACATACGTGGAAACTGTTATACAAAAGGACTTTGCTCAAAATAAATTTTATTCAAATATTCACAGACTTGCATATTTTTACAGGCAGATAGTCCAAGTTGCTTCAAGTCTTTAGTGAGATATTTCTCTAGACTATACAAAACCTATGGCATTTGCACCAAAAATTATGTCGCTTCTAGGTAAATCAGATTGTAAGTACCCTCTGATTATTTCTTAGCAAAGTTTCTCCTTCCCTTTCTGGAACACTTTTTAAAAAAACGAATGTTAAAGTAACATTACAGAAGAACATTACAACTTCATCAGGGTAGCTTTAGGTGATAGCAAATCTAGGTAACAACCCCTTTTCATAATACATACTCTTCTTTCTTCTTGGCATTTAATATTTTTCAACTACTCACTGATAATATGTCTTTGCAACTTTCTTATACTTATCCTCTACATATTAATCCTTGTAGCAGAAGACTATTAAAAACATTTCAGATCTGCACAGAGCATTAATAATGTATAGAGTTCTCAGACCTCTGTATCTCTTTGGTGTCACAATTAATAAAGATTTCCATTACTTTCAGCAACAAAGATATGATGAAAAAAGGCAAGAGAGACAAATAGCTCTGAGAAAGCAATAAACCCCACAGTTCAGCATTCATTCACCTTCCAAAAAGAACTGGAAGTTCATCTAGTTTTAACACAGAGTACAATGAGCTTACAAAAGAGAGTACTTGCACTTCTTGGTTTTGGTCACTGAAGCTACCTTGCTTCTGTAAGAAAGATCACTTCTAACTGCCCATCATCTCTGTTACTCCTACTGAAAGTGCTTCTGCTCCCTGAATATACACTCACGCCACAAAATACCCCAAAATGGAGTAAATACAGCCACTATGTTACCAGACAAAAAACCACTGCTCTCTGACAAGAAAGTAATGACACTGGAGAGGTTCAGCTTGTCTTCTGGTGTTCACAATATGATGGTCTGATCTCTGGAGTTTTTAGTTTGCTGTTGTAGGAGTTTGCAGTTTCTCCACATACCCCTACCACATCACACATGTACAGAAGCTGTAATAAAGGGTTTAAAATAGACTGAGGCATTCAGTAACAAAAATTCAAAAATTCAGGAACAAAAATTCATTTCTCGTTAAAAATAGTGTCTATAAAAAGGCTGAAATCCAGCAGCAGTGGGAGAAGGCAACAGTATCAAAGAACTAGAAAAATGGTGTTGCCATTTTAGAAATACCTTAGACATTTGTAAAATGCTAGGAATAAAAGAGTATGGGGGAGAACTGGAAATCTCTGCCCTCAAACAATTTTAATCTAAAATAGAAACTGAATGTGGTAATTCACACTGCTCTAATACTGACATTGAGAGTGTAACTTGCTGAAGGTAGGTTGCTGAAGAAGAACAGGAAGGAAGAAAAAAAAAAGGAAATACATTTTTTGCATATGGAAAAGGGACAACTTTGGTTTTGAGGCTGTTGGGAGGAAAGGGTTAAAATCAAATAGGAGGAGAGAAGGGCTCCTGCTCAAAGTGACCTTTCAGCTGGGAATGCTAAAAATGTAGGTGTGGAAAACTCCATTTATTATGCCTAGTGTTGTTCATCATCTGCCTGACTGGAGAAGTAGAATTCCTGTGTAGAGGTAACACACTCTCACAGCCACCCCCAAAGCCTTTAGTTATAGGATGAACTAAGCCTACTGGAGCCTGGATCCCTGTGTGTCTCTGGCACCCAGCCTTGTCGTTGAGGTAACAAAATAAATCTTCTCCTTGCATTTCAGCTGTGGTTTGGTGGTTGCTTTGGTTACCCACCTATGTTGATTCACACAGAGGCCATGAAATGGTAAGAAACAAAGCAGTTAACAGTTCTTGTGTGGTAGAAGTGAAGAATCAGATAATGAATATCCACTACGTTAACAGCAGATAAAGGAACTGGGGCAAATATTGTGCACAAATTAAAAATAAAAGAAACACATCACAAAATAAAAAGTCTACCAGTTAATGACAAAAGTGATCAAAGAAGAGGTGAGACTGAAAAGCATTTATTTTTTTAAAAACTTCATAAGCAGCCTACCTTAATCAGGTATTTTAGTATGAGTACCGTTAACGAGGAGGAAGGCAGGAATATATGTGCATTTGCTTAACAGAGTAAGGGTATTAAAATGAGCTTACACAAATTAGAACCAGACAATATTGATTAAAATTACCCTAGGTCAATTATAGGCAACATGATCTCTGAATAAATATTGATTATCTTCAGTAACAAGTATGGAAGAAGTTACAGAAATCAGGCAAAAGGCAAAATAGACAATCACTGAAAAGGGAAAATCTGAAAATTTACTGATCAAAATGCTTACCACGAAAAGGCATAACTGAAAAAACTTTGTATGTCATCACAGTTCATAATACACAGCCAGCATAGGTTTGTTGAAAATAAACTCTACCAAATGAATCTCTTTTCGACAGAGTAACCAGTCAAGTGAGCAGAAGGGAGGAAAAGTTGTAATGCAGCTTGACTTTATTAAAGCTTTTATTGCTATTTCATATAGCATTCATCAAACAATTGAGAAAAATATGGTTCAAGTAAAATTAATAAAGGGAAAAGACCAAAGCCAAAGAATGAGACAAATTGTGAATTATTTGATCTCAAATTGGGAGAACATACTTTGTACAATAAGTTTGGGAATGTTCACTAACAACTACAACAATGAAACACAACATATTTTTCCCCAGTCTATGGAAGACATCCATCTAGACAGTTTTGTAAGCACCTTTAACACTCTTAAATTTAAACACTGCTGAATTGACATTTTTCAGTAGAGGTCAAGCTGGCATGCAAGAAAAAATCAAGTGTACTAATGTAGGGAAAAAAGCAAGGAACAAAGAAGGTGTACTAAAGAAAAAAAAAAACAGTCACAACATAGCAGAAACTAAGTATAGATACACAGTGTTACTGCTGCCACAAAAAAAAAGTTAATTTCACTGGTAACAGGAAACACATCTGTGATGTAGTTTTTGTAGGCAACTAAGTGACCCTGGTCAGAATCTCACCACTCATTTCAGAATCCTCATCTTGACAGATAACATATAAACTAGAAATAGTGAAAAGTTTAGGAATCAAATCATACAAACAAGGAAATTTGCATTAATCGATTTTGTTTAGACTAGGGAAAAAAAAGATTGAATATGACAGTTCTCTAAGCATTTATACAGTTCTTATAAAAATGAAGGTGACCATTGAACAAGACTCAATCAATTTAATGGGCCACAAAAGAAAAAAAAAATCAGGGTGAAAAAAATTCTGACCCAAAAAAGCATCAAGCAGTGGAATTGGGTGCTGATGGAGAAACCATGGGATCAGGGGCTCTTCTTCACCACAGTGAAAGAAGAGTGAACTGAACATCTGTCAAAGATGTTCTTGGCATATTTATTCTGTCTCTTGATGTTAAGGCAAGTAGGCAAGTAAGCCTCATGAATTCCCTCTCATTTTTACATTTCCATGATCCTGCAGACCCCACACTCAGTCATTTGCACTGATTTAGACAAAAAAAAAATATGCTGTACTGGCCAAGTTCCCATAAGTATCTTTTGTTTACAGTTCCAGCTCACCACAGAGCAGTTGTCAGCACGGAAACACCGTTGCTACAAATCCCAGGAGAGGTACCCTCACCACAGCCCTCTCTTCACATGCTGGCCCAAAGAGACATGACTGTTATGACATTGCCCTCCAGCCAGAAAATGGAAAATATAATTTTTACCCTTTTTGAGTATTTATAAGAAGAGTAAGATATATAAGATACTCATGGTCAGACAGGCTGATTAGTAAAGCATTAAGAAGTGATAGAAGAATGGATCACATAGGCTTACAGATTATATTTTTTACAGAACTATACAGAATATAATTTCTGCTGAAAAAAAAAAAAAAGTTTGATTATGACTAGTAAGCACTGTAATATTCTGTAGTTTTGAGGCCAAATACTTAAAATATTCCAGAATATTAAATTCGTGTCAGTAATTGAGTCTATAAATTTATCACTGGCAAATCTTTTTTTTTTTCACCTCACAGTCTTTTATGACCCTAATTTAAGCCTTTGTGTCGTAACACTGCAAGGGTTGCAATCCAATCCATTGTTCATCTGTATTCCATAAAGCCAAAAGCTATTCTGACAATTTCTCATCTAAATAAAATAGGTCCATTTAAATTGATAATGAAGTTGTATCACATTGAATAATAGCATAATCATATGACAACTACCACATGTTCCTTCATAGTTAAAACTGCAAAACAGATTTGAGCTGAAGCAGAAATTTAAATGGTCTTTAATATTCATGTCAAAAATAGCCTGAAAATTAACATGACTTTTTTCAAGATCCTGGTAATATTCATACTTAAGGGATAACATCATGGACTCCAGGAAATTCTGAGGTACACCATACATACACATAATTAAAGATTATTCACCTAAATAAACTGATGCCTGGAAATAGGCAACAACAATGGCAACAACAACAAAACTAACTCTTTTTCCTTCTCTTTTGCAAACAGTCAGTGAAAGTTGCAGTATCCTTGTTTAGTTGGCATACATTTATTCTAATTCCATGTTGTTTCCTCCTGGACCACCATCAGTTCTGAGTTAAGGACACAGCATGCCAGATGACATGTAAGCCTGAAGCGCACACTCCTCCACAACTCTTCATATCAAAATCTCTGCTATGATCTTTTTAATTGTCAATGTCAACAGCCTGTTACCATTTATGGCTGTGAAGGAATCTACTCTCTGTCCATATTTAAAAGCAAGATCATAATGGAAATTGAGTTCCAAACTTATGAACATGGTACCTTCCACTTAATCATGAGATCTGTTTCTAGGCACTGAAATGCTTCAATGCAAACTTCTCCCACTGCTTTGCCACCTGACAAAAAGGAAGTTGAATACGTGCTATGCCCCACAAAACCAGAACACACTGTCAACAAGGAATTCAGAAACACACACAGCTCCTCAACAGACCCAGTTACATATGAGATCCAAAACACTTATTAGCAATTGTTTTTTTCTGCTTATACATTACAGGAATTAATGAGTTTTTATCAAGAATGAATATATTTACCTTTAGGCCTCCTTTGTCATCTGGCAACATTGGGACATTTAAGGATTGTCTACTTCTGGAACAAGGCAGAGATGATCTGTTGTTCAGTTTATTCTTATCTTTATCTACTTGCATGCATGCTGATGCCAGTAACCTTACAAGCTCTGTATCTAAAAGGAAGCAAATTAAGATAATGTTTGGCCTGTTTTGCTTTCCCAAATTACAACTGATGCACTGACGTTTTCCCTGCAAATCCCATATAAATAGCAATTGATCTACCTCTCAAACACAAAGCAGATGAACCCCCAAACCTTCTTTCTTTCTTGACCTATTTTCTCATGCCTTCCCCCCACAATTTGGGCTGCAGTCTTATCATCTCTCTAAAGGTATTCATCAATATAAATAAGCATGCTACCCGGCTAGAATCAGTCATGTGTGACCAAGTGAACTGCCTCCTCTCACACTTTGCACAAGTCAAGAACAATATTGAGATGTTCCCTTTTCTCACCTGGCACAGAAGAGAGTAGAGAAAAATTAGTATTCTTTCTTCAAGCGTAGGTTGCAGAAAAGAAGTTCAAAAGTAAATCCCAAAGAGAAAGAAGATGTTCAGCCTGGAAAATCAAGGGACTGAAAAGAAACAGTAAGAAAAAGATGGACAAAAAAGAAGTAAGAAAAAAGTAAGAGGACCAAAAAAGAACAAGCATGACAGGAGATGGGAAAGCAAAAAAAAATTCTGTATATCTGCATTTTGTACAAGGTAGGATTTTCAGAAAGGCGGAGAGAACTGAACGAGAGAGAAAGAAGTAGCAAGACAAACTATTCTGTTTATCATTTTAGAAGTTACTTCTAAAATAATTCTCTGTATTTATTGTCTAAAAAGTTGTACTATTAGTGATCTACTTTTGACAGAGAAAACAATCTGCTAGTAACCAATAATGTGTAAATTCAGAGACTTCATTAGCAGTAATGGGTTTTGGCTTCATATAAATCAATTCAGGTACCAAGGAAGGTTAACAATAACAAATTATTTATGTAAAACAAATTGCAACAAAACCTAAATGTGTTTCATTCAAGCCTCCCCCAAAGCATGCTGCCTTGTCCTACAGCACTCCCACAAAAACAACCTGAACCTGAGGTGTGATTTATTCTCAGCCTTTACAGGTTAGGCTGGAGGTTGAGCCAGAGGTTCCCTAGCTCTGTTCCTACTGTGCTCTCTTTGTCCTGTCTCTTTGCTGCTCTTTTCAAAGAGGCAATTTCTAGCTCCAGCTCATAGCTCTGTGCAAATGACACTACAGAATACCAGTGCCCCTACAATCAAATGCCACTCAAGCTGGCTCTGGTGACACAAACAGCACAGTTTTCAAGCATCTTCAGAACCAAAGGCAAGAGGAATGCACAAAATCTGCTATCCCATAAACGTATACACTCATTTAACCAATTAAACCCCACCACTTTCAGACAGTGTCCTTTCTTGGTCCAGTCTGGCCTAGACATGAGAGGATACTTCCTAGCAACTGCAATATATTTTCTAGATTGGAAGGAATTTGTATTTGTTTATATTGCACATTTCTCCACAGCATTTTCAAATAGCATACCTGGATCATTCAGCAGCATTATCAGGTCAAAAGCTGTGTATCCATTTTTTGCACGAAGGTTAACATCAGCTCCTTGATTTAACAAATACTTTACAACATTTTTGTTCCTTTAAGGGAAGAAAAAGGCATTGATCATATTAAAGAACAAGTAAAGAAAGAACTCCATTTGCAACCTTTTATAACACTGTTTCTCAATCAGAGATCAGTTTTACACATCCTACACCTAACTTAGTGTAAAATTTGTTCACAAGCTCTTCAAAAGCTCCCACAAGTCCTTTGTCAGTCATGTTTACTCAGTACGAATTACATTAATCAATATGCAGAAAGTTAGCCATAAAAGCCTAATCTGAATAGTCAGCTTCCTAAACTGATCCTTTGGAAGTGACTGCAATATGCTGCTAAACACCCTTCCAATGAAATTAATGCCTAGGGCAGAAAAGCAGATGGAACGACAAAGGACATTTCAGTAGTCATCATATGCCATCACTAATACTTCAATGCAACCTCACTTTCACAACTTGCACATTAAGAAATTGCATACAGAAGAGCCAAATTGACTGAAGGTAACTTATAAACTTCAGACAGTACTTCACCTAATTACAGCTATAAATTTTATAATTGAGAAGGCACATTATCACTTCCCTGAGGTGTTTAAAATGCAAAAACAATCACTATTAAATGTCAAACAACACAAACACCTCCAAAAAAGCTCCACAACGCTAAAAGACACTGCTTAAAAGACACTCACCATCCTGTTCCAGCTAGCCCCTTTCCCTTCTGATACACCTGAGTAAATAAGCAGGACTTGCCATGTGAGTTAAAAACAATATTTCAATTCAGCCTATGAAATAACTGAACAGACAACAAAGCTAGGGAAAATATATTTAATATTAAAACTCTTAAACAGTGACTGACCTTGTATAAAATCAAACTCTGACATGCATCAGCAACACAGAGAAAAAACATTCTCAAGCACCAACAGGCAACTGCAAATTCTAATAATGAAGCTGAAAAATGGATCTCAACATTTCCACTTCAGAGCATGATTTCTTATTCAGATGACATTTCCACTCCTGAACTCACTCCATACAAAATCAACCTGAAATGGAGGACGGTTGTTACTCCTCTCTTCTAACAAAAATTCTGCTTATCCTCACCACAGCTTCTCTGCATAGTTCCTATTACTTTCCTACTCTTCTTTAAAACTATCATCCCTCCATCCTGCTTTCCAGTCCTGCACCTTGAGAGCACACAGAGATAAAATTTTTTTAGTGCCTCTGGCTCAGAGAGACCTTGCCTGCTCCCTCCTTCAAGCCTGAGACCTTCACACTATTTGTGGTCCTGAGGAAGGGTTAGCTGAGGCTCTGTGGAGCCCAAAGATTTCCAGATGTTATGAAAATTTGCAACTTTCCATGCTAAGAAAAAGGCTCAGATGCAAACTATAGAATTACAAGGACAAGTGTTTATTTATACATATGAGGTATTCCACACTGGGGCACTGCGAATGTGGCTTTACACACAGGGCTCTTGTACACTTCAAGTGTACTACCTCCACTCATACTATGATTGCTCATCATAGTAAAACTTAGCACAGCAACTGTATTTCTGCAGCATTCATGCAGCTCTTCTATTGATCCAGATGTCCCTGGAGTCAGTCTTGCTGTCATTACTTACCTATGACACCAGACAATGCTCAGAGGGTTTCATAGATGGCTGTGATGCTGGGATTATCTTGAATGATTAGGTGTATCTTTTATTCTTCATGGATAGCTCTAAGTTCCCAAGAAGTCACACCCTTATTTCCAGGACTGGGGTGTCCTTCTGGTATTTTCACTGAGCCAGTGTCCTTTAGACAGCTTTACTTAAGCATGAACAATACCAAAGACTCCTAAAATTCCACTACCTCAAACGTTAAGCATAGTTAACAAAATTAACTAACTAAGTTTTATACTATGAAGACTGACTGATACATTAGGGAAAGGAATTTTCATAACCCAGTCCTCCAGTAAACTGAACAGCCAGTATCTGAACACATGCAGGACTCAGCTTTGTGTATGCTTCCACAAACAAGTACCTGAATACCAGCAAGGGGACATGCCAGCAACCCTGCCCCATCACTTTGTGCTGGCTGCTTCTATTCCAGCTATGTGCGGGGTGACTGCTGTTAAGTGAAACAGTTGCACCAGAAAATCTATCTTAGTGCACTTCTGTGGAATGTCTGTCACTACTATCAATAAAGGTCCCAAGAACTACTTCAGAAAAGTTTCACAAAGCAATGACAACTTGACCTCCTATTTTTCCTCTTTGTTGTATGTACATAGTCCAATGAGATCTGCTGACTAAAAGCAAAATCTGGTGCAGAATACATGCATTTATACAATTAATGCATGACCACTAAGAGTACCTTCGCTTTGCTGAGGGCTTATCTCCAACGATGAAGAAAAGTTCACCTTCCTAAACTGAATATCCTGTATTCAATTAGTGTAAAGCATATGATGGATATCACATGTGAAGTACCAGCCGGGGCAATTTCTGAGCTCTGACTCCTAAGCATCTACTTAGATGTACAAAGAAGCTTTATAAAAAATGACAATTATTTTGGTTGCACTTCCAAAAACTCCATGAAAACTAAAGGGTGAATAGGAGAACATGGGAGTGATTTTATGACTGGAAAATCTGGCACGTGGAAGGCTGATTGCCTTGAAGTTTCACAACTTCACATAGGCTTACAACCCTGGCAGGAGGGGTAATAGAATCCTTCACAATACTGAAAAACATCAAAGGATGGAAGGTGAAATCTGCACCAAGACACCTGGGGACTGCCTGGAGCACTATGTTCCCAGTACTTACTGAGCTTGCTTCAGGTTCCCAAATGCTTTACTCATTCTCAAGTCCAAATATCACAGAATCACAGAATAACCTGAGTTAGAAGGGACACACAAGGACTGTTAAATCCAGCTTCTGGCCCTGCACAGCACCATCCCCAAGAGTCATACCATGTCTCTGAGTGCTTTGTTCCAACAATCCTTGAACTCTGTCAGGCTTGGTGCTCTGAGCACTTCCCTGGGGAGTTCTTTCCACTGCCCAACCACTCTCTGAGCGAAGAACCTTTTTCTAATATCCAACCTAAACCTCACCTTGACACTTCTGGCCATCTCCCTGGGTCCTGTCGCTGATCACTACAGAGAAGAGATCAGTGCCTGTCCCTCCTCTTCCCCTTATGAGGAAGTTGTAGACTGCAATGAGGTCTCCTCTCAGACTCCTCTCCACCAAGCTGAACAGGCCAAGCGACCTCAGCCACTCCTCACACAGCTTCCCCTTGAGGCCCTCCACCATCTGTGTTGCCCTCCTTTGGACATTCTCTAATAGTTTAATGTCTTTCTTATACTGTGGTAATCAAAATGTGATTCAGATCTCCTCCAGAAAGCTGAGGGCAGTGTAAGAGTCATGAAAAACTGAGGGCACAAGTCTCTTGATTTCTTGTAAGACCTCTCTGCTTCTAGAGTCAGTATCAAAAAGGATTTTTTCTACTGGGATGTAAGAAAAATTAAACTTCTTTACTGCTAGACACAAAGAGAGCACATATCTTACCCATGGTACGTGGCCTGCATTAGTGCTGTCCAGCCATGAACATTATCCTGCTTATCAATATCAGCCTTTTTCTCAACAAGAAGCTGAACAAGGGGTAGCTGTCCAGTTACAGCTGCAATCATTAAAGGAGATGCACCGTCAACATTGGTAATATTAACCTGACTCAGATCTTCATCAATGATCTCTTTAACCAGCTGAAAGTTTCCTGCAAAACAGTGATAAAACATAACCTCAATGTTAGTTAATTAGTGCATCTTTCCAGGACACATAAAATTGCATGAGGCACTGTATTTTCCTCATTTTCTCTACCTGTACACTTACGGTGCAATACCATTACAAGAATTATTTTCTGAAATGAACGACTAAGGAAGGCTGTATAAACTGCTGTGCATCCTGCATGTGAAGACACAAATAGGGAATATTTCAACTAAATTGCTGTAAGATAATGTCATGCAAGGAAAACTGATGATGCTCAGGCACCATGAATTTTTCCTTCAAAGATCCCTGTTCCATTTCCACAGGCTGCAATCACAGAATCAACAATTTTAGAATCAAAATCAAAGCAGGTGGGTAAAAAGGCACTCTAAAAGGTGGTGGAGGTCATCCCTTGCCTTTAACAGGTAGAATAATGCCCTGTCTCACACTGACCAGTAAGTTCCTCTTACAAACACAGTTCACTGATTTTAAAAACCTTTACTGATAGAATTCCACAACCTCCCAAGGAGTTTATTCCAGTGCTCAACTTTCTTATATTCCAAATTTTTTCTTCCTGCCTCCAGTATTCGAACTACACCTCCAATACAAAACTTCCCTATTCCTTGCTCAAGAATAAAGTCATTTGTTGTCATTAGTCATCTTTACAGTTCTTTGAAAGTTGATCTAATTTTCAGGTTGCCACATAAATGAGCTGCTAGTCACTTGAGTTCTTGTCTACATTACAAAAAGGAGTATGAAATATGTAACTGAACATATTTCAACAAGGTTGTGGTTTTTTTTTTAAATCTTGAAGTAGGACTGTTTTACAAAACGTATGAGGCACTCAGGATTACCTTAAACAGAGAGCTTAAGCTCACCTATGTCCTGTGTCTTTTTAATATACTATAGCAGGCAAAAGCAAGGAAGAAGGAAAAAAAATCTCTGTGACTGTGTGTACCACCACAGGAACAGGGGCAAGAACAAGCAAATCATCAACTGCCATGCAAAATTTTGATCTTTAAAAAAACCCTTCAAATGGTAAACTGCTACATGGCATAGGCTGCTTTCAAGTCAATCACAGGCATGAACATATTCCTTGGAAAGTTGGCCAGAATCTCATACAAACACTGCATCCACTTGAATGCACTCACTGAAACTCATACCCACCAATGCCACTCAGCTAATTTCTTGGAAGAGGAATGATAGAAAAGCACAGAACTACTTTTTGTATGTTCCAGTTTGGTAAAAGACAGCAGGTGGCTTTTTAAACACAGATCCAGAGCACAGACTTTGTTAAACAGAAACCCTGGAACCTACAGAGACACCAGAACCCTTGGAACAGACACCTTGGAACCCTGGACACTGCTTAACCTAATCACTTGCTTTTTTAACAGTGCTGCCATCCATAGCCAAGTAAAAAAAAACTCAGTGTGCTGACCAGTACTCATTTGGCCCATCCTATGATACTTCTTCTCACCCAGCACTAACATCTGTAAATCTCAAAAATCACAGGGGTACAAGAAGGGTACATGATCATTCTGAAAATCTAACAGACTTGAGGCTTTCCTAGGAAAATGTTTTGATAGTTCACATGAGAAGAGCAGGAACAGAGAAATCATGTTTCCCATGCTAGCAAACAGACATGCTCTGAAATTAGAAAAACTAGACAGGGTGGAAGAATCATGGCAGTACTTACCCAGTTTCAAAGCATGAAAGACATCAGGTTGCCTCTTTTCTGCATCTGAAAGAAATATAAACATTTCTATTAGCAATCCAAAAAAAAGGGCAAAATTTCTAGTAGAATTTTAATACTAAAAACTATTAAAAATTTAAAGTACTATAAAACATATGTTTAGGCACACATTTAATAAGAACAAAGAAAGCATTGACAACTTCTGTATTACCTTTGGGAAGAATGAGTCACCTGTATGGTTCTCTGAGCAGAGCAAAAGCTAGAAACTATAATAAGGCACCTGCATAGGCTTTTCAATTTCCATTCTCCATCAGGAAATTGAATTTGGAAACTCTTTTTTTCCTGCCTGGAAATCTAAAATATCCACTAAAGTATTGCAGTATGGTTCTGTGATCTGGTAAAATCCCCTGTACAACAGGGAACACTCAAATTGTATGGGATCATTTTGAAAGGTGACTCAAAAGGAGTTTTACAAGCTGCTCCAGTTTTATTTCCTCTTGAGTATTTCCAGGTTAATTTGTAAAGGTCACAAAAATAATAGTGTCAATTTAACTATGCAGCTTGCTACTTGTGAATTAGTATTCTTCAGCTCCCAGATAACCATCCCCATAATAAGAACTGTAATTATTACAAATTGTAATATTTTGAGTGAAGAATCATTCTTTTTACATAACTTAACAGTGCTCTGACACTATATAAGATGATGAAAAAAGTGACGTATTTTTCACCTTCCACTCATGTCAGAAAATACTGTCCTCTATCTTCCAAATTATTACAAATTATTGCCACAGAATCAATGGGACAATAAAATTTTATGGAAAACAAGAAGATGCTGAGAGATTTTGTGAACCCAATTCTGGCATCTTTATGAAATATAGAAAAGGTTTATGTCCACAGCTTTACTCCAAAGGAAGTCACCTTAATATGCTGAACAAAAGCAATTGCTGAAAAGCCCAAAATACTCCCAAGAAACTTTTATTTTAAGACCAGGAAAGAGAGTGATGGGTCCTATATTTCCTCCTGATTCAGAAACTGCTCCTAGAGAAGGAACTGTGTGCATGAGCTCACCACTGTAAAACAGATTTCAAAAGACTAGTTTAGGAAAGGACAGGCTCCATTCTTGCCATGTGAAAACCCTGTAAGAGAGGCAGCTTCAGGGAGCAGGAGACCATGAGAAGATGCCAGAAGGAAAGACTGCGATCTGGGTAAGCTTAAGTAAGGACAGGGACAGAAGGCAGCTAACACTCAAGCCATTCCAGGTAGTGAATTTGCCACTGAGAACAACTATGCCAAGAGAGCTGCTTTCCTAGGAGGCAATTCACCCTATCTATAGCAATGGATCAGGAGAAAAGTTCCTTTTTTCCTGTCTTCCATATGACAGAAGTTATTTTCTTCTTCACAGGATATTCAAGATTCCAGCGCTAGGAGGAGACTGAAGTATGGTCAAAAATCAATGCAGAAATTTGTGTGGAAGAATAATGTTTTTACTCCACTCTCTGCCCAAATGAGTTACTACCCTCCCGCTGATGGAAATTCCCCCTCAACAGAGGTGACAAACATGAATCTACTTTAAAGCAAGTCCAGTCTCATCACTTAAACAGAATCCTTCAATATTGTAAGTTGTATGATCACAGAAGGTTTTCAAGATTCATGAGCCCAACTCTGCCTGCACATACATCCTGTACATGCAAACACATGGACACTAGTGAATTCCATGGATCTCTGATTCTGTGTACTGTAATCAACTGATGTCTGCTCCTCAAGAGACTGGTCATGAGCAAATATCTACAATGAATCAGTTCTGCCTGGCAGCATGGCTGTATGAAAGCTCTAGAACTCCAACTTAACCTGTAAGTCAACATATGAGTTAACACCTTCTCTACAGCAGAAACAGATGTCTGATTTTTGTTCTTACTTCTTCAAGTACAAGGGAAGCTTGACCTGCAGGAATGACACCAAATGTAGACAACAGTTTTGGACATGTCCATATGGCAGTGGAAAATGATCTTTCTAGAGCTAGCCACATCCTTATGTTTTATAGCATTCAGTACAAAGCTGGAAAATCCAGCTCTTCCAAACCCTCTTGTTCTGCATTTCCCAGGGCTGGTTTGCATAAATATCTTGAAAAGTGTCCCCAAAACAGCCACATACAGACATCTTATCCTGCTAACATGAAAAAAAATCTGCTGAAGTTGGGCACTCGTACCTCAGCTGAAGTAGGTGAGCCTACTCCAACATATTCAAAATCCAGCTGCAAACGACAAAGAACATCATGCCCATACAAAATAAGCTCCTCAATTTCTAAAGTGAGACATAAAAATAACATTCCATACCTGCCTGAGGCCTAATGGTTGTGAGAGATTCCAAATAGTCCTTCATGTCTTTGTGTTTGAAGCCAACAGAGATTTCAAAAGGTGTTTTATGTAGTACATTCAAGTGATCAGGATTGGCACCTTTCTCCATGAGCTGCTGTGCCAAGCTCACCTTTCCACTACCGGCTGCCAGCATTAAAGGACTCCAGCCCATTGTCTTTAGAGTGTAGTTACAATCAGCTCCCCAGTCTAGCAACAGATGCACCACTGCCTCATGTCCATGCTGAGCAGCTGCCATCAGTGGAGTGATATCGGGAAGGTCATCTCTGCTGCTGTTAAGTACATTTGTGTTAAAATGGTCGTAATTGTCCACAAAAGCTCCGGATTCCAGCAATAATTTCACCATGCTGACGTGACCGCCTCTGGAGGCCATTGTGAGGACACTGGCCCCTAACTTGTTCTGTGCATTGAGATCAGCACCATTCTCCAGCAAGATGTGGGCCACGCTTAGATGTCCAAACCTTGGGAGAAAGAGATACAGAGGAGAATTAACACCTTGGATTGCAAAATCAAACATACTCTGAACCTAGAAAACTTCGTTACCAAATTTGCCTATTGACTAATATGTACACTGTGAGGGATCATACAAACATCTCTGCATGTGACAATGCTGGAGGAATGTGACCTTGCTGGAGGAGACCAATCATCAGCTAAGGACTGTAAACTAAACCATCCCACATGCACCAGTGACCATGTTCATAAAGCAGGCACCTACTGAAGAGGATGGTCTGCTCAAAGCAGCAAAGTGCCAGCCTCATTTTCTGCTGCAGGGCACCAACTCATAACTTCCATAAACCAGAGTGTCACTTTCATCCTCTTATCTCCACAGCTGTATCACATTAGCGGATCAAAGCCAGTTTGTTTCCAGGGGTCTTTATTAAGTACCATCATTACTATTGAACAACTGGAGTAAAAACTGCAAAAAGTCAGTGCTAACTAAGGAAGAAAAAGACCATTTTATCAACTGGCGAGTCAGTCTTTTATATATGCATTATCCCTTGTTTTCCAGTTGTGAGCCATCAATGAACTCCCACAATGGAAGAAGACTCAGTGAATATAGACATGCCCAGGAAGCTCAGAGAAGAACATGGTGAGTGGCCATCACTGTTTTAAAGTTAGCTGAACTTCCCTCAACACCAAGGGGACCAGAGGGGATCTTTAAGATCCTCTTAAGGCAACTGTCCTTCATGTCTTTGTGTTTGCCTCTTAAGGCTTACCAAGAGAGTGGGACAACTGGCCATGTGAATGGCCTTCCCTAAAACAATCAATGGAAATTATTCTGCTCCTCAGTCAGATAGACTAGCATGGGAGAAGCATCTACACAATTCAGATGAACACTGAGCACCGAAACTGAGGAACCAGAAAATTAATTTTAAGAAAGTAAGGTGGTTGACTTGGCTTCCAGCCACATATTGCTTCCTGATAACTGGGGATACCCAGTGCATAAGTTGACACAAGCAGGCAGCCAGAACAACCACAAACTCACTCAGACAGAATGCAAAGAGTAAATTTATTTGTTACCTTGTGAGCCATCCCCAAAACAACACACAGGCAGAGATACAGAAGTGGCCAAGCAAGTACTATTACCAGTTCACGCTAAAGAACCACTGGACTGCAGTTCACACAACGCTTATCAAGAATTATTCCTGGCTGCAAGGTCAATTAAGTGATTTACAATCTTCCTCAACAGTCTTGTGGTTTTTAACCCATTCCTTCCAGCATTGTGATGATGAGCATACAGGGACTGGTAATGGGTGTGCCATGGTGTCTCATGATTCGACTATCTGTTGCAGTTGCTATGTCAGGCTTGTGCTATGATTTCAAGAGGCTGCTGTATTACAAGGCTAAATTAAAACCCTGTGTAATATTAAGTATCTTCCAATATGGAAATCTGGCACCAAATCCTCCTTGTGTGGAATATCTACAAGATATGTCAGAGTACTGAACACTGACACCAGTTTTACCTAGTTTTGAAATCTCTTGACTATCAGAGGCTCTGCTAGTTTGACAGTAAGCAAAAGGCAATCATGTAAGCCACACACCCAACCAGCCAGATATCAGTGAAAAAATGGCAACCCCATATTTTAATAAATATAATACCTTGACAAGATGTGTGTGTTGTGCTCTTGTTGCAGGCATTGTGCACTACCACACCCTCATGCACACTGTGCTTAGCACAACCCAACTTTGACCCTGAAGGCAGCCTTTGTATACTACAACAAAGCAAACATTAGTCAAAGAAACCCCAAAGAATGCTACTAACTACTTAAAGCAACCACGAGCCCCAAAGTCTTTAGTTTCCTTCCAGAAAGTACACAGTTGCAGGAGGAAGCCTCTGGAGCCTGTGTACTCCCTAGGTCTGTCCTGTACCCTTCACTCCATCACTTCAGTAGAGCCTGCAACTCCTGCACACAGTTCATTTTATGCATACATGCTACCTCCTGTCCAACTGCAATAGAGCTAATCACAGCCAGAAAATTAAACAGCTACCTAAGTCTGAAGCCTACTTCTGCACAAACACTGGGTTTCCTTTCTGGTTATCCATTAAAAAGAAAAGAGAAATATGCTCTTCTACTTTACACTTCTCAACAATATATACAGTACTTTTCAAATGTCAGCCAGTAATTTCTTGAAATCAGTGAGAGGGTTATAGTCATCTGACTTTTCTGTTTTTAGGGAATGAGAATATGGTTTTCATTAAGAGGGAAAAAAAATCTAAAACTGTTCCTGCAACTTTTTTCCTTTTTTTCAAATGTTAATAAAGTAACCAAATTGTTGAACCTTGTCTTCCTTGTTCTTACTGGGAAACCAGCTGTGTGACTCATCCTTTCGGAACTTTCTATGGCCATTAATTGAAAAGAGAAATGTTGACTTTGAAACAGATTCTTTTCTTCCAAATATTTTAATGTTATGAAAAAAAACAACAAAAACAACAACAAAACAGAAAAACAAAACCAAAACAAAACACCACCGGAACAACAAAAAAACATTTCTTCTCCTGATTAAACATTCAGTTATTATACGACAGCAATGCCCTCTAACCCTGCAAAACACACCTGCGAGCCCAAGGTGCGCTGTAGGAATAAAGACAAGTACCAACAGCAGCATTAGCAACACGGGAACCTCCCACGGCCCAGCAGTGGGTTATGCAAAGGACAGCATCACTGATGCAGAAAACAACCGGTTTGTCATTCAAACCCCTCAGCAATGATTTTCCCTATCCTCCAGCAAGCCACCTAGGCAAACATGGGCAAGCCAAGTGAAATTAATTGTTTCAGTTTGCTTCAGCATATTTTATGTTAGACGTAGTTTTCAACAAGTAAGAAAGACACATATAGACGGGAAAAAAACCCAAAACAAATAAAAAAAACACCCCAAGCCATAGAAAATTAAGTAAGGCTATGTGCATATACCTATTGTCACAGAGGAGAGCAGTATTTCGTGTTCACGTTGGCACGTTAAGCACCGGCTTAACCAAGGAATAGTAAACACCACATTCTTAACATGAATAGCTTCTAATGCCCCAGGATAGCACTTAGCCAATTCTACACTGGACAGCCCCTCCTCACCCCGGCCCAAGGACGGGAAGAGGTGACCACTCCAATCCCCCGGGACAACTCCGGGCTCCACCGGCAACAACCCACCGCGGCCTTCAACATGGCGCCCGCCCTCTCTCCCACGCTGACTCGCCCGGAGCTCCCCGGCGCCCTCCCTCGGCCTGGGGACCGCGGTTCCGAGGGCGAGGGAGCCCGCGGCAGCCCGGGGGCGGGGAAGGCAGAGCGCCGGCGGCCCTCCCTCCCATCCCCGCCCCGGGGCTGCCGCCGACTAGGCCGATGCTCCGATGGCGGTGGCAGACGCCCACCTCGGGCCTGATCCCTCCCTCCCTCTCCCCCGTACCTGGCCGCTTGCATGAGGGGGCTCCATCCGTAGTGGTTCCTGCTCTGCACCGAGGCGCCCTTCCGCAGCAGGAACCGCACCAGCTGCTCGTGGCCCCCCGCCGCGGCGAACTGCAGCCCCGTGTTGCCGGCCTCGTCCGTGCAGTCCACGGGCACGGCGGGGCTCGGCGGGGACGACGCTTCGCCGCGGGGCTCCGCCGCCGTCTCCTCGGGACCGCACGAGCAGGAGGAGGGGGCTGCCGGGTCGGCGGAGCCGCCGCCGCCGGGCAGCCCCAAGAGGCGTCGGGCGGTCTCGCAGTCGCCCTGCTCGCAGGCGCGGAGGAAGAGCTGGACCTGCGGGGGCACCCCGCACTCCCCCATGGGCAGCGCTGCCGGGCCCGAGCGGCTCGGCCGCCCGCCCGCGACCGCCCCCGCCGCCGCCGGGAAGGCAGCGGGGAGGAGGGGACTCGGCTGTCAGGAGGAGGCCGGCCCAGGGCGGCCGCAGCGCCCCAGCCGCTCTCGCACGGCGTGAAGGGGGAGCCGGGCTGGGCCGCGCTCCCCGGACCTGGCGGGGGTTATCCCAGCCTGGGCCGGGGGTTTCGGCGCCTCTCCTGCCCCGCTGGCAGCCCCAGCGGTGCCTCCCCGCCTCGCCCAGCCAGCGCCTGTGTCCTCACGGCTCCTGCCCCCTTCGCCAGGGGATTTCTGCGCTCTGGGCTGCAGCCGTTCCGCGCAGTTACTGGCTGCCGCACAATTGTCTCCGCGTTACGTGTCTTTCTGCCGGTGTCATTTCAGCAGGCCTTCGCTATGGGGCTTATTCCTTCTCACCTGACACAACAATCCCTTTTTCTTGCTTCACAACGCGACTTCCTACAGCCTGGCGCGGTCCCTCTGTCAACCCTGCTCCGTGTACATGATACTTTCAGCCTTTACTTGCATCGTCCTACTTTGTGTCTCCTTTAGCTCCAAAGCGGTCATTCCGTTCAATGACATTCAGGATTTAAAGTTCAGTCTTTTCCCCTACAAACACCCATTTCCCATCTCCTGACAGCGCTGATTAGTCTTTCGATTTAAAATCTTAGTGCATAAAACGTGCATTTCTTGTGTGTCTTCTCTTCAGTTTCAGCCCCCTAGATTTCTCCTGAAATCTTTTCTAGGTTAAACAGATTTTACAATATCTAAAGCAAGGCGAAAAAGAAAAATCTTTAACTTCGCCACTCAAGGATATCGTGTTGTGTCCCTATCTGTAAATACAGATAGGTAATTTTCTATGAAAATCAGTGACTTCAATGGCAGGACAGGGCACTTGTTACAGGGTGGAGGTTTGGGGATGAGAAGACTAGGAAAACTTAAAAAGAGTATAATAAAACTACCAAATGCCACTAAAATGTAGAATGTAGCAATCCCCTGGTTTTAGGCAGTGGCATCCTTGTCTTCCCAGTTACACAGCTTTTTGGCTCTGATACATTAGCAAATCCAGATTACCAGATCATTATGGCAAAGGACCAAACAAGTTACACTTGGAGAAAGTCTACAGCAAACAAGAGGAAAAAAAAAAAAAAAAGAATTTCCTTATTTATCATTTACAGAAAAAATAGAACAATTTCCTGAACAGGGCATGTATTCAAGCATACTTTTTTTCATTATAGATAACATGTGTTAACTCATGTAAAATATTTAAATATGTGTCGCCTACACTTATGTTAAATAATTTTCTTAAGCATAAAGAAGTTTACAGTGGCCGTTGGCAGAGTGAAGATGGGTGGGTAGGGAGAATTTTGGTCCAGCCAAAACAGCCTACAGCCATCCTTACCTTACACCAGTATGAGAAGCCTACTATTGTCAATAAAGCTGGATGGTGCACTTCACCCTTTGTAAGATTTCAGAGCCTGGAAGAAGGGAATGGAAAGAGTGATTAATGCAATACATTATTCATGAAGAAAATTGGGTCATACTTACCACATCAAAGTGCATGCTCGGATATAGTCAAATTAGTGACAGGATCACTCCAGTTTATCTTTGAGATAAGCTACTCAACATGTTGATACTACAAATTTATGTAATGTAGCTGATGGTTATGCTATCAATTCCTACTCATGGTTTGAAACTCCAGACAAAGATATCATTAATGGATTTAGAAACCTATCAGCAAAAGATGCAACACTTATTTTAGGAAGTTTATAAGACATAGGAAACATTTGATGGGGTTTAAAAAATGAGAGGGAAAATTATTTGTCCTGAATTCTGCTGCTGTCATCTGATGGTCATTATCATCTTCAGTTGGCATCCTAGGCTTTTATAATGGTATGATCACTCAGGGATTTCTGTCACTGACTGACAATCAAGGCAAGGAAAAATAATCAAATTTCTCCTGAAATTAATAACTGCTATGGAACCTTCTCCTGGATGATTCCAAGCTCTTTGGAAAATATAGGACTTTATTTCTTCACCAATGAAAGAACAAACTAAGCCTTTCAAACAGTTCATTAGGATAAGATAATGGAGAACACTTAGGTTGGAAGATAAGATGGGACAAAATAAAACCAAGATTCTCAAGTGCAGACTGTGTGTGTTAGTTGTTCAGAAGATTTGTCCAAACTGCATCTTTGTCCAGTCAGTGAAAAATGCATTGCTTTTGACAAGAAATTCATTTACATCTGTTCTGTGCTAATTTGTATAGGTCAATGTTAGATTGCTCCAAGGTTAAAATAATTTTAAATTACGAAAAAAACCTAATGAATGAAGAAATTATTTTCAAATAAAGAAAATGAGAAAAGTGCAAGGGACAGAACAGGCCCACTAAAAAGTGTAGAACATATAAGGCAGGAGTACACGTCAAGAATCAACATCTGTGAAAGTTCTCTAACATGAGTCTCCACTGCTAATGATCTCAAAACACCAGTAACACCAGCAAGGAGATACAAGCTTTATTGATGCAACTCATAATATAATGTGAAATAAAAGAGATAAATTACTTAGGGCCATTGTTCTTCAAGACTCAGAACTAAGCATTTGCCAAACAAAGCCTAGGAAACCATTAGAGCATGTAATGTACCTGTGGAACTAGAAAAGTAAGTGTAATATAGCAAATGTGCAATGATGTAGAACTACAAATTGGCCAGGTAATGTGACAAAAAATTCCGTTGCTCGTACAGTAGTAATAAGATGTAATATATTTGGATACATACCATGACACATGAGCAAATATCTACCTCATATATAATTCAGGATCATGTTATATGGAAAACTGTAAAATTGCCATCATAATCAAAAGCCTCTCAGAAATGTAAAAATGCAAGTAGTCAAGCAATCTGTTCCAAAGAAATCCATAAAACTAGAAACAGCTGACTCACTCATAATCTGCATTTTCAAAGTCCAAGGATGGTGGCATCTCAAATCCCCGAGTATGATGGCATTTTTTCATGGCAATTTAAGAGGTAAAAGACTTATTTTCTACTGTAAAATCTTACTGATGTGAATCACAAGAAAGTTATACTTCTGAGAAAAAGAAAACTGAAATTTTTAGTATGTCTTTTGTGTGAAGACACTTATCTCTGCCTTAATGAAAAGGAAGACACATATATTAGAAATACCATCATAGGAAAGGAAATGCTTCCCCAGTATCACTGGACTTATGTATGTTAACTGTGGTCCTTTCAGGCATAGAAACAGAAACAACTTAGAAAAAATTACTAAAAACCAAATGGTAGTAAGTAGCTACAGTGTAAGGTGACAAAGATTAATTTCACTACGTAATATCTGCTTGACTTCTTGGTTCAGAATTTTAATCATGGTCTTCACTTTGTCTACTATGACCAGCTGCCATACCTTTATGAGGAATTTACTTCATTTATATGTTTCAGAATATGCTGTAATTTTGACAAACTTTCAGAAAGTATTTGCAACTCAGTATTTTAATTCATTGTGTCTGCACGAGACTGTATGAAAAATCAGTCAGGTTTCCAGCATAACATATCTTCATTAACATGTCACATCATACCATACTTTGTGAGCAGAACTGCAGTTTTGTTCCAGTACTTTCTGACAGCTAAGCTTCCTGGCCTAGGTTTCCTCTATGTACGTTATCTCTTCCGCTGCCTGCAGTTCATGCTTGCTATTTAGCTTAAGAGAAAAATTATATGCAAGCAATACATACCTACAGCAAGCAAATATATTGATTGATGCCTTTGACATGCATGTTCTGTCTCTGTCTGTCTGTTCTGGCTTGTATGTGACCTTCTGAACAAGGCATTTTACAACATCTAATGTTGTGTGTGTGTAATTTATCTGTGTGTACACATATTCATGTACATGTGCACATACATGTTCTACAGAGCTCTGCAAACTGGTGTAGCTGAGGTCTTGCCCAAGTAAACCACTGAATGCTGCCTCATTTTATTGATCTGTCACTAGGAGAATTTCACAGCATTCATCACCTTGATAGAAGATCCCTGAAATAGGCGACAGTTTCTATGTCAGTCATCAAGTCTGTGTTTTTAATCTGTTTTATTTTTAGGGTTCTTCCTCTCATCTCAACTCCTCAATCTCTCTACCTCTGCACTATACACCCAGCTTCTCTCTTAACCCAAAGCCTACCCTGTAAAACAGGGATCCTGCTGAAGCACCAGGACCCTTTGGCGCTGGGAAAGCAGGGTGCGGCTCATTTCGTGTTTTGCATGCACTGTGGAGCTGTCTCAAATAAAGAGACTTTCAATCCAAACACATTTATTTAAAAAAAAAAAAAATCCTTGGCACTGGTAGTTATAGGCTGGATAATAATATTTTAAAAATATTTGTGCTAATAAAGGAGAGAAAGAGCAGCCAAGGTGAGAACTGGGAGGGGGGTGGGGTTGCAGGGCAGTGCACAGTTTTTATGCACAGTTAAAACAATGGTGAACAATGAGCCCATAGGTCCAATGCTATCTCCGGTGGGTATGTTTTATAGCTTGGACGATTCTTCATTTCCTTAAGCAAATTTCCTATGTCCAAGGTATTCGTACATGATGTTTCCTATCATATTCTTCTGATTTTTCTTTTTTCTTTAGAGTATGTAAGCATTGGCTTTTTCTAGAACCTAGGAACTTTATTCTGAAATACATTATGTGATACTTTGTTTTTACTCTGGAAGTGTGAATTTAGGAAGCTCTTTAACTTATTGAAAATGCAGTCTTCCCACTCTACTTCAAGTTTAGATTTTTGGTTTTTACACACAAAAGGAAAAAAAGGATAAGTTTGGATGAGGTAAATTTTAAATATTTTGCAAAATTTTATAGCTCTGTTTGTTCTGTAATGTATATGTCATCACTAAAAATAAGAATACCTTTTAATAACTATACAGGTGTCAAATAGTTCATCTTATTTTACCTCTTTAGGTATTCCCTAAATGTAAACCTATTCCTTCAATAAGCTCATGTATTTTAGGTGAACTAAATATTACCTGCATTTCAAACATATTTCAGAGAGCAACAGATGCACTCAACTTCAGCTATTACATTCACTATAATCTGAATTCTTGTGGACAATTACATGTTGTTGTGGTTAGCTTTTTTTTTTTTTAATCTTAGTGTTTTTTGAAAGGTTTAATTAATATTTTGTATACTTTTTGAGGTGAAGAAAAACTTTTCCATTTTTAAAAATAAACTTTTCAAAGGCATTGATCATTCTACCAATCTTCTGTTTTAATTTGGACAACTAAGGGCACAATAGATATTTCTAGATAAGTAATTAAAGTTTTCATATCACTTATTTGCTTACTCTACTTATCTTTGGTTGAAACTCCTGAAGCAACTGAAATTTTAACTCACTAAACAATAAAAAATCATAACAAATTGTTTTAACTTCCATTCTTATTCAACCCGAAAGAAACAAGAGAACTTCTTAAAAGGAACTCTTCCATTAAAGTTTTGCTACAAGTTTTATGGCTAGCAGTGATCTCATTCATTTGTCTTATTAATCGTAGATTTTTTTTTTCCCCCCTCTGGGGCTTATTTGTATGTCCAGAGAGAATTCTTTACACCTTAACTATTTCAGCTCAGAACATTCAGTCTTCCCATCATATTTACATCCCAAAAGTGTTAGAAAAGGTTTGACAAAATATGTTTTTGCCTTCATATTCTTTACATCTTGCACAAACTTTGTGAATGCAAATAACTGATTCTTTATGATTTTTATATTAACCTCATCACTGTACTTTTTCTTGATGAATTTCCTCTGGTCTATGTGTTTGGACGTCATCTCCAGGGAACTACTCTTTATTAGAAATACTTTCAATTCCCACTGTGATAATCACAGAAAGTCTTCACCCATTACTTTGTTGTCAGAGCATTATTACTGCTGAGAGCAGTTCTGTAATTTTGGTTCTCTGTTTCCCATTTTTTTGTTTCAGAATTTGTTTTAGTCATGTAATCATGTTCTTGTGCTTCTTCCATATTGCTCTAATACTTAAAATACTTATATAAAATACAGATTCTTACAATATTTAAGAACCTCTGCAGCAGAACTCTGGTTTTTTTTTCTTGGGTTTTATCTTGTTTATTTCTCACTCTTCTTAATTAACTCTTAGTCATACATTTTGCTCTTTACCTATTCCCAATCTCCTCAGTAACTTCTTTTGGGAGTCCAGGAGGATCTCTTCTCCTTTGATTCATTCCAGGAAGATGCTTCCTTTATTCAGAAAGATGGCAAGCAAGGAAGCAAAGCAAACACTGGGCATGCAATAACTGGTGCCACCTGACTCTTCAGACCCAAAGTTTACTAGACATGGCTACCTTTATAAGCAATGCAAATACTCATGTCCAACATATTGTTATTTAGTAGTTGTCTACAAAGCATATTGAAATGAGATTTATGCCTATATAATTACCTGTGATAGCTAGCTGTATAGCTGAATAAGAAATAATCTGTCTATACACACAGTCATTGCAAATCCACCTAAATTACTTGATTTATGCTAGCTTGCCAGAATCAGAATCAGTCGGTGGTTTTCAGCACCCTTCTGTCTAGAGCACGGTCTCCACAGTAGTTGAGTCTGTGTTTGTTGTCACATACAGTATTTATTATCATGTAAAATGAGAAAGAGCTCATAGCTGTATGCTCTTACCTGATAGTGAGGAAATTTTTTCCCTTCCTTAGTGTTAGTTTCTTTCACTTCTCAGTAGTGCTAGTGAGCACCACCCAGTGCTGTGTACTGGGCTGAAGTTCTCTCTCTGGGCATGACTGAACTCCTCTGCTGGGTTGATCTTGACAGGCCTCCAGCAGCAGAGGATGTTGCAGTGAACAATCTCTTCGGAAAATGCGTGGAGCAAATGACACCTCAAAACCACTTCCAGCTCCCTACTGCATGTGAGAGAGAAACTGTATCAAATTATGTTACATTTATGTTAAAGTATTTCAAATGCAAAATCAGGAGCTCTCATGTAATTTCACAACCTCCCGATCACAGGTTTAGGCAGATGGAGCTTCATACTGTTAGGGGCTGAAGTAAAACAAGCAGTATGGATATGTTCTTGAGTATGAAGCAAATCTGAAAGTTCTAACTAGTGCTACTGTTGTTTTTTTCCTCCATGATTCTGTCAAGCCATAGAATGGACTGCCCATTATCTGTATAATAAGGTTGGGGTTTTGTCTAGTCTTGTGGATTTCTCTCAGTGAGGCCACATAGGTTGACTTCTTTTTTCAGCCAAGAACACTCCTTTCTTCAACAAAAAAGCTTGTCATTAATGTCATTAATGCCTATAACTTCTTAGCCTGTGTTCTGCTCTACTTCTGAAGCACATGCTATTCTACAGGCAGCAGAATGGATGAAACCTGGTTTCCTATCAATTTGTTCCTTTCGACCCCTAAGCTCTTCCTAGTCCCTCTGTGGAAAATAACCTCCCTTGCTGTCCTGCAGGTCCGAAAACTTCTGTCCGTAGACAGCAAGCCTTGGGGCTATCCCAATAATTTCCAGAGGCCAAAGCAGCTTGCTGTGGCCCTGGCAGCTCAGTGCCAGCAGCGCTGTCCCTTGCTGAGGAAAATGGCATATCCGCCATGCAGCTACCAGTGCTTATGAAGGCTCCTCAAGCTTCAGGGTGACCAGATCACCTTTCCCTTGAAAGGTGACAGCAAAAGGAACATGCCTTCCTCCTTCCTCCCCACATCCCAGCTCTGTGTGATCCAGCAGAACCGGGATGGCTTCCACTCCCTCCTTGCCCCGGGATGGGTCAGCACCAGCACTCGTTCCACCGGTTGTGTCCCCAGGGTGAACGCGGAGCAGGCTGGAGCGGTGTGCCTTCCCGGGGGTGCTGGATCCCTCGGGGGCCAAGCAGCCTTCCGACCACCAGGAAACCGAGGGACATCGTTCCCGGGGAGGCGGCTGGCGGGCGGCAGCGGCGCAACACCCCTGAGGGACAAGCGGGGCGGTTTCCCTGCCCAGGGTACCGCTCCCCGCCCCGCTGCAGCGCCCGTGCCCGGCTCTTCCGCGCCGCGCCCCTCCGGGCTGGCCGGCGGCGGGGCGGGGAGGAGGGAGGAGCCGGCGGCGGAGGAGCCGTGCGGGCTTCCTGGCGGGGCAGCGCTGGCGGCGGGCGGGTATAGCGGCGTGGGCAGGTCCGTGAGAACTTCGCGAGTCTGCCCGGGGCGGAGGCGCGCCCGAGTCCGTGAGACGGCAGCCGCCGCCCGCTCGCCATGGCCGGCCGCCTCGGCCGCGGGATGTGCTGGGGCAAGCGGGGCCGGGGCTGCCGGGGGGAGGGCGCGCTGCTCGCCCTGGGGCTGCTGGCCGCCCTCGGCTTCCTCGTGTGGCGGCACGGCCCGCCGCCCCGCCACGCCGCCCGCCGCGCCCCGCCGCAGCCGCCGTCCCCCGACTCCGAGCTGCTGCGGCGGCCGGTGTACGCCAAGCCGGCCCTGGACCCGGGGGCGCTGGGGGAACTGGGCCGGGCGGTGAGGCTGGAGCTGAGCCCGGCCGAGAAGCGCCGCCAGGAGGAGAGCATCCGCCGGCACCAGATCAATATCTACCTGAGCGACCGCATCTCGCTGCACCGCCGCCTGCCCGAGCGCTGGCACCCGCTGTGAGTACCGCCGAAGGCAGGTGGGGCCGGGGCAGAGGAGCCGTGCCTGCCTCTGCTGTGGCTCAGAGCCTATCCGGCAAACTGCAGTGTCTGCTGGCAGCGGTCAGCTCGAGGTAGTCGTGTCTCTGTCGAGTACCTCTCGCTCAGGAGCGTGGAGGCTTTTGGAAACTTTCCTATCCCAAACTCTTGGATCACAGCGTTCGCTCTCAGACTTAAGTCGATTGGTGACTTTGCCAGGCTGCCGCACCTACACAAAGCAGTACAAAATCGCGTGTCGGTGGTGCGTGTACAGGTTATTTTCCCCCGTAGCCCTGGTAGTGTGCTTTCAGTCCTCAAGCTACGCTGCATTGCCGTGTTTCTCCTGCTGCTGTCCCCTCCTGCTGCTACTGGGCAGCAGCATACTTTTTCAGTCACTCCCAGCTTTACAAATGTTACACTTCCCAGACTTCAGCTGTGCATTGTATTCAAATGTCTTAAGACACACAGTTTAAAAGAGCAGTTTTACCAGGAATGTGCTAGAAATGGTGTTCACAAAGGTGGGTAATGGCATTCTGAAGTGGGACTGTGCCTGATCCGGGATGCATGGTTGCTGGGACAAGGTGCATTTACAAATTACATTTACAGTTATGACACCAGTGGCAGATAATGGCATAGGCAATTGTAAACGAAGGGTTAGATAATGTTAGATGAGGTGGCTCTAGTTTACAGGCAATGGCTCAGTGCAGCTATGAAGCCAATGTGGTGCAACAGGTCTGACTGTTGTGCCCTTGTGCAAATACTCCGTGTGGCACCGTCTTGGGCTCTCCTGTGAGTGAGCTGCCGGCTGGTGATTGGAAGGGCTAGCCAATTAAGGCGATATGCTAGCCATCACAGGGGATGGGATAGACTGCTACTGACTCCTCATTTCTGTTTCACTTGAGTGTGGCTTCAGCTGGTTCATTTCATTGCAACAGGTTTGTATGATATGGTAGCAAAAAGCTGTGGAAAAAGCAGGGCTCTGCCTCTCCTGTGCATTCACTTCATGCCCGTGTGTCCTGCCCAATGTTTCACCAACTCTAATTGTAAGTGCTGAATCTAAAACATGAATCTTATGATGGCTTTCAAAAAGTTGCAGTGCAAATGCAAGGCCTTTTCGTGAAAAGTTTGAGCCTGACACTAGGCTTGTTTTAGTTATTATTCCCCTCTTATCAGCAGTCTGTAGACCATATGTCAAAAAGGACCATTTTAGTTTCATTTCCGTGGGAAGAATTAATTATTTCAATGAGTTATTTTGGGCTTCTGCTATTTCTCTATGACAGGGTGTTAGAAGAAATGGAAGGTCACAGTTGTTGAATAGGAGACATTATAGGTGGGTGTGGGTGACTATTCTAGAAATGAAAATTAATTTAAATAGATTTTGCTACAACAGCAGACCCTTTTTGATTCGAATATATGGATGCTGAAATGACAAAATATATCCGAACCAAAAGAATCACAGAAGCATCAGTGACATAATCTCAGAGAAAATTGCTTTCTGAAGCTGAGGCTGTATTGTACTGTTGGCAGGTGCTTCATGACTTTGTGCACAGTTAAATCTAAATTGTAGCAAAAATGTCACAGAGCATCTGTCCAACTCACACAGCAAATGTAAAAAACTTTCCCAAAGGCAATTTTGCAATGAAGTGTTAACTCCTTCTCTCAAGAAGGAAGACCATGTAAAAGATTAAAGTAAAAAAAAAAAAAAAAATTGAAAAACATATCACCAAGCCCACAGCCATAGAAAATGCATTGCACTTTGTTCCAAGATTAGAGGTTATACAGTTCAAAATCTTGAGTCTAGAGGAAATCTTATTTATATATAATTTTTTTTTTATTTTAAGGTGGGTAATGCTTGCCTATTTATGACCTTTAATTAACATTTTGGTGATGGGTGAGGCTCCAATGATGGGAAATAAGTAGTAATGGTAAATGGCAGCTAGACTTCAGCGGTCCACCAAAATCATGCAAAGGCTAAATTTTAGATGTGATCAGTGAAACAACTTTAGTACCAGAAGATGACAAATGCACCATTTTTTTGGTGGATTCCCAGAAGAGAACCAGAGAACTGTGTGCTGGCAAGCCTTGGATCTTTTCCAGGCATGTTATCTGTGAACTGTGGTAAGGGAAAGAATTAGTAACAGATGTGAGGGTGTGATCTATTGAGAAAGTCAACAAGGCTTTTGTCAAGGATGACGCGTCTCACAAATCTGTGAGTTCTTTGAAGGTTGTAATTATATGGATAAAGAAGTGTGTTGTTACTTGATGAGTTCCTTAAACAACTGTGAAATAATGTGGAAATTCCTTGCATTTATAAATAACTGAATAGAAGCTGTGAAGCATTTTTTTTTTGGTGTGTTTTTTTTTCAGTTTTTTTGTTTGGTTAGTTTTGGTTTTTGTTTATTTTAAGGAGTGAAGATAAAGTCCCACAGAAATCTGTGTTGGACTCAGTGCAGTTCCACTTACAGCCTGGCTTTCATAAAGAAGTGACTTTCATAAAAAAAAGTGGCTTTTCATAAAGAAGATTTTACAGGTCTTCCAGGTGGCCTGCTGGAAGTGTACCTCCTGCAGGATTCCTGCAATACATGGTTGATGCATGAAAACAGATGAAACAAATTCTGCCACCTCCCTGTTCCAAAAATCCATTTCCTGTAAAGCATAGTCCATCCACTAGAAAATTTAAACCAAATATTCAGGAGATATTGGCAGATACTATGCTTGGAGACTCTGTTCTGGGCTATGGGCTTTTGGTCTGTTTCAGCATATTCTTGTGTGTGTGGAGGCAATCGGGAAATTTTAGATACCAAAAAAATGAGAGAATAAAAGGGAAACTGAGACAACATTACCACCACCTGATGTCCCAACGCTCATTTTGATGTTAATGTCCTCCCACACTGATCAATGAACCCGCTATCTGTGTGTGAATTGGTGAAAACATTTTAATCCAATGAAAACAAGAGTTTTGCTAAAGAGAGTGTCTGAACCAGTAAGGTGTTAAATGTGATATGCAAAATGATTGCACAAATGGAAACAACAGTTTTGCTAATAAGATAGAGAGTGTCTGAACCAGTAAGGTGTTAAATGTGATATGCAAAATGATTGCACAAGGTGTTGCTGTGTCAGAAATTCATGCCAAAAATCTTTTCCTATTGCTGCATGTTGTACATCCTGGACCTGCCATGGGAACAGAAGTGTGGCAGGTATTTGCTAATATCTGTGTCTGGTAATACTGTTCAGGAAGAGAAGCATAGTTTGGCTGAGATTACTCTCTCAAATAATGTATGCATTGATGATATTTGACTATGAATCCAGGAAGTTTCCAATATAGATATTTCTCCTACTAATATATTCCTGATAATGAAAATATTCAGAAAGTTGTAATTCCTTCTTGTTCCCACCACTATAACTTGCTTTTTGGGATAAGTGATTCTGTTTCAATTGACCTGCAGACCCAAAAAACTTGACAACTACAATTGTTTCCTTTAAACAATTTCTGCTTCCTTTAACTGTCTAAGCTTGACATCAGCAACTGATAATGTGTTTCATCACACAGTCATTGTTTATTTTATTGAAAGTATACATATAGACAAACAAACATGATGTATAAATAATCTATTAAAATGTCCATTTGGAAGAATCTTATGGATAAGAATGTATGTTACTAAATGATGATACGGTTTGTACAAGGCTAGAAGTGAAATAAGCCATAGGGTCAGAGAAGGATGGAGGTTGGAAGGAAACTTTGGGGTGTCTAGTCCAGCATTGAAGCCTCCAAGGATGGAGATTCAACAACGTTTGAACACCTCTTTAAATGCAACATCACTGCCACAGTGATTTATTTTTATTTTTGTCCCCTGATTGTAAGTTTGTCTGGATGGCCCAGCTTGTCTTCCCAACATCTACCCTTCATTTCTTGAGTTTGTACTCATAAAGGGAGCAACAATTATAGGAGGTTTAAAACCATCAAGTGTCTTCTGTCAGACTTTAACTTACTGAGGGCCCTGTTGGGTCTGATGCCCTGTAAGTGGGTGTGATGAGCCTAGGCCATGGGGTTTGGCTGCTGCTGCTGCTTCTCTGCCTTCTTCCCTCTGCAATAACACGTCTGTATTGTGTCCCATGGGGCTTCTCGTTGTGTGCTTGTTTTACAGGGCTGTAGGGCTAGGCAGAAAACTGATATGTTCTCTTAGCCTTTTACAGCTTATTACAATGTGTAAGAAATACATTTCCAGTTTTTCTACTTGGGTTCTTTCAGATTAAGTGCTATTTTCAAGCACTGTTTCAGATTTTAGACATTTTATTTTTTTTTTCTTTCTATATCACAGTAGGGATGCATTGCTCACTTATTTTGGGGATAGTTTCTGTAAAAGCACACAAGTTGCGTTTCAGCTGACTCTTGGTACAAAAGGAGCAAGTCAGGACTAGGCACCTTTGTGCTGACTCAGCATTTCATGCTTTCTGTTTCATGGTAGAAGCCTGATTCAGCCCTTGGGGCTCATTTTATTTGTGATCACAAGGAAATGGTTTTTTAATTCTTTTCTGTCTTTCCTAAGTAGCCACAAAAGCTCCCAAAATATTGAATGTGGTCTGCATTTTTCAGCTATTAAAAAAACTTTTAAAGGTTGTTCTTTAATTCTACGTAATCTTCTGTGTTTTGGAGAGATTCTTTATATATTTTTTTTGTATACGTGTGATTTTATGTGTATGTTTAAGTGTCTGTGCATGTATTTTAAGTGTCTTTGTATAGAGAGCTAGATATACACAAATGCTCAAATTCCTCTGCCACCATCATTTATGCCTATAATTTTATTTATTTTGGGGGGAATATTATGTTTGACTTTAGCATAACAATCTTGTCCTAAGACTGTTTTGTCTTTCAATATTGTTTTTCCTGTTTGTTCCCATATTTTAATTTGTTTTGCCCAGAGTCTCTCTTCTATGGTTTGTTTTGGTTTTTTGGGCTGTAAATAGTAAATTATACCAGGATGTTTGTCTGATAGTATCTTGCTAGCAAGTTCCAAGGATAAGCCTTGATATTAGGTTTTGGTTCCTTTTCTACTCCAAAAATCACAGCTACTCCAGCCAGGAGTTTTAACCTGATGCTGTTCTGGGAAAAGGCATAGCAGCTGAGTGTTTCCCTCCTCAGCCCACAGTGAATGTCTGCCTTCACCCAGGAGCTTCTCTTTCATCTCTTACCTAAAGGCAAAACAACTGCAGTGGGTTTTTTTGGTTTTTTTTTTGGGGTTTTTTTGTTTGTTTTTTTTTTTTTTTTTTTCAGTATATATAGGAAATAGAACTCTTTGAAGAGATGAGCTGCAGCAGCTTGACCTTTTTGGCACATCCCTTCCCTCTAAACCATCACCTGATGGTGCACCTTGTGCCCAGAGCTGATTTTGGCACAGGTGTTCCCGTGCTTTGCATCTGATCACGAGACACAGCACACTATTTCTTACAAGCTAAGGCTTTGCATTAAACACTTAGGAGTGTGTTTGGTATGGTAGTTTTGTAACACCATGGTCACTTGTTGGGTGTTAGGATTTTTTGGTTTGATTTCTGAGCTTTTCAGATAATATGCAATTGGTTACTAGTAACTATATTAATTATAATACCTTTTAGTCATTTCTTTAGTGTTAGTTGGCAGGATTTCTTTCACCTATAAACAGGCTTTAAACCTTCAAAGCAATGTTTCTCTAGAACATTTCATTTGTTCATCAGACAGTAAGTGGAGTAAAAATAATTCTTCACTATCGTTGGGGGTTTTTTTGTTTGTTTGGGGGTTTTTGGTTTTTGTTTGTTTGTTTGTTTTAATAAGAAGGCTTGCATTTTATAGCAGTACAAAATGAAGCAATGCTTCCACTATTGCTTTGATATTTCGGATTTTGTTAATTTTGTTTCCTGTCATCTGTAAAAACTCTGTCACACTCTTCATTGTCATTATGCTTTTAACAACCCCCAGCAAATATTTTCCAGAAGAGCTCACATGATTATTTTTCACCATTTTTCTTTCCAGCTTCTGGTAGACTTCCTTAACTTCCTTTGATATCTAGATTATTGCTTGGTTTCAGCTGATATAATTTTTAAGTTGAAAAAGTTCCTGGATCTGTGATTGATAGTAAGCAAAAATTGATATTTTTTTTTAATTCAAAACCTGCTTTTATTTAAACAATTATCTGTAAGGATCAAGTGCATCCACCCCTTATTTGTAGTGATGAATAAAATAGCATCTTTCAGTTATGGCTTTGCAAAATATTTTTTCTTGTCCTGAATCAAATTACTCACACTGAAGTAAGTTTTTTTAATGTAGGTGGTGGAAATAATATGTCTCTGTGGAAAGGTTAAGTATATCTCACTATCTTGGAAGAAAACTGAAAACATTTGAGCAAAATGTAACCACTGTTTCAGCTCAGCAAAATAAAAATCAAGTGGGTTTCCCCACTGTCACATGCAGAATTTCCTTCTCGTCTGTACATCCAGAATCTGGGTCAGTTAGGAACTTCTGTAGCATTTCTCTTAACAATTTGGAAATAGGAGGCACTATGGATTTCCTAAATTTGTGGATTTTAGGATACGCACTTAGTAAATTCTCTTACTTGGTCTTTCTAGACATTTTTTTCTTAATGTATTTTTAATCTATCTTAAAGAGATTTGCTTTCTGTGCCACCTCCTCCCCACCCTCTAACTTCTTAACAAATATTTTCTTCTGTTTCAGACTTAGTGTCTTTCTTTCTTGTTTCTCACAATGTTTGTATACAAGGCAGCACAGCACATTATTATCTGAAATCTTAAGACAGCTTTTGGCAGTCAGTCTTGTCAGTACCTTCTTTTCATTGGGAGAATCATTCCATAGAACATTCAATAACCTGGAAAACTATTTCACAATCAAACCAGCCTCTGTTTCCAGAGACTTGATCATATCACAGTGCTGTGGCCTGTATGGGATGCTTTCTCTAACATGGTTTGTTTCAGCAGATATAATTTAGGGAGGTTTTAGCTAGCCTGCTGGGCTGGGACAGGTGGTGAGGAAGTGTAGGCCAGCATCCTGAACTCACCTGCTTAAGTGTTCCAGCCTTGCCCCAAATATTCTGGCCATTCTGGCAGTTATCAGCAGCTTGCTGCTATGTGCATTGCCACTCACACCAAGACACACCTTTTGTAAACTCTCAACTCTCTTTCTTCAATAGTTGAACACATGGCCTATGTAGGTGTGTAAAACCAGGTGGAGCCTCTCCATGCCCAGATAAAAAAGAAAATCCCTGAACTGGCAGTTGGATCAAGGTAGTCTTATGTGAGAAAATAAATTTGGCACCAAAAGTTGGGCATTGTTTGGAGGAGATAGGAATAATGTTTATCATAACCTTTAATTCCACTGGAGATGTTGCACTTTTCTATCCCAGGCTTTGGGTGTTGCTTTTGGCTTGCGTGCTGCATTTTGTCCATAGGTTACTCTCCCACACAGAGGGGTGAAGAGTGGATGTTCAACGGTATATTCAGCCTGGAGTAAGGGACACGGCCTTGGTAACTGTGGGGTGGCTTAGAAACCAGTGCTGCCACCTGTGTCATGCTGCAGGGCTTGGGATGCTTGAGGATCGCTGTGAGGAACCCCAAGCTGCGGCTTGGGAAAAAGTAGAAAAGGGATAGAAGATCTCAGTACTGCTGTGTCCTCTGCCATGGCTTTGGGAAAGTGAGAGAAGGAGGTGCTTTCTCTTGGGTGAAGGCACTTGGCAGATTCCAATGCCCACATTGCTGCCTCTGCAGTTTATGGAGCGGGAATGAAGATAGTGAAACTAGATTGAAATGCCCATGGATGCTGCTATTCATCCCCATCAGCCTCATTTACTTACAGCCTACAACATGTCACTTTTGAGCACACCTCTTACTGAAAGAGTAGTTTAAGTTGGTGTTTTAACTGTTCAAATTAGGAAGAGGAAAGGAGGTTGTGTGATGGATCAGCATGTCTATGGCCCATCACAACAAGCCCAGCCAACCTGGTTCCTAGCCCACCATGTGAAAGCCAGCCTGAAGCAGAACCCTGGCAGTGTTTTCCAGGTGACACTGGGATGGGGCATATATGTCACATACTGTAGTCACATAAATCAAGTTAAATCAGCTTCAGCAGTGACCTGTGCTGTTTTGCACTTCTTGACAGAAGCTGTGCAATCCTGAACTTGCCTAGGGCATTCACACTGAAACTTCAAAACCAAAACTTATGCAATATACCTTCTGAAAGCATTAAATAATTTATAAGCAGTTTGTGTTCTTAACAAATCTTTGAAAACTCAGAGAACATTTCGTATTTTTTTCTTAAAATATAAGTAACAGTGCATATAGAAGATCAAATTTGGAGATTAAAAGTCTGTTTTCCCTTTCTGTATCATTGTCACAGTTGTGGTGAAAGTCTCAAGTAAAAGCATGTCAGCAACCATTCCTAATTAACTCATGGCAGTGCGCCCAGTGTGCACACATTCATGCTCTTTCCCCGTGTATAGATACACATCTCTTAGAGAAACAGCTCTTTACAAAGAAATAAATTGAGTGATTACATTAATTGACACAAATGTTCTTGAAAACAACCCATTTAATTTTGTTTAGGCATTTCCTGAGTGATGTCTCCTTAGTTTCTAATAAATAACCTATTGTAAAACTTGCTAACAGAAGAATGTGTAGTGTAGTAGAGTCCAAGGTTAATTTATTAAACTTGTCAGCTGTTTACTCTCTGTTAGACTGTGATTTAAAAATGCAATGTAAAAAAGGCAAAACAAAAAACGCACAGGAATTTGGATGTATGATGATACACTTTTACATGTTTGGCTTATTTGCATTTTGTGGACTTAGATGTTTGAGTAGAAGCTGTAGTGAAACAAAGAGGAAGGGCAGTACATAGTGAACATGGTTTTGTGTTCAGATACATACCAGCATTATTTTCTGTTTCTTCCCACTGAGAGATTTAAAGATTTTTGGATGAACACATTTAGAATTCTAAAATGTAGATGTTGTCATAGTGTAAATTGATAAGAAATGCCCGAAGACAAAGCTTTTGTTTGTTTTATGCCTGTCTTATGCCACAGTGATTGGGTAAGAGGATCCCTGGAACACCCACCCAGTGTGGCAGAAAGTGCCTGAGGTAAATGAAGGATGATGAAGAAGCAGGATGCTGCCAGAGCATTGTAGTGTCCCTCTCTGCTCCTTAGAAGATAGTTGGGGCAATCCTGGCCGTGTTTTCTCCAAGTGTCACTCTACTGTGCACAAGGCTTCTGCTTTTGCATTTTCTAATGACTCTGCAGAGAGCAGGAGTGATTGGAGGGCAGAGACTGAGCAGGTGTCACTCCTTTGTATTGCCATACCTGTTGTGGCTCTTATTCATTACATACCAGTGTTTGTCATTGAAATCATAAAACTATATGCGGTTATTTTGTTGCCTCTAGAAAGGTCTCTTGGATGTGTTGGCAACAGGTTTTTCCTTAGTGACTGATCCTGGTATCTCATAACTGTTACCAAAATCAGGTTGACTAGAGATATGTGTACTTCTCTGAAGAAGATGAGCCCACTCAACATGTACAACATGCCATTTTTAATTTAGGTAATTGTTTATTTAAAATTATAAATGACAAAATCATTACAAAACAGTAAAGTTCCTGTGATTGAATAAGATAAGGAGAATTGTGAAAGAATGTTGAACTTCAAAGACATCTGCATTTATTTTCCAGGTTTGGAAGTGTCATGCTTACAGGCAACTAATTTCCTTATGTCTGTGTTATGTTTTTACCAACCATTTGGTGGTTATGATGACTAGGTTCAAAGTGATGTATCATAGCCAGTGGTAGGGACCACATTTACCTTTAGTCAGTTAAGCAACTGTTCCATAATCAAACCTCTATAGACAAGAGGGACCCACTGAGGTCTCTTGGGCTGTGCTGAATCAATGACTTAAGGAGGGTGAGGTAAGTTGCCTTCTGGATCTGTCTTTATGGACCTGCAGAACCCTGATGATCAGCTCAAAGGTGACAGGTAGTTTTTAGGATGAATCATGTGAGATGCAATTAATTGTGTCTTAACATGATCCTCTCTATTGGAAAGGACACTGTGATGGGTTTGAGGGTGGCACTAAAGAGTGCCCTACTCAGAAGCTGAAAGCAGGTTGCAATATAGTATGCATAAATATATGTTCCCAGTGTCTGCAAAAACATATTTTGGGACTACTGTCACCAGTTGCTGTCATTTTAATGGCATACTGTAATTGATATGCATTTGTTTTTCTGAGTAATCCAAAAGTAGGAGTGAAATGATTCACTTGGAAAGTAGGAGCTGGGATACTTGGCTGACACATGGATAATAAAAGTACATTTTGAAGTTTGCAAGTATGAATACAGAAGATGGACTGCTAAGGTGCTTCTGTGGTAAACAGGAGTTGAGAAATGGAAAAGATGAGTTATGACCACTAGGCTTTAAATCAGGTTTCTTACTTGTAGTGTTTTTTTTGAATTTTTTTATATATTGTGAAGTGGTAATGTTTAATGTCCATATGCATGCCACTTAATTGTTATTCAGCAACATTGCCAAGCATTTCCATTTCAGGGATTCATTAGCTTTTTAAAGATTTTCTTATGCTATATTTTTTCCAGGATTTAAATGCTTTGGATTTGTAATCTCTCGAATGGGATTAATTTTTAGGGCTTAGTGAAACTCTTTCATTAGAGAAAGATAAGGAAAAGTTTAGCAACACTATTTGAGACTGCTAACAGTTGAGGTCTTCTAGCAATTTAGCAAGAAATATGTCTTGGAAATAGTATCTGAGATAAACATGCAAATCTGCACAGAAGTTGAATAATATGTTTTTTCTTTTTTTTTTTCTTATTTTTTGGTTTTTCTTTTTTTTTCTTTTTTTTTTTCTTTCTTTTTTGTTTTTGTTTTTGTTTTTGTTTTTGTTTTTCTAGTAAGGACATCAGGATATTGCTCAGGTCAGGGTGGCCATGCTGGCCAGCAGCCTGCCCTGCTACCATGGTAGGTCACTTCTCTGCACTCCAGTGCTGCCTTCCTCCATGGAACTGGTAAACTAAACCCATTTTTCAGTACTGGCCTCTTTCTTGACTTTGGAAAGCTAAGAAACATGTGTGCTGGTATGTCCTGAAGTAGACTGACCTTTTCCTGCAGTGTGGGGCGTGCTCAAGGAAGGAGGCAGCAATGCACAGTGAATCACAAACAGTGTGGGGATTGCCTTGCTCTATGCCAAATTATGTTTTCCATCTCCAGCATGGAATTTCAGGCAAATCCATTGAGGTCTTTCATCTATAATTAGACTTATAAGCTTCTTTAGACCTTTTGGGTTTCCTTTCTTTAAATGGAATACAGCATTATTTTTCCATGAATCTTCCTGACATATTTTTCAAAGAATGCTTTCCTGGTGTTTTTTAAAATTTATTTATATTTTCTTTCAGCTTTCTAAAATGGGTATGTAGAGATCCTATTCCAATCAAGAAATGAGCTCAAAATTACCTGGTACAAGTGACTGATATCTATGGATTTTTTTTTCCCTGGCAGTACTAAGCAAATATGTCTTTCAGTAGGCTAAATTAAATATGTATTTCTAAAATTGGATTCATACAGTGGGTTTTTCTGCATTAAAATTAAAGTTAATTAAAATGTCACTCGTCACTCCTTTTTATGTGTCAATACATGAATGTCTGGCTAAATAAATCAATTCTGTCACCAGGTGTTGGTGTGAGACAGTTTCCTCTGTGAAAGCCCCTCAGGACAAGTTACAGCCTGGAGGACAGGCATTCTTGTACTTCACTGCATCAGTGTGTATGTCTACCTACCTACCTACCTATCTATGTCTGTATGCTCAGGTGTTGTCACAGGGTGTTCCTGTCGTGCTTGAGAAGCAGCCTTTGGGTGCCTCCTTTGCCCGAGTGTCATTTGTCCTTGCTGCTTCCTCATTTTCACGTATTTATTACAGAACTACTCTACAGACTTTTTGTTTCCATTGTAAGAGTTTTGATTTTAGGCACAATCAGATTCAGATTTTTTTTTTCTTTCTGTACAACAGATCTTAATAGATACTGCCTAATCTCCAAAGAAACCTATAAGTCTCTTTTAATTGCAGATGCAGCAACCTTAAATAGTTTGTTAAAATATTCTCAATGTGCTATAGGTAAGCAGTTTGCTTCTAGTGTAATTTTCGTAGTGTTTTGGGGAATTTTTGTGCCCCTAAGTTGACCTAAGGTATTTTCCTCTCACATTTTCTACTGATCAGTTTTAATTTCCCTTTTCAGCTCCCCATAGCATATATTCTGGAGGACTTGCTGCTGTTCTGTTTTGGTAGGAGGGATGTCCTACCTACTTTGGTATCTGTTGTGATAAGTTGAAGTCTGTCCTTCTGCCCCTTACAAACTTTGGTGACTCCAGGCAATAAAAACTGCCAACATGGAATGCTCTAAGCAAAGAGAAGAAATTGTAGAAAATGCCATCGTTATTTTAAAATTCTTCTAAATCAGGGGATTCTTTTAAGAATTTATACATTTGGCTCAGCTATAACTTTCTTGGCATCCTTATGTTCATTTAGGGAAGTTCATATATATATTTATAGGAAATACATTCTGGAGCTTAATCCAAAGGTTTGCAAACTTTCTGGCTCTCCATAGAGCCAAAACCATGAATTTCTATATCTGTTTTAGGTTTCCGTGGATTTCACTATTAGATTTTGCCAGCTGTGTGGTCTCTCCAAATTCTGCTTCAGTGTACATACATTTCAGTTTTGTTGCTGGTTGTTTGGTTTGGGTTTTTTTCTCTTTATATGTTGCTGTTCCTTCATAGTCATATTTTTACTGTCTAGCACTTGTTCTGTTTTCCAAAGCAACAGTTATCGCTAGTTTATGTTACTGTTTTTACTGCACTTAGGTTTTATATTTCTTTTTTTTTTTCCCCTTTAATCTGAGGCACATTTTGGCCATTGCTTGTTCTTCTATTTGAAATTGTGCAAAGATAGCTACTGCAGCTAAACCAGCCCAGAATACCTCCTATTACTTTTTTTTTTAGACATTTTGATAGTTTGCAGAATTTTATTCATAATGCTTCTGTGGAAATGGAACTTCTGTAAGAGCAACTTCCTAATGTCTTCTCATACAATTTTCCACACACATGCAGTTTTTTTAAGATTCATTCTGTGTTCTTGCTTGCAGTTAGTAACTAGCATGCAAATGGATTTGAGAATTGTTTCCTGAAAATTAATAAATGCTTTTGCACTTCTACTAAATGTTATTCCCCCTTTACAGATGCAGAGAGAAGAAATATGATTATTATAGCCTGCCAAAAACCTCTGTTGTGATAGCTTTTTATAACGAGGCTTGGTCAACGCTTCTGCGAACTGTTCACAGTGTTCTTGAGACATCTCCGGATATACTTTTGGAAGAAATTATCCTTGTAGATGATTACAGTGACAAAGGTGGGAAGAATAAGTCTAAATAGTATTGATTGTTGATGGGCTTTTTTTGGTCAGCTAGTTCATAGGAGAAAGAGTTGTGCTGTTCAGGTCACATACCAGAAAACTGTACAACAAAGCCCTCTCACTGAAAAATAGTTTTTCTTGTAATGTACCAGTGAAAAATTTGGCTTATGTACCAAATTTAATTTGGAATGGGGAAGCACATTTGCTGTGCTGTAACATGAATGCTTGTGTGTATAGATAGACCACAGTCTATAGATCAGAGCACTTCAGGTCTCCTGAATTGAGCAAGTTTCAATTGCACCAATGCTCCCCTGGTGTTTCATATAATGACAGTGACCTAGTTCTTTGGCCTTGTTTGAACAAGGCACAAAGGCAATGCTGGCATTTTCCACCACACATGGATTGTGTTAAGAATAAAACTTTTATACAGAAAGTCTTAAGTAACATTTGAGAAGCTCTTATCGATGTGGGGATGTATTACAGAGGTAAATGTGAAGCATTCAGTTTCTTAAAAGTAACTGTGATTTGTGTCCATCCAAATTCTGTGCTTTTTTCATGTCCTTTCTAAACATGTATAGCCAAATCTGAGTTCAAATACCACAATCTTTAGCGTCCTACTATAAGTAATATGCTAGTAAGGAGAGAGCTTCCTATAGCAAGACATAAATAAATCTTTTCAGACTGTATCATTCCCTCTTTTTTTGGCTTGTTACAGAACATTTAAAGGAGACTTTGGAAAACTACGTGGCTGGCCTACGCAAGGTGCGTCTTATCCGCGCAAATAAGCGAGAGGGGCTGGTTCGAGCCCGGCTGCTGGGGGCATCTGTAGCGAAAGGAGACATCCTAACGTTCCTGGACTGCCACTGTGAATGCCATGAGGGCTGGCTGGAGCCACTGCTGGCAAGGTGAGCTTATGCCCTGGGCTGGTTTTCACTCCCATTGGAGAAGAAGGAGCGAGACACTTCTGCAGTGGAAAAATTATTCATAGTTCACCAAAGGTTACTGCAGTCTCTTTTTTTTTTTTTTTTTTTTTGGCTAGTTTGTTCTTGTTTGTTTGGTTTTTGTTTGTTTTATTTTTTTCCCCTGAGGACCAGGCTGCCTCTTCAGGCAATGGAAAGTTTTGGTTTTCAAGAAGACAAGTCTTCACCTCCAGCTTTGGAACTACATTGGTAAAGGAGGCTATTTCTGTCAGCCTGGGTGAGCAGAAGCTCTGGAAAGATGTGTGCCCTGCAAGGCAATGTTTGCATAATACAAGTCAATAAACTCCATCTTCTTAGTCCTGAGCAAATCCACCTTTCCAGACTGGTTCTGACATAAAGGATCATGGTGTAAGATAGGGAGGAGTAAATGTTATGTCAACACTGACTCTTACTTGGTAACCATCTGTCCTGGGACACTGTACTTCATGCCTGTGTGGTCTCTAGTTAATTCTGCAGATCCATCAGGCTGTTCAGAAAACTTTCACTAATTAAAAGCAAGCAAACAAACAACAAAAAACCCAAGGAACCTTCCCAAAACTCTAACAAAAAACCCCTAGAAACCAGAACACTAGCCTTCTGTTTCAGCTGAGAATATTTATTATATTCTTGAAGCCTCACCCATGTATAGCCAGCAGGCATACATGCACTTTTCCTGCTATGGGTTCAGCCACTGGCACCTCACCACAGCACCTGCTGCTCCTGCACCACATTACAAAGCTCTATTGGTTTTGCCCCTTCTGGTAACAGATCATGGCTTTATCCCCTTGGATGCCATTAGCAGATACTGACAGGTACAGTACCTGAATCAGACCTCTTAAATATTATATGTAGAAAACCAGCTCTCTTTAAAACATAATTAAAAGAAAAAAAAAAACCTTTCCTCAAGGCCAGTGTTTTGATTTGGATCTTGTTAAGATTCTGACCAGGTACTGTAGAGTACAGAAAATGACAAGAAAAATAACCTTAATACAAATTGGAGAGAGCCTTCCAAAAGCACAAAGTGTCTTGATGTGTGCAAGTCTTCCTAATTCCTAGTGGGACTTGTGTTCCCAAATTCCCTATGTCCCTTTGAAATTGTATCTAGAATGCAATTTCATTTTTTTGTTTTCTTAAAATTGCCATACTTAACTTGTTTCTAAATTTCACACCGAATGTATTCCAGATAACTGTAGGGTTGCTGTGACAGCGTGAAGAAAGGAAAAGGGATAAAAATCAAATCATGAGCATAGGTTTAACCACTGTCGCCTAAAAAGCGTATGATGGGGGAAAAGTCTGTGATTTCTTTACTTCTTTAGCGCACCACTAGATGGCAATCTTGAGGAAGGATTGGGATTTTTTAAACGCAATAGTCACCGCCTGTAAAAAGTTAGCCCTCTCTTGGAATTCCTGCCGTTCTTGCTGCAGATGCAGACATACATCTCTAAGGGGTTTTTCTGCGGCATATCTGACTCAAATGTATGACAGCAATACAACAGTGTTAACATTTTGCAGTGCGAACATAGTTGTGTTTGTAAGCTGTCTGTACATTGTACCATCTAGTTAATTCTTACAGAAAAGGTGATGGCTTTTCACTTCATTCCTTTCATAATTGAAATCATATGCCAGCAACTTACTTTTTATTAATTTTACTACTTGTTACAGGAGGAGCAAAATATTTTTATTTTAATTGTTTTTCTCTTTTCCTCTGCATGTATGTATCATTGTCATTGCTTTGTACAATGAGGATTTGTACAGAGTTTTATGCAAGTGAGACAGGAGATAACAATATTTGTATAAGCTCTTTTGTGTGCTCAACCAAACAAGGTCTCAACGGGAGATCATAAAGAAGAAAACAGCTGTTTCACATATTCCCTCCAGCAACAAGAGACCATTTCACACTTTAGGCAGTCTTTCTCAGCTCAGACAATACCACTTTGGAATTGCTGCTGTTCTCTGCTGCATTTAACCATCACAAGCCACTCTAATTTCACAGGATGAGCCCATGGTCAGTCTACAGATTTTTAGCCTAACAATCCCATGAGGAATGAGCTCCCTTTGGATGCATCGCATCTCTTACTTGTTTGACAATATAATGTGTTCAGTTTTCCTTCACCTCTGAAATACGTAAATACAAGATGCAGGGCTAAAGTGCATATCTGCATCTCTAAGTCAAACAAGTTATTTCATTTCACTTAACTATCAGAGGATGTCTAACACTAGAACCGGGAAGATGCTAAACAGTGATTTAGGAGAAAAACCTTGGCTTGAGCTTGTGTGCTTGACGTTGCTCCTAGTACTGAGGGAGGCCATTCTAGAAGGTGAGGAGAAGGCTAATAATCCCACTGCCTTCTGTAAGGACGAATCCTTTTGGAAAGGAATCCTGAAAACCCTGCATCATATTGGGAAATGGGAGGAAAGGGTTCATCTCCTTGTAGAAGTAGACCTGCAAGAAATGTCATCAGCTCTGATGATAAAGATCTTGACTATCTTTAGATCACCCTTGGTATTAGGAATGTCATTCTGCAGTGCTATCTTGTTTCTCCTTTTCATCTCCTATGTTGCCAGCGTTTCTGGAAGTCTCCTTCACTTACTTTTCATTGTTGGAGGTCTAATTCCCATGTTGCAGGTTTTTTTCTAAGATCAGGGCTTCTTTGTGAGTTACTGTTACAGTACTCAGTACCACATTTGCAGATGATCACAGTTCCAAGAACAGTCATGACTTCAAGGGCCAAGAGTCTGGCTGGTTTATTATTCATCACTGCAAAAGTATGCAATCAGACTGCTTTCTAAAACCACTACCTGTACAAAAGAAAATGAATGCTTTTTTTTCTTGACAAAGTGGTGCTGGCTATGGCAGCCAAGCCAGATGCTACATGTGTCACCTCAAGCCATCTGGCATATCTTGCTTCCACCATCCAGGAAGGCTGATGCTTGCCAGCGGAGTCCATCCTGATATATCCTCCTGGTGTAGGAAGATGGGGGTTATTCTTGTATTTATTGTACCATAATTTCCATTCCTGCATGAATTGAAAAGGAGAAAAACTTCATGTTTGGCATTGTAAGCATTCTTGTCAGTTCTAGTTTTTTATTTTTAGAGACATTTCTAATGGAAGCCACACTTTTGTTTTAAAACCTGACCAGGATTGCTGAAGAAGAAACAGCTGTTGTCTGCCCTGTTATTGACGTTATTGACTGGAACACATTTGAGTACTTGGGAAATGCTGGTGAGCCACAGATTGGTGGATTTGATTGGCGGCTGGTCTTCACTTGGCACAGTACCCCTGAAAGAGAACAAAAACGGAGGAAGTCCAAGACTGATGTGATCAGGTTAATTTTTATGCATCCTAGAAATCGTGAATGTGTTTGTGACTTCATCTGAAAATGCCAGGTGCTGAAAAATGTTTGGGAAATGAACATATTACTAAAAAGTATGTATTTTGTTTAGTTCCCCACTTTTTCCACAATAGCTCCTGTTTACCATATTCCTGAAAAAAAATACTGCTCTAAAAGCTGAAATTTCTGTTTCATCTTTCATATGGAAAACTTATTGCAAAGTAGTCTCTTGACTCCTCTAGACAAACTCTTACAGATGCTTACCAGCATGTGGAAAGAGTGTAACTGATTAACTAATACTGGAGAATGTCCTCTGTGCAAAGCAAAGAGCTCTGTGTTGTAAAAAAATGTACAACAATTTTTGTACATGAGCAACAATGAAAAGGGAAAAAAAAATCACCAACCAGTAAGAAGGCAAAAGCAGTTTTGAAGATTTTTTTCTGTGCTGGAATGATAGTTGTAGTTCACCATGCTATTTTCAAAGGTGAACCATTTTGCCAGTTCTTTACTTGGGTGAAACAATACAGCTCTATCCACCATGGTTTCTGTGAAGGGCTAGCTTGCAGAGATCAGGTTGATGTCTTCATTATAGGTTTTAGTTTTGTTTTATTTTAAGACAAGATGCCATCAATTGGTATTATTTGTCACTTAACTTTGTATTTTTAGGAGAGGTAAGAGAATAGAGCAAACAGGGCATCTGGAAAATGGGAATGGTAGACAAGATCGTGATAGCTGAGGATCTGCCGTGTTCAACCTAGCTCCATCTGCTATGGAAGTTGCTGTATTTCAGCAGTTTATTGAAGTAAATTAACCTGTTCAGCATTTTTAATACCGTCATTTTGTTAGTGCTTTTATGTGTTATTGAATAGACCACAAAAAAATACGGAATTATTAATTTTTCTCAGTCTTTTGTTTCTTATCTTGATATTAATACCCAGTATTTCACAAATATTAATGTATTTGCCCTCAACTGAATGAACTTTTTTTTTTAATATGAAAAGTGAGGTAGTAATTGAGTCTTTCTCAGCATGTATGTCCTCCTTAAAAACAATCCAAATAGAGTAAATGTTTTTTAAAACATTCAGTTCAAATATGATGCTTTTTTTTCTTCATGATAAGAAGAATTGTCTTTGACATGCCAAAAGGAAAATGATGAGGGATAAAGTTTCATGGTAGCCTGAGGACTGTGAGCTCGACAAGTGTCTGGAGAAAGCAGCAGTGCTGGGAGTTGTGTCACCAACAGCTTGGTTTGGAGAGATCTGGAGGGAGACAGAAGGACTTGACTGGTTACAGAGTTTTTTATTTTTCCTTCTGTCTTGTCTCATCTCATTCCATTCTTTGAAACAACATATGACAGTGTGAGACAGTGTTGCTTCAAAAAGATAGCTGGTAAAATTAGTTTTGACAGATTAAGAGTAATTGATCGCACATCTCGCTTTTGTTGATATTAATCTCAATAGCAATTTAGTAAAATTCACATAATGTCAGCTGAACTTAGTTCTAATCAGCATTATATACTTGGCACTTTAAAGAAAGTCATCCTAAGACTGTAAACAATAGAGAACAACATTGAACAAATACAAATTTATTTATATGTGCACACTCTACCATAATGGAAGTACATCCCTTCAGTGTGCTGTCATTTCAGGCCTTGTGATCTTCAATGAATACCCAGTCATGACTCCTGAGTTTTTGTTTTTTGTTTTTTTTTTTTTTCCCAAGCTTAGTAAAAAATTTAAGAACATACAGATGGGTAGATTTTCCTAGAAAGGAAACAAATATCTTTAGGGACTATGTTTACTTAATAATTAAAGTCTTAGAGTTTTTTCAATTTATATTAATGGGATCAAGAATATTGGTTTTAATTACTAAAGCACAAATATTGCTTTAATTATTGCTTAAGTAAAATAGATAAGCATACAGCATTTAGAATTTCAGAGCCGACTAATACGGTTCTGCTACAAAGAAGGCAATGTTCTCTTATGTGAAGAGCTCTTCATTTACGTACAGACATTGCAGCTGGAAAAATTTATTTTAACACAATATTTTTATATTCTTGTGTTGTTTCAGATACAGCTTTTTATTACAAAATTAAATTCAAATGGCCTCATAATAATTGATAAATTTCTGACAGTTACTTTGTACCCAGAAAATACTGAGAAAATAGAAAATATCAATATATTGTATTTTTTTGATCTATTGCATTGGTTTAATATTTTTTCTTTTTATTCAGTTTGGAGTTACTATTCTCTTTCATAGGTCTCCAACCATGGCAGGTGGATTATTTTCTGTGAGCAAGAAGTATTTTGATTATCTTGGTTCCTATGACACAGGAATGGAAGTCTGGGGAGGAGAAAACCTTGAATTCTCATTTAGGGTAGGTGGCTTAATTGAAAGTTTATTTTCCTCAGAATACAACAAGTTCCTTTTTCTTTCTTCATGCCCTTTTACTTAATGAGGTAGCTGTAATGTAAGCAAGTGCTAAGAAGGGAGTCTTTTGGAAGGTGTTTAAATAAATCTTGTTCTTGCACTTCAGGATAGCTGTAATTCCAAATAGCCATTTTAAAGCAATTCTTGAAAAGTCTTTGTTTTGAGGTCTAGTATAAAATGTGAAAAGGGTGTGATAACTAGTGGGTGAAGTTTACATCCTGCAGCTTGAAGGAGGTCATTGGGAAGAAGATTTGTAGTGCTTTGATGTGACTCAGAGTTCTTGCTGTGGTTGATGGAGCAAGCAGTTCCCAGTGGGACAGGAGAAGGCAGCCCCTGTACTAATTTTAAGGCTTTATTCTGTTTCACCTCAGAAGAAGTTTGTATAAAGGTTATAAAAGGTGGGAGGGAAGATCTCCAGCAACTGTAGAGTTGTACCCCACAGGAGGCGTGACCAAGTGTTCAGCTGTGAGTCAGATAGCTGTAATGAAAAGGATATACAGCAGGAAAAGAGAGGAGACACAGGACACTCCAGACTGATCAGCAGAGCAATGTTCTCCTCTGCTCAGCTGTCACCAGTGCTGTGGCTGATTCCCACTGAGCACTGGCTGCCTATGGTTTGCCTCAAATCACATTTAGCTCATTGAAGCCATCCAGCGGTGATGTAAGAGGGATGCTGTAGGGCTGCTTTTGTCTTTCAGGGAGTTCACAACTTATTATCCTGGATTACCCTTGCCTGTTGTACCCATCATCTGTTCTTTTTGATGGCCATGTTTGCATTTCTGTGAGTCATTGACTCATGGTACAGGAGGGTTTTTGGATTTTTTTACCAGGTGACAACAGATTTCAAGGTTAAATAGCATTTTAATGTTACAAAACCACTTTCTTGAGAAAGGAGACATCAGCAGACTGTCTCTCTGGATGTCTGTGTGTTAACCAGAAAAGCATGGAGTCTTCCTGGCTGCTGTTCCGATATCCTGCTGCCTGCAGTGCAGAAATTGTAGAAAAGAGGGTATAAAAATAAGGAACAAAAATTGTTAGGAATTATAACAAGCACAGGCCTATAGTTGGTGTAGTTTCCCTCTGGAGGGAGATTTCTCAGCTGGAAACGCTGTTTGATCTGAGTTCATGACCACCTCCTTTTTCACCTGGGGAACAGTTTTTGGCACGTAAACCCAAACACAGCCTACTCAGTAGCCTTGGTCTAGTTCAACAGCCCTCCACCTGAATCATGAAGCAGTTGACCCACCTCCATCAGCCCTGTAACCTCTGAAGCAGGAGTCTCCGGTTCAGAACTTCAATTCCTTGAAGAAAACCTCTAATATGGCACACTTGGTGTGCGGTTCTTGGCTTTCTGCTCTTGTATCTTGCTTTTGGGGAGACCAAGGCTTGCAGGCAGCCTGACCCCTTCCTTTTGACTCAGAGTGCCCCAGTACCAGCTGCCCCACCCTTCCATTGCCATTGACTTCCATGAAGCTCTGTCAGCCAGTCTAATTTTTTTACGTCACTGGTTCCCCTGAGCCAGGATTCCGTGGGGCGCAGCAACGTGTATGAGCAGTGCCTTTACTCCTTCAGCATGCAGGACTGTGGTCTCTTCATGGGACAGAGGAAGTATCAGAGGTGGCCTAGCACACAGGAGAAGCACAAAGGGAGCAGCAGAGTCCTGAGGAGAGAATGCATAAACACTCTGCAAGGGTCTAAGCCAGCATGTAGGTGCAGGTGGATCCAGCGACTCCTGGGAGACAAATGATTTAACAGGACAGCCTGTGCAATGGCCAACAAATATGCCTGGCCATGCCAATTTTCCCAGTGCAGATTGCCAGTAGCATCTGGGTATTTGTACACAACATGCTTTGCTCTGTTTGATTTGGAGCCCTTGTACTTGTGCTCTGTGTGGAGAGGATTTTTGTGGAACAGAGCAGAGTGCTACAATGTTGTTTAACTGTGTTCTTTTGGCTGCCTGCAGTGTTCCAGGAGGTCGGAAGGGATAAATCATTTTTAGTGTTGTTCTCCTTGTGTTTTCTAAACCTGTCAGACCTGAAAATTAGGAGCAGAACTACTCAAAAACACTGTAAATTAATTTATTGTTGCTCTCATCTCTGAAAACACCACTCTCTCCCAATGACATGAAAAGACTTGTCCTCAAGCCTCCTCTTTCTTGTACTTCGATTATTCTGAGCTGAAGAAATTCTCTGTGGTTTTGAGAGGTGCAACAAGGACAAAGCTTTCACTAAAAGCATGATGACTAAGAGAGATGGAGGCTACGTGCTGAATGCAGAATCGAGTCAATGTACCTTGATTTTGGATTGCTTAATGCTATTTGGCTGGATAAAATTTCACTTCATGGGCATAATGGGCATTGAAACTCCTCTTTCTGAGGGATTCAAAACATGCTCTTTCATCTTCTCCCTTTTGTACTCAGAGCAAAGGGAACCTGGTTGTAGCTTCTGTCCCCTCTCAGGTCTTGGTTCTGCAAGTGGTGCTGCAATGTAAGTTTGTTTCTGGACCAAGGCTTAATATGTCTATTGTCTGTCCTTCAGCCTACCATGTGCCAAAAGTCCTTTCAGAAATGTTACTGCCCATGTGCCTGGGGGATACACCTCAGAATACCTGGGGTCTTTTTTCCAGTATTTTTGTATTCCCTTTCTTTTTGTCTGGATCTGGAACTCTGTTTTGCATTGAAAGCAGCCAGGGTGAGTCCGTGTGTCTAGGGTGCCTCTCCACTCACCCAGCTTCCAGCAGATTGTGCATGAGCGCCACACTGGGGGCTTAGCCACAAGTTGTCAAGAAAAAATTGCAGCAGAGAGAGAGAGCAGCAGAAATGTAGGGTTTTCCAGATTTTGCCCTTTTTTAGGATGTAGCATGCTTTCTATTTTTTTTATTTCTTCCAGATAGTCTTAAAATGTTAGAATGAGCTGGTAGAGCTTTTATTCTTTAGTATTCATTGACCCGGCACAAGGTCAGTTGTCCAGAGACCCTGGCGGGGACAGCGATCCCAAGGTGAGATTCTGAACATTTTCTGTAGGTTTTCGTAATGCCACCATCTGTCTCTGAAAACAAAAGAAAATATGCTGATAGTCTGCATGCATCAAGATGAAAGTGAAAGTGAAAAATGGAATGTCACCTTGTTTTCTTTTTGAAGTGGAGGAAAAATGCGTGCTTTTATAATGAGAGCTGTGAGTTATCCAGACCTAGTAAAGAAACAGATCTACATGCACATGAGCTTGCAAAATATGCATGAAACCTTATGTGCTTTTCTGTTAGAGAAGGTTGAACTAGTTTATGGAGAATATTCTGCAGAGCCGCTTACTTAGCATTTAGTAATCAACTTTAGTTTCTCTATTAAATTCCTCGCTTTATTTTGTGGCTGTTCATTTGTACCTGATTTTATATAGAGGTCATAATTTTTCCATTAAAATGAAAGTGAATAAACCTTTTGAGGAATTGTTTAGCTGAAGTATGTTCAATTTTCTTTTGTAATAGGATGACAAGATAATTTTTGTACTGTTTTTATGAAATACTTAGAATTTAATGAGCATTGCTTAGCAACCTACAGTTATTTTTTAGAGAGCTTTAATTATTAAAAATTCAGCTGTGATGGAATTCTCTTTTTGTCATCAATTTAATAGAGGCATGGTCAGTTTGTTTCCTTCCTTTGAAATCAGACTTTATCATGGAAGAGCTGAAGCATGTGCTTCCTTCTTAACTACATTTTTATTTCAGTAGTCTTTATCATCTGTTCCTAATATCTTATTTAAAAGTAGATAAATAAAGATGAATTAATAATTCTTACATGGAATATAACATTGGAAATTTTTAAACTAATAAACTTATGGCTCTTAATATTTGCTGACAAATCTTGAATGGTAAATTGCAGCTTTAAAAAATAATCTTGAACATAGAAATAATAATTATGAAATATATTGGTTTTAAATAAATCTCAAAAAAGCAGGTTGTAAAGTGAAAGTGGATAGTTGGTTTCATAGAAGCTTTCAAAATGGCAGTAGAGTAACTTACCTAAGAAAATATGCAATTTGTTTAAAAGATCAGTACAGAATTCCAGATTTCTTGTATAATTCCTTTAATCATCTTTGTTCAAATGACAAATATACTGCTTCCCTGAAAAGTAGCAAAAAAGAGGAGAGAAACCTCACATGAAAAACAATAAATTAAAAATTTAAATCCAGGAAGTAATAATTATCCAATACTCCCTATAGCTGATTAATGAATTACCTGTATCTTTAAAGAAACTCTCTGTTTTAAAAGTAAACAGATGTATTAGAGTGCTTACACTTTGATAATTAAATACAATGTTGTGCCATGCATAAAGTCTGATGTTGTTATACAAAACCAAATCAATGGAGATGACACTCATTGATTTCCAAATGTAGACATTTTAGAGAAATTCTAAGTAACTTTAAAAAAAATCCCTAAAAGTTAGCAGTCTACAACCAAGTCCTATCTTCTGTGAGCTGAAAGCCTTTATCTTTTTAGATCCCTAAAACTCCCAGAGAGAAAGGTTGGAAAAGTCCTACCACTGATCTTTTGGCACTGTTAGCAGTAGAGCTTTTATTTGCTGCCTCATATCTTTCACTCCTGCTGTATTCATTTGAATAGCATGTAATTAAAAATGTATGTCTTATACAAGAAGGTTGTTAGGGAGCAAACCTCTACCCCTTAAGTCTATCCCAGCTAATTTCCTTTGTCTTCCATTTACAAAGGAATGATGAACTGCCACTTATGCATGGTTGAATACATGAGGAGAATTCTAAATCTTTTATGGAAAGTCTATCAGAGCCATTGGTGACAGCCTCAAGTTAGTTCAAGTACAGCAAAATATCCGGCCTTCCTCCCATCTGGCTGAATTTCAGAAACCTTGTTTCAGGCACCCTTCAGAAACAGGGCATCTGCCATATTGTGGTCACACACAATATTGAATAGGAAATGCCTAGCTGTGCTTTCCTTTCAAGTAATCAAAGTTGAGATCAGAATGGGTGATGGGAAAGTGGCTGTGTAGATGAACTGCCAAAAGTCCTTGGTTTTCAGAGGAGAAGAATGTAATTACAAAAATGTGTACAGAGTGCTGAGGCTAATGGATCCACTTGATGGTTGTTTCTGGACTTCATTTCATGGGCTGTACATTTCCCAACCTAGGGAGCCAGAGAAGCAGGAGCATGAGCACAAGGGCAGAGTGATTGTTTGCAGGGATCTGCCAATTCCACATTCAGGTGCAAGTACTGCCTTGGCATCAAGCAGGAATTTTGGTTTAGATAGGGGAGGTTGTTTCATTGTTGTTGGTTGGACCACCATAAGTTCTAGAAGTACTTTGCTTTTTCTTTTCATGTGTTGGGCCTGGGGTACTTTTTCAAGCTTTCCAATGGAAAAGGCTAGTGGGATTTTATCTCCAGGCACCTATGCTTCCCTTCTAGATTGGTGAATGTACAAATGGGAAGCTTACCTGTGTTGTCAAGTAAGCTTTCCAGTAGAATATATAGACGGTATATAGATCTATAGATTTCTGGTAAGAATTAGTTATCAGCTATTGGTTTCTTTCTGAGATAGCTATTTACATGGTTAATTTGGAAAAGAAACATGATTCTTTTTCCTTTTTTTTTTTTCTTTTAACAATGCCTGCATAACTTATGGTAGACCACATCTTATCATGAGAAAATAAAACTAAGAAAGGAATATTGCACTCCAGATAAAACCAGAGAGTGATTATCTCCTTGTGAACTCAGAGCAAATTACTAAGAGCAACAAGGATGTAATTTTATCCAGTTTAGTCATCAAATGAGACACAAAATTATTGTATGTATTACTTGTAGTATGGTGTGGTATTCTTGAGACAGTGTTATTCTTACACAGGCTTATTGTTACTATATCCTTGAGCTTGCAAAAGACAAAATTAATGATACACACTGTCAATTCTTTGCTCAGATATGGCAGTGTGGAGGAAGTCTTGAGATCCATCCTTGCTCCCATGTAGGTCATGTTTTCCCCAAACAAGCTCCATATTCACGGGCCAAAGCTTTGGCAAACAGTGTGCGTGCAGCTGAAGTGTGGATGGATGAATATAAACAACTTTATTACCACCGAAACCCACATGCTCGCCTGGTGAGTTCAACTCCATTGTTCCTGGAATTTCAGTAGAATTTGTTTTCAACCTACTATTGACTAAGCTAATATTTAACATGAAGTGCCTTTTATGTTTATTTCTTATTCCTTCTGAAACTTTTTCCCAGACATAGAATAAGTGTATAATTTTTAATTCTCTGGAAAAAAAAATTTAAATTCTGCAAGAGTACAAGATGTCCCAATCTATGTCAATAATAAGTGAATAAATGAAAGAGTAATGTGAAGCGGGGTAACCAAAGCAAGGAGGAGTTGTTTAGCCTAAAATGTGCACTTCTGTGAAATGGATGATACAGGACTCTCAATAAGAATTGCACAATTAATGAATGCAAATCAACGAGTTTCAGTAGACAGGAGACCTTCAGGTAAACAGCATGGTAATAATATTTAGCAAAATTACCTGTCTTGTGATAATTGTAAAACTTTGGACTGTTGTAAAGCAAAATAGATTTTTCTGTTTGATTTACTGCTGCACCATGTTCAGTTAAAAAAAAAAAATGGAAACCAAAATCAATATTGAAAAGATTAAATTAATTAAAATCGGTCATGGCAACTCAATGAAAATGTTCCTAATAAAATGTTTCAAGTATCAGTTCTGTTGGTTTTGGAGGTTCTTTTAAGTTGATGCTTTTATTTTTCTTGAAATGAAAATACAAGATCACTGTTTGCAGAATTTTTCAGGAGATTATTACTGTAAAAACTGAGTATGTCAAAACAGTAAAGCAGTGTGCAAATTCATAACTTGGACATCTTTATTGTGAGGGGCCTGAAGGCTGGAAAACAGTAACACTGAAATGTTCTCACAGTGTCTAGAAATTAATTAAATGAACCTCTGTCGCAAGGTCCGAAATTCAGGCCCCAAAGAAATCATTGTCTGCTGTTGCTTGTTTCTGGAGGTGCCTGATCTCCCCAGCATGATCTCTTTGCATGAAAAGTTTTCTAAACACTGCCTTTTCGGTTTTGTGCCTGGGATGGGCTGCTGGGCATCAGCCTCTGGCTGCACTGGATCAGACCTGAGGGATCAGTGTGGGGCACAGGGAGCCCCCCACTCATTTGAGTGGCTGACCCCAATAGTTGCAGCAGGAAAAAACTGGCCTTGAAAACATGAGGCTTTTAAAAGATACGCTGGAGGATGCTAGAGAAGATGAATTTGGTTAGCTTTCATCTTGTGTTTGTTTGGATTAAATTGGGTAATTAGATCATTATAGTCCACACATTTGTAATAATTGGTTTACTTTAATGTCATAAAAGCCATTTAGGTTTTTATTATCGGAGTCTGACTTGGAGGGAAATATGGGATTCACCCATAGGCAACACCAGGCTGATTTCAGCTTGTCATACACAAAAAGAGCAATAAATGCTGACAATTTTTCTTATAAAGTGCTGGACATCTTACATCTGTAATGACAGAGCTATAACTTTAAAGGATATTTGTGTGTTAGTACTGGAAGTTTCATGTATTGGCTTATTGTAACACAGTGGCTATAAGCTGAAACTCATGCGGGTTATTTTTCTCCATATCAAAGCTGCTGCTGATAAGCTTTGCTTTCCATAATGCTCTGTGCACCACTTGTTACAGCAGTTGAGTTCAGACCTTTTTACTTCATCAAACCCAAATATTCAGTTCCATAGCATAACAGGAAAATGATTGATGCTATGGCTGCAAAAATTGGTTCCATGAAGTTTCACTTCAAGATTAATGTTCAGACCTCAGAGCTAATATGTCACGCTGTTTGTTTATTCAAACAGGCACCTCTGCCTCTGTTTTACATCTGCTTTGTGCTTTCAGTGGTATTTCCACAGTTTTGAGAAATGCAAATACATTTGTGGTTTGATGAAAGACTGCATCAAGTGACCTGTAAAAATCTGGGGGCTGCAAACGCTCTCTCATGCCTGACTATCTGAAATCCCTAGTCAATATGAAGATAGGTTTTTGAAGACAGATATAAGAAGATGTGGACTCTGCTCCAATCCATACACACAGAAAAGTCTGCAATGAAAGCTTTTCTCTGGAGGTTTAAGATTTCATAGTCCCCACCCCCCCAAAATGGTGAAGTTCAAAGGATGCATTAGCAGATTGTACAAATTTCATCACTTAAGTGTAAAACTGTACCAGTAATTTTCAAGTGGATAGTGGTATAATTTAAAATCCTAAAGAATCATTCACTGTTTTGGAGATTTTCAGTTATCTATCTAAAGGAAGTCTCATTTTCCAATACGCCTTCTCAGTCTCCAGCAATCTGTATTCAACGGCTTCCTCACTTGCAGATTCAGGGAGTTTTCTTAGACAAACTGTCTTCCAGAATATTTTAAAGTTTTACTTGCACAGTTCCAATTCTTTTTTGTCAGCATTTAACAAATGTAAGGATAATGAAATCAAATCCAGCACCCAAACATGGTGATTTTTCCTGGCTAGAAGTCTTACTCATCACTGTAGCATACGGTTCCTAATAATTTATACAGATAATTTAAAAGAAAGCATCTGTTCTGGATTTTTTAAAATCTTTTTAATCTTCTTTTTCTTTCCTTCTTTTCTTCTTCCTTTTTTTTTTTTTTTTTTAGGAACCATATGGAGATGTGACAGAAAGGAGACTTCTACGAGAGAAGCTGAAATGTAAGGACTTCAAATGGTTTTTGGAGAACGTGTATCCAGAACTTCACGTACCCGAGGACAGACCAGGCTTCTTTGGAATGGTATGTGGCTCCTGAGAAGGAGGCCTGCTTGCAGTTCTCTGAGCTCTCCTACTAAGTCAGTGTGAAGGTGTTTTTGTGCCTAAATCAGTTTGGGATTTTGGTAGAATTCAGTTAAAACTGGTAGGCTTCAAAATATGGTATCTGTCAGAATCTTTATTTAAGGGAATATGAAGGAGTTCTGTGACAGAGTAGGAGAACAGGTAACATTGCTGTGAATTACTCCTTCTAAGTGACATCTTGGGATTGTTAAAGGCAGCAAAGGATGAGATTTTTATTTCTTGAAATGTTGTGTAACAAAAAAAGAGAACACTAAAGTGTTTTATTTTACTTGTTGAATTGAAAAGAAAAAGAGTGTGCTTTGAAACATATGTTCATACATTTTATCTGATGAAAACTATGATGTTCTGATGTTAGGAAAGAGAGTTGGTGCTAAGTGCTTCCAGATCATAGGGGATTCTCTATATTAAACCAACATGTTAATTTTTAATCTGGAGGTTGCTTTAGACCAGCAAGGGCACAGGCAATGAGTTCAATAATATCAGAAACCTCTTCTCTTTTAAGAGTTGACAGCTCTTTATGCTTTTTGCAGCTTACAAATAAATATAAACTATAGCTCTGTGTATATTACATTACTGTAATCTCATCTGGAAGGGATGAAGGCAGAGATGATGCAGCAAATAGCTGTTTCCTCTGAAAAATCACCTGCTGCATGTTAGGAACACAAAACTGCACTTTTCCACCAGGCAAAGATGTATCAAATACCTTCTTAATTATAAAATGCTGCATTGACTTAAAAGTACTTTTGCTGGTAACTCAATCACTCTGCAGATCCAGCTACTCTGCATTCCCACGCTGCATCATCACATCCAGCCTTTGTCTTGCTGCTATCTGCCCTTCCCCAAGTCACTCAACCTCTGCTGAATTTCCTTCAGGAAAAGAAAAAAAATCTGATCTCTGTGGACATACAAAACATTCAGGAAACAAGTCTCCCTGCAGTCTGCACTAATAGCTTCGTAACTGGTTGAATGAAAAAGATCCTAATGTGGAAATGCTGTGGTTTCCCCTGGGGAGCTGTGGGAGTTCCCATGGGGAGGGCAACAGTTGTCAGAAAAGCCCATAGGAGCCTCTGGGAGAATTGCCACCCTCCTCCATTTGTCTTGGAGCTTGCAGGAGAGGTGGTATCTCTGTGTGATCACTGGCATGAAAGGTCTTACGCACCATTATCCGGTACCTTGAACAGTACCTGGTTCAACATTGGTTCTGTTTTTGCTCTTTTCTGCTGGATTGCTCCTGACAAAGTCTGAGACAGTTGAAGCAGTAAGGTATTATAAGATTTACCTTCCAGGAGCATTTCAGGAATTTTATCCTTTCCTTCACCTCCATCCTTCTCCCTCCAAAAGAAAGGGTTAGACTGGTGCCAGTGATAGTGAAGAGAAGGGATTTGTGCAGTTTCTTTTATGATTTAATTGTCGTCTTCAGGCAAGGAGTTGACAGTACCTAGAAATAATAACTTGTTCAGAGCTGCTTGAAGTATCTAGAGTGTAATTTAGGTGTGCTCTATATATTTCTCTAAAAACAATTCATAAATGCTGTCATCTAGTTGTGAGCATAATGAGAATACACCATTTTTGGGGGGGAGGAAGAATTTAAAATGTGATGGAAATATGGTTGTGCTCTGAGAAGTTGAGAGTACAGAAACGACACCTACTGATTCAGCTGATTTGTGGATATTGAGTCCCATCTGCTAGCTTCAATGAATCACTGATGGTGTTCTTTACTCCCGCCTTAGCTGTGTAGGGCTTTTCAGGTTCACAAAAATACTGTATGTAGAAGTGTCAGCTTTGATAACAGCTCAGCTTAGTGTGAGGTTATTTAATTGTTCAAAGAGAATACAAGGGAATATGGAGATTTTTACCACCCTTAAAAATCTTCTTACTTTTATACTGGAGTTGAAAATATTTCTAAGATTACCTATAAGTCAGCCATGTGTTATTCAAATGGAGTAAAGAATTATTGAGCAGCATTCAGTGCTGTGCACTGACAAGCAGCTTCTTACACTACATTTTTTTTTCTTGATACATAGATAAAAATATCCATACTATGCTTGGTTATCTAAAAATTTAACTGACTCAAACTTTACTTAAACATGCTGAATTATGAACCTTTTTGCCTGAGATATGATTGCATTCCTGCAAAGTGCCTGAGACCTATAAAAGAGATAAATATCTTCTTGCTTCTCCTTGGGCTTCATGCAGCTTTGGAACTTTGTGGGACATAAGCCTTCTGACTTGAATAATTTCTTTGAGAGGCAGGAGGAAGTGAAGCTGATAGACACTCAGTGGGTTAAAATAATATGATGTCAGCACTTCTGGAAAGGCTGATAATACCTTTTAGGCTCTTGTGTAACACACTGAAGTCTCTTTTTCTGTCATAGACTCTGATTTGGCCATCCAAATCAGTGCATCCTTGAGCATGCACTTATGGCAGAATACCTACTAGTAGGTAGGTGTGAAATTGTAACGAGACTTGAGCCCCAGCTCTGCACAGATTGCCCACCTAGACAGCAGAGACTCGGTCAGCTTACAAATCCTAACTGCCCTGGGAAGGGATGGTGTGGGTGTCTGTAGGCAGAGCTTTGAGCCAGCTGGCGTGCTCAGTATTAGTGTGGTGACATCGCTGCATTGTGCATCTGGATGAGGATAGAGGAGCTGGGCAGCTCTGTGATCTTTTCATGTTACCAGTGACTGTGGAAAGGTACGGCTGCAAAGCAAGGGAGTAGTCAGGGATTTTCTCTTTTCTGAGGCATGTATTAAGTATGGCTAGCATTGAGGTGCATATCTGGGGATAAAGATTATGGTCAGTCAGTGAATTTGGCTTTAAATTTGACATCAAGATTGCTTTTAAAAAACTGTGATGACACAAAAATCAGGATTTTACTCTAATTTCTGTAAGTTTGATCACTTAGCAGTGAGACCATACTATGTTCTGACATAAGTTTTTCTTTGTTCTTCTCAGTTTCTAGCTGATATTTCTTTCAGCTGAATGTAAAGCAACGAAGCTGATAGATACCTTTGTGTTGTGACTTTCTATTTGGTCTCTCTTTCTGTCTTCTATCTGTAATGGCATTTGTCACTGACTGAGTCAGTTGGGAAATCAAAAACTTGAAATTTTCTTTTGACGCCTTCCTTCCCCATTTTCCTCCAAGACCATCTCATCTTCATTTTCAAGTGCTCAGTCATAATTTTCTTTTAATTTAGACTAGGTATAATCTTTAAAAAAAATTGGAAGGAAGATTTTAAACTATGCCTTTAAAACTATGAAGAATTTTGTTTTGCTGCAGCATGAAAGAGACCATTATTTAAATTATCTGAAGAACACATGATATATATGGACAGGCTTGCAGAAGAAGAGAGCTATGTGGTTTAAGTTACGTAATCAAAGATATTATTATATGTCTGGTGCTTCAAGTTCTCAGAGGTATCAGGGTCCCTTCTTTAGGGTATACCGCTAAAACTGTATTATAATTCAGTTTGTAGAACTGTCACTTGAGGTTGAATTGGTAGCCAAGTTTAGGACTGACCTTCAGAAGGTTTTAGTAATCAGTGTTATATGCCCTTTCCAGCATTGCGCTTAAGAAGTTAACAGGTGATATGAAAATAGCATTCACTCAGTAGAATCATTCCCTGTGACTGCTTGGATTACCTTTGAGGTAAAAGCTGATGTTTGATCAGTACTAGTGAAGCTGTTTGGGTTGCTGCAAATTCATATCTTACTGCATCCCACAGTATCATCTGTCCATATCACTAATAGATCAGCACCACTGCCACTAGCAGAATAAAGTGGATTCTGATCTATTTTGTGGATGTAGAGAAAGGTTGGCAGTGCTCCATTGGCCATACTTATCAACTAAAGTAATGAAGTTGTAATGCCAAAAATCTGTTATTGATGGTTTGTTTACAATGGACTTTATCAAACTAAGAATTGTTAATAGAATGCCATCTGTATTGTGTAGTTATATGCAAGTGTCCAGATATTAGGAAACAATAGATCTCCTAGCAGTAAGGGTTAAGGTCTGTGGTGAATATCTTGGTAGCTGGTGTTTATTACCTATCTCAGCCTCCAAACAGTGGTAACTAAATGGCATGTACAGTGACACCAACAATGTTTCAATAGGAGGCAAGTGCTGTAAAAAAGCACTGCCAATCGTCCTGTGTGAGTACATTGTTTTGAGAGCTGAACGATTTGTTTCAATAGCAAGGTGATCAACATTTTTTCTTGCTTCTGTTTCTCTAATGCAGCATTCTGCAAAAGAACTAAGGTAAGTCACAGAGAAAATTTTGTTCTTGTTGCATGACTTGTTTATGGTGGATGTGGGAATAAACATAGGTTCAGAAATGAGTGGATGATCACCGTTTTGATAGAGCTCTTGCATTCTTGCACATAAAAGATACTTAAACTGTATATTCTCATTTAACAAGAGAAAAATATTTCACAAATTCTCTCATACTTTTTTTCTGCCTTGGAACAGAGGGTAGGTTTATATGGGTTTTTTGGGGTTTTTTTAATAAATGGTGCTGCAGTCAGATTTTCAAATTTTTCTGTGTCATTTCAGATCTGGTAATTTAAAAGCTTAGAATATACTATTCCCACTAATTAGGTCTTGAATACCTGTTGGGCTTCCTGATGAAGTGTGGGCATATCTACCAATGTCTGACAAAATAAAAGAACCAGGTGAACCATATGGACCATGTACGTATAGGAAGATGTCGGCATGTATCACAAGCATTTGTGCATGAAAGAGAAAAAGGAGAAAACATACATGGTAACATCCTGGAGCACAGCCTCATTTTCAAACCATCTGAAATGAAGCTTAAGTTTAGTAAGCTTTTACACATCTTTTTGCTGTGTGTATTTGGGCATTGAGTAACATGCATACGAGAGTTACACTAGTTCTGGTGGTGCAGGGCATTTTTGAACAGATTGTTTAAAATTTCCCAAAAGGGAGCTCACACTTGAACATGTGCCAGGGGCTGATGACAAAGAGCGCTAGTGAAGTCTTTGGGTTGCCTGGAAGGGCACCATGGATAAGGGCTTTGCTGCCCTTGGAGCCAGTAGACAGTCAGGCAGAGTCATATGTTATTAAACCTACTAATGGGAGACACTTTGGTCCTGAAGACAGCTGCTGACAATAGCAATTGTAGAGATAAAATTACCATTTTGAGTGTTATGACTTTTAAGTTGATATTTCCTGATGTAGAATGTAGAAACATGAGAAGCTTATTTGGTTTATGTAGTTCCATGGTCGTGTTAAAAATAGTCTGTGTAAGACACTTCTCTTTCCTGTTTTTCTAAGTGTAATTCTTGGCTCCCATTAGGAAGGTAAACAAAATGTTTTCTTTTGACTGTTCAAGAAGAGTTGCAGTGGTCGAATGTGAGAGTGAGCACAAAGTAGTGAAAAGAAGGTGTTGGGTAGCACTAAAAGTAGAAGCTGGCAAAGCAAACATATGTAGAACACAAGTATTTAATTTTCCAACTTGTGTGGTTTGCTCTGTGGTGGGTTTAGGCCCTGCAGGGTTTGTCTTGTTTGTTTAGTTTTAGCCGCCTGCAATCCCTATGTGTCCACTCATTTTCCACATTAAGAACTCAGGATATGATTATCATGACTAGAGAAGAGCAGTGAAATTACACCTTGCTGAACTAACTCTTCTGAGATTTACTCTGCCTATTCTTTTTGTCTGTGATATAATTACACTCAGTAACAGGGGCATTCAGCTTCTTGTTTACAGAACCTATTGTGCTCTGTGTGTTTTCAAATTTGGTTATGTGGCTAATACCAGGAATCAGTGGTTATGTGATTGTTTAATTTTTTTTAGTTACTTTTGCCTCCTGAATACTAAATACAAATGCTTGTTAACCAGCCTGTTGTTTTTAAAATTAGCTAACTTAATATTTTAAATTTTATCTAGAAGTTATGCACCTCTTCTGTCAGAGATCAGCAACATGAATAAAAAGCATTTAATGTCACACCTAGTGTCTCTTTCCAAAGATATATTTTGCCCACTTTCAAGATTTCTGATCCTAAAATCTGTCTGCTTGTTCTGCCTCAAGAGGGTACTGGAGAGCTTTTGAGAACAAATCCTCCTAACATTTCCCATTTGACAAACTGAGAAAAGTATGTAGTCATTTTTTCATAAGAAAATTGAACAAGTAGATCCTAGGGGAAAAAGGCATGGCAGACTCTTTTGTTCTGCATGAGTTGCTGGCTTGTTGGGTTTCAACACACTTTTTCATAGTTTCTACCCACTTCCTTTGCAAATACATTGGAACACAGTGTCATTCCTAGGGGAAGTCATCGTGTCTGGCTGCTTCAATGCTCAAAGGCAAGATGGTCCAGTTTTATTTGATATTAGTCTGAGAGATGTTACCATTGCATCCCTTTGATCTATTCCAGTTGCTTTGCACTAGCTTTGGGATGGATCTCAGAGCCCAGCAGGATGGGTGTAGAGTGACTACAGAATATGTTCCTTACTTTAGACTAATATTTTAAAATATTCTTTTGTTTTGATTAGCTGAAGAATAGAGGAATGGAAAACTTCTGCTTTGATTATAACCCTACAAATGAACATCAAGTAACTGGACAGAGGGTCATACTTTACCCATGCCATGGCATGGGACAAAATCAGGTAAGAATAATGTTTTATTTTTATTTACACTAACACTTAGGGTTGTAATGTAAGGAAGTATGGTAAAGTCATTGCAATAGGGCTGAGAGAATGTGTTGCCACAGTAAGGTGATCTTAGTTCGCGTTTTGATTCTTGCACTAAATGCTTTTTATTTTGATGTATCTTCAGGTCAGATTTTCTTCATTCTGAGGATGTGTCTACCCAGCCCGGGGAACTCATGCATACCTTTATTATGCCTTTCCACAGAGGTCATTAGCAGGGGTTAATAGCACATCAGTGCAGCTACAGTGCTCATCTCCAAAACCCCTCTGAGCTTTTGTCTGTCCATGCCTCTAAAGCCCTTAATCTTAATAACATTGGAAACCTCACCTAGTTCCACCCAAGTCTGTCATCATATCTCTTCCTTGTGGTGCTTGTCCAACTACCCAAGAGGTTTTAGACCACATCTTCTCCTGGCCTTCTACAGAAATGTCCTCCTTGCTTGGGCTCCACATTCCAGGAGAGCAGGGGTTCTCTTTAACACTGTCATTCTTGCTGTCTTGTTTTTAACTTATGAAGCTAAAAATGCTGTTTTCTTTCTCCATGTTGACTGAAACTGTGTGCAGCAATTGTTAGTTTTGATGCCTATAAGCCTCTCTGCATAATGCCATGGTAAAAGTGTTGTGGGGCACTGTGTGCTAAGCTAGAATGGCTGTTTTTACATAGTGTTGAGTGACCATCTTCCAAAATTGAAGTTTGATGTTTGATATGGGGCATGTACTTGCCTGGCTATCTTGGTTTTTGGCTTCTAACTCAGATTAAGCACAGTACTTGAGATATGGTCTCATCAGTGCCAAATACCAAAGGTCTTGTGAGACCTTATGTACACATCGTGAGGTGTGAGACCTCACCCTGTGACAGCTTGGGTGGCTTGACTGTTTAGGTCCTTTTTTAATGAAATGAATCCAAATATTCAGTTAGTATTGTTTGGAAAAAGGGAAAACAAAGTTTGAAAAGAAAACAGAGATGTTACAATTAAGCAGTGTATCTGCTATCGTTCTGAACTTTGCTTTAAAAAAAAAACATAAAAGCTCTAGGAGTGTATAACAAGTCTGTATTAAGGAGAAAGCTTCTAATATGAATTGCACTTTACATGAGAAAGGGGAAAGAGAAAGCAATGTACCTCAGATCTTAAAAGGAAATAGATTTGTTTCTGATAGCAAGTTTATTATTTGCCTTAAGTATTATAACTATTATTTAGTATTATTTATTAGCTCATGTCTGGTTTATGTCTTAAGTTTTGTAATATTTCTGTCCTTAAGGCCAAGATGCAGAGGAAGGCAGGGAAGAATCTTGTACCATAAAAGCGAAAGGATCTCAATACTGGCAGATATATGCCAATTATGCTGAGCCCCAACTCACCCCTTTTACTCCCTCAGTTCAGATTCTTGCCCAAGTTAAGAATACTTCTATAGATCTATAGAGAAAAGAAATTAGTAATCACATAACCCAGTCAAGTCACTTTCTTATAAGTAACATTGATTGCTTTTGTAGTTTAAGAAATATTTAATATATAGGATTACATGCTAACATGACAAAGGTATTTATAGATTTATTTTTTTCCTTGTAATGCAGATTACAGAGAGGAGAGGGCTTGCATTTTTTTTTTATTTCTCTGAGCAAAAAGAGTTAGCTTAAATTTTATCCCTTCCCCCAAGAAAGAATAAAGTAAGATAAAAGGTGAAAGCAAATGTACAATTCAGAGACGAATTGTCATGAGATGACATTTTTACAGTTATCCTTTGTTTAGCTAGCACTAAGAGATTAACTGAATTTACTGCAAGATATCACATCACTGGGTATTAATGCTCTTCCATCTCTGCTGATGGTGCGGTGCATCCGTGTACCTGCAGTAGCAGGCACTGGGCTGAAAGCAGCGACACTCTGGGAACTGTGCAAACTGCTCCCTCTGCTGGCATCCAAGCAGGAGGAGGAAGGAGAAATGGAGACACCACCTGACTGCAGTATAAACCAATAAAGGAAAATATGAGATGATTCGAGAGAACTGCAGAGGCTGAGGAGGGAAGGCCAAACACAGGAAATGGGTAAAACAAGATTAGTGAAATGGGCAAAAGGCATGGGAGGGCTGGCAGGAGCCAGGGAGAAAGGGCCAAGGTGGCAAAGTAGTTTGCGACAGAGGTTGAGCAACAGGTGATGAGCAGGGCATGTGTGATAGAGGAAAGAGTAGGACAGGGACTGAACCAAGCAGAGTTATTGGAGAACATTTTAGGGGAAAGGGGCAGGGTTACTGAATGTGGGAACTGAGCTACCAGCTGGCAAAGGGGAGCGTGAGTAGGGTGATAGGTAGTTGCAAGAGAACAAGTGGACAGCAGGAAGAGTTGTGGGTGGGGGAACAGGAAGACTAAAATAAGACAAGATGTAGAAACACAAGTGAGGTGGGAAATGAAGTTGAGGCTGCTGGACTTGCAGCTCCCTTTTCTGGCTCACAAATAGCTGTGAAACCTACCAGCAGGACATTTCTCTCCATTTTTTTCCCATCCCAACACCTTCTTGACAGTCAGTCTGAAAAGGTAGCAGGCTGTTCCTTGTGGTATGAATTCTTTGGCAGGTGACACTGTCAGGATCAAAACAGTCAAATCTTCTACATTTACATCCATCGCTGTCTGCTGGTGAAATGATCATGGCAAAGTTTGGTCATCCTCTAGTATCAACAAGCACGGAGTCTCAGAGATGTTTACTGACAGCAGGCAGCCTTTAACTTCTCTTTGGCCCCTTGGAAGGGAATCCACCATCCTAATCCCAAACTCTCCCTGACTTTTTTCTGTGAGTTTGTTCTCATCACTCCACTCATTGCCTATATAGAGTTTTAGCAGTAAGCCCTCATTCCAAGCTTTGCTCCCATTTCCTGTCCCACACCATAGGCAGGTGGCTGTTTATGTAGGGGACAACTGCAAAACTCTTTTCACTGATAACAAGTCTCCACTTAGTGACCTCTGAATATCTGTGTGCACTGTGCCGAGAGGAGAGAGCACTGTGCTCGTGGTTATTTGTAAGGTCCAGCACCTGCTCCTCTTTTACGTCTCAGTGAATAAAACCACTCTCAGAAAACTAAAGTTCTTGGTAGTTTATTGGTGTTCTTTCTTGAATCCACGGTCTAATTAAAAAGGTTTCTTTTACTCCTTTTGTGTGAGTATAAGAAAACTAACTGGAGGGTTTTTTTTTTAATTAGCATGTTGCTTATCACAGGAAAGTGAGGATAATACTGCAGTGTTAAGAGTTGAGTGTATATGGAAGAGAGGCAGGAAATACACAAAACACTGGCTACTGATCTCTGGTACCTCAGGCTGCTTATGTTTTGTGGGAGTATCTGCCCCACAGAGGGGAATGAATGGCTTTGAAGCTCAACACCAGTAAAGCCCTTTGCCCTTCTGGGTATGGCTGGGAAGCAGTACAGAGGGCACTAATGTGTGATGGGAAGAAATCAACCTGATATGATAAGAGGATGGGAACACACTGACTGACAGAGTTCTTCCCAGAATTCCCATTTGAAGCTGATACATTTGACATAAACAGTGAGAGGGAAACAAAGAAGTTAGCAAAGCCCTTGGGTTTTCAGAAAGAAAGAGTATCAGACCTGGTAACCTCTCTACTGGTTCTACCCATCAAGTGCAAACTTTCTCCTGCATGCTGAACAACAGTAGCCAGGCACAGAGAAGGATGAGAGTGTGTTTCAGGGTCCAGTGAGGGAGCCAAAATCTGCTGCTGGCCTTAGTACCAGAGAGACACTGATGCAGCTGAGGCATATCCTGTTGATTGTCCAGAAGCCAGAAACACTGGGAAAAAGGCCACATCAAGTTTGCCAATAGCACTTAAGGGAATCTACTGATTCTCAGAAGAAAAGAAATGCAGTAAGGCTACTAGTTATTGGGCCATGGATTAGTTTGAAAATGCTTCATTTCTGCTGACAGAATGCAAGAAAAGAGAACTAAAAAACACTTTACCTTTTGAGGAGGAAGATATTTATTTCCTGTATTACTAGAGCTTGGAAAAGATTACGCCTGAAGTATTTATTCAGTTTGAAGTAGTGTAGGGTAATGAACTGATTATGTTCATTGGGCAAGAAGGCAGGAGTGCTTAGTTGTTAGTACTATAACCCCATTCCTTAAAGTTATCCAGAAATTAACCATTTTACTTGCTCTTTGGAATCTGGTACAAGTCCTTGAGAGACCATTCAGGAAAGATATCAGTAGTAAGAAGTGCTCTGATCTAGTGGCTGCTCCATTTATTCTTGACGCATCTGGTACAGTCAGCAGCTTGCAGGCTTTCACTTATAATACAAATTGCTAAGGAGTTATTATATCTAATAAATCCCCTAACGAGCAAGGCTCTAAATATGGTTTTGTGAAAGTGGCAGCTGTAAAAAGTGTCCCTCCACACACAACTGAGCAGAACTGAGGCTTTTTCTTTATTCACAAGCCATAGGATTAAAATGCATGTCCCTGTAGCTCACTGTGGCGCCCAAAGTAGCAGGTTTTCCATGTGTTAATCAGATACTGAATCTGGGAATAAAGCTTAAAGGCCAGGGAGTAGCTGCTGCCTGTTAGGGTAAATCATAATAATAGGACTAATATTCACACAATTTACTTTTGTTATGATCAGATTTTTTTTTGCATAAGGCAAATGTAAAGGTAGTGCAACCTACATTGTAGGAACAGATCTTAGCAATAGGTTTCAAGGGAAAATCATGGTCTTCGGGGTCTTATGTCAGCAGGGAGACTTCAAACCTGATGTTGCTTCCTCCAAACACTCATTTCCCTTTGTGGCTTACCACAAATGAATGGTAGAAAAAAGGTGAATTCTGGTGGGAGGGGGTCAGTCACATCATTGCAAAAAAGCCATGAGGCTCCACAGGGTGATGCAGTGGGCAGCACCGGTTGGTGTATGGCTGTGATGGCCACCTTGACAGAGAAATTCCTGACTGTGATAATAGGAGGGGCAGATTTCATGAAACAACTATTATCAGTGTAGTCTAGATCAGAGCTCTTACACTTGGAAATGGATGGCTGAAGATTTTGTAATAGCACAGTCCTGTTTATACTGAAACTCCATTTCCAACTCCTCATCAAGGTTATTAGCCCTGGTGGTTGTTAAGGATGTTTTTGTGGTAAGTTCTAGTATGTACATTTCTGAATTGGTACAGGCCCCTTCACAAAGCCTTACAGTCTCCAGGGGGGAAACAAAACAGAAGAGGATTCTTTCTCTCCCTTATCCTTTTATTGGTCTCTGCTAATGCGGCTGTTCTATGGGTAATAAGCAATTTTCTGATGTTTATAAAACTCTCCTCTACTTTATTGAGTATAATCTAAATCAGATCTAAACACACATCCATGCACTATAGTCATCTAAATTATTTATAAGCTTACTAAATACAAACAACTCTCCAACTCTGCCACTCTTTAATGAAGTCGAAAAGTTGGCAAATGTCCATGATAAGTATAAAATTTTAAGTAAGACTTCAACCATAACTGCCACAGAAGCCAGGAGTTTCAGAGCATGTTTATTACACTTCTGTAGAATATCATGCAACAAGCAAAGACAGTCAATTGTCTTTAAGGAAATTGTTTTCATTTTTAAAAGCAGCTGTACCTATTTTGCTTCAAATACTGTTACAGCTTTATAGAACAAAATGCTTATCACTATGCATCCTTAGTACTGGAAATGACCATTATAACTGGACCAAACTGAATTTGAACTATGCAGTGAGGAACTCCTTAGCTAAAAGTAATATTACTCTGTGATGACTGAATTAAGGCACAATGTCAGGCCAGAAACTTAAGTTTCACATTCTAGGCCAGAGGGGCCTAGAATGTGAAACTTAAATATTGCAGTTGAATTTCATAAATTCTTTAACGCTAGAATGCCTGTTTTCCAGGACATTTAAGTGCTACAAGAGTAAAGCAATGCTGTGATGAGATTGATTTTCTGTAAAATAATAAGCAGTAGAAGTTAAGGACCCTTGAATATTTCTGGCAGAATTTCCCTTCACAGCAGCAACTTTTATTTGTGAGACTGATTATAGTCTCTTAGTATATGCTTCTTTATAAATACTCTCTGTGTACAAATGAAATGACTGCTGCCCTTTGTTTCTTCTCTTGGGTTTGTAGTTTTTCGAGTACACATCCCATAATGAAATTCGTTACAACACACGACAGCCAGAAGTCTGCGCAGCAGTCGATTCAGGGACTGACTACTTGACAATGTACTTGTGTCAAGAAAATGCCCACAGTGTTCCTGAAAACCAGAAGTTTATTTTCAGAGAGGTAAGAGTGCCTGCTTGGGTTTGGGTTTGTTTGTGTTTTTTGGGAGTGGGTTGAAGGAGAATTGTTGAATTTTTAAAATTTTTGTCTTACTGCATACACATTGTGCAGGCCACAACGCTGGCACAGGTCTCTGGGATAAATAGGCTGTCTTGGCTTCTAATATCTGAACACAGAAACAGGGTAGCAGGCAAAGAGTATTCCAGTCATAAAGAACAAGAAGATGAGAGGAAGGAAAGTACCCTTGTTAACATCAAGGAGGTTGGGAACATTCTCTCTTGCATGTCACCCCTACTGTCTTCTCATGAGACTGAGGTGCTTCAATATAACCCTTCCCCAGCCAGTCATATGGCTGGCCTACTTCTGCTCTCTTTTCATTGACTTATTTCCCAGTATTTATATTACCATATATCCCCAATACTTCACACACCACCATTACTTTGTGCTCTTTCCTGCTTTTAAGCAGCTGCCTCTACATGATATTAGAAAAGCTTGTGTTTAGTAGTTTTGAATCTGTAAAGAAGCTCCTGGATGCCTGAGAGAAAATAAGCTGGATGAAAAATGATGGCCTTGGTCAGGTTCTGGAGTGTTGTTATTTGGCTAAGGGAAAAGGTCACATAATATATCAAAATGGTATATTTACATAATGTGTCTGCATAATGCATCTAATCTCTACAGGCTCCATGGCTGACAAATGTCACACTTCGATACTACCACCAGTGATAGGTAGCAGGGTAAACTCTAAAAAAATAAGATGGAAGTTATTATCCATTCCCTAAATCTAGTCCAGACTGAAGCTCTCACAGTCATATTACTAAATAAAAATGTTTAAAAGGTTGACTTTATAAATGATGTTTCATTTTTAATATCGTCTTTTAACAAAACTGCTCAGTCATAAACATTAATCCCTAAGATGACATATATTGAAGGATCTTCAGTCACTTTAAGAAGTAATCGAGAAACCTGAAATTTTCAAATTGAGAAAATGAAAAAAATTGAAAAAGTTATGGAATACATCTGTTTCCACTGTATTCCTAACCATTAATTTTAGCATCTGAGACTTCAGGAATTACTTAAATGTTCTTTCTCATGATCACTTTGTGCCTGTGTGTGATTTGAATGTACTGCTCTGCTCCAATTCCTTTTCTGCTGCTGCACTAAATCAAAACCACTGGTCTCCACCTTTCAAGGCGAGTGATGGGTGAGGTGTCAGCATCTCATTTCTTTTGCTTTGTGCATAGTAGTGTCAGACAGCTGTCCTTATGGATGGAGCATAATCAAAGATTTGAACAGCTTTCCCAGCAGCTTGGCAAAAATTGAGTTCTTGCGAACAGAGTCAAAAATGAGTGAGATGGATACTGATTAATCCACTCAAAAATTTGAATTATTGTGATGGAAGCAAGAAAGTAATTCTGCAGCTGAATCTGTCAGCAAGTCTGTAACAAGCACATGCTGCTGGGCATCAGGAGCTGCAGCTCAGGATGCAATTAAGTGCAACATTCCTGATGAGGGAAGGAGCAGACTTCCACAGGAGTCAGGGCTATGGACAGAAACAAGGCATTGCCATTTTGCTCTCAAAGTTGCCAGCAGCCTTGAGAATGCTTGCATGTGGGAGTGTCACCCAGGCCAAGGGGATGGCCTCAGAGCAGGGCAGTCCTCCACGTCTGGCTACGCTGCCGTTTTGCAGCTCACTGTCCTAGCTGACAGTGCTCCTGGATTGGAACAAGAGACTTGAACTGGAGATAAACATTAAAAAAAGACCTGAGGTCTCAAAATGTGTTCTTTAGGGAATTTGACTGTGGAGGTCTGTCAGACCTTACACCTCTGAGGCAGCTGTACTGCCTTTCAGCAAAGCAAGTGAACTCCCCACAAATCAGCAGGCAAGGGGCACACTTAGATATTTTTGCTTTTTCCACCAAAAATAAGAAGAGACAGGAGAATTTTTTGCTAAAATAGTTCCAACATTTATGCTTAATGAACAATAGTTACCTTTTACGTACAAGATATGCAATAAATTGATACATTTGGGTAATGCTTGTGCCTGGCTTAGTTATTTTCTGCCATATTCTGGTCCAGTAACAAAAGGCAATGAAAGCAAATGTTAGCACATCCTTTACAGGCTGAGATGCCACTTCATGAGTCACTCTAAGCAATGCTGATGTCAGTTTATGTAAGTTTAAAAGCAGGATCTTTTGATAAAGTTTCAGACATCTTCAAATTAGGCTTTACTGCACAACCCCATTGGAAGGATATGTGAGATTTGTTGCGAATGTTTTCTGTTACTTTAAAACACAATGATATGTCTGCAATTTTTGAGACCTGAAAAGCTAACTTAATTTCTGTCTTTTTTGTAGGATGGTACCTTGTTTCACCCACAAACCCAGAAGTGCATACAAGCTGAGGCAAACGCTTACAGTGGGAACCCAGCACCATTGTTACGGCCTTGTAGCAACTCGGACTACCAAAAATGGTTCTTCAAAGAAAGAAGTTGATCCAGATGTTGTCTAGGATATAGCTGAATACAAAAAAAAAGTGCTCTTTCCAGTCAGCAGTTAGTCAGCCTTTTGAAAATCTCATAAGTGATATATTTTTGTATGGAAAGAACTGTAATTAGTTGACAAGCCTTGGATCTCGTTTCCTGGAGCTTTAGAAGGCACTAAGTATTGAGAGCTTCATAAAGTGCCACAGAATCTGCTCCTTTTTATTTAGCAGCTACACAACTGCTTCTGAAGAGTCTTAGGTTTTTTTTGCAAGTGACATTTTTTTAATCTACTGTGTGGAAGTAAGGCAGTCAAAAAAATTGCACTAATGTTAATCTGCCAATAACTTAAAATGTTTATTTTTCTACTAAAACATTCTGCAGTTGGGTCTTTTAACAGATAGTAGTTAAAAATTATTCTTGTCTTTTAAATACTAAGAAGGTAAATGTAGGCCATATTCTGCCCTAAGTGACTACCACAAAGCCCTCACTGAAGACAGTGTGGATTTACACATAAAGGCAGAGTATGTCTGCATGTTTTTGCACAAATAGCAATCTAGATGCATACAAATTGCACATGCTTGACAATAGTATACCTTAAATGGTCTGACAATTTTAGATGTTCATGGCACTTGACAAGTTTCTAATCATGCTTAAGATTGGTTTGGGAGTAAAATGGGGATTTTTCTCATCTTTCTTAAAGGCACAAGGCAACAATATTAAAGGTGATGCTTTGGGAAAAGCTATTTAGATTCATATGGGCCCAGCTATGTGGCTGTGTCTTAGAATGCAAAACCAACTTTATGTGGATTTTCAATGTTCATAAAACTTTCAAGATAAGACCTACCAATAATTCTTTTGTAAAAATTTCAAAATTACAATTAGAGAAAATGAGTCTTAAAATTTAAGTATTTAAATGATTCATGTAAAAACTATTATATCTTAAAAAATGGTTTTGCAACTGATTTCTGTGAAATTCAGCTAATACTAATAGAAAAATTATTGTCTTTGGAGTATAACTTGCATTTTTTTCTGGGAGCTCCTTTTAGATGAGTTGACCCTGCATGTGGTCCTGTTGAAAATAGGGGGTGTAACCTGCAGCAGTACAGGATGGTTTGTGCCCTGGAGTGTGGGATCTGCCTTGCCCAATCAGCCGAGGACTGTGTGTATAGCAATGTACATGGCCACTGACCATCAGCATCACCATGTTGATTGGAAGGGTTTCAGCTCGTAAGAAGAGTTTCTTTCCCTGTCAGATGAAGGAATGCTTATGTGTAGAAGGATGAAAATGTCAACCTTTTTCCCCCCAGAAGTCTGGGCATCTGTTTTGATTAGTTTGGTGTGTGTTTTGTTATTTGCTTTTGTTCATGTTTTCTATAAAAAACGTACAGCCTTTGAATCCCCCTAAGCTCATGCCATTTTGGCATACCTATTTATATGATTGGGGTGTAGGGGGAGGGTTTCTGCCTGTAGGAGATATGTGTATAGTTCTTACAAGATCTTTCTTACCCATGTAGATAGAACGTTTTTGTGAGCACCTTTGAAGTTTTGTCTCTGTGGGCTGGACTGATGAAACTGATGTTGGAATTAATAAAATATTTTGTGATTCAGTAGAATGGGAAATGTCTTATCAACTATTTTTTCTTCTTGTGGTCAGTGGTTTTCATTTAATAATTTTGCTGATCTCTTAGGCCCAGATCCCTACAGCACTTGGGAGAAGACAGCTTTATTTTATGGTGTCTCAAGTTCTGTTTCCTGAACTCAGTAATGCTTCTGTTCACCTGGTAGCAGCAATGGCTTATACTTTGTGGAGCCACAAATCAAAAGTGAGTGGCTGCATGAGAGAACAGCAAGGATTTTCTATTAATTTCTGCTTTGTGTTCTTGACCGCTGATTGAACAATGTTAGTAGCTGATAAAAGCCCAGCTACTAGAATCGCAGCCAAAGCTCTCAGTGTCCTCCATTCTCAGTTAGGTTTTCTTAGTCTTGGGATTTCAAGGTTTCGTCATCAGATGATGGTGGTATGCAAGTGAAACTTAGTAAGTGGAAATTATTTTCTATACATCTTTTCACTTTGCCCTTGTTTAGAGGGAAGTATTGATGTTTTTGGCTTCCTGCAGCTAAGATGTTTTCATGTATGCCAGCAAACCTGCCAGCCTGGCTTGCATATTTGCTAGACAAACACACTTGAGTTCAAAAGCAAACACCAAACATTAGCAATGCCACCAGCTTTCTCCCTCTGTGTTGGCCTTTTAGTCCCTCTGCTTACAATTTTTTATTCCTTGATAGCCTTTTCTTCTTCTCAACTCACTGGAGTAGTATTAATGCCTGGCTTCAGGTTTGGAGGGTGAAGGACTCCATCAAGCATCTGAGTCATGAAGCACATCTTCAGACCTCCTTTAACATTTCCAGACTTCCTTTTGCGGAGGTCAGGGTTACCTGCTGAGGAATGGACTGTGAGCTTCGGACTTCTCCTGAGCAGAGATGGGGCTGGATGTTTTATAGAAATGGAAAAATTGGAGGATTTCAGTCACAAATTAATGCTTATTTCTTAAGTCTTTCTATGCCCGTAATTTTTTTTTTTTTTTTAGAAAGCCATCCAGACTACAGTCAGGTACTTAATTATCATATTTATTTGAAATTATCAGGTAATGATTTTGACTTTTTTTTCATTTATTCACTCACCAATTTACTTTCATTTAAAAATTATGTGTCTTCAACATGGGCTAAAACTTACTGGATTTTCACTTCAACAGAAGACAGTACATGAACCTTCCTTCTAAGAAATAAACCACTAAAACCTCTGTATATGTGGCCTTGTCTGAACCATTATGTTGGGGGATTACTGGAGCTTGCACAAATACCTGGGAACAACAATCATCATCGTACATGCATCAGTCAACATGAATTGGAAATAGTATGTTTTGCTGGCTCTGCTGAAAGCAGAGACTCAAAACTGTGTTCAATTTTTGATATATTTATAGGAAGTGGTAAGATGCACTGCAAGGGGAAATTCATGTTGGTTGATAACACCAAGACTGCTGAGATTGTGCTCCTATTTCCTATTTATAAAAACATGGGCACTTACACAGTGATAATGCTTGGTTAGTAATTTAAAATCTGATGCTCTTTTAACTTCATTTGCCTCTCTTAAGGCCTTTAGATTTGGAGATTAACTTGAAGTTAGTTGAGCTGTGTCCTGATATCCCAAAATAAAGGCAGCAGTCAAGGTGTCTGGAGAGGCTGTAGGGTTAGGATCATGCAGTTGTGTGTATACTCTTGCAGCTGTGCAGGTTTTTTGGCGGTGTTTGAGAATGCTGTGTGCTCTTGTAACAAATATGGAACTTTGGGCTAGGAAGTTAGCTGAGGTAGGTGGGAAAGCCCTTGAGAGGGAGGGAAAAGATGGATAAGGGAGCTTCCCCCTGTTCTGTTGAGGTGCAACAGCAATAGCCAGGTTTGAATTACAGTATGCAGTATTCTTACATTTCTCATTAACAGGGGAAAACATTATGCCTGTACATGCAGTACTAAAATTACTATGCCTAGATTAACAGTTTTCATTTTTTTTTTAATTCCACTATTCACTGATATTTTTATGACTAGACAAAGCCTAATTAGACCAGTCCCAGTCAGCACTGACAGGAATTGCATGGCTCCATGATGCAAAGGTGGCTGGAGACAAAAACAGGGCAGGACCTTCTCAGTGACCTCTCCAAAAGTATTAAGAAGATGAATATACAGGAAAATACATACAGGAAGTGACTTGCTGGCTTAAGGGGCTACATGACATATTTTGTGTAGCATCAAACCATCTCCCAGAGTAGGAGAGGATTTGCAGCAGATGCAATTTATTTATTGGTGTTAATGGAAAATCAGTTTTATGAGTTTCTTGACTTTATGGTCTAAAGATACTTAACTTGCAACTGAAGAAGAAATGGTTGAGGGAGTCATACTAGTACAGATGCTTAAATGTGAAATTAATTAATTAGGTACTCTGTGATGAGCAAATATAAATATATAAATAAAAAAATTTGTTAATTGTGCATAGGCTGTGAGAAGACTTAGTAATAACTGAGAAATTGGAAATAACTGGAAGTGATCATTAGTGGAAAGACACTTGACAGTGTTTTTACAGAAATATGGTTGAAGGATTCACATGATGGAAGCACAGAAATGACTGGGTAACATGCCAGGAAGAAAGCGACATTTGATTTTTGAGTTAAGAGAACAGGTTTTACAGTTCTTATGAACTGATATTTTAGCCAACAAGGAATAAACAGAGGGTGTCTGATGTGGACCACCAAATGTGAATATAATGCCTTTTTGCCTAACAGATAAAGAAAAAGGATGTGTGCTTCTTCAGAGGATTTCATCCTAGGGAATTCACTTTACCAGTTTGATGGTAGCAAAACATTCGGGGATTTCTAAGGGAAAAAAAAAAAGGCAGCTGGGCCAGTGCTTGTGTCTGACACAATATTTAATAAGCAATTTGGTGCAACTCCTTTAGGCCTCCTTTTCTTTAAAATGAGCTGTTACCTGGGTATCTGTTATTCATAAACACAGCATAGTACCTAAGAAAGAAGAAATTTCTCAGTGCTGAGAATTGGAAAGAAGCAGACTTTACAAAATATAACTGTAGCAGAGAATCATGTTGAAAACATATGTGGAGAACGTGAAACTTTCTATCAGATTGCAAATTAAATACTTAGGTGCCAGAAATAAAGGCTTTGGTGTAATCAAAAGTTGGCCTCAGTGTGTCTATTACACTACAATTTTAAATTACATTATTTTCTTGCAATGCATCCCCTGTTTTTGTGGGGGAAGTGGGGGGTGCTTGGGTTTTTTTTTTGTTTGTTTGTTTTTATTTGTTTTTGCTGGGGGTTTTTTGTTGTTTTTTACAAAAGGTGGAGAAACTGTCATTTTCATGCCTCACTGATACACAGGAAGAATTTTGAGAGGCTTACTTTAACTAATCCTCATTGTTCAATATATAGCCTTATTTGCATCTCCATAACCAATCCCTACACTCAAAAAATAAAAGTTATTTTCTTAGTATGATTTGTTTCCTTTTTTTTTTTTTTTTTTTTGGTTGGTTGCTTTTATAAACTTGAATGTTACAGTTTCTTAGCGTTTCCCAAATACTTTTATTAATCTGTCTTCACAGTATTATCACGAAGGAAGAGCACCCTGTTTTACTGGCAGGGAATGCAGCAACAAACAGATTAAGGTCAGAAGCACCACATTATTAAATATTGTAATTTGAAGTGCAGCTTTGCTTGGTTTAAACAATATCCAGCCATACTCCAGACCTCTGCAGACCTAGATGCATTTCTTTGCCGTACCTCTCCAGCACTGGCCTTCTCTGTGCACTGCAGGGACACCAGTGTCAGCTGGTCTCTGCCTCCCACATGAGGGCAGCCCTTGAACTTCACAGTCAGTGGAACTGTCCAGTAACTCTTTCTGATCTGTGCTGGGAAAAGCAAGGAGATGCATTTCAATCTTCAGCTAACAAAAGGACATTTGCCACTGCAGCAGTAGTAAAGAAGGATGTCAAGTAGCTGCTTAAATAATGTCCAAGATACTAATTCTATTGTAACACACAACCTGGCCTCAAGCTTTCTTTCAGAAAGACTGAGTTCTCAAAAACATAGAAATTGCTTCCAAAAAAACCCCAGATCTTGGAAAGATGATGACAGTCCAGAGACAATGTGAATGTGTGTGCTAATAAACTGCCAATATTGTAAAATTGATCCAAGTAGCTGTAGTTCTGGTAGCCAAGTTCTGGTGAAAATCACAGAATGATACAGTATACAAGCAGTGAAGAAAGATTTTCTGTGAAACTAATTTTGACAGACAAACTTGCATAGCAAGAATGGCAAAACATCATTTAGCATATGATGTTCTGGTTAAAAATAGCATTACACAAAATCAATATGGCACCTCTTCCTGTTGGCATCCTAGGAATGTTCTTGGTGTTGTGATAATCAATTTTCTGGAAGAAAATGAGTTGCTGGAAAGTTTGCAGGTGACAAACTGCTGGACAAGTCACTTGTACAAATAAAGGTCATGGTTTGATTTATTCTAGTGCAAGACCAAGTGCACAGGAATAAGGAGGTAGGTGATGCTTTTAGGCAGTGCCGGCAGGAGTGGAGGGGGAGGGGGCAAGAGCTGGATGTTCCTCTGGCTCTGGTCCAGGGGGCTTTCCAGATACCTTCTGTCCCACCTGGGTCACAAGAAACTGATGCCTTGTGAAGGCTGACATAGAACAGAGACTAGACAGAATTAAAGAATAAAGTAGGTATTTATTAGAAGGCCTCAATGGATACACCTTGGGCAGTACAAGAGCCCAGCCAGGGCTACACCCAAGATGAACCAAAATGATCACACAATGGATGAGGTCTCTCACTTTTATAAGTGCTGGTCCATTATCTTATTTGAGTTAATTGTCCAATTATAGCTTTAGATTATGAAGTCACGTCCTTCTTGTTTTCAGTCCACAGTTGTTTATGCTTTGGGGCCTGAAATTTGGATCATTTGTCCTTGGTCCCAAGCTAGAAAAGGAATTGTTTTTTCTACCTACTCTGTGAAGAGAGCTTACTATCCCCTAATATGAATCTCCAAGCTACACACTAAAGCAGTACAGAATCTGAAAAATATAAAAAGCTAAAATCTGAGGCATCAAAAACACAGTGTAGATGATTTCATAAAGAGAGATCCCCACAAGGACAACACACTGTCTGGTCTGCCTGTAGGGATTAGGTTTCTCAACCTGCCAACCTGCCCAGCCTATGGAACTGGCTGGTACTTAGGGAGGTGCTGAGGTTGCAGCTTCTGGCCCAGTGCAGGCAGGTCACAAGGTCAGAAGGGCCAGTTCAACGTCATGTGGAAAAAGGAGAGGTGCATTGGAAGTGCTTCCAGGAATGATTCTTGAGGTTAGGGAAAGTTGCCCAGCCTTATTATTTCACAAAAGCAAGATGTGATTAATCTTAGCCCCTGTGTGTGGGAGACCACTGACACTACATCCCCTTAAGCCAATAAAGGTATGATGAGAACTGATGGTTGGAAGTTGGAGTAAGACAAATTGATACAGAATATAAAATGCACCTTTTAGCAAACTAATTAATAATTGAAATTATTTATCAAGAGAAGTGGTGGACTCTTCATTACTGATGTCTTAAAGTCAACACTGCTGGATGTCATTCTGAGTGAAGGCTGTAACGCAACAAATGTTATGAAATTACTGGTTGAGGGCTTTTAGCCCAAGGTCAGATCTTACAATCTTAGAATCCATGAAAATTCTTTCCAATTTATTGCAGACACGCTGCCATTGCAGTGTAATATACGCTAGATGTATTAGATTGATCTTCAAAGGTTTACTTGGAGTGACCCCAGGAAATTTATGAATATGTATAAAAAGTGAGGCGCCTAAGGCAGGGTTAAGAAAAGTTTTGCATTTTGCCTGTACCACCTCCTGTATGGGATCTACCTGAGATGAACTGATGCTCTGGGACTCTGCAGACCACGGATGTGGGTGAACAATGTGAACATGTTCCCTGGGATGGGGGGATAGCCTGGGAACAATGCAAAAAGCCATGGGCTGTCTATAGGATATGCCCCACAACCACTGAGATGTGGAGATAATTACTTGAGACAACAGGCGTGGAAAGGGCTCGCTTCCCACAGGCTCTTCACAGGGTTGTGACAGCCCTCGGGGAAGCTCAGAGTCCCGCCGCAGTCTTAATTTTTTCTTTTTTCTATTTTTCTTTTGTTTGTTTGTTTGTTTGTTTTTATGTTTTTTTGTAACCCGAGCGGTGTCAGGCTCTCAAAAAAACCCGCCAATTCTGCGGGAAAAAGAAACCACTTTAAAAAAAACCAAACCAAACCAAACCAAAAAAACCACAAACCCCGCGACTTCTGCTCTAGCGAAACGCCCCGCTCCTGCGTGCCGCAGAGCTGCCGTGGCCCGGGCTGGCTGCGCGTGTGCGTGTGCGGGGTGCCGAGCCCGAGTGGGAGCGTGTTTGCGTGCCGCGTGTGCGCGGGGGAGGGCGGGGAGAGTGCGCGGAGCCCGCCCGCGCCGGGCAGCGCTGCCAGCGGGGTCCGTGCGTGTGCCAGGCGGGTCGCGCGTGGGGACAGCGCGCGGGCCGCGGCTGCCGCCGGCCTCCCGTGCCCGCGGATGGGCAGCGGCCGCAGCTCGCACCTCCCCGCGCCCACCCGCGCCCGCCTTGGCAGCTCCACCTGGAGAAGGTGCCCGACCCACAGGCAGCGAACGCTGATGCCGTGAAGAGGGAGCTCGGTCCGGCCCCCGCCGCCGCCGCACACTTTGCTCTGCCCCCGGCCGCGCATCCTGCCCGGCGGCTTTGCCCGACCCGGAGGAAGGGCGCAGGTGGCACCTCGCGCCCGCGGCGGGGGCTGCCCCGGCTCCCGCGGAATGCGGCATTAGCACCCCCGCCCGGCTCGGCACCGCTCCCCTTCTCCGCCTCCCCGGCTCTAGAGGCGGGGGGGCTTTCTCCTCTTCGGCGTTTTCTGCCGGAGCATCCCTTTTTTTTTCCCTTTTCACCCTTTTGGAGGAGGAGGAGGAGGAGGGGGAAGGAAGGAAGTGTTCAATGAGGGCTGCTCGGCTCCCCCCCCCGCGCCTGAGAGGTGCTGTCCCTCCCTGAGCGGAGAGGGGGGAGAGCTGCCGGGGAGGCAGAGGCAGGTCCCGCTCCCTTGCTGTGCCGCCGGGGAGAGCGGAGGAGGGTGGTGGGGAGAGTGTCTGTGTGTGCGTGGTGGTTATTTATTTATTTATTGCTCCTGGTGGTTGCAGCTGGCAGACCTGGGAAGGAGTAGGCGCCATTGCCAGAAGGATTATTGCCAGGGGAGGGGAGGGGGGGGGGGAAGAGAGAGGAGACCCCGAGGCTCCCGAGGAAGCGGAGAGAGGCAGATCGTTCCCCTCGCCTTGGCTTCTGCCGCCGGGGGATGCGCCCAGACTGAGAGGGGCTCGGCTCTCTTCCGCCGCTCAGCCCGTTCCCCCACCCTCAGTCCTCCTCCTCCTCCTCCCCATCCAGCAGCATGCATCCCTCTCCGCGGAGACCGGCCGCTGCCACCTCCAACCCTGCCATGCTACTGCTGCTCCTGTGCCTGGGCTGGGCGCCGCCGGGCTGGGGCTGGTCGCGGGGCAGCTCCCGGGGGGCGGCCGGGCTGCCCCCCAACGCCACCACGCCGATCTCCATCATGGGCTTGATGCCGGTCAACCAGTCCGAGGAGGAGAGCAGGATCACCCAGGGAGTGCTACCCGCCGTGTATCTGGCCATGGATCAGATCCGCAACGAGTCCCTGCTCAACCCCTATTCCCTGGACCTGCGGGTCTACGACACGGAGGTAGGGACCGCCGCGGGCCCCGTGCCGCCGGGCGCAGGGGGAGGCGCCGCCGCCCAGTCCCGGGGCGCTGCGGGTGCAGGGGCGCAAGGGCAGCGCGGACGCCCGGGCCGGGGCTGCGGCTGCCGGCGGGGGCCGTGCGCGCCGCCTCCGAGCCGCCTTGCCCGCCCGGCCCCGCAGGCTGCCGGCAGATGTGCAGGGACCGGCGGCGGAGGGGGAGGACGTGGAGCCGGCGGGTCGTATCCTGCCCGCCCGGTATAATCAGGAGCGGCTGCCCCGGCAGCTGGGGCTCACCCCGCCGCCCCAGGAGCGCCCCTGTCCGGGAGTCGCCTACAGCTCGGGGGTGGGCCCGGACGGGTGCCCGGACGGTGGAGGTTCTTGGCGGTGGCGGTGGCTGGGATCCGCTGCCCTTGGCACGCACGTACACCGGTGGGAGGGAAGCTGCCTCGCCCAGCGAAGCCGCGGCCGCATCCCTGTGCCAGCCGCCACCCGCTCAGCAACAGATGCACACCGGGCGCTCCGCTCCCCCGCTCCGCCAACGGGCTCACGCTGCCAGCCCGGCTTATCCCATGCGGCGACGGGACGCGGACGGCAGCGATCGCAGCCGTAGCTAGAGGAGAAGTGGGGGAGGCTGTCGCAGGGGTTCGCTGAGATTCCCCCCATCCCTGCCCTCCGGCGGGAGCGGCTGAGCGCTCGTCCGGGGGTGCATGGCGGGCAGGCGGCGGCGGCGGGGCGCGGAGGCGCTCGCCTCTCGGAAAGAACTAAATTTGCAGTGCCGGTCCCCGCGGAGCGCTGCCAGCGCGGCGGGATGCCTGCCCCCGTTCCGGAGCGCTGCCAGCGACCGGCCGTCAGGGCTGGGAGAACGGGGAGCCCTGCTGAGCGAGGAAACACGCTCCCTTTACCTGGGAGAGAGAGGCAGGGAGCGAGGCGAGGGCTTTGTCGAGCTGGTTGCCACTACCGCCCGCCCACAGCTGCCTTTGGTTTTTGTCACAACTTCAGTACCTGGGTGTTTGCGGAGGATACGCGCGGGTCCGGTACCGGGGCTCCCCTGAAGATGGCAGTCGCTTCTTGTCTAATGCTGGCGGTCAGGGTTCGCTTCCAAGACAACCCCCGGTAAAGCAAGTGACTGCTGAAAATCTTGCCGGCTGTAATTTAAGGAAGCCCCTGTCTGCTCCCTTTAGGTTCTCAGGGTCCGGGGGGAACAAGCTGAGAGCAGCAACGACAGGCTGTACTGCTTCGTGACAGAGTTTCTGTCCCTGAAATGGCTAACAAAGGCCTCTCCTTCCAGAGTGGCTGCTTTTTATTGACATAAATTTGTCATAGTGTTAAAAAAAAAAAAAAAAAAAAACCAACAAAAAAACAACACCAAAACAAAAAAAAAAAAACCCCAACACTGAGCAGAAATGCATGGAGGGCAATACTGCTGAAGATGTCACTTAGGAAGGAGCAGGCTGCCATCCTGTTGTGTTGTGTGAACAAGACTAGATACTGCCAGGGAATACAGGCAAGATCAACCTAGAGTAGCTGCTTGTTTCCTTAAAAAAATGAATCTCAGGGAATTCTGCAATTGTAATGAAAAGAATTATGGGGGATTTTCTGAATGGTATTACCTGTCTCATAAAGTGAGATGCATGTCAAGCAAAAATCATAGGTCTCCTAATCCTGTTTTCATTATGTTATTCTATATTAGTTTTTCCCTTGGATAGAATTATTACAAAATAGGCATAGGAATTAGAGAAGCCTAGACAGGATGTCCCTTCTTCATATAGCAATATCTTAATCTAGAAAGTGCTGCACTTTATTGCAGTCAAAATATTGTGATGTTCTTCACAGCGATTTTGGGTTCTGAACTAGGTAGTTATAAAAATATTCAGGAAAAAAATTACCCTGTTTGTTCTGGAATGAGTATCAGTTTCTTTAAAATTGCGTTTTTACTGTTTAGTACTCCAGGGACATAAGAAATCAGGGTCATGTTGCCAGCTTGCTGTGTTGCTTTGAATGTTTTTAAGAAATTAATAAATGCATGATTATGGAATGCTAAGTCAGGTGAACATATATGTTTGAGTAAAGTTGGGTCATTATTGCGTGTTTAATAGTGACAAGTAAGTAAGTTAGTGTCCATAAAGAGTGCTAGATTGACTGCACCCAAAAAGAATGGACGAATGCCTGGAATAGCCATTAAATACCTAATGGCAGCACAAACTTTTTCACTCGGTTCAGACATTACCCTTTTCCTTCGGTGCACTTACGATAAGCAGGAAGGTAGCTGGCTCATCATGCCCACTTGATTCTCAGCCTATTTTCTGAGGCTGCCAATAAATAGATATGCCTGAAGGGCCTGGATCCTTATCATTGCATAATCAGAGACTAGGGAATAGTTCTCCCTCTCAGGGCTTCACAGGTGGTGCTTGTGACATTGTTGGCTCTTGAAAGAAAGAATGTAGAGCCTTGAACACATGGGATTTTTTAATAGCTTGAGAAATAATTGTAGTATATTTATAATGCTTAGGAAATGTATGGCAGTGATTTACTAACTCATGTATTCTCCCTTGTGTCTCTCTAAAATCCCTCATTGCAGTCTGATCCTTGTATTGTAATTTTCCATAATGTTTTAACTAAGTGCTTATGAAAAACAATAATAAAAATAAACAGACTAGATTGTTTTTTAATTTTTTATTATGCATTCAGGTTCATTCTGTCAGGATTGAACTGAATATTCTATCTGGCTTGATAGTTCTGGTTTGTATAAGGAAGCATCATAATGCCTTTACTTTCTGACCAACCATATGAAGAACTGCAGTGTGCCTTCTAAGGCCAACTGTTGTTTGTCAGCACTTGAACTCGTTAACCTTTGAGGATATGAGCAGCAGCTCTAGTGTTTTTCAAAGCATTTAAATTGAATTAAGCACTTAAGTACAATGTTTAGTTTATGACTCAGTCGAGATTGTGTGAATTACATCTTCGTTATGAAATATGACCACAGGTTACATCACATACAAAAAATGCAGAGGCTTCTGTTATGGGTATTTTTTAACTTTAAATGTGCTCGGAGTGTGATCCTTATCCAGTCTATTTTGCTACTTCGTGGGCATGTCTTTATCTATTTGGGCATTCCTATGCAGACTCAGCCAATAAAACAAAGCTCAAATGTAGGCATTTGCAGAATTTTGGTCTTAGTGACTTTATTTTGTGCTGTTCATTTTGATGAGAGTGGGAGTATCTCTCTAGATGAGACTCTTGGGCAAAATTTCATAATTGTGTTATTTTAGAAACTCAAAAATGTATAAAGTGATCTCTAAGGAGTCTCATCCAAACCCCATTGAAATTAATGGCAGTAAACGCACTGATTCCAGCGACCCTTGGACCAAGTCCTAAAAGTTAAGGGTGCTTGATAGTTTATGGCTTCAGATCAACAATCATGATACAATAGTTCTTTTTTGTTTTTTTTCCATCCCTGTGATTGTAGCTTTAGTTGGTTGAAAAAGAAAAGAAATATTTCACAAAATAATGAAAGAAAAACACCTATAAACACTAGATACAACTCAAGATACACATAAATTAGGAAAGATGATTTCAACTTAAGCACCCTGACACACATCTGTTGGAGGAAAAAAGCAGAATAACCCTAAAATACAGGAATTAATCATTCTAGTGAACCCTATTATAAATTTCAAAAGTATTTGATTTGCATCAGGCAAAAACTGACCATATAGTAACTGGAGGAAGAGGCATGGTGGAAGAAGGCAAGGGAAGTTAATGGATATCTGTCCTTCTGCATCTGGACATCTTCCCTCAGATATGCACTGGATTTTCTGATTTCTTGTAGGAGCAGTGCTGCAAGTGGTGCACAGACAGTATGAGTTTGTTTTGAATCTAAACATGTATAGTCAAGAAAGCACTTGTTTCTGAAAATCAAAGTGAGTCTTGACAAGCTAAAAAAAATCTTCCTGAAGTAAGTGGGTATATTATCACAAAGAGAAAAGAATGTTTGTACTGGGGGGATGAGATTATTTAATTTTCTCTAAGTACGACAAACACCTTGTGGTAAGCATGATATAATCTCATTTTTGTGAAATAATACATTCTAATACCTTTAAATAGCGGGTTGGCATAGAAGGATAAGCTCTGGAAAATGCACAGGACTCCACAAAATCTGAAGGAAAACGTGAGCTTATTGATATTTTATACATATTTGCCTTTTTCTATTCTGTAACTAAGTAGAAAGTACCTTTCCTAATTTATCTGACAAGAAATTACAGTCTAGGTGTAGTATGTGTAGACTTTATCTTTGTTTCCTTCTTTTTTACTAAAAAAGTGCATGTTTTCAGTAAAACTCTCAAAGCTTAAGAAAGGCCGTGCACCCATCTGAGTCATTCTTACCAGCTGTTCTAAGTTTTAAAGCACCCTGAGCCCCCAAATAAAGATGCTCCTTCCAGCAAGTCCTGTCATAAGCGGTGTCAACAAAACTCACTCATGTCTTGTTCCTGCAAGTGGAAGTAAGAGAACTGTTCACTTTTGCTGAGTATGGGGAACACATTCCGGAAACAGGAGAGCAGGTTTGTGTCAGTGGTACAGAATAAGGTGTCTGTCCACTGGAGCTCCACAAGGTGGTTCTCAGAGAGGGACAAACAGCTACTGGTTGCTGTCCGAAAAACTCCACCATTACCATAACAGGGCTGAGCAGGGGCACCCCTATCCCCTAAAGAAGTGCATGTGATGTGTTGGTTAGGCCCTCTGTCTTAGGAGACATCGATCCAAGTCCCTCCCTGGATTTGCAAGAGGAAGGATGATGTACCAAAGTCAAGTGGGGTCTCTGGGGTGAGCCCTCTGTGAATGCTCTGAGTACTAAATTGTCTGGAGCCTTATTTTAATTTCTGGAGTGCTCACAGTGGGACAGGTAAGGCTGTGTTGTGGTCATTTGAGGGTAACAGCTGAATACACAGGAGATGTCAGGGTCTGAAAAAGGGTACGGACAGAGCTGGCAGACATTTGTTCTTGTATCATCAGGTGAGCATGTGCCTGGCATATGTTGAAGTAGTTGAGTAATTTCTTACTTTTAAATATTACTGAGTACTTGTGCTGTCTGATATTTGCAGAGAGCGAGGCATTAAAATGCGCTACGCTGCGTGTATGGTGACAGTCACTGTCTGCTCTGCTGGCGACACTCTGCTTGGAAGGGACATACTTCTTTAAATAGTCAGTGTCCCCTTTGACTTCCGAGTAACATGACTCCGTTTACAACATAACCTCCTTTTGCTTTAGAGTTTTGTAAACTTGGAGGGTAGAATCTAAAAGTTAAGTGTTTATGTTAATTCTATGCTGGCTTCTCCACTGATGTTGAGATGTGGGTGGGGAGAGGAGAGAAATCATGTATTCACTGCACCCACTCCTCTGGGTGCGGATCCCAGACCTGCAGAATGTATATCCTCTAAATATCTCTGCAAAGAGATTAAAGCCAGTTTCTGGCATATGTCTTGCAATTTCTTGTATAACTTATCCTATGCATACTGCAAAACACACTCTTATGGAATCTTTAGATTCAAATGCCAAACATGCTCCATCAGCACGGAAAAACTATTTTTTTGAATAAATCTAGGAAATAGTATCTATTTGCATTTGAAGAAAGAGTAGAAAGGCCCTGTCCTCTTACATGGTTATCAGCCAGATTTAATTACTCAAATCTGTGGAAAAGATGGGGTTTAATATCCTGATGATAACTGTGAAGAAAATATTTGCAAGAGGAAAACAGAGAGGAAGGAGCTAGATGAGAGAGATTTAACGATAGCATTCACAAAGAAAGTTGTTGATATGCTATTTATATTGTTTTAATTAAATACATGTAACTAGAATGACATCATGAGTAGTATTGCATGTCAAGGCTGCAAAACACCACCTTACATTAATAATCTGAATATGATGATACGTGCGCATATCAAGCTTTGTTCCTGCTTTCAATTTCATTGCTTTATGGACATTTTCATGGCATAAGGCAGAAGAATAATGCCTTTGAGCAAACTGTAGAATCTGGAAACCAAACAAAACTCAAGTAGATACCATTGCTATGATAGGAGAGGAGATACTTTTCCTTAGAAGGGTTGAACCATTGCATGCAGAGGTCTGGCTCAAGGAATCAAGTGGTGAAAGTTAACAGAGGAAAACCCCTCATGACTCCTTTTGACTTGGATAATTTTTGGGGCAGCTGGGGTTGGCAGAGATGTGTACCGAGATCAGTGAGCACAGTTATGACTCAGTCTTGTTGAGATATCTGTTAATACGCAGCAGCCCCATGTATCCCAGGAAGCCTATTTTAGACTGTGGGATTCCAAACTGAGATGGTGCAGTGCACATACATCACAATTTTTCAAATTTATTTTAGTACTAGGAGTCTTGGAACTAAAGCAGCGACAGAGCCTCGAACTTTTCAGCAGCCAGATGCACTCTGATTTGTGGGTCTAGCTGAAGTAGAAATGAGACTTTCAGTACTTTCATGGTTCTTGGGCTCCAGAATTAATGGCCCAGTAGCCTGACTCCTGAAGTGAGCTCATTCAGCTACATCATTGCTGTGACTTAAAGAAGGCAATGCCCCTAAAAACAGGTGGAATACATTCACCCTGTGTTTCCCCTTGCCATGCTACTGACACTCAGGGAATGCCTTCTTTGCTAAGCAGGGATTTCTCTGATTGCAAAGGCTTTTGCTGGGGGTAAGATCTGCTGGATTTGGAGACTGTTTGATATGGCCCGCTGAGTGGAAATGGAACATACTTACTGGCAAACACTTTTTTTTAATTTCATTTTTTCCCTTAGTGATGGAATAGCCATGTAATCTCATTTCTAACAGTGATTGATGCTCAATTCCTATGCCATTAATTTTTCATTATCATCTGCCTTTATTTCTGACAATTTTATCCACAGTATTTTTCCAACAAGTTTTCTCAAATGTGAAGAGAAAAGCTAACAAATTAAAGACAAATATCCACCTTCTGCCTGAAAAACTATACTCACAAAGAATTAAAAATATGGGGGCTAATTCAGCTGGGATGTCCAAATTGTTATTACTGAGGTTTCTGAGAGATGAAGGCCCAGATAATGGACTAATTGCTTTAAAGTGAACATCATGACTTTGAGTGATAGGATTAGAAAACTTTGGTTTCCTACTATGGCCATGGTACTTTCCTTAAATAATTAATGAGTTCTAAGATCAGAGGACCATTAGGATTATCCACGTTTTACAACACAGACCATGTATTTCAGCTGGGGATTTCTGCCCACTCTGCTGCAAACTAGAATATGTACTTCAAAAAACCTTTCTGTCTTGCCTTAAGGATCCCCCAAAATCATTGTCCCTGGACAATTCTTCTCTGTGATTTACTTGTTATTTCCAGCTTAAACTCTGCTGACCTTGCAGCCACTGAAGCTGTGAGAGGAGCAGCTCCAATTTTTTTCTGCATACACCTCCCTCCCTCCAATACCTTACCAGCTACAGACTTGGGACATCACCAGCAAAAGAGGGGGATCAAGGCTTTCTGACTTTTATGGCTGTCTAGGGGATCCTTCCCTTGTATGAACGACTCTGGTGGATTGGATCCTGATGGAATCAGAAAACTTCTTCACTTTGTCAGTTTGTCACAGACTTTATGTGAAAACATTGTATGCTTGCTTCTTTGCAAACTGTGTCTGCCAGGCTCATGTGCTCTGTCACTGAGTAGATGGCTCTGCAGAACCTTTTTTGAATTCTTGGCTGAACTGATTTTCTTCTTCTTTACCCCCACCTTTTTTGTAAGACCCTTTTTGCCACAGTCCCCATTAGAGGAACTCATCGTGTCTGTCTGATTAAGTTGTTTCCATAATCTCTTTTATTTTATTTATCAAATCATCACCACCACATATCTCTAAAAGAATCTATTTTTTGAAACTTTTATGTCCTTAAAGTAGTTATATATTCTAATTTACCATTTAGCTAGGGTAGGCCTCAGTTTCTGCTGCAGCTTCGTTGAACTACAGAATTATGTGAAGATTCATACACACAATAGGTGTCTAAGTAACCATTTTACATCCAAAACCTCCAGGGAGAAGTAGTAAGAGGCCCCTTTTGGGATGCTAATTAACTTCCTTTCCACTGTTTACTGCTCCTGTTTTCACAGGGAATTAAGTGGTTTTCTAGTAAAGAATAAATCTCTTTCTTTATTATCTTTATATGAAGGGACAATTTTTGATAGACTAACACTTAGTGTGGTATAAAATACAACACATAACATTTTTCAAGCATTGTCATTCAGATGTGCACTCATGTTTATCTTACCAGCACTGTGTAGGTATATTTTAGTATACACATATGGTCTAAAAATTAAGCTCTGTTTTTCTGTGGGGTCTTCCATATAATTTTAAAATTCTGTAGAAGCACCTTGGGTTTTGCTTTCTATTTTCTCCTGTGAATTTGGCAAGCCCAAAGTATTAATAATTTACAGGAGGTTGATCAAGAGAGAAAGCCAACTTCCTATTTTTTCCCCATCCACTTTTTCTAAAAATAATAAGCAGGGCAAAATTCCATGTTGTTGGTGAGAATCTAATCTGGAGGGATGTGCTAGTGGTGGCAAGACTTTGTGTGATGTAGCAAAATAAATTAAGTTCCAATAGCTGCCTGTATATAAAGTGATACAAAAAGTTTTGCATCTTTAAACTTAGCCAAGCTCCCCTCTGCTCCTCATTTTTTGCTGTGGAGCATGCTAATAGTATCAGCTCCACATTCCACATTGCTTTTTTTTTTTTTTTTTTTTTTTTTTTTTTTTTTTTGAGAGTTTCTAGTTAGGTCCCTGAACTAAAGATTTGCTTTCCAAAAAGCACAGAGTGATTTGCATTTTCTGTCAACAACAGTGGGAATTGCTGAATGCTCAGCACTTTAGAAAGCCAGCCCACCTATGAAAATGCAGCGCTTCTATGAGGAGGAGACCTAGAATTGCCACTTTTAATTAAGAACAAAGGCACTCATCGTTACTTGCTTTACAGTTTCAAATTGCCTGGTGGAATAAAATGCTGATTTCATTCAGCCTTTGGGATAGAAATCCTTTCAGGATCCATGGCAGTATTAAATATCTTTTTAAATTAAATTATCACATCTCAAGGATATTGTAGTTGAGAAATATGCAAGGTACAGTATTTTTAAAAAACAATAAAAAAATAGTCATTTTTATAATGAAGACATATTTGAAAATGGTGTGTTTGACCTTGGCAAAAACAACAGCTTGTGTGAAGTAAACAAAAGGAGTGACCTGGTGGGAGCACTATGTCCCTAGGGCCTTGTTACTCAAGGCAGGTCTGTATGGCTGGCACGATTATGTCACTGGTGGGTATCAGGAGGCGTTATCTCAATGTCAGCAGAAGCCCTTACTGTAGCTACAGTAGCAAACATCTTTTTTTAACCAGGTCTAACAAAGGTTATTTCGTTAAAAGGGGATGGTTTACCGAAGGGTAGAAAGTGTGTTTTCCTTAACCGCTCAAAAATTTGGTATTATTAGAAATCATTTTTTCATCCACTATAGAACAAGTTACAGATTAGGCCACCTCTGAACATTAAACTAGATAGAAAGAATTGCTGATTTTGGTTTTTTTTCCTCAGTGTTTTATGCATTCTTGTGTCTTTCTTCTCAATCTTTTGCAGTTTGTCATTTTCATTCGCAAAGTGCTGCCATGAGAATTTCATCTATCACTTCAGGAATAATCTCACCGTTACTGTATATACTAGTAATTTTATCTCTTTTCTTCAAGCCTTCTGTTCAGAATGGAGAAAATTAATTTGATCTTTGTGTTGCACTGGTCGGAAAGAGGGAAAGGAGGCAGAGCGATTTTCAGCCTACACCCAAGGAGTGAGACACTAGGGTTTGAGGGAAAACAAAATTTTCATTTCAAATGAAAATTTCATTTTCATTTCAAGATGATCTTGAAAGTCTCTTCTAGCCTAGACATTCTGTGAATTCTGTGAATTCTGTGACATAGATAGCCTGTGCATTTGGATGGGGCTATGGGAAGTAAATAATTGTATCTGGATAGCAGTTACTCAAAAAGCTGGGACATGTTACAGCAGACAGTAGTATCTTGACAGTGAAGCTGCTCTTGGCAGTAGGTAGAGGCTTGGTCTCAGTGTCAGAACAGGAGTTGCCTTCCACAAGAATTGTATTGGTTTCCAATACATTACCAAGGTTTCCTAGGATATGTGAGTGGTCTGTACTCTAATTACACTGAGCGATTAAGCAATGAGAGCAGAGACACGTGGGACAAGAAGGGGTGAATGATAACCTGCTTTGAAAAAACTAACATGTGAGGCTGGGATTAGAACATCCTATAAATGTTAATGGGTGTTACTCAAGGGGGAGGAAGCTGTGTGTGGGAGGTGTGAGGTGACATATAGCTTAAATATATAGCCAGTCTTTAACACAGTTAATACAGTCTATAATCAAGCTTTTACATGAACTAATAACTGTTTAAGTGATTTACAGTTCAGAAATACTTATCAGGGGACTGAGAACTGAATTTTAAATGCTATAAAATTTGAGGATAATGTGGCAAGGAGGACAACACTGAAAAGATTCCTCCTTTTGCCTTTGGAAAGTGTTGGCTGTGGAAACACATTTATGCCAGGTGTTTGGGGTTTTTTCTATTTTTAAGTTCTCAGAGATTGTGCTTCTATGAGGGAGCACAATTTCCTCCCACAGTTTCCCTGTCTGAATATTACTCAGTTTGTGTGGAACTCACAAAGGAGATGCCAACAGTGAGTCATCTGGTCACCAGCTCTGTCCTAAGGTTTTCAGCTAAATCTTGCAAAAGCTACTTTAATGTACTGAACAACAGTGATTGACCTTTGGTAAAACTCCCCAAAACAGTGTGGAAGGTAGTGTTTAAAGTCAAATGGCCTTCTTTTTCTGACACTGAAATCCAGTTTCAAAATCAGTGCTATTTCAAATGCTTCACATTTGAGAAGTGGATGTAAGATACAGTGAGTTGATTTATTATCTTAAAATTTCCCCATTGTTATATTTTAGTAGTAAATTTTGAGGGTGTTGGGCAAACTCACTTGAAAGACTCTATCTTCAAACGTGAAACAGAGGCTTAGTTATCTGCTTTTGTAGGTAATAAGCCTCAGGAGACACTATTCTGAAAATGAAGATTATACCTGTATGATCAATCATGAGCATGGCAAATATAGCTATTTTATTCATAAAAATGAAAACACACAGGCATGTTTTGATGCAGGTTTTACAGGATTAGTTAGCAATAAAAATACAATATAAGAAACAGTTGTCTGGTTAGACAGTTAAATGTTTCTGTCAGGAAGCAGATTTTCAGGACATGAGTGACAGGAGGCTGCTGTAGTTCATAATCTTGTTTGCTCCTTTTCTAGGCATGGGTTAAATGCTGAGGGCACACAGAAGTAGCACCAGAAGAGAAAAAGACTGGTTTAGGTTGAAGCTGGTCATAGAATCTATAGAATAAGGTGATGCTTCCTTAAATGTGTGTCCACACATATGGTGCTAAAAATTATCTCATAGCCTCTGATTCGCCATTGCCCTGTTATGAATTTAAAGGCACTGGCTAAGCAATAGGGGTTCAGTGAGGTGTGGTGGCAGATTTGTGCCTTTTTAAATGCTAAAGAGGGTACTGGACAGTCAAATCACCTTTTTTGTTACCTACCTATGAGCCAAAGCTAAGACTTCAATGGAGGCCTATGTCCTCACTTAGCTGGTGAGAAGATTTGGGGAGAGGAAGAAGAGCAGTTCAGAGCACCTTATCTGCTGAGGTTTGGCAGCATGAATGCCTGCTTTCTTCTCCTCTTCATTACTGTAGTCAATGCTGAAATAATGCTGGTAAGAAAGGCTGGTCCAAGGTCTATTCACCAGCAAAATCCCATTTAAGCCTCTAAGAAAGGTATTAAATGGGATTTAAGCAACATCTTGGCCTATACTGGCCGTCTGCTTAGGGAAGAGTTTCATCTTAAGTTAAAAAAATGTTTTAAAAATATGTTTTCAGTGATCACATTATAGAATCATAAGGCTTAGGAATGGTAAATACCTATTAAGCCATTGTGTTAAATTGTTGCTATGCAGACTGTGCTATGAGAGTGTGCTTCCTACTTCATGTTGTGCCCAGACAATGTATTAAATTTCTTGGTCTAGGAAATATCCATAATAAATTTTGATCTAACTGCATTTGATCTGGTCATAGCCAGGAAGAAAGCCAGTATCTCCTTCCCCACACTTGCTGCATTCTGATTATGGGCAATGGTGATGAAAAAAAAAAAAAAATCAAAGGTTATGCAAGGTTTTTTCTCCACCCTAAGCAAAGGTATTTCTATTTCACCTTGTGTTTGTATGTAAGAATGCATTGGGCTCTTTTCTTGTCCACGCAGTTGTACAGGTGTGTAAGGGTCACTGTGGATAGTTAGTGCTTAATTGAGTGTATCTCCTGCTTGGAGCTATTTGCTGGGCCCAGGGTAGACTTTTTTTGTGCATTTATACATTTCTATTTTGCTTGTTTTAATTTTACTTATCTATTTATTTCCATGCCTTCATATCATGTGACATATATATTGTAATTATAAATTACAATGTTTATAACTAGAATTTATGTGGAGATTTTCTGTAAAAACTTCTTAGTTGCATGTCAGTCTCAGAATAATTTGTTGACCTGTAACGCCGTGTTTTTAAAATTAAAATTAGACAGGCTACCCTTACTTTCTGCAGCAAACCAATGCTTCGTTTTTTTTTTTTTTAATGTCAGCCATTCACAAAATAAATTGCCAAGCTCTGAACATATAATTTCAAATTTGATTTATACCAAATTAACCTTCTGCTTATGGGCCTTTCCATTTGTTTTCCTTTCAGATTATTGAGTCATGAAAACCTTTGAGGTTTTGGGTTTCCATCCCAGCTTGGCACAGGGAATTCTTTTGAAACCTTGAATTTCCACAAGGTGGTGAAGCAATTTGCTTTTCAGCTGCATATATAATGAGACATGCTGAAAACCAGAGCTTTTTTCTACTCAGAGAAGCAAGCATCTCCCAGATTTCCTTCCTCTCCATGCCCCTAGGCTTGACCTTTGTGTTTCCTTCTCTTGCCTATGACAGCATTCCAATAGATGTGGGGGGCTGCCTGTGGATGGGGAAAGATGACTGCTTGAATGGAGGAGAAGGGTCACCCGGGTGGCTGCCTCCACTAGAACAGTGGCACTGCTGCTGCAAAAGGGGCAGGGGAGATGCTGCTTGTCTGAGGGGTGAGGTACGCTGCGAGTCCTGGGGGGCAGAGGTGCAAGTTCTTCTATGGTGTGGTGATGCTGTGTATAATCCCTTCTCACCCTGCTGAGTTTTGATTAGCAGCGGGGAAGATTTTCTCCAGCGTTACTATTTCCTCTGCATTTCTGCGTGTACAGCATCCGTTCCGTTTCGTAGCCTGGCATATTACTTGGGAAACTGCAAATAGTGTGTTGAAATGACTTAGCTAGCTACAACAATATGTGAAATGCCTGTCAAATGCTATGTGCCTGTAGATGGGAGGAGCAGGCCTGAATGCTGAATTTTCTCACTACTACCACTGATTTTAAGGAAAGCATGGGGTTTCTGACAAAAAGTAGAACCAGGAAGAGGATGTAGAGCTTCGAGTTGATGCAGTTTTTGCACTAGAAGTATAAAAAATACTATCAATATGCAAGACTTCATATTCTCTGTTTGACATGTATGAAGCCAATAGAAAATGTGTTTGTGCAAGATAAAACAAACTGAAGCAATCTTCTCACCCAATGGCATACAAGTTGCTGTATGAAACTCAAATATGAGTTCAGTATGCAACCACTTTGTTCAACCCCTAGAATATCTATTTTCAAAGGAATCATATGAATTCTTGTATTGATTTGTCACCTATGGTTGAATATTTCTCCTACAGAATGTTTAAAATGACACATGTTTAAAATTAGACTTGGCAGAGCAATTTGTCTAGAGATTATTCTTGTGAAGTATTGATTCACAGCACTGCTGTGAGCTGGATTACTGTCCAAATTGGAAAAGCCAGTCGTAGAGAGGTCTTTATCCTTTAATAACAATTAGCTGCTTTCTTAAAGGGACACAGCTGACTGAAACAAAGGAAAGCTGCAAAATGTCAGGCAACCAGGGTATCTAAGGCCTTCTCTTCAAGGATGTGGACTGCTGGGGAAGAGAAAGAAAAAGAAAAAAAGCACCAAAAAAGATGGTTTTCTGGAGCTGGAAACTAGACACTCTGATGCTGTTTGTGTTACTAATAATTAGGTGCTCTGAGGAGCTGAATCGGACTCGCCTCTCTCTTCTCGGGCTTTTACCCAGCAGCTGCCTGATTGATCAGAAAAACCTAACAGCAGATGTGTTGCCCGCGGTCCATTTAGCCTTGAAACATTTATACAAGCATAGATGGATGCTGAAGAACTATGAGCTCCAGGTATCATTCCATGACACACAGGTAAATGGACGTAGGTATAGAGCTGTGCCGTGCTTGAACCTCCTCTGTGAGCACACTTCAGAGTGCTTGTGACTGAACCCCTTCCTGGCAAACGCTGCTCTGTGGAATAGAGCAAATGCGGCTGTCCAGCAATGTTTGGGCTCTTGGGTGGGTACTTGACTGTGATGTGGATCTTGCAGTGCAGTCATGCCCTACTGGTGCTAGGAGCAGGAATAAAGAGTGTGTGAATTAGGGGGGTTGGTGAACACCTAAGGCTCTTGAGGAGTGTTTGAGGCACCCAGGAAGTGATTCCCAAATCCATGGCTTGCAGAGTCACTCTATTCTTCTGCACTGTCTTCTGCATCTTGCTCTTCCAGCTTTCCATGGTGACAGCTTTATAGATCACTGCCCTTCTCTTCCTGCTTCTGCTTGAGAAGGAGAGCAGCCCATCCTGTGCTGTCAGAGCAGGGTGATGGTGTAGAGCTTTGCTTACCAGTTTAAGAAAAAATTAAAGGCTGATATGAGAGATGAGGGTTCTGAGAAGCTGCATATATTGAGATGATATCTGTTTTTTCAATCATTTCAGATATGAGAGAAGCTTCTTCTGGAATTAAGATATCTCTTCATCTTCTGTACAAAAATTAATGCAGTCCATTTCTAAAGCCTGTCTTTTAGTCTGGCTAGAAGAATTGTAACTAAATTAAGAGGAGGAGCTCACATATCAGGGTGATCTGGGACCATAAACATATTCTTAAGGAGCTTGTTACTGATATGAATTTCTGTTTCTCACATCAGAGGCATGTGGTGGGGCAGATGCCCTCAGACTCATACACACTTACAGGCTGCTTAATATTTTGAAGTTGCAAAGTAGTGTGTCTCAACAGGTTTGCTTATCTATAAATTTTTAAACATGGAATGTACTGTTATGATGAAGTTACTAAAATTTGACATTATTACACCAATAACAGTTGTGCTGCATTATATAATGGGAAGAAGGTATTATATGTCTTCTTTGGAAACTCTAGAAAATTAGCCAAGGGAGAAATTAGAGTGTAATTTTAATAGTGTATTTGGTTCATAAGTACTTTTGTATAATTTTTGAAGTGCTTAAAATATTACAAATATGATCCCATATGCTATAAAATTACTTGAAGATTGCCTCCAAGTTTAATAATGGAGCACAAATGCATCAACTGCATGTTCTTATTAAAAAATCACCTGTCTTGTAAATTACTTTTGATACAATTCACTGTTTTATTTGTCTGTATGTTCCTATTGGATATGTAATAGCTATGCAATCCTGAAAAAATGTATTTCTCAGTTTCTCATGTACAAAGGGTAACATTTCGTTACATTTCAGCTTAAATAAGTGGAAAGTGTGGATATGAGTTTAAGTGGACAGCAATTAAAACCTACTTTTATTTGCTCAGATTCAGTGTTTCGGTTGGGCTATAGGCAGTTTTGTGGAGGTGGATATTTATTTGTTAATTGTGTTTACATAGTTTCCAGTTCTAGGAGCAGCTCTGAAATATTTTTCCCCACATAAATATTCAGTAGATTTGAATTACAGAACCTCAGCTCTGTTGCACTGACCTCTCAATTTGAATTAAAATATTGAAGTAATCTATAATTATATTTTTAAAATAACTCCTGGCAAAAGACATAGATCACTGCCTTTCTCTTCCTGCTTCTTCATGAGCAGGAAGACATGCCATGGTGACTTGTAAGAGATTAATAGAATGTGGATCTTTAAAATTTCAGATTTTTCTTCCTGATTCTGAGAATACTCTTGAGTACTCTTGAGTTTTAAGTACTGATTATAGACACACTGCAGAGGTCCTTGTATTTAATTGTTTGTCAGGGACAGTATGAATGCAAGAGAGCTGATTCTGTTTTTGTAATGCTGTTAGCCTAGACTTGCCATATATGACCTTATACAACCCTTGGATTAGCTTCCTTTCAAGTAGAAAATATGGATACTTGACTCTTTGCATGCAAGATCTGCCATGAGGGGGACAGATAATCTACTTTTGGGCATCGTTCACTAAGAAGAGAGAAAAGTTACATCTAAAAGTACTTGAGTCGCTTTTGCTGGAATAAAAAATGCAAAGAAATTGTGACTCCCAATATATGATGATGCACATGGCTTGGAAACAGTTTTGCTTCATTAATGAGCAAGGGGAGGAGAGTTGTGCTCTGCCATGAGCCCCTGAAGTTTTGAACATTCCCTGCTGCCCAGGAGGGAGCACTGTCCTGCCCAAAGGTAGGACGTTTTGTGCAGGGTGTTCAGTTTTTGGCTTTGCTACTGTTTTATTTCAACTAATTAAGCCGTCACTACTCCAGAATATGAGTGGTAATCAAGAGGCAAGAGGAGCATTCTTGCAAGAGATGTCTGAATTCTCTGTATTAAGTGAAGCTGTTTCAATCAGGAGCCTTTGGCAAACTTTCTTTGGCAGAGTACTTTATAACTTGGTGGCTTTGGCACTGAGCTGAGAATGGAGTGCTCTTTTTGACTGATATCTCTCAGGTCTCCCATGATTAAATGTGCATTTCCTTATTACTGTGTTGTCAATTCCTTTTAAGTGGGACTCCCTTGAAAACTCATGATGTAGCACTTTCACATAAAAAAAAAAAAGGTTAAATATTCACTAAGAATGAAAAGCAAGCAAATGAAAATGAGCTCGTAGTTCAGTAAATGGCTGCTTATCCATCAAATGGTACATCTATGTCTGCAGTGTTTATTTATTTATACCAGAAGGACAGTGTTAACAGGACTGATAGATCTCTCTATGCCAGCCACCTCAAGCAGTGGAAGCTTGGGAAGGTGTGTTTCCTGCCTCTAACTGAAGGAGGGCTGAACCTGGGTTGTGTGGAGAGCTCAAATCCTTGAAAGGCTGGACAAAGAATGCGGGAAGGCGGAAAAGCTGCCTTGTGCAGATTTGTGAATCCAGCCATGGAACAGCTTTTTAGTGCAGTAGGGGAAATAATGCCCTTGAGATTTTCACCCATGGGGGTGGGCAGCCAGGTATAATTGAGCTGTCTGTGTATCACTTTATTTCTGTCTTTCACCGTATGGCTGACATCTGGAGTCTCTCCTTCTATGCTGTCCTCAGGTGATCAGGCTGGTGGATTCTTACAGGCTTAAGTAAGTCTAAAAATAGTTTTACTGTTGTGCAAAGAACAATATGTTGGTTCTTCAAAGTTATTTTTCTATTCTTACCTAGTTTTCTGAGTTAGTAGCCAGTTAAAGAGATGTGAACCCAGGGCTTTATTAGCAGTGGTGTTAACAGGAAAGTTTTATGTGCTGTAATTAGGGCATGGTCTGAGCAAACAGAGTGTACCACTGGGATTTTCTGAGTAGTGCTGATTTGCACTCAGATTGCTAGTTGACACTTGGCTGAGTCTATCCTAATGTGTATCATTTCTGACAGGAATGCTACAACGTATCCCAGTCTGACTTAAAAGCTGGTTGTCTTTTCTTTGTTAGTAAACTGATTCCTTTGTAATGGAATGACACAACAACATGATAGCTGTGTGTCAGCTGATTTAAAGATTTTTGTTTCTATGAAATAAATTCAAACCACCCCCCTCCTGCCGCCCAAACCCCCTAAAACCCAGCAGTGGAACTGTCACTGAAAGTGACATTGATAGGCAAATTATTTCTAAAATTAAAATTTCAAGGCATACTGGTTTACTTAACCTACCTAAATAAGAAACAAATCTGCTTCAGGCTTAAGATGCAATAAACTGAAGCATTACACTGGTTTTGGGGTGTACATGTATATTAATCACCTAAAAGCACAGGCATTTTGCAGTGTCGTTAGGATACATCACCAGTATTATTCTTTAAATAAAACAAAACATCTCTTGGTTTTTGTGCGTGCAACTTGTTGCATACTATGTGTAACTCCACCTTGCACATTCCTGCATCCTGGGATGCTTCATGAAACAGTTTGCCAAGACAGGCATAGAAAACAAAAGCATCCCATTTTGTAGACTTGAGAGTTTGAAAACTTCTGTAAATTGGTAACCTAGGAAGTTATTAAAATACCATGTACTTGGTAAATCAGTTCTTGACATCTAACTTTCACACAAACAAGATATTTTATTTTGCCTCTCAGAAAATGCAGTTTCTCAGTACAGTATTTTAGGCATGAAAAATGTGAACAATAAAATACATGTCAAAATGATAATTTTAGCTTTCCTAAATTGTCATATCACTATCTTTATTATTGGAAAAGTCTAACTGAAAAACGGGAAGAAAAGTGTTATGTTGTCTGTATTTTTCAACCCAAAAACCTCTTAATTATGATTCCTGGCAATATCTCTTTGTTTTCCAAATAATATACTTAAGAAAAAATGATGATAAGCCTGGCTAAATTCCTTATAAACAGTTTTTAAACTGTCATGAAAGGTATCCAGTTTCAGTTTTATTCTAATGTTTCACTTTCTAGTGCAGCAGGGGTTCAGAATTGTACAAAGGGTGCACAGTTGCCTTATGTTAACCCTTTTTAAATGTTATTTGAGCTACTTCTCATATAGTGGAAAGACATGTAGCTTTTTTTAACTTTTGGCCCCAAAAGACTCAGTCTTTATTCACTGATGTAATTCTGTCTTTTTACTCTATCTTCTTAGTGTCACCTTTCATTTATTTCAGGCCTTTGAAACTGCTGTGTTTAATGCACCTTACCCATAGGAGTGCTGCACATGCAGACATCTGGTGTGAGAAAAAACTACTTGGGCTTGACATTTTTGTTTTCCTGTTACTGCTTCTGAGCCATAAGGAATTTGAGCAGAGGGGTTGGTTGATGAATCCAATGAGGGCTGACAGGGCAGGAGAGGGGTTCGGCACTGTGAAGCTGGGGATGTTCCCAGGTATGTCCAAGGCAGATGGGCTCTGGGCTTCATCTGACCTGGGTTTGGAAATGTGGGCTGGGGATATCTCCCTTCAGCTAGTGTGCCAGTGTTCTTGTGCCATCAAGCACTAGGCACTTTTATATGGAAAAATTAATCTACCCTATTTTAGGTGACTATTTTTAAGATAAAAAGAATTGTATACTAGAGAAAGCCTCTTTTTTTTGGTGAAGTATAAAGGGAGCCTCAGCTGGCTAGTGTAGATGCAGATGTCTCCTATGTGGAGGTCTGTATTACGTCAGCTAAAGAATTCCCTAGGTGTCTGGGGGAATTTTAATGTAAAACCCTGTAATAACAGTGCATTTCCATCACCTCTGGCTCTCCGGAGGTTTGAGCAGAAGGTCCAGAGAGCTCACTTCCCACCATCCCCACTTCATCTTTATTGGTTACAAAATACTCTTCTTTGGTCTCTCACACCTAGCCAGAAAAGCTGGAAAAACAGGTCAGCAGTGTCCTGTGGTGTGTGGGCAAGCAGGGTGGTGGCAGCACAGTGGCCAGGAGTGCACACCAGGAAGCTCCTCTGGGCCAACCCTGTGGACACGCAGGCTGTCCCTCCCCTGAGCTGAGGATGGGCTTCTGCTGCCACGAGCCGTGGGGCTGTGCCTGGGGAGGGACTCACCAGTTAAGGCTTTTTCATTGATGAAACGTTACAATGCTGGGGTACATGTCCTGCTCTCTGATCTGTATAAAGAGAAAATTGTGAGGGGAGCTATTCATGCAGAGCACAGTTTCTTTCTAAATCACAGATACTGGGAAACCACATGATTATCGCCACACCTTAATTTCAAAAACCAAGGAAGGATAGTTTAGATATTCTTGACATAATTTTTGAAATTGCATGCTCTTGTATTTTCTTTTCAAAATTAGTTTCAATTTAGGTGGCAGTGTTTTTCTCTATATTCCACATTAAATTCAACATTTAAAAAAATCAAAATAAGAATGATTGTTTTTATGAAGATGAAACATTCCCATCAGTTATTGTTCAATTATTTTCTGTATTCTTTTTCATGGCAAAATCCAATGTTTAGGATTTTCTGTTTCTAATAGTATGAAAACCACTTGCAAAACTTCAGAAATCACTTGATTCTGTTCTGCACCTCCCTGCTCATATCTCCTCATGGATATTCTCCTTCTGTGAAATTCTACACATACATGTTTTCTGATCTTTATTGTGAAAGTTTCATATAATGCCTCCTTTTCAATTTGAAAGTAAAAAAGGAGATCCAGCAGAACAATCATATTCTGGAAAAGTTAGTGCATTTAAGTATGCTTTGTTTAGATCAACTCCATGGTTTTATGCTCGGTGTATTATGTTTGAGTGAATCCAAGTCTCTGGTGAATAGTGTTCCTTTTGGAGCAATTTGTTTGATCTTGATTTGTCAGTTGTGCAGTCAGTCTCTAAAGAAATACCAGCAATGATATCTCCACTCTGCTGTCATTCTCAGACACATCTTGCAATTTCCTTAGCTTTCACTGTAAAGCAGTGATAAAGCAGTGCAGGGGCCTTGTGAAGGCAAATAATTAAAAGACCTCAGAAAGGTTGTTGTTAAGTTCTGGATCATTTGTAGCTCGGCTAAAGTGTAGTAGCTTCACAAAGTGCTCTGGGAATGGTGACCTGCTGAACAACTAGCACAGGAGAAGTAAACCAGGGTTTGTTTCAAAGTAGGAGGTGGTAAGACCACTTGATTGATTTGAGTAGTTCCACTGAAGGATTAGACATTTTGGCTTTGCATCACAATTGAATTTTCTTCTTCTTCTTCTTCTTCTTTTTTTTTTTTTTTTTTTTTTTTTACATGGGCAATCTAAAAATGTCTTTTACCTTCAGGGACCATCTATTCACTTCTCTGATACCAGCTGATGCCATACCATTAGAAACATTTTCTTGTTTGATGGAGATGCATAGCAAATATGTTAAACATAGAGAAGTAATCTGAATTTTTTTTTAAAAAAACAGGAATGTAGCACTGTTTTCTGAGGGTGTTCATACCAAATTCTATTATTCTCCAGACCTTCTATGTCCATCAGAGTGAAAGAACTCAGTCCTGCTGCCCATTTCCTCCATTTGTGGCTCTTACCCTCGTTTCCCTTGTTTCACTGCTGGGGTCGTTTTGCTCTCAGTTAGCATATGCTCTGTCTTGGCTCACATCACTGCTGCTCCAGAGCTCCTCTCTCCTGCCATGACCACTGACTCCGGGTGCTCTGTGATTTCTCATCTGCCCACAGTGAGGAGAGAGGCAGGGATCCAAGAGAAAGGAGTCATCAACAGGGGGCCGATGAAATGTTGTGAAGAGGAAGTAGGCGTTTCACAGGGTTTTAAAACAAGAAGGATCAGGAAAAATGTCACCCCAATGTCTTATGAGCAACTTCCAAGCACGGGAATCCTTTAGGAGTGCATGGCTTAGTACCAGCTAAACCACAAGGAATTTAGAGACACAAATGTGATCAGAGTGCTGTATTTGAAGAAGTGGGGCTTGAAGCTGTAGTGAGGAATGTTAACTCCAGAGGTATTTAGCAACAGGAAGAAGATAGAAATGAATTTTTATTTGCATCTTTGTTAGGAATTTGCTTCTTGTTGCTGAGTGGATCCAGTATTTCTACAGTACTTTACCAAGTGTATTTAATAGATTTCAGGCTGGAATTGAAGATTTTCTGAAAACTATGTTAAATCCATCATTTAAGGAAAACCATGAGATTTTTCTGATTATTTTCTCAGTTTTGTGATTAAATTATCTCCCAATAAGTATTTGTTTATTTTACTAAGAAGGCAGGGACATTAAATTTCATTTACCATTTTGTTCCAAATTTTGTCCTTTTTCTGAAAAAGAAAACTAATAGAAACAAGAATTTCTTGATACATAAGAAAACTCACATGAAGATCTGATAGACAGATGGAATTGATTTATAATATTTATGTGATATGTATTAAATTATTTAAACCTTATTGATCGAAGCAATAATATAGCTACTTGTATAACAATAGGAAAAATCCTCTTGATCCAATTCTCATTTACACAAAGGACAGTTTTAATGAAACTGACAGGTAAAGGTGCCTTGAGAAGATCTGATCTTTAAGTCTGCATGGACAGAATCCACAGCCAAAGACAAAGTAATTGACCTCAGTGTAAGCTTCTCTCCCCAAAAACTGAAAGCCAGTATTAATAAAGTAAGACATATAACTTGTGGCGTGGGTACAAATACAGCGGGAAGATATAAAAGTCAAGAGGGTTGTTTCTCTTTACTTTGGTGTGCTGGTAGCTGCAATCAAAGTGGTGCTATAATACAGACATGTTTTAGAGCCAGGTAAAGTGCCAGATTTTATCCCTGGGACTAAGATCTAGTTTTAAGAGGCCATGCAAAGAACTTTCTGTATGGTAAATCATGGGAGGAACTGGTAGAAATACCAGAAAACCTCTCCTTTGTAGCACAATCTACATACCAAAGAGCAGAGAAAACTAGATAAATGAAATGCAAAAAAGGTGTTTGCCTTGAAAGGGATGCTTGCATGTAGATATTGGTACATCAGCAATGGTTTTAAACTTGGCAGTGATCATCATGGTGGTAGCAGTCTTAGGAGATGCTTATAACAAGAACTTCTACTTCTTGTTGCCTAGTTTTTGTTGTTACTGTTGGCTGGCCTAACAAGGTCAAAAAGCTAGCAGTAGATTAATTTACAAAATATGGTAATCTTAACTTCATTAGCCTTCCATGGACCAGTTACTCTATCCATCAAGAGATTCCTGCAGCAAGTTCACCAGCCTCCCTCAGAACTGTAATTTATCTTTTTGAAAGATGTGCAATTTTTATTGAGAGTCATCCAAGGGTGAAAAGAATTTACTGCATTTTTTTTTGCAAAGTTGTACCAATAGGCAATTTCATATGCTGTTTCTGGTTAAACCTTGCTGATTTTGTATTTCAGTTGTAATATATAATGGTCTCTGTTAGATTTAAGATCACAGTGTGATCTCTGTATATTGATTGTGGATCATGTTCATCTCACCACTTTCTATTGGCTGTGATAAACAGAGGAAATGCTTTTATTTTCTTGCTGCAAGGCAGAATTTTCAGGAGTTACACCATTCATCAAATTAGCTTTCTGGAGAGAGAACAGAGGAGTATCACCATTCTCCATTCCCTTACTTGACTCCTGTTTTAACCTCCCATTGTAGAAGCATGGTTCCTGTAGCAATTGACTCTTCTGTTCCTACTGACTTGTGGAGGACCAAAAAACAAGTGGGATACACATCTGATACAGGAAGAGCCCTACTTATGCAAAAATCACATACGAAGGTAGAAGTGTCTCTAGAAATTTTGCTGTGTCCTTGAGTTGTCAGCGCACAGTTAGTCTTCTGTCTTCACATAATGCTGAGATACAGGCTGTATCTATCATAAAATAATATACCCATAAAATATAAGGAGTTTAGACTACAATTGTCTCAATCTGAATATTCTTGATAGACAAAGCCACAGTATGACCTTTTCTGATTAAAACAAGTTTGAAACCCATTCCCTTGATGACAAAAACTCAGCATGAGAAATGGAGGATATTTTAAGATTTTACAATGTTTCACATATCATTGCAAGATTGTTAATCTTTATTTACAGAACACTGTTTATATAAATACGCATTTCTCTCAGTAGAAAACAATACAACAGATGTTTTGTTCTTTGACTTTGCTTACATTGAAAGCTTGTATGTGTAAATATGTGTAGCTATGTAACACCAAAGGAGAAGGTGTGGGACTGTGGCTAGCTATGAATACAAAATCCGAATGACTATTTGCTTGCTTCGTTTTTCAGCTGCCCTGTATAAGAGCTCTTTTCATTTATAGAAATTTCTTTCAATCTCTGCAAGAAAACTGCTAATAAAATTAGGTATTGTGATATTTCTAAAGCTCCCATTCATAGAATAATAGAATAATAGAGTCCTAGAATCATAGAATTGTTTGGGTTGGAAGGGACCTTAAGATCATCTAGTTCTAACCTCCCTGCCATGGACAGGGACACTTTTCACTAGATTCAGAGCCCCATCCAACCTGGTCTCAAACAATTCCAGTGGCGCAGCATCCACCGCTCTAGTCAACCTGTTTGGGTGGCTCACCACCCTTACAGTACAGAATTTCTTCCTGCTATCTAATCTAAATCTACCCTCCTTTGGCTTAAGACTATTCTCCTAGTCCCCATTACTTTTTATTTGCACTAAACTTGTGGGGTTTTCTGCCTTGATCATTATTAAGAGTGCTTTCATTCTTAGTTTTATATAAGTACTGCTAGTTTGGCCTTACAGAGTTCCCTACTTAAGACCCGATCCATAACCAGGATGCACATGTATCGATACAGCCCATCAAAGCTGAACTGAACTGAGAAGTAAAGATGGATGCAAAGTTGATGTCTGATTCATTACACCTATTTTTAGGTATCTTTGTCTGAGTTGGTCAGCGTTTACAGTCAAGACATTTACATGCATGTTTTAGGATGTAGTGAATCCTGTACTATAGCAGTCTGCTTCTTTCCACTGTCTACAATAACCCATAATATTTAGGATAACTCTAAGTTTGGTCAAATGAATCACACTATGCTTCTGGCCATATAGAAAGGAATTTGTTGTGTGTGCTGTTCAGGTACGTGGTGATCACTAGCTTGTTGATCAGCCGCATGGCAAAATTGTGCATTTATAGTTTTTTTCACTCCTTCCTATTCATGAACCAATATCGTCTTAATTTAGGAAATACTTTCAAGTCTGTGTCCTAATGGAATACCTGGATACTACCTAGGTTTTTACATGACAGACCATCCATTTAGCCTCTGAGAAGTAAACCCACTAATGGCAACCTATCTTTGTGCCTCAGGGACTGCTACCTCCCAGCAGTTGCCTGTGTTACGTAATACGTGTTCTCTTTACTTCCACTGTAGAATTCACATTTATCTAAATTTCTGCTTCCAGTGCTTCTTCTAGAACTGTGTTCAGATTGGTTTTGTTAGTGATATTTTAAATTTGCAGGATGCTTTTGCTAATAAATGCTTTTACATCTTTGAAAATTTATCTCTTTTGTTATTTTCCAAACACATTTCTAAACCAAGGTCCTTGCCTTCATTAGTATTCTCAATAGCACCCAGCTTAATAACATCAGCAAATTTTCAGCAAATTAACCAGTTGTTTATGTCTTCAATATAAAAATTAAAATGTTAAACAGGACTGTTCCAACACTGATCCTCTGGCAGTCTAATCATAGTCACTTTTCCCAAACTTAGCAATTTTCTATTTATCATCACTGTGTACTTCAGCCATAGTTCAGACTGTCTTATCACACATATGTAATCATATGTAATTAATTTGGTAAGATAACATAAAATGATATGCTAAATTTCAAATATTCTAAGTGAGTTCAAGCTTAGTTTTCAATTAAAATTCCCACTCAGTGGGCAGATGTATCACAAAAGCAAATACATTAAAATCAAAGTGCAATGCATAAAGAATGAAATGGAAAATCATGGATACAATATTATACGCAGATATTAGATAAATTGGTGATACATCTACATTACATATGAGCTGTAATCCATCATAAAAATGATTACAGGTCTAATAGGAGGGATTTAGATATGGGGGAAGAACCTAGTCTAAGGCCCGCATGTGCTTTTGCACAGCTGGGATCTGATTTGAAAGAGGGGGTCAATCCCAGTATCACATTTCATGACAACTTAGGCAACTTAATTCCCCTAAAGAAAAAAAAGAAAACAAGCTTTGTTTTACTTTTGCATTTTACTTGAATGAAATATTTATTGGCCCAGATATCAGAAGTAGAAACTCAAGACAGTCGTTTCTGGCTTCACAGGGATATCCACATAGATTCTTGGTATTGCTTGTTGTACTTGAGTGTCAGTCCACTTCCTGCCTTGCCCAATGCATAATGCACAGGTGGGTCACACCCAGAGAGTTCTTTCATGTACCAGTTCCTCTAATTTGTTTGAACTGATATATAAAATGTTTTTTTCCATTATTATTTCATGTAAAGGTTGCCCCAGATCATTCTTCACTCCTTTTGAATCTGGCTCTTTTGGTGCATAAGGAAATATGGGAAGACACTGGGTCCTTGAAATGAAGCTGATGTCTTGGATGCTTTCCATAGCACATAAGGAAAAAAAAAAAAAAAAACAAACCAAAACAACAAGTAGGAGAGAGCTCTGAAGTGAGTACTGGGGGTGGTGAGGAATGGAGTGTGATGAATGGTCAGGAAGCCACTCTAATGCTTTCATTTAAAAATAGACATGCAGTCTCTTGTGTGGTTACAGACTAAAACTTGAAAAGGTAATAGGAGTGCATTCTGAAATCCAAAGGTAAATAAGCAATAAGAATTTATTGTGATCATAGGTTCAGTTTCATGATATATTGGAGCCTGACTCATGACCTTTCAACATCTGTAATGGATGGTATTAGCAAAATAGGGAAGAGATTCATAATGTATAGCAGTCAAGTAAGGACCATAGTGCCTGTCAACCCTTTTGCAGTGAAATTTAATTTCCTGCCTTTTTGTCCTTGCAGAGTAGAGATTTTCTTTTTATTGTTCCATTTGACTTTGAAGAAATATACCTTGTTAACAACTTCACATTTTTGAATGTGGTTTATCTATCTGAATTTATTTTAGCTTTCTTTATAATGGTAAGACACAGAGCATGTATTTCTTAAGAAGCTTTTAAATTTACCTCCAGTAACTGAAAATCGTGTTGGTCTGATTGTGCTAAAACAGAAATATTAGTTGAAATTGTGCATGTAACAGAGCAAACAATACTTAAAGAATGAAGTTGATCAGAGTCCTCAAAATTTCTGAAAGTGGAAATGTAGTGTAACAATATATTTTAACTGAGTTTTTTGGGTCAGTGAAAATACAGACACAGACCCCTAAATAGAGAAAAATATATAAATACTCTTTTTTCAATTCTAAAGCATGTCACTTAGAGTCTAGCCTTCTAACTAAATATATCCCTCCGAAATACTGAAAAGACTGGGCAGTGCCCTTCAGTGATCCTCCAGCAATGGAGCTAATTTTGTGTAATTCCTCTATAATATTATTGACCTGGAGGATGGGATGGAGTGCACCCTTCTCAGTTTTGTAAATGATGCTGGACTGGAGCAGTGGTTGATGGCTGAAGGAAGAGGGAACTCAACAAGGTTGGGTTGAAAGGTCTTTTGGGTATAAGACATTGCCATAATGACATGAGTCCAGCAGAAGACTACTAAGATAGTTCAGTGGTTTGGAGCACATTACATAGAAAATGTGGTTCAAAATTTAGTTTTGAAATACTGTATGTAAGGGAAAGCAAAGCAGATGGTATTTGGTGACTCACTAGTATGAAGGTAAAGTGCAACTACCATACTGAGCTATCATCTCTTCATCTCATGGGCGGCTTGTCCCACTCTCCTGTCTGCTGGAGGGACAGCACAGAAGGGCACAAGCAGCTCAGGATGTTTCTGGAGGGCATTGGTGATAACTTCCAAAAAACATAAGTGATCAAGGAGCTCACAAGCTGATGAAGTAGGGGCTTTTGGGGGTGGACTGAAAGCTGTCTGAACTGGCAGGCTCAAAGTGTAGTGATCATCAGCATGAAGACTAGTGGGAGATCAGACCCTAGTTGCTCTATGCAGCAATACAGGGTCCAACACTGCTTAACATTTTAATTAGTGATTGGGATGATGAGGCAGACTGTACCCTCAGCAAGTTTGCAGATGAGACAAATCTGGGAGGAATGGCTGACAAACCTTAGGTGCGTATGCCTTGATGCAGGGTGGGACTTGGATGGGCTGGAGAAGTAAATCTTATGAAGTTCAGGGGGAAGGGCAAAATCCGTCTCATAGGGAGCAGTAATATGTGGCACCAGTACACACTAGGGCTGAGCAACTGGAAAGCAGATTTTCAGAGAAGGCCTTAGAGGTCCTGGTAGACAGCAAGCTGACCAAGAACCAGCAATGTGCCCCTGCAGCAAAGGAGGTGTCATGGTTTGACATAGAAGTGAATTTTCTCAGGAAGTTTGGGTCAAACCAATCAGTGGTCAGGTTTGGATATTGGCACTTGGAGTGACCACTGAAGGTATGGACACACCTCTGAGAACACAGGGGGTTAAAAGCAAGAACTCCCAGGGGAACTCTCTCTTTGGTTTTGGTCAGAGTGCAGTGCAGACCTCCCCTGCCCGGCCACAGGCTGGGCAGGGGAGGGGAAACCATGTGGCCTGGGAGAGGTAGGCCAGGGTGTGAAAGGACTGGAACCGAGCCGGCTCCTGCAGATGGAAAGGTGGAGAGAAACTGGGATGCCTTTGTTCCCTCCCCTCAGAGGGAAAGAGACAGCCTGAAGAGGAATTTGCTGGCAGAGAAGGAAAAGGGGAGGGAAGGTGCCCAGCCATGGGAGTCTGGGCAGAGGTTTCAGCTGTTCGGGGAGTCCGAGACTTTTAACCCTTTCCTGGGAAATGAAAGCTTTGTGAAATATTTCTCCTCCTTGATTTGAAAGAGAAGAGAGAGAGTCTGGGGCCTGAGATGTTAGAAGAAGAAATTCTAGGTGAGAGGAGATGATGGAGTGGCTTTTGGCTGGACTTTTCTTGTTAGCAATAGACTGAACCAATTTCTCCTGCAACAGAGACTGTATTTTTGGGGGGATGCAATGGTGAGCCAAGAGACCTGCTTCAGCGACTACCAGCATAGGAATGGAGTGAACAGAGAAAAACTGAGGAGGGTGTGGTGATGCCCTCTGTCTTCAGGAAGAAGAAGATCTCTGTTTGAGACCCTCAGGCCCCAGAGGAGGAAAAATGGGGGGGACTGTGGTCTAAAATGAGAAACTGAACTGTTGTTTCTTTTGGTCCTTGGCAAAGCATCCTTAAAGGAGCCCTATGAGCAGTCTCATAGGGCCACCATGCACCATAGACCACCATGCACGGTGGTGAGAGCACTATGACGTGGAAAGGAGAGTGTCACACTGGCAGATTTTCTTCGGGCAGTGCCATGTGTGACATGGAAACACAGGCGGTGGCAACTGTGTTTTCTGGGGGTCTGTGGTGCAAGAGAGACTCCTCTCTCCCTTGATGGACTGAGTATTGATTATCTGAAGGGTAATGACTTGATTGAGGGTCCAAGTTGTGTCTCACTGTGGTTTGTTGGAGTCTGGGTAGGGGAGGAATGTTTTGAAAAAGTTTTCATTCTGGATTTAGTGTCTTTTATCATAGTAGTAACTTAATACAGTGGGTTTTTTTTCCCTTTTATTTCTAAGCTTGAGCCTGCTCTGCTCTGTTCCTGATCGCATCTCACAGCACTCATTTGGGGAGGGTGTATTTTCATGAGGACACTGACATTATGCCAAGGTCAAACCATGACAGGAGGCCAACAGCCTCCTGGTCTGGCTGCCTTAGGAAGAATGTTAATAACAAGTCCAGGGAGCTGATCCTTCTTGTCTGCTCAGCATTTGTGAAGCCACATCTGGGGTGCCATTTCTGGGCACCCTGATACAACAGGGATATGGACTTACTGGAGCAAGTTTACAAGGATTTCTCATATGTGCAGAAGCTGAGAGACCTGTGATTATTTAACCTGAAGAAGAGTCAAAGGAAAACTTATCAATATTTTTAAATGGCAGGGTGTAAAGAAGAAACTAGACTCTTCTCATTCATGCTTATTGAGAAGACTAGAGGCAATGGGCATAAAGTCAAACACAGACAATTCTATCTGAATATAAAAATTTATTTTTTACTTTACTGTTAGAGTGGTTGCACACTGGAACACTGTCTAGAGATGTTGTACAGTCTCCAGCCTTGGACATTCTCAAAACACAACTGGACACAGTCCTGGACAATTTATTTTTTCTGACCCTGCTTTGAGCAAGGAGGCTGAATGAGATGAATCCCCATATATCCCTTTCAGACTCATGCATTCTGTGGTCTGTGATTGTCTAGCAAGATGACTTGAGCCTGAGTGGGTCACACTGAATGAATTTCAGGAATACCTGAAATACTGGCAGACTGATAATTTCCAGCTTTGTCTATGGTGAAAACCTCTGTGTAAGAACTAAGTATGAGGTTACTAGATTTACTATTTGATAGAAATCCTCAAAGATAATTAAAATTGCTAAAGATTGAATATTTTATTTAACCATGTTAAAGAATCAAAATTACGCATGATACTCAACTCCCTTTTCAGCCTGAAATTTGTGAAGTCTTAGTAGTGTGAAATAGTAGAGCTTAAAAAAACCCAACACCTAAACAGATGGCAAGACAAGGGAGAAAAGTGTGTAGTGAAATGAAGACAAGGAGGGACATTACACTCTTTTAATCCATATATAACTTGACTTCTGTAAGAACAGTAGAAATTAAAATGGTTTGATGTTAATCAGTTATGAGCAAACATGCATTTTCTATCAATATTTTGCAAAATCATGAGGAACTTAATTAATTGTTCATGACTCTTGCACTCAGTGTCACAAGTCATTTGGCAGATAAATCACAGAATCACAGAATTTTTAGGGTTGGAAGGGACCTCTAGAGATCATTTAGTCCAGCCCCCCTATGAAGGCAGGGTCACCAGGAGCAGGTCACACAGGAACGGGTCCAGATGGTTTTTGCATGTCTCTGGAAAGGGAGAATCCATGACCCCCCTGGGCAGCCTGTTCCAATGCTCTGCCGCCTTTCCTCACTTTGAGGTGGAACCTTCTTGTGATTTAGTTTATGGTCATTGCTCCTCATTCTGTTGCTGAAAACAGTCTGGACCATCGCCTTTGAGATATTTACATGCATTCATGAGATGCCCTATTCAGTCTTTTCTCCTCTAGACTAAACAGGCCCAGCTCCTGTAGTCTCTTCTCACAACAGGGATGCCCAGACCTCTCATCACCTTTGTGACCTTTGCTGAACCGTATTCAGTATCACCTTGTCTTTGTTGTATTGAGGAGTCCAGAACTGGTCATAGTATCCCAGCGGTCTCACTAGGGCCAAGGAGAGGGGCAGCATCACCTCCCTTTATCTGCTGGCTACACTCTTCCCAAAGCACCCCAGGATACCATTGGCCCTCCCAGCCACAGGGGCACTGCCAGCTCATGGTCAATCAGTCATCCACCGAGACTCCCAGGTACTTCTTCAAAGAGCTGCTCGACAGCAGTTCAGGCCCCAGCCTGTGCTAGTAGTTGGGGTTAGTCATCCCCAGGTGCAGGACCCTACACTTGCCCTTGTTGAACCTCATTAGGTTTCTTTCTGCCCAATTCTTAAGCTCATCAAGATCCTGCTGAATGGCAGCACAGTCCTCAGGTATATCAGCTGCTCCCCCATATGATCAACAAACTTGCTCATGGTCCCTTGCATTCTTTCCCTTTGTCCAGGTTGTTGATACAAGTTGAATAAAATTGGACCCAGTAACGAACTTGGGGAAAACCACTGACTACAGACCTCCAGCTGGATTCTAATCCTCTGATGACAACCCTCTGAGCTCTGCCATTCAATCAGTTCTTGATCCACCTCACTATTCATTTATCAAACCCACATCTCCTGAGCTTACCTACAAGGATTTTATGGGACAGTCTCAAAAGCCTAGCTGAATTCTAGGTAGACAACACCCACTGCTCCACTGTCATCAACCCATCCTACTGTGCCATGATATAGACTATCAGATTTGTCAGGGATGATTTCCCTTGATGAATCCATGCTGACTGCTCCTGATTACCTTTTCTTCTACATGCTCACTGGTGACCTCCAGAATGACTTGTTCCATCACCTTTCCAGGGACAGAGGTCAGGCTGACTTGCTGGTAGTTTCAGGTCTTTCTTCTTGCCCTATTTAAAGATGAGAGTAACACTGGCCTTCCTCTAGTCATAAGGCACCCCTCCCATTCTCCATGGTTTTTCAAAGGCGGTCGAGAACAGCAGAATAAAAACATCCATCAGCTCCCTCAGCACTTGTGGGGGCATCCCATCAGGTTTTATGGATTTATACATGTGAAGTCTGTCTAGCTGATCTCTAACCCACCTGTCAATGACCTACAGGAAGTCTTCCTTTCTCTGGCCTTCTCTTATCCCAAAGTTCTGGGACTCCTGGTAGCTGTCCTCAGCAGTGAAGACTGAGGCAAAGCAGACAGTCAGTGTTTCCTTCATCTCTGTGTTTTCCATTACCAGAACAACCGTCTGAATCAGCAGCAACCCCACATTTCCCCTAATCTTCCTTTTTCTGCTGATTTATTTGTGAAGCCCTTCTTGATGTCCTTGATGTCCTCTGCCAGACTTAATTCCAAGTGGACCTTGGCCTTTCTTGACACATCCCTGCCTACTCTAATGATTTTCCTATAGTCCTCCCATATGGCCTGTTCCTTTCTCCACATCCCATAAATTCCTTTTTTGTATTGGGAACTGTTAATAACAGATGGATGAAAAGATCTCCCCAACAAAGAAAACGACATGAGAAGAGGTCTGTATTTCAGTATGGTGTTAATTCCTCATCCTGCCAGAGAAGTAATTTTTTTTTTTTTTGCTATTTTTACAAGTCACTGAACATCTTAACATAACTGGAACCAGTCAGCAGTTGGGTTCATCTGTTATATTAAACCAGACTCAAATGTCAGTCTATATGTAAGATTAGCAGCAGTGGTAGAATCACAGTTATGAGTCTCCAAATGTTTTTAGGGCAGAATTTGTAAGTTACATCAGGAAGAAAATGTGAAAAAAATTTGTATTATTTGAAAATCAGGGCAAGAAAAAAAAATAATTTTCCTGTTTATTATGAAAGAGTCTCCAGTCTGGAAGTCATGGTTGGTTTAAATCTGAAAGAATGACATTTCAATATAAAGGGAGATAATTATTACATAAATAATGTTTCTGGCAGTAATAGCAGTAGTAGGAGTAATACTAGTAGTGCTACTTCTAGTAGTAGTATCAGCAATAATATCTTCTCAAACAACATGCAGTCCTGAGGAGAAGCAGGTGTCAAATTCCCCACGATCCTGAATCCTTAAGATAGGTACTGTTCACTTCCCCTGTACAGGGGAGCCTACAGTGCAGGCATGTGCCACTTTGCAAGTGGTGGCCTGGGTAAATAGCCTTGGTGGCTTTCTCAAAGGCCACAGAAGTTGCATCTGGCACTGGTGGTACCATCATCTGGTAGAATCCGAGGTGGGTTCTGACATTCTTCTTCCTTGAAACACTTCAGGATGAGAACTTAGCAATGTCTTTGCACAACAGGCCTGGTAGGAGTCTGTATGGGCAGTGTTTGGAGAGTGAGACAGGGATGTATCAATGAGACAGAAAAGAAACACAAAATCATGTCAAGGAAATTCTGACAGCATGACCAGAGCCTGAAAGCTGAAAGATGTATCCCATCCAGTGAATGATTGGTCTGAAACAGTCTGTGGGACCAATGGCTGCTTAATTTGTCTGTTGAAGACTCCAAATGGAATGTGTCTGGTAGCTCACTCTTGGTGGTATCCTGCAGCTTCAAGTTGCTTTTGCAGAAGGACTTCCATGGCTATTGAAGTGAATTGAGTAGTTTAAAGTAATACATTTTAAATCCTTCAGGAAGTCAGTAACAGGCAAACTTGGGGTCATAATCTGTGAACATTTCTGCCAGAACTTAAAATTAAAAATATAACATGTTTTTTCCTATTTGACATCTGCACAGCAGTTCAGAATACAGTCTGTAAGTTTGGAGTGATATTTTTTCCTTGGTGTTAATGGGGGATGAAACTAAAATTGAATATGATCACAATGGATTGGAGAAACAGTCTGGAAGAAATAGGTACAACTCAGTGCAGACAAATGCAGAGTTCCAGCTTTAGCAATAGACAAAGTTAATAAACACTTTCCTTACTTGGCTATAGATCTTTGACATATGTGACTTAATTTGACAGTTTTCCTCAGTTGTACGTAAAGAGTTCAATATATCTTTGTTCATTACTGACACGGGAACATGTATTTAAACAAAAAGATAATTAGGGAGGATTTAAGACCATCAATTATTTCTTTACAAGCTGTCGTGTATTGGCTATAACATATCCCTAAATCTTAATTCATATATATTTTAATTTATTTTACATTTATATAGGCAAGATCTCTAACCTCAAATTCATAAAGATATTACAAGAAGTTGTCATTGGATAAGAAAGAGCTATAATGCATTCATTTAAATCAAAGTGTCCTTGAAAAATGGCTCTATGAGAGACTCACTATTTTTTTTTTTTCTTTGCTTTACAATTCACTACTGCTCAGCTCTTCAATGTTGTACAGTTCATTCACTGAAGATGTGTGTTTTTTCCTGTCTTAATATGCATGAATTCTCATATTAACATCTGGCAGATTCTGCCAGATGTCACTGAAATAGTTTCTTAGCCTCAGTGCTGGAGCTACTATCTCAGCTTTAGATTCACAGGAGGTTTGTGATTGCTGTGCTGTTCTGTCCTGCTGCTTCTATATTCTCCATGTACAGGGTGATCTGTGGGGGAGCTGCCAAGGGAAGAGAAATGTCAGAAGTAGAAATGTACTTGCTGCATCACACAGACCAACAACCTCACTTTCCCTCTCCTTTTTCCTTGTGAAATAGCTAGGAAGAAGATCTAAACCTCTAGAACACACCTTTCAATGGGTAGAACTGAAAGCATTAAATACAGTGGGATTTTTTTTTTTTTTTTTTGTGTCAGGAGTAGTGCAACGTAGAAAGCTCTCAAATCAGTTAATTTCTAGATCATTAAAAAACCCTTTTGCAGTAAAGGACTACACTTTTATCTGCTTGGTGGGTGACCATCCTTTCTGTACTTTCGCATGTCACCTCTGACAGCAACCCCTGCATTCTCACTCTGCTTATGACTTGACATACTTAATTTTCACTGTATCTGTGTCGTTTTTCTGTCTGTTCCTGCTTTCCTCCTTTTCACCTTTTCTTTCACAAACAGTGCCATTTCATCTTGGCCTTGTAATTATCAAAATGATAATCAATAAGGTATTATATTCTGTGCATAAAAATAATAACTGGAAATTAGCTTACTGCTTAAACAGCCCCACTTCCCTGCCACAGCTTGCTGAATCAGTCACTTCAAACATTACTGGAAACATTGATTGCTGCACTATTCCTAAATGAAATACAAATTTACATACTTTATCTTCCCATGACAGTGGTAGTCTGAAATTACACCTTTGAGCATACTTTATTTTATTGTAGTTTATTTTGAGTAAATGGCTTTCAGACATAAATCACATTGTTCCTTAAGCCAGTCTTGCTGTAAGTTAGAGTTGTAAGTATTAGAAGATATGGCTTCACTAAAATGAGAGGAGGAAGGAAACTATTTTGGTGCAGGAGTGATCAGGTAGTGGTCTCCTAGCTGAGGATATTCTGACAATACATTTTCGTGCTTACCACTCAGAAATCTGGTTATTCAGATCCTTACACTTAATCATCTAATTGAAAGTGCATGCAGAAGTAGCCTGTTCCCTGCGTAACAGACTGTGAAATGTTACTTCTTTGCTGCTAAAAGGGGATCCAGAGTTAACATTTGGCATAAAAATGCCAAAGGAAGTGGCTGATCTTTCAATCAAAGGACACAGATAATTTTTGGCAGCAGGAGGCTGATTCTGGATGATCATATGTTACACTAGGAATTTACTTAAAAAATTTCTAGTCAGCCAAATAAACAAATAAATAAAGCAGATGTTGCTATGAAATCAACTTCAGGCACTTGATTTCAATTCTCTGAAGTATGAGATGGATTAAAAAAATAAACCAATGCCATTGTGAAAGGCTTATATGTGCCTTGGTGAAGAGAAGAAAATTGAGAAGGAATGTTTGTGTGTAATACCGGCAGAAACTAGAATTATCACACAGAGTAAATCCTAGGAGCTACTGCACACTTTTTACACAGCAAGTGGCACCACTGCTTTTGTGGCAAGTTTTCACATCAAGGAAGATTTTTCTCAAGAAATTAAAGTGGCATCCTTATTGTTTAGAAGACTGTGTGACCTTTGACTTGTATAGTAATAAAGCATGCAGTCTAGCCTCTGCAGATCCGATAAAGAAAAGGAAAAAGAGAATGGAAGCTTTGATGAATGCAACATGGTGTCAAAAAGGACATAAAATATATACAACCTTAGACTTTGTAACCTCCATTTCAGTCTTGGCAGATTTGGAAGGCTTAAATGTTTCCAAGCTCCCTGATTTGTGTATATTTAATGGCACACTACTAGCAGAAGGTTATCAAACCTAATGCTGTATTTATTTTTTTTTCTTGCCTTTGGAGTGACAAATTGGGGATGGAGGAATGGGAAAGCAAATGAATTGGTCTTAGTGCATTCTGAAAGAATGTTGCCTTGTATCCATTTGAACCCTGCAAGGCAAAAACATTTTGTCACCAGACAGAATCTGATCTCCGTGGTCTATTGAGCAGATAGATCCATCAAACAATTTTTCTTTATCTGTTTATTTGGGAAAGATACTAAATATTTCTGGCTTAAATCTATGCTTTAAATCTATATGCTGATTCTGGTATGCCTAGAATAGGTGTTATCCATGCAATACATTAGCACAAAGCAGGCAACGTAGCTTGTCAATCACACTGATATGCATGTTAATCACTACTTTCCTAGATTCCTTGTCATCCACAAGAAATGCCTTGATGGCATTGGGACCAGCGGCATCAACACCAGTACAACATCCAACTCAACATGCTGTCAAAAACCCTTCTCATCTTCCTGCAGCTCTTGCTCCAAACACTCTTTCCCTTATCCCCCACAACAAGATCCTGATGTGAGATCACAGGACAAGACCAGGCATCTGCGCATCAGGTCAAGAGGAGATGTAGGAGAGGCATCAGGTATGAACAACCCTCCTGCAATGAATCCCCCTTTTTACAACTGACATTTTTATGTGTCACCTTCATCACAGACAGATTGGCTGCCGTGACTGAACAGACTCAAAGTGTATCTGAACTGTGCCTGAGAGGTGGTCGGATCCACTGGGAAAACAACTCCAGGCTACAGATCTTGTATTTCATTACTCTGAGTGGAGGCCAAATGCAACAGTTGTGTGATGGGGAGAGGGGGTGCTCCTGTCCCGCTGGCACAGAGATGAACAGAGACTATTGCTTCCAGAGACTGATGTGTCACAGCGGGGCACAAGGCACAGTTGCCTTCTGCTACACAATTTCTGCATCACAAGTTGCTCTACTTCACAATTGCTTGCAATGCCCTCATAACCATCTACTCCCCAGGACTCTTTCACTTCTGTTGACTACTAGATTTCCTCACTTCTTTCTTTCTTTCTTTCTCTAAAATAAGACTTTGAGTCCATCTGTAGGCTTGTGAACATCAATTTCACCCTTTTGGAAAAAAAATCCAAGAGGCATTGCTTGAATATTTTTTCTTATTTAATCATATACAGTAATGCAACAGCATTAACTCAGTGAAACATAATTTAATAATAACTTATATTCTGTAGTGGGTTTGATCCATTTGTCTGAAAACACTTTAAGACATTAATGCATTAAATTTAACACTGTCCCTCTTGTGAAGTAGGTAGGTATTATAACCTTAATTTTACAGATGAGAAAACAGGCACAAAGAATTGAAATGCCTTGCTGAAGGTCAAATGAGAGATTCCTGCTAGAACTAAGAAATTGGGAAGAGGAAGGAACAATGTGTTTCCATTAGCACTGCAGCAATGTATCCAGCTCCTAGATTTTTATGGAAGAAAATGTGGGCATGTACACACATGAACAAATATATTGGTTTATCTTTGTATGTATAACAAGACACTTGTATAAATGCCTGCATAGTCAATAACATACTTTTAAATTGAGACAATGCATGAGAAGGAGTAGTGGACCAAAGATAACATTTTGGCCAGCAAATGTGTTCATTTTTTCAGTATTATAAACTAAGCATCTCTAGCACTATTTTTTTTTCCTGTTTCTTTAATACAGTTGTTGATTTTAAGAAATAAATGCACTAAATAAATGAGTGTGTAACCCTTGTCATGGCTGACATAGGTTAATAAGGTTCTGGACTGCTGTCTCTGGAAACGGACATGAAGTCTGTTCTTGGTCATTCCTGCCATGGTGTTAAAAGAAAAGAAGACCATAGGAAGGTACGAAGTTGAAAGAAAAATTTTATTACAGAAGGCTGTCATGATTTTGGTGTTTTGCCATGAGAAAGAAGAATGTCTGGAGCACTGTTAGGGGCTGTTTTGCAAGGACAAGGGCCTCTGAGACATGCCTAGGTTGGTCTGGAAATTTTAGCTAGAATAGAAGATGTGTAAATTCTTTTTTTTCTTCTTAACTTTCTGATGTAGCATGTCAGTCAAGGTAGAGCCATGCCATGTGTCTTATGATTTTCTTTGTGGCTCTGGAAAATCACTTTCTTCTCTTCAGCTGTTCAGTCTTGTTACATGAATGCACATATTCTGGAAGTACTTGCATATTTCTGATTTTTCCCTTCCTCCTTTTCCTGTAATCAATTGCTTCCAGCCACTTCCAGAAGTATTTATTGGCTTGCTGTCAATTTGCCTAGCTTAATCTATGTAAATACGTACAAATGCTTTTATTCCTACTCTCTTTCCCTCCCTACTTAACTCCTCTGAGGTTCTCTGCATCTGCTCTGATTTGTGTTGCACGCAGCTCTGTTCCCAAGTTTTGAATAGATACATGCACTTATCCTCTACATCTTTGCTGTTGCCGGATACCTGCAAATCCCATGCTTTTCAAGCAGTGCCTGTTGCATTCACCCATGTAGAGAGGTTTTTTCATCTTTCTAGGGAACATGAATAAAGCCCTTTGTCAAGGAAAAAAAGTCCCACTGGATTGATATTCCCTTATGGTCTCTGAAGAGGAAGACCAAAACAACAAATAATAAAATAAAAAATATGGTCCCACTGCACATGCAGCAATCACAGTTCTTGCTTCCCATCTGTAAGCACAGAACTCCAGCTCCTCAAACAAAAAGAGGCTCTGTTTCTGTCTAGAAAAGTCCAAGCTGGTTAGCAGAGGTGTGGGAGCTAGAGAGAAGCAATGATCCCAAGTGCCAACGTAGGACACATTTCTAGTTATCATTCACTCTTCTTTTGCATATTTTCTCATACCTATTCCAATTTGCTACTCTATCATATGATGCTCTGCAAATGTGACTTGTCATCTGTTCTTAAGTCATGCAAAAACACCACAAGCCAGAGCGTCCTTCCCTGAACTTACTTTCTTACTTCTCAACCCCTAATCCCTGGCAGAACAGGGGCAACAGAAGGCCTTCCTTCTCTTTCCATGGAACTCATGAAAGGTCTGTCCCAAACAAACCTTATTCAAGAGGTTGTTGTTGCTCCTGAACGGCATTTCACAGTGTTTTGGACACTTGGCATGGGTCCTCATGGTTTCACTGATGAATGGACAGCAAGAAACACTGGTTAAAACAAAGCAAAAGGAAAATCTCCTGAAACCATCAAGAAAGAACTCATCTGTGCCTTGTCTCTTCCCTCATTGAAAGAGGCAAGAGACAGCTGTTGGCTTCCTGCTGAAGGTTTACGTTTTATGTAGACTGATGCATGACATCACTGTGATTCACTGTGCTAGTGGGGGATGGAGGTATTGGGTTCTTCTTTGGTGTGAAACAGCGAAGTAATTTTTATAAAAGATCTTCTTAGATTGGCTTATCTGTATCAATATTTATATTTAAGAAAAAAAGGGTGCTTCTTTTCCTCAAGGGCTAGCTTTATGTCACCTTTTTGAGTCCTACAGAAGCACAGAATCAACTAGGTTGGAAAAGAGCTTTGAGACTGAGTCCAACCTATGACCTAACACTACCTTGTACATCTCCATAGATGGCTTTTACTATGGAAAGTCATGGAAAACATTATCTAAATTAAAGATATAGAGGTTTGCCAAATAGCTGCTTAGAAGGTCCAAGTGTTTCCTTAGCCATAATGGGCAGAGAGTAGATATGACAGCCAGAGAGGTCTTTGCAGAGGCATTTGCTACATTGATCTCATTAACTTTTCTTTGTAGAAAAACTTGCAACTTTTTTTTATAATGCACCTAATAGCTTCTTGTCTTCTCACTAATATATAGATACAACAGAAGATATAATAATAGTATGGTATATACTTAATATATGGTGTTCAATACTGTAGTGTTTATTCTAAAATTAAATAATAGTAATATAAAATTATAGTGTCAGAGGTGGCTTCAGCCCTCTAAGGAGCTCATTTAGAGTAGTTTTTTTTTTTTTTTTTTTTTTTTTTTTTTCTGGATGTGTATGTTAACACAGAAGGATTGCTTAAAGGTGGTTACAATTCTTTTTTTTTTTTTTTTTTTGACCAGAACTAGGCTTACTTATGTATGTATGCAATTGGACTGCTGCATTTTGAAACAGGTATGGTCTCCAAAATACTGTAATTTTAAAAACAGGTACTAGAAATCCAAAATAGGAAGTTTTTTACACCTAAGGTAAACTTCTAATTTCTCAGTCTCTTAAGGGTGCACTGATGATATAAAAAGGATGGGAAGGACATGAACAGTCCACTGATTTTCGGGAAGGACCTACTCTTGAGGCAAAAACCTCAGGAAAACAGAAGGCAAGTCTGACAGTACCAGCAGCATCCAAAAGTGTCTGCATCATTGTGCCCTCCTACAAGTTAAAATTTTTCCAGGAACACTTTATAGCTATTCCTGCCCTTGGGGGTAGTAGTCTTCTCCTTAGCAGTTTCCATGCATGGCTTCCTTCAGGACTGCTTTAAAGGTTGAACCTGATTTTTTGGCATCAGAAATACAAGCTCATTGGATTGCTAGAAGAACAATTGCATCAGCAGGTTGCAGTGCTGAGTTCTTACAACAATTAATCTGTCAGCAGTAGAAAACTTGTCCATTTCCTTTCTATTTTAAGTATGTCCAGGAAGTATTTTTTGAGAATGTAGGTTTCTATTTTGATCTGAGAATATTCACTGAGTGGTTTTAAAATTGAAGTATTTTCAGACAAGCTCTGTGCCAGATGGAAACATTTTCCCCAGTTGTTCTCTGCTGCTTTGGGATCAAATTCAGTGCAAGTCAGGTATATTGTGGGCAGTAGTTGTCTTTTCTAGTAGTTTTCTGCTCCTGGCTGGATTGCAGAGATCTGAGCCCAGACACACAGATGATATGGAACTAGAACTGTTTTTTAATATTTTTCCTCATCCCTCTATTTTGTTTTAATGCAATCAAGAAATACAAGTTCTTTTATAAAATCAAAATGTTACTAAAGCTTAGATCAAGAGTTTTGGTAGACAATGGACGAGTGGCTTGAGCAGGCATTGTAGCATAATGAAACCTCACAGATTCATTATGCCATATGCTCTGTTCTCAAGATGTAAGCTGCTGAACAATAATAATCTTTATGCTGTTTTTTTGGTGGTTTGTGGTTTTTTTTTTTTTTTTTTTTTTTTTTTAGATTGAACTGTAAATGATAATTTTAATATATGTTACCAGATTATTTGATATGATTATTATTATATGTTACCAGAATTTGTATTTGAATAGTCTGTTAAAGTCCATGTGCACACTTGCATTCAAGATCCAGGATTTAAACCAGGAAATTTAGTGCATTTGCTCAGGAAATAAGAAATATAAAATGACATTCAATGTTTGACAATTAAGAGGATACTGTCAGATAATTACACACTGATATTTTGAAAGGCAATAGGAAACATGATCCAAAACATTTTCCTCTTCTTGTAAAAAGATTGATCATCCTGGGTAGGAAACCATGTAAAAACAATCTTTGTATGAAGGAATTTGTCCACATAACCATATTTTACTTTCCCCTGACAAATTATTTGAAGATTACTATTTTAATGGCTGCTGAAAATCTATTGAAGATCTGTAAGATAATCAACATTAACAAACTTGTCTCCTATGTACTTTTGTACATTGTCAAATACAATCTTAATATGCCACACTTTTAATGTTTATTAAAAGTGACATTTTCCCATTTTCCTCCAAGCAGATGTCTCATATGTGCAAAGAAAACTAAGTTAGAGAACAAAGACTGTGTGTATTGCCTTAATGTTGCCTAATTGCAATATTTCTGAATTTTATGAAAGTGAAAACCTGAAACACTCTTCAAATTCCTGCTTGTGTGGCAAAAGTTTTTACTTAAAGTAACATGAACTGCCTGTATAATTCTTGCATAATTTTCAGACTAAGTACTCTTTGTGTATGTGTAAGCATATACATATACGTATACTCACACATATATATGCATACAAACTTCCCACATGCCTGACAATAATTTTTTCCCCAAAAGCCACATTTGGTAATTATAGAATGGGTTAAGTTTATATTGTAGCCTATTTCTGCTATTTGTATTATCAAGACATTAGGCTTGATCATTTTATCTTGGATCTTTACTTTATAAATTTAATTTAATACAGATACGCTTTTTTGATCTACAGTACGTAAAGTCTTAGGCATGCACAAGGGGAATTAGTGAGATTAGAGTCTGTGAGCACTCTGTAGAACTATAATTTACATCACAATGCCTTATAAAGTCAATAGTAGCGAGAATTTTTCGCATTTATTTAAGATGATGCATCATTCCAGCAAGCAAAACATTTCTGGACTTTGATTCAGATAGTATTGCCAGCAGATTATGAATGGGAGCAATTCCTTCTGGAAAATCCATTCATCTGCCTTGGAAGAGTTTGCTAAAAGTGTGTATAGTCAGATTAACCTCTTACATGAATGGTTAAGTGTAAACAAGGGACTTAATGCTAGTCTGTAGGTCATGCATCAGAGCTAAGCGGTTCAAATGCAAGGCCTTAATTTCTTTGCCTCTTTCCTTACTAATCGTATGCTGTGCTCATATCAGGTGTGTGTGTCCAAAGAGTACTAGGAATGCTGATCAATTTCTTATTTGGACATCTTCAAGTGAATAACATCAAAATTGTTCAGAAATTTTAGTTTCTTGTAAAACTATGAGTAGTGCATAAGCCCTTTGCAGAATGAAAAACTCACTCTTTTGGTTTTCATACATTCATTTGAAATGCTTTATTTACTTCAAAAGGATTATTCTTAATAGCTTTAAAAATGAAAGCCCAAAACTAGCCAGAATTGTTGGCTTAGGACCTACAATAGGGAATTAGTGGCTTCCCACTCACCACTAATGAGTGGATTTTTTTAAAGCTCTGTTTATTTATGAGCACTGTTGAATACAAATTCTTGTTAAACAAGTCATTTTAGGAAACCTACTCTGCTTGACATCAAAATGCATTTAACAACCATATTAACAAAATGCTATTCGCTCAAGTGGCCGCATAACTTTATCTAACATGAAAAAAATGCAGCATGCTTAAAGAAGAAAAAATTTTAGATTATTAGTAACTGTAGACTTCAGAAAAGTTACCTCCTTTTCTTAGCATGGGGTACTTTTTGGGCAACCAAAACATACAAGTATGTACTTACAAGTACATACTATCATGCACTTAAATTATGCATGCAATATACTACATAAACATTCCAGAAAATTCATATCTAAGGTATGTACAAGCTTAATAAAATGATTTGCTCATATTGAAGACCACATGCCTTAAGAATATTAAAGGGAAAAATAAGATACAGTTTTTGGGGTAGCATAAGTGTTCCTCTGCAAAACCTTCCTCTATTGCACCAGTGTTAGTCCTTTTTCATGCATAAAATAAATTTGAGCAGATTAAAACCAAAAGAGACTGTATTTTAATATATGAGGACAGAAGTAATTTTTGTTGTTGTTTCTTGGCTTCTGGGCATTGACTTGTAACATTTTTACTGTAGAGTTTTCTTCCAGATCTCCTATTTTGATCCCATCTTGATTATGTGTAAGAGAAGATTAATTAGCCAAGCTTAAAGATTTTTTTGTTCTTCTTTTTCCATGACCTCAGGTTTTGTTTTCAAAAAAATTTTTGGTCATTTTTATGAAATGAATTTTTCTTTTTCATGTAATGCTTTCATCTTCTCAACTTCATGCTTTTTTTGCCTTTTCATGTTTTCCTGCTTTTACATTTTTGATCTTGATGTTCTCCACCATTTTTGTTCCTGCACTGTAACATTGGGGCGTGCCATTTCTGGCATGCCATGTGCCAAGAGAAGCATTTCTGTAGCTCCCTGGGCACGGATGCTCCAGGCTGAAGCTGGAGTTCAAGCAACTGCAGGTGACCTTGCCACATGTGACCTCAACGAAGCCCAGACATTTTACTTGACCCTTTTGCAGAAGTGCTTGGATGCTGGGCTGGGATTCTTAAGTAAGGGTTTGCTTGTGTGTTCTTTCTTTACATATCTAATAACCCTCAAAAACAAATTAGTTTTCACAAGGAAGCAGAACCACTCAGCTTTGGCCATCTGCTGCTGCTCAGCAGGGGAGCAATTCTGGTTGTGGAAGAGCGTACCAGAAAGGTCAACTACTCTTAGTTCCTCAAATTACTCCATTGACAGATTGACCTGTAACTGTCTTCTTCCACTGTGACAAATTAAAACTCACTTACAGTGGGTAATGATTTACTCCATCATATAAGATGGAGGTGGGATAATTTACTGCATTCATGTTCTGTGCTGGAATTACACATCAGATTAATTTGGGGGAAAAAATTACACTGTGATAAAATGTAGCATTAAGTGGATTGCACTCCAGTTCCTGCCTCATCCAAGTGGATGTCTCATTTTGCATTTCTGAAGTTATATATACGATATAAAATTGTTCTCGTTTTTGCTAAAATACATATATGTATGCACCCAAAGAAAAGATGATCCTTGTTTGTCTCTGACAAAGGTGTCTCTTGGGGACATAAGGTTCCAGATCATCACAAAAGATATTTAAAATAATTATATATATGATATAGTAGTAATATATTATATATAAACTGTTAAAAAGTTTTAGTTAGTGCATGCCACCAAAAGTATTGAAAGGTTGCTGCCTGACAAGGAACATCAAGCTTGCCCATGAAATAATGTTGATTAAAATTACAGTGTTTGAAAAATAAATTATAGAAACATATGGAAAAGGAGATATTTACATGCACTTGTGTGAGTATCTGCAAATATAGCACTGATTTTTTTTCCTTGTTTGTTCATTAGCAGGGTCCAGCTAAACTGCTCTGCATCAGACTCCATCATTATGTCTGTCAGCTTCACTGCCACATGGTTTTAGAACTTTCTGTTATTTCAGCAGTGAAGCAGAGCAAGCACATTACCAGTCAAATAATAATTAAGAAAACCAAGACAAACCCCAAAAATTTAATCTATATATTTTCTGCATCCATGGTAATGAAACTCAGTAAGGCAGGAAGAAGCTACTACATCATAATTTCTTACAGCTTGTGACTACCTAACCAGTTGTGAGTCGCCTGGTACACACAGCATCAGCTCCATCTCCTAGCATCACTTTTTGCTAAATTTTACTGTGCTCCTTAGACAACAGTCATCTCCCTCAAAATTTGTTCTCTGGATCTTAAGTGCAATGGTACCAGAAAGAAAAAAAAAAGTACAGAAATTATAGAAAAGTGTGTCTCGAGTATGGAAATGATAGCTTCAGATGCTTTGAAATGGTGACCTTTCTGGATCTCCCTAGATGAGCAGATTTCCTTCTCCCCATCAAAAAAAGTATTTTTATGTGTATTATTTTAGATGCACTGCAATGTGAAAACCCCTGGATAGCCTGGATCATGAAGTAATTCTTACAGAGGGTCTGTGAGCTGGAAAAAAGCAGGAATTTCAGGATGAGTTGGGGAGATTACAGGTATTAGCCAGAGACACCTCTGAAATATACTTTCTTCAACCTTTAGTACTGCTGGCATGAAGGATTTTGTTGTGTACTTATGCTTTGTTTTGTTTGAGGGGGTAGCACATTCATAATAAATGGGAAAATGATGGACCTTTTCCTTGTTCATCCAGGGTCAGTGCACATGCTTCTTAATTTTTTTCTAGCCTTTTTTATAAACAGCAAAGGTATTCTGTTTGGATTTATGCCAGTGGGCTGTTCTGTTGTTTCAGTTTGTTTTAAAATCTGAACAGCATATAGATGGCAAAGCCATAATATACCTGGAATGAAACACAATTCCTGTCTCCTTCACACGCATGCACCTACCTTTAAAAAGAAGAATGAACATTAAAACAGTTGAAGGTAGAAGACACAAATGAGAACTGACTTTATGTGAGTAGACCCACTTATGTAAATCTCTGAATCAGTCTTCAGGGAAAGTACTACTGTTGAAAGCTATAAATATTTTTTTCATTCTGTCTGAATGAATATCAGTGTGAGGAAGTGTCTAACTCCAGTTTCAGTCAAGAAAGAGATTTATTCTATTTTAATTTTAAACACAGTTATTAAAGTTAAATAGTGCTCACATTTTGAAGTATATATTTAGGGTTGGTAAAAGGTAAGGACCATTTATATTTCAGGTGTAACTATTAGTCAAGCTCTATAAGCACCTCTTATAGATCTAAATATTCTCTTGAATGCCTTCCTACCCTTACACCATCAGATGAAAAAGTCATCTAGGCTAATTTCCTGCTCCAAGCAGTGCTTCTGCCTATCCTACAGAGGGTCTGTCATGGCTCAGTTGGTCAAACCTCAGATACTTGCAGGGTGCAGACTGCACCTTCACTGGGCCACCTGACCCAGTACTGCTGTAGTGAAAATGTTACTCCTGATGTCCTGACGTATTTCCCAGGCTGCAATTTGCAGCTGTTTTGCCACCCACTGTTATGTTATCTGCCAGGACCATCATCTCTGTAGCCTGTTTTCAAGTATTGTTATGTTGTCACTCAGCCAAGCTCAAGCAGCCCACCTCCCTCAGCTTCTCTGTGCTGGGTTGCTAGTGACCAACCTGGCAACTGGACTTTTGCTGGAGAATCAGAGCTAGACTGAGTATTCTAGATATAGTGCAAAAAGAAGAGAATAATATCTTCCCTCTTACTATCTAATTACATCTGCTTATATTACAGCCTAATTGCATAGTGTTTGAGAAATGTTTGAGAAATACGGTAAGATAATTTTTCTAAAATAACGCTGTTCTTCAAGTTCTAAAAAAAATGGGTATGCTTCCAAGATGTCTTGCCAGCATAAACAATACTACATGGATCTGAGAAATCAAGGCATGAGTCTTCTTTATCAAAAATCATAACAATTGACTTTAAGAAGCAAGGCCTTTTTTTCTCAAATTTAAGATAAAGTTTGCACTTGATTAAGCTAGAGAAGCAAAGCAACATGGAAAATGATTATGGGCTAGTTTCATCTTTGCTTTCTGCCAGTGGACTCAGAAAGATGAATATCCACTACATACAAATCCTTTGCATTGCTTTTTGAAGGGAGAACATCACAGGGAAGATATGTGAGAGTGGAATGCCTCCCATCTCTCACAAAATACCTGTTGGTAGTCTTCACAAAGATATTGAAGATGGTATGAGGGACTTGCTTCACTTCTACTTTGGACATCCATTTTTAGTTGTCTAATTAAATGGGACTATTATTTTAAAAATGTGGTTTCAATTACTCAAAATTACACAAAAAAAAGGCAAATGTGGAGCTCACCTTAATTCCATACAGTGCATGTTATCATTTTAAAGAATATTAAGAAAACAGGTGCACCCAATTCCAAACTTTGTAAGTCATATGCAAGCTTCTACATATAATTTGTATTGGAGCATAATCTCTTCTATAACTGCTTTTAACCTCTTATTTTCTTTGTAGTTCTTTGTAATTTGCAAAGTCTGACATTTGCAACAACTCACATTTTAATAAAAAGGTGGAAATATATTTTCTGTTTTGATTGTCCTTTTCTTTCATTACAACTTTAAAGGATATTGCTTTCATTTAGAAATGTATTTGTTGTGAACAACCATATCAGAATTGGGGCTTGATGAAATACAGCTTGACATAAAGAAGCAAGCTCAAATATGCTTGTAATTAGAACACAGCTTAGAATTTGGATACCAAAATGCTTTTTTGTTGTTGTTGGTTGGTTGGTTGGTTTTCTCTCTCTCTCTTTTTTTTTTTTTTTTGTTGTCATACCAAGAGGCCTCCTGAAAAAGTACGTTTTCATGTAATGTACCTTCAGTAACCAAAGAGATTCCATAAATCCTGTTCTCTTGATACAAGATGTATGATAGCAGTGGCAGGCAGCCAATCTGGTAGAAAAGCACAAGCAATTAGCGTAAGGAAATAAGCTAAACAGATTGACAGGTGCATAAGGATTTGTAAGTGTCCTGTTGGGATAGATTCAAAGGATGTGCTTGAAAGAGGTATTTTTGTGCATAGATTTTTTTTTTTTTTTGGTAACATAATGTGTGGACATACAAGGAGTTTAGTTGGGAAAATGACAATTGAGGATAAAAAGCCTCTGTTGCTGACACGGGAAACACAAGATTTGATGCATTAACTGTGTATTGAATTATTTAGGGAGTGATAAACAGGAGCTAGACATAATAGTATAAAAAGATAATAACATACTTGATGAGAGTAGGGTGGAAGCAGAAACTCTACCTTACTATATTTTACCTTTCTGGACGTGAAGCAAAAAATTGAAAAAATTCCAGTTTTACAGGGGAAAATTTTTCCCCCATACACATAAACCCCATAATTTTCTGGAAGGTTTTGTTTTTTTTACATTATTGAAATTTTATTATTTTTTTGTCAATCTCACTTCCTGCAAGAAGAATTGTGACCAAAAAACCTTACATATGGAAAGAAATAGCTGAATTGCCAAGTATAATCAAGAGTTTGTTTAAAAAGAAGACTGAGTTTAGAGTAAACTGTGTAGAACAAGCTGCAGGGCAGTGTGAAAAAACTGCAGGGCAAGGAAGGACCAGCAATAGGGAAGAGTTGAAGATTTAAGAGGTTTAAGAGGTTCTTCTCCAATTTAAGAGCTGTAGGAGAGGAGGTGAAGGGGTAAATTAAGGCTGAATTTCTGGGTTGGGTGGATGAGGTGGAAGGTTCAGTAAAGAAAATTGTCTCATTTGCACAGACTAAAAAGTGGTTTGTAAGACAGGGATGGGATAAATTGATTGATAGGTATGGCTGATGGCACCTTTTGTTTAGAGTACTGGGAGGGTTATTTTAGGGCTTTTTGTTTATTTCTTTATATCCTTCCTTTAATTAGAAGGACTTGTTTGGGTGGGACCTAGGTGGAAATGGGAGGCTGCTCCTGCTGGGGTAGGTGAGCAGAGATCTGCCTGGAGGGGAGGTGGCAGCCGGAGGCAGGGATCCTTCAGAGCACCAAGAGCATTGGGGAGGCAGTGGGAAAGAACAGGGATCAATCTGCTAGTGACACAAATGACAGAAAAAATTCCCTACAGGCAGAGAAGGCTGGGCACAGTTTGTTGCAACTCAGAAAGCCACTCAGTTGGCCAAAACTGGGCTGTGAAGCAAGGATCAGCCTATGTTTGCTGCTGTGAAAATAATAAATTTGAAGCAGACTCAGAAGTTGTCTCTCTGAATTGTCTTGATGATTTCCAATGATTGAGGGCATCAGTGTCAAGCTGTTATTCCTTTCCAGAATGTAACTCTAAAATCAATATGTTGTACTAACACTTCCAACGCCAGTTGTGAAAATAAAATAATTTAAATATGTAGTCAGAAAATTGCATCTATCATTGCTTTCTCCGCAATATAAAATTACTCAAATTTTGAATGCTTGATATAGATTCTACCAGAGACATAGCACTCCCTGTAGCTTTCAGGCTAATCTTCCCCTTCCCCTCCCAGGAGACAGACAATGCAACTCAGCTGGATGATTTGGAATATATCAGCCAAAAAATTAATATTGGAAGAGTATCTTCACATTCAAACTTTTCATGCTTGTAATTCAATACCACCTACTGATATTTAAAAACATTTTATTTGTGTGTTTTAGTTTTGTACTTGGGATTTTTTGCGGGGGAGTTGTTTGGCCTTCTGTTTTTGGATTGACTGTTTTCAGAGGCCATGAAAAGTGCTGAAAAGTGCAGCTAACTCTAGATGCTGGGGAAAAACAAGTGACAGAGTAACACAGCTTTTCATTTAGGAAGCAACTCGCCCCTCTTGGAAAGGACCTGCATTAAAGTAACGTGCTCCCAGGCTGTGTGTTAGCCAAAAAGGGTGTTTGCTTTGGGCTCAGGCACTGGCACTACATTTGCACAGATGGGATAGCCTGGTAAAGTACACAGAGCCATTTTCCCAGCTCTCCTTCCACCAGAACCCACAGCACAAGAGGATTGAGACGATAATGCACCCTGAGCCCTACCCCACCTTAAAATGACATGGCTTCAGTGCTTCTTCATGCGTGGAAAAATGTTTTACTACACAGATTCAGTCAACCTAACTTTGTCTTTCTAAAATTTTTCTGCTAATGAGATTGAAAGCTTAGTAAGATCTTGCTTGGTTTTGAAACTCATGGAAAATAGTCACCTCCCAGCTGGAAATGAACCAAAGGCAAGCTACTTTTGTCATGCCAAGTTATCATGGCCACTGCCTAATAAGGGTTATTGGCCTGAGCAGGATGGCACTGTTCTAAACAAGCTGCTGGTGGGAGGGACAGATGAACCAAGTTTACCAAGGCAGACGTGGGAGTTTTTATGTTGTGATTTTGGTTTGAGATTTTTTTGTTGATTTTTTTTTTTTCCCCCAAAGGAAAGCAAGAGTTTATTTGTAAATGTTTATCTTCTAGGATAATGTGATGTTTACATTCTTGGAATGCAAAACACTGCTATGCTGCCTGTTGTTTTCCTCCTTATCATTTCAGCATATTTTTGAAAATATATGAATATACATGTCATGCAAATGAGGATTTATAAGTCAATAAATAGTTGTATTTGCATTAGTGCGGATGCATATTTTGAGGTTGAGTTACAGTCATTAAAATAGTTCTATAAGCATTTCTTTTTACCTTGACAAGAATAACTAATCTTTGAAGCAACTACTGCCATGCAAGCCACTCAACTATTTTGGACAACTCATTTTTGCCTTGCAATGCTATTTGCTCCATCCAATGTGGCTAATCTGTGCAAATGCAATAGGAAAACAATTTGCTTGCTGGTAATCCTATTGTTCAGCAGGCCAGACCTTGTATGACATCTCTGTGACTCTGCTTGTGCAGTGTCTGGATTAAGCAGTGACTTCCTTACTAGCAGAAGCAAACACAAAGTGTATGTTACGTGGCAAATTAATTCAGCTTGCATGAGCTTCTTGTTCCTTGGGGTGGAGCTGTGAAACAAAGAAGAAAAAGTAATTCTACAAATAAAGATCTGGACATCAGAGTTATGAGATAAATATGTGACAGGATCTGGGGAGAGTAGGGTAATAGTCCAATATCAGTACTAGAGGCATTCTCAGGCCTATTGTTGCTGTTGAGGCAGGACAGGAATAATGAAGACTCCAAGTCAGAAGGCAAGAAGAGAACCTTATTAACAAGTAACGTTCCTCTTTTATAACCAGGATCGCTAAGGTGAAATATGATTGGTCTCAAAGTGAAAACCTCTCACACGATTGGTACACTCGGACTTAGGTCAGTGTAGCAGAACACATCTATAAACAATATGAACAGAGAGAGAGATAATAATTGTTTACATTCCTTTTGGACTCTTTCCTCAGGCTTAGCCTGGTAGAAATCTCTTCTCTCTGACTGAACTGAGAATATCCATAGGCCTATGACTTTAATAATGATGTGTGTCTGCTATATATAGAAATACTTATGACCTCATGCTGTAATTTAGGTGTCCTTTACAAAAAAAGAGGACACATTAGGCAAAAGTTTGAAGTGATTTGCTTCAAAATATAATTTGGAGATCATCCCTGTGAAATATTGCAGCAGCAGCGTCTTTGGAAGAAAAGATCAAACCAAACTGATTGCCTGGGGGAAGCAAAAACTTTAAAATAAAACTACATGATCATGAGAGGGAATAAGAAGTGTAATAACTATTACAGAAACACAGGTGATTTCATAGCTACTGACTCACTGATTTTTCACTGCATATTAAATTATTCTTAATTTAAATTTTTAAAAAAGCTAACAGTCACACAGGCAAGAGCTTCAGCTTTAGATATTTCCCTTCAGAAAATTTTCAAACACCAATTTACAAAGAAAGCAACATTTTGACCTTCAGGATGCCTTTTGGCTGTTATAAGTAGCTTTGAAGGACATTTTGCTTTCTTCCTCATGCTGCAATAGTGCCAATGACAGTTCTGTTGCATGAGGCCTCAGGAGGGTTAGATACAAACACAGATGACACTATAATGTTTGGCTGAGGAAGTTCTTGATTGTAACCTGATAGCATAATGAACAACAGAAGGTGTCAAGTGTTATTACAGTTAATGGGCCGCAGTTTTCTTGTCATGAGCTTGAACACATCTAATCCTCCTCGCAGCACAGCTTCCACCATGATAAGGCAGAAAGAATTCTCAGGTCTGCCAAAAAGCTGGGCTTTGGGTTTTATTGTTTTTTCCTCCCTACCCACATCCCCCCATCTCCAGATGGAGAGGGATAGGTAAGTGGGAGCATATTAGAGTAACAAAGCATGTAGAAAGAATTACTAGACTAGAGAAAAACATCAGCAGAAGGCAAAGGCAGCCTTCCAGTACAGCTTATGTCACACCATGTATGGACTATCCTGTTTATAGCAAATGAAGATTTGAAACTGAAAATGTGACTGCAAGCATCAAACCAGTGGTAGCTAACCAAATATTGCTGTGCAGATAGCCAGATTCCTGGGACTTAAATATTCTTGCTAACCTAGGATGCAGCTGGCATCTAAAACCAGAGGTAAGGCATGAAGGGCGCAAGAAGACACACATGCAAGACTGGTGTCTGGCAGCAAAGAACAGGTGACAGATTCAAATGCACAGGTGACTGGTTCAGCACCTACGTAACAACATGAATCGAGAGAAGATGAACCAGATAAGGCAATAAAATCATTGAAGACAATTTAACAAGACAGATGTAGTCATAAAACTATTACAAAAGTAAGAAAAATCATAAAAAGAACTGAATAAAGCAAACTGAAAATATTTTATTTATAAATGAAAAAAATCAGTATTTCAGTAAAAGTATTTCAGTAACAATAATGCAGAAAATAATAAATATGTTGTTTATGAAAGCAATTATTGTAGAGGACAGAAGCCTCCTAGCATTAAATAATGCTTTGCTGTTCATTAGGTTGAGTGGTTTATGCAACCAGTATTTACAATTTTTGTTTTATCTAACTACGAATAAAAAGGGAATTAATAAAGAGATTGGAAATAGAAGGGAGAAAGATAACACAACATCATGGAGTTTTATAAGCTTCAAATAACTACTTGAGTGGAAAAGAATTGCTCTGAAAATTTTGCTTTCAGCATGCTGCCAGAAGTAAGCTCAATTTTACTACTGTGTCTCCTTATTGTGTGTGGCCAGAGGTACTGGCCAGCACTTAATGACAGCAATGAGAGATTTATAGCTGAGACATAAATACAGTGAGTAGCAAAAGGTTATATATAATGGAAGTGCAAGTCATGTTCCTCTACAACCATAATTCTGAAAGAATAAATACTAAACTGTTTTCCTTAGGGAACAATTTGAATTATTCCTATGGCCTGGTTGTGAGGATAGCTACTTGCTCTAAGGCTTGAGGCTTGGCAAAAATGATGCATGAAAATGAAAATCAAAGTGTGGGTGTATCTTGAAGGCAATCATGAAATGAAGATCATCACCCAGAAAAAAATCATGGGTGAATTGAAAAAAAGTCTAAAACCTTCTATAGACATTACATCCAACTAATATCATACTGTTTTTTTTCCTTGTAAAGAGAAAGAATCATCACAGGAGCTCCCTCATTGTCAGGGAAGACATCTGTAGAGCTTTCCCGCTTGTCAAGCTCTTTATTAACTGAATTCAACCTGAGTTTGCAAATAGTTTACTATTTTCTTTAAAAATAAAATAATAAAAGAAAGATCCTTCACAAGAAAAACAGCTATCTTTCCTAGCCTTAGGCACAGCTGAACAGCTGTGAAGAAGCATCATAGCAATTGCTGTGCCAGTCACGGCAGAGGAACAGAGCCTTTCACAGGTGGCTCTCATTTTCTGGGTTGCTGACTTGCGACCTCACTGTTTGATTTGCAGAAGCACTGAGTACTTGCAGCTGCAGCTGGAGTTAATAGTAGCTGGGCTTTGAACATGGAAGAGCATCATGAAACAAGTCTTCTGAAAAGCAGTTTTCAGCACTTTCAGACTGAGTAGCCGAAATTAGTAAGTGTGTGGTGGTTTTTGGTTTTTCTTTTTTTTTTAATTTTTGTTCTCTAGGTCTTTTTAAAATAAGTTTTTCTTGCTGTATGTATGCTGTAAAAACAAATTTATTAAAATGTGTTATGCATGTAGATGCTGTAATAATGAACTTATGGAGGAATCACAAAAGAAATTTCAGTCTGAACTCGTGTTGAGTTAATAGAGAATTCATGGAAGTAGAATGTGGTAGGGCTGTGTGTTGAATCAAGTAGGATGGAACAAAGAGTACTTATCATCTTCTTTGTGTCTTGCTCTCAGAATTGCATGAAATGGTTTAAATATATACTGGGAGCTGTGAGGTCAGGCACAGTGTCTCCATGTTGTGTAACTTGCTTCACTTCTATTACTACTGCCTTACTGTGGTGTAAATCAGAAGGAGTGAATCTTGAAGGAAAGAAGCCCTTCATCACAGTGCAAAGAGAGGTCTCGTACTGTCATGGGCCCTAACACAGTCTGTAAGAGCACACAGAATGTTATGAGCAATGAGTTCTCATGCAAGGAGCCTGTGATAGCCCTGGGTGAGCAGCACAGTCAAAGACTGAGCTTCAAAAGTCAGTGGTAGCTTATAAATAACAGTACTGCAAGTATATAAAATGTGGCATGGTGGTTTTCCCTAGCTTCTGTAGTTACTGATGTTTTTGCTTTATTATTGGGACAGTGTAGGGACAGAGATACAACAAAGAATCATTAATGTGATAGTCAAATAAGGCCACCTCCAGTGACAGGAGGAGAAATGGGAACCGCTGGGTTTCCCTATTTCTTAAAATGTTAGAGAGGAAACAGTGACTTAGGAATGGATAAGGAATTCTTAAAGGATAAGGAATCCCTAAAGTTTTGCACTTTATTTTTCTGCATAGACTTGCTGCAGCTAATTCTGATTAGTATCCATGCATTTAATTGCAGTCTGCCTGCTTATGATTGATTGTGCTTAGGAAGTTGTGTGTTGCAATTAGTTTAGAAACTGGAAGGTGAGTTTTGATATAGTTGCTTGTACTGATTTAAGATTTCCCCTGGCTGTCGGAAATTACCATCGTCATTATAGTAAGAATGAGACATGTACCTGTGGTTCCATCTCTCCATTTCTTAACCCATGAGGACTGAATTGCTGATAAGAGTGGGTTTCTGTAGGAAGCCAAACCGTTAATGAGAACACCTGAAGTGCACCTTCTTGTCTTGCTCCCTTGGGCATTTGCTAAGGGCCAGTTTGGGGGCAGAGCAGCCATGTTTGGTTCTTGTGCTGGCGCCCAAGTGTCAGACTCCAATATGAGATTTTAAGGCTCCTGTCTGCTCTCCCTCACCTGATTATAAAGCTCTGTTACCCTCCTGAGGAGGACTTGGGGCTGCTGGCGGATGAAAAGCAGGACATGAGCTGGCAATGTGTGCTTGCAGCCCGAAAAGCCAAATGTGTCCTGGGCTGCAGCCAAAGCAGTGTGACCAGCAGGGTGAGGGAGGAGGTGCTGCCCCTCTGTATGCTTTGGTGAGACCCCACCTGGAACACTGCATCCAGCTCTGGGGTCCCAGCACAGGATGGACATCAGCCTATTGGAGGGAGTCCAGAGAAGGGCCACCAAGTTGATTAGAGGCTTCAAGGTGACCTAGTTGTGCCCTTCCAGTGCTTAAAGTGGGTTTGTAAGAAAGCTGGACTTTTTATAACAGCGCGTAGTGAAAGGACAAGGGAGAATGCCTTCAGACTGGAAGAGAGTAGGTTTAGATTAGATATTAGGAAAAAAAATCTTTACTATAAGGGTGGTGAGACACTGGAACACTTAGACCAGAAAAGTTCCAGATGCCCCACCCCTGGAAGTATCCAAGGCCAGGTTGGATGGGGCTCTAAACTGGTAAAAGGTGTCCCTACCCACAGCAGGGAGATTAGAATGATATGATTTTTAAGGTCCCTTCCAATCCAAAAAATCTGTGATTCTACAATACTGTGGTGTCAGTCTGCACATTGATGCAGTGACCTTTTTAGCTCCATACACCTTATCAATGTGGAACTCACTGTAGGTTTAGTGCTCCTATGAACCCAGTGCATGATAAAATACAATCTCTAGAGAATATTTATTAAAGCAGAGCAATTTTTCATGTTACTGACAAAACAGGGCAAATATTGAACATCAGCAGGATTTTGCAGTTTAAGAAGTCAAATTCATTGTTGTCTCTTACACAATACATAAAGCAAAAAGAGTATGAAAGCATGCATGGGTATCTTTATACCAGTGAAGAAAACTATTTTCAACATTGGCTCTGTGTGTCTCCAAAAAGATAGTCAGCTTTTTTAATTAGCAGCAAACGGAGGATGCTTCAGCAATTTTCTGCAGAGCCCATCGTAAACCCTGGAAAACTGTTCTGGAGTCCTCCTACCACTCAGTTTTCAAACACAGGATTTTTGCTTCCCCGAATTTCAGCTTTGAAATGATTCCAAGCATCACCCCATGCAGCAGGATGACAATACCTGGAAACTAGGACAGCAGAGTCACAAGAAAGACTGCATGCATTCAGTAGAGTACAAATGAAGGAGACTTTCTAACTCCTAGTAATAATAATACTAATACTATCTCAGATGGGAGAATAAATTCCACCAGCTTTTTACTTTGCTAAGCTGTGTGCTCTGAAATGAGTCATCATCAATTCATTTGGGTTGACCCAGTTCGATTTAAAGTAGAGCTTCATCAGCCCTGATCTGATCAGAAGCTACACAGCTCGTTGATAGCTATAATGGTTGTGAAAAGGAAACTACATGTAGTGATTAACAAAAATATTTTATTACACCTACAGCCTTGTTCAGGAATGTGTGCAATACTGTCAGCATATGGCATTTTTTTACATGTTGGTTTTTCAAATATAAAGAATCCTTGTTGTACTCTTCCTGTAAAATTTCTTACATTCCTGGCTGCTCTTATTCCTGTTGTCTCTTCTTTCTGTTCATGGTTGTGCCTGAGAGACTTTTTGTCTTTTCCAAATCCTTCACAGTTTGAAGGTCAGTCACTGGCAAACTGAGCTTCATGGTTTTCACACGTTTCAGCCCTGGTCTGTGCTCAGAGCAATTACTGGTGTCCTGTAGCATTGCAGCAGTGTTTCTCTGTATCTGCCTGTAGTGCTGTTAGCAGGCAGCTGGGATGCAATGAGGAAGGAGCTTTCTCATACTCTGGTGTATCTTTACAGATCTGAAATGTTTTCCTTCACCTTTTTATTACTGTTGGGTGCACAAGCTGGTTTGCTGTGGGCTATAAACTGGATGGTTTCACAATGCTTCTGCCTGCTCTTTTGGTTGGCAAATCTTAGTTCTGCTTTCATTGTCACTTATCCCAGTTTGCCTGGGTAATATGTACTTGAAAGCTGCATACACTTTTGCCATTAAAGTGGTTCCAGCATGGGAAAAATGTGAGATGTTCAAGTTACGCTCATGATGTAAACTCTGCGAATGCTTGACAGGTAAATTGGAGAGAACTGAAAGGACTTTGAGAGGCTGTGTTTTCCATCTATCCAACCAAATACAAATGGATCAATTGTAACTGTCATTTCTTAGAAGCCTTTGTCTAACCTATTCTTAAAAACCTCCTGTGATAGCGATTCAAATCCCTTCCTAGTCACATATTCCAGCTTGCAGTGTTGGGCACAGGAAACATTTTCTACCTTAAATTTGTGATGCAAGCCCTGCAATATTTTACTGCTAGAAGATGTGGAGGAGAAAATGATACCTTAAGCTGCTTTAATTTGCCACTTAGATGCTTGATGACTCTGAATGATTAGCAATTTTCACTTTCCGGGGCAAACTGTCCTGAGTCATTTAACCCTTTCTTACAAGCTATACTTCCTGGTGTTCTGCTTGGTCCCATTATTTACCCATGGTTAACTGTGAGCCTTGATGCTTTAGTTTTAGCAGTCACAACTGGGCATGCTGGTAAAGTGCCTGGCTAGTGCCACACAGGGCAAAAGTACTTCTCTGATTGTCTTAAGGGCAGTATTCTTTCTTTTAAAATATTGGTATGATTTGGTTTGTTTTTATAATGGTTTGTTTTTTTAATAAGCATAAAATGCATTATCAACTGAGATCATTATCACCTGCCTCCTGCCCCATTGTTTTTCTCATGGCATAATAATTTCTCCTATGTCTATAGATCTGAAAATGTAAACTTTGCTTTTGTTCTTACTGAATTAAAATAGAGGTCCATGATTTCAGTAGGACCCCCAGAAGGTTAGCAAGTTGGTGAGTAGGATTACTTTTTTTTTTCTTTTCTTTTCTTTCCTTTTCCTTAATAAGATAAATGAAAAATGTGCTAGTTTTCAATCAGTTGGATATTGTTTGTGTTAGGCTTATGTGCTATTTTTAACCTGTTAAAGATGAAGTATCAGAAATTCAACTGAAAAATTGTTTGACTGGAGCCTGTACTTCAGGTAAAGGCTTAGGAAAAGCTCTGCTGTCAGAGGGTTTCCCAGTGAAACAAATGGCATTCATGGACCTGTAAGAGTGGATGTGTTTATGGTAATAGGCAGGGAATATACTCCTCAGTTGTTCTTGAAATCCAGTCATGACCTTCATGTGAGAAGATGTATCTGTTCATCCGCAACTTAAAACAGTGCATGCACAGTGGCTATATTATTTCAGACCAGAAATCATCTCTGTTAAACACTCACAAACTAAATATTTTGTGGCATTTTTAAATTTTGAAACTCACTAGTGAATCCTTGCCTTTGAGTTGCTGCATATTGTCAGTTACTCAGTGACATTTGGGATACGGTATTCAAGGATTCATCCCCAAATGCTGACTTTAAACTGTCAGCACTGAGATCTTAGCAATAAGTATTGCAGTTCAGACTAGCAATTTATGGAATACTTAAAAACCAGCTTGATAACCTGTCTTTCAAAATAGTGGATCTTCTTTTTTCTTGATAGATCTTTTCTTCTATAGAATGCAACTCCATCTATGCCAGTGACACTGTTAAAAATTACACTAGGATTTTTTTTTTGCTGTTTTGGGCTGTTTTTGTCTAGAAGATGAACTGTGAGCAACTATTTGTTGCCATTTGCTAAGTGATGTCTTTAATTCCATTGAGCCCCTACATAAGCAAAGAAAGATAGAAGATACAAAAGACCTTGAAGCTTTTTGTGTCTATAATTTTCATTAGTGACTTTACTTGTGATGATTCCCATGTACTGCATGAGGTTCTTAAATCACATTTAAAATCTTGGTCTGGAGTGTGACAATTTAGCTCTTAAATCAGGCTGTGGTGCAATGTTGTACTTGGAAAACAAAGTAGCACTGATTCTAAAGCAATGCCAGCAAATAAACGGTGGGAAAATGTTTGTCTAGCTAACATTACCCAGAATGAACTAGATGTGGAAAGCTGCAAACTCAAGGGAAAAAAAAATTAGGGGCATCTTGCAGATGGTAATTTATGCAAGGCTAAATTAAGCCTATGCAGTAAACTACGGGTAAAACGGAGCTGGACGTTTCTCTAAAAGATCCGCAAGAATGCATGTGATAAATGGATGTGATTTGTGCTGAATAAGTTGTACTTATATCAATAATTTGGGAAAATAATTGGGAAAGTATATATGGTTAGTGTTATGAAGCAGATGGGTTTCTTCAAGAATACATGTGAAAAGCAGGATGCAGGAGCTGGATTCGGCCTTGGGAATGGAGTAAGTCAGGAACTGACTCCCAAACCAAAATTGGCATCAGCTGAAATTAAAAGACAGCTCCCAGAGCAGGATCAACCGTGAATATGAATAAAATTGGGACCATTCCAGATAGGGAACCTAAAATAGTGGTCTTATCTATGAAATAATAAGGCTCAATTGGAACATAATGCATCAAGCTCAATGTGCATGTGCAACCTGCCAGGTCATTCAGAGGACAGTGAGGAAGACCTTCGGCCTTCCTCCAAGAAGTCCCCCGAAGAGACCAGAAGACCCCATAGCAACAGTGGGAGCATGCGTCGTGGAGTGACGTAGATTTCAAGAATTGAAAATAGGAGGAATTGTTGATGAATATGTATTAGCATACAGTATAAAAGTTATGCTTGGATTCTTTTGCCCTTTGTACGGGTGACAGGGTGGGAAGCCCTCCCCGTACCCCGATTGGTTTTGCTTATGCCTTATCCAAACCATTGCCAAATAACTCTTTGCAACCACTTCATTATATTTGATTGTATTATTATTATTTTATACCTCAATTAAAAATTGCTGCTAAATTTCAATCTTGTGATTTATGAAATTAGACATATGGGACCCCATTCATAACAGCCAAAATCCACTCTGATTTCCAGTGGTGGCTTTCCATTTTTTAATGTCCCTGTTCCAGAAATAAGCTGCTGCCCCTCCACTCCTTTAGCCTTGGCATGACTTGCTGCCTGGTGTGTTCACAAGCAGAATTTGTTCTTCCTCCCTCTGCTCCTTCATACAAGCTGAGGTCTAGCCTGTGGAGAAGTCTTGCTCCTTGACTGCGTGTGACTCAGGATAGGCATGGTCCAGCCTATATAGTCCAGGCAAAAGAGTTCAGCTCCTCTGTATAAAGTCTGGCAGCTGACATGTTACCTTACAAAGAGAAGAGATGCCTCTTCAACCCACAAAGCTTTTGGAACGAAATAAACCCAAAGTCATTGCCTACCTGTTTGTCCTAAGAAGCAGAAATACTACCTTAGTTAGACCTATCATGATGGGCAGTCAGTGTTATTTGTAAATAGAAATGTGATACAAATGGAAATTTAGACAGGAAACATAAAGTTCTGATCTAAAGTATTTTTTTCTGCCATCCTAATTCCTTGAATAAACTTTTAATTTAATGTGTGTTTAATAACTGGATTAAGCAGAGTAAAGAAAAATTTTGCTTAATGGCAGTAAGTAGAAGTAATGAAGTAAAATATTTAAAAATAGCTCCGACAAAAGCTTTAAATTGCACTGCAGAGATGGGTGGAGAAAAAAGACAAAGCAAACTACCACAGGCTTGTCTCATCCTTACTTATGTATATATTAAATAGGGCTCCTTTTATTCTGAGTGACAGTTTGGAATTGATCTATTTTAAAACTTCTGATGATAGAAATCAGCTGAATACAAACTTTGTTAAAACTCATTATTCTGTCATAAACTAGAATTTAAGAGTTCAGGGGAGTGGATGATATTGATGGGCTTTATTTTGCTTTCCATTTGTTCAAATAGCAATGTTGATTGCCTAATTATCTTTGATTTCCTGTGAGAGATAAAAAGCAAATGTCTCTTCAGCACACGTGGCTTTCACATAATATTAAGATGTCATTGTCTTCTAGTAGCTGGCCTGTAAGCCTAGTAAATTTTTGTTGAGTAAATGTAAGCTGCAGAAGTGAATAGACAAAAGCTTTATGGCATCTAGAGATGTAGCCTGGATGATAAACTGATTGGATCCAACCAGCTACTTAGACTGATTAGAAATGTGTGGGAGAAGAGAGCTGTACATATACTTTTTACTTTTGTATATGAAAGAACAGATTGCCTTCGTGACATAGAAAGAAAAATGTAGGGTAATTGTTAAATACCCGCTTTCTCCTCAGCCTTGTCTTTATGTGGGCTGTAGACAAGTAATGAGATTTGGGTAGTTACTGTCCTCTGTAGAAGGTCTACAATTACTCCAATGCTGCTGGCACCCTGAAGTTCCCTATTATCATCACATCTGGTCTCATCAAGAGCTACACACAGTTCTTCGGCTCAAATATCAGGGTTTTAAAAAATAAAATAATTTACAGTGATACAAAGTGTAAGGTTCAGTAACAGATACATTCCTTGCTGCTGCGTAAAGCCAAATAGCTATCAAAAGGGAAGTCAAAAACTCAGGCTTTCATTGCAGCAAGGATTTGTTTAGTAACTAGTCCAACACAGCATTTAGTGTAGTAAAGAAATACTTGTATGGGTATTGGAAGGGAAAATCTCTAAGAGACCAGCCAGACTGTCTTCCACATCAGGCAGAAATAGGAATGTTGATGTGAAAGATAAGTCCTATATAATAGTTTAAAGGAGAGCTAGGCCATAGGAGCTTGCAGATGACACAAGGGAAGGCTGTATGTTCTTTAATCTTGATTGCTGTTAGGAGGGACCAGTAAATCAACAGAAAGACGTTTTATAAAAGAATATGAAACTTTTTTTTTTCTGTTGCTTTTAGTGTCCCTATTTTTCCTTTTCTTTTTCTCCAGAAATCGCCATCTCCCTGGTGTTTAAGTACTCAGCAATGGGCTAGCTTGATTCTAACTGTAGTGTTATATTTTTTCTAAATATAAATAAATATGTATGTACAGCAAATATAAAAAGCAAATCGTTTTTGCTTCTAAACAATTTGCATTTCTATCAGATGTGCGAGTTCTAATTATAGAAATATATAAAGTCTGCTCTGTACTGACATGCTGGAAAAATCTGAACAATTCTGTTCCTCTATCTTCTGATTCCTTTAATCTCAATGTTTTCAAGAATCAGTTCTGAGCATGCTCTCACTTCATTTTTACATAAATGGAGCATACTTATCATTATTTAGAGATTTGGGTCCCTTAAAATAAGTTGTTAAGCAACTTTAAAGCCTACATTCTGAAAATTTCAGGAGAGAACTAGACATGTGAATCACTTTGACATTTTTGAAAATATTGCTTCAATCCTCTCTTTCATTTTGTAATTTTAAAGGATTAAAGGCTTGACTGTCCTTTTAAGTCACAAGCCAGCATTATCACTGGGTGTAATGACACTGTATTTCAAGACACATAGAGCTGTCTATCTTCAGAAGACTTCTGAAATCTTGCTTGTAAACTAGGTGGATGCAAAGATCATCCTGAGAATGGAGGTGGCTGTGGAGACACAGGCCACTCCAGCAGTGGTGGTTTGCAGAGGTGCACTGTTCCAGATGCTTTAACAATTTCTCAGGTATAATAGCAGATAAACAGAGAAACTCCAACTCTTTGGGAAGAATACAAGAGAGGAGATAGCTTCAGGGCTTGCTTGGCCTGAGGTACCACTATAAATACATTCTGATAATAGAAAAACCTTAGTGCTTGGCTAAAAGCACTCAGTTTGGCAATTAGAATAAGGTGACAACAAACATCAGAATATATCATGTGAAAAAGAGCACTCAAAAATGGCTTGGTTTATTTTGGTGTTTTTTTTTTTTTTTTCCCCTACTCAGCTACTCAGTTTATGCACTGAAGTACAAAGTAGAACCAGTACTATTCATACTAGGGCTAAAGTAGTATTGATTTATATATATATCTCACTAGTTCCTAACGTTGTATGTGATAGAATGCTTTAGTTATATCTCATCCTTGCCCTTTGCTTTCTCAGAATTATTGTGGTATAGATGGATATCTTTTTGGATGCAAGAGCATCTTTACTTACAAAATGAGGCAGAGGTCTGTTAAAGAAAGATATTTATCCAGTGATGAGCTGGCAACAGCTCTTCTCAAGCACCTTGCTGCAAGACCCTCCAGCACAGTGTGTCTTGCTTTCTGTATGCATTGTCTTACTTGCATTAAAGTGTCCAAATGTCACTTACAGTGTCCTTGATTTTTACAGTTTCCTGGTTAACATCTTATTGTTTAAAGATAGTTCCTCAGACTGTCCTTCTTCTTCCTGGCCTGTTGTCACCTCCTATCTCTGGCTTCTGTGCTTGTCCCATCCTGCTCAGCTGCTGTTGCTCTGCACCTTGCCAAACTTCCAAAATGCAGCATCAAGTCCTCCCATAAGCTGCTTTTCCACAGCTGGCCTTCCAGATATAGATTTGACTTCCAGCAAAACAAATTTGCAGAGAAAGCATTTAGCTGCCTTGATTAAGTCTATATCCCAAAGAATTTTTGTAAAGCAAATAATTTTTTCTCTCTACACTGATAGGCTTTATTGAAGAGCAAGAGATTATTATGCTACAAATGACAGGTAGAATTTCAGATCACAAACTAAATCTCATCATAATTGCTTGAATTTCAAATCTACATATTGCTTCTGCTACACTGAGGGAGTCATGAGCTTGAGTATTGTCTGCTACAGCTCTATACAGTACATAAAGGAATCTGTAAAAACACCATATAATATTATTATGCAACATGCAGCCATTAGATTTCATTAAATTCTGGCTGGTAGATTGATCTCTAAAAATAAATCCTTTCTGGCCTATGAACATTTACAAATTGTGACAAAATGGCTCCTGATTTCATTTTTGATAAGACAAATGGAAGAAGATCTTTAAACTTATTAGGCATGACTGTCTATTCTGGCCTTCACTTAGTAAGTTTATAGGTTGGATTAGTGAGGATGGTCATAATTATTGCATCTTGTCCACAAAAAGGATGATTGATGTCCCTGCTTTCAACTGCTACACTGGAGAAAGAGTAAACAATCAAAAACATTGGATAGGTAACACTGCAGGAGAGCTGATTTCTTCTTAAAATAGTCTTTGTTTTAGGAGTCTTTCTGGAGGAAGGACTCTTAAAATCTAGTGGAGAATCTCGTTTTCCTTTTTCTTATCCCTTTCTGCTTAAGAAAGACATATTCTTTCAGGACCCTTTTGAGATTAAAGTCACAGACTGAAAAGAAAACCTGCTCGTGTCTTGCTGTTCTTTTCTGTCTACTCAATTTTTTTTGAATGCTGCATGCTTATGATGCAGATAGGGAAACACTAAACATCCAGTGCCTTGTTTCTGCCAGTGAGGGATTCTTTATGTGATTCAAATTGCTGAATCTTACTGGAGCTTTAATTCTTCCTTTGCTTATTTATTATTTATTTATTTTAACAATAGGGTATGGAAGTAGCAAATCTTGGCAGAAAGATTGCAAACCATATATTTTTTTTCAATCTTGATAATAATTTCTCTATAGCTTATACTAACTTACCCTGAAGTTAGATAGTTTTGGCTGTCAATTTATTTCAGGCTGTCTCACTAATTTCAAGTAATAAATTTTAAACTTAAAAGAAACCAGTTGAGTTTTGAAGTTGGGATCTCAGAACAATTAGCAGCAATTTACTTGTATTCTTAATTCAGAGTGCTGAGCTACCTCCTCTAATTGTATTTCTTCTTTGTGTACATTATCAGTGGGATATTTAGTATAACATTAGAAAAGAAGGATCTGGGTTTCACAAGATAGGCTGAACAAACATCTGTAATTCTCAAGTGTAGGAACTTTTCATAGTTTTTTCTTAAGTGAACATTAAGACCTTTACTTCAAGAGTGTACTCAGTTCTGGTTTATGCATCCAGCAAATAAGCTGGAAAGGATTCAAAGGAAAAATAATGAGTGATGTGACATTTAGAAAAACAATCTTAGCATAAGAGAAAAAGAAAGTCTGTTTTATTAGAGTTGCTTCAGAAATGTCCTGATCACAGCCTAGGGCAGGATTTTGTTGGAGACGATTGTGCAGGGTAGAATTGGCTGTAAACAAGCAGGGAAGAAACTGGCTTGTCAAAACACCAGATGCCTCCTCAGTGACTGTCTTTAACTTATAAGCAGGTCTTTAATTTGGTAGGAAGCTCCCAACTTTAACAAAATCCAATAATAAAATTATTTTGTTGTGTTGTTTTGATAGGAGTCAGAGGATTTATAGGCTACAGAGAGCATAGGCACATAGCAGGCATGTAACATTAAACAGTCCATTTCTACCCACTGAAAGATTAAAACAGAATTACAAGTGACTATTGAAATTGAGAAGCATTCTCTAAGATGTCTGTCAATTGACTTGACAAATGAAGTGCCATTGTGAAGAAATTGGCTTTTTACAATATCTTTTTAGTAAATATACCCTTTGGAAAGAGTATATTCATGTAGCAATGTCACAAATTTGGCTTAATTATTAGAAAAACAGAAACAATCTAAAGTTTCTTAAAAAGCCAAAAACCAGCAAGAACAGCAATCTAAAACTTAACCTCCAGCAAATTAATTATGTGTAACAGAACATCCAGTTTTTGTCTGGAAAACACTGCAGAAACCTAATTTGATGCTTAATTAATAGATATTTCTGGTTGTCTTCAGCCATCTTGGCCTACTGCAGAGGAAAATGTGTTTTTATTTGTTAGCCATGGAGACACAGCCCAGTTTCAAGACTGCTTACTGAACTTTCATCTATCACAATTATTGAATTGAATTGATATTCACAATGAACACAATTATTTAAACATTTCTGATCAACTAATCCTGAATAAACAGAAAGTTGATACCAATAGTGTCAAATACCCGCAGTCAAGGACTTTCAGCTATTAAAAAAGCTGTGGATGAGAAATAAAGCCCTGTCACATCAGGAATTATTCAGAGACTTGTGACACCTGGATAAAAAGCTACCAAAATGCTCTTCAGCTCATTTTTTATCTGTTTAGGCAAACTGTGTACTTTTTCCTTCTTGGAATGTGGTCAAAAAACTTTCAGAAACATCTTAGAAGTGGGCTGCTATGAGGTGGGGGAGGAAGGATGGCAGGTGGCTGCTGCAGCAAACACATGCTGTTATTACCTGTAGGAGGTTTGCCCTGTCCCCCACCTGTGAGCCCAGGGATGTCATGGGGATGCTACTTTGGGGAATGGTACATGATTCTTGGCTGCAGGATAGCACCACAGCTGTCACAGTTTGGCTTGGGAGCCTGAGCTGGTGGTGTGAGAAACAGAAATGAAAAAAAAAAAAATAATGCAGATGGCTTTTATCTACAGCAATGAAAACATCTTAAGTTTGTCCACTGTTTCCATGGTGACCATGCCATCATATAGTCTCCCTGGGTAACAGGCAGGAGGCGGAGAATGCTCAGAGTCTTGAAATACATAAACCAGCATATTCTTATGAGAAATTGTTTTGCTCAGAAAGCAAATAGATGAGGGTGTTTTTTGTAGAACTGCATCTGTGCTTGCACTTGTGCAATCTCAGAATGACAGTGGCTCTGTTGATGGGGCTGTCAGCTATTCAAAAAGCTGTGTATGAGAAAGTAAGCCCCTGTCGCATCAGGGGAAATTATTCAGAGGCTTGTGACACCTGGATAAAAAGCTAATCTGCACATTACATCCCTTTAGGTTTTGGTATAGTCCATGCATATCCTGAAACTGGGTGACTGTGAACCACCTGCACTGGAGGGCTTCTCTGCACTTTCTGTTGGTGGTGTATACTCAAAAGATATCCAACTCTTTCATGTTCATCAATTATTCTGTAGTGTTGTTTGCTTCAGTTTTGTGTTTCAAAGGAAGAAAAGAAAGGGGAAAACAAGCTAAAAAAAGGCGGGGGGGGGGGGGGAAGAGGGAAAAAAACCAAGGAAAAATAGTATTTTCTACTGACAGGACTAGACCAGCAGGGTGCTGGTCTAGGGACTAGACCACTGCCTAGGTGCCAACTGCTGCACTCTGAGCTGTGGAGGAGATCCTTCTGCTGGAAGGTCAGGCTGCACACTCTACATCTATCAGGGAAAGGGTGTAACTAAGAAATCTCCAGGGGAGCCTGGGGAGAAAAAAATGGAGGAGCAGTCATGCATGGCAAACCAGGAGCTTTGCTTACAGAAGCAGAGAAGCAGGCCAGAACAGGCTGGACTTGGAGGTTTTCACTTTGGGACCCCAGATTGGCTTCAGTCACTTTACTGTGTAACCCTGTTGTCTCAATTCCTTTGCAGTCCCGTCTCTTTGTCCCTTTCTTCTTGCAGTTAGAGGTGGGAGGGGTGAGGGGTATGACTAAACCTTATGCCATCAGATTTTTTAGTTTGTTCTTGCTCTACTTGACCTCGCTTACCCTCTGTCCTGACTTGCCCTTGCAGGTGGCAGCTCAGGTGGCCCAATTCCTGGGCACAAGGCATTCCTATTCAGCTGGGAACATAGAAGGACACTCCAGGAATGTGTGAAAGGCTGGTTTTAATTTACATGAAATGATATTATACATACATAAATACACTGTGCATATTTATCATCTACATCTGCAAGACTCATCTGTACTGTATCTAATAGATTCCTTTCAGAACTGGTAAATTTTTGCCTTTTAAAGGCAAACTCAAAAGAAATGCTTCACTTGTGCTTCCTACAAAGCTAAGGCAAACAAAGGTGATGTGGGAATCTGCAGCTCCAGCAACTCAAGTGCCATTGGACCTAGTGGCCAATGTTGTGTGGGGCTGAAACCCTTTGACTTTCTGTTACTCCAAAAATCCTGTTATGGGTAAGGAGGATGCATGTAAGTAATCAAGCATTTATTTGTAATATAATAGAAATATTATGAGTCTAATTACTATTAGTTGTAGAAAACCAAGTCTAATAATGGCGTTAAAATTGTCACAGACAAATCTCTTCGGTTTTGTCCCATTCCTGGTGTTGTGCTACCCCACCCATTCTTCCTCTGGATTCTGAGGTTGAACAACCATGTTGGTCCAGCAGGATCTACTGTTAGTAAACCCATCCTGACTCTTCCCAGTCACTTACTGTTTCATGTGCCCAGAAATGTGTTCCAAGAAGATTTACTGCATTCTTTTCCCAGATCTAGGGTCTGTACATCACTTTTTCACTTTTTTTTGGGGATCTTGAACCCCATTCCAGGGTTGTGACAGCCTCCAACTGATTATTTCATGCCTACATGGCTCTTCCTGTGTTAGTGAACTTCTGGTCCAGCTGTGCATCACATCTGGTTGACTCATCCTGTACCCATGTCAACAAGTTATCTCTAACACCCTCCAAAAATCTCTCTCAACTGCTTGTGTCTTGCCATGTTGCCCTTGCTGAATATGTCAAGGCAGTTATAGACCCTTATGAGAGCAAGGATCTGATCCAGAGACTTCCTCACTTTGTTTAAAGAAATTGTCATCAATTTCCTCACTTTGGTGTGATGTGGTACATGCATTCCATATCCTGTAGACACCCACAGGATCCAGCAGCTTGGGCAGCATTCCCAGGCCCCTGTGCACACTCTTCCTCTGGCAGCAGGATTTGGGATGTAATTTTCTCCTTTGCACTCCAGAGCAGGCTGCTTCTCCCAAGACTGAGTGCTCCTGCCTGCTGCTTATTTTACTCGTGAGGAACTCCAGTGCTGTCCTTGTGGGAAATGACAATGAGGCATTGTCTGCTTGTGTGTAGTGAATCTTCCCCCAGCAGGTCCTGTCTTCTGCAGCAGCTGATACCACGCCTCTGGGTACTCCCTATGGGTCCCAAGGTTTGATCCTAAGTGCAGTCCTTCTCCTTGAGCAGAGGGCGTATTACTGTCTGTGTTGCAAGTAAGCTGGTCTAGCAGTAATGAAATTCATCTTTTTCAGCCCATCTCTATGCTAAGAAAGCTATGTAGGGCTGTTATTAACATTTCACCTGTTTTCCATCTTTCTTTCCTGTCAGCTGCAAACTTTATCAGCAAAGATTTCTTTGAATTTGCTTTCAGGAATGGATCTGCCTTCTTGATGACCTTAATCAAAGCAGGGAGGTTTGAGATTTGGCAGACTGTTTGTGTCAAAGCATGACTTGATTGATGGTGTATTCATTACTCAAAATTGGAGTCAGACTGCTTGTCTGGCTCCTAGGTACTTTCTGGGCACAGAAGTTGGTAGCTGGGAGGTTCCAAGGAGATATTCATATGTACATACACCCTCTTACCTCCCTAGCCCAATCAACAGAAGATGTGAAAATACAGAATTAAGGTACCACTTAAAATCAAGTGATCAACAAAAAATAACATATGCTGTTAAGGACTTTGGGTAAAAATGAGAGAATAGGAGAGTTGTGAATAATTTTCATACATGAATAGGAACGTAGATGGTTCATTGGTTGGTCCCCAGGTATTTCTTTGTGGCACCTAAATTACAGCCTGTCCTGTTTTAGAGAGTTCTGGAAAAGAGAAAAGCTGCTTCCCGTGAGTCCACAGCAGCTGAGTGTCTTAATGCTTAAAGTTTTCCAGTGGTGATGGCTGTCTCCAGTTTTTTGGTCTCTCTTGGTGCAGGTCCTGTTGCAGTCCCTTTTGACTTCTCTTCCTTGCTTTAAGTCATCAAATATTCCACAAGATTCATGTTTGCAGGAAAAAGAATAATTGAGATGTAAGAAAGGTGTTCCTTCCAGCCTTCATGTGATCACCACTACAGAGTTTATGAGAAAAGAATATAGGTGTTATGCTCTGGATTAGATATACTGCCTCATACCTGCAATCAGTAAATCTTAGAGCTAAGGCTGTGTTTGTCTTGTATATTGTATTGTGGTGTTCAGCAGTTCGATAATCTGTCACTGAATGGTCCTGTTTCCTTGTTGCTCAATCTCAGTTGATACCTGTGTTCTCAAAGAAACCTGGATTTTGAAGGACTTTGAGCACGTTGGGAATTAAAACTGTAAGAGTGGGAGGAAATACTTTGTGACCTCCTGTCCAACAGTCTTGACAAACATGGTAAATTGTCATGCCTCTTCTAAATAACTGTAACTCTCTCAGGCTATGATAGCATTTCAGGTGAAGGTTTCATCATTTACTTCTGCAAATAGGCATTTACAAGAGAGTTAAGATTTCAATTTTGTTTTCCAGAAAGTCATGAATTAAGAGTCAAGATGTGATGGAAAAACTCTGCGCTTACTCAGTGTTGTGGTTTGACTGGCACAGAATGGCCAGGCTATCTTGGGGGTAGTGTAAAGGGTTGCTTGTTTACTGTCTGTAAAGTTACAAGAGGAAGGGTTAGTAATGCAACTAGAAGGAATTCCACACCAGATCACAGTGATGAGCAGGGGTTTTATTCAGATAGTATATTAGCTCTGTAGGTTCTTACCTTGTGCTAGTTCACAGAAAGGAAGCTCCTTGGAAAGTTCAACGAGACCTCCCACCACAGTCATTTTCCTCTATTTCTGTTTCAGGAGATTCCACAGAATCAATTAGGAGGGAAGTTGATTTCACCTTCCACGCTGTATCAGTCTGCTCAGAAGTGCAAAGCTATAATTTTGCTATTTTATTGTTTTACAAAAAGGTAGGGCTGTTCAGGATCATGGTGCTAGTAGCCTAGTAGTATGACAAATAATGGAAAAAGCTCAGCAAATGTTCAAAGATATTTCTTTCATGGAAAAAAAAATATATGTGTGGTATTCAGTAACTGGTAATATAATTGGGCAGAAAAGGAGTAGCCACAGTGAACTTGTCATTAAATGTGTACAATCTAATTAGAAATTTGTGAAAAAAAAAAAAAAAACCTTCATTAAACCTGGTGTCCTGGAGATTCGAGCCTTCTGTCTCTCTGCTTGGCCTCTGCCTGCACTGTGAAAAATACAATTTCAAGCTTTCTTCACATCCATTTGGATTTTACCTCTGTTTAGCTTTTAGAGCACTGCCAGGCTCCTTCGTGCTCCCTCATGCTTTGGGAAGAGGCAGCTGCAGCTCGTGTGGAGTTTGTGTGTGGCCAGACAGTGCCCACTTGGCAGGTGACTGAGTTGAGGGACTGTCTCACTGTGCACATTAGAGCGCTCTAGTTTGCCTGTTCCTGATTCTTGGTCACTAGATTTCCTCCAACATAAAAATAATCCTTTAGGAGTTCAGAAGGGTGAAGGGTTATGAAGACAATGATGGATAGGCAGAAAACAAAAGTCACTCAAGAAGTGAAAAGCAAAGAGCAAGATGTTTCTTGAAGCTTTAGGATTCTGAGCCTGGGCATTAAAAAGAAGCTTTTCCTCTTTACATTTTTTTTTTTTGCTATAGGTAAGAAAACCCTCCCTGGGTGTAATGCTGTAATGCATTCAGTCTAGGGGAAAATCAGTGCTAACACTTCTGGTAGGGATTGACAGATTTGATCCTCAGGGAAGGATTTGGACTTGCTAGTTTCGGGAACAGAATAATCCTTTCTGGGTTTCAGTCACAGTCAGCACAAACCCAGAATTTGTAAACAATAACAGAAGTAATGAACAGTATGGAGGAGGAAGAGCTAGTACTGAAAGGAAAATCAATCACAAGGAAATACTGGTAAATTTTAAATTAATCTTAAAGTGAAAGGAAGAGTTACAACCAATGGTTTAGGGTAATTCTTGAAAAGAATTAACCTGTTGAAAACTATTGATAGGGCAAAATTCAGGAAAAAATAGTAGGAATTTGTACTGTACAGTACCCAAAGTGTTAACAGAAGTGATATAAAAGCATTTCTAAAAATATGCATTTATGAAGAATGTCAGTGGAGCTGCATGAGTTTTTACCAGGGCTGGCTTCCTTTCATATTTATAAACCTTGTCTACTTGCGTGGTCTCTAAAGTAATTTGAAATTCCATATTTGCATATTTATTTCTTAACCTTAATATAATAAGAAAATGTATAACCATCTCCATATTATTATGTATCTCATGCTTGACTTTAAATTAAAGGAAGAGAACCAATTCATTAAGCTATAAGCTCTGACAACTACAGGGATTTTTTAAAATTAATTTTACAGTAAGTGAAATTTGTTTCTGTGTTTTTTAATTGTAGTTTTATTTTTATATGATAATGAAATATTTTCAGGTTGGGGTTTTTTACTTTTTTTTTTTTGTGTGTGTCTGTAAAGAACTAGTATCACATGTGTTTCAGGTAACCTTGCATTTAATACATAACATGAGTTTGCTTCTGCAAGAATTGCCATGTCAATCCTTCATTAGTATATACTTCTATGAAGCTGCTTTGTGGTACAGAACATGTGTATATCATTTCCCAGGATGAAGCATTAGGGAAAGACCCCTCTCCATTTAAAAATCCCTCTGAAATTTTTAATAAATAATAACTCACTTTGCAGGGGGAATAATGTGCACTATATAATGATCTGTGATTATAACTGGTCTTATAAATGAGATTTTTCTAGAAATGGATTATTACCAGGAAACAAAATAAGAGGAATATTTTCTCCATCAATGAGATTTCAGTGTCCAAAAGAATATATCCTGTGGAAAGATTTATATGACAGCTATAGTAAGTATAAAATGAAATAAATGATAATGTTGTATATATCTAATTCATCTACATGATCTCCATATGGAAAACATTCAATAAAAATGTTCAATTAATAATACTGACATTTTTGTACAGAAGGGAAGGCTGAGTAATTTGGGTGGTTTTCTTGTTTGCAGTATATTGTGCTTATACTCTTTAGGGGAAAAAAAAGATAATTTGGCTTAAACCTTGATATACTTGAATTATGCAAATAATTTAAGGATGAAAATTGCTTTTACAAATAATGAACACAGTCTAATAAGTGATGCTTTAAAATTAAATGAATCAGTTTAAACTTTAGCATTTATACAGCATTTTATTGCTGTTAGTCTATAAAAAAATTTACATTCTGACATTGTCTTCGCAGTCTCTAATTTTTCCATTTCATGCCCTCTTCTTGTGTCAGGCATATTAGTCACCCTGAATGTCTTTGAACTCAGGTTTCAACTTGACATGATTCAGAAATATTATTAACATATGTGAAAGTGTGACATTCTCCACATGCTGGGTCAGTTCTCATCTGCTTGGTATATCTATACAATCTGAAAGATACTTCAGAATGATTGCTTTAAAAATAATTTCCCATCTCCAGGGTTGCAATGAAAATCATTAGCGGTGATATAAAAGTTGTGATATAAAAGTTGTCTGTTGAAAGGTGGAATAGTCCAAATATTCCAGATGCTCAAAACTGAATGTGGAAAGAAAAATTTTCAGGAGTTTAAATTCCTTATGTCATTTAATTCCATCTGGACATAGTGGGTAAAGAAACAGGACTACTCTCTGCACCTTCTATTTTGTGGGATAAATAAGTCAAGCTAATATTTAGCCTTCCCCTAAGACAGGCTTCTAAACAGTAGTAATAGGAATGGAAACTCTTTCTCTGTATCTGTTGCACAATGAATTAATCATTCTCAAATGTTATGATTCAAGACGCACATGATAGTCCTTTTTGGGTTATTTGCTGTGTCTGGAAATATTTTGGTAGGTAATTTTTAAAATTACATTTGATATTTTTGCATTTAAATGTGATATTTAAATATTTAACCCTCTATTACCCCTCCGTTTTCAACATCCATCCAAACTTGATGTTTTACTCCAAACTTCTGTTTTACTAATTTGTCATGGAATCATTTGGGTTGGAAGAGACCTTAAAAATCATCTTGTTCTAGTCCCCCTGCTGTAGATTCTGAGGACTTTGTAAATTACTGCTCACCTACATATGCAATGCATACAGGTATGTTATATAGTCCAGTTGTCAGCTCTGGGCTAGAAAAGTGTTGTTTCAGTGCCTGCTGCACTCAGAGGTGTGTTTGCCTCCTCTGAAGCCCAGTCTGAGCAGGTTTGTGTAGCTTGGGTGCAAACCAGGGGTGCTCTGGGGCAAAAAGCGTGAGGTACTGAGCCAGAGTTCATGTCCCAGCACAAAGACAAGGCTGCTGTTATGCCAGCTAATTGATAATAACCAGCCTGCTCATGTGCACTGCAGCTCTTTGCATTCAAAGGAAGGGAATCCTGACCATCAATCCCAATGGAGTCCCTTGCCCCGCTCGTCTGCCCCCAGTGGCCCATTTCTTCTGTCAGAGCAATGGGAGAATCAAATTGTCTCAAGAGATCAACAGATCTTGTCCCTTAGGATCTTTCTTGTGCAATGTTAGCTTTCTTGCATTCATTTGGGAGGTAGAGTGGAGGAGGAGAAGAAAATACCAGATTTCCAAGAATTTTTCAAGAAGGCCAGTAGAATCCTCTGCCTAATTTTGCTTCACCAATAGGAAGAATTAGTTGCAAGGTGCAAAATCCTAAATTCAGATTTAAACTTTGCAGTGTAACTTAATGTACTAAGAGAGAAAAATTCACATCTGTCAGTGCAACTGTAAGCAGAATACTGTCTAGTTCTAAGTCTTAATATTTACATGTGTCTAATATCTAATATCTTTAGTGCTCTCAGTGTCTACCTCAAACAGGACCTCTGCTTTAGGGATATTTGCCCATTCTAGTATGTCTTCAAGAAACTAGAGTTCCCATTATTCATAATAGAAGTGTGATAGATGAAAAAGAAAACTAGAACTAGAGGCAGATGTAGACAAAGAGTGTTATTGGGTGTGTTATGTGTGGAACTAGAGATTTGTTGATTGCAAGTGCTGAGCATAAGGACTGGGAAAGAAGTGTGACTTAAAAATATGAACCTTGTATTTCTAATAATTGTTTTTGGTTTCTGGTGGTTTGGGAATTTTCAGGGATTGTGAATGTAGAGGTGACAAACATCTCCAATACTCCTGAAAATGTGGACTTAATACTTCAAAAATGCCTAGCTGCATTTTCTCATTTCCACTATGTGGAAGCCCTTAACTTCATGCCTTGGTTCAGTTATTTTTAAGATTGCAACAACTTCTGTGTTGCAAATGTGTAGTGTCATGTATTAACTGACAGGGGCTGACCTGGGCCTTTTTGCATCCATAGTGTTTCCAGTTTTATAAATGACATAGTCAGGAATACTGCCTCACATCTACTTACTGAAGGAACAAAATGAGTCTTAATAGTGTGCCAGGATGAGAAGAAGGTTGTAATTTAGAGACTAAAAAAGCAAACTAAGAAGTGTTAATTATCTCATCCCTTTGTACATTTGTCAATTTCTAACTGGGCACTATAGTTTTAATGTACAAAAGGACTTCCTGTCCCTGTTCCATTTTGTTACCTAATGCCAATTCGTTGGTATGGCTGTGGTCTTTTGTCATAGAATAACCTCAGAACTTTCTGTGAGCACACTGAAAACCATTTTTTTCAGTTTTGTAAATCAGGATGTTTTAATCCAAATGAGAAATGAGGTTGTTTAATCTTATTGAGAAGACATATAAAAAATATACATCTTCAACTATAATTAAGCAGTTTAATTGTATTATCTTGCATAACATAGTATAAGGTAAAAATTTATTTTTTCTTAAAAAAAAATCTGCTCATTAAACATTTTTTTTTCTAACAAGTGTTAAGAATGGGAGACATCTTTGCCCCTCTCTGATGTGAGCTCTGTTTGATTCAGCTGCAACAGTCTTTTAACAGTCTTTTAAGTTGTTTTGATACCTAGGTTCTCTAGCTATTCTAATTTTCTAAATCTGGGGTTATGGGTCAGATCTATGGTGTTAGATGAATAGCATCAGAAGTGTGTGTTTAAATTTTGTAGAGTGTAAGCTTCATGTAAAAGTCAAAAGTAAGCTTCTGTCTCAACACTTTCAAAAAAAAAACCTTAAAATGTCATATAGTCCTAACATAAAAAAAAGCATTTATGAAAAGAGACGTTTTGGGCATTTTTAAGTGAAATAACTGACATTGGTATGCATTACTGATAAGCTTATGATCAATTTTGCTGGAGGAATGACAACAGGAATGAGTGTACCATGGTGTAGAACTTGGAACTGGGGATTGCAGTGGGGCAGTAACCACAGGTCAGAAGTAGCAAGCATGACTCAAACACAAACTTGTTTTTCAGCTAAATGGTGCTGTCTTTAACTGTAGATCAAGGATAGGAGTACATGTTTTGCTCCATTTGGTAAATGTTTGTCATGCAGTTTCCTTGCCACCTGGGTTCTCTGCCTGACCTCTTACTGGTAGTACTAGATATATGCCAAGTTCTAACCTCTAGTTTAGCATTATGTAAAGTGCTCACAATGCACTTATATACCTTAATATAATTTGGATATGATCCACTTAATTGAGCAGTGAAACACAGTTTCTGTGTAACACAGTCCTCTGAGGGTGTTGCAGACTGAAGTACGTCAAACACATTCACCTTCTGTTTTGTGTTGGTTGCTGTCCTGCACTGGGATGTCAGTGGATCCAAGCTACAAACTGAAAGAGAGGAGACACAGTTATGACAAATTTCTAGACAGAGATCAGTTGACAAAAGAGACTTTTTCCTTTGCTACCCCATTTTCCTAACCTTTGCAATGGCCTGCCTGTACCTGGCTCTGGGAAACCAAGTTTCACATTGATATTTATGAATAGAAATAACTTGTTTGAGTAAATGGAAATAATGGCAATGTAGTTAAGATTTTCATAAATGCATCAAATTCAGCAACAAAGTATCTTTTTTTCTTTTATTAAAAAAAGGGTTACCACTTGTGTGTAGGCCAGAGCTCCATTGAGGGGTATATTCATGTGGTTGCCCTTCAGGGTGGACAAACACGCAGAGGTCAGTGCACCTATTCAGTGTTTAAACAAGATCACAGCAATGCTATTAAGAGAAATAGTGGAGTTCAACAATTTTACTCAGTTAAATCTATTTGATATTATAATTTGTCTTCAGCAGTCTCCTAGAGTTAACCTACTTTAGTTTCCTTGCGTGTGCCTGGCAGCTCCAGAGCCAAGTGCCTGAACCATATGTTCGAGAGCCATGTGGTGATGCTGAGGCATCAGCCGGGTGGGAGAGGGAGTGGTTGGTAACGAGGCCAACGCAGCCTCGGGGAAAGGGGCGAGCAGGCATTTGGAGGAACATTTTCTTCTATTTTACTTGGATCCAAAATACCAATGTTTTTGAGACAGCCCTTTTGACAGGTAATTCTGGGGCTGAGGCTAGGAGTTGTTCACTGAAAATATTCTGTGTTTCTCAATAGGACTTGGAGAACTGCTCTGGGAAGGAATATGTTTGAGGGATCTGTTATCAGGGAGGAAAGCACATTCTTGAACTCTGTGCTGTTTCTGTCTTGAATTTTAAGGATTAAGGATAGATGTCTAGATCTGCTCAAAAGATTAATGTAGAATTAATTTATCGGATATGTATAATGTTAATCAGTACAAATTTAGGTGTAATTTTGTAAAATACTGACCATCAACTTCAGCATGTTGTAATACTGCATCCTTGTTTTGTACAGCATCTATCATAAGGTAACTTGCTAAATGTCTTACAGAGTTAAATGACAAATGGTGTGGGGTTGGTTTGGTTTTTTCTATTTTTTTCTAGATAGATTTTACGGTGGTAGTAAAGGACCAAATAAACTTTGGAGAAATTTAATGCAAGGTTAGGGTGAAGTGCAAAGAGCCAGTACAATGGTAGACCAATGCTTGTGAAAACACACCACACAAATAAGGCTAAAAAGACATGGATTTATTGTGAATAATTTTGGAGGGGTGGTACTTTGCTTCCTTGTTTTGTTAGCCAGTGTGGTATGCATTCCTGTGCCATGGGGCAGTTGTGTCTGCCATTGCAGGGTTCTCTTGACTTCTGGAGAGCCAAAGTCTTGATCTGTACAGTAGTAATGTGTGCACAATACTGCCATGGAAACAATCTGTCACATTTTTGAAATATGCCACATTAAACACTTTTTAATGGCTACCACTCTATCCTGTGTATTCTGCAGTTTTAATGTAAAAATATTGTATGGTGTCATTAGTTTAATATGTTATAATGTAATTGGGGGTATGTATATAGCTTAAATTCTAAAGGTAAGTTAATGATCAAGAAAAAAGTTATTGCCTGAAGTACTCAAGAAATAGAAATTTTTCTAAAGAGATCAAAAGAAGTAAGTGATGCTGAGATTTTTTACTTAAGAGGGTGTTGTCATTTAGCTGCAAAATAGGCTGAGAATTATTGACTTAAAGGAACATAGCAAAGTATCAGTGCCAGTCATCATTTTGTGGCCTTTCACAGTATAATTAAAGGTGTTTAGGATAGCTAAAGGGTAGATCAAACCATTAGTGTGAACTTACTTCACTGGGATAGAAAAACACTGAGAGTGGTTGAAGATGGGTCCCTACAGGCCTAATTCCAGTGAATTCCTTTTATACCAACACTTTGCTCATGTGCATTTTGGCAGTACCTGTGTTCTGGAGCATAGTCCACCCAAGGGGTTTGTATGAAACAGTGCTGTGGTGTTGGTTTCTAGGCTTTTTCTTTCTGCAGGAAACTAAGGAGCAAGGAAAAATGTAAGAAAAATGAAGAGAACCCACCCCATCTGAAATGCTTGCTTCAAAGTCCAGATGAAATAATCTAATCTTCCACTAATGTGTAAATAAGCTTTTTCTGTGATTGCCCCATGGGTACTGTGCAGTAGCAGATGAGGAACCAATTGATTGCCTGATTCTCTATGGGAGTAAGATTGACTTACATAGTGACAGAAGTGAGAGATGGAGTGCTTTTGAAGGAATTATTCGCTAAGATGTCATCCATATTTAGTATTAGGCTAAAGCAGTATAAATACAAATGTAATTTGTTGTTGAGAAAGAATTGGGAGATGTGCTTTTGCTGCAGTGTAAGCAAGTTTGGAATTGTGCATTTCAATCTACTCAGAGATTGAGGTGGGATTTTTGTGTTTTGTGGGGGTTGTTTTGTTGTTGGTTGTTTGCTTGTTGGGTCATTTTGGTGTTACTGTGATTTGTGAAATGTGACCTGATATACAAGAAAATAATCATGGCAAAATCTCTGGAGGTGTTGTGAATGTTGTGCAGGGGAAAAAGTAATTATAATGCACAAGAATTTCTAAATGCCAAGATACATGAGTAAATGTAACCTCATAATTTGTAGAGTTTGCAGTTATTTATGTGTATTAATATATTCAGAAAATATTGCATAAGATAGCCATTCAAACTGTGTAATTGTTAGGAAAACAAACAACTTGAAATGTTGCCAATTTTACTCTGTAAAGAGGAAGAGATCTGCCTATTACTAAATATTAATATTTTCATGAAATAAGGCTGTACTTCACAAAATGGAGTAGATCAAATGCATGCAATACTACATAAATTTTATTCTAAATGCTGTAACATACCATTTTGAGGTGTTTCCCCCAAAAAAGTATATGTGCAGGCAATGCTGAGTTTGAAGGGACTCATCAAAGTCATGGAGTCCAACTCCTGGCCCAGGACACATCAAGAGTCACACCCTGTGCCTGAGAGAATTGCCAAAATGCTTCTTGAATTCTCCCAAGCTTGGTGCTGTGACCACTTCCCTGGGGAGCCTGTTCTGGTGCCCAGCCTCCCTCTGGGTGAATTATTCAGCACTGCAGTTTCTAATTCAGCCTGCTATAAGTGTACCAAAGTGAGAATACCAATTACCAGTCTAATATTTTACCTCTTTATTTTGGCTTCTTGATGGTAGAAAAAAAGCTATAGATCTGTCTAAATTTCAGACTTTGTAACAGTTTCTCAAGGTGATGACTGTTTTTGGGGTTTTTTTCCCTTGTTTTTTCTTCCTCCATCCCTCCCTCTTTGTGTCGTAGCATGTGACATATTTTCTAAAGTAAAATTTTATTGGACTATCTACTGGCTGAACATTATGTTTAAAAATATTTTTTTTTTCCCTAAGATCATTTTCCATTACTTATTTAGGTGTAGCAAGGGATCCAGGTGATATGGTACCAGTTTCTTTCCATTGTTAGAATAGCTCAACGGTAAACCCCGGCACCAAGGGGTTGAGCAATTTAAGCACCCATTTCTTGCTCCACTAATTTTATATATAATGAATCTGACACATTTCAGGATTTCAGCACTGTACAGTGCTCAGATTTACACATACCTTGGAGTTAAATCCTAGATTCAGGGAGGAGACAAAATTCACGGTAGATTGGCTTAATTCCTTTTTTTGTGACAGATGTGTGGATCAGAATAGAAACTGGACTGTTAGGCTAAGTAGTGGGAGGTGTCTTTGTGGATTGAAGGCAAGTGATGTGGTCAGAGAGCCTTGTTAAATGCTTTTATCCTATGGTGCGTTTAACAATTTCATGGATTTTTTGTGGGTTTTGAAATCCTTTTATTTATGTCTCCTAACTATGTTCTGGGGAGGTGGTGAGATAACACAGCAACTGCTTAGTTTGGATCAATGATTTGTAGCTATAGTATGTGAAAAGAAGATTTTCATAAGGCCAGTAAGTGGGGGTTTGTATGAAATTTTTATAATTGCTGTAATGCTGCCTATTTAATAAGGTGAAACTTCTTATTAAGTGGCTGGCATAGTTTTTTAACTTATAGCTTCTTTTCATTCCTGGCTGAAGAAAGCAAATGTGATAAACTCTGTAAGAAGATTTCAATGGTTCCTGGTGCATTCCATCAGAAAAGAAAAGTGTGTCCTGGTGTCTAAGACCCGCTCCTCTGCCAAATGGAAACATCCATATATACAAAGTGGAGCTATTAGGGCTCTTTCCAAGTCGAAAAATACAGCAGGGAAAAATGTAGTATCAGAAAGCTTCAGGTGTTGTTTTCCCAACCGTATGGGGCAGAGAAATTTCAAAAATGGATTACAACAGGGCCCAGCCATTGGCAGCAGCCTGGTGTCAGGGAGCAGGGCTTTGCCTGTTCACCAGCCCTGTTAAGAATGGTCAGAATCACTGTGGGTGCAGAGGTACAGGTTTAATTATTTTGCCCGATTTGATGACTAAGTGACATTAAACATTATCTCCCAGTCACAGAGATAGTTCTTAACTGCACTGGCAACATTTAATGCCTTTGCTTGCTTGAAAGACTCTAGCAGCTTTGTATGACATCTGTATAATTTTCAGCAAAATCTATGGTTTCATTGAAATAAAAATCATAGCTATTGTGGGCTAATTTTAACTCTGGCACATGAAGGTGGATGGCCAATGATTACAAAGGGTTTGCATCTGCTTTTTTTCAGGCTTGAAGTTATCACGTTATTCTTGCTTCCCCTAACATTCACCTTGTTTCATTTCTTGTGTGTTGTAATGAAACAGATTTCTTTCCCCAATTCATTAATTCAGGATGAAACTTCAACTGAACTCCAAAGTGTTAGGAAATTTAGGCAGATGAATAAATGTATGAAAGCTCCAAAGACAGAATTGCTGGTCTGCCAAGACACTTGCTATGATTAAAAGATGCTGTCATATAATTGATATAAATTATTGCTTAAAAATCACCAAAGAAAGACTTAGCAAAATTACTTCTAGGATTAGCAGTGTTTTAAAGATGACAATACACCTCTGAATAAAATCCATATTTATTTTATATGTCAAATTAAATGAGACTCTTAAAGAGTTTTTGCACTTTGCCCATTTTTCATTTTGTTTGCATGGCCTACTTTTGAACTTACTTAAATGAATATAGTTAGAACCAAGTCTTCTGAAGATAATGAAATAACTGTAGCAAATAACCACTGTAGGGAAGAGGAGGCTCTGGCATGTATATATAATATTAAAAGAATTCTTCATGAAACTGCTTTCATAATGAAGTATTCAAGAATGTAACTTACAAACTAAGCCACAGGATGAGATTTTTGAAAATGCTGCCAGAAAAGAAATCCCTGTTCCTGTTTGTAATGTTAATGGCTACCAACCACTGCATGTTTGATATGCATGCAGTCATGGGTCTGGTTAAAACTACAGACTAAATCATCTTTTAGTCAAGCTAAATGTAAGTGGAATTCAATGTCCTTCTTCACAGTGATACGTACATGTAGTGGGAAGATACGTGGATAACTAGGAAAGTCAGATGATGATGATGATGATTATTTTAGTACAAATTTAAGCTGAAGGTTGCGCATATGTGTGAGCACACAAACCAAGAAACTAGGACAGGAAGAACGGAAAATCAGCAACTAAGTAAGAGAAGAGTTTTGAGTAAGGCCTCAGCAGATGAAAAGTTGTGCCCTTTGTTAAAAAGCACCCTGGGGAGGCAGCTCTGCAGCTATGATCAAGAGTGAGCTCACAGTACAGCCAGCCCAGCCAGGGCCTTGCTGCTGCAGAAAGGGAGATTTATGGTGCCTTCCCTGGATGCAGCCCCTAGCCTGCCTGCTTGCTTCTGATTTCATGGTAGGATGCTTTAACTCACTGACCAGGGGGAAAGAAATCACCTGAGTACTTTTCTGCTCTTTTATTGTTTCAATCTACTCACTGTGGGATCAAATGACTGTCAAAACCAGCCTTAGTGAGAGGGTGGCAGGAGCAGAAGGTCAGCACCTCTTGCTCTCATCAGCAGCGAGGTGCTAGTTCAGCTTCAGTCATGGGGATAAGCCGTCCTCTCAGCTGTGTTAAGGGCAGGGGTGGGGAAAGTGCATGTGGATTGTTATAACAACTCAGTTTTAGGCTTTTTCTGCTTGCTTTACCTTTATATTTTTCAGCAAGTGCTGAAAAAGAAAGACTCAACAAAACATCAACGTCTCTGCCTACACATGTCATAACTTTCACCCTAAAAAGTATGGGCATTTAGACAGTATGGGCATCTAAACTGACTCTAGTTTTCTACCTTGAGCACAGGCTCATGGTGATATTATTGAAGGCCTTGTGCTTCTGAGAAGAATCATAGAATGGTTTGGATTGGAATGGACCTTAAAGGTCATCTAGTTCCAATCTCCCTGCCCTGGGCAGGGATACCTCTCATTCTCCCAGGTTTCTCAGGTCTCCAACCTGGTCTTGAACACTTGAAGGGCTGGGGCATCCACAGCTTTTCTGGGCAACCTGTTCCAGTGCTCACCACTCTCTGAGTAATTAATTCCTTCCCTAACATTTAATCTAAATTTCTACCCTTAAAACCTCTTTTCTTCTATCACTATCTGCTGTGTAAAAGTCTCTCCTCCTCTTCCTTATAAGCCCTATTTAAAGTACTGGAAGATTGCTAGAGATCTCCCTGAGGCCTTTTCTTCTCCAGGTTGAACAATCCCAACTGTCTCAGCTTGTCTTCAAAGGAGAGGTGTCTTGTCTGTGCAGAGGACCACCAGGTGGGGTGTTACAGAGCAGAGTAGAGGGTCACCTCCCTTAACCTGCTGGCCACACTCCTTTTGGTGGACCACAGGATGCCATTGACCCTCTGATCTGTGAGTGCACACTGCTGGCTTTCAGCCCAGAGAGTGCTGCTGGACACAAGACCAGCAGAAGTCGGAGTTATCAGACATAAGAGAGCAGGATCATAGATGGCAGTTCCCAGGTGTTCATGATTTAAGGAAAGGCAGATAAAGATCCTGTGTTTCCTATGGTGTTGCTTTCTGGTTGGGCAGGCTGTCCCAGCCCCAGCTGACTCCTTGTGCACATCCAGTGTGTACAGAGATGGCAGAGTGGTAGCTCTGACAGTGAGATTTGGTCTTCTGAGTCTCTCGTGTTCCTTAGGCTGCTCAATGTGTCCTCACAGCATCCTTCTTAAAGACAGCTAAATGGAGCAGTGAGTGACAGTATTTCAACCTTCTCATTGTCTGTTCATCACTTAGATGTCAAGCATCAGTAATGTGTGATTTCCCCTTGTATTCACTCTTTGGTTTTACCAGAAGAGATTTTAGCATGGACTTTGAATAATATCAGTAGATTTATCGATCTGGATGCACCTAATCTTCCCAATGTTTGTTGGCTGTTCATAAATGATGTTATGCAATAGGTTGGAATGGATTTTATTGCTACCTTAAACAATTCGGAGTGCAAACTCCTGACAAAACATCATCTTTAGAAAGGAGAGGCTTTAAATGCCCAGCACAAATCATTACTATCTGAACTAAGTGTAAGTGGTAGAGAATGAAACTGTTTTCTTGTGTGTGTGAACAGAATTTAACTTTGACAGTGATTAATCACTACAGTTAACTAAAAATGCTGGGAATTGTACAAACTTATCTTCTACTCTGGTCCCAGAAAAATGCTTGTTCTAGAGTTTGCTGATCACAATGTAGGGTCAAGCAACGAATTAGGATCTTACACATAATTTTGCGGACTTTGAATCCACCATATCCGCCTCACAAACAAGGACTGGATTTTACCAGTTCAGAGCCTATATAGAAATAAAACAACTGGCCTAATGACAAGCTACAGGTCAATATGAGGATCAGGAATGCAACAATATCCCCTGGTCTCCTGCAGAAAATAATTCAGGCAAATGAATGCACACACTGCAGTTTAGCAGGCTGGGTTTTCATGCTGGTCTTACCACAGTCTTCTGCTGCACATCTGCTGAATGGTCATACTCCTTAAGATCTTTAAGAATTTTAATGAGAGTATGACTAAATTTTTACCTTTTATTACCTGCACTAGGTGGGTGATAGGAAGTTGGTTATTCCTGACGCACAAGAAACTGCCAGTTACTGATTCTCTCCATCTTCCTCTCCTTCCCTTTCTCCTTGCCCTCCCTGGTCTTTGAATGTTTGCTGAATACTGTGGGGTACAGGGAAGAGTTGAACAGAAACTAGTAACGGCTGCTGCATGCTGCTGTTCTTTATCAAGCTAGTAGTCTGATGACAATCCTAAGGATCCTTGTATTGCTAATTTATCAGTCAAATCAATATAGGTGTGTAACACTCAAGAGTATGTGAATGATATTTCAGACCAACATCTCAATCATGTTTAGTGGAAAACAAAAAAAGGGAAAAGCTCATACTGATAGTATTATGTAAAAAATAGAGGTTGCATGTCCTGTTTTTCATCTCCTTATTAAAAAAAAAAAAATTCAAATTCAAATATCTTTAAAAATACATTTTTCATACAGATACTGCAGTGTGTTGGACCACTTCCTTTTTGTTTGAATGCCAACATTTGAGAATGCTAGATCTGAAAAAGCCTTGTGTAAACTGCACTGAATAACAGAGCATACGGTAATGAGGCAACATACATGATGTTCTCCCAAGTGAAAATGATACAGAACACTCAGTAAAAGAAATTTGGATGTCTGTTAGAAATCTAAATTAGCAACGTGACAAGGCTGTCTTATAAAAATATTTCACAAGTTCTCAAAATTCCATCACAGATGTGGTTTCTCAGAGGATATTTCCTGCATGTACATCTGCTGCAGTAGCATGACTAGTTTCTACTTATTTAGATGTCTCAGGTTGTACACTTTGAAGAGGGATGGCAGTAGTCACTGGGAAAACAGGACAGAAGTATTGATAAAGTGCCAGGAGTTTTGGGTTAGACACAGGCCTGAGCTCAGGATCAAGTATTGGGGGAGCTGGGATACACGAGAGACTGTAGGGTGCACAGGAAGGCATACAGAAGCTGTTTGGGCAGAGACTTACGTCTATTGTTCTTTATCAGAAAATATTATGATTATGCTTTTTTTAAGTTGGGCTCTGTAAGCCTAGCCCTGGGGAAAGAGTATGTAGAAAGCAGGAATGGAGAAAGATTTTCAACAGAGTGTGAAGGAGAAGGATTGGAGTGAAAGTAATTGGGATGTCTCAGGGCAGAAGTGGTGCTAGGGTTAAGGAGTATTCGGGAAAGAGATGGGAACAAGACATGATAGTACATTCTTGCGCACACAACTGACATCTGCTATTTCCCTTCCTATTTTAAACAGATGGTAAGAAATCAAAATAATTTTTTTATTTGATTACCTAAGGGGAATCATTCAAATGAGATCTGTCCTTAAAAGGCTCACAATCACAATTTAGATGAAGACTGTTTTAGCACAGATTTACTCAGTGACATTTTTATCAGCCAGGATTGGTTTGTGGTCTCTTGCCTTACCTAATTTTACCATCTCTCTGTCCCTAACCATTTTGTTACCTCCAACCTAAGTCTTCCGAACACTATTTTCACAGATCCATAGAGTATAGCACTCATCTAAAAGACAAGATCCTAAGTATGAATCAGGAATTGCATTTAAGTGGCTTTCTCTCGTCTCCTGACTAGCAGTAACTCCAGAGTGAAAGAATGTGCACCCCACAGCTGGGGAGTGATGGGGATCCAGAGTTTTGTTCCACAGGATGCAGCATGTGCTGGCAACTTCTGGGGCTGGTCCCAGTTCAAGGAACAGTCCTGAGAAAAGCAATGAATGGGTATTAGGAATGTTTATTCTAAATGAGATCCCACTTTTCTGCTCTGTTTACTAAGATTAGCAGATGCCTTCTTTCCAGGAATATAGCCTAGACAATCTGGTATTTTCTAATAGAAGTTGTAATTACACTAAGTTATAAATACCTTACATCATTATACTATTTCAATATTTCAATTATTACAAGGAATATTACCATCAGAGCTTTCACTGAGTCTTCATAAACTCTCACTTGCCAGGAATTATTCTGGGACCTCGGCAAAAAGGTGTCACCTGTGTTTGTGGGTTAATAAATATTGTCGCAGGATATTTCCTCAGCTGTTAGAAGCTGCTGGGTGAAAGATGGTATTGCTTGCTTGACTAAATGGTGTTTTAAAAAAGGGTTTTAGACAAGTTGAAATTCATCTAGTTAGAAAAAGATACAAACCTTAGGCTCAAAAGTTTTATCTGCACAGCTTCATTCCAAAAATGGGGTGAAGACCCTATATTTTCAGTGCTCATAGGTAGTGCTTGATAAAAAAAAGACCTTATTAAATCAGTGCTGGAATTGCTGTTGGGTTGGCTAGAATTAATGCTGCATTGGAGACTGCTGTGAATAGACATGGTGTTGTGAGGCTGATTTTGCATGTCTTGCTTTGCTTTCAGCTCTTGTGGCAACTTATTATTGAAATATTACAATTAATTTTGCTTGAAAAGGACCTCTGGGGATCATTGGGTCCAACATCCTGCTCAAAGTGACTGATCTTGAAGCTCTCTCAGATTGCTCAGGGCACTCAACTGTCAGGTGTTGAAAATTTCTAAGGGTGGAGGCTTTCCCAAGCTCTCTAGTTAACTCATTCCAATCCTTGATCACTCAACTTGCCTTTTACTTCTTCCATCAGAATCAGTCTTGCTGCAGCTTGAGACTGTGAGCTCTTATTCTTCCACTGCATGTCTGTGAGGAGAGTCTGCCTCCATCTGTATTCCCTATCAGGCACTAGAAGGCTGCCCTGTGAGCCTTCCCTTCCTGAGGCTGAAGGAGCCCAGCTTCTCCAGCTGTTCCTCATGCATCACATGCTCCACCCTTTTGATGTTTCTCCTTGGTTTCTCTCCTATTTATCAGAATTTCCTGTGTATACAAAGGCTCAAAAATGAGCAGGCTGCTTGAAATGCAGCTTTGACAGTGATGACTAAAAGGGAATAGTCTGTCCCATGAAACCGCTGGCTGTGCTTCTGCTAGTTCAGAGCAGTCTTCACTCACTGCTGCACAGCCCCACTGCTGACACACATTCAACTTCTTGTTCACCAGACTCCCCTTTTCCTGTCTCGGGGTGCTGCTTGGCCTGTCAGTCCCCAGCCTGAACTGTTGCACAGGGCTCTTTGCTCCTACATATGACACTTTGGATTTGCCTTGATGAAATTCACGAGGATGCTGTTAACACATACCTTTGGCTTGTTGGTGAAGGGCAGCACAGCCCTCCTGTGTACAAACATAAGAGTTTGACTTGGCTGAGCTCAGGTAAATGAGTAATGAGCAAAGGACTTCAGTTTGCTGTTCCAGCAGCTTCCCTGGAGCAGAAAGCTGTGTCCTTTGGCCAAGGGAAGTCTTGGCCTCTGTCCTGTTCCACTTGACCCCACAGTTTCTGGGGTTGCCGTGATGTTCCCTTTAGCTCATTCAGCTTCTGCATTTTTCCTGTACTTTTCAAGAAGCTCCTGAATAATTCATTTAACCAGTTGCAGTTTTCCAAACTAATATTACCCATTTTGCTGGCTTCCTATAGAGTTAATGACTCTAAAGGAGGGGTTTATGTTTGTATATCACCAAACTCATTGTTCCAGAAGTCCAGTGGCATCAAGGAGTTAAATGCCTTTAGATTCAAGTCTAAAAAGGAAGGTAGGTTTGAAAAACACTTGCTGGCAGGAGATGGATTCAACATAACAAGAGGGTTAGCTGACTTTGACCTTTGTGTTTACAGCATTAACTGATATTTAGAGCCTGTTGTTTGTGTCTCTTCTCAGCTTGAGGTAGTCCAGTCTTGCCACTCAGAAGAGGTTGTTCTTTTTTTATCTGCTAGGCTCAAGACAGGACAAAGCACACTTCTGCTCTCCTGATAAAGGTGTCCTGAAACTATTTGAGTTAAATTAGAAGCGTTCCTTTGTTGAGATCATCAAGTGGAAAGAAAGGTATATTCTTCTCACGACCTTGATGCCTTGATGTTGTAGTGGCTTGTAGTAAAAAAAAAAGAATCCCATGAAAAATCAATATTTTGCTTTAAGCAGAAGAAATACCTTTTTGAAGATTTAACGATAAATATTTTCTAAAATTTTGAAGTCACAGATCAAGTAATGTTAATAAGAAGGCTTACAGAAACTCTGTGAGGTTTTAAATGGGGTTTATTTACAAATGGAAGGCAATTAAATTATTTATAAGGGATTAAAGCTGTGCCAAAATCCCTTCTGATTTATTATTTCTAAATAGAAAGCAGTGTTATTTGCTTTGTGACACTTTTAATGCAGATAGATGATAAAAATGTGATTTTTTTTTTGTCTTAAAGGTTGCTTTTATGCTGCACTAAAACTTCATATCAGCTTAATTTATATAGGTCTTACATAACTCAATCATATTGTTTTACATATTTTTGATTAAGTGGCATTTAGAATCACAGCACCCTATCTGCTGGACACTAAGAATTTGTAATTAAGAACTTACCCAATATTTTCTGGACATGAGAAAGTACAGGAACTAATGCTGCTAAATGATTTTGAAAAGGCCAAGCTAGACTGTTAAATGACATTTCAAGGTGCATGTGCAAATTTATCAGTAATGACAATCATGGATTAGAAGGTAAATCCTGTGAGGAATACAGAGTAAATCAGTGAGGAGTACAGGGCTGACCAGTATAAGTTGCTCCTAATACACCTGATGGAAGTAATGCACAAACAAGTTGAAAACCTATCAAAACAAGACTATAAAGAGTTTCTTCAACTGTCAGGAACTAGTCAAATGAACTAGTACTTTGTTAGTGTAAGCTAATCTCTTTTCTGAATGTTGCAGCATACTGCAGAAGTATGCAGCACTCAGAAGTTGATTATCAGTAGGCTGTGTACCCAATATTAAGTGCTGAAAAGCCTTTTGTTTGTTGATTTGAACGTTAAAATGCAAACTTGGGAAACAATTTCTCTGAGTAACACTGCAAATAACTCTTGTAGTCTAATTTTCCTAAATTTGTTTTCTTTTGTGATGTCAATTAATTCATTATGCTCGTATTTTTTTCTAATATTTATGGTTGTACACACACTGTTCATAGTTTATGAATAAAAGAAATTCACAGAAATGCTTGCAACACAATAGAGAAAGCAGTGGACAAATTTTCTCTTTTCCTTCCCATAATGTTATTATCATTAATTTAAAGCATGAGGAGTTCTGAAATCTGGAGGTGTACTTGTTTTGTCACATCTGCATATCTGTGGAAATATTCTGAGCTTAAAGCAGTCAATAAGCCTTTGTGGTTAGGGGAGACATATGACACTTTTCTCCCCCTCCCAATTCTGTCATGTTTGCATGCTAACACATCACATGCCACCCAAATCCACGTTAATATTTATGATTCATATATATCCCTGTCTCTCTCTCCTCTTCTTTGCTGTGGGTGGGAGTCTCCTATCTTCCAACTCTACAGTACGTTAAACTACATTTTGAACACATTTGAAGAGGGTATTCACACAGTCTCCCATCGGTTTGTATATGGCAGTGTAAATAGGAGGCAGCATAAGAAATTATCCCTCTTTTTTTTCCACTGGTTTTACAGTTTCTAGAGAATAAAGTCTCCACTGCACTTGAGGAATGGGCTGTTTCATGGTTTTTTGAACTGGCACCTGAGATGTCATTTTGTCACCACATGCTCCTGAGCTCAGCAAGTTGACTTGTGCTTCCAGCTCCATTTGCTGGAGTAGATTTATTTTGGCTTTATTAGTTTGTTTGTGGTGAGGATTTTTTTTGCTGTTGTTTGTTTCTTTGTGGATTTCTTTTTTAAAGATTAGTACATGGAACTCTACTGCCAAACCGTCCTATTCTTGAAGCTGAGATATGGGGTGTTTGTAAAGAGCATTTCCCTTTAGTTGCTGTGTTGTCCTTCACCCTCAAAGCATACCAGTCAAATCAGGGCAGCAGGAAGATCTGTGGCAACAGGTCAGCAAGGCTGTTGTCCTCCCTCTATCATTATCCCTGCATGCACATGCTGGCACAAACATGTAAGTACACATCCTGCTTTAACAAAATGGAAAAGATGGTGTGAACTCATGTGTTTCAGTGTGAGGTTAGCAGACATTTTCAAACAACTGTAAATATTAGTAGTAATTTGTCAGCTTGTTTTATCTGAATTGGGAACCACTTGCATAAACTCTTCTAATTGGGCTGTGGAAAGGTGGCAGCCAGGTGATATGTTTCTGACCACAACCTAAGTAAAGAATGCTTTTTTTGACTCTACTGTGGGATCTGGTCTGTGGCACTGGAGTATTTCTGCTCTCATTTCATCAAATCTTTGAAATCCTAGTCTTGCTAGTGTACATTCTCACTACTGGTTTTGAACTAGATGTTGTGTCTCCCTCCTGCACCAACATTTTCCACAGCTGCCAATTTTTATCCAGTTTCCAGTAACCGACAGAAAACCTTTTAAGATCTCTTTTTCTGCACTGTGGCAGTGCGTTATTCCTCCCGGCTCCGGGCAGCTCCAGTGCCTTTCGGCACCGCCTCCCTCCGGAGCTCAGGTTTGCTGCTTGTTCCTGCGCGCCGTTGCCGCAGCACACTGGTCGGGGCTTGCCAGGTTCTCTCACCCATGTGAGGGCCCGAGGCAAAGAGGGAAGGAATGTCCAAATCACCCCATGAGGGAGGCGGGAAGGTTTTAATGGTCACAGAGAGCTGCAACGGAGAGATCGCGACCCGCGCTTCCAGCGCCCGCGTGGGGGAAATGGTGGCCGGGACCCGGCAGGCGCGGAGTTTTACCAGGGGCAGGGAGGGCAGGCGCCGTGACGATGACATAAACCACGGTGACCAACAGGAACGTGGCAGGGGCAGACACAGGGCTTCGGGGTGAGTGGGATCGTGGGATCAGGGTGACAGACACAGAACTCCCAGGACTGGACGGGGGAGTGGTCACAGGAATGATGGGGGGACGCTCCAATAGCAGGCAGCCTGGAGCGAGCCACTGCAGGGGGGGGAAACACGAGGGGTGCACAGGGGTACACAGGACTCGGCTAGCTAACATAGATTAGAACCCCTAATCTAAACCCAAACCCGGGATGCAACCACTACTTTGTACTAGAAGACTTAATGACAGAAACCCCTTTACTCCCCTTGAGACAGTCTGAATGTCATATCAAGTAAGACATTTGAAATCTCATGAGGTATTCATAGCATTGTTTCATTTTGAGAAAGGTTTCCTTGAACAAGGTCATTGTCAATTTAATATTTCACCTGGTCAGGACTTGCACATTTTCCTTCAGTTTGTCTCCTAAAAAACGGTAAGAAGATTTTAACTCATTCACACTACTTCCTCTACCTATATGATGCCACAGTAAAAAAATAAAATTGATCCAGAGCTGTACAAAGTACTTTTCTTCACTTGACAGTGTAGTGTCAGACATGCTTGACAGAATGATTAGAATCATTCCATTAGCATTTTATACCATTTCAGCCTCTTAAGATTCTGGGTGACAGTCAGTACATGTTTGGCAAAAGAATGTCAAGAATCTGCACTGTTGCCTGTACAAGCTTAAAGCAATTTAGCTCTGTTGGAGTATGTGGTATAAGAGAAAGCAGGCTGTCTTGAGGAACTTGATATTTGCATGATTTTTTAATTTATTTTTTATCTCTGGCCAGCTTAGGACTAAATGAGTCTGACAAAATAGTGGAGATTTTAAGGCAGGGTTATCTCCATAGACAGATAAAAAAACTTACATGGTTTCTCTATCCCGTTACTGAACTAGTCAGTGAATTTTCTACTGTGATGATTCAGGGAGTTTAGTCATTTACAGTTTATTAGAGTTTAGTCAAGCCATTTTTAGTGGCATTTAGGCAAGTTAAAAAAGTCAATTTACACAGGGATGAATTCTACTCATGCATATAAGCTTTGCTTGTGGGGTAGCAGTGCCTAGCAGAGCATTACGTGCCAGAGTAATAGCAGCAGTCAGGGAAGTCTCAAATATAACCACAGTGGGAAGACAACTGGGCAGATGACAGAGGATTTGGTAGTTTGGAACAGCTTTGTCATGTGTCAGTGAGATTTCTGTAGACCTTGGTTAACAGCCAGCAGAAGTTACTAGTTCAGGAATTACTAGTTCAGGAATTTCTAGTTCAGTGAGACATGTCTGAGGGAGTTCGTGTTGGGGTTTCTTATGAAGGAGGATAGTGTGCTCAGAGACAAAACAGTTCTTGGGCTTCTATGTTCATCTTGGTTGGCAAGCAGGCAAGGAGCTGAGGAATGAATTTTGTTCTGAGTGTGTCACAAGTATGCAATACATTCAAGAAACTAAAGGAAGAGAATTAGGGTGACCTAATTACGCTAAGATGGGCATGTTAAGAGACCTTAGCCTCTAGTATGGATTTTGTTTGCAGTTTTCAGTCTTACATTGAATATATTTGCTTTAAACATCTGGGTGGTTGATCTGGGGAAAACTGCAGATTTGAGATGTGCTTTCTGTGGGCGTTTCATCTGCACTCAGCTCAGCTCTATTTCACTTTTATGTCATATGGCCTTTTTTGGGGGGGGGGAGCATAAGGAGTGTAACCCCAAGGGTCAGTACTTCAAGGTGATTAATACCCTGCTCTTGGCAGGCTTAATTAAGATTTGCTGTAAGAAAAAGAAAGAGCATTGGTCAGCCTGCTTGTAGAAATCCTGTTCTACACTGAATGTGAGTGGTGAGGATTTATTTGTCAGTCTGCTCCCCTTTCTTGATCTTGCAAAGGAGCAGATGTTTGTTAATCATGTTGCAATTTGCAGTGTGGAGGCAGTATGTTGCTTTTATAGCTTTAAAGCTATTGAAATTTAGTGTTCATGCATGAATGTGACAGGATAACGTATCAGATAGATCCACCACTTCAAGTTTTTGAAGTGGTCCCTAATCTCTACCAGTTATTCTTCTGGAATATAAAACTCAGATCAAGGAGGGCCTTTAGATAGGAAAACAACAAATTAAGTTTGGCTTGAAGTAATACCTGTGACAACCTTGCCTACAGAGCTAACGAAATTGGAAACCTTTTTGAACAGGCTTCCATTCCAGTGTCTCTCCATCCTTCCAGGGCTGATCCTTTTCTTTCCTTTGCCTCTTTGGCTCAACTTTGAGTCAACTCCCCATTGCAGATAAGTCCATGACACCTCAGGTTCTTGTTAGCAAGGTTGCTAACTGACACTGGGATTTTGGGGGTTTTCATGCCTGCTGACTGTGAAGCATCGTGCCTACTCACAGTCTGAATGTCATCCCATCTGAGTAGCTGTCTCTATGTTTTCTCTTTTGCCAGGTATTAAGGGGGAAAAAGAATGTGATGCTAATTGTGCTGATATGTACTCTATCCATTTCCAGCCTAGGATTTCTATAAAATGGTGAATTATTGTAGTCCCATGCTATGTTAATTCAAGCCAAATTAAAGCATACCATGAATTTAATTTGGCTTTTATGGGCTAACTTAATGGTAGTTTATCCAAAGGATCACACGTTATTCCTCATTAGATAAATTAGCTTAGCAGAGTTTCATTCACTATGGACAAAGTTCAATTGTTTTACATCACAGAAAGATTTTAATTAAAAATCATAGACTTGTGATGGAGGCTATTATACCAGATTTTCTTGACCTTTGAGTCAAAAAAAAATTTTTTTGCTATTCTTAATTCATTATGCCCTTTCTAACCTCTTACTTTGTCAGCTGTATTTTAATTCTGACCTTTGTCTGTGTTTCTGAAGTTCTTGTTGGGGAATTAAAAAAAAAAAACCAACCCAAAAATACCCCTTGCAAACAATATTGCTTCAGAAAAGTCGTGCTGGGAGCTACACGTACCACTAAGCACTCTTGATGTTGAATATAATCCTCTAAAGTAGAAGCGTTTCATCATATTTTCCAAAAATGCCAGGTGCTTTCGGACCTTTTATTAAAATTCAAATATATTTTCAAGGATGCTACAGCCATCCTTGTGATAGCTTAAGAGATTGTCTCACATTTTCCAGGTAAATGACTTTCAGAAGTTATAAGAACGATTCTGAAGGGCCTTGGAGTCATCTGTGCCTCTTGTCATCCCCAGTGAATGTTTATTTAGAAATTTCTGTGGTTGTGAGCACTGAGACGTGGGCCCTGTTGCCATATGACAGAGGCACACAAGGGAGACTTTATTTTGACATGACCCTTAACTAGAAGGATGCTGAAGAGTTTGTTTTTTTTCTTCCCATATCCCTTCACTCTCAGAATAATATTTTAATTTCATGTCAGAAAAGTATCAAGAAAGATTTCTTTTTTTTTTTTTTTTCCCCATCCCTACAACTCTTATAAAAATAAAGCCTTTTCCATGAGTAAGTAGGTCATGGTAAAGAAAGAATTCATATAGCAGACTTCCCCTACAACTACTGCATATTGAGGGTGAAGTGATTTTTCAAAATATTTTTGCATTCCTATCTTGGTTTCAGTTGCAGCTTATTACTGCAGAGAGGGCTGCTAGGCAGTCTATCATGTATATCACTGGTACTTTAAATGCTTTGCTCTAGTACACCTCTATTTTCTTCCACCTACGAGAACTTCTTGATTTTTATTTATAAATTTGGATTTTTCTCCTTTTTTATTCTCTTATTTCAGACCTTTATTTTATTTACTGCAAAGAGCACTGCTGCAGTTAAAAGGAGTTACACATTTTTAGTATGTAACAGTTTTCAGTGTACTGAAAAGACACACTAAGAGTTTAGAGATGGTACCCTTCCCTGTTTGAGGTGATTTTCCTATTCCCAAAATGAGCTGGGAAAAAAAACCCCAATCCTATTAAAACTGAGTACATAGTCAGTAGCAAACATAAGGAAAGGAGAAAACTGGTGAAACTGTAACTTTCAAGGCAGTTTCAGAAAATTTATTTGCAAAACATAGAATGAAGTATGATTTATTATTTTTGATTGTTCTTGTGAAAAGTCATATCTTTTGCTTACTCTAGATCTGGAAAACAAAATCCAGTGTCGTATTTAAATGACATGTCTTATCACTTTTCTGAATTCTTCCCTATATTCTAAAAAGCACTGGGGAGGAAATGGAAGGGAATCTAACAGAAATATTTCAACAGAATGTGACTATGAAAACATAAGCTATTTATAGCAGTGTAATGATAAATAATAATTAGTAATAATGAAAGGAAGAAAAAAAAAGAGACAAGTACAAAATTGAAGAATTGACATTAGTGGCTCTATGTTGAACCTGCCCGTATTGTCTCTGTTAGCTCTCCAGTTTGTACTTGAGCAGCAGCTGGCAAATACCTTGTAAATCTACTACAGCACATGTCTGAGAGACAACAGAATAATCAGTAGATTTCAACAATAAATTTAAGTGATAATGATCTTGGAATTCAAGTATCTGAAACAATTTACACCTTTTGAGGTTATTTAAATGCAAAAACATAACTGATTTCATAGGGGTATTTTAAAAAGTATTTTGATAAAAATAAAGTCTGAAGATATTTTCCTCAATTATTGAATAATTAAAATAATTCTTTATTTTGTTGGAAACCATTGTAATGTTGAACTTGGTAAAAATTGGAATAGCTGGAGAAAACCAAGCCAGCTTATTCTCAAAACTAGAATATATTATTTGTTTTCTAAATACGTTTGGATATATTATTTTACTGTTCCTTTGGAATTTTATGCTTTTCCGTAATTCCACTTATTTCCATAAAATATAATGGCAATGGAGTAGTATAGGTTAGGTCAGGAGGAAGAATTAAGCAATGTATTGGTCTCCCTGTTAATACTGAATTTTCAAAAATATATGATAGGTGTTTGAGCACCAGAATGTCAGAAAAAAACCCAATACAGTACCAAGATTTAGTTTTGTGTTTTATATATTTATGCCATAAAACTGTGACTGTGAACATCCACAAGCAGCTTTAAGGATACTTGGAAAAAATTCTAATTCAAGAGAACATTGTTTTTGGGAACATCCATCCATTTCAATTAATGCTGCTAATTTAAAAAGTCTGTAAAATTATCTTGAGTAATATTTTATTAGATTGATGCAGAAGTGAGCGAGTTAAATAAAATGGACTGTATGTTGTGGGTGAGCCAATACGATATGGCTATTATAAAATCGCCTCTGGTCAAGGAATATTTGAACTAACACCAATTTGATTCAGGTAAGATGGCAGGTCCAACTGCAGAACAATCCAGCAAAAAGGAACTTATACTGTGGGACCTGACTAATTGTTCATTTTGCACAATAGGATCTCTCTAAAGCCCACGTTAGCTTTCCATTAGCAATTCACAAGAAGATGTTAATGTTTTGAATTCCTGCTCAACTTTTTACAGATATCCTGGCCAGTGTTACCTGAATTATGAATTTCACTGCTGCACTGCTGTATAGCCCTTGGACAACTCCTGCGCAGGATTAGTGCTACAGTCAGGAAAAAAAAAAAAAAATAGAAAAGGTACTGGATCTTTGCTTCACCATAGACCCCCACGGGCTGCAGGAGGCCAGCCTGTCTCACCATGGGCTGCAGCACCTGGAGCATCTCCTGTCCCTCCTTCCTCGCTGACCTTGGTGCCTGCAGGGTTGTTAGTTCCATATTTTTTTCTTCTTCCTCTTTCACAGTTGTTGTGCAGTGGGTTTTTTTTTTGCCCGTTATTAAATGTGTTATCATAGAGTTTCATCAGCTGAATGAGCTCAACTTTGGGCAGTGGGCAGTTTTGGAGCTGGCCAGAACTGGGTGTAAATTCTGGGGACAGATGTGGGCGCGACTCCTGGTATCTTCTCGCAAAAGTCATCCCTGCTGCTTCTCTGCTACCAAAACCTTGCCTCATCAACCATTGCATTATTAAAAGGTGATCTTCATATCACAAATACACAAAATGTTTCTTGATGATCTTCTGAACTTCTGTGTGTGATACAGTTACACATTAAGGAAAAACTTTACCTTTGTTTGAGGAAAGATTTCACCTTTCAAGTTGAATGCAAGTTTACTCTGAAAAGAGGAAGTCAAATTGATATCTGATACTACTGCATGTTTAATCGGGATGGAAACATAGAGTCAGTTTTGATTACACAGGATTTATCTATTTGCTACATTCCAATTCCATTTAATATTGGAGTTCTTAAATTGGAATAATTCAGTGTAAATGTTATATACTCCAAGAAATAGTATCAAGACTGAAAATATAAGTCATATAATAAAAAAGGGTATTGTTGGGAAAAGCAAATATACTTCTCTTATAAGGAGAGACAGGAAATCTTTGTTTATCTTGCTTGGTGGACTCAGTTCCAAACAGTGAACTGAGTAAAAAGAAAATGTCATTGAGCAAGAGACTGAGCCTTCACAAGGTGTTTAGACAGGCTCTTAGGACATAAGGGGACAGAGGAGCGAGTGGTCCCCCTTGCTTTGGGATCAGTCATTACAGAGGCTGGTGACACTTAATGCAGAATATAAGCTATGAAATTAGATGCCAAGCACTAGTACCTTAGAGGTAGCACTCAGTGAGCTGTGCAGCAGGCAGAATCAGATAAAGAAGTTGCTAGATAAAGCCTAGAAGTATGTCAAGAGGTGTTAAGGTAAGGGAATTAATTTACTGGGAAATATTTCACTGAATAGATTAAGTCCTCCTCTGCTGTTTCTGGTCCTTCTAAAGCAAAACCAAATATGGTTGCTAAATATGACTGCATATTTTAGTTAAATTAAAATATGAGCGAGAAATCATATACAGAAAAACCCACCGTTTGGGATGAGTTAACTTCAGTTTCAGGACAGAGAAGTTTCATGTACTTGCTGGAAGGAGTTGCTTTTGTTTTTTAAATGCAGAGCATGGGAATAGCTATAGCAGTTCAGACCAGACTTGATGCAAGTACTTGGCATTGTCAGTTCATCAGCAGGAAAGGGTGAGATTTTGGTCTTGCTTCCCTAGAATAGTATCCTGGCCACAAAAAATCTGTGATTCAGGTGTTTCCTGAGAAAATTGCCACCTCTCCATTAAGAAGTTTTGAATTGATTTTTTTAATATATGAACTAGTCCAATTTAATTTCATGTATTTGTGAACTTTTACCATTCATATATCCCCTGGCAAGACATCTCACACCTACTTTGCACAGTATGAAGTATTCTAAAACAATTGAAAAGCAGTGCTTTTCCTTCCAATGGATAATTATGTTGTCACAAGATGCTGTGGTTGTCAAAGTGGAGGTTCCAAGAACAGTCATACAAACTCGCGGAAAGAAAATCCAGCTACAGCAATTAAATGCAAAAGTATAATTGCTGGCTTTTAAGGTACCAAAATTGCTGTTACTTGAAAACAGAGAGGAACCTCAGGGGAAGCATGCCCTGCCCAGATAAAGCAGGCAGAGTTTGCCAAACTGATTGACATTTTTGTGGCTCCAAGCAGTTGTCCATATGTTCTTCACTGAATTGTTTGTATTTATTGATGACTTTAAAGAAGTCAATGAAAATTAAATTAAAATAATTGTTGGTGTTCCTCATCTCTTATCTCCATTTGAACTGATGTTGCAACACAGAGTAGTTTCTAAACAAGATTTTGCAGAGGATAGGAATAAGGCTTCGTACCTTTGTTCTCTCTGTTCAAAGAAATCTCTTAATATATAATGAGCATTTAGGGCAGAGTGCTGCTGAAAGCTCTGATATCACTTGATAAAGTTGGATATTTCATTATGCAGATGACAGCTGTTTGTTAGTCCCTCTTTTCATAAAGGCTCTCTAACATCAATTGTTAGTAGCTCAATAGACACCAAAATAGTTCCTCATGTTTACTTTTACTCAGAGAAAGTATAGTTGTGCCAGAATACAGCTTGCTGAGAAACAGTTCAGCATAGCTATCCAACAGCTAGAAATCTAAACATAATCACACATGTGAGCAGTGTATCCATTCCTACAATGCTCACTGCTGTGCAACCCTAACAACATGAGTTAAATTGCAAGTATCTGCTGTTGTGCTAGCTCTGTAACGACTCAAACATGTCAATGTTACGGAGTTGGCAAAACTTTTTATTGTATGAGAGCCACATGAATTTCTGTTCTGTGCACCAAGGACTTGCAGTGTATTTTCCTTATGGCCATGAGAATTTCAGTGCACACTCCGGTGTCTCTTTCACTGTCTGCCAGACAGCCCTCCTGGCAGCCAACAAGGTCAGTCCTGCTGCTTCTCCTGACTTCAGTGATGTGTGGCCTTCGCATGGGACATTCTTGTTCCCAGCTGCAGAGGGCCTTTGGGTAGATAGGAGGTCTCTCCTGTGTATTCAGCTGCTGCGCTGTTCTCTCCAGAAATGCTTCTTGCCCATGTGCACCCCTAATGCCTCAGGCAGTTCTTCCTCTCTATGCATTCGCATCCTTTTCTCAGTGGAGGATTATAGTTTTTATTTGTCAGCCACTCCTCTGAAGAGGATTCAGGAAGGTTCACACTTCAATCCACAAATTCCTTTGACTTGTCTCTTGTGCAGCGGTTCATTTGGCTATTTTTCCTAATTAAAATAGGTGGTTCTGTGCACACTTCATCAGATGCCAGCTGTGATATTAAGCTGTCTTTGTCACAGCAAAAGGCAGGACACTTCACAAACCTTTGCTTAGAGATTTGGTTGTATTTTTCATTGTGAATTTCCCAGGTAATGTCTATCAAGTCAGTGTGTTGAGATACACTTAATGTAATTGTTTCATTAATATGTATGTTTGCTATTTATATTTTGCTTATTCCTGGCTTTTGGCTGAGACTAAGCACAGCAATTAATGTGTTTGGGGTAGGCAGTTCTTAGCCCCTTCTCCTGAAGAAAATTTTGATAAGTGACAAATCGCATATATTTGAAATTCTAGTTTTGGTAAATGTATTGCAGCTGTTGTCAGTGTTTCAGTGCGCAGTCAAGGTCAGGGACACAGCACAGATGCCTGGTTTTATACATGGGTTGAAAGTGAGCTGGCTGCAGCTCAGGTCAGTGAAGTAGACATGTTGATAACAATTCAGACAAAATATCAAAACTTGGTGGTAAAAGCAGTGTTGGCTCCTTCAGTTTATATTTTTCATAATACAAGTTCATGACTTTTTATGAGGGATTCTTTCCCCTTCATTGCTGTCAGTCATGCTACAATTAGTAAGACAGCTTCTTGTCATCCACATGTGGCCAGGACTTTCTAGCCTTTGCTTTTTAATGTGGATTTTGGGTTTTGTGCAGACTTGAGTTGTCTTGTAGATTGCTGCAAAGGGTTTTTCCTGGACCTAGTTGGAATTACTTGGAGACAACAATTCAGGGTGGCAATATGATGGGAATTTCAGTGGTTGTTGTCTTTCAACAGCACTGCCCTCTTTTATGGTTATATATGTAGGGTTTGGAAATTGAAGACTGTGAGCAGCAGTGGTGGCCTGGGATTTCTGAAAAAATCCAGTTGTTCACAGGGCTTCAGGATCTTGCTAAGGATACATTCCTCGGACTAGAGGCAGGAAGAAACCTTTTCTCCTGCTTGTCTGTCTGGCTTCGTAGGGCTATTATTATTACCTGAATGTTTATTTTTTAATGCTTGTGACAGACTGTTCTGTTGCTTGCAGGGAAGAATGTTATACACAGTGTATGTTGTGAAATGTGACATTAAACAAATGTGAAAGTCTGCTTTCTCATTTTTCCTTTCATTTCTACCCAGTTGTGGCCAGCAACAGTATTAAGTTCTTGTTCTTTATCTCTGAGACATACTTTAGACTTTTGGGACAGTTTTGCTCAAGGAATAGGCAGAGTCTAATGATGGTCTAGAAAAGAGGGAACGGAGACTAGTCAGAAGGAAAGTACAAAGGTGAAAACATGGTAGGCTTTTAACTGGATCACATCGAAGAGAAGCCCAGGCGTTCTTGCAGGTCCTTATGATTGATGAGTAATATATCTAGGCAGTGTGAACCTTTCACTTTGGGAGAGATGAGCAAACATTTTGGCATATCTTCCCAAGAGAATTGCTGTGTGATTGAAAAGGGGTTGTTGTAATGCTAGTATATTCATAACCATGAAAAATCAAATGAGAAAGAAAGACCTTATACCAGTTCTGGACCTCCCAGCAAGCTGACCTACTGCAACCCATAATTTCTTCTATTAACTGCAGTGAGAAACATTTTGTAGGGAAAATAGCAGTTAAAAATGCATCAGATGTTTTGCGATGTACAGGTAGGTTTTAGTGTGAATTTTACTTCACGTAACATGCCATAAGTCCTTATCATTTATTTATTCATAACTTTTCATGTACATGACCCTTCATGGGTGGCAACTTTAGATGGTTATTTTACTATTAACATAATTTTTATTTCATATATGGCTTGTATTCCTCTCAAACTCCTACTTAGTGATACATTTTAAATATGACCTAATAAAAAAGGAAAAATAATTATATTAACTGGTTTAAAGTTGGTATGAAAACCAATTCAGTGATCTCTTCTGCTGCAGCTTCATATGATAAGGTGGATGAGGGAAAAGATTTTGATAAATGGCAATTAAGTGCAGATACCTAAAGCTCTAGTGTCCTTGGCTGCTTTCAGATTCAAGAAGTAGCTATGCCTTCTGGTAGCACTTGGAATAAACTGGTCTTTAAGCAGGGAGTGAAGGAGTGAGAGCGGAGAATGCTGCTTCTTCCAATGATCACAGTCTTAATTCCCTCACAATGTGAATTTGTCACCTACACATTAAACTGACAGGGGAGCCTCTGCTGTACTGAGAAGTTTTGGGGGTTTTTTTCTGCATTAAAAAGGAGAGCATTGGGCTTTATTATGCAATTTAAGAGAGTCTTTTCATTAAATATCTGTATCATTCTGAGTAAGTGGGAGCAATAATTCTATTCTTGCAGATAGAATGCAAATATAATAATTTTTCTTTTAGTATATTAATTCAGTAAGGAGATTAATATAAGCTTCCAAACTTCTTAGTCAAAATCTTTATTCTCTCTGCAGAATGCAATACAATTACTATGTGGATGCTGATAGTAAATGAACTGTTTTATTGAATAGTCATAATGAAATATTGGAGGCTGGTGTGTGATAGTTCTTATAAAGAATACATTCAAGGGAGACTTTGCAGAGGAGGCAAAAGAGGGCAGAAAACTTCTGTTTCAAAAAGAGAAAGGAGTGGTTGTTAGTGAAGCAGTGGCAGCCACTATTATATTGTGTTGGTACTTCTGACTTCCAGTATGGTTTGGAATCAAATTCAACCTTCAGGCACGTAATTTATTAATATTCTGTTGCAAGCTTAGGAATTAGGGTTATTATGAATGATTAATACTACTTTATTCAAGGATTGATCTATCTTTTGCAATACTGACTAGTATGAGCCTTTTTTTTTCTAAATTTTCACTCCTGGTCTCAGTTTACAGTAAAATCCTTTACACCTGAAATAATGATCAAACTAATTATCAGGGAAGCCAAGAACAGGTCAGGTTGGAAGGACCTCAGAATGTCATCTAACCCAGCCTACTGCTCACAGCTGTGTGAGCTATGAGAGCAGAACAATTAATTCTTAGCATTTCAAAAGAATATTTTGTTATCTTTTGAAGACTTGGTGCTACCCTTCTGAATGACAGACTCTCTGCTACATATTTTTGCACAGAATACTGAGGTTGGACTTTAAGTAGCAGCTCCTTAGGAGTCTTCTTTAAAGACAGAACTTTTTTTACAGAGACCATCAGTAGCATCAAACTTTCTTCCAGCTATGGAAGCCCTGCCGACAATCCGGTGTTACATTACAAATTTTGCTTTGGTAAATAGTAGCTCTAAATGTAGAAAATGTTTTCTTCAGCCATTTGTTACTGGACTTTTTTGCTATTTGTCAAATGGTGGTACCAAAATTCTGGTTTTGTAGAATGTAATGAGGCGTTTTGCTGTCCTTTTACTATGGCTCATTAGGAGTCCAGAAAAGAGTGCTCTAATTTTTCATGTTTAGGTCTTCTGTTTATGTCTGTGAAACCCCTGAATTTTTTTCCTTGCTCAACTACTCAGCAGTTTATTTCTTAGTTGATTTATTTGTGACATTGAATATTGTCTCTCTCTTTTTTTTTTTTTCCAGTGTGACAATGCAAAAGGACTCAAAGCCTTCTACGATGCAATAAAATTTGGACCTAATCATCTGATGGTTTTTGGTGGTGTATGTGCAACAGTTACTTCTATCATTGCTGAATCTCTGAAGGGATGGAATTTGGTTCAGGTAAGGAATGGAATGGAATACATTCTAATGCTGTCTTGTGTCTCTGGATTAAAAAAAACAAAATAGAAACTTAGCTTTGATGCTTTTAAGGCTTAGAATTTTGTGAATTTTTTATGTTTCAGTTTTGAAGGCCAGTTAATGTGTAAAGATTAGTTTCTTGTATATAGTGCTAGATTTTAAGGCTTGGCATTTCATTGTACTCAAAAATGCTTGTGAGTTTGGGGCAGCAGTCATGAGTCTCAGTGGGTTAATTAAATAAAAATAATGTGTCTCAAAAAGCAACCTAGGTGAAATCAAGTTCAGGCATGGTAGGGGGCAAACCTAGAACTTTCGAAAAGTTAGAAGAAACTCATCAGGCCTCAAATTATGGTACTTTAGGGTATTTACTCAGTCAGAACACAGTAATTCCTAAGCACTTTAAAAGTGCTGGAAGTGCATAAATTCTAAATAGTGACTAGGTTCACGTCTCAGTATTTAACTCACGAAGCATATTTATTCCCAGTTGTTCTTCTTTCTGACTTTCTCAAAGGTCAAGTTTGTGGAAAGGTTTCCTCTGCTGAGGAATCAGAATTTATTAACACTAATCTCTAAAATGCAGATGATAACAGCATGATTTTCTTCATTTATTCAATCATCTGACTAGTGAAAATTTTCAGATAAATGGCTGATCACATAGCCATTGAGTTTGCTTTTCTGATGTGGAAATACCCTGGCTTTATACTCAATATTCATATTGCCCAAAGATTCTCCTGTATATTTTTTTTCTTAAAAACTCCGAATTATTCTATAGCAAAATAAAAAATACAAAACAATTACCTGAGGTTACAGTTACAAACAGGCTCCTCTTTTCCACCTGGAATACTTACTGAGAGTAGTGCAGCAAGAACAAATGAGGCATAATTAAGTTTGTGAAGAAGATGATGATCAGAGTACAAATGGGAAAATCTTAGGAGGATAATTAAAGTAGCTTGTTAAATGTGTTTGCAATGCTTGTCAGATCAGATATTTTTTCCTTCTGCTTTGGGAATTTTTTTTTTCTGATTTAAAAAACAATTCCTCTGTGGAAACCAAATAATAGTGTGTCTCTGGGGAGAATGGAGAAAATAACAGAAGCCTTGAAACTAGCTTTTAAAACTCTCTCTTAAAATTAGCTAAGTTCATGACCTATAATGAAGTATGTGGCTGGAGCTCTGGTTTTTTTCTTTTTTAATTTGTCACATGGAATTTCTGTATGATGTAAGATGTTTTAAACACCTGGGTTTCATTGTGCTAAAAATCTTTTCATTTGTAGTCAAGTTCTGCCTGATACAATCTGGAAATCAATTTGTTCATGAAGTTGCTCAGTCTGAGGAAGGGTGATTAGAAAGCTTTTAAATTCCTGAATTTATCAATGTATATGTCCAATTACAGAATAGTATGAAGTATGGCTACCAGAGAGCATTTATTTCTCTGTGTTTAACCATTATAAATGTGAGTATGTCTTAAATATTATGTATCATATCAGTTCACCAAGGTATTCTAGACTGCTTGGGCTTAATATCCTGTGGGCACTAGATAAATCCTCACGTGGCAACACATCTCTTTATGTCAGGTTTTTATATCTTGATTGGTTGGATGATGAAAAAACCACAACAGCATGGCTGGGAAGTGTGGCAAGGCTTAGTAAATGGTATAGCAACAGTGGCAATAATCTAAATATTTTTTTGTGAAAGTGTTATGTCATATAGTGACAGCAATATGTGTATCTGCAAATCAGCAGATGTAGCGTGTATAAGATAGCGGGGAAACAGAGTACAAATCCTTCCACTCCTCAGGATCCCCTGTCATAAGTGTCTCTGATTAAAAGCTTAGCTTGAATAGAAGGAGAAGATAAAAATCTGTGGTTCTCAGAAGTGGAGCAATAATATTCAGCCTGATAAAATACAAGGCTGTCCTCCCTCAAAACTTGAGACTTCACCTCAAGGAATCACACCAAACTCACATAAATTGTTTTATGAAATCATGATGATGATGAAGTCATTTCATGTTGCAGTCAGGAAGAGGGAAAACAGCATAGAGACAAAAACTAATCTGTCATTGTATTATTGAATAGGAATTTCATTTGGATGTCTGACTCCAAAGTTTTGCCCTTGTCCTTGTGCCTGCAGTCATGAAAACAAAGCTCTTAACCCTAGCAGGAACATTTGATTTGATTTGATTTGATTTGATTTATACAGGTGTCATGAGGTTCAGCAAAGTGATGACTCTTTTACATGCAAGAGAAATGCAGGATGGTACTGATAGTCTTGGGAAAAATAGGGATGAAAGAAGAACACGATATAACAACTAAAGGAAAAATTACTTTCCTGAGCAAATACAATATGAGGCTTGCTGACTGCAAAACCATTCTGAAAGCCTTTTAGCCCTGATTTCCAAGTTACTGGGTGACTACTTTTCCTCTGTTTGGATGATGTTTTCTTTTCTCCCTCTTCTTTATTCTCTAAAATAAGAAGTTGACAAAACCAAACAGTGAAACAAAATGCTAAGAGTATAAATGTGCTGGAAATTTTCATATTGCATTTTCTACTCAGGTAGTTACAGTAGTGATGAGGGAGGGGAAGGAAATAGATTCTTGCAAGGTTTCTTCAGTCTCTACTCTCCTTACTGTATGCTTTTGATAATGATAGTGTCTTTTTTATGTAACTAGCTAAATCAGGTCACTGACAGCCTGCAACAATGTGAAATAGAGAGGATTAGAGAGGTTGAGAAAAGTCTCAGTCTGAAGGTGACATGTCTTATTTCCATGTCATATCAAAAAACTGGTACTTTCCCTTCTCCATCTTTACAAATTCTGATTTAGTTTTCATCAACAGTAGAAAGGGAATTTATGTTCTCAATTAGCTGCCTTCAACTGCTGGCTGATTTAATTATCTCTTACTGTAATAAAATTAATTATTTTTTAATGGAGCATTTTATATCTGTGCAAGGAGCAAGTTGTTTTAGTCTGCAAAGTCTTATGTCATCCTGAAGGACTTTCACTGAGGTATGCTAGGTGACACAACTTGGAAAATGTTTTTTGAACAGATATTCTTAGCAGGACAAATTCAGGCACCCATTCCTTAGCCTCTCAAATGAAAAGCCTCTCCATGGGTAATCTCTGTGTGTCAGCAGTCCTTTGTTGAGTGACAGTCTGAATATGGAGTTGGAGTTTGCATGTGTGTCTTTGATCTCCAGGTGGTGGAGTGAATTCAGTTTGAACTTTCGGTGTTTTAGTTTAAAAGTGCCAATAATATCCTGTGCCTTTGAGAGTGGGCCTTAAAGGCATAATACTGGGCAGTTGCTGTTCTGTAGGGGGAATACCTCAATGTCAAATTCTTTCATATTAATCTTATCCCCATTCTCTTTCAGTGTATATTCAAGGCAATTAAAAAGTGAAGAAGAATCATTAATAGTATCTCTTAATAGCTTGCAAAAGACAAGTTCTGTATTTTTATTGTGTACATCAAAGCATTCCTGCTATATCCAGTTAGTGTGAAATGGAGGAGATAGTTAGCTATTCAGTCTTTCTCTTCTATTTCAGTATATCCATCAACTGTTATCGCCATGTGAATTTCTTACAGTGGCAAAAGGATTTATTTTATATAGATTGCTGCTTCTCCCATTTTTCATTGTCATCTCTCACTTTTCCTAATAGTTTTGTTAGCATAAGCATTTAATCAGCATGAGGATTTTAACCACACTGCTTATGTCTGTGGAACATGACATAATCATAACCTGTGGAACTCCTTCTCAATTTTTGGAGATTCATCTTTTTCAGCCACTGTACCATTGATGTTCTCTTATAGCCTGCTTCATTTACAATTTCATTTAACTCTGGAAATAAGCTTCTGCCAGAAACAAAGTATAAATGTTTGTGCTCCCTCAGAATATCCTCTGTTTCTACATATTTTATGTAATCTAGTCATAACTGCTGGCTTCTAGGCAAGTAACTCCTTCAGGCAATACAGTGATTAGATCGTAATGGCATTCAAAACTGAGGAACCTTATTTTGGATTCAGCATCTCATGTTGGAAAGTTTTCTAACAAAATTATAGGTACCCTAATCATGATGTATTACTGCTCACTCTTGGGCATATTGATGAGTTCCTGTGTTAGAAAGGGGAGTTGGAAAGGGAAAATTCCTGGTTTTTATGTGATTGGATATTAAAGAGCTTACCCTGAGATTTGTTTTATTGTCCCAGGGATTCATAGGTATTCAATATCCCATCTCTGAATTACTGAAAAGGAAGGCTGCTGGTGTTCAAGAAAATCAGTGATGTTTAGCTTTTTCTTTCCTTCTGAAACAAGGCTGATGTGATTGCACTGTCAGTTCCTCCTAGGAATTTCTGACCACTGGCCAATCGCAACTCAGTTTTAACAAGGGATTTCCCAAAGATTGTTAGTGTCTATACATTTCTGTGAAAATGAGCTTCTGTGGGCAGAGATCCATATGAATGAAGAGGAGGCTGCAATATGAGCACAGAGATCTTAGGGTCAGCTGTGCTGTGTTGTCCTACATGTCCAGCTGCTGTTTATGGAAAGGGGATCGAGACTGGATCAAGAAGATTGTTAAAAAAAACAGCAGAAAAAAACTTGAGGAAACACTGAGGAAGGGTGAAACCCAGAATGGTATGAAGTAGGAGCTGTGTGTTTGTAGAAGCCTAGGACACGTGTATCTGTAAGAAACTGGGCTTTATTAGGCGTCTGTTACTCATCAAAATTATTGTTAACACAGAATTTCACAGCTATGTTCAGCTTAAAATGATGTGGTTTAACATGAAAGTACTGCAGGTCATCACAGAGATTTCTATACTGCCCACTGAATCAAATTTCTTTTTGTTAATATCTGCATTTTCTAAATCTTTATACTTGTTACCTGGAGCTCCAGCATGGATACGTAAGCGTTTGATAAAAGAATGTGGTGGTTTATTTTCTTTTTCGCCTTCTTCATTATGTTTGCTCCAGTACAGTGAGTTTGTGCTACTTTTGCCTTCACTGCACAATTTTCATGTATTATTAGTCTGAGTAATGAAAAGGACATTTAAACTAGTCTTTGGCTAAGAAGATTAGCTACTTCTATCTATGTGATGCAGGCAGTCCCTCTTGAAGAGGCCTTTTTCCCACTGGAATATGACCCGATGCACCAACAGACTAGAATCTTTGGTTTTTTGGCCCATAATTCACTATTGTAATCTCCTTTTATTCTTCTTCTTCCTATTTTTTTTTCTCCTGGGATTGGAAGGATTTTATAGATTTTCTGTATTTGTGTTGTGCTTTTAATAGACAAAGTGCAGGAGGGGAAGATACCTCTTGAGGTCTTATTATATAAGGCGCAAACCTGAAGGCATTCTGGTCCTGCTTTCAGGAGTTAGCTGAGCACATAAGGAAGTTTTGCTTACTTCTCTGTAGGAATGTCCAGGAGCAGGAGAAAAGCAGAGTAGGTCTGACCTTCAGGCAGAATTTCATTTGAAGTTTTTCCTCATTTGAGAGAAGCTGTGGTGAATTTGGAGGGAGACAGACCTTTTAGTTCTGCAAATCCTCCCCCTGATACAAGTTGCCAGCAGGAGCCCTGCCATTACTGATGAACCCTCCTGAAAATTTGCAGTTGCTGCTGGAGGAGAAGATGCATGGGGAGTTGAAACAGATGATCAGTGCCATACCTGCTAATTAGGCTGTGTGTCTCAGTGTGTGGATGGATGTATACGTGCACAAGGTAGAGGAGACTTGGAAGCAGTTGTATGTTCACCTCTCAGCTTAGAGAAATGGATGTGGCAGTACAGCAGGCAAGATTGGTCTAGGGCAAAATAATTACTTTAGTGACAAAGGTCCTTTCACAGGGATGCTGAGTCCCAGTGCATCATTGCAGTTGTACCCCAAGGGAGACATTTGCATCACTTTGCTGTTAAGAGCAGAAACATGATCCACAAAGTTAAAATTGCAAATGTCAGAAAATTTCCAGGCTGAGGTATGACAAGAAATGCATATCTTAAATTTAATGCACTGCAAGATATAGTAGGACCTTCTTTTCTCCTCTTTTCACCTTCTGCCTAAATGTATGACATTGATTCTATGGCAGAATCAGTCTTTCCATCAATTTAAAACTGTCTTCTATCCAGTGTTCACTTTTATTTAAATATGGTTAGCTGTTCTTTTTCATCTTGTTTGTCCTGCAGAAAACATCAAAACTACAATATATAGTCTAGTTTTTGCCTTTGATCTAATGTCTAAGGTTCAGTTCACTACATAAAGTGTGAATAAAGGTATTTTAATACAGCTTTAGAGTTAGGTCAAAGCAGTTCAAGACTGAACTTGTATATTTATTCTAACATGATTTGCATGTTCTGGAAGAAAAAGAACAAACAATTTTTTAATTATTTTTCTTCTTCTTAGCTGTTTGCACATATTCATTCACTTTTGTTTTATGTTGGATCAATAATATTAAATGAATGAATGATGGTTTCAGGAAAAGAAACATACTGAAAAGGCAAGGGTGTCACTTTGCCTTGCAGTATAATTTATGCTTGGGAAACCATTAATTCTGAACAAATCAGATATTCCCTCTGTCTGAACCTGAATGGTCTCTTGAACAAAAATAAAATACATTAAAAATATCCAAAAAACACAGTGTAATACATAAGCATTGATGTGTTTTTTTTTTTCAAATACAAAGCCTTGTGTTATTATGCTAATGCATGTTATTGTAAGGTGTTTAAAATGTCCAGGTTAATTTATAATTAGAATAAATAATAGCTGTGTACTTTGGTATTTGGGGATTTTTTCTCCTCCATGTAATTTTTTATTGTCTCACTGCTTTTATTGCTGGGTTTTTTTTGTTGTTTTTCAGTTGTTCTTTTTTCTTTCCCGTTGTGTTCATTTCTATTAAGTAGGCCTGAAGTCTTTTCTCATGTGGCTTTTGCAGCCCCACAGCTAGGACAGACTTGGCAGGTAGAATCTTACTTACCAAAACGCTTAAGTATTGCACCTTGCAGCTCATGCAGAGCTTCCTTCCCTGCTACAAAGGTATCCCTCAGTGTTTCCTCATGCTGCTATTTGCTGCTGGCTTTTCTGGAGGGGTTATAGGAGGGGAGGTAGACAGGCAATTTTGGTTCCCATCTCTTCCTTCGCTCCTCTTCCCTGTCCTGATATGATAGGCAGATGTAAGACTTGCTTCTTTGTAAAATCACTTGTAGTTCAGCATCTTCTTTATGGTGAATAAGGGTGACTGTGAGATACACCCATTTATTTTTCAGATTTGAGATTATTTTTATGACACATTTTCTAGTACCTTGTCAGATGTCTGGGTTTTTTAATGGTCTAACCCACTGGACAAAAGTGCTGCTAAATTTTGGTCTAGCATTGTGTTTTCACTTGACTTTTTCTGGGAAATGTGATAAAATTTGTGGGGATGTAGCTGCGTGACACTAATGCCCCATTAATGATAATATTTGATTTATTCCCAGTTACACCAGCCCAAAGAATCACATTTTGATTCATTAATCCCATTGGTTTCATTACTCTGTGACCCAAAAACTTGTCTAGAATCTCCCGTTGCTTAGTGGGAGCATTTTTATAGTTTCTCAGCAATTGCAGCACTGAATTTTGAGCTGTCTCTTCCATTTTCCCCTATGCTTGACTCAAATCTTGTTTCTTTCTCATTGCAGGCTATCTCAGGGAGATCAGATGCTAGTTAGCTGTCCATCTGTTTATGGTTTTTCTGCTTTAAAGGTTATATTGATTTAAACTAATATAATTTTACTGAAAATCATTTAATTTTTGGCAATCATTATTAATTTATTCCAAAATGTTCAGACTATAATATTGTATTTCTCTAACTATTGCAATATTTTAAATGTTCTAGGAAATCAGTTTCAAGCTTCTTTTACCACCAAATCCCCAAATGTGGTTCTTCTGATTATTTTCACTACACCTAAGATTTCTGCAAAGTTGAAATTGGTTATTTTGGTGTGCTACTTGTCAGAGTGACTACTGTGATTTGTTCCTTAAACAAATAGTACTGACTGTGCTTTACAAAACCAACTTGCTGGCCTGTTTCTCAACAGCCTGCTTGGAAAGCCCTGGGGTTGTTTTCTCTCCAGTCCCTTTGGCCAGCCTGGCTTGAGTGGCCTTATGTGGAGTGGCACCCTCTGCCATAGCTGCTATTTTCCTTGGAAACACACAGACCTGTCCACAGTAAGAAGGCAAATGCAACAACAACTAATAATAACTAACAACTAACAAATACAACTTGACAGCTAAGTCAAGGCAAAATTGATGTGATAAATTTTGTTGCTTTGTATTATGGCTCCCACAGCCTTAAATTCACTTCTTCATTTCATTCTCTCTCATTTGAATGTTTTTCTTCATGTCACTGTTCTATTACAGAACAAAGAAAGCATTTTCATGTGGTAAATTAACCTGTTTTTCCCTGAATGGTGTTTGGCAGCAGTTACTTAATTACTTATTTTGAGGAATAGATTAATTCATACAAATTTGGCATCAACAGCTCCTTGGCATAAATTGAAGAACAAACCAATGCACTAAGAAATTGGAAAAAGAATAATCATTGCCATTAAATTTTGAAATTTGAATAAAATATTTATTGGCCTTTAAAACCAGAAAAATTTTAATTGTGCTATAGAAAAGCAAATGCTAAGGTACAAATTCTCTCATAATAGAAGCTGCTCTAAAATTCACTGTGGGGTTCTTGGTATGTGGTTCATCTAGGATTGAAACCTATATGGATGACAAGTGTTTTAATTTTTGGTATTCCCTGTACTTGATGAACCTAGAACAGTTCCTGGGGACTTGCAGATCTTGCTACATGCTTTCTCCAGGCATCAGTTAAGTTTTGAAACAAATATAAGGCAAATTTAACAAGTGATAGTTATTTTTTAATTAAACATGAAGTGCTTTGGAAGCACATTTATATTCTGTAGCCTTAGTTATCACACATAAAAAAACTTGAATCTCAGTATCAGAGAGAACAGAAATGATCAGTGTAGCTTAAGAACTTCCAGACTCCGTTGGAAAAGCAGCCTTGCATTCAAAATTGTGACTGAAACAATTTGTAGTTGGAATAAGAAGCTTGGTTTGGCCCTAGGATTACACTGAGAAGAGGAATGTATTCCACAACTCTTAAGCATTGACCTGTGATGTCATTTCTCTTTCCTTCTCATCACATTTAAAACTTACTGCTATAGATAGCTTAAGTAACTGAGTCTAAACTTATTTTTGCACTATAAAATAGTTCCATAGTTGCACATCTCCAGTCTTTCAGAATCTCTTCTTGGTTCTCTGGATTTTAATTCTGAACTGTAGTTGAAAATCCAGATTTAGTTTGATTTCATTTTTTTGCCTTGATTTCATTCATTTTTAGGAGATGTGTAGCTTGAAATTTCTGAACTCTGTGTTAAGCCATAACACCTTCTTCTAATTCTCAAAGTAAAGGGCGGCATTTCTCCAGTGAAGTGTAGTCCCCGTGTTCCCTTACCTTGCAGAAGTCCCTGAGACTTTGTTATCCAGTAGATAGTTCCTGACAGTCTGATTAATAAACTACAGCAGGATTGGCAATATAACCACTATGAGCTTTGTTTGTGTTATGATGCAACACTAAGCTAGGAAAATTCTATAATTATTTATAATTAAGCTACTGTGAGTGCACAGTGTGTATCAGGATGTGGATTCATTATGTCAGTTTGCTTTCTGAAAGTAAAAAGATTAGTGGCACAGCTTCTGGAAGGTTTGTCTAAGTCCTTCAGTATTCAGATAAGGGAATAAGTATGCCTCTGACTGGAGAATGGCAGGTCTCCAGCAGTCTAAAATATTGCATGAGGTGCTTGGGAGCTACAATTTTGTATTCATTTTAAGCACTGTCTTCCTGACATAAATCAAGAGTTAATTTGTTCCGTTAAAAAAAGGCAAGAAAGTCCTTCTTCACAGCCATTTTGAAAAGCTTGTAGAAGAGTGATGACAGTCTGGATCTGAAATAGTCTACAACTGCCAATTGAAAGCTGGATGCTTTTCTGCATTTTTCCCGTGGAGGGCATGAAGATGGTCAGGGGTCTGGAGCATCTCTCCTGTGATGACAGGCTGGAATAGCTGGAGTTGTTCAGCCTGGAGAAGGGATGGCTCCAGGGCCTTATAAAAGCCTTCCAGTACCTAAAGAGAGCTTACAAGAAAGCTGGAGAGGGACATTTTACAGGAGCATGGAGAGATAAGCCAAGGGATAACAACTTTAGATTGAAAGAGGATAGGTTTAGATTGATTATTAGGAATAAATTCTTTACTGTGAAGGTGGTGAGATGCTGGAGCAGGTTGCCCAGAGAACTTTTGGTTGCCCCACACCTGGAAATGTTCAAGGCCAGGTTGGAGGGAGGCTCTGAACAGCCTGGTCTAGTAAAAGGTGTCCCTGCCTGAGACAGTGGGTTTGGAACTAGGTGGTCCTTAAGGTCCATTCCAAACTAAACCATTCCATGATTCCAAATAAACTCACAAATTGGATCCACTAATCTGTTTGGGAGTATCTGTAGCTGCAAGTACAAGATCACTTCTGGGAAAGTGGCACATACATGTATCCTTGCTAATAATGGGGCTTTTTTCTATAAAGACATATTTCTGCTAACATGATCATTTTCCTCATGTCTCTCATTTAATTTAAACAAGCATTCCAAAAATTTGTTTGGTAAGCAAATTTTAGCTGCTTCTTTTTTCAAAGCTCAGAATGCTACTGAGAAAAGCAGAGTGACTGAGCAAGCAGTAGAGATGATCAGTATTTTGTTTAGCTCTTACTGACTATGAAAATTAAATAGCAAGGTTATGTACCTACCTGTATATGTATGCATACACATATATCTATTTAGAATTATACAAAACTGTCCTCAGTCTCTTTTATGGCTCAGTATATTGCTTGTGAGCACTGGCATGTTTCAGATAAATGCATTCTCTTACATTGCATCAGGATGCATTCTCATTCAGAATTATGGTTAACATGTTTAAGTGGGTGCTTCATAAGCAGTCTGCTTTGTAATTTTCTTCTTGTGATTTTCTACTCTCCAGTCTTTTACCTATTTTGTTTTGTTCTGCTTGCTTGTGAGAAGTTAAAAAATAATTTGATTTGCAAATCTAAAAGTGAAGGAAGGGCCAGAACAAGGAGTTTACTTTTATAGAAAAATCCTGTATGTTATTTCTGGATCTTGATGCAGGAATCCAGAATTTTATAGATTAGGGACTGTAATCAGTCCAGCCTGGAAGAAATTTGTCTATAGAGACAGAAGTTTAAGATGTAATTTTTACCTAGCAAATTTCATTCTGTCTCTTCAAATTTTCATGTCTTAACTATTAAAATTTAGTAAAGTTGCAGCTGCAAAATCTGCTAATGCGTAATGTAATTAACATTAATGTTGATTATGAGTTCTTTGAGTTGTTGTTGTGAAAACTCTTGGGACCGATGTGATTTTGTCTTTGCTTTTGGAGGTCTGTATGACAGCATGATAAAATCTGTCTTTATGCTGGTTTTAGCTTGGGAGGAAGCAAGGAAATGAAGATAATGGTTTCTTATCTTTTTCCTTTGTTAGAGCAAAGGGCAGAATGATGCAACTATGGGGCCCTGAGTTTCACTGCCTGACTACTCACCTTTATTGATTGAGACCTCAAGCTACAGTTTTTGCAACCATAATAATCATAGAGTCCTCTTATACATAGACTGTACTCAACGTGGCAGGAGGCATATCTTCAATTATAATACAGATCTTTCTTGTAACAAGTGTGCTTGCACTGGCTTGACTTGTTTCCTATTCACTGTCCAATTGTTAGATCATAATAAGAGATCTAGAATTCTGCAACTTAATGTCGCTTTAAAAAAAGGTATGTACGTAAGCTGCTGGTTTGTTTTTGTTTTACTTTTAATTAAAGAATTGAAACAGAAGACAACAAAACTGAGTAATCTTTTTACAAATAATTCTTTGCTTTGCTCTTTCCGTTAGCCTCATTCTTAACTTTTCTATTTCCTATTGCCACAAGCAGTGATAGGAGGGCTTAAAGGCAGCACTTTGCCAATTAGTCATGGCTTGCACACTGCTTGTTTGAACAACAGGCATTTATTTTTATGTCCAGAAGTCCACATTTATTAACGCAGATGAACCAACAGAGGGGAGTCTCATAGTTAGTTCAATGGTGTAAGTAGTTACATGGACAGGGAAAATGAAATCTTAAATGTTGTTGCCCAATACTCTACTGTTTTACAGGCAGACTATTATAGTATTATAATCACCTTGGAAAGATAGCTTATGCCTCCAGTCACAAATGAATTCACACAGAATATGACATTTTTAGCATAGTTGTAAAGGGAAGAGGTTGCTGGGCAGTAAATCTTAGAGTTAATGTTTACTGGGAATAAGTGATTGAGAGTGCTACTTTGGAAGTCTTAGCTGCCTGTCCAGAGACTACATAAATCCTACCTGAATGTTTTCCCCAAAAGCTCCATTTAGAAGAGGTATGCTTTCAGAAAGCAAGGGTAATATTATTGCCTCCGCTCCCTAGATGAATAATGAAATGTGCATCATTTGAATTCTATAGAGCTTCAGACTTGTCCATGTATGAAATGGGTTTTGGTAACCCCTCTATACGAGGACACCTCAAGGCCCAGTATCTCATAAACTTACTATCAGACTTTGCCCTTGATCCTACACTGCTTCAGAGTATAAATGTCTCTCATTCTGCATCTCTGCTTGGTAGTCAGCCACCACTATGCCATGCTGGATTCTGTTGGGAGGGGTGTCATCCCAGGTGATAATGCTTGTGAGTTTCCCTGGAGTTTTGACTGCAATTTCTACAGTTATTATGAAAAAAAAAATAAAAAAAAATCAGCAGCGGGATCAAAACAAATGTCACTTTTCTGAATAGTCATCAAGATTATTGTGGCCAATGTTACAATTTCTGGTTTTGTACCTCCTTTGCTTTTGGCCTTTGAGGAAGGCAATTCTGTCTTGCTACAAAACATCAAAGGTGCAGTGAGCTGTCTCCGATGGTCATGGCTCAGTGCTTACACTCGTGAAATTAATTTCTAGGAATTGGAAGTGGTACTGTCTCAGCTTCTTCTTTGGTGATACAAAGACAAGCTCTGTGTGAGTACCTGGGTCACTGAAGAGAATGGATGGATTTCCACTTATCTTCGGGTGCTCTAAACAATATTTAAATGGAATAATATGCATACCCACCTTACGAATTTACCTGAAAATGGAAGAGTGTAAAAGAATGAAGCGTACACATTTTCAGAGCATGATTTGGTCCCAAGAGCATGGAGTTATGAAACCTGCAGCTTAAGCCCTGCAGAGGGTGGGATTTCAGATGCTCAACTTGGAATGGCTCATTGCTCTAGCTCTAAGCACCCCCATGCCTAGCATGCCTGATGTGTTTGAATCACATCCTGAGGCACTTAACTCTCCCTTTGTGCTGTACAGTGAGCTTAAGAGGCTAACTTTGTATTCCATTGTTCTGAAAAAGCACTGATGTTCCCAGAGTATGTGTTTGCCAGGTATTTCTGAAGCCATGTCTCTCTTTCATCATACTGCAACTGCTCACTATGTTGAATCACCATATATAAAAATGCAGTTCTAATTTTAACATCACAATTGACTTCTGTGGAAGTGGCTGTAATGAACAAAATGAAAAGTTATTAACCAAATCCTTTTTCCTGCTCTGCAGTCTAATTGTCATCTGGAGAAATCTCTTCAGAGCTGTAATAACAACTTTATGGGCTCAGTAGAGAGGAAGTTGTATGCCTCTACTGAGGTTTTAAGCCAGTACTAGACACTGAAGACCAACACACCAATTAGAAAAAAACCCAAACACTTTAATGGAGATTTTGCCTGATTTTAGGATTGCCTAAATGTATAAGGCAGTTGCCTTTTTTTCTCAGATAGCTCCAGGTGCTGGATATGTATGAATTTGCTTTTGTGCCTTTTATTTAGGCTTGCTGTAGTCGATGCAGGTTATTGCCACTTAGTTGCAGAAATAGGCCTTAACACAATGCTCTGGTTGTCTTTTAAGTTGGTTCCAGCAGATAAGACAGTAAAGAGGTTGCTGGTGTTTTACTGTGAAAATAAAACAGCCAGAACAGTTTCCCAGAAATTTGAAGGTTTGCTTTTCTCTCCTAAGACAGTCAAAATCACCTCAGAGTGCCATAACCAGCGAGCTATGGACCCACTGTCCCTCACATGCTCTGTTTTTCTGGTCACACAAACCTTTTCAATGTTTTGCTGTGCAGTGGGGCACCACTGACATGAGGTAGGAGAAGGTGTAGTTGGCACCCTGAACTTAGGGTGATGATAAAACCAGTGTCAGTGCATCAGCCTGAGGATGACTTGGACAAGAATCTCAGACAGGTGATGTGATTCTTGGGGATGGTGCTGTGCAGGGCCAAGAGTTGAACTTGGTTATCCTTGGGGGTCCCTTCTAACTCCACTTATTCTGGGGTTCTGTGATCTGTTTCCTTCCTTCTGGAAAAGACATTGACTTTAAAATATGAGGGCTCCTACATTCTGGCAGCCAATGTATCTAGACAAAAATAATGAACTATAGACAGCTGCTTTGGCAGGACAAGTATCAGTGCTCTACTTCAGCCTGTGGTCTGCATGGATAGGTGTAGGGATCTCCTGCCTTGAATGATGTGACTGGTCTTTTCAGAGCAAGGATTTGGTACTCCCAATTACCCCAAGGATTCCAAATGTGCTAAATATGCCCTGGTTAGTGTTTGTTTTCTGCACCACCATAGTTCCCAGTTCATGTTATAAGGAAGCTAAATGTGCACAAGTTCAAGGTGCTCTTCTGGGAACCAGCTCCCACAGGTTGAGTTCTGCAGTGTTTATCTTGTAGGTACTGGGAAAATTAATTTCACCTATAGCTGAGTTTGTATTCACTACACTACCTGAAGTTACCTTGTACAACACAAACATAGAGTAAGGACAGGAACAAAAAATAGCTGGCTTATTGATGGTAGCTTAGAGGTCATGTTCAAACATTCTGTATATGCGTAGAGGAACAATCCATCTCTGATCCTGCTTAAAGAGTGTATGACTGATCTTGTCAGCTTTAATTTTTATGAAATTTAGAATGTGGCATTTGGTATGTCTGAACTTATGTCCATGTAAGAATACTGTCTGTTCTTTGGAGTCAGTTCAGGGTAGGATACTCAAATTATCTGTCTTACAGGAACAAATGACTAGAATGGGTTTTTCAGGTAGTATGAGAAATCTTTAGCTTTTCTTTGAAATGTTGGATAAGTTTTGAAAAGTCCTTAAAGGGGAAGAATATTATATAATTTAGATATTGATTACATTCAATTTTCAGAATTTCATAGCAAGTTTTTCCAGAACAGATCCCAAGAATCACTAGTGGTTCTCCATCACTTCAACACATAGATCATGTCTTCCTTATTTTACCAAAATCTGAGCCTAAGAGAATCAGGAATCACAACATAATATATGAAAGTACTCTAGAGATACCATTTTTTTCTAAAGAGATCTTTATCTCTTTTGATTCTGTACCCAATCTAGAAATACATGCTTTATATTTTTTTTCAAAACACAGACATTAATAAAAATTAATCTAATTTTAATATTTTTAAGGTTTCTTCAAGCAAATTGAAAGACTAATTATTTTCATTTTAAAGAGATTTGTCTGTGTGTGGTGATTCCTAGATCTTACTATAATTATGCACTACTTTAATTATGCCTAAATAATTATGAACCTCTAGAATTATTTTCTTATAGCAGTATCTCCATTTTTATTTTGATCATACAAAGTATAAAATTCTGCACTATGAAAGTGTGATAGGACATTCAGAGCTGAAAATATTGAAGTTTTCATTAGAATAGGCATGATTTGATTACATTGCTCAAAATTAAAATCCCTCATCTGTCAGTATTTATAATTCTATGATTTTATTAGTCTATGTAACTTTTCCTTGGATGAAGATGTAAATTCTTAATCATTTTCTGCATAAACCAATTTTGAAAAGTTTCACTCTCAAGGAGACATACCTTAGTAACTTTGGAACTTATAAACATTATACAGTGATGTCTTAACTCTATTTGACCCCACGTTTAATTTTTCTTTAGAAATATACTTGAATTACCCAGAGCCATAAAAATGGAACCTCTATTTGCACTGCGTAAATGAGCTCCCATTTTAGGTACTTTCTCTGGTTTTAGTATAAACATGTTTCCTTGTTGGAATGCTTTAACATTAGAGCACAGGATCTTCTGAGTAGAAAGGCAGAAAAATTTTGTTTAGTGTGAGGGTGGTCAAACACTGAAGCAGATTCCCCAGGGATGGTTGTGGAGTCCTCATCCTTGGAGATACTTGGTACCCTTGGCCTCACTGTTTTGGGCAGACTGTAACCAGCAGGCTGAGTCTGAGGGGGGTTGATCCTTCCCCTCTTCTAGACACATCTGGAATGGTGTCCAGATCTGGACTCCTTGGTACAAGAGAGATGTGGGCATGTTCGTATTTGAGGCCCTCAGAGAAGGTTAATTGATTGGAGTGTCTGCCATATGAAGAGAGGCTGAGGAAGCTGAGACTCTTTAGCCTGGAGAGGAGAAGGTTTCGGAGAATCATGCCAATGTGTATAAACGCCTGGTGGAGGAAGTGAAGAAGGCAAAGCTGGACTTCTGTCAGTGGTGTCCAGTGACAGGACAGGTGGAAATGCGCACAAACTGAAATGCAGGAAATTCATGTCATTATAGGGGTGACCAAACCTAAAGAAATTGTAGAAAGTCCATTCCTGGAGGCAGTCACAAATGTGACTGGACAGAGCCTTGAGCGACATGCACAAGTAGATCTTGGTTTGAGCAGGGAGGTGAGACTAGGTTATGTTGCCATGTTGCCTATGTTGCCATGTTGCCTTCCTACCTCAGCTATTCTGTGATTTCGTGAATGTAACCTACAGTCTTTATTTTGATTTTTTTTTTTTTTTTACTGTAGACTAAAAAACATGAAGTAATAGCAGTGAAATTCCACTGAAAGATTGAAATCTCTGTAGGTTCACTTATCAACTAAAAATGATGAGCAGATTTTATTTTAATCCTGTTTATTTCAGTATGCACTTATTGTTACTGGTTTGTTTTTGTTTGGTTGTTTTTTTTTTTTTTTTCCAAATCCTCCTTCAGGCTTTTAAAGCAATAACAATGAAACAAAGTGCTATACCCTCTGAATATTGAGGTATATATTACTTGATACATAAATATGCATTTCTAAAGCACCAAATTCTTAAAAGCACAAGCAATATTCATTGACCTTCTTTGAGCGGGGAGTTGGACTATTTGTTTTTCTGTGATTCTGAAATTGCTGAACCATGGTGGTTCCTATTAGGTGTAAAAGACTGAAGATGGTTTATCTCTCACACGTTATAATTCTGAAAGTCCTGGCATTCTTAGCAATTGCCAGAGTATTGAAACTTCATTTTAGCTTCATGTATTTCTAGATAATAGAATAGTTCTTTGCCAGGTGCTCTGTCTTGCCATAATCATGTTTAGTGGATACTAAACTGTTAAAACTACTGTTCTAAAGGCAAAGTTCTTGGGTCTCATTGTAATTTACCAAGCAGCTCCAACAATCAAAAAATATGACAGTCAGTAAAATGTAAAAAACCTTTCAAAAAAATCTTGTCAAGCCCAAAAGCCAAAAATAAGAACAGCTGGAAATGTACAGGAATAATGTATTGGAACAGTGCCTTCCTTCTGTCCTGGGCAGAGACTGAATAAATTGTATGGCTTCCTCCCCACTAAAGCAAGATGGGAACTCAAGGGGAGGTACATCAAAAATGGTCAGAAGATCACTGCACTGAAAATAGAAGAGGAATATTGGGAAGAAAGTGTACCTATTTTAAAGCAAAATTATATTTTGCATGGGGCCCAAACATTCTTTATTTGGTTTCACTTGAGTTTCAGATGAAAATAACTATAATTCCTCATCTATAAACATAAATTTTATAGGTTAGTTAATCCTGCTGGAAAGACTGACATGATTGGAGTGTTAAATTCTACAGTCATAGTCTTTTTAAGAAAGATAAAGTGGGCAAAACTCAAGAGGAAGTACTCAAAAATAGCATTTCTTGTTGCAATGTCAGTGACCTCTTGAAAGAAAATGAGTATTTGAGGGATTATTGTCAGCTTAGAGAAGTATGAAGCATGTGATCAGTATGAAGTTACTGCCTGATGTTTGCAGAAAACTATCAGATCATGGTAGAAAACAAAATGTAGAACTCCGGATATAGCTATTATATATATAGGGGAAATGAAGATACACGATAGAGGATTTCAGTCTGCATTAAATATGGTAGAAATAGCAACTTCCTGAACAACAGGAACAAAGAAAAAGGACTTGAACGTAGAGACTTATGTTTAAATTAGCACAGTTTATAATTTGAGTTGTTTAACAATATTGCTCCATATCCAGACACCCAAAGCTGTCATGATTGTAAAACCCAAACAAATGGAAAACTAATGGGCATACTGGGTGAAATTTAATTAAAACAAAGTTAAAAAGGAGAAAGTGATAACAATTGATTAAAATCAGAAGGTAGGAACATTTGCAACATAACAAGATCTTGAGCAGTCTGATGTGATTAGACCTACTCTGGGAAAAGGTTTGTTCTAGGTAACCTCTGGAAGTCCCTCCCCACCAAAAATATTCTGATATTCTAGGAAGACAAAGGAGAAGAGCAATAAGGCATGTTTAGGTAAATCAGAAACTAACGAAATCTGGTGATGATATCAGTTAAGTGTTATGAGGAAATAGTATTTTAAATAACAGTATGTAAACAGAAGTGTTTCTTTAATATTCTTTTACTTTCTATTTTGTGGAAATGGATGACAACAAAAATGCTATAAGTTTTTCTGCACTAACCTGTAAGAATGATGGTTAGGTATTTTAGAACAAGTTGTTTTAAATAAATCTCTGTTTAATTTTCTGACAAACTGATCAAAGAACCTTGTGAATGTTTGTCATGAATGTTGTCATGTTGGACCACCAAAGAACATCAAAGGAACTAGAAGGGAGCTAACACTGTTAAAAGGCTGTAAAGAAAAGTTTGAGTTGATACAGGCTAAAGTCAGTCCCACAAAATGGAACACATGATATAGATTTTTGACTTACACCAAGCAGACAGTAAGAGAAAAATGACGCATATGGATTTAGGAAAAATTACCTCCTGTCAAACTCCTCTTGCTTGGAATTTATAGTTTCTGTTGAGGAAAAACCCATACAGTTATAAACTGAGTTAGTTTCTAAATAATATTTGCCTTGCAGAGGTTAGGTAATTATAAGTAACAAAACCAAGTCACTAGCAGAGAGTGCTCTCGATTAGTAAGAGAACAGCATGTCTGCATAGATTTTGTATTTCTCTCTTCTGCAACATTTCTCTTCTAGAAAGCAGTGTTCCTTAAAAAAAAAGAAACCAAACAAAACAGTCTTGGTAGGTAATTGGATTAATAGCAAGATTCTTGGATGGATAAGCATATAGGGGCATTTTTAGGAGGAATTCTGTGTCTAGTCCTGGTAGCCATATCCACAATTTTTACAGAACAGCTATGCAAATCGCTAAAATGCAGTAAAAAGGTCTCCTAATAATGAGGTAGTCCAAGAATTCTGTTCAAACCCTCACACGTATGATGGTGAAATTTTGTCATCTGAACTATGCAAAAACTTTTGACCTCTTCCATATTAGGAATAATTTTAGATGGAAGCTTTAAAATCAGTGGAAATAAGGCTAGAAATAAGATATACATTTTTAACAGCAGATATATTTAATATAACAGTTTACAGAAGCTATCATTCAATTCTACCTTGCTAGCAGGTCAAGAGCAAATATTTTTCTAAAACTAAACTGTAGGTTAAAGAAAATGTAATCTAGGGCTGTACTTCAGCAGGTCACTCCAGATCCTCAAAATTATCCAGTCCAGTCTCATCTACAAGTTATCTGAACACAAACATTCTTACAGGAACACTGAAGTGTTATCATTATAGTATGAAAACATAGAAAATGACATTTTACAAAAAAATCAGAAAGCCTTCCTTGGATAATGGACAAAGTTACTTATTGGCTTAAATTGAGGAAAAAGTATTAGAAGGAAATTATTCTTCTGGAAATTGCATGAAGATTGCATTGTAGTGGCTATTAAGAGTTTATTGTACACAAGATAAAGTAATTGCAAAAGAAAAAAAAGAACAACCAGGATTAATAAATTCTTTGCTTAGATATTTTAATAATTTGATAGATTTTTTTTTTTTTTTGGTCAGAAATCCACAGCGAAGAAATCGAATTACTGTCCTAATTTTTGAGTGTAGTCTAGAGGCAGGCAAATGTCTTCCAGTAAGGAAAAAATATTTGGCTTTTTTAAAAAAAGAATATTTTTCATTTGCAACTGGAAAATGTGTTTATGTAAAAATGTTTTCTGGGCAAAGATAGAAGGAAGTATTAATTTCAATCACACTACTTTTCAGGGAGATGAAGGAAACATATAAAAGTATTTTTTACTTTGTTCTTAAATTAAAAACTGAAATAATCTTATTAAATATTTGAATACCATTTCCTTAAATCACATAAAAATATAGGTTTCCATCATTAATAATTTTTTAGCTTGTGTATTGTGAAAGAGAGCTTGTCTCTATGCCCTAAGACATCAGACATGTAACAGATTCTTCTGCAGCTGTGAAGACGTGGAGGTACCCTTTAAGGAAAATTGCCCTAGTGTTTTTTGTCTGCATCTGGGCCCAGCTGGTTAGGAATCTAGGAAAATACCTACAGGAGCATTTTACTTCAGATCTGGAGTGCGGTTTTGAAGTGCATCCTACTATTGTCCCCACTTACCATGCTTTGGCTCTTGCCAAACTAGGTGTTGGAGTGATGAAAGGATGATACCTTCTGTCATCACCTATGCCTGGTAAATACTGTTCCTGAATAGCTGTTGGTTTCTCTGTTTTTTGCTCCTGTATCTTCAGAAGCCCTAAGAGTCCTCTTTCAACCAGGATTTTGAATATTCACAAAGCTAAGACAAGAGAGCCTATGGGTAGAGTTATCCCATTGAGGGATATCCTGTTGTGTATCCAAAGCTTTCCACATTCTTACACTGGGCCTTAAAAACTTTTATTGAAACTTCTGTTATCTAGAAGTTGAAACTAATTTATTTGCAGAGTCTAAAATCTTCAGAGCAGAAGGGGCAACCACAACATATAGTTTGACATGCAATTAAAACTCTGGAGAAAATTTTTCAGCTACTTTTCAGCTATCTTTGTACAGCCTAGTAATTTACGGCTAAGCTAGACTGAATCTTTATAAAAGACATCCATTTTTGATTTAAAATGTTCTGCAGAGAATCCAGCATACCCTTAAGTGAGGTGTTCCATTGATTAATTGCACTCACTCTGAAAATATTTCCAGTCAGACTTTGCTTAGCTTCAGTCTCCAGTCATTTATCTTTGTACCTTTGTCTGTCAAGAAGCAGCTTGCCATGGGAGAATCTTTTAATACATAGGTACTTACAGACTGTCACTCTGTTGCCCTTGGGAAAACAGTTCAGTAAAAGTGACACATATTTTTAAAATCTTTTAAGAGAAAAGAACCCAACATTTCAAACATTGTTTTGTTTTCAATTTCCAATTTCAAGGGAATAACAATTTCTGTCCATATAGTTATACTGAACTTTCAAGAGATGGAGAGAACTTTTTTACCAAACCATGGCTGTGAGTTAAAATGAAGTAAAACAGATATAGCATTTCTTTTTGTTACCTTGTATGTGTTCCAGTCTAAGGTGTATGAGGGAGGAAAGAGGAAATGGATGTAAGTTGCAACATGGTTAGATATAAAGAAATGTATTTTATTTTTCACCATGATCAGAGACTCAAGCAGGTTCCCAGAGAGGTTTTTGAATCTTTGTCCAAGATGATGCTCAAAATTTAGCTATACACAACCCCAGGCTGCCTCATCTAGAAGACCCTTCTGAAAGCAGGAGTTGACCTCTTGGGTCCTTAGGAGTCCTTTCTGTCTTGAATTCTGCAGTAACACTACAAGTGGGTCTATGTGAGTGTTTCAGCCTTTCTGTCTTTGATGGAGGTTGACAAGAGCTTCCTCCTTCACCTGGTCAAGAACTTGTGAAGTGTGTTGAAAACTGGTGTCTTTGAGGTTTGGAGAACAACCCCCTAAAACATTTGGCTGGACCAACTAAGCTTCATTTCCTTAGGCAAAAAGGCCCAAAACAGGCAGCAGGTCCTTGTTTAGCCACATCAGCTATGCACATGCAGCATGGGAAACAGTGCTTTATTAAACTGGTGATCTAAACTGGCAGCTTTGTTGACATGCAACTGTAAACTACCAATGTTCCATATTGCTGATTGCTAAATCTCAATTTCTCAATTTTATCTTTTGACAATCAGTCATATTTGGGTAGACTGTGATGCCTAAAAAGAAATTAATTTTTTTTTTGGGTAATAAGTAAATTGAGGCATGGAATTTGCATTTATTGATAATTACACTGAAAAACTCCAAAAATCATGGAACAGAACTAGTTTTTATTTAGTTGAAGTTTATCTCCCGTTACAAAGTTTTCTAGCCATTACAAAATATTGCATGTAGCAGACAAGTCAGTGTACAAGCAATGCAAACTAATAGTTAAGAGAAAAATTAATCTCTCATTCTGGCACGGTGTATTGTGACACAAAATTAAAACAAATATTATTCTATTACCTAATTAATTCCACTTAATCAAACCAAGGACATACCTATCTTTGTAATTTTTCTATAAATAAGCCACAAAGTCTGGAAATTTTTAAGTCAGAGAAGCCAGGCTGTCAGCATTCAAATTCAAAGTTGTCTTGAAGATTGTACACTTTGATATGCACCTGATAAAAATAAACTTGTTATGTAATGTGCTGATTCAGTGAAGAAAATGACTACATGCTTAACTTTTTATGCACTACTGGATCTAGTAGCATTCAGTAAGTACACATAAGTTAATTCAAAATTATTGAATAACAAGAGTCACTGTCATCATAAGGAATATAAATACACTTCAGCACTACTGATCATTAACAATATGTCTGGTGAAATGGCTCCTTGGTTTGATTGTTTGTTTCAGCAAGATCAAATACTTCAGTAGTTACGGACTTCCAGTAAACTTATTTTCAAGAATTTCCAACTCCCTCCTGACAGTGCGAGGTCATAAAATCACAGTATTTGATCAAATATGTTTATTTAAATCCCCAACAGAGTTCAACTCCATGAATTCCACGACCTCTTTTCCTTTGTGCTCTCTGTCCATGGGCAATTATGATTCTGTTTCAGTTAATTGTTGCTAAACCCCTGTTTTTTCTTCTTCTGTTTCTCCCATAATCTTCTCAAGATCACTACGAGTAAAACTAAGCCAATATTTATATCTCTTTTCCTTTTACATTTTTATTACTGTGATTAACATCCTTCTTTTGCATAATATTTGTTTATTTTTATATGGAAACAAAACAATGATTTTTTTTTCTGAAAGAGACTTTAATATTGCCCTGTAGTAGTCAAAAATGAAAAAGGTGTCAAAAAGTCACAATGCCTATAAATTTCTAATGTGTTTTCTGTATGCTGAAGGGCTTTTTGTCCTATTTTTGGGGGGAGAGGGTATGTTTGTTTTGTTATTGTTGTGGGGGTTCATTTGTTTTTGTTCGATTTGTCTGAATCTGTTTGGGGCATCATAAAAAGAAAAGCTGGAGAGTCTTTTTATGTTGGTTGTACAATTCTATGTACATGAAGAGGAAGGGAGTTTTTGACTAGGTATTGCTTTGATTTGAATGATGATGTCTACTCGTGAATAAATTGGTCAGAGTATAGTAATGCAAATGTGATATGAAGATTTTTCAAGCAATCTATGAAATGAAGTATTAAATACACATAGTTTAAAATGCAGCTAAAGTAATCTGTATTGTGCTACACAATGGCATCAAATTCTCTGATAGCAGATGTATTTTCCAGTATCAGCCAGTGAATTCCATAGAAATATCGATTTATTTTATTGCTAAGTAATATACTTCTTTTTTTTCTCACTTATGTCCCTTGCATATTCCCTTGGAATATGACTCATAGCTGAAAATGCTCAAAAATTTTATATTGGATTAAGATTATCAACAAATGTTTTCATGTGTTCTCCAAACTGTATGGCCACATCACCTACAATCCCTGCCTGAACCTGCTTTTCCCCATGTGCCAGAGGAGAGGCTAAGCTTGAAGGCTGTTAGAGCAGCTTTTCTTCATCATCTGGACAAGTCTGTACTGTTGCTCTGTTCATTAAGTAGCCCCAAGTCTGTGGCACAACATGCGGTGTAAGGATCTCTGGAACAAATAGCTGAAGTTGTGTGGCTGACACTACTGGCAAACATTTCCAGCTCTTTCTGTTCCCTCTGCAAGCCTAACACTAGTGTTTGCTTTCCAGCTTTTTGAGCCATGCATTGTAATCTTGTTAAAGTGCTCAATGAGTAAATCTTCTAAGAGTCATCTGCAAACAGGAAAAAAAGTTTAAGCTTACATGACATTTTTCATGTATGCATGTTGAAAATTGGAAGGTTTGCTATCTGCAGATGCTCTGGACTTACCTTTTATTAAGACCCTTGTAATACCAAGGGACTAGATTCTGATGTGAGGTCCCATCCAGTCTACATGTTGGCCAAATACTGAAATCAGAAATTACCAAGTCAACATGATACAAATGGGAAAAGGCAAGAAAAGGCGCCATTCAGAGCTGTCATTTTTTGGCAAATATATGCAGAGCACATATACCAATTTTTGCTGCAAATTTAGTCTCTTCACTGCTATTTAGCTTTCTTGGTGCCTGTGGATTTTAGTGTGTGATTACAAGAGGGAGAGGAATTAGGTAACTGCTGAGCTATAGTCCAATGTTATGGAACTTAATTTTTGATGTAAGAGGAAATTCTGTTGCATCATTCTGTGACAGAAGACAATTGTGAAAGGAAATGCTTGTGATCTTTAAAACAAGAATACCACTTTTCATACTGAAGGCCATGCTAAAAGTATATTCTCTAGCAATACATAAAAGTATAACCTCATGCTTTTGGTGTTCTTCGTAATGCGGTTTTCATGCATTTTTTGCGGTTTTTTTTTCATTTTTCAAATATTTTCCAGTTTTTTGTCGCTTTGGATGTCAGTGCCTTTCCCATTCTCTATTATGGTAGGTTTATTTCAAGTCTAATTTGGCTTGAACATCATCCGCACATATGTTTGGAATTCTGGGGTCTCAAATTCTTTAATGGAAAAGAAATGGAGTTTTACTGATGTTATACAATGGTATAGAAAGCTTACTTTGGAATAAAAGTGACTTTGAAGTCATTTGGGCAGTCTTAGTAGACGAACTGAACACATGATTGCCTGGTTTTATGAAGCAAATGTAAGAAAATACAAAATAAAAAGATGGGTTTACTTTTGACTCCAGGACAAGTGGAACTACTGAATTATCTGTAGTACCTTGCAGAACTGTAGAATAACAGTCTGAGGACTCAAATATTATATGTATTAGAAGACCTTTAAATTAAAATTTATGAAAATGGTTCTGTATCTGTCTGGGAACATTTTGGCAATTTTTTCCATGTTCTTTCTTCAATCTAGTTTCTCAGAGATCAAATAAAGATTTAGAGAACTTGATTTGTATGCAAGGCATTGATTTACAATGTTACTGACCTTCTCTGACTTAGCAGACGAAACTTAATGTGATCCCTTGTCAGCTACAAAAATGCAAATGTATATATGGGGAGATATTTTCTTTCTATGCAAGGGCCAGCTGCAGTTTCCTAAGAGTTGTGTGAGGTTTGCTCTGACGGGAAGTTTTCAGAACAGTACAATCCAAGTGAATCACAGGAGGCTGGAGGTTGGTGTGGGGACTGTTGAACGACCTTCTCTTGTCCATCTCAAATGGGGAGCCGGGTGTGGGGACCTCTGGTGCTTCCCCAGGCCTCACACCCTACATGTCCTCTGTGTTAATCCTGTAGAGATTGTTTGCTACCATGCTGCTGATGGATAGAGGTGAAAGCTCGATGCTATAAAGAGATATTTCTGTTTGCTTGTGTCTTCCCAATGCCTTTTTCCCCCAAGTTGTTACTGGGAAAAGCAGTAAAGTTGTGGTCCCTGTTGACAGTGTTAGGGGCTTTTTAGACCCAAGCTACAGTGATTCTTCTCTATCACTTTCTAATGGCTAGACATGAAGAAGAAAACTGTCTAGACCTTTTAGCTGTCTTACAGACAAGGGCTTCACAAACAGTGAGTTATGTACTCTGTAAGGGGGAGATTTAAAAGTGTCTCACTTCCTCTGTCAGTTTCAGCATCTGCCATTAAAAAGCTGCTTGCTGGCTATTACACAAAGGTTAGGCAGGTATTGCTGCTCTTTCTGCTGTGAAAACAGAACACAAAAAGGGTTTTGTTAGCAAGAAAAAGACTAAAAAATGAAAAGCAACTTGCTAGGAAAACACCAGAAAATATAATGGATTTACTTTCAAAGAGTTTGAAGTGTTTCTCAGTATGTTTTTTTTATGACATATGCTATTACTGCAAATAAAATGAAGATGGAAGGGCAGTATTAACTTCCTGCTGACTGCTTGGGTAGTCAAGATATCCATCACTTATCTTTCATTTGCTTTAGGAGTAGTATATTTAGAATAGCCAGTACAATAGTTTTAAGACTTACAGAAAATCTACAGAAAATTATGCAATTTCTTTCCATTAAGTTTTAAAGTATTTTTCATTTAAAAGAATTTAGATGACATGTTTTTCTTAGTGAAAAATCTGCTGCACATGTAAAAAATTAATGCATGTGTAAAAACTCACAAAAATCTCCTACCAATTTTTTTTGGCCCTGTAGAGTAAATATATTTTATAGAATGAAATTCTTATCAATAGGCTTTACCAGCTTCTTATTTATTTAAAGCAAGCAACTTTATCCTTTTTGTGTTGGTTTCCTCATGTTTGTTTCAATTGCTTAGATTTATAATCTTTTCTTGAAAACAAGGCAGCATGAGTTTAAACAAGGTATTTTTCTTTTTACTTTTTTGATATTTTTGCAGAGGATGCTAAGGAAATCATGTGGATTATCAATATGTGTCTGTTGCTCGCAACAGAGGAATAGTTTACCTGTTGTGACACTTGAATCTCCTCTGAGAAAGTGACTGGAAAGACTGCCTATTAATTATTTTTCTTTTTTTTTTTCCTTCCTTTTTCCAGTATTAGTTTATGGGAATCTTATTTATTTTCATTAATTTTACCAGAAATATTCTCACCTAGGGATTCAGCTGAGGTGATGCTTGAAAGCAAAGAGCTAAGTTATGGTAAAATCCCAGTAAAAGAGGAAATCTTTATCGATGTGTATGTTTGAGAGTTTTTGAGTATTTAATTATTTTTTTTCTGGTTCAAGAAAGCAAAACACAGTACACCTACTGTGGTTTGTTTGTTAAGACTTTAAAAAGCCCTCAGAAAAATTAGATCTCTCTGTAGTCCCACAAAGTTTAACATACTCTTGCATTTTTAATGCTGTTAAAGTTATTTGGTTTTAAGTAATTATTTATGAATCAAAGAAAATAATTATACACGTTTTATAATCAGCTAATTCTGACTGCCTTTGTCTAACCCAAAGAATTTAGAAAGGTTTTAATAATACCTGTTTCCAAAAAAGTGCCATGTAAATACTAAATTAAGTAAAAAAACTGTAGGCTTAGAATCTCATACACTTTTTGTATATGAAATTATTGAACATGTTTTTGCTCTTGCTAACACTAATAAATTTTTTACCTTGAGTAAGTACATTTGCCTTTTTTACTCAGCCACGCTTTGAGGTGACAGGTTACTTATGTCACCTTGATTCAAACACCTTATTTGTTTTCAGCACTGTATCTTAATACTTAAAGTATAAAGTTTCCATTTCTGATATCAAAGGTACCAAAAGATACTCCCTTGACAATCAACACTTTCTTTACAAACAAGATGAGCCCTGCTTTTTCTGCATTCCTTTTAATAATTTTGAAGAACTTTGAAGTCAAGAAAATTTTTAGCTGAATGTCAAGTGAGGACATTTGTCCTTGTTCCTCTGCAGTACTTAGTTAAGGTTTACTTGCTGGAAGTCCTTTGATTTTGCAGTGATAAAATAATTTCCTTTTCAGTGTCTGTCATTCAGTCCTTCGGTACGTTAGGAGCAAAATGTGCCCGTAATGCCACAGCTTTCCTTGTGGTAACACAATGCATCTGAAAGAGGCTGGCTGCTCATTTGTGTGAAATACTTTGCTCAGTTTCTCTATCTTGTTTACTGAAGACTTGTCTTTTTTAGTAGGCAATGTTGATTACTTTCTGACTGGTGCTGTGAGTCAAAAATAAATTTGATAGCAAACATTACAGAATCCTCCTATTATTGTACCAGTAACATGTCCCAGGAAGCAGGATTTTGAAACAGGTTCAGCACACCCACGTCTGCCCTTTTGTATTTTTCATTACAAGTAATAAAGTTTTCTACTTTCTCTCCTGCATGTTGTCTCATCAAAGATAGGTGTATTCTTTCTCACAGTTATCTCGACTTTGCCCTGAAAGCCAAGAGCTTATTATGCCTTTGTGCACTTGTAGGTTCCAGACAAGAAAGTTTGGGGTATTTTTTCAGAAGAGCATGTGTTACTTGACTTGATGCCCAGAGCACTCTAATTGTAATTTTTTTGCACTTAAAAATTAAAATGGCCGTCTGCATTAGAAGTTGGTATTGAACACATCCTCAAAGGAAGGCCACTTCTACCTTTGTACACAGCCTGGGAACTGTCCAGTTCTGACCCATAACATATTTCCCACTAAAGCCAATAGAAAGTTCTTAGGAAGATGAAGTAAACAATAATATCTAAATGTAGTACCAGTAACCAGAATAAATGTCTTAGTGAGACTGAATGTCACCAAGAATTGGAAAGCCAATTTTAGAGCTGCTGTTTATTGTCTTTTTCCTGGCATTCTTAGCATTTTCTTTCCAGTTCATCCTCTGCTTCTCATTTACTTTTCCCTTCTGTGTTTTATTGCTTTTGAGAACTCCCAGCTGATCCTCCTGTGCTTCAGTTCCACTTCCTCTCTCAACTGCTTTCCAAAATAGGATCGTTGAACAGTTAATGCTGGCACTTAGAATGAGTGAAAAACCCAATTAGATTAACTGAGGGTAGGGAAATTCATGTTTCACACTTTTATTTTCTGCCAACTCAGGAAGACAAAAGAACATCAAACAGCTCCCAGGTTCTGCCAGGCATAGCAGTGCAACGTATAATTGGGACCATAATGTCCATGCTGGTGATGACGTTGCTGTTTTCTGCCGTCAGGGGATAAGGACATTTGCCATTTGCTGGGGAAGAATTAAATGGAAGAAATGAAAGTTTTTTGGCAGATTCTACCTGTCAGGTTTTGTGGGTGAACAAATAAAGATAACTATTTAAACCTTCATCAGAGCAAAAGACATTAACCAGACCTTCTGATATGCTTTGTGGATGTTGACTAATTCATCCATACCTATGATGAGCTTCCTATGGATCAAGAATTTCTATTTTGCTCCTGAGTAACACAGGACATTGGAGAGAGAGCAGAGTCCTGCTGTTTGCTCTTAAAAGGTAATGAAACATCAATAAAATCACTTTCTTATTATTTAGCCGGTGTGGTGGATACAAAGGAAGGTGACTTTTCCCTGGCGATGAGATGTGGGGTAACCTTTTTTTCCCCCCTAGCCTTCCTAATTAAGCTGCCTTTATTTCTGTAGGGTTTTGCAGATGTAGTACCACAAAATTATTTTTTTAAACTTTACGACAGAGTTGTCATTAAAGTGCTGGTAAAATATTAATATATATTCACTTTGATATATGTTCGTGTAAATAAAACACACACATACTCCTCTTCCTCAGAAAAAGTGCTGTCAGTACTAGGATTTAAAAAGTGTGTGTTTCAGAGATGAGTCCTACAGCCACATCATTACCTTACTGGCTGGCATAACTTGTTTTCAGTTTCCCTCCTTCCCCTGACTACTTTTCAGTGCAAGCCAGCACACAGGCATAGACTAGCCTTCCTGAAGTTCTGCACTGAATGTAATTTGCTCTTTCCATTACTTCTTATTGGCAGATAAGAGAAATTTCCCTGCTCAACTTCTGACATGAGTTCTTACATTTGATGATTTGGTGCTCTCTCTGTCTTATTTTTGCTTTTTGCCACTTTCCTTTAGTCCCTCCCTCACTGAAGGAGATGGCAAAAGTTACTTTTTGCCTACAGCATTGCCTCAAAAGTGCAAAGTCAGTTTAATGCCTGGCGATTTTTCAGTTGTCCTTTATTTGTGCAGCAAGGGAGGACATACACGCCTAGCCCAGGCTGCTATTTCAGTAAGTTGCCAACCTAACTTTGATAACCTAACAATGTTTCTTGTTTGCTCAGACCAGTTTGTGAGTAATGTCTTCGAAGTTTGGCTCTGGTTTTTAGTCCAGAAGCTAGTTAGATTTTGAATTAAACTGTTCTCTCTCACTGTAATCTGCATACATTTGAGGATCGATGGTCCTGAAGAAGTGTTTCCCATTGGAATTTTTTATAATTTATACATATATATATTTTTTTTTTCTACAAGACAGGATGGTATGTGAGTCACTTACAAATTTCCTTCCCACACTTTCTTAATTTAGTTTTAAAGAGTACCATTGAAACGTGTCTGCAATAATAATTTTTTCTGGCATAGTGTTTTGTTCTTATGAATATTTTTGCAAGTTTGCATCAATTTATAAAGCCTAAATGGATCTTAACAAAGCATTGCACTAGAATTTCTATAAAGTGATTTCTAATGGTTAATTTGATTTGCCTTCAATACATTTCAAATGATAAATATTTGTTAAGCATAAAGACAAGGTTTTGGTGTTAGTTTCAGTGTAAGAATATAGTTTCACTTTGCTTTAGTTGCTGTTTAACAAAACATGTCACTGTTCAATCACCATGAAAGAAGCCTTCCAACCTGATGCTGATACTGCATTAACAGATATTCTAGATTCTTTGCTAAACTCGAAACATTTCACTAAAGATTTATACCTGGGACAATATTTAATTCCTCAAAATAATTACTCTTGCCAATCTTTCCACACACCAATTTAGTATGGAAAGAATTTATTAACAAAGGGATGCTTTTAATCTCTGATCTGTCTGATTTCTTTATGTAGTCAGTCAGAAAGAGAGAGCAAGAGCCTACTCTCTAGGGAACAAGATCAGCCCTTGAACTAGGCGTTGCCTTCAAGAATTGTCTTTCCCCATTGACTGCAGAAGAAGGCTAGAGAAACTAAAATAGCTTCTGTGACTAGTCTGGATTTCTAACTCATTAGAGAGGCTTAATTATATCAACATGTTGGAGATTCTTCTGTGATATAAATTCACCTTCCATCTGTACAACCTTTTAATACTTTTTTTTCCGCTTCTAGTCAAAATATCTGCTCCACAAGTGTCTCAGTTAATATGAGAATATCACTGAAAACTGTTTCCAAATTTCTTTATGAGAAAAAATGTAGAGATCATTTTCAGGGAGGCAGTAAAATGCTACATAGCCTCTCACTGCATGTTGCTCATTTTAAAAGGAACTTGCAAGGAGCTTGGCACTCTTTGTGGTTTGCACACCCAGTTGGTAGCATTTAATATAAAACAATCCCTGAAAATGCCACTGAAAATGAAACCTTTCTAGCACATGTGTAGAACACCTCCCATGTAGATCCATGCTTAGTATTTGATTAAAGATCAGCCATCGCTTGCACATAATGAATTTTCTACAATAAGCCAGGTATGATGTATTTGTAATACAACATAACTAGAGCTGACATTCTTGCTTTCACTTGTTCTGTAGAAATATATCTGTGCTGGTGTTTATCTTATGAGTTTTTGCTTTAAGTAATGGAATTTTTGTTCTCCTGATTCACTTTAAATTATTATTTTTTTTAATACAATGTACAGAGTTTTATTCTTTGTACCATAATATTTAGTTAAAAGCTTTCCCTTACCAAGGCAAGTGTGCTGCTATATATATATTTAGAATTTCTGGTCTGTTTATTTCTCATATCAGAACCTGCTGTTTACAATTTTTTTTTAATTGAAAAATCCAAGAAAATATATATTTCAACATCAGAGTCCTTTTTGTCATCTTTGTCCTGTCTCTTTAGTATTCAGTACTACTTTCTAGTTGAAAAATGCTGGGATTTCTGGTTGAAAAGTGACTTTGCAGAACTGCATTTTTTTTTTCTATCTTCAATCAGTAGGGGTTTTTTCCTACGTTTGTGTTTTTTATAATTCTCTGGCATACTGCAATTTTACCTATAGATTTTTTGATTCTTCTCACACAGCTTCATTTTTATGTACCTTTTAAGCCCACACTTTTCCTGCCATGTCAAGTTTATTTCTGAAACCTTGCTATATTCAGATTCAATTTTGTCTTAATAAATTTCATTTCCAGTTAATCTACATTGCTGTGATTTAGCTGCCTTACTTAGTTGCTTACTATAACTCAGGTGCCTTATGGTGCTGCTGATTTCACATAAATAAAAGTGGGTTGTTTCCTGAGTATGAACTTCCAAATATCATTGAGTTAGTCACTCATAAGTTTGAAATGAGCCACCACTTTTTGGAGAGTAGTCCAGGGAAACTTAGGTTGTTGGAACAAGCAGTTGTGCTGACATTAAATGAAAATGGAAGAATATTGCAGGAGTTTTAGGAACCTAGAGATTTTATAAAGAAAGTCCACTGTCATTTTGAAACTATTTTTGTTTTCATTTTTTTTTTTATAGAGACTAAATATAAAAAATGGAAATTTAATAACACTTTTCAGCTAGCCTGAAATAAGAATTTATAGACAATTGCACATTTTGTTACTTTGGAGATATCCAGAATGAGCTCGAGGTTTTACACCCTACAAATTCTGCTGCTCCATGTGTAGTTGTTTTCTGTCAATTTACTGTGCACTGGTATTAAATGGAGACCTGTCACATTTCTTATGAGGGGGTAAGAGGATGCCATCTCAGCTATCTTAGAAAAGAACTGGAAGGTAAGAAAATAGTGTCTTTGGGCTGAAAGATATAAATGGAAGTACTCTATTTTGAAGTGCTCTATTTCTGTCACCATGCAATTAGCATGCAACACAAATGATTGTGGTTAAAAAATGGACTCTGCCTTGGTGTTAATCACAGTGCAGTTGGACTGACAAGTAGCATCCCTTTGGTCAGCTGCTGGAAAGTTATTCACTGACCTTAATGACTGCAGGGAGCAAAAGGAATTCTATTTTAAAACCTCGAATGTAGCTTATGAAGTGAAATAATTTCATCTTCAAACTGTTGGATCAGTAAAGAATATCAAGTTATAGATATTCTCTTCAGAGATTTCTTTCATTTTAGGAGATAACTGGCATCTGTCATGATGAGACAGAACTATTAGTCCCTGTGATGTAAACCATGAGCTTGGAGAAAGGTCTTGTTAGATTTAAAGAATTCATAAAACTCACTGAATCCGAAGATTATTGCCCAGTGTTGCATTGCTGGAATTGAGAAAAGGTTTGATATTTCATTTAGATGTTTCCAAAAGTGGCTGCATGGTTCTCTAGTTTATTGTTACTCTATTGTGCATTTTCAGCTTTTTGTATGGGTTTCCTCACAAACCCTCTTCAAGCCTTTCCATTTAAATCTCATGATTGAATGTAGATGATGTAGATGAAGGTATTAAAAATTACTTTCATTCCAGAGTTTCATAGTGATGGCATAATGCAATAATTTTCTATTTTGTCTCTAAATAAAATGTAGAAATGCTTTTTTTTTAAATACTTTTTAAAAAATCTATTTTCTTATTAATTAAATGGGTCAGGCATGCCATGCCACTATTTTTTTTTCCTACTATTATGTTGAAATTCCCTTCGATTACTCAAGAAATTTCAGATGTTTGCTTTTCCCCTTCTCTGGGCATGGAATTTATTTTATCCTAGTATCATTGATATTGCACTTTGAACTGCTTTTGCTTTTATGCCTTTGCTGAACTTTTTCAATTCGCAGATTTTTCTGCAACAGATTTTGTTTGGGTTTTCTGTATTTTTAAGTTTGTTTGTTACATCCAAATCGGTTTGATTATTTTGAAGACGCACCTCAGTGGAGTATAATTAAGCCCTGTGTGATAATTTTCATCAGTACATACTGTTTCCTGCATATTACTTGCCTCAGCAGCTTAATTTTGATATTTTATAGCTGCCAAGTAACTAATTTAAAAATGTTTTTTAGAATATAATATATAATTCTCATTTCCATTTTCAAATAGAAAGCAAACAGAACAAAAATTCACCCCCCAAAAAAAAAAAAAAAAAGCCCTAAAAGAACTAGTTCAGGTTATCTGGGACACATTAAAATACCTTGAACCAGATGTCAGAAATTATAAAATTATGAAATGTGCTAAATTGTAACCTTCTGTATAGTCCAGGCCATATTGAAACACAATGGGGAGACATGCTTAGGTTTCTACAGAAGAGGAGTATGATTTTTTTTTGCATTTTTCAGATGAGGATTATGCCTTTCACATTAGACAGATCCTGTGTCTTACAGGATAAGAGACATCAAACAGAAGAAAATATGAGACCCAAGAACAACATACCAGACTTTTCAGTTGTCTATAGATAATGAATAAAAAATGTTGATAGCAATTCCATTTTCTATTTCAATTGTTCTTAAGGATTCATTTATAAGGAGCTTTCTGTCCCATTTGGGTGACAAATGCTGATGTCTGAATCTTGATGCAATCGGCATCTTTTCCTCATACTAAATCATTCATGAATATTGCACTACTTTTAGACTCTTTATTCTGTCAATGACTTTGTGGTAAAAATAGAAATACAGCTTTTTGATTTCAGTGATGCATTCATAGTTGATGCAGATCATTAGCTTTTTTAAATGCATAACTCATGGATCCTAATTTTACAGTCTTCATGCTTTTAATCTGTTGGTAGTGTTTGCACTCTGATTTTAAAGGAACAACTTAATTATCTTTTTTGGAAGTAAATGGAATAAATAACTCTACGATAGTAGATACATACATATAAAACAGGAGTAGTTAAATAACATCTCCAAGAAAAAAGAGGAAAGATTATAAACCACAAACATAAACAATTAAAAGAATCAGGTATATTCAGCTTTTATGAGAAGAAAAGGTAGTATGTGATACAGTTAAACACCATATGGAACAAAGGAAAATAAGAACTGTCTCCCAACTCCTTATGTGACCTTTAATTAAGAAAAAAATGTGTTTGTGTTTATAACTAGTAATAAGAACTTTATGATTCAAGATGTTTGCTGTGTAAGAGCTACAGAGCTTTAAGTTAGGAAAATATCAAGCAGAAGAAAATTCGTTGCTGCAAGTAAGCCTGTGGAGGTGCACAAATGTTTCTGCAGAACTAGCAAAGGCAGAAAAAGAGATTCATTTTTACTTAAAAATAATAATAATAATTTTAAGAAGTGCTTATAAATAAAAGAATTCTTAATAATAGTGAATCTCTGACCCTTTTTAACTTGAATTAGGCTGAAAAGTTGAAGAAAAATACCCATTTAATTTCTACTAGTCATTTCTGATATTTAAGAAACACTTTTCAGCACTGAAAAGCTCCATGACAAGTATAACACATCCTCTGCCTTGTTTTCTTGGTTTTTTTTTTAGAGAGGTTTGCATTTTTCTGTATTGCAGGAACTTTAGAAATAAAGCAATCTACACTACTTGGGCTTTGCAACGAATCTGCATGAGAATTGTACTACTCACAAATATTTACTCTAGGATGTCTTAGCAGGGATAGTCTTAAAAATAATTGATAAAAGTAAGTAGATAAAGACAGTAATAAGTAGGTAAAGACAGATATCTACCAAGTCTCATCAGAGTGTGACAATACATAAGTTTTAGTTTGAGGTCAGTTTTCACTTTTAGATACCAAAATCATTTTGTCCTTTTCCAGTGTTAAACCACTTACCATGATTGTTTGTGTGAAAAATGGAACAGGTTTGGTTTCTTTTTTAATGTCTGTTTACTGCTAAATGAGTTTAAAATGCAAGTCAAGAAATGAAAATGCTTACATAGCAAGAAAAACAGAATTTAGATTATGTGGCATGTTTTTGCTGTTGAAGAACAGGCAGCTGCTCCTTAGTGATTTCTCTTTTTATAGAATTGAAAGAGATGAGCAAACTCTAATGGAAAAACCTTAATTTAAATGGTATGAGAATGTCTTTCACAGCAGAGGAAGCAAATTGTTGTATGAACTGTACTTACTTTACTCAACATTTCTTTGATAAGAACTTGCCCTTCATTTGAAATTCTGCAGAACATTAGCACAACACTTGGCTCCCACGGAAAAGGCTGTAATAAGTGGTGGTAGTCACTACTGGGTTCAAAGGAGCGGATCTACTTAGAGCAATGGAAGGGCATCACTTGGCTTTGGATTAGGGCTTTGTACAGGAGCTGGGAGTGGGAGGCCCATGTTACAGGGTGCTTCTGGAATAAGTTTAAATAACTACAAGTATATGGCTAAAAGATAGGAGCACTGTTGTCTTCTAGAAACTTCTTTCTCCAGTTTTCTTTGCTCTGTGTTGAAGGGCTGTAGCTCACAGGTACAGTGGTGCCCTATACTGTAAGATGATGTACTGCAAAAAAGAGCAAAGTGGAACGTCACATCTGCTGAGATTTTACTTCAACTGCTTGATACTGGATTGTATAATTTTATTGGTTTTTCCTCTGTGGAAATGTAAAACATGGGTCATATAAGCAATAGTCTTTTTGGGTTGGCTTTTTCAATTGCACCCTTGAAAGACCAGTGAACTGTCTGAGGGGACAGTGAGAAGTGGTTGAAAGGCAGATCCCAGAGAGTTTGTAATCAGTGGCACATTCTAGTGCCTGTCACAAGTGGTGTCCCCCAAGGTTCAATATTGGACCCAGCATTGTTTAACTTGTTCATCAATGACTCAGATGCAGGGGCAAGTTCCTCAGCAAGTTCCCTGATCACAAAAAAGTGATACCTCAGAGGGCTGTGCAGCCCTTCGGAAGGACCTTGACAGAACGGAGAGATGGGCAGAGAGAAAATATCTGAAATTCAACAAGAGCAAATGCAGAGTCCTGTACCTGGGAAGGAATAACCCTAGGCTCCAGGACAGGCTAGGAGCTGATCTGCTGGAAAGTGACTCTGTGGAGAAGGATCTTGAGGTCCTTCCTGGACAACAAGCTGTCCATGAGGTACCAGTGCCCTTGAGGCCAAGAGTGCCAGTGGTATCCTGTGGTGCATTAGGAACACCAGCAGGTTGAGGGACGCAATCCTGCTCCTCTGCTCAGCCCTGGTGAGGCCACATCTGGAGTGTTGTGTCCAGTTCTGGGCTCCTTAGTACAAGAGAGAGATTGAGCTCCTGGAGTGGGTCCAGCAGAGAGCTACAAAGGTATTAAGAGACTGGAGCATCTTATAAGGAAAGGCTGATGGAGCTGGGCCTGTTCAGGCTTGAGAAGAGACAGCTGAGAGGGGACTTTTTCTCAGTGGTGCTGAGCAACAGGGCAAAGAGCACATCCAGAAACTGATGCATGTGAAGTTCCACCTGAATATGAGGACAAACTGCTTTGTGGGTGACTGAGCATGGAACAGATTGGACAGAGAGGTTGTGGAATCTCCCTCACTGGAGATACTCAAGAAGCATCTAGTTGCAATTCTGTGCAGTGTGCTGTTGGATGATCCTACCTGAATGGGAAGGTTGGACCAAATGATCCACTTGTAGTCCCTTCCAACAGTACCCATTCTGTGATCAGGTCTCTAAATATGTACCCAAATACTTCATCTTGAGAATTTAGGGAACTATTGTCCTTTTCTCTGCTTAATTCTTGTTTTTTTCCCGACGTCCACTTTCTTTGTTACCAACTTCTCCACTATCACTTTTGTTTTCATAGATCCTTTGCAAGCTCATTTGTATCTCTCATGGTGTCTTTAGTGTCACATTGCAGGAATCATGCCATGATTTTGATCATTTTTCACATACTTTTGCTGTTCCTACTTTGTTTCTACTGTTTCATTTTTGGGGTATGCAAAAGAGAACTGGAGACAATCAGTATTCCAGCTGAGGTGACATCATGAAGATAAATAAACTGTCATAAGAATGTCCTCTGTTTTATGCTAGGATCTTGCTAGAAATTCTTAATACTCCATTGAAATGTTTGGTTACCCTTAAACAGTAATGTGACATCTGCATAAGTTTACCTGTCACAGCCATTTAATGATTAATGTTTTAGAGTGCAAATTTTTATACACTTAATTAGAGCTGCAGGGTTTGTTTGGTTTCACTACATGGAGGTGGCTTCCTATGCACAAATATTATTGATCTACTGGTAAACTGAACTTAAACAGTCCATGTTAACATAAAAATATTTATGGCACCATTTGTTGTCTTATGTGGACAGAGAAGTCTGCAGGGATTATTTATCAATTTCATAAATTCTTGAGAGACCTGAAAGCACTGACATAAAAGTATTTGAAATTTAGTTTATGATGTTATATTAAATACTGCATTTTAGATTTGTTAGCAAATAAGGTAGCAAAAAAACCCCAAAGCTGATCTAGATCTCTGCAGCTCACAGGCAGAACTAGCACAGATGTTGTCACCTGTTGCAAGCTGACAGCTCAAAAATACGTGTAACTTTGAATACAAGTGCTAATAACAACTGAGACAGTTAAATGTAATTATTGTGTGTTGTTATACTATCACCTGTGCAGCTGCGAGGCATAGACTGAATATTCTGCCACCTTCAATTAGAAGAAGATAAAAGTAGCACTGGAGAACTGAGTCAGTTAAATGAGGATTTAAATCACTGCAACTGCAGTAGCAATTGGAAAGTAATTCAAAATCCCAGCCAACAAAACATGTTTCAAGACTAGCAAAGTGTGATTTTTTTTTTTTTTTTTTTTTCTGAATTTAGGTCACCAAAGCTAGTAATTTGGATGATATCTTAATGGAGTGTTTGGCCTGTCAGGCAGATGTATGATTTCTTAATGCCTTTTGAGCTGTGATAGTCACAGAAATTGTATTGTCCTGGCAAATGAAGTAGAAGAAAATTATCTTCTCACGATATTATCAACATTTGTCCCTTGCATGTGCTTTGGCATTTGCCATACTCTTCAATTTCTTAACCAGTCTCTAACAACTCCAAGCAACATCTGCTACTAATTTCAATATATTTTTTCTTTACAAATGGTTCCTGTGAGGCTGCAGCATCTTTTGTTTTAAGATATAAGTCATAGAGCAGTTATATTGTTTTGGCTTCTGTTCTAGACAAACATCAGAGTGATGGTTGATGTCCCTTTATTGGTAAGAATTTGTTTTATATCAATGTTAAGACTTCTGCCTTTACCTTGTAAATATAAAGGATGCAGTAGTGCTATGGTTGTTGTTTCTGTGATCAAGCAACCTCTGGAGTCACAGGAGGTATTTTCTGGTGATATTTTCAGGTGATATTTTCTGTACTATCGGTCTTTCAACAAATTGATTTCTTAGAAAATAAAGATTCAGTAGGAGTAAATTAACTTAAAACACTGCCTAGAAGACTTTTATAGGAAAAAAAAATCATGCATTTCAGTAGAATGATTATAGTTAATCATCACTTAGACTTGTCTACTGTGTAACACAAGCTGTTTAATCCAGTAATGCTTCTAGCACATCTATAGCTTTTGTTTTAAGAATGTATCTACTGATTTCAAAATTGAGACCAGTTCACTAATTAGCCTTCCCTTTGGTATGGGCTGGTAAGTTCCTGACTTTTTGCTGTAGTTATCATGTAACAACTCCAGTCACTTTTGTGGGATTCAAAGACTAGCTGAGGCGGAAAGGCACCTCTGTAGATTGTCCAGTTCAACCTATCTGCTCAAGCAGGGTCACACTGAGCTGGTCATCCAAGATCATGTCCTGACAGCTTTTGGACATCCATTCTCATAGTAAAGAAAGAAGTGTTTCTTGATGTTCACATGGCTCCTGCTGTGTTTCCATTCGTGTAGACTGCCCCTTGTGCTGACACATGGCACCACTGGGACCACTTGGCTTCTTCTTTCTTTATTCCTCAGGTATTTCTACACAGTCATAAATCCCTCCCCAAGCCTTCTCTTTTCCAGGTTGAACAGTCCCAGCTCTGTCAGCCTTTCATCATAGGATGCGGCGTTCTGGTGTCTCTCCCGGGTCCGGAGCAGCCTCTGTGCCCAGTGGGGCACCGCGGCTCCTCCCATCCCGGTCCCGCCACTGGTCCCGGGCGCCGCGCGCCCCGGGAAGGTGGGTCAGCCACTTCTACCGCCGCACGCGAGGGACCTCGATAAAGGGGGTGAAGGAAAGACCAAATTCCCCGCGGCAGGAGCTGAGAGCATTTTATTGATACGCTCTCAATTCCTGAGTTAGACAATATGGCCGCCCGGCCTCGGCTGCATGGGCGTTTTATAGGGGGTGGAGCGGGGGGTGTCACGTGGTCTGGGGAAGCCAATAGGGACAGAGTAGGGGACGGCACCGGGGCCTGGGGCGGTCACGGGGCGTGGTGTGGCCCTGGGGGAGCCAATAGGAGCACGGCAGGGACGGCGCCCGGGCCTGGGGCAGTCCCGGGGCTGTGGGGTGTGGTGTGGAAGGCAGGAGCCAATGGGGAAGTGGAAGGGGCGGTGCCGGGGCCCAGGGCTGTCCCGGGGCTGCAGGGTGTGGTGTGGAAGGCAGGAGCCAAGGGGGAAGTGGAAGGGGCGGTGCCGGGGCCCAGGGCAGCCCTGGCCATGGGGGAGGGGTAACAGCAAGGAAGGACCCACAGGAAGAGACAGGGGGACGGGAGCCAGGCCACATGGTAGAGTAGCTCAGGAACCGGGTACTTCAGTGGGGGGAAAACCAGGGGATATATGGGGGTACACAGAACTTGCTAAGACACACTAGAACCCCGACCTAAACCCAAAGTTGGGATGCAAGAATAGGAGAGATGGTCCCCTAGGCTTTTTTGTCCTTTATTGCACTTATTCTCCAAAGTCTACCTTTCCTGCAGCCCAGTTTCTTCAGAAATTTTCATTTATTTTCACTCTCTTATTTGACATTTAAGTAACATATTCTATTGAGTCCTCTTTCAGATTACATTTTCCTTATTGTAAACAAAATTCTAGAGTCTGTAAAATTTCTTTCATCCCAACTGATGCATAAAGTTGAAGTCTCTTTTCTACAATTCTGCAAACATCAAGTAAAATGGAAAACTACTGCTCTTAAAATTGGAGTCTTATGTCAACCAAGCCAAGCTATCCAGGCTTGAAGCTCAAGGTGTCTTTTATTTGCTGTAAACAAAGAAATTGGACAACTCCACCAATTAATGTCAACTGAAAGAAAACAACTGTCTTGTGTAATACAAGGCAACAGTGCTTGATTTTATCACAAAATACCAGCCTTCTAAATAATTTTTTTGAGAATCCCTCACACTCCTTTAAACTGTGACCTAGAAAACAATTATCCCACCAGCAGCACAGCCACCTCCCTCCAGCCCCATCCTGGTTCCCCCTTGTTACATAGTTGGGTATTGCTGCCTAGGTCCAATGCCTATTCCTGCAGCTTTACGTTTTGCGTTTGTATTTAATGCTGGAAAAATTTTCTTGATTCAAATAAAAATAAAAGAAATCACTTGAAAGAGTTTTTTTTTAAAAAAAGAAAGTTTATTTGAAACATGAATACAAAATTTATATGCTTCAGAGAGGAATAAAGGTAAGCATTAAATAAAGACGTTGCAAACCCCTAAATTCCAGGCTATGATATGTTACTAGCTGGAACGATTTAAAAAAAATTAAGGCAGTAAAATAGATTTAATTTATTGAATTTTTAAATCTATTTTGCCTTTGTAAAATTATTTGTCTTACACACTGCTCTATTTGATGAAAATAAAGTGAATTATGAAAGGAAAATCATCTTTAGGAAATTTGTTTTTTTTCTCTGGTAAAATATTGAATAAAATCTGACACATTAACAAGAAATGTTGTTAATTGGGGTGTGGTTTTTGAACATGGAGTAGTTATAAGAACTTAAAATGCATCATTATTTATCCCATGCAATGTTCTCACTTTAGAAATGAAATAGAACCTTAATTTTGACATTGAGCACAGAACACTCCATGTGAAGCAGATGGAATGTTGAAGTACAATTCACAGTGGGTTTCCTCTTATCAGTGTGGAAAAATTTGAAAGATGATCTCTTTAAACCCTACTTTGTTACTGTCACTTCCCAAAACTTCCTTCTTTCAGTTAATAGAGTTAGGATGACACTTATTAATATGTCTGGTGTTTGCTTTTATTTACAACCTGGCTGACGATGTCCTAGAGAGTGATTTGTTCTGATCAGCTATCAAGACAACCATACCATAAGTACTGATTTAAAATGAAATAGAAACAGGTTTCAGATGCTGTTTTAGCTTAAGGAATAGGTGCACAGTAGTCTCTTCTGTTTATACAAGTAATGGCTACTCTTATAACTGCTGGATGACTTGCAGTCATCCACCCCAACCTACTCAGCCTGGTCCTTCCAGAGCAATGGAAACCACTCAGGTTTGGACTTGGAAATCTCTCTGAATGGAAAGTGTATTTGCAGCAAAATTATCTTTGCAGAAAATTGTATAACTTTTCTGAGCATCCCTGCAGCCTATATGACATGTCTAATATTGCTGGCAGGTGAAAAGGTGTTAAACTACTTGAGGCTTTGTATCTAAAAGCTCTGTGGATCTGTAATCCTCTACTGAAAGCAAAAGGGCTAAAAATGTTGTATGAATGATAATAGATGCTGAATTCCTTAAAAGCATCCTTCATAATTAAATGATTTCATTTTACATCAACAGCACTTCTGATGAATGTATTTTGCAGAAATACTTTAGCTCAGAGAAAGACAAAGGTAATTGCAGTATGACACCAACCAGAGGGATAGAACAGAGTGGTGCTTTCATCATAAGCAACCCTTTAGCTACCCTTTTCTTTCTTAGCTAAAGAAAACAAAGAATCTGGATTTGCCTAAATGAAGTATTAAAAAGAGAAGTAAAATCAGCTAATAAAAAAATGGCATAACAGTAAATTCACCAGTAGACTGGAGGGATATTTTATGACTGCTGGTGTTGTCCCCTGAGATATTACAGACAATTCATCCAGAAGACTGTAACTCCATGTTGCATAAAGTTCCCTGTGGACATTCCCCTGGAGAGCTGCCCTTCCAATGCTGTTTTCTCTCCACACCAGCTGTGTCCTGGCAGCTCATCTTTCTGTCAGTAAGATTTTCCCAACCATGGATTGCAATAAGCCACAGTATCTGCTCTTTCTGTTTTGTTTTATTGGGTTAGTTGGGTTTTATTTTAATGTCTTGTAAGACTGACTGTTCTGTTCTTCCTTCATGGGAGGACAAAAAGAAGTTAGAAAACTTTGTGATATCCTTCTACATCTTGATTCTTCCACCTTCTTTTTAAGACTCTCTTTAACCTTGCCATCTTGGAGGTCTAAAAGTCCTAGGAATACTAGGAATACACTGACAAAGTTCATTGTAGGGCACGGAGTGGCAGAGCTGCTCATTTGCTGAATGTCAGCATACAGCTTTCCCCACAAATTATTTCCTATTGAGAAGCAGCCTAAATGAGCTCCGTGGTGGACCAGGAGTGTTTCAGTGTGCTGGGGACTTGAGCGGGAACTGCTGCCTGAGTCAACTCTTCTTAGTTCTGTACTCTTGTGCATGCTGCCCATACCTAAGGTAATGAGTTATATAGGGTATAGCTCCTGGTATAGCTCCTGGTTTTGTGCATCTGAGAGGGGATATTCCACACAAACATACACATGAATCAGATTTAAATCTGTGTTACCAATAGTTGTGTGGCAGGCAGTATAAATCTGAGTCCTTGCTCAGGTTTATTTTTTTCAATCCAATCGCATTATTCCCCTATCTCTTTTCACACTTAATTTTCATTTTAGCATCACAGCAATTGCATGATATCTTTCTTAAAACTGAAATATACTTCTGTTTCAAAGTCATGGATGTAATGCTGCAATGCAAAAGCTATAAAAAAGCTGTATAGTTTTTTACAGTCGATGTACTGGTATCTCTTAATTGTTCTAACAGTAAGCAAGGAGTTTCATGGAGACTGGTTTTTTTTCAGTAGAAGCTTTAAAATAGTCTGCTTAGGCAGAAAAAACATTTGGCAACCTTTGCAATATATCAGTTTAGGGAGAGTTTTGAGCATCTGCAGTACAACAGGGAATGAGAAACTTTGGCCATTTATAAGTGTTTGTGTCTTTATATCTGATAATGCTACCATGTTGCATATATATCCATATGTATGTGTGCATACATACATATTTATCAAACAAATGCTATGCAAATACAAGTCACATAAAGGTAACTAATGCAATGTTTTGCCTTTAGTCTTATTTTGATAGAAGGTATCTCTAAATGGGCCAGAATTATTCCCCCTCCTCACCTCATCTCCCTGAATCTTCCAATAATGAATCTATCTAGCTTCTTGTGACAGTTGCTTCTTATAAATAACATTTTCATTGCAGTGAAATAAAAGCAAGTAGGAATTTTATTTTTTGCTAGTCTTGCTTTGAAACTCAAATACTCTGCTTATCACAAGCCATTTGATTCAAAGAAAGTATGAATTGTGCTTTAGCAAAAGTATGTTCTTCAAATTTCACAATTTTCTGAAATGGTTTCCAGAAAATTTCCTCAGTGATCTTTGGACAGCCTTTGCTCCCAGCAAAAACCAGGTATTTCTTAGTCTTTGTGATTTGAAAAAACTAAGTTTTGTCACATCCTAGAGAATTTCCACAACTGTTCTTTTTGCAGCATATGTATATTTTTTTCTGCCTAAAAATCCCTAAAATAACTTAGAAGCAGGAAGACAGATATCTGTTTACATGTCTATTCCTAGTATTCTTGTCTAAACTTATCAGGTGATTTTCTTGAGTATGCACTGCTCAGTGATGTGCGGTACTTCAGGAAAGGAGAATGTGAAATAAGAAATTTCCTTTCATGCTGAATGAAGTATTTTTAAAAATTGAAATTCTTTATGTTGCTTCAGAAAACAATTCAAAGAAAACTGAAAATAATTTGGTTTCTGAAGCTGCAGAGTTTGTCTCATCATCTACTCAATGATATTATGACCAAGACTATCATGTCTTCTTTAAATCAGATAAAAAATCCTGTACATTTTTCCTTTGACCTTCTGTAGAAGTAAAATAGTGCGGAGCACAATAAAATACTTGTTTTATCAGTGTGCCTATTAAGAGATAATTAATCTGTGGCCTTACAAGTGCATACAAAGAAAGATGCTAAGTTAGGCCCTTTAAAGAGAAATACAAGATGCATTATCTAGAAAGTAAATTTAAAAATTTTAAAATTAGATAAAAATGCTTGAAAAAAACCATGCAGCTCAAGATACATTCAGCTGTCTTTTCTGCAAGGATATGACTGTTTTCAATGAACAAATACTGTATAGGTGGTTGGAAATCTTGAATTACTTTTTCATAAAGATCTAGATATTATCTGCTGAGACTGAAGTATAAATTCCCTCAAGATGGAAAGGCTGCAAGTTGCACCATGAGTAGTTAAGTCTGTAGGACATATTTGCAATGGTCTAGTAGTAAAATATTTTTGAGCATGTAGCCATTTTTGACAGCATCAGCTGTAATATAGTATCTACAGAAGAAAATTCAGATAAGTGAATATATTTAATCTTTATTTTGGTTTCTATCTCTGCAGGTTTGGTTGCATTGAAATAAAGATTCTGAATTAAGCACTAAAATGAGTTTAGGAATAGCGTTTTAAAGTCCTTAACATGCTAGATTGAATCAGGGACTTCAGAAATAACATGTGAATAGCAACAGGGCCATAGCAGTGCCCTCATTTTTTCTCTGTTGGCATATCAAAATCTGTTGCAATGAGCAAAACCTAATCATGGATGGCCTTGGAAAACAAGGAGGGGGTATTGTAAAGAAACAGCTTGGGTGGGGGAAGGAATAGGGGAAAATAAAGTCCTTCAAACCAGCTCTTTACTACAAGTGACAACCAGGTTGTCACTAAATGACAAGTATAATGTTTATGATTAAAAAGGAGTTAAAAATCACTATTGCCTAATTAATCAGTATTCAAAAAGTTTATAGGAAAGAAGAAAATGCACACACTGGGTTAGGATAACCTTAAAATAAAAAATATTTAGGAAAGGAATAAATAAACCTCCAAAAGTTGAAAGTACGTTGATTTAGACTAGATATCAGGAAGAAATTCTGTACTGTGAGGGTGGTGAGGCACTGGGAGAGATTGCCTGGGGCAGTTGTGGATACCCCATCCCTGGAAGTGTTTAAGGGCGTGTTGGATGGGGCGCTGAGTAAACTGATCTAATGGAAGGTGTCCCTGGTGTCCTGGTTTTAGCCAAGGACAGGGTTAATGTTTTCCAGTAGCTGAGAGGGGGCATGGCTAAGGGGGCATGGCCAGACCCAGATGTTATTGGATATTACCTCATGTCATTGCCAGGGGCAGGCAAAAGGGGCACTCTGCTCTCTGACTTCCAGGAAGAAGTGTGTTCCTTTCAGAGGGAGAAAAACTTGTGGGCAAAATAGTCCTGTATTGTTTTATTTTATGTTTGTCTTTTATTTTGTCCTCAAGCTTTTGTTATTAAATTGTTGCCAGTCTTCTTCATTTTCTTATCTCGTTGTTTCCAGTAAATTGTTCTTAGCGGGAAAACCTTTCCTAAACCATTACATCTATGCATGGCAGAGGAGTTGTGACTAGATGATCTTTTAGGTGCCTTTTAATCTAAACCATTCTGTGATTATATGCCTCTGAAATTACTGCTCTACACCCAGTTAATAAGATAGTAATTAAATGTTGAACAGAATATTACTTTGGAGTCTGAAGTGTTACAGTAACAGCTCACCTACTTCACACACCTTCCCAGCTTCTGATGAGGGTCGTGTAGCTTTTGCTGCTCCTTCTTTTGAGTTCTTACTAAAAGCATTTCCTCTAAGAGAAGATGATGCAGGCCTGTCTAGTAGTGTATTGGAAGCAGCACTGTATGGCCTGTACTCCTATCACTGTGGGAGGGGGTCTGCCTTCTGCTTGTTCAACCTGAGGGAAGAGCTCTTATCCAGATACAACATTCAAAAATGTCTGGGGAGATGCAGGAACATTCTGGATTACTCCAATGAATTAATTGTTTCTTTCTTTATCAAAGGTCACAGTGTATACAGGTACAGGGGTGCACTTCTCAGGGAAATCACGTCGTAATGGTTTTCTAATCTCTTTTGTTCTCACCAGAGAAGCAGAAGGCAGCAGAATCCGCTGCTCTGTTAGTGCTACTTATCATTAATCTTCAGTCAAGGTCTTTCAGTCTTTCTGAAATTGTCTTGAAATCTGCTGCATTGAAAAGGCAAGACTTCCAGAGACAGATACTCTGCCTAAGCCTGTATATTACTTATTTAAATTTTGCAGTCTTGTGTAAAGTTATTTGTCTGTCATGATTGATTGCGTGTAAATGTAATTTCAGTCGAAATCCATTAGTACTTTAATCCCGTAGAGATAAGTGAATATTGCATTATTTTACTATGAAATCAAGTTTATAAGATCACATTTTGTTCACTTTTGAAGTCACCAGTAACGCCCTTGTTTAAATTATGAAGGATACACAATATGAGTAGAGATTTACAGGAAAAATAATACACAATCATTTTTTTTCTTCAATGCTCTCAGGGACAGGTATCACAGAAGGCACAGACTCCATCATCACACTGACTGTATGTGGAGTAGTAGTCATGATGCAGCACAAAGTGCTGGCATATGGTGACCTTCAGTGCTCAGTCTTGCACTTTAATGATCAGGGATTGGTGTTTATGGATTGCTGTGTTGGACTCTGTGTGTGTGTTATGTCTGCATATCTATACATAGCTCCTGCAGACATTTATTTTGCTTCACCAGTAGCTAATGACAACATACAGAAGGATCTGTCTTAGACAAGTATCAAAAGCAATATGTGTCCCATATGCATGAAGCTTGCAGGCTAAAGCAAAGCTTTTAGCGTTACTTTGGCAGTCATTTTTGGCAGAAAAATTCCTAAATCATAAGATGCCTGAAAGTTAAATATAACAGTCCTGTTAGAGAGTTTTATGCCAAGGAATAGGAGGTCTTGGGAAATGTAGCATGTTGTGAAGCAACATATATTTTGCTACTGCTTGTTGAAAATAACAAGCACATTTCAGGCATTAATGAAATAGAATCATAAAATACTTCCCCCTAAGGGGGTAAATGCATTTTGGGGGCTATGGACACTGTACTTCCTCAGCCTTAATTGACAGGCAACATTACTTTACTCTGCTAGTTTTATTGAAAATTTACTTAAAAAATAAACATGAGCAAATAGGTGGATAGGGAAAGTATAAAGTCCTATGCTTCCTTGTTCAGAAACATCAAAGAAGTCCTGACTGTACTTCAGTGGATTATTTCTTTGCGTATGTGTTTATTAATTGTGCACACATTTATACAAGTATCATCTTTGGGTTTGCTATTTTTAATTAAAAATCTATTTGCCTTTACTATTGGCCTGACGTGACATAACATCCCATGCAGTCCTGATGGCAGCTCAGTAGGCTACCACATACTCCCCAGTAGAGCAAATGCCAACTCACGCCCGCAGGCAGATGGGAAAGTAAAACATGCATGTTATTTCCAAACCACTTAAAAAAATAACTTCCCTTACAGCATCAGATGAAAACATATTAAAGAAAAGCTGTCTTTTTCCACATTTAGATAAATATCTTCTGTAAGACCAAGTATGTGGAGTATTGTATTTGAACAAATATGCAGCAATTAGGACATTTTGTTGAGTTTATATGCAGTGACTACCAATCACATCAAAGCCATATTGGTAGCAATCCACTTTATTATTCCTCTTGCTTAAAAAGAAATACAGATTTAAATACATGAAAGCTAAAGAAAATATTTGGTACAATCTTTGTTTTTGTTGCCTATTTTATATATTCAATTAAAGCCTAACCAGTTATTGCTCACAAGGTACTTTTAACTGATGTCAGTGTGTCTACCCTTAGTATCATCCTTGCGGCATGTTTCAGTAGGGATTGGAAACTAACTTTTTAAATATCATAAAACCAAAAGAAATGTAAAAAATAAATAAAAAAAAAAATCCAACCAACCAACTAAACAAAACCCCAAACAAACCAAAATCTGCTATTCTGCTTCTGTCCCAAGGGAATGTGCCTTTACTTTGCTAAGATGCAGAAGTGCCTTCTACAAAATTGGGTAGCTTTCATCTGCCATACCATGATTTTGCTACTTGCAGATTAAAACTATTTTTCAGACTTTTCTGTTGCTATACATCATAAGCAACTATTTTTTTGTGTGTGTGTGTGTGTGTGTATATTTGCTGTGTTTTTGTAAAGATTCAGTTCCTTTAGAGGTAGTTTGGCTTACCTTATGATGGAGAAATAAAACACAGATCACACATAATTAGTTGAATGTTGCCAAAGCACTGCCCAAAGATAGATTGTAAACTGTATGCAGTGTGGGCATCTACTGCTGAGGAAAACAATATGTATGTATGTTTATAGAAAGTAACTAATCTTATAAACCTCTGTCTTGCTTCCTATGCTGTCAAAATGATTATGGTTAGAAATGGAAGTAATGAAAATATAAATCTTCATTTATCTGGAATTTAAATTTTAAGAGATAATTTTTAAGAGCTATAATTCGCTGGCTTTCTGACAATATATTGAAGTAGAAAAATAGGCAATTGAGGTTTTTTTTTTTTTTTTTTGGTGCTCTTTCTACTTTGCATCAGGCATAGACTGCAATCAGTTGAAAATATTTAATACAACTTCCTATGCATACATAGTATGGTTGTTTCTATTCATTTGACACTTTCTAAATTTCTTTTCTTTCTCAAGATTGTACAGTGTTTGCTTCTCAGCTCTAAGGAAGGATTTATGATAGTCTGTATGGGACATTAATTACAGTATAGGTATGAAACAATATTTTCAGACTGGGTTAGAGATCAACTGAAGTTAGAGGCATAGGCCTCAAAGAAGTGGTCAAAGGATTTACTTCATCATAAAACTCCAAGATTTTTATCATGTCTGAGCACTTCAGTTTCTGATTAATTTTGCAATCTGCTGGGATTATATATCCAGTGGAATATTCAATCTTTAATAAAATTTAATTTTATTTCTGTAACTTTATAATCAGATTAGAGAAAAAAAAATTAGCAATCATTATCTTGTCACCATAGCAATCCTAGCTGGAAAAGACTTTAAGTTAAAGAAATTCTATCTGTATTATTATTGGAAAAGTTCTTCTACTAATCTGATTTTAAAGCTTTCTGAAATGGTGATTGTGCAACCTGCCTTCTTCAGTGCTTGGCTACCAGGTTTTTTCATCATGTCTAACCAGAATCTTTCTTGTTGCAAACTAGACTAGTTATTGCCTTCTTTTTGAAAAAGAGTTAAGATTATTCTTGGTACTTTTATGAAAGGAGGCTTTTGTATTAAACACTCCTATTAGATCCCCTCTTTCCAGCAAGGTTAAAACCCTTTTTTTTTTTAAAGTTGTTTTTTTTCTGGACCTCTGGTCCTTTCTCATGCTCATCTCTAGACATACTGTCTTTGGTCCACAGCCTCATTAAAGTGTCATTCCCTAAGCTGAACCAATGTGTTTTTCAGCAAAAACATTATTTTCCTGTTTTATGTTTGTTCAAGTGATTATTTTTTGCCTGACAATTTGATAGCTTGCCCATATTTCGATTGAATTCCTGATTTAGTGGCAAGCTACTGCTTCATTTTGTTGGGATCTTGCATATTAGTTCTAATTTTGAGCTTTCATTTACTTACCACCCATCTTTACCTAGTGCTATCTGTTGATTTAATGTGTCTGAACTGTGTTCAAAGGCTATGGAATAGCTAAAGTGATAATCCTTTACTCAGACAAAGACAGAATTCCAGAATTCCACTCCCTGTCCCTCTGAGTTAGCTTTGTGTATTGAGAAGAGGCCACTGAGAAGTTTTCTCTGGTTTGCCAATTACTCTGCCATGAAAGGCAATTGTGGAATATGAAGCACTTAAAACTGGAAACAAAAATGCCAACAAATATCAAGAAACATGCTGGCTTTTGAAGAAATATATAAGAATATCCTTGAGGGCTCCTGAAACATAACAAGTTCATGACCATTTTCAGCTCTCTTATTCTGAGTTCAGCTAATTAATACAGTTTGAATCATCAAGGAATGTTTGAATTTTGACCTAGTCATTACCCTTGTAAAGGAAACAACATCATAAATCCCAAAGAATTAGCTCAGCTCTCTGACCAACAGCAGAAGTACAAGGGCAAATGTGGTAATAGGATAAGCACTCAACCCTGCATGGCCTGAGTCCACAACTGAGCATGATACTTAAAGGTTTTGTGTTCAGAGGTGAGAGATAAGAATAATTTTTGGTCCAGAAAGGTTGACCTTCAAAGAAAGGTCTTCAGACCTGGAGTTGTTCAAGGAAGAGTCAGAAGGAAGAAGGAAGAAGGCAGAGAGGCTTCAAGCATGAAGGAACTGACTGTCAGGAGGAAGAGAACAGAGGCAGGATCTTTCCTCCACTGCAGTGAGGAGGGAGCAATTTGCCAACTTGATGGTTTGTCAGACTGTCTAAGGACTGTCTAAGACTGCTCTGTCTGAGATAGAGCAGTCTGTCTGCCAGGAGAGCTGACATTCCTTCCAGCCCAATGTAGGATTCTCTGACTTGCTCCTGTTACACTGTCCTCCAATACCTGACTTCATTCCTTCTTTCTCCTGCATGTTTAAAGGCTCTTTCTGAGCTTCTTTTCCTTTTATAGATGCATATGCATAACGATTTTATTCTTTTCCATCATGGAAAAATATTTTTTTAAACCTCTAGCCTCATTTAACAGGACATCTGCAATCATTGGTTTATAGTCTTCAGGAATTAATTTTTCTGATTATCTCCCAAGCAATTTCTGCTTTGTGTGCTGTATGAAGTTCCATTCACAGCAAGGAAATACAAACAAATCCCTCTCGGCAAAGCAACAGGTTTTTTACTCCATCTTCACTCTTGCATAGAATTTGTTAAACCAGCTAGTATTCTTCTTATACTATCCTGGTTCGTGGGTTATCATTTAATTTCTTCTTCCTGTGTCTCATTTATTGTCTCATTCCTCCAGTAGGTGAAAAATTTCATCTTTCTTCTAGACATATTTTTCAGGAGGTGTTGTCTGTAGCTTTTATACTGATAGTACACATATCTGTGGATCTGTTCTAAGTCTATTAAGTTAGAATCTCTAGGGGTTTTTCTAGTAGTACCTGAGACATTAGGTGGACAAAAACAAGCTTAAACTTAATTCTAGTGATATTAGAAATGTCAGGTAACTTTTTTTTCCAAGCAAGTGTTGTTCTCTGTGTTCCTCCCAAACTTCTCTCAGCCAAAGAAGATTGCAGTCATGACTGAAATCCTCCTGTGAAAGATGCATTACTGTATGTTTTGCTGAGTGTAATGCTGCCATTTTCCTCAGTCTGCTTAATCACCACATGAATTCATGGTTCTAGTTTCAAGATCACAGCAAGCTGCTGCAGAAGGCTTATTACAAACTAAGTGGCAAGCTAGCAGCCAAACCTATCTCTTTGTCCTTGACATAATCAGTTAACTGATAGACTCTCCAAGACACAGAACTACAATGATGATATGAAACAACTTGTTATAAGAATTTTGTGGGATAATTCAAACATGGCATAGCATGTGCATCTCATGTTGGATGTAGGAAGGCTTTGAGCACCTAAAACAAAAGCTGTAGAAGCTGAATTTTCAAGGGGTCTCTACATACAGTTGGTTGGTGTGTCCCTACAAGCTGGCACCGACGTTTCTGCTTGTACACAGGCCTGGACTGCTGTGACCTAAGAGGTGTCACATGTGGGTCCTGCTTAAACCTGACTTTTTGCATAAATCTCCCAAAAGCCGTGACTAGAAGGCATGCTGTGAAAGTGTCCACCACATCAGTGTGGTCAGCCTTGTGGAAACAGTGGCTTCCACAATTTCTTCCAAAATACAAATAGAGAAGCAGAGTGAGCAAAGAAAAGGAGGTATGAAGCTTTGCATGGCTTGTGATGACCTTTTTGCTGCAGTGCACCCTTCCTTGATGTAGTTGTGGTCTTGTCATCACAGTGATAGCCCAGATGGTGTGCAGGGAAGATGAGAATGCTTGGATTGGAAGAGGGGCATACATGCTGGGAATCCTGACTTCTAGGCTATCCTTACAGAGGATAGCTATAATCTGGGCAGAAGGGCAAAGTTACATACCTGCTTTTCCTGCTTATCATTTCCCTCTGGCTACTCACAGTTAAACAAATAGGTTCCCTGAGGTGCCTGACTCTTCTCACGTGCTGCCTGCTGAAAGCCAAAGGCCATTTATGTGTTCTGTGCCATGTACTGGCACAACAGGATTAGGAACTGCTAGTCTGAAGGCATCTGTGTCTGTTTTTCCTGGGTCTCCCAAAACATGGCAGCATTTCTGAGAACACTGCAAAGGAAGAGAAACAGAGTTGTTCCTGACTGAGGGTCTTCCATTTTGCTGTGATTTCTTGCTAACTCAACATATTCTTCAGGACTTTGAATTGCATTGAAGTGGCAATAATTTGTGGTTGAATCTGAAAGAGCCACTGATGCAGGCTTTGGGGAAAGGTGTGAACAAAGCAGACTCTCTCAGCTGCCAACCCTGCAGGATTCAACCTACTGGTTCAGTGAGCTCACAAATAGGATACTATCCATGGAGGGATGTTCTTTTATTTCAGTAAGATACCTCTCTGAAATTTAGGTAAATTATTTAGAAAGATGGGCATTAACTTGCAGTTAAATTATATCATTTAGCTAAGAGGAAAAAACACAACACACTTTTAATTTATCAAAATTATTCAAACATAGACATTAGGTTTGTAATTTGGTGACTGGTGGAAAGCCAAAATTCACATTCACACTAGCTTGTTAATTAGGGACTTATTATTAGTAAGTGATTAACAAACTTAGTTGAGTCATCACCCACAAGATGGTTGGTGGGTACATGCCATCACATCCTCATTTGTACACAAACTCCCTATTTTCAACCCCTCATTGTTAGCTACCACTGGCTCTGGAGGCATGGATTGAGCTGCCAGTCCTCAGGATTTAGTTGCAACATTTCTGATATTAGGAGTTTTACCGAACACCTCAATTCCTGCATTGTTGTTGTTATAGAATGAATCTCCATCCTCCCTGCAAAAATAAATTCTTGAGGTTTTTTTCCCTCTTAAATAAGTAGGTCACGTTTAAACTATGGACCTTATAGAACAAGAGAAAAAAAAATATGTCTCTCTGTTTGCTTTTTATCGTTATTTTAATTGAAGAAGTGGGTTTTTTGATGATTGATATTGGTAGTGCTATAAAAATTACTGATTGTTTGTTAATGATAAACTTGATTTGTTTACCTCCCATCTGCAATGGTAGACAATTTGCAATAAACCTGCTAAATTTGCAATAAACCTGCTAAAATGGCTTCTTTTAGGTAATACTTCTGTTAATGATAAATACTCAGCTTTTTTAATGCCACTCAAGATTCATCCCCTGTAAGCCATGCTGGAGAAGCATTTTGCTATAGCCACAGAGTTTGTTTAGTAGATAGTTTCTCTTTGTTTAAATGTCCCTCTGAATTGTACTTGGATACGCTTAACTGGCATTACACTGCAGCAGTGTCATGCCCATCCATCCATTTCAGGGGGGATTAGTTCTGTGGCAAAGTTCATCAGTCACTTCTGCCATCATAGCTTGGTAAGATTTGTACTAGTCTAATTGGGTCACAATTTCAGCTAATAATGATTGATACAAGCTTTTTATCAGTGTGGGAGGAGGACGTGTGACCTTTTTATCTATTCCTCTGCTTTCTGAAAAACTTGTTTTCCACTTATTAACATCATACATACATTAAACTTGCTGAAAAAAATAGAGATGGAAATGTGTGTTTCATTAAAATGTCTTGTTCTAGTCATCTGTTAATGTGAATATAACATTTTAATATGAAACTGCCAAGTAAATGCTACTCCTCAGTTTCTTTGATGGAAACTGGTAGAACCCTCTGCAGTGAGCAACATGCTCACTGAATTCATTATTTTGCTTTTTCCCCCTCAGCATCATTGTTAATTTATTGTCCCTCTGTATTCAGCACTCGTGAGGCTGCACATCAAATCCTGTGTTGAATTTTGGGCTCCTCACAACAAGAAATACATTGGGATGCTGAAACGTGTCCAGAGGAAGGCAGTGGAGCTGGTGAAGGATCTGGAGAACAAGTCTCATGAGGAGTGGCTGAGGGAGCTGGGGCTGTTTAACCTGCAGGAAAAGAGAGTGAGGGGGCACCTTATCAGTCTCTACAACTACCTGAGAGGAGGTGGTAGCCAGGTGAGGGTCTATCTCTTCTCCAGGTAGCAAGCAACAGCACACAAGGAAATGGTCTCAAATTGTGCCAGAGAAGGTTTAAATTGGATATTGGAAAAAATTTCTTCTCTGAATAGGTGGTCAGGCACTGGAACAGACTGTCCAGGGAAGTAGTGGAATCACCGTCTCTGGAACTGTTCAAGAAATGTGTGGATATGGCACTTGGGGACATACTTTCGTGGTGAACATGGTGATGGCGCTAGGTTAACAGGTGGAATTGATGATCTTAGAGGTCTCTTCCAACCTTGATGTTTCCATGAGTTCAGAACTATCAGTATACCAGTGGTTTGCCAGAGCCTGGTATACCTTACAGTAATTTTTCTCCTATTGTGAGGAAAGCAAAAAGATACATTTTCTCTTCTGAGGCTATCTGACTCTTGAAGGATTACTTTAAAAAAAATTCTGTCACTGTAATAGGACATAAAAGAGTGTATGGTTTTTATTTAGAATGGCCACTTTCAGTACATTCAGTTGTTTCTCCAACTAATAGGACCTCAGGAAAGTACTGGTAGTCTTTAAATTATGTGAACACACGGACTGTAGCCCTCTGGTTCTAAAACTGCGATGCAATATAAATTCTCAAAAGCATATTTTACACATGAAATATTATCTGTGGGGTGCTTCTACTAGCCTTTAAGCCTTATAACCTATTTATCCATTGTGGTTTTATAATCCATAGGGCTGGGGTGGCTGTCATCATCTTAAAATATAGCACAAGCCAGTTCTTTTCCCTGCGCTATTCGCATTTCCATTCTGGTGTGTCTGAATCATTGTACTACGCGAGTGCATTTTTCATACTTAAAAATAGACTCAATAACCATCTTCCTTCTCTGCCTTTCGTTTTACAACTGCAGTAGCAGCTACATTTCCTGTCTCAAAAGCACTTATGAAGCAATTAAGCAAATTTAGGACAGATTTTGCTACTGAATGCTAGACAGATTTCTCTTTATCCTCACTAGAACTTGTGCATGGACAGATTATAGCCTAATGGCCTAGTTCTTTTTCTGACCCTGCAAGAAGCACTCTTCTTATTTTACACATGGGCCATTTGATTTGGGGCCACAAAATGAAATTGATGGATCCTCTAATTGGTCACTTGTAATTAATTAGTATAAAAAATAATTTCTCTTTTTCTGTGTTGCATCTTCTGTAGTCTTCAATGACTACTGCTTGTGATTACACAGCTCAGGGAAATTATTAGCAGGCAAATTGTGGACCTGTGGGAGCAGGTCCAGAAGAGGGCCATAAAGATGATCAGGAGGCTGGAACAGCTAACAGCTCTCCTGTGAACACAGGCTGAAAGAATCTGCGATCCAGTGAGATTTCATTGCAGTTTTCCAGACATGAAGAATGAGGGGGAGAGTGACTTTTTACATGGGCACATAGTGATAGGACAATGGGAAGCAGTTTTAAACTAAAAGGGAAAAGATTTAGGTGAGATGTTACGAAGAAAATATTCACTGTGAGGATGGTGAAGCACTAGAATGGGTTGCCCACAGAAGCTCTATCGCTGGAAGTGTTCAAGGCCAGGTTGGGTGGGGCTTTGAGCAAACTGGTCTAGTGGGTAGCATCCCTGGCCGTGAGAGTGTGGGTTGGAACCAGACCTTTATAGCTCCTTCCAAATAAAGTTATTCTATGAAATTAGAAAGATTTATAAAAAGTAAAATAAAAATATTTGAAAAAAACATCCCCAAAACAGTTCTAAAAGTAACAATTTTTAGTACTTCTGTAAAATCAGTGTTTCAATTAAGTTGAGGGAGAAAATAAACCTTTTTTTTTAAATTGGGTAAAGTCAAGAAATCTTAGTTAGAACTATGATTAAGTACGTATTAACAAGTTAGACTTATAAAAGATAAATGTAATAGAAATATTATATTCTATATATTTTCGAGGTATATATAACTTATATAAATATAAATTTTAAAAGGCACAACAATTGTTCCAGTCCATTGCTGTATTTATGGCCATTACTAAATAGCAAAGACGATTATTCCGATTTATATCAGAATACCCCCAAAATAAACTCAGACCATTCCTATAAATTACACTTCCTCCATAATAACAATGAATATCAATATTCCACCTCCCCTCTGCTCACACATACTGTATTACTGAAAAGAAATTTCTTGCTGAATTACTGTGGCAAGATGTATTTTTGGAAGGAACAGTTGTGCAGGAAGGATTAATTGTTCAGAATTGTGTGTTTCAAAACTGGTAACAAAAATTTCTGCCATGGGCATAGGGCTTGAGTCACCTGTGACTGTAGAACACCAGGATGATGTGTATGCAAACATAAGTTTAGTCATGGAAAGGGGTTCTTGATTGGAACAAGTACGATGGTACAAGATATGGGTAATACCTCATTAAATAATTAGAACATTCTGCAAAACTCTTGTCAAAATATTCACACCATTCAAACAGGAACAGCCCAAAGGAGTAAATAAGAGAATGAGGGATTCCTGGAGGAAAAATACTATAACTTCTTTAGTGAAATGATGATGAGAAAGTACATGAATATTTTCCAACTAACTTTGATGCTCATTATCTTTCTGGTCAAAGAGCAAATGCATGTGTAGTATTTGCAGAGCATTTAGATTTGAAGGTTTTAAAAAAGTTTCTGCACATCCAAAGAGCGAAGCTCTGAGATGACCTACATCAAGGGAGGTTGTGAGGGCAGAGAGATTGGGAATTCATATTGGCTGTGTGCAGGCTCTGTAACTGTGTTTATATAGGGAAAACATGTGTGCATGTGCACAAATATACGTATATGTGTGTATTCCCTGTATTTGGAATACCTGCCCAGCCTTGCTGCTGGCTGGACCTGGGGGCAGAGAGCTGGGGCCAACCTCGTCTCTGTTGGGCCACCAGATTCAACAGCTCTAATAAAGGTCATTAGGAGTTTCACAGAATAAATCCCCTGTTTCTGTGTAGGTCAAGAGCATTGGCAGTGTTTCTTATCTTCCTATGCCCTCATTTTGTGGCACATCATTGCTGAGTCAAAGGGGGTTTTACTACAAGTTTTCAGCTTAATGAAGTGTGTAGGGAATATTCAGTGGGTTTGGTTTATTGGAGCACATGTTCGCTACATTCTTCTTACTGTGTGGTATTCTGCAATTGATGGAATGGGGCTTGATGAACAAGATTTAATTTTATATGGCGGTGGGCAGGTTGTACTGACTACACGTCACCAATTGGAAGTGTTTTCCTTCTAAGTAGTTGGATTGCTTGAACTTTGTGTTGATCTTGTGCATAAGCTCTGGAAAGCAGCAGAAAACAAGTGGTTGACCCCTCCTCCTCTTGATACTCATAACAACAATATCTTCCTAAATTCAGCTCCTGTATTGCCATACATCAGCAGTACAGGACAGACTTCTCTCCCACTGGAGTACAGAGAACACTCCTGTTCATACAAAGCAGCATGGCCTTTGCCCTGCAGAACACCATTCTTGATTCACATTCAACTCTGTGAACTACTATATGCTCAGATCTTTCAATTTTCCCATGCAAGACTAAAAAGTTGGGTTTTAACTTTTTTTTTTGTTATTATATAATTTGGTGGGTTTCATTGTCCTGAAGTGTATAAGGGTTTTAAATTTCATCTTAGTAAATTTCATCCTCTTTCCTCCGGAGTAATTCTTGCATTTACCATTGTTCTGAATTATTCAACTGCGTTTGTGTATCTTGGATCCCCTCTTGTCTGTTACCTGCAAGTGTAGTAGTTTACATGTTGTTTCATCATTCAGTCCATATGATAGCAAGGCTGGCAAAGACTGTATATAAGCAGCATAAACTGTATGACATCATGTGAAATTTTCATAGCAAATTTTCTTTTTCCCTTTCCTATTGGTTTTGTAACAACTGGATAGTAAGTCAGTCTGCCTAGGATGTTTAGGCAAAATAAATTGAAAACAAAATAAATTGACTGAAAATTTTGTCCTTTAACAGCTGCCTAAATTTTTGGAAATCAAAATTGCCTTTAGCCATGCTTTTTATAAGATATCTCAGTGCATCTTAAAGCACATGTTGATGTCATATATTTAGGTGTATAATATATAAAGTCCAAACCAAGCTAAACAAAGACTTGTAGAAGAAAATGTTTAACCATTTTCCAAATTAAGTGAGATCACATTAGATCACATCTAATACATTTTTTATATTAAGAAGAGTTAAAGTAAATAATTTTACTTGAATTCTTTAATTTAGAGAGAAATTTGTCTTCTGCCAATACAAAAAATAAAAAATGTTCGAAATTTCCCCCTCAGAATTTGCAGATATAGTGAAACTTGAAGTTAAGGAAGGATTTGGCAGGCTCTTCTCCTGATCTGTAGTAGAATAATGTTAAAATATACTTTTCTATTACAAGATTAATATACTTCTATATAACAGGATTCAGGGATTGAATTGCACTGTATTTTTTATATTACATTACTTTTGAAAATTATGTCACTCTAGTATTTCCTTGGACATCTCTTTATTGAGACATCATGTAGCAAATCTGCAGCATGTTTATAAAGGCTTAGAGCATTTTGCTTTTTATTTTTAATTTAGATTTTAAAAGAAACAACCCACAACAGATATTTTCACAACTAATAATAATGATGTCTGAATTAAAATGTTCTACTCAGTCTTCCTCCTGCATTTAACACATTTTCCAGCATTCAGAAGCAGAGCCTCTGTCTGTGTTCTCAGCATCCTGCATTCACTGTGGTGTAGCTTTCAATATTTTCACATTGCTCAAAATCTGTGTGACTTTATTCACATGGTGCTGAGCTTGAGCTAATATACCCTGCTGGGGGACTTAGCTGCAGCACAGAGCTCTGGCAGAATATCTCCTGGTATTGTAAGAACGACTTGTTAAACTCTGTACATGTTGTTGACATAGCAGTGGCATTTTGAAGCTCTGACTAATGCTTCCACAGCTGTAGGTAATGTCAGGCACTTGGTTATTATTAGGAAAGTTGCCAACATGTTGGGAATGTTTCTATGCACAGTGACTGTAGCCAAAGGTACTCTTTGTTGTTAGGCACCACTGTTAGAAGTGGTCCTAAAAGTTCTTAAGTCTTCCATTAGTATATAACCCCAGCTGACTGTGGAAGCTAATAGCATTGCCAAAAACTCCTTAGAAATTACAAGCAACACCCATATGCCAACGTTTGTTGCTAAGTGAAATGAATTGTTACCAGCACCACCAAGTTTCTGGAACTGCTTGTAACAGCTGTGAACCCCAAAGTCAGTGATTAATGTCAGCTGCAAGCATTGCCAGATGCCTGACAGAGCTTGTAACAGCCAGGAATGCTGGATGGCAGGGCTCCTGAAGGCTATGAGCATTGCTGGCTTCCCAGTAATAAGTGTAACAGCCACACATCCTGAAAGTCACAGCATCTTCTCTTTTCTCCATTTCTGCTTGGCTCTGGTGAAATCTAATTGCCAAGATGAAACTTGAGGAATTTTAGAATGTCCATATAGTTATTTTTGCTGGTAAGCTTTGTTATGAGAATTTATTTATTTATTTATTTGTAATATAGTTTACAGCTGTCCTTGCATTTTCAAGAAAGAAGGGGGCTGGATTCTGAGCGTGGCCATATTCTTTATTTTTTGCCAGAGGGTGGGGATGGACTTTTACAGAACCACTTATAAAATTCTTAGCCTGGGAGCAATTCCATGCTATTTCCTATCTCATTATAATTGAAAGCTGCCTAAAGACTAGACATTTAGCTTCAACTTAGAATTGCCAGAATTGTCTCACTGTGCCAGCAAGTTGCACCCTCTGCTTTTTGTCTCTTTGGGAAGCTACAGTGAGTATAAGGACTAACAATGAATCCTAAGCCTTTAAAGACTTCAATCTGTGTGCATCTAAAAGATCAGTGGATTGGCCAGATGTCCTACAGTATTTTATATGTCATGCTGCTACACAGGTGTCCTAAGGCATGTGTATCATAGATCATGGAATTGTTAAGGTTGGAAGAGACCTCTTCATCAAGTCCAGCTGTTATCCCAGCACCTCCAGGTTCACCACGAAACTATCTCCAATAATTAAAACATCTCTGATATTGCAAATGGGATACACAAAAGTCATAATTAATCTAGGATTGTAACAGTTAAAACCCCAGTATTTACCCATGAACATCTACTTTTTTCTTTGTAGAAGGAATATTTCCACTGCCTCTGCCAAAACTGTGTTACTAATCTTTGGGATGCTAAGCAGCTGTACTCAGATCTTGCAATCCTGACCTCCTTATCAAATACACAGAATAAGATAACAGGTACTCTGTATTGCTCTGGCAGTTAAAATGGTGCAGGTCATAAGCTCCTGTGAACTTTTACTAAGGCAGTAGTTTATTCACTCTGTTTTCTAAGTAAGAACTATGCAGCATAAAATGAAGCATGAAAGCAACAGATTCAAATTCAAGTTGGAGACCTGGTTCCTCAAGTAAACTGTGATTAATCTGTGCATCTCTGCTGTGGATTATTATGTGGACCAGAAATTGTTACCTTCAAAAAACAGCTGAACTAGATAAATTAATGGAAGGGAAAAATAAAAGATGAGAAGAATATTACATCCAAAGGCAACAGAAATATCCAAATAAATTAATGAGCTGCAAATTTCTGGAGGTTGGGAGTTTCCTTTGCAAATATCTCTAGCAGTGGCTGAGAGCAGATATCTTAGAGCACAGAGACCTAGGAGAGAGCAGGCACAGAGGTGAAGAGAGCAACAATGTGTATGTTTGCTTTGACCTGGTATGGCCATTGCTCTGATATGCTGAGCTTTTTCAAACTAGAGAATATATCTTGGGCAAAGTGGATCCCCGTGTAGGTGTTTGCCTTCCGTTGTGAATAACTTGTTTGAATTAATTTGAATTAACAAATTTGAATGTTGTGTGGATTTTTCCCATTCATCTTCTCAGACTGTCAGCTCTCAAGCCTTCGTGAAGAGGAGTGAAGCGATAACAAATTTATGGCTGATTATCTTAAGTGAAATCTAAAGCTACTCTCTTATCTGCAACTCTTAGATGCATGACAGCTTCTGAGTCCAGAAGCAACGAGAGAGCTGCATTTGTTGGATTTGTGAATTTGCATTTGTGAAATCATGTGTTGGAATTATGTGATTCAAGTAACGCTGTTTTTTCAATGACAGACATTTAAATAATGAGACAGGAAGCTGGCTGCCTGAACCTGGAATACTGCACAGTAACTGCATATACAGAAACAATGCAAAGGATGTGGTTGCGTATGGTTAGTTTGGATTAAGTGAAGATATTTTCTGTATAACTCTGTGCAAATAGTAGGGCTGGGGGGCATAATTTTGATGGAATAATGTGATCCTTCTACTACCAGTTTGTTGGCAGAGAAGAAAATAGAGGTACATATTCTGTCTTAGATTTTTAACTTGCAGCTGCACTTTAGTTATTCTTGAAAGGCATCTTTATGACTGTTTTGTTTCACTAGTGGCATTTTTCAGTTTTAATTTTTTTAGTCAAGAATATTTTGACAAGATGACAAAGAACTATGCATGTAAGTATTTAAAATATATTATTTTATATTAGATCACAGAGGTTGATAGTGGGTCCAATAACCGTAACATCTTCAGTAATCACTTGGATGATGGAGTAGGGTAAACCCTCATCAGATTTGTAGGTGTGAAAAAAACCAGGATGAATTGTTGGTACACCAGATGTACCATTGAGTTGTGCTGCTATTCCATGTCATGTGACAAGGCTGGAGATCTTGGCCAGCAAGACTCTTCTAAAGCCAAGCAAAGCAAATGCCAATTCCTGCCCTTGGGGAGGAAGAAACCCCAGGTACTCACCTGTACAGGCGAGGTGGTGTTTGGCTGGAAAGCTGCATTCCAGTAAAGGCCCTGGGGATCCTGGTGAACACCTAGTGGAACATGAGCCAGCAAAGTACAGTTGGAATGTAGGCAGCCAGGAGAAGCCAGATTGCACCAGGGAGAGCATTACCACTAGATCAGGAGAGGTGAGTGAGTCTTCTTGACTGCTCAGCCCTGACTGGAGCACATCTGCAGTGGTCTGTCCACACTGGGCTCCCCTAAACAAGGGAGACATGGACATACTGGAGCAAGTCTAGAAAAAACCTCTGCAAAGATGGTATATATGGTAGATACTTGGGTATCTATCATATGGGGAGACCCTGGGAGAGTTGCGATTGTTTAGCCTGAAGAGAAGACTCTGAATCTTCCCAAGAATGCCTAGAAGTTGTGGCTCACACACTCATAACAGGCACTCGTTTCAAATCCCTGTTATGCCCTGCAGCAGCAGCTTGAGCGTCTGTTAACACCAGGTTTGGCTGTCAACCGTGAGGACAGAGGTGCCTGCCTTAACTCTCAAAACACAGGGACATATATCCTGCTGATGTCTGCTCCTTCTCTGATCAGTGGTGAGGTGGGGGCTGGGGAAAGAGGGATTGCTGCAGAAGAACAGATCAACCAGGGCAGGCACCACTTTCTCCAGCCCTTTGAGTTGCTGGGCTGTTTGTTCTATTCTCACCTTTGTATCCCATCTTCTCCAGGGAAGAGCTTCTGGTTCTTGCATCTTCTGAGCAGAACAGGAGGAGGTGAGTTGAGGTCATGCCACAGATAGAGGAATGGCTATTTTGTGCCTTTGTATTGCAAATCTCAAGTAGGAGGCAGATATTGTGTACTGCAGGAGAAAAGGGAGAGGTAGGAAGACATATGGGAGAGAGGGTGCACATCTGTTCTGAGCCTCCCCCAAAAAATTGAAGTGGCCTCTCACTCTTTGAAAGCTGTTGTAGAGCTTCTGAGCTGGACCCTTCCAAAATAAGCACCCAGAAACCATAAATACCCAGAAGCTGTAATATTCCTTTTTTGAAATGTTGCTCTTCCCTGCCACTTCCTGACTAACTCACTTCCAGCAGCTACACTGACCTAAGTCCTGCACGCTCAGAACTTGAGTAAATGCATGGTTTATTGGCAGTGAGAGATAGAGGCTCAACACAGGAAGATTGTGCATTTATCTTTATGTATAGCTTATGAGATCTCAATAATATCAATAAGTAACGGTATCAAAACTTCTGCATTATTGTAATCCTTTCCATCAGCAATAAGACATTCCATTTTTATTTGACCAGTAACTTGAATGTAGGCATCTGGCACAAAAGGATTTGAGATATCTACAATTTGAATGACGTACTGACAACAATATTATATCCAGTTTAGGGATTAAGAGTATAATATTTTAATTGTTTTTTCCTGGATCCACTAATTCAAAACACTTCCAGATCTTATATTTTTGAGACTTTGTTTTGCTTCTTTGGTTGACTCCTACTACTTTTTGGTGGCTCTTATTGTTCCCAGGCAAACTTCATAGCTCTGGTGCACCGTTTTGTTCAAGAATAGCAAGAAAGCTTTCTACTTATCTGCCTCTCTTGCATATTTAGCTGTTTGTCATGGGAGATAATGGTTTCTGAATCGCTAAACCAAAAATCACCAGATTTGTTTGCAGTGTCTGTCCAGTGCCCTTTTCCTCTCAATTTCACCCCACTGCTTCTGCAAAGACTTGCAGTTTAGTTTAGAAACTTTGTTGCCTCTTCTCTTTGATTTAGTCATTTATAATATATTTCTTGTTGTATTTTAACTGTATTGCACTTATCTTTGGTCAAGCAAGATTTGCAGAAAATGAACAGCAGAGAGTGAATGCTTTACCTCATGACTGTGAGAGCTCAAGTGCCATGCAGCAGTTAGGATATTGCAGGGTCTTGGTCCAACTGCAGCCTTGGTTGTGTGGATGTATGTCCAAAATCCTGAAAGTAGCACTTGAAATTATGCAGGCATTGTTATGTTTTGCTATTGCTTGAGGTTTAAGGTAAATGACATTGTTGGTCATAGAGGGAGGTTATATTGGTGTGGCATGTGATGGCATTGCATGCTCAATGGCACTACAAAAAATCACTGGCTCAAATGGCAACTCTTACTCAACAAAGTAAGCAACTTCCCCACCAGTTCCTTTGGATAGTTTATGTACAAGTGGAAGTATTATGCTATGATGAAATATGTGGTAAGAACAAGGTTAAGACTGTTTTGAAACACCTGACCTGAATCTCAAGTACATTTAAGGTTGAGATAAATTGCAGTGAAAATTCAGTTATCTAAAGTCTTAGTAATATGGTAATGTCCTAGTTTAGGGCAAAATTTGGGAGAAGACCTCCGGAAGGAGCCCCCAGAAAGCAAACCCCCCCACGGCCCCTCCCCCACCTGGTTCAGGAAAGATTTCCTCAGAGAGAAATGGAAAAAAACCTGTTTATTTAACAAGCAAAAACACTCCCCAATAAAAAAAAAAAAAAAAAAAAAGAAAAAAAAAAAACAAAACAAAACAAAAAACAAAACACACCAGATGACAAAACCCTTTCACCGTTCTGAAGAGATGACAAATTCAGAAAGTCTCTCCTGGGAGTGATTGCCCAGCTATCAGTCTCTGGCACTGGGGATGGCTGCTGCAGGTCACAAAATGCAGACTCTCGGTGTTTCTTGATGTTTCCCAGGTCCAGGTCCAGAGCAGGTTCAGATGATATTCAGGAAAAGGAAAGGGAAGGGAAAAAAGAAACAGTCCAGGGTAAAAATTGGACTGCCTAGCTAAACTAACTAATAAGCAAAAGCAAGCAAGCCAGCAAGCAAGCAAGCAAGCCCAAGCCAGCCAAGCCTCTCCTAGACACTGACCATGGGGGGAGGGGAGCCGGCTGATAACAAGACAAAACAATCCTTCACTTTCAGAGTCAGTCCTGAAGGCACAGAACATAATATCAGGCATAAACAGAACACACGATTTGGGATACAAACACCATACCGTCACCCTAGGACAGGTAAGAAATTTACAGTGAAGATACCACTTGAAGGAACCACTTGAAAATTCTGTGATATCTGTATTTTCCTTTACTATGATTTCTGAAGAATTAAGGCACTATCAGATTTGCTAACCATTTAGTTTAACCTTTTAAAGAGATCAAATACCTTAAAATCCTCAGGGGTTAGGAGGCCAAAGTGTCTTCTAGGTGGGTCACTGCTTCCTCACATGCTTTAATGTCTATATAAGTCTGATAATTTTTGTGGGATTCTTTTGACCGAGTGCAACGTAGGTGGCTGCAACTGGTACAGTCACTCTAGTCTCCCACTGGTGCCTACAGTAGTTAGTAGCAGATGCTTCTAGAGAGTGATTCATCTCATCTTAAGGTTTACCCTAGGCAAGTCAATATAAGTTATGACATACCAATATAAATCACATCAATTTGAAGTTTTACACTTTTTAAAATATACCAGGACATAAAATTTCTCACATAAACTTAAGAAAAGTCTTGGAAAGTATATGCTATCCTCTACTTTCAGCCTGTGATGTCCATGTGACACATGGTTTTTCGGTGGTTGAAGACCTCTGAAGTGCATTCATTGAACACCTGGACATGTAACCATGTGTGGCTAGATGCTTGTGTTTGCATATATCAGCCCAAGTAGGCACAAAACCAACCTTTCAGCAGATTATAAAAATAAGGCCAGGATTTCTTTTCTTCACTTTCATTTGTTTGTGATGTCTGTCCATGTTTTGACTGTTCATCTCTTTGTCTATTTGTTTGCTTTTCCCCTACAATGTGTGTTTCTGTGCAGCAAGCAGAATCTCTCCTGTATTCTCTTGTCCATCTCTCTCACAGTGTCTTATCCAGTCCTCTGTTGGTAATTTCCTCACAGGGTTTTGTCCCTGCTTTTTATCTACAGAACTTTGTTTTGGAATGGGTCAAGAGGTTGTATTCAAGCTGACTGCCTTCTGATCACTCCTTATCTGTGCTCTGGGACATGCTTTTCTGTTCAGAGTAATCTCAATTTCTCTATAAGGGGAAAAATCAAGAGTCCAGGAAGCTGGAGAATAAATAAAATATTGGTATGTAGAAACAAAAGCTGTCAAATCCAGTAATTGATGAACAGTAAAGGGGATGAATCTGATGCTAAAAAAAAATTAAGAAAGGAAAAAAAAAAAGAATGCCCTGTTCATTTCTAGTGGCTTCTCTGAACTAGCTGCAAAGGCACCATATGCATATTAGGAAAAAAAATCTTCATTTTTACTACAGCTCTGTCAGAGGTAGTCTGTCACTTGTAGTTTACCTTCTCTTTCCTTATTGGATAAGTGTAAAGATATAACAGAAGTTGTCTCAAAGGTGTAGTTCTCTTTAGTAGTTATATTTAAAGAGGTGAAAACTAAATTTGATATTCATTTAAGAAACTTAGCTGTTCAACTTCAGAGAATTTCTGAATAGCCTATTTGTAAAAAAGGCAGTGAATATAACAAATCTTATTTTGTTTTTCACCCAGATGCACAGTGCAGTGGTTGTTAGTGCATCTCTTGATATATATATATATATTTGATAAAGCTGACATTATTTTAGCTACAGGAGGTACTTCAAAATTCATAGTGAAACTACATTAGCATGAAATAAAGTAAAATTCCTCAGAAAAGCAGTACAGATAACCAATTTAATTTCTGAATTGCCAGGTGAATATGAACTGGAATTGCACTGGTCACCTGTCACAGATGCTTTTCATTTTCCCTGCTGTCTGTCCCATCATGAGTTTGGCCCATGCAGAGTCAGTAAACATAGCAGACAAGTTCACATTTATCAGGAGTATGTCCAAGACCAGTGCTTAACAAAGATGAAAATAACTCAATACTACCCAAAATAACAAAAGCTCAAGTCAGTCTGTTGAGACTAAGTTGACAAAGCCATAAGATATATGATAAAAAACCCAACAAAATAAAGAAACCTCCCCACACAAATATTAACAACTTGGTCAGAAATGTATAAAATAAATGGCAATTCAGAAAACCTTGTGTCACAAATAAGAGAGCCGAGAAGAGGCAAGTGACTTCAAAAATCACAATTTATTCACTGCACATAGATGTGAGTAATAAATAATGAAATACATGAGATTGAATTAGGAGAGATGATACTTAAAGCAGCTTCCAAAACTAATAAACAGTACCAAACTCTAATGCACGTCTGACTTTTCATATATGAGTTCCTTCTCTCAAATCAATAAAACTATTGAAATATTTAAAATTAAACTATATTCTCAAGCACATTTCTGGCTCCGTGACAAAGAGTGAGCACAAAGCTATTCCTTGCATGTGAAAAATTAAGGCTACATTGGCTTTAGTACTGCATATGGATACGGAGTGATTTAGTTCCGTTCCTATCTCACCTGGAGGGATGCAAGTTATGGAAAATATTGTAAGAAGAGTGGGTTGATAAAGGACTATTTTCAGGAATAGATAGGATCGTAGTGAACAGTTTTATGGAGTAAGTGACAAAAAAGATAATGAGGTCTAGAGAAAACATTCAGCTTTCAGCCTGCAGGAACTAGGGCGATGGCAGTAACTAAGGAAAAATGGCTGAGAGATCTAATTGAAGTGTGCATAATCTTAAATGGTGTAGATAATCTTAATGCTTTGTACCCAGCATGCATTCAAAGACCAGGGGCAAGTACTGTACCTAAAATCAAATGCAGGCATAAAGAAACACTTATTAAATTAATAGTAACTGCTGGAGTGACCTGCAAGGCATAGGTATTGAGAAAAACACATTGAGGGTTCCTTGGGCAATAATTAGGTTATGTCCTGCAGCCATCAACACTGGAAAGAAACACTCATGGCTTCTTCCACTTCCTCAGTGACATTCAAGAGGGGCTTTTTGTTTTGTAACAGTACTCGAACCAAGAACATTTGACATTTTTTATTTCATAAAAGTAGATTAAAATGCATCATTAGATATTTTTTACAACCTCTTACAGATTAAAAAACCACAGAATGCAGCTTTAAGTTGACAGTTTTGTGATTTAGGTTGTCTGAATATATCTGCATGAGCATTTCTTAGCTGCATATATTGCTGAAAGGTTTTGTACATGTAGATTCCCATCCAGAGCATCTTGTTAAAATCTGTGCTGACCGCAGATTAAGAAAATATGCATAAAATATGCATGATCTTAGTTATTTCTTAGAGGAGGATCAATGACACATTTGACATTTTAATGCGAAATATATTATAATCATAATTGTGATTGACATTTCTGCTGAAGGTTTTTAGTGGCAATGTAACCCAAGTTAACCTTCCTGCTAGGCAAGCAGAATTTATTTTGCTGGCAATGTCTGTTGGCAAAAAAAGTTCCCTGATTTTTTACCAGTTTTTTTTTTCAACATCTCCCCTCTAGCAAGCCCTTGATAGCATAACCCTTCTTATCCACTGTTAAGGGTACAGTTCCAGGTGACTGATGTCAGACTACTCTCTAAGCACTTCTGGTGGGGTGTAACTGCAGCATGCAGTGCTGAGATATCAGAAAAGTTACAGAACTGAAAGAAAAGGTAAATTAGCACAGGCTGAGTACAGAATTAGTGATGAGGTATTGCTCTCAGGACCTGATAAGTCATCTCTTGAGCTATGCTGTTTCATGTAGAATAAGCAGTGTCCTTTTGTATTGCTACATTGCATAGTGAGCCTGTCACCTATCTGAGCCTGAAAAATCAGATTTCTCGCTTAGGTTTGAAACCAGAGAATGAAGAAATAAACAAATCATTAATTCACAGCTTAGGAGTGTGAAAAAAAGTATTTTTGTAAAGATTGCAGTAAATCTTGAGCTAACATGATGTTGTATTCCAGTAAAAGAAATAAAAGATGGAAAGAACTGAATTGGGATTGTATTGGAGTGTCCACTCCACAGAAGAACTGGGAAATTTTCATCTTAAAGCTTACCAATGGCCCTGCTCCCTATTTCCAGTAGAGTGAAAGGTTCATATTCTCCCAAGAGCAATATTGCACATCTAAGGTATCTTTATACTGGAGAGATTTTTTTCCCTCTTTTCATCATTTAGAGGCAGAAGAAAAAAATAATAAAACAGATATTTAGAGACCAAATGTAGACAGAACAGCTGTAGTTTTAGCATGTGTTAGCTGGATGGAACCTGACAAACAGACAACACTAATAGAATGATAATAGTATTGGGCAGACAGCCAGGAACATGCTGTTGTCAATAGGTCTGGAAAGGTTTTTTTTTTTTTAATGGATTATGGCAATATATCCTCTTTTATCAAAGGTGAAGTATTTTATGTGGTTGTTGGTTTCCACTAGATTTTGAGGATAATCTGTTATAGACAAGAAACACAGAAAATCCACTAGATTCTGAGGACAATCTGTTATAGACAAGAAACACGGAATATGGGTACCAAGAGTATGAGCATAGGAAACTTTACTTGTTTTGGGATAAACAATAATGCTGTGAGTGAAGGAGAACAGGGATTTGAAGCTGAATTCTGATATAATCCAGGCCAGTAGCCAAATGCTAAGCAACTGAGTGTGACAGACAAAAATATACAGCCCTCTTTTGCAATGTAGTTCCATTTGTGAAAATGCTCAAAAGATTTTTTGTCTTATTCTGTTTAGAAATTGAAACAAAATTTGCAGCAACTTCAGTAGATCTGACATTTAATTTCAGTGCTCTGTTCAACCTGTAGCAATAAGCAGAACGCACGTTAGGTGCAAATTACTTGTGTTTAATATAGATCTGAAAATAGTTTCTGTAGTGTAGAAAAAGGAATTAATGATTTTTTAGGCTCTCACAGATCTTTTCAAATGAATGGTCAGAAAAAATATGCAATACAAAGAAGATGGCAGTTATTTATTTTCCATTAATAGTAAAAGAATCAAGTTAATCCTAATGATACATCTTTAAATTTGGATTAAGTCATCTGTTGGAGATGATTCTGCCTCATGTTAACCTGACTACCTTCTGAAACTCTGAACCCTAAAGTCTCTATTAACTTATCTGATTGCACTGTTGATTGCTGAATTGAAGGACATTTTCCATAACTTTATCATATGCTTCCTTGGCCTGTCTCAGAAGTAAGGTTAATATCATATGTTTGTGAGGCAGTATTTATTAGAACTTAAAATGGATCCCATTACTTGGACATGAATTTGATATGCAACTGTATTTTACTTTGAACACTAATAACTACTCTATTTCCTGTTCATCAGAAATGTTGTTCTAAGTATTCTTTTTTTTTTTTTTTTAAGAGAGTTCATAAATGAAGGCTCTTACTAGTGTAGTTGGTATTCTGTGTTGAGAGGCAGGTGAAGCAGTAGTGCTAATGTCTAAGTTGTTTCCTTCTCTTTTTTTTTTTTTTTTTTTTTTTTTTTTTTTTTTTTTTTTTTTTTTTTTTGGCAGGTCTGCTAAAATTTTCAGCTACTGTTTATCCTTTCCATGACTTGAAGACAAAAAAGTACCTGTCAGCAGAGAATGGATTCATAGAATCTTAGAATGGCTTGAAATGGCTTGAGCTGGAAGGGACCTTAAAGATCATCTAGTTTCAAACCCACCTGCCATGGGTAGGAACATCTTCTAGTAAATCATCTTGCTCCAAGCCTTATTCAGCTTGGACTTGAACATTTCCAGGGATGGGGCATCCACACCTTATCTCAGTAACCTGTTCCAGTACCTTACCATGCTCACAGTAAAAAAAAAATCATCTTAACACCTAATCTCTTTCACTTTAAAGCCATTCCCCCTTGTCCTATCACTTCATGTCCTTAAAAAAGTCCCTCTCCTCTTGTAGTCCCTTTTAGGTACTGGAGAGTGTTACAAGGTCATTCCAGAGTCTTTCCTTTTCCAGGCTAAGGAGCCCCAATTCTCTAAGCCTTGTCTTCTTGGGAAAGGTGCTCCAGCCCCCTGATCAAGTTTGTGGTCCTCCTCTGGACTCACTCCAGCAGGCCACATTCTTCTTACATTGGGGGCCCCAGAGCTTCAATCACTGTTCCTAAATCACCATCCTAAACTACAGACTTTTTGGGATTAAAAAAGTTTAACATCAAAAGACCAAACTTTATAGTCTGGTCTGACTTGCATCTGGTCTGACTTCAGACATCTACAAGGTCTTACCAAATTATGTTGTGAGTAGTTTGGGTTGCCCAAGAAGGAAACAGGACTGAATGCTCCTTTTCCATCAACCTGTAGGCACACATCTTCCAGCTGAAGTACTTCTCATATGGATTTTATCTAAACCAGTTTCTCTCCTCAAAAGTATTGATTAGTTCAATAGCCAGAACTCCTAAAATGACTCCAGAGCAAAATGCAGCTGAATATCAGTCTTATTGTGATTAGATTAATTCACTGGAATGTCATCAGCATTGAGGCAGGTGCCTTCCAACCTTGAGACCAGCTGGAAGTGATTTTTCTATAAACTCCCAGGTGTCAAAAGGCAGGGAAAGCAATTTCAGACACAGAATGAATGAAGGTAACAGCTGATGATATTAGGCAGCAGTGTTTGGCAAAAATTTCAAAAGGAACAGTATCTTTAATCACATGTGTAATATGTTATGGGTGATGAAAGGGATGTTCACCCATGAGATCGATTCTTGTCCAGTGAGTTTAATACAATGTGTATCTTCATATTTACATTTGGATGAGACATCCTGCCCATGTACCAGCTAGTGAGACATCATAGATATTCTCCCAGGCTTTTATTTTGCTCTTGCAGCTGTCATAATGAAAGCCCTTACTAATTTTTTAATTATGAGTTCTGTTTGTTGTAACAATGAAGTTTGTCCAGTCCCATAAAATCTTCTGAATGATGGAATCTCCAGAGCTTTCATTCAAGTAATTATTTAAGAGTATTATATGACAGGTAAAAATGTAACTATTTACCACTGCTGAAAAAGCATAATTTCTTGTTAATATTTTCTTCTTTAGTCAACTTATGTTTTCTTTATGTCAACTTATCACCTGTGCTGTTTGGGGATCAGGATTAGGGCATAGCTAGGAGAGAAGATCGCCACTATGATTTCTAGGTCCAGCTCAGAACCTACTTCTTTGTTGTCTGTATCTAGACGCTCATCACCAGCAGCTGTACTGGTAAATGGTCAAGAAAGAGAATCTTTGTTTCTTGATCCTTATTACCGTGTTTTGCTTTCCCCTGCTTTGAAGATCTATGCAAGCAACTGTCAATGAAATTGCTGCACTTAGCTTCTTATATTGACATATTTCCCAAATATATAGGTGCTTGTAACCATTTTTGCAATGTTACTTCCACATGCTTTTCCTCTAAGTCATCCATCAAAGCTGATTAGACGATACATTTTGTGCACTGAGGTGGGAAAAGACATTCTAATATATCCCTTTTCTTATTATACAGGCTATTATGTATTTAAGGTTCACTTTAATATTCTTCTAGAATAAATTTTTTTTCTTATTCCAAGTACTGTTATGGTATTAAAATTTATTCATAACTTTGCTAGTGGCAAGATCAAGTTCAGTGGCTCAGTGTGGTTTGCACATCTGGATAAGTTGGCTTGTATAGTAAAGTTACCGTGAATTAACATTTAACCTAAATATTTATATTTTATAATTACCATTCTGTTAAAAATGCAGCTTGTTATACTTCAATCTGTTCTCCGTCTTTGGGTTAAGAATGTATTGTTTCATTTGTTATGTGACAACATCTAATGCTCAAGAGTGGCAGCAGGCAAATCTTTTAACTCTTCATTATTCATTAGTTTCCATTCTGGTTCTTCTAGCTCCTGGGACCATCAAGTCATTACGTACTTGAACTTGAGTATCATTATTGTTGGCACAGACTTGTGAAAGCATTAGAGCTGGCAAGGCACACAAAGGAGTGGTGTGTGGTGTCACAAGTACACATTACTGTAAATCATCACCTTCCTGAGTTTTGTCTTTGTTATTTTCACACAACAAGATTCTGTGTGTGCAATCCTGTACCATTGTAAGAGTATTTTCTGTGGAACTTTCTGATGTTCTGCCCTTTTCTTGGAAAGAATTGTTTGCATTTTCCTTTTTTTTTTTTTTTTTTTTTGCAGAAAACATTGCTTTCTATCTAAGCATACATGACATATAGTCTCTAGTTATGATGTTAAATGTTAGCACCAATCAGTTGAATCAGCAGTTTATATCCTGTTTAGCAATGTTGATTTATCAGCATAATTTAGCTTTCTAGAAAATGTACAGGAAATAAAAGTGATATCTGCCATCTATGAAAACCTCTCCACAGGACTAGTTTTGCAGTAACAGGGGCACATTTAAATTTCTATCAATCATTAATAAAATACTTGTACAAGCCTAGTGCAGAAACCTAGGAAAACCTAAGCTAATCTCTCTAGTGCTCAATAAGCTGATTTCCTCAATTGTAAACATGAATCAGTTCTCTTAGCAGATGGCATTTTATTCAGGGGTGGTTACTCCATTACCTGAAGGCACTTTTATTTCCTTTTCTTTTTCCATCCATTATATAATACTCCATGAACATGGTGTGTAGAAATTAAACTCCAAACAGCCACTTCCTCTCCCCTTCACCCTCTTTGGCAGGAGAGGGATAAAAGCAAGACCACGGGTTGAGATAACAATTTACTGAAAGCAAACAGCAATGGACTAAGAAATGCCCAGTAACAGCAACAATATTAATAACAAAGGTATACAAGAGGAGGAGGTGCTTTACACACAAAAAGGTGCTCATCACCTTGACATATCTCTGCATGGCTGCCGGGACAAACACAAGATGGTGGCTGCTCCCACAGACAGCGCCACGTGGTTTCCCCAGAAAAAGACAGGATGGCAAGTGCTCTCCTTGTCCCTGAGCTGGGAACGGGAGAACAATGGACAACCCCCAAAAGCTGGATTGTCCACGTTGAGCCACACTGCTGCTTTGGATGCTGGACTCGACTGTGCTCAGCTATGGCTGGCACTGGCGTTACCGCTTTTGACTGCTCCGTCCAGGTCTGCTTGGCTCCTTTCAGCTTCGGTCAGACTCAGCTGAGATCTACACATTTGGATCTACAATAACTTTGCAAAGGATTACTGTTACTAGATTACTTTAGCTGATACAGTCCATTTAAATATGAGTCGTTAATAGACCTGTTGCTTTAGATGAGGGAAACTGTTTACCCAGGGATAATGCTGCTCTTTTATTTTTTCCCAGACTTCTGTACCCTACTACAGTGACAAAAATTAAACAAATACTTCCTAGAGATAGTAAAACAACTGAACATAAGAAAATTACTTGCCATTTCTGGTGCCTTCCTTTCTCTCTGCAGTACATGGGAAAGCAGTGTGTCTTCATTCAGTCTCCCAACTTCCAGCTTCTGGACTCGTATATGGGATATATACATGGGATATATAGTTCTAATTTTGTTTCAGCTTTCTAATAATATCCATTCTTTCTTATATAATTCTTAGTCTTTCCCCTAGATTTCATTAGTGGTGCATCCCATTTTTTTAAATGAATAGTAGAGCTTATCATCTTATCATACCTGCTTCTGTACTGACTTTAAGTTGAATGCGCCATTACTTCCTTACACAGAAGCAATTGAAAGCACTTCAGACTGATGTTTCTCATTTAATCTACCATACCTCCTTTAAACTTGCTGTAGGATTATGAAGCTACCTTTTACTCCCCTTCTGCAGAGTTGTTCCTTTCAACATTTTTGTTTTAGCATCCTTTATCTTTCACATCGCTATCTAGTGTTAATGACAAAGTTTCCATGAAAATGTGTGGATTTTTAACATTTTGTGGATAATGTGGTTATTATCCAATGTGTAGATATTAACATTTTCAAAAAAATATCGTCTTTCTTGGGAAATTTTAATTCATCAACACATATACCTGACCCCCAAAACTTGCGTAATAAAATCCTTCTGTATATTTTTTATTTTTTCAGCAGTCCACCAACGTCTATCCAATACCCTGGTCTATTTGGTTCTCATGTTGTACTATAGTTAATATTTTATAGCTCTTACTTGAATGGTAAATATTATCTTATTTTCTATTTCAAAGTTTTGTTCTGCTTCATTTCAGAAATTCCCATCTGAATTATAACTTATGTTTCCCTACATACACTCATTTTAAGTTCAGATCCAGTTGCTCACAAATTGAAAGCAGATATTCTAAATATATTCTAAAGAAAGATTTCTCAGAGATAATCTAGGAAGTAGATACAGGGTTTTCTGACAGCATTCAAACAGATCTATATTTATATAATATATATGAGCTTTTTTTTAAATTTAGATCTACATACCCATATGCACAGAGCCTGTTTATGTATGCACACACACAAACACCACACACACACAGTTATGATGTATCTGCCCACTGTGTCTTGTGCTTTATAACATCTTGAAGAAACTTTTTTTTCTTTCATTCATCCTTTCTTGAAGTTTGGCTTTTGGCCATCACCTTTTAGCAGTTCTGTAAAATAGTTTTCTGTGAAAGAATGACATCATACATCCCACAGGTATTTATTGCTGAGTTATAATCCTGCATATAAATGTTTATCTCTCACTCCTTCTGAACATGGAGAGACAAGTATAAACACCTATAAAAATTATAGAGTAGTGCATGAATATGTATGCTTTGAAAATGCAATAAAGCGAAAAATAGAACTTTTGTAGTTTGCAAAGAATTGTATGAACAATATGATTGCCTTTGCTAAATAACTTAGTTATCAAAATAATTTCTTGTAACAAAAAGCAGGATGGCTTTCAATCCTGTAGACTGAAGTTAAGAAACTATGAAAAGTCTTTCAATATGCAAGCTTCAAATCAGCCATGAATAAACAACTTTAGCCCTAAAATACAGAGGAAATTGCTCAGTTAGAAAGCGCTGTACAATCTTAATGCATATGTGGGTAGACTGTGTGGTGATCTTACTTGCTTTGTTGCATTAAATAAAGGGGGTTTTATGAGTATTTTCCTTATATTTCCATATAGCTGTGTTATCTCACATACTTCTTCCAAAATGTCAGTTCACTTCTTAACATGATCTTTTTATTACCACTTTTTAGAATATAATGAGGTTTTATTTCATTTTTTATCTTTGTCCCTCTCAAAGCAGAATATTGAGTGCTGGTGATTTTTGGGTTACGTTCATTGCATGTCCCAAACTCTTACAGAGAAGATTTTATGAAAAGTTAAATATTTTTAATGACTTAACATTTTCAGGATATTTCTCCATCTCTTACAAGGGTCTTATTAATTGTCAGAGTGATGCAGAATGAGACTAACTATGATATATGTGATGCTTGAAAGACCTTTGAATACATCCTGAAATACAAGAATTGTTTGAGCATTAAATATTACCATTTTTTTTTATTTTAATAAAACCTTTATTTAAAAAGAAAATGAAGATGAATAGGTTTTTTTTGTAATTTGGGTGTCATTAGTTTTACACTTAAACCTGGATTCGTCTCATCTCACCTCACATGGCTGAGAAATCTCTTATGAGACTTCATCTTTCTGTAAGCAATGAAAAGAGGTAATGTTTTGTTTCTTTGTTTCCAGGGAAATTTGAGCAATTAGGATACTAATTTAGGCCCTTTATGTCACTAAAAAAATCACAAAGTATGGTTTTGAATTGTCTTGCTTATAGCCCTCATTTTTCACCCTAAAGTCAGCTCACACATATAGAGATGCTTCTCATTACTATGAACCTTTGTACTATGGATTAGAAAAATTTGCCATTCAATCTATTAACCTGAGCTAGGTGAACCTTGCTGATGTTTCTTGCCACTACTGTTACTTCAGTGTTGCTCTTCACTTCTTTTTCTTAAGATCAATCCAATCATGTTTGATCCAAACCCATAATAACTTGAAGAGTGAGTTCTTTGCAGTCAGCAGGCTGCAAGCAGCTGGGCTGCTGAGAGGTATTCCTCTTCATGTTGGATTTCTAAGGTCAAATTTTCTCTCTTTTTCAGTCAGCAGTACAGGTCCTTATTTCCACCTTCATTGTGCAGTGAGTGCATGACATTCAGCCCTACCAGGCTAAATAGAAAAGCTGACTAGGTCTACCTGGCAGATGTTCATTCTTCTTTCCTTATGGGGAATGGTTTTGGAAAATCAAGATGACAATATATCATAGCACCTCATATTGCACTTTTCAAATGAAATCTAGTAAAAGACCATTTGCTATATTAAAACTGTTTTACCTCAGAATTACATGACAATTACATTATTCATGATCTCCTCATCAGTGAAGATGATTATATACTGTATACTGTAAACTGTCCAGGTTATGCACACTTTAAGTTGTTTAGATTTCTTTTAATTAGGAAAGCAAACTGCCTTCAGGCTATTATAACAATGCAATATATTCTTTGTGAGTCTAAAATCAGACAGAGAATAAGTCCTGTCTCTGCTAGGCTAAACTTAGATTTTTATAAACTTGAAGAAAAGGCTTGAACTGGGTTTTTGGATTAAATTTGTCTACTCTGAATTTCAGAAAAGGTTCTCTAACTGAAATATACTGTATGCTTGATTTAAAAAGTGCAAACTTAAAGCTATGGTTGATATATAGTCTTGAATTAACCTACATTTTTCTGACTCTCTATTGATTTAGAAAAACTTTAAATAACTATCAGGGAGCTTATTCTGTGTCAGTCAAACCAATTTGCATTAAAACAGTACTTTAAGAAACCCCTCAACCAAAAATCCTGGCTGAAAAAATGCTTGAGAAGTACATTCCTAGAAGCCTAAAAAGAACTGGAGGGAATGACCAGAAGTATCTTTGGAATAGGAGTGTTTTCAAAAAGTGAATGTGCAGGCATTCTCTTCAAAATGCTGTCTGAAAAACATTCACAGCAACATACCACTTTTAACTTGGGCAGAAGAATTCAATGAAGTTTTCTGTTTGGTTTTGTGTGTTTTAAAAGGTTTCCTCTTTTCTTTTGTAGCAAGCATTCTCCAACCATGAACAAATTCCAGCATTTTAGCCATTGAATCCTCTTTTATAACACAAACCACAGGGGGCCTGCTTCAGTGCGAGAAGCTGAAACTTCTGAGTTTCAGCCTTGGCTAACGTAATGATTTTCTGTTTTTCTGTTACCTGGAGCTGTTTTGGTGCATGAAGACAGGAAGAAGTACTACTAGAGATTTACCCAGTAATTTAAGATACATAAGACTTTGAGAAAATAATATTTTCATGGAGGTATTCTCAACTTTTACGAAGATAAATTGATAGGGACTTCATCATAGAGATTCATTCCCTTAGGCTTTATTGCTCTGTATAGAGTATAAGATGCATGATTTTAAACAGAGGATTTTACATCACTGACTTTTAAGATCTCCTAGATTAAATTTTCAGCAGGTGGTTTATAGAGCTAAAATACTTCAAAAATCTGTTTAAAAGTAAATGGTGCTGGTAGGACATTCAAGCTGTATGAAGATGAAATTTCTCTACATGACAGCAATGCACAGATTGTGTCTTGTTGCACTCAGAAAAGCAAAGATTTTTTACTGACTGCTAAATGACTTATGGTGACTCTCATTTTTTTTGTGTTTTGATTTTTTCCAGCTTTCATTTGCAGCAACAACTCCAGAGCTGGCTGATAAGAAAAAATATCCTTATTTCTTCCGGACAGTGCCATCTGATAATGCAGTGAATCCAGCAATTTTGAAGTTACTCAAACATTATCATTGGAAAAGAGTAGGAACTTTAACCCAGGATGTACAAAGGTTCTCTGAGGTAAGATTTGCATAATTTATAGAACACACAAAGAGATACTAATATCAGACTTCTAAGGAGTTAGTTCCTTTATTAATTGCAATTCAGGAAAAAGAAAAAGTCCCACTGTTTCAGTCTTGTTTGGCTTTCTCTTAGTAGGTCACATTTTCTGTACTGAATAAGCTTAATTCCCTTCTGGGGTTTATTTGAGTGTCTGTAGTGAAAGCTACCCATGTTTTCACATGTCTGTTTTTCTCACACAAGATCATTGCACCCCAGTGCAAAGGTTCCTTTATATTCTTTGATTTGTAAAAACATATGATTTAAGGGAGGCTTGTATTCTGACTCTGGTTCACTTAAAAAGGAGAATAAATCAATTTTCACCATGTTCCTTTTGTGCTCTGATTTATTACAAGCATCAATCTGAGCACCGAGGAACAAAATCTGGTAAGTCTATGGCTGAAAATATTGGAGGAGCTTACTGAGACAAAAAATGTCTGAAGCTCCCAGAACTAATAAGATCACATACCATGCAGCCCACAAATCTTTCAAGTTTCACCCTGAGCAACATTTTGGTCATAGAAATTGCAATAAAGTGTGGAATAAATGCCATTAAGCATGGTTTTAACAACTGATTGAAAGAAAACATCTTATATGTAATGAATCAGAGCAAGATAAGGAAAGGAGCTGGCCCATTAATTATTAGAGAGGTAAAACTAACAGACACATGCCTGGTTGTTTCATTGTTGGGAGTTTTTTCCTTCTTCAGTATTGATTTTATAAAAGACTGACTGTGCTCTGAAGACTAGAGTAATTAAAACTAGGGAAGAAGGATAAGAGCAGGTTAGAGTCATCTTAGATGAGTCAGATATTTTCAAATTGTCTGGCACAATTAATTCATTATGGAATACTTAAGAAATCTTAGACTTTTCCCTTATGAGCTTTGAGAATTAAAAGATAAAATGTAAATGAATTGTAGAGGGAGGGAAGAAACCATTGTGTCTGTCTTTCCAGAAAACACATGAAAGCCCTGGGAATTATAGGCCAGTCAGGTTAAATTTGATTCCTGGAAAGACACTTGAGCAAATAATCTGTTTGAAAATCACACAGGAAATAAAAAGATGCTAAACAATGGTGAAAATGGATTTGTCAAGAATAAATCATATAAAGCAATCTGATTTCCCTCTATTACAAGGTAGCAGGTCTCAAGGAGGTGTGATAGGTGATGAACAATATTTCATAACCTATAAAATGATAAAAGTGTTCCTAAAGAAAAGTAAGGAAACTTAATTTTGGTGAAGATGATGTAAGAGCAGTCTTGTCAATAACCAATATTTCTGCAACAAAAGTTAATTGATATCAGGTTAGTAGAATATTTGGTTTTAAAACAAATACCGAAGCAAAAAGTCACCAAAAAGTATGGTATGCTTCACCCTTCTCTGTCTTGGAAATAGTTTCAGTGAGTAGTTATACTGGTATACTGTCAAACAAGAAGGACAAGATTCTGTTAAATGGTATTCTTCAGAAAGAGATAAGGTTTTCTCTAGATAATGTGATAGAGAAAATGTTTATTAAATTGCATTTGATACTTAGTTGGGAAAAGCTGCAAGTACTTTGCTAAGAACAGGATTGCGTTTCAGAATGATATTGATACTGGTTTAACTCCAGCCAGCAGCCAAGCACCACACAGTCACTTGGTCATTCCCCTGCGAGCAGGTTTGGGGACAGAATCTAAAGGGCAAAAGCCAGAAAATTCAGGGCTTGAAATAAAGACAGACTCATAGGGAAAACAAATCTGTGTGCACAAGCAAAGCAAAACAAGGAATTAGTTCATCACTTCCATAGGCAGGCAGGTGTTCAGCCATGTCCAGGAGAGAAGGGCTCCATCACACATAGCAGTTACTTAGGAAGATAAACACCATTACTCCAAATGTCCCCCCCTTCCTCCTTCTTCCCCCACTTTCTATACTGAGTATGATGTCATATGGTCTGGAATATCCCTCTTGTCAGTTTGGATCACCTGTCCCATCTGTGTCTCCTGCCAGCCCACCATACAACCCCAGCCCCTTGCCAGCGATGGAGTATGGAAAGCAGAAAGGCCTTGACTCTGCAAGCCCTACTCAGGAATAACAAAAACATCTCTGTCTTATCAACCCTGTGTTCAGCACAAATCCAAAACGCAGCCCCATACTGGACACTGTGAAGAAAGCTAACTCTACCCCAGCCACAACTAGGACTGATAAGGGTTTTAATAAAAACAACATTTAAGTGAAAAAGTGCAAAATGACTACGTAGGCAGCAGATCTCCAGAGAAAGATATGGCAAGCACTACAATGAACCACAAATTGAGTGATGGGCAAGACATTTAGACTCCTTGATTTACTGTAGAAAGTAGAAAGGGAGCAAAGAGCTCTCATTGCACCATCCTGATGTAATGCAATTTTGACACTTAAGGCACACAAAGTAAACCATTACTCTGCTTAGTGTTCATTAGGTGGAAGTTGGAGCATCAGGTCTAATATCATCTTCAGAAGGAGATCAGAGAAGTCTGCAAAAAAACATTGGGTCAATTGGAAACACATTTAATGAGAAAGATTAGAAGTGAAAAAAAAAGTCAAATAGAAAGGGTATATTGTTGAACTTTTGTTGTATAGGGGTTTTGAGGATAAAACTAAACAAACACAACACAGGGATTCTTGGTCTTCCTTTGGGACAGCCAGAATGACTTCCTGTCTGTCAGGGTCACTTAAGAAGTTCTAAAACTGCATCTTTCAAGGGTTTGCAAGAGTCCTGCACTTGAGTTCAAAGCCTCTCCATTTCTCTTGAAAGGTAAGGAGCAACCTTCTGTGTCTACAAACTCAAGTTACTGTGATTCATTACAGCTTTCAGGTAGTGCAAGATTCAGTTAAAACTTCCTTGAATTGCAGTGATTTTTATACTGCATGTTGAGTCCGGTGTCTTCAAAATGATTAAAGCTCAATTCTTCCTTTTTCAGCTTCATGTAGAGGTTTTCCCTTCCCCATACAGACAGTGAAAGCACAGGAAAAACTGCAGGAACTAATTAAATTGCTGTCTGGGAGCAATGAGGAGTGGGAGTCACGAGCAGAAGAGCATGCGATGGCTGGGCAGAGCCGTTGCAAGAGAGGAGAGTAGACCCAGGAATTGTGGTCAGGATCAGCCAAGTGTGCAGATCATCAGGCAAGTAAGACCCTGGCAATGAAGCAGGTCCAAGGCCAAGCTGGCAAATCAATCCATATGTCAGGGTCAGGTCTAGTGACTGCTGGATAGGTCTGTGGCAGAGGCTGAAGACACAGGACTAAAGGCTGGATAGAGCTCCCAGAGGATGGACCATCAAGGCCTGTTAGTGACCCTCAGGTGCTGGTCAACTGAAACTATAATTTTCCCTCTAAAGGAACATCAGGCAAAACTATTCTTCTGATATTTTTTGAAAGTGACAAAATAGTCAAATAGGATCTAAAACATCTCTCTCTGTTGTAAAATGCCAATGAGCTTGGGATGTGAATGGTCTTATCTATAATGAAAATGCATTACAAACCATTAGTTCAGAAGTAACTGAACGTCTTCTCTTACTCTTATGTAAAATAAAATAAGCAGAAACTAATCAATGGGATCTTTAGAGAAGCCTGTGAAGTAACTCAGGTGGTTTTACTCTTAACAGTGAGACAGACAGTTGTCTTATTTTTCTATCTCTCGTCTCCCAAATTGCATCAGTTTGATAGATGTCTTTCTCTTTTTTTAATCTAGAGCAGTTTGGACATTATCTAAATTTCCTCCAGTGGTCCTTCCACCTAAACACATGGGGGAATAGATGCTTGTTGTTGCACAGAGACTTCATACCCATGTAGTTTAGTCAACAGGAGTCCTGGTTGCATCTCTTTATCTGCTGTCTAACTTCAGGGATTTTTGGGCTGATGACTTTTTTTCCTTAGCTAGATCTCTGTCTCTTGTCCCTCTTCAATTTATACTTTGATCTTATCTCCTGAATAATTAAAGCTCACCTAACTTGTCTGCAGGTTAGCTGCCCCTTAAAGTCATCAAGCTCTCTTTTTGGTTTACTTTGTCTTGTAATGAGGCAGTTGTCTCAATTGCTTTGTTTATCTGTCTCACTCCAGTTTATCTCTGAAGGCTAAGATCACAGAGGATTTCTTGTTTCTATTTCAGTTGTTTCCTTTGGGAATCCTTTCTGACCGAGGCTTTTGGTTATCACCCATTTCCTTTTGCTTGGTGAAAAAACTTCACTTATTAAAAAATGTTATCTCTTCCTTCTTCTCCAGGTTGCAAAGAGAGATAAAGGTTAGGTAGAGAGAATGGAGAACTTTATGCCACTGTAGTTTCAGTTCTTAAAGCACATGGGCAATAGCTATGCATCTTATACTGCTATTGTGGCTTGAGACTCCCTTTCTTGGCATTACTTGGATTCAAGGATTGTGACTTTTTGAGTGACCTGTGTTTTATGGCTGCCAATAGGTGAGCTCACTGTTAGCACCCTTTGTGAGTTCTTCAGGACTCTTTGTATGACCATAAATATCCTTTCCATTGGGTTGATGTTTCAATTGTGTAAGTTGACTTGGTATAAGAATAATGTACACACTTCATCAATTCTGTTACTTAACTAGGACAAATTCATACCCTACTGTGCTTCTGTGTCCTAGATTTTATGGATTGCTGCCCTGTTTTTATCCTCTGGGAGAAGACTGTTTCAAAAGTTAATTCTGGGGAAAAGATTTATAAACGAGGTTACGAAATATTTCAGGATTTTCAGCTCAAAGTGTTTGCTGTGGTATGTAACTGTAGGGTAATTCAGGTTGGAAGAGATCTTGGGAGGTCTCTCGTCCAACCTGCTGCTCAAAGCCAATCTAGCTTTAGTGTTTAATAACCCTGAAGATTTATAGCTGTTTGTCCTGGTTCTGGGCAGGAAGGGTTGGTTTTTGCAGTATCCAGGAGGGGACATCTCCAGGACCCAGAAGTTATTCTATACCACCTCACCTCATTGCTGGGATTTGGGGGAAGGGAGTCTCTTCCAGGGAGAAGGGGTCCCTTCCAGCTCTGCGTAGTGTGGTGGAGGTCGCAGTTGGGAATTGTTGTTTCCATAAAAATTGTTCACATCTTTCTTGTACCCTCTGTCATTAGTATTGCTGCTGTTCCTTATCTCATTGCTGTTTCCAGTAAATTGTTCTAATCTCATCCCATGATCTTCACCTTTTGTGCTTCTTACTCTCCTCTCCATCCCACCACAGGGGAAGGGGAAGAGGGTGTGAGCAAGAGGCTCATGGTTTCACTGGAAGCATTAAATTGGAGAATAACATTCCTAAAGCACAACACTGTTGCACATATACAGTTTTCAGAAAAAGCCTGATTATGTCCTGTTTCTGATTCACAGATGAGATTTCAGCTGATTGAAATTTATGCAGTGGCTGGCGCCTCAAGTTTTACTGCTGCCTGGCAGTACCTGTTTGGGACTGTATTTTGAATTAGGCAAACCAAGCAATATGCCTGTGGTTTGTGGTTTGCCGTCTTTCATGCTTCAGTGGGAAGAGTCATGGGAATAAAGCTATACTTAACTATCAGTAAGACAAAAGTTTTGGATGCCACCAGTATTGAAGATATAAAGGCTACAGAATATGACAGGGAAACAGAAAAATGTATACTCACGTACTGGTTTTCAGATAATGCTTTATTTGCTTATTAGTAATTCTAGTTTACCTTGCTTCAGTATTTTTCTGTTATTTCCTGGATATCTTTCATTTTATTTACACACCTTTTTATTCATAGTATGTTTCAAACTGGAAGCTGACATTTGATTGCAATGGTACACTAAGACGGCTTCCTTATTTTGTGATATAGACTAGCTTCAATTACTTCTTTTAGCAATCATCTCATGTTTAAATTCATTGAAACTGCATTTTAAGTTAGCATTTGATAGCATATTCATGATATTCCTAGATTTAAAAATACATATATACATTTTCCTCCCACTGAATACCTTGTCTGGGATTGTTTTTAAAATAAGTTAAATTCTGTTCATCTCAAGTGAATCTTTGTTTTTCCCTACTTAATAGTCATCTCTTTATGTGATTTCTCTGCTTCTTCATGGAAATATTGAGAACTCGTAATGTAATTTTATAAATGTAGGTGTCATTTCAAAAAGACAGAAGAAATGAGAAGTGTGCAGTATGATAATGAAATACATTAAAAATATCAAGATAAAAGATTTTCTCCTGTGACTGTCACAGTCTTCATTGAGTTCAGTAACTTCAAAATATGTCAGTGACAAAAACTTAGGAAAAACAAACCTTCTAAGTGGACAAAAAGGCTTTTTTTTTTTCTGGGGGACATGATGAACACAGGATTTCTTTAGATTATGTTGCATTTTGTACACTGACAATGCAACATCTATGAAAAGCAGCAGGCCCTCAGGGTCCATTTTGCCTAACTTTAAAGAATTTAGGATCTCTAAATTCCAAGTCTCATCCCAGAAAATGTAATACTGGAAAAAAAAAAAATTGTTCCCAAGAAAAAGCAGCTAACAGTAAGTTTTCTCAACACAGTATGTCTGTTGCTGTAGAGAAAGCAGGGTAGAAGTATTATTAATCTAGAGTTTTATTTATTGCAGCCTTGCTTTGTCAATGTGCAGTCTGCAAACTTGCATCTGAGTTAGTGGTCAGTTCTGATAAGAATTCACTGGATAATCAGAGGCAACGAGAGAGTTATCGTATGGCTAAGAGGACTTGGGGAAAATAAATGAGATAGCTGTTAACCTTTCAAATTTCAGCCAGAAAACAAGCTTGAGACACCAGTTTTCGATGACTGTACGTATATATCATGAAGACTTCAAGGTGTGACTGCTTTTTGACTTCTTGGGTTTGGCTTCTGAGGATCAAAAAGAGGAGCAGAGCTTTCCACTCTCCATCACAGTTGCCAAGCGGTTTTAGGGCAGCAAGAAAAACATTACTTTTTGTCCATGAATGAGTTTGGAAGCCTCAAATATACCAAATAACATAAATGTTTATTCTGGGAGCTCTGAATAGTGCACAGCAATTTCATCCTAGAAGGAGTGCTCTACCTTCAATTTTGATGAGAAAAAAAGGAAAGGCAGAAGATTAGAGATACACAGAAGGCAGTAAAAGGAAAATATGGGAAAAAGCATGAAGAGAAGATATTGAGAGCAGGGAAACTGAGACATTATAAATGTAATTGTTTAATTATAAAACTCTTAAAAACTATCTCTTCCTAATGCTTGCTTTTTTTCAAAATGTCATGTGCCTGAGATCTTCTTTCATATTGCCTTATTCCCAATTCCTGACTGATTTCTATAGCAAAATCTTAGGAACAATTTAATTCAAGTTTTCTTGACCTTGCAGAGAAGAATAAATTCCTCTATTCTTCTAACTATGCTTTCCTATAATTCAAGTTGATACATTAAGATCTTCCCAGAAAGGCCGTCTCTGAAAGTGACTTTTATTAATTAAAGGGAAACTGAAGTACTAGATCTAGTATGATTCTTCTGGGTCCTGGTAAATATTTAGGAGACATGAGATTATGGCAAGGTCATAAGATTATGATATAGGAAATGGGGATAAATCAGAGACATACAACCTTAGCCCAGGTTTGTCCCTCTTCATAGGAAATGGTCTGTGTACATTCAGCTACAGAGTAGGGGGTCATTTTAAGTAAGAATTGTAAATAGTAGTTAGAAGTTGCTATGTACAGGCAGCCTTTTAGTACCTTTGCAGATGAAGACTACACAGACTCCCTGGGAAACTTGTGCCAGTAGTTGGTGACCCTTGCTGTTGCAAAGCATTTCCTGATGTCCAGGTGGTACATCCTGGGTTTCAGTTTAGGTTTCCTAGGTTTCAGTTTATGCCCTTTGATCTTGTCACTGGGCATCACTGAAAGAAGCCTTTCTTTATCCTCTTCATCTTCACGGTCCTTCTCTGGTCTCTCTCCAGTGTGTCCATGTCTCTCATATTGAGAAGCCAAGAACTGAACCTGCCAGTCCATGTATGAGCTCCAAGCAGAGGAGAAGGGTTACCTCCACTGGCATACTGTGACAACACTCCTTCATACAGCCCAGAATATTATTAGCTTTATTTGCCACAAGGGCCCATTGCTGGCTCATCTTCAACCTAGTGTCTACCAGGACCATCTCCACCAAGTGCTTTCCATTGGGCAGATCCAGCATGTATTGCTGCAGGCTGTTGTTCCTCCCCAGCCCAGGCCTTTGCACTTCCCCTTGTTGAACCTCCTGTCAGCCCATGGCAATATGACCCTACTGGACATCAGTCACTCATCCCAGTTACGTGTCATCAGCAACCTTGCTGAGGGTACCCTCTGCCCCATCATCCAAATCATTAATGAAGATGTTGAACAGGACTGGAGCCAGTACTGGCCCCTGGAGTACACTGCTACTTTCTGGACTCCACCTAGACCTCATGCCACTGGGTAAAGCCATTTGGGCCAGTTTTCAATGTACCTCACTGTCCACTTGTCCAGCTCATGCTCTGTTAACTCTGTGAGAATATTAGGGGACAATGTCAAAAGTCTTGCTGAAGTCTAGGTAGACAATATGCTCCATCACCTTCTCAAGGACTGATGTGATACCTCATTGTGTCCAAGAAATTTGTATGTCTGTCTGTCTGTCTTTCTTCTTACCTGCTGTTGTGCAACCTATGTGTCAATACCACATTTGTGGTTTTGCTGATTTGAACACAATTTTGTGCCTCTTTTTCTTCTACCTCTCAGTTCTTTTTTGCGCTCTTCTGCACAAGCTGCTGTGCTTGTCTGTCCCTAGGAGCTGTGTTCTGGGCTTGGCTCTTGCAAAGGCCTCTCTTGAGCACCAGCTGAAAGGATTTTGACCCTCTGTAAGTGGTGGCTGCCAGAGGGCTCTAAGCACCTTGAGTCAAGGGCACCTGGTCATGCTCATTAGAATTTGCAAGAGCATTTTGGGGCCATGCTGGCATGGCTCTCCTTATCTCATCCTTGCCTGGCAGTAGCAGTCACCTTCAAGTTTCTCAGAGGATTCCTGAGTTTTCTCATTATCCTGGACCTTTTGTCCAGAGGATCGCAAAGCAAAGACCATCAACTGCTGCACAGACTGCCGCGTCTGTTTGGGACACATGAAAAGCAAAGTCTGCATGGAGGTAATAAAAAGAGAGGCAGAGGGCAGGAAAAATAAATCACAGCATAGTTTTTTTGGAGGAAAATTATGTCAGAGTTGGTAAGCTAATTGATTTCTTAGTACTATTAGAGTGGATTTTAATGTTTGGCTGAATTTTATTTTGGTTGATACAGTGCCCTGCAGGACCTGGGCAGAAGAGGGAAGATCAGATGAGTGCAGGGAGTTCTTAGTCAATTCAGAAGCACAGCCAGAGGGAAGGCTCCAGCAAACAGCAGTACTTTTAGAATAAAGTTGATAGTGACTTTTTCTTTTTGAAGGAACAGCCCTGGGACGGATTTTTTTTTCATTGTGTTAATTCATTACTTTAGGGAGAACAACTTACAAACTTGTGAAAGTTGTAGATGACACAGGGAATAAAGAAATTCCCATTAGAAAAAAGAAACAGATCACAAGGGTTGTTCTGTATGATCTTGTTAAAAGAAAATGAAGTGTGGTAGGCTTTACATGTGGTAAGGTTTCCAGATACTCCAGGATTTTAATTAAACAGATTCCAGCTGATGCAGAACCATAAGACATTGAGAATGGTTTCAAATACTCTCTTTTAAACTCTCTTCTTTTGGATCATTATAGCTGTAGCCTTAAATATTTTATTGCAGATTTAAATTTTAGTTCTGTAAAATGTTTTGCAGCCTTCAGCATATGAAGAGACTTCCTATGTGTGGATATTTTAAATCCGTGTATCAACTCTTTGGTTGTACCAGGCAGTCCCTTTCAGTGATAAATTCTTGTGGATTTTAGTCACACCCGATTCTTAACAAGAACCTCCTTTCCTTGTTCTTTTTGATTTTAGATCAAATCAAACAGAATTGTAAGTTGCTTCTGCAAGTGAAAATTTTTGATTTCCCTAATCAGTATTACATCACCTTATGGAGAACTTACTTAAGAAATATATATTTTTTCTTTTTGTTAGAAAATACAGAATTAATCAAACTCTGATTATTGAAAATTTTATGATAATAATCATACTGTTATGATACTGAAGAGACACTTGAAGCTGTTTTAATTTTTGCCAAATGCCTATTTTTTTAGTCTAGATCAGACAGCTACTTGTGCGTTGTATTAGTATTACCTGGCTGAATAAAGACTTCCAGTGTACACATTTCTAAACTTTGACTGCAATCAATACTGTAAGAACGAACTTGAGATCAACCCTTTCTGTAAATGTCAAAAGCTAAATCACATACATGTTAAATAGGAGTTAAATTCACTAAAACTGTTGCAGTGGCTTTCTTGGCTTCTTCTCCAGATCTCTTTGCAATTGCTGTGAAGGAGCTTTCAAGAGGTTCATAACCTAGGTCTGTAAAAATATATAGGCTTCAAAACCTGTGGAGTTTTGTTGTTCTTCCTCCTGACACAATTGATGGGGTAGTGGATAAATAATTTTTGGGTGCATTCCCAAAATTGGAGGTGGAGATGACGATTCACAGACCAATGAACGGTTACCAAAGGTAACCAAGAGTCAGCACTGAGATATCTGTGTATTACAAATGCTGCCATTTTTCTAGGAAGTTAAAGCCTTCCTCTGGGGCTATAGCGATGTGGTTTTTTGCACGGGTAGAATTTGCATCCCGAAATAAATTTCTGGACTCCAGAGTGCTAGTGTCTGTACTTCAAAGGCTGAATGGAGGTCAGTACTTTCTCTCAGAAAACTATTTCTGCAGATGATATTTTTGCTTTGTTTCTCATTCAAGAACATGCCAAGGAAGTGGAAATTCTCTTTTCCCTTCTCTTTGAATCCTCTGAAATGAATTTAAACTCACATCAGCCCACTGCCTGGATGGGGACCTAATCATCAGAATGGCAGACATCTGCTAACTTTTTTGGCAGTAACTCCAAGTACTTTTGCTACTGTAATAAATGAGAGCATAACCCATTCTAGAAGGGTACTGTGTAGGTGGAAAACGAGGAATACGTCCAGGTACTCTTAAACAGATACATAACAAGAAATGCTTATGTTTGCTCTGCACTGCTCTGAGGGAGGAAGGTGGGTGGTGAATTCCTGTACTTCATTCTGCAAATTACACATCTACTAAAGGGAGGAGGAGTACAGAACAGAATTAGACAATGTTGTACAGAATGTGTCGCTTACAAAACTTTTTTTGAAGTTCAGCCTGTATGTATATGGACATTGAGCTGGCACTGTTTGGATGATAAGAAATGAGCAGATGTTGGTCTTCCTTCTGCAGAGAGTATTCTAGTCATTCTTTAAATATGCACAGTTAGTAATGCAGCATGAACAGGAGTGCCTTTACTGTGCCTTTGTTTGTGGTGCAGAGACATAATGGAGATTGGTTCTCACATGTTTTACATCCCCAGTCTATATAGGAGTGCTAAGAGAAATGCAAACTTCACCATGACAGACAATATATGGCATTAGCAGGTCTTAACAGGTACACTAAAGCTTCTTTAATACTGCTCTGTGATCAAGTGCAACTTTCCAGACAGGACAAACAGGTGTCAAGGGCTAGGGTAATCTGTTAAGGCATCTCAATTTCATATCCAGGATGCAGTTACTTTTCCTAATAAGTAAATAAACAGTAGCATTTAGAAAAATGCATCAGTCAAAGTGTACATGGGAAACAAGAGGCTCTGGCTTTGAAGTTATCAGGAATGGTGCTTTGCATGGTGATTGCTGAAACCATGGCTTCCTACAGAAGCAGGAATCCATCCATAAAACAAATGTCCTTCCTATTCAATGCAGAGCCAAACACCCCCATAGTTCCTCTTGCCTTCAAGCATGGACACAACAAAGTACTTGTTTGCAGTCACTAAGAAGGAAGCAGGAACATTTTCCATAGACTTTACTTGGCTCACTTTCCTCCCCTGCTTTGTGCTGAACTCTTCTGAATCTTGTCATGTCTCCAGCTTGAAAATTTACTTTCTGTGATCCTTCTGCCTCTTGAAGTTGCATGTAGCAGAGAGCAGAGGTGTGCTCTACTATATCTTCATCTGTCTGAAGTGATTTTGTAGATGAGATACTAATTTTATACTGAATGAGTGCAGAATCCAGTTGCATCATCCTTATCAATGAAAAGTGTAGCCTTTCGTTTTCTTCAAATCATTTTCATCGTCACTGCCCAGCTTCATCAAAAATTGTCCACTTGTCTTTTCAAGATGTCTTCTCTAAGATTGTAAAACTTCAGTTTATGTCAGCACTAAAATCACTAGCTGGAAGGCATAAGACGGTGGAATCTGTTTCAAAATGCAACAAGTTATATACATTTTGATTTTCACTATATGATTTTCTATCCAGTCCTGATAATCATGTAAGAATTCATAGGAGTTCAGAGACTTTAAGGCTAGAATGGATCCAATTGCTATGCTTATGCAGTGTGCTGCTTGAGAAGTTCCCAGCTCTGATATCTTTGTTTGTACTGAAAAGTTATATTCCTCACAGTACCAGAGATTGCAGGGCTATCAGCATCACATGGAAATTATATTCCCTGGAGAAGAGGAGGAGGGAAATATAAAAATTGCCTTTTGATTATGGTACACTGCACTGTACCCTTTAGCTCTTATTTTGTTTTCTCATTTTCTTCATTTTAGCTTTAGCTTTATTTGTTTAATTTCAGGCTGTATGATGTTCTGATGCACTAGCAAACCAAATTGCCTACAGCCTAGTAAAAAATCTCATGTTTTGCCTCTGTCAAGTCTAATGATTGCAAAAGTGCTTGCTCTTGCTCTGGTGGAACAGACAAGTGATGTCTGTTACCTTTGTCAGTCTTCTGCCATCGGTCCTGAGGTTTTCCCTCAGACTAGCTTTGCTTTGTCCAGCTTCATGAAATGAAACCCACGGTGTGAAGTTTTCTGTGGTAGATATCATCACCAGTGATGCATTCATAGATGCTTTTTTTTATGTGAATAATGGACATTATAGAATGAATGCAAAAGAAAAAAGAAGTTCTCAACAATCTGGAAGCTAGCTGTTTTGAGCTTTTCACTTCTGTTAAAGTTACTTATAATTTGTTCAGCTCTACAAATACAAAACTAATGAAATCCCTCTACCTTGACTGCCTTTTTTAGCTTAAATTTTGTATCCTTTAAATGCTTTGCATAACTTGTTTCATTCTTTCCATACAAAATACTTTCTTAAATTTACCTCTGATTGAGACTTTCTTCCTCTGGCAAGATTCCTGTATTTTGTTGACCAACACATTAGGCAAATTTTTGACTCAAAAAAAGGTAAAGATTAATTCTGAATGGTCTTGGATGGATGAAACAGATTACTAGATTCAGAATTGGTCCTCTTAAATATTTACTGTACTAACAGAGTGTGATCCATGTAAAGTTTCAATTTTTCAGATGACTGAGGACATGCCTGCATAACTGATGCCTCAGGGCCAGAATATTCCCTTTGCTTACAGAAATTGCTCTGTGTTTGGGGATTCATTTTGTGTAGTGCTAACCACAGCAGAGGGAGATGATGATCTGTAGCTGAATGAGATGATGATTGGGGGTTCAAGAGCACAGGGTGCAGGGTGATGGGAACAAGAGAGACTACAAGAGCAATAAAGCAGGGTGAAAGGACACCTGCCTCAAATGTCTATAGTCCCTTACTGAAAAATACAGAAGAGCACTGCTGTGTTGTGACAGCTATTGATCATTGTTTAGTGAAAGTAATCAGGCAACATGAAATATGGAACATACTGAGGCTTGAATATAGGCTTAACATATTTGCATTAGAAAAAATGGTTAATTGAAAATAAATTGATTAATTTTTATTTCTCTTATGGAAACATACCTTCTGCTGAATGAATATTAAGCAGTCTGTGGTAATTCTTGATGAAGTAAGTCATTCACATTTACTAAAAATGACCTTAAGCAAGGCTCCCAGATCCTTTGAATCTGTGATAGAAATTCTGTGCCAATTTAAAATAAAACTGTAGACAAGAACTGAATGCACATTAGTTTTCAATTATTAGAATGAAAGACCTCTTTCCTGTAAAACTTAACATAAGAATGAAAGACAGGGAGGGAAAAATAATGCACATCTTTTCAGATGTACACAGTACATATGTTTGAATTTCAGTCAGTGATGCAATGAAAGAAATGCAACCTCAGCTGTAACTAGGCTTAGCTGCAAACTTTTATCTGTGAAAAGAAGAAAGCTAAATAGAATCACTTGATAAGCAAATGCTGAACATGATGGGACTTGAGATTCCAGATCTTAAGAATATGTCTGCACCAAAAAAATTAAAGTTCTTACCTGTCTTCATGACAGAAAGAACTTTCAAAAAGGATTTTATTTATTTAGGCTAAGATTCTGCCAGTGTCTATCACATGCCTTTGATGCAGCGGTTTCTGACTAAAGCACTCTGCCCTCTATTTTGCAGGAATTCCAACTGATAAATATCCTTTTAGCATTAAAATATTTGTATTTTTCCTTAAGAAGCATGTTATGTTCCAGATCTTAATACAGTGTTATGTGGTATAACAGTCCTCCCCTGAGGTTCTGTTGCTGACTGTGACATCATATGGTAGGGAATATCCTTTTAGTCAGTTTGGATCAGCTGTCCTGGCTGGGTCCCCTCCCAATATCTTACATATTCCAAGTTTACTGATTCTGGGGAACAGGAGGCAGAGAGAAATCCTTAACTTTAGGCAAGCAGGATTTAGCAATAGCCTAAACCCTGGTGGGTTATCAGTGCTGTATTAGCCATCAGTGCAGAGCACAGCAACGCACAGGCTGCTGTGAACAAAGCTGAGTTGATAACTTCTTTCCAGCCAGACCCAGTACATCACGGTATTCCTTTTTCCTCAGGTTGCTGCCAGAGAATGAAAGCCATCAGTGTTTTTAATCAGTACATCTTATCAGTTAAAAAGAACTGCTTTCTGCCAATATCAAAGAATTTACCATTTTTATTATCTACAGGGATTTATTATAATTTTAAAAATGCAAACATTTAGTACAAATAAAGTACAAATAAATGAGGGGTGGGAGTTAGACTGGATCCAGTGAAAAGTTCAAAATAGGAAAGTTTGGTTTTATTTTCTCTAAATGTAGATTTTTCTTGGTTTGCTAAGGGAAAATGCTACAAAATCTAATTAATAGATGTATAAATCTGTTGTTTTGCATGTATTCATGCTCAAGAACACCAGAAGGCTGAGAAATTCACTACCGTCTTTGTCACTGTCTTAGTGGTTAGTGATACATATTTAAAAACGTGTCTTATTTGATCTTTAGCTTCCAGTCACTATATTTTATGTATTTTTGTCTGCTACATTAGAGATTGAAGTTAGAAAATCTCCTTAAGTAGGTAATTTATCATGTACAGACTATCAACAAGATCCAGTTCTGTCTTAATCCATCTTAGACCTCATTTAGTCTCTTGCTGTAAAGTCTATTTCCAAACTGCAAATTAATCTTATGGTTTTCCTCTGAAGTTTGAGCTCTATCTTGGCATTGCTTTTAGTGGAAAAGCTGGATAGAATTGGTTATCTTCAGTTTTGGGAGAAGAGTGTAGGTACTGTAGTAATACTGTAGGCACTTTAAGCATTTGTCTTTTTTTTTTGCTAGGCATATATCTTGAAGTGCACATCTTTTTGCAAGTGGCCAGAGATTGCCTTCAATCCATGCTGCAATCCAGATATAGGCTGGCAAACTCTGAACTCTGCCCAGCTAAAGAGTGAGTAGGGCTAAGGTCTCCACATAGGGGTGTCTGCACACTAATTGCTATGTAAGGTGATCTGTTGGGGTGCAGGAAGACAATTGTCACATTTCCATTTGTATTTATTTTTATCTTAAAAAATAAGGAAGAAATTAAGCTTTACTAATATTTAGTATACAAATTGACACTGGTGCATTTAGCCAATCCATGTGTCAGATAGTCACATAGGGTTCCTGAAGTGTCCTGAGGGGTGAAGAGCTACTTCCCAATCCTGGGGAGTTGAGAGTGGCATCCTCACTCATTCATTCACTTTCAGCTTATTCCATGTATCACTGTTTACATGTGTCCAGTTAAGTGGATTTATGGATCATATTATGTAGTTTTCACTAAACTACCAAATGGACAAGGGGCTTAAAAAGATTCCTGCAGAGCAACTGCAGATTGAAGATAATACTGATAATGCCAGTAGAAGTGAACAGGAAGAAAATTACAGAGCTGACATTTCTTCTCCTGCTAGTATGAGCTCTTCATCGGTCACATTATGGGTAACAACTATGATGAGCCAAGCAGATCTGAAAAAAAGTGAAGCAAAAAAAAACCAAGTTACCAAGACCATTTGAAATATAGATTTATAGCTACTGTTGCTAATAGTAAACCTTGCTCTAAAGGTATATTGTGCCTTGAACATTTGCTATTGTCAGTAAATGAAGCCATTGAGATTAGGAAGACATTTAAAATTTAAGCATCCAGAACATGGAAACAAGCCTCAAGTGATGTGAAAAGTCGTGAGACAGTCTGTCCAGTACTTTACATAGCTAAACATCATGATAAATGTTTAAAAGAAAATTCTGATTTTTCTTACTTAGGAAAATACCAAAATGCCCATATTTTTGAGGCAACACTTGTTCTTATTGCTCCAGCGAAAATGGCTGAAATTATGCATGGTGAACAATAGAGTGAAAAAGTCCATTTGTCAGCAAATACTGTTGTAAGATGCACAGAAGAGTTGAAGAAACAGATATTAAAAAATCATGCAGTGTAGGATGTTGAGAGTATCTGAAAGTACAGATATTATAATGTGTCTCAGGTGTTTGTTGGGTTCTATTTCAATAATGCAACAGATAAATAAGTACTTCTTTGTGAGCCATTGAAGGAAATATATACTGCAGAAGGTACATTCTCAGCAGTAATAATAAGAGTCATGTTTTATGGAAAAAACGTGTAAGTGTAACCACTAATGGAGCAGCTGGTACAAAAAAAGTGTATTCCAGAGGGTTGCAGAGCTAGGATCATGTGCGAAATACCTTTGCTGTGTCAGTCTTTGGCAAGCTCTTGCAGCAAAGAAGCAGGAGCTGAGCTGAAGTCCTGCAGTGCTACTAATATGGTTAATCTTATATTAAAAAGACCTTATAAAGCTTAATATATTAGAATCTATTAAATAGCAGTTTGGAGAAATGATTGAAAACTAAGAGAAGCGCCACATTATTCCTTCATTTCTCCTCTCCTTTAGGACCATACTTAAGGGTATCACATCATCTGGTAACAATAGGGAATCACGGCAGGGAGATTTCCTATTCCTATTCCTGTCCTCCTTTCTCTAATATATGTTTTTAGACTCAAATTTCAGTAGCAGCTGATACTTCTCTTACTTTGATGTGCTCATGTAATGTGAAGGAAAATACAGTTCCATGTCAATGGATTGTTATTTAAACATTTATCCACACAAATCAGTAATGAATGGTCAGTTTTCTAAGTACTCTAATAACACCTGCACTCCTAGATAATATTCACCATTTTTTTTTCTGGCATTGAAATAAATAAATACATGGAAATTTAAAGAATTATTCAGATTGCAGGATCCACAAATGTGTAGTCAAACATGTCTGCAGAGCTTTAGCAAAAATGTTATGTAAAGAAAGAGAACATAATTTAAAGAAAATTAATGTCTTTCTCTTAACTCCTGGTCTAGTACAGCTTCTTCTTGCCAGAACAGAGTTTCCTTGTATGGCTTATGGGACTATTCCCTGTGCTTCTAAATCTCTTCTTTAAAGGAGGGAGATTAATTTTACAGGCAATTAATGTTACAGTTTGGTTTTGGGTTTTTTAATGCTAAATGGGCATTATCCTTCAAACCAATTCAAAACACATAACAAATTGCATGGAAGGTATTTAAAACTCATAAATAGATAGAAGTTATTTTGAGGGCAATTATTCAATTCCATTGAAGTCAAATGTGTAACCCATAATGATAGTACATGTATACTCTCCTTCCTAAGGGGGATAAAAAAGCATTGTATGTGCTTATGAAGATACCTAACATTTTTTCATACCAGATTATTGCTAGGTTTTGTGGGGATTTAGAAGTCTGATTCCAGATGTTCTTTGAATTCCAGACACAATCCTAAAGGTTAAAAAGAAAAGGGCAGCAACAGTAAAAAGAGTTAGGACATATGGTCAAGGAGAGGACCACCAGTCCATACAAACAGACATAATTTTTACCACTTGCAGCTGCCAATAAGTGGCCCAAAGACACAGATTGAAACTGGTTCCTTAATTTGCAGCATAAAGCACTTAAAGTAATTCTCACCTGGAATTTTTCCCTAGAAGATTTTGTCTTCTGGTTTCCATACTGAATTTAGGACTTCCTCTCAGACAGTACTGATAGACTGCTTACATTTTTGTATGATTTTCCAGTCATGGATACAATTGGCTTTACTTTCTTAAACCAAGCAGCTTGTATTAATGTGACTCTGGAGGATTCTGCAGGAAAAGAGAATGTCAAGCCAATGAAATTAAAAGATGCCATCATGGTTTTTTTTTAATTTTTTAACTACATTGCTGTAAGAATGAATGCAAACACCAAAAGGCTACTTAAGACAATCTGCCAAGATGCAGCACAAGACCTATTCAGAATTCCTTTGGGAATAATAGAAAATAATGTGCAGAACTTATTTAGAAAGGACTTGATATGATGCATGCAAGAAATTATTTTGATTAAGAAATTTCAGGAAAAGAGACTACGAGGAAGAAATCTCAGAACATAGAAGTCTGTCAAAGAAAAGAAAGACCAATTAACAAAGGCATTAAAGGGTTCAAAAAGATACGTACAAAAGCCAGGGGAAAATCTCTTTTCTAGAAAGACTTTTCACAGGTAACTGCAGTACAGCTTTAGCCAACAATTGAAATCTCAGTGGAGGAAGTATGTGAATCAAACTGAGATGCTCAAGTACAGTAAATTATCACCACCATATGGTGTCCTTCTGAGGATTCTGGAGTAAATAAAGTGTGAAATAACAGTCATACGCCATTGCAGGAAATGTTGCTGCAAGGTTTTCTTCAATATTAAAAAAAAATATTAATATAGTTACTATATTTTCTTTAATCTTGGAGAACCAAGGGATAATCCCCAAATTCCAAAATAAAGTTTAATCATCTAGTAGTCCTAGAAAATAGGATGAAAATGCTCTAATAGCAACAGTACTTTTTATTGCTTTCCCTGAATTTAACATTGTTTAAAAAGTGAATTTAATTCACTTAACACATGTGAAGTGATTACACTAACTGGAATGGGTTAACTGAGCTATTAACTACCTTGCTTATCTAAATTTGTGCTTTCTAAGGAGGAATGTGATCATGGATTCCATCCATTTTTAAGTTGTTTGTTTTTTTTTTAACAGAGATGGTTGCTCTCCAAAGCATTTAGCAGAGGACAATCATGTCTCTCATGATGAATTTGGGAAAATCGCTGATGTAGTAGATGATAGTGCCATTATGAGTTTTTAGGGGAAAGAGGTGGGAGGCAGAGAGATTAGAAGGAAAAATAATAGTTTAGTCTGTAGCTTTCTTCTCCCCAGGTGATATGAGCTACTGTAGCTCCCCTTTTGCCAGAGAGTGTCATTTAAACATCCATTATTTTTTCTGTTGCAGACTTTTAGCAACATTCTGTCACATTCCCTGAAGAAGTCTTGAACTTCAGCTTGCTGCTGCATATAAGAGACAGGGTCAACTTTGTGTGCTTCCTAGAAATCACAGTTGGCTGCTGTGTCAAGTACATGGCACCTTTTCACAGTACATTTAAGTAGTTGAAATTGTATGCCTTGTATTTTATTAGTTTTGAATTTTCAGCCTTTACTTTTAGGTTTATCCTTTGCACCTGAGCTCGTGGGTAATCTAAATGCAACTAAATTTTAGATACCATTTATTTTGAATGTCAGTCACTTTACATGCATTTCTGACATTTTCCATTTCACCCCTGTTGTTGTTGTGGAGTTTTTTGGGTTTTTTTGTGATTTTTTTTTTTGTTTGGAAATAGAAGAGTAAAATCAAGACATTTCTTCAGGAAGCATTTACTGATGGGTAGACTCAAGCAAGATTTCCTAAAACAATTAACACCATAGCCACCATACAGCTCCTGCAAGAGTGCTGTTTCCTCCTACAGGTGTGGCGTGTAACCACTTTGTCAGACGTTTACTGCACTGAATAATAAATTTCCCAAACAGAAAAATATTAGTTGTCTTTGGCCATTTGAACCTTCTTGCAGCATCAAATGACAATAACATTGAACTTATCAAGAATTCTTATCAGAATGTTTAGCTCACTCTACAAAGTCATGTAAAATATCTGAATGTAGTGACAGCTAAGTTAACAGATTTGGAAATCAGTTGGGATTTACAGAAGTCCTTTCTGTAAATAAAAGCATGATTGGTATTTGGGTTAATATTTTCCCCACAGGTTATGTAGCCTTTCAGCCAGCCTGTTAGATGTATGTCTATTTTTTTTTTAATAGGAAGGACTTCAAGGAGATCCAAAGGGAAGGATGTTGTTCCCGTTGTAAAGACTGCCACAACTAAGGATGCTGAATTTCAGCATCTTGTGGCTTGTGGACTTGAATCAGGGAGAAAAGAGATTTTCCTGTAACACTGGCAGTATCTTAGTTGTTCAAGGTTTTATAACACCACAGTTTCTCCAGTACAGGTAGGTGAGTGCAGACTCTTGATGCCAACTATTATAGCCAGATTCAGAATCCTTCTTTGGATCCGAGTTGCTGATGATTTTCTTCATCCCACAAACGGAGAATGCAAAAAAAAAAAAAAAAAGTGCTTCACAAATATTTGTGAAACTATTTTGATATTCTGCATTATAAATAAATATAAATTATGAATAAATCTAATATGATGTCTTCACAGAGAGCCAATGCTGAAGCATTTTGACAGAACTATCAGATCTGTAGAACTTGCACGTGCAGAAATTGGCCATTTGGGTTTGTAAAGCCATTGTTTCCTCAGATAATAATCCCAGTGATCACAGGAATGATATTAGTGACCAGCTGAGACAGCAAAAAAAAAAAAAAGTGAGCAATTGTTTCCACTTCAAAGACTCTAAAAAGTTATTTTTGAAAAAAAAACAGTAGTATGAAATTTCAATACATAAAACTAAGAAATGCATTAGTACTTTAGAGTCATGTATTTTCAGCTTATCTTCTTCTGACTTTGGTTTCCAAGTGGATTAAAGTTACAGTCCTTAATACAATGTGTTAGAAAATTTCAGGCTTAAGAAAACAGAAAGAACGGCTCAATTTAATATACATGTGCAGGTGAAAAAAGTTCTTTGAATGTGAATGATACACAGTGGAGAGAAAGAGGAATATTTATTTTTAAAATCTCCTTATTGCTTGTCTCTGCCCAGTAATATCACTCCAGTTAGTATCCAATTTAGTACTCTAATGTAGCAGAACCTGAGTCAGAAGAGATAGACGGTAACTTCTCATGTATTTTTCCAGAAAGGAGGAACATGGGGCTGAAACACGGTTCATATTGTAAAATTTTCTTGTATATTTATAATAACATTATCATTGTAGTGTCATGACCTTGGATCCCTGAAATAATGTCTCTTTTCTGCTTTTCATCTGAAAGAAAAAATATAGACTTATGAAGTTTAAGCTGCAGAGTTTTTTTACCAAGTTGATCTAAATAAAGGTGTTTGAAGCAGTGAAAAATAAGTTAATGAAAATCTTTATTAAACTGTTCTCAAATTTTAAGCAAACCTATCCCTGAACTCCTAAAAAGCCTAAAGCCCTTATACCCCAGTGAGTTGCCAGGAGGGCAAGTATTCCCATTGTTCAGACATAGAACAGAATTAAATCTGAGTTTGATGTTGCTGACTTTTCCACATTTAGGAAGTCTGAGGAATATGGATTGCTATTTTGGAGGGCTTCTGAAATAATGTGATAATTCCTTGTGATCTATATCCTCACAGGTTCTGTATTCTCCCTTTCATCAAAATGTCATCCAATTTTTATATTTGGTAAATATTTCTTCCTTTTTTAGTTTTCCACTGAGGCTTGTATTGATAGCTTTCAGTTGATAACAAGACTTACTCCTGGATGCAGAGGTTTTCATAAATGCTGGCATAGTCCCCTGAGTCTGATGCAATTAAACCATTTGTGAGGAGCTGTAGCTTTGATGCAGTGACTGAGTGCATGGCAAAACTTCAAACTTGGTTCAGGTGTTCTGAAAGAAAACAATCCCAATACATAAAGACTTTAAAGTTTTTTGCAAACCTATGGTTTGAGCAAACCTTCTCTACCAGCCAAGAAGTGGAATAAGACCCTGTGTGTTCTCCCTCAGCCACTGGTGGACAGATTGAGAAGTGATACAGGAATGCAGCTCACTCCTCTGACCTTGCCCTGAGAGCCTTTTATTAAGGTAAGGGATCTTTGGGGCTTCTAAGTTTCAGTGGCTGGCAGTGCTACTGGAACACTATTTTGAGACAGGATTGGATTTTGAGACCTGGAATTCAGCTGTCTGTATCTGAGAGTCATCTGAACTCCATTTATAGTTAATGGAGAGAGAGGTTCTTCCAGGGCACAATTCATCTCACCTGTTTTAGATATCTATTGATGAAATTACTCATTCCTTAGAAATGCTCATTTATCTTAACTTTGGCAATATACATGTAACACCCTTCCTAGTTAGTGTTGGAATAAAAAAATTATTTTATCCATCATGGATTAAGAGACTTCAAATGTACAAATGGTAGGTTGCTTTCATTCTGCCTAATCAAGGAGGATTTTACATAAGGTGCATCCTTATGTAGTTATAAATCAAAGCTCTTTTAATACTGATAACATTTTCTTAAGCAATATTTAATTATCATTCATGTTTGTTTGAATTATGCCTCTCAATGAATTCTGTTCAGATTTTTTTTAGTAAACGGGCTCTTCCCGAGTGATAAATGTGTATGTATGTGAGAAATATTGACTACTATGCATTGTACACCTCTAATAATATAGGCAGATTTTGAGCCCCTAATTTTTGGTTCAGTAGTCAAACAATCTCTGCTACATGTGGACTATTACAGAAGTGGGTTTGAAGGTGGTGGTACGGTGTGTCCTTCAAAAGAAATTAATTATCTTTTTCTAAGCTGAGATTTATTCTTTATTTCTGTGGTACTATGAGACTTTCCATCTTGTTCTATTCTTTTTTCGTAGGCTAGACTAAATTTACCAATGTAAAGCAGCCTTACTATGTATTCTAGGGGTTTAAATTTATTTTAATTTTTAAAAAAAATTCTTTAATTTTTTTTTTCTAAACTCATATTTAAACCCTGTGAAATTTAATTTCCCAGAAAAAGATGCAGGCGTACTCTATATTCTTCATTTGATGTTCTGATTGTGCTTCACACATAATAATATAGAGTGCCTTTACTTGTCTGTCTCCACATTCCCTCCAAGATAAAATATTGAGTATTTCAATGCTTCCAGTTACTTGAATGCTTGCACCAACTTCAGTAGTCCTATTGCATTCCCTTGCTGTAATAAACAAGCATTTCTAAATTCTCACTTAATTAGTTGCACTTTCTGGCATTGGTTGATGAATTATTAAATAATCTATTCTCAATGTGGCCCCTATTTACTTTCATAATACCTGACATGAAAATTACTGTTGTATTATATTACAGCCTCCAGACCCTTTGATTTTGTTCTGCTTTATCTACAAGTCACGTCTGATAAACTTGTAGAAGGATGGTCATCCTATTTCCCTGGAAATTATCAGAAATCACATTATCCTCAGTTTTGTAGATGGTATCTCACAGTAAAGGAACCAGAAGTATATTTTTGGTGTATTTTCTTTTTCAATTTTGTTAATTGGTGCTCCATAACTCCTCATGTGAACAGATGTTATTTCTTATAGACTACATCTTTACTTTCAATCCTTGCCTACTACCTTAGAGATCCTTTCTGGCTTGGCAATGCCTTATGTATTTTTTTCCTGTAAGGAATGTACCATTCCTTTCCCCTCTCTGCTGTACTACTGAGTTGTGTTTTAACTTGTCTTAGTGTCCAGTCTTAGTGAAGAGAGTTTATTTTTTCAGACTGCTCGAAGTCTGGCTGAACATGTGCATGTTCTTAACATGCCTGTAGATTAAGTGGAACTTAACCTTTTCATACTTTGTCATAGTGCAGATCCTTGGGGTTTTTCCCTAGCTAAATTTTTATTTCACTGTAATATGCTGATTTCTTCAAGTACCTCATAGCAACTGATCCACATCTTGATAAGATGAATTGATTTTTTTTTTCTCCATTGGAGAGAAATCACCTTCTAACTTGGACTGTCTGTAGGTCACCCTAAAGCCCCCTAATTAACTTCCCTCCTACCACCAAAACCGTACATGCCTATCAATTCTTCTTACACACAACTGGTAGGTTTAACATCAGAGTTCCTGATTATATTTAACTTCTGTGATCAGAAAACAAGAAAGGTAAAAGTAAGGAAATTTCTTTCTTCCTTTAGAGAATTTGGGAGGAAATTAGAGCATTTTCTAGGTGACTTCATAGAGGTTTATTTTTAAATAGGTATGATCTGTTTGATAGTCACACACATGTAGGTTTTATCTGAAACCATATTTACCATACTGCCAGAAAAGAGAGGAGGCAGAAAGGAGGATAATTACCATTTTTAACTGGAATATGTAATTATAGTACAAATACAACAAAAATATCATTAGCAGTGTTGTTATTACTCCAGTCTGAAACACTTGGTTGCTTCTTGTAGGCAAGACTAATATTGATTGCATTGGTTTCCAGGTTAGACCCAGCTACTAACATCCTACTTCAATGAAAAAAGTAATATTTTTTTGTGAAAACCGGTACTGTGGCCATTTACCCAAATAAAAATCCACTATTCGGGGGTTCCTTCTTCTCTTCCTGTCACAATGAAAACCATAAACATGGTACTTTTATAAAATACCTGATTTCTTTTGAACAGAAAAGGAAATCCAATGCAGATTTTATTTCATTTCTCCTTTACACAATAAAACATATTTAGTTTTTTAGTTTTCTTCTAAATGAAACTCTTTCCTAATAGCCAAAATATTATTTTACTCTTTCCTCTTGGTGTATTTCTGCTTCATCATTTATTTTTGCATTGTCTCTCTGCTTCAGATAAGGTTCTACCACCTGTTTCATTTTTGTAGTCCCAAATGATGTGTATATCAATGAAAGTGTGTCTCTGCAGTTTGTATTTCTTGAATGTAAGTTTTCACTTAATGCTTCTAAGCCTCTAAATGTCAGTAATGTGTTCCACTGGAATGGAAATAGGGATAATTATGTTTGCTTGTAACGCATACTATATGGGATGTTTAAACCTGGTGAGACCTCTATCTCTACTAATCCCAAAAATTGTAATCTCTCCTATGCAATTACTCACAATTTACATTTTGTCCATGTAATGAGGAAATTTTTTTCTTATTATTCAAGCATTTTTTTTGTACACATATATTTATATGTCTGTACTGAAACTCCTACAGTATAACATTTTGCAGTGAACTGTATATTCTGGACAACAGGAAATCTTAGAAAAATATCTGACTGTGTAATCCATCTGGTCTGACCAGTTCTCATTTGTTAGGCATCTCTTATGATCAGCATCTGGTGGGATTAGACTGCCCTGAACGACAAGGATTTAGCTTGCTGTACTTACATGCAGCTTTAGTGAGCCAAAAGGTCATGGGAAATATCTGTTAAAAGCAAAGTAGTATGATTAATCTAAAAATCATTAAATTAATTTTGTAACTGGCAGAGTTAGGATCAACTGAGTGAACTGTGCCTTTAATTTGAAACAGTTTGAAATGTTGTTCAGTGGAGACCCCTAAATCCAAACCATCATAACTAGATTGACAATTCATCAGAAATATCATCTTTCTTTACTGTTTTCCTCAGAAAAATCAGATAAAATTGCCTTGCAAAAAAATGAAATACTGTGGTCAAATGGATGCTAACTATTTACTACAGGTCAAAAGGTGCTTGCACTCATAATGTCTCTGAAGTGAGCAATTTCATTTCATCTGAAATAAAATCACTATGTGTGCAACTCTTGTATCCTTGTGAGGGACAAGGTCATTTATGTATTGTATGCGGAGAATCATCACACAGAGTTCATGTAGGAAGTAAAACCAACCAAAATTCAGTGTTGGGGCTCTGAGAGCACCAAAAGCTCTTTCTGACCCTGAGTAACCTCCTAGGTCTACACCCACAACCCACCCCCCCACACCTTCCCCATCCCTGACCCCATTTCAGCTCAACTCAGCACTGTCAGTCCATGCCCCCATGATGCTGTGGAGTGCTGGTTTCTCATTCTCTCCATCACAGCTATGCCTGGCAGGGACCCTGTAAGCTTATCCCCAGTTCTGTCACTTTGGTATGGACCTGCCCAGCAACCATGGGTTCTGTCTGACAAACCTGATCCAGACTTGAGGATCAACTCCTCAGCTTTACACTGGTCCTGCCTAAATACCATGAACTTGCATGGAGGTGTCACCTTGTGACTGAAACTGGCTGTTCTTTTCAAGACTGTCCTGCTTGCCTTCCTGGGTGCTGGCTGGTGAGGTCCCTTCTCCAAGGGCTGTGCATTTGTGCCCAACTTCCTTAATGTGCCAGACCATGATGCTCCCCAGCATTTTCTTCCTTTTCTTAAAGCTACATCCATTCTTTCTGATACAGACCACAAGTACGTTGAAATTTTATTTCCTCTAGACTCACCATTTTTAACAGCCCACTTATTTATTTTGTCTAGTCTCTCAGTTTTCTAGAGATTAAAGAAATTAAAATTTCTGCCTTTGCAGTGCAAGTTCATTATTCCTCAAAATCCCTGTATTTCTTCTTTCACAGGTGCAGGGTGAGGGACTTTGTTGTTCACCTTTCAAACATCATTAATTTGATACAAGAGCTATGAGGTAGGCAAGTATTGCTGCCATCCACTTCACAAGAAAAATGTACAGCCTGACTTGGTAGCAAACTTTAAAACCTTTATTTCAGTCATAGGAGCTGAATCAAAGGGCAGCTCTGGTAGAATGAGAGAGAAAAACCAGTTCTCTTGCATCCCATCTTCACTATTGCCTAAAGCAAAAGGGCCATCCTTTTCTTCCTGCAAAAGCATCCTTACAAACCCTTCATTTTTTGAAACTTACCCCTGAGTAAACATATTTGCACCCCATTAATTTTTGCAATTGACCACACAGATTAAATATGTAGTATGGTGAAATACTCTTTTCCTCTAGTTTTGTAGGCAGAACAGTGCAAAAGTGTCTTTCACTGGTTTGTGAACATTTTCAGGTTTATTGATGACCAGAGCTGGTAGTTCCTGTTTTGGGAAAATGAAATATTAGTGTCTTTAAAATATATAAAGTTGAAATAAACAGACATAGAGCTACAACCTTCATTAAATTGTTAACAAGGGTCTAAAACCCTGTGGAATTGCACCACTTCTGTGTTATAGTTGTGCAAAATTTCCTTGGCAACTGTGGATCCCCATAAAAACTTAATGCAGTTTTGTCACCACTTTGTTATAGCAGTTTCAGAAAGTGGAAATTATCCTATTTACACAACGAAAGCCAGAAGCACAGTAGCTTATGGTCCCCCTTACTTGGAGTTGGTGGAATGAAACGATTGCTGCTGAGCGCTAAAACTGCTTGTACTAAAACTGCTGGTGATACGCTCTCCAGGACAGCAAGCATCTGCTAAAACAAAGCATGCAGCATTTTGTATTCTCAGTTTCACAAATTTCATCCAAAATAGGAGTGTTTGCCTCAGGATTGGCAGCTCTAGAAATGGAGGTGACTGACTTTGGACCTAAATCCAAATCAGAAGATTCTGTAGTTATATTTATCTGAAAGAAATCAAGAACCTCTGTAGAAAGAAAACCACAATTTTCTGTTCTATTATATATTTAGAGTATTTATAAAGGAAGAAAAGAGACTGAGGTTAGTGGGAAAAAAAAGTATGGAAATAGGAAGTAAAAACTGGAAAATATAGTAAAAATACTCCCAGACCAGGGACACAAGATGACATGTGTCAGACATAGGTCAGATCATTGAAAGGGAAACATCATCTTTTAGAAAAACCTTGTAAATTCTTAAAAAGCTGCTAATCTATTGTTGGGATAATGGGAAAGAATCACCTTTCTTTTGGCAAAATATTCACAAAAGATGCATCTGAAAAACAGCAAAAATCTGCTTGCAGCAGTAAAGGGAAAAGGTTTCTAACTTCTTTGGCACAAAACCTAGTAAGGTGTGTCTTTTGGGAGATTAATCAGTGGATAAATGAAAAATCTAGGAGTTCTGAAAGCCACAGATACTTTGCTTCTAGCAGATGAGCCAGGGGAGATGTCAAATAAATTTCTCAGTGGCTGAATTTAAATAGGTGCTGCTCAGAAATAACCCAAACATACGCAATTAAATTCCTCAAGTGCAAAGTTCTGAAAGGATGGAATCCCAACAAGTCAGTAGACAGCCTGAAGTATAAATTTTATAATCATCACCACTTAAGTCTATATATAAGTATTAATAATATTTAATGTGTTGTTTTTGTTATTGTTCTTATGTTAATAATTGTCTAATTTGACTAGACAGTATTTGGTAAATCAGCTGTTTTCTGCTCAGTTTAGCTGAGTAATGTTAATCTAGTGTTTCTTTGATTAAAAGACTGACTAGAACTGGTCAGAAAATATCAGAAAAGCAAATCTGAAACTAAAAAAATTCTTTTCATACAGAATAAAGTAGTTTAGTATTGGGTAGAAGTATATGTCAAGTTGTATTCCTTTGGAAAGTACATTGATGCTAGGTAAGGAAAATGCTACTTTTTGTCAGTAGCAAATGATAGTTCTAGTGTTCTCTTACACTAGGTAGAAGGATTTTGGGCATTGGCTAAACTATGATCAAGAGAGGTTTGTTTTCTTTTGTTATCATTGATGGCTTGTTTTAAAAAAACAAATTTTTCTTTGTATCAAGAAAAACCTCTGTTGTAAGGAGCAGTTAATGGCATCGCTGGAGCTAAAATAAAAATAATTCACTTTCACTAGTATAGAAGCAGAAGAAGAAGTCATTACTGATCACTTTTTGTGAACACATTTTCACAGAATGATTTTAAAACCTGGTAACATCACAGCAGAATAAAGGATGTAACAAATCTTGGTGAGCTGACAATTCTGACTTGCTTCTCTGAGATAAAAAAAAAAATTAATAAAAAGTTACTTATGTGTCCATTTGTTCTAATAATTGTAAAAGGTTATAATGACCCATACAGAGGGTCATCAGAAAGTATCTGCATATAGCTTCTATATGCAGGCTTCTAAATTCTCTTGTTTAATATCACATATCTTCCATCCTCTGTGTTCTGTGTTTGTATGTGGGATACCTGTTTTACACTGACTTGCTTCTCCTGTTTCTGTTATTACAAACAAATTAAATAGACCATCATTGCAATTGATGCGATCATAATTCTATTAACTTAAAATTGGTACGCTACTCTCTTCATTTCAGTCTGTGATCATGTTGCAGACTAAAATTATTTTTGCTTATCTATTAGGAATAGTAAAGTGAAACTGGTTTTGCAGTCATGTGGCTGGAGGAAAACCAGCAGCAATTAAGACAGAAAACCTTGAAGTAGTTATATGGGAAAAAACCCTAAATCAGAAAGCCAGATTGCTCTGTATGTTGTCTGGCTTCTTTGTGCTATTAGGTAGCTCAAAGAGGACAGTCTTGCCACTATTAAACAGGTGAAAAAATCTGCTTGTACCTGGTTGCATGTGCCACCTTCAAGCCAACTATACCTCTTGCTGCCCCATGGTGTGATGAGTGGTCTAAGAGAAGGGTAGGCCACAGAGGAGTTCATTAGGCTTTATCAGCCCCTAAGTGATATAAGCTAAGCTCTGCTGATTCATGCTAGGACCAGTTGAAATAAGTGCTTGAGAATGTATAAGAGCTCCCTTGATGAGTCTTTTCCCTTTATACTGTCTCATACATCACTTTGGCTACCACAAAACTATTGGTCCTAACAGCCCCGGAAACACAGAAGAATTGTCTGCCCCATGACACAAAGTGGGAGCCCAGTTTCTGGGGCTGTGTGTGAACTTGTTTTTGCCACTCATAGTAAAGTCCTTTAGGTGGTACAGTCATTGATAGCAGATTTTGGTCATAGGGGAATAGCACCTTGATCACATCATAGGCAAAATGGGAAAAACTATGTGTTTGCATATATCATCGTCAAGATCATTGCTTGTCATTACAGATATAAATGCAATCCATCTGCTTCCTTCTCACTGGCTCTCAGTTCACTAGTTTGCCTTTTTCTCAACTTGTGACAGGTGAGGAATAATCTGACTGACGTCCTTGATGGCAAAGACATCGAGATTTCAGATACTGAGAGTTTTTCCGATGATCCCTGCACAAGTGTAAAGAAGCTTAAGGTATGTGTTGCTGTTTGATGAAAAGGTGGTGATATTTTTTTTTTGTATGAAGAGGAATATGGAAATGAAATCTGTTAGAATTGTGTATTACTACATTCCTTTGCATAATAATATCTAAAAATGGCATTTTGAGGGCCTAGTCCTTCTTAAGTTAATGAAGGTCTATGTGTATGGTAAATATTTTTAATAGTTCCTGATAGTGATACTAAACAAACAAAATTGTTGCTGGCTTAATGCTCGCAGTTAAAGCCCCAGTCATAGTGATATACATGTGAAAACTCCTGAAGTTTGGAACCAGAACCCTTTTAAGGTAAATTGTCATGTAGAAAGAATATTGAGCCTCTTTCCATTACCTTCATTACATATTTTAAATTGAATTTACATATTTTAAATTGAATTATTTTCTAACATCATCTGCATGATTTCAAATGAATCATAAGGAAAAAAGAAGAAAAAAAAATTGGTAGCAGAATATTTTCCCATCCTTCTCTTATTATAATGATTTATTAGACTTCTGGCACCTCATAAAATTAAAACTATATTTTAGCATTATCATGCGGCACAAGCAGCAATAAACTAGACACAGGAGAGATGAATCTTAAACTGCACAGGAACATGAAAAAAATTATTGAACAGCAGGAGAAAGAACTTTTAAATTACGAAGATCAAATTGTTTCTGACATCAAGTACATATGACACACAATCAAAGCTACAATCCTGCAAATGCTTAAATATATGTAAAACAGGTTACAAAAAAACCTTAATAAACTAAATGATATTAAAAAAAATAAAATTAAAGCAAGAATATTGACCTGTGTAAGACTAGACCACTACTGAAGCTAGAAAGGTTCTGGAGCATGGTGTGCATTTTTATTTCCCCAATCTAGAGATGTAAGGCTGAATGTTTAAAGTATTAATAGGTAAACACATTTAAATTAATGAAATTGATGATTATGGAATGGAAAACAGCAAAATCTGGTATGATTTGCAGAAGTATACCTTTATATTTTATATTTCTCTCACTGACACCTTAGTTTCTACTGCATTGACCGCACAGTTAAAAAGTAAATTTAAGCATATCATTAAATATAAGGATATATTTATATCATTAAATATAAGGATATTTATATCATTAAATATAAGGATATATTTATATCATTAAATATAATTTAAGGATATCATTAAAATTCATTTTTGTATTCAGAGAAAGGGGTGGATTTGTACATCCATGTAAATGCTTGAAAATTCTAAGCATGTGCAGGCAAATTGTGAGAGCAATAACACTTCTGCTTCCAACTTTTACGTGTCTTGCATGTAGGACAGAAGAATTGCCATCATGTTATGATGGTGGGAGTTGATGTCCTCTAGTTCACCTTCACCATCAGTGATTCCTTAGCTGAGGTCAGAGGCTTATCTATAGTTCTTCAAGGGGACATCCAAGCATTTAGAAGGCAGAACATGTGGCTACCTCTTTTGTCAGTTACCCAGGTTTTTGTAGATTTACTGATAACCTCTTGACTGTCAGATATGTGGTAGAGAATAAGACAGAGTATCTGAGCTATTCAATTTAGGTATCTCATAAAGAGCCTGCCAAGACGTTGACTTTTCCTGGCAGATGAGATATTGTAGCAATCCTTCTCTGAAAAGCTATATAATACAACATTGTGGTGTTATTCATTAGAAATGAGACAGATTAAAATCTGATCAAAGAAGGGAAGCTCTGAAAGCTGAAAAAGAAAATAGCTGCCTATTTCAGCATAATGTGCATCACTCAAAAACTCTGAAAAGGCTAAAGACTGTCTCGTGTCTGAGGCTGTTAGAAATGGCAGTGAAGGAGACAAGTTCTTCTTCATCCCTCAGCAGAGCATCTTAGATGTGTTGATCCTCACTCTCTTCAGCCTTTATATAACTCAGCTCCTGGTGGTACCAAAGACATTTTATATTTAGTAGCCAAATAATATCCTCACCTATGTTAAAGAAAGAATGGAGAAAAGGAATCATTAATTTTTACGCTGTGCTATAGTCTTAATTTATAAAATGTGTTTTTATGTAGGGTTTGCCACAAACTGTGGGTAAATGAAATGTAACTGTTCTTCATTTTCTTGTTTGAACTTCAGTCCATATGGGAACATATGTATTTCTTACTGAGGGGCAAAGCTTAAATGCTGATATTGCTACTGTAATCTCTGGGAAGAGTAAATATGACAGCTCACCATCTGGCAAACAGTCTAAACATTGGTCTTTTTATGTAAGTGCAGTTTTGGGAGTTGCCTTCCCCCGGGATGTTTTTAATCATCTTGTAGATCACCTGCCTAGCTCCATGAATTAAAACCTTCTCTGTCAAATATGTTTTAGCTTCAAGCAAGCAATTTACAGCTCTCTGGAAAAGAGACTTGACACTTGTTGGGATCCAGTGGGTGATTTCTTTGATCCCTATGAGGAAGTTCTACTGTGTTAACTTGCATCATTCTGCAAGGGTTTGAGTAAAGGAATAGTATATCCTTGCAAGGAAATCATGCTGGTTTATAGTCAGTTAACTGTTTGAATGGAGGGGTAAATAAGTTAAGCATCTGATGTATTTCTTAGCATGAGTCTGTAATGTGGACTTTGAACTACGAGCACTGACATGAACCCAGCTCTGATACACTTTGGTGCAGACTTCATTACCCATGCAGATAAAACCTCTGCAAGCGACTTGAGCTAAGTGCAGTTGCATGAATTTGAAGCTTCAGTGTCTCTCATCTCTCTGAGATGGAACCAGCAGACCCAAGCCTAGCATCCAATGGATCTAGGCTTATCTGCAATCTTGAATGCAATTCTTCAAGAACAAATTCGGGGAAAATGTGGAAGGGAATGCAAAAAGTGAGTTCAGGATGAAGAGGCTGGCTGAGGCGTGTGTCATTGCACAGAGGAAGACTGCTATGCATGAAAGAGGAAGAGCTGTTGTACAGACTTTCCTAAATTAGCTCCTAAATTACATGTGTTCTGATACATAATTCCTTGGTTACATGATTGCATACTAAATTATGTGATAATCAGGTGGAAGCAATGTCTTAAGGCGTGAAACTACACACCCCAGGCACTATGACTTCAGTCTGAATGTTGTCACACAGGCAGTGGGCAGCATTGCTGTGTGTGCACTCTGGGATTATTATTTATGAAGCCACATAGTTTATATATTTTGGTTTTTTGATTGTTCTTTTAATTGGTTCTCATCATGTTATAAAATGGAAAGGAATTTCTTCAATTTTAAGTTTAATTTTTAGGTGCTGTGCCATTTATTTTTTAATCAAACTCTGCTACTCTTTTCTTCAAATATTAAGTCTGCATTTTTATATTCAGAGCAGTCAAGTGACTCAGAGCTGAGGTTCCAAGAATAACCAAATTATTTTTAAAATGTGAAAAAAGAAATAGTAGATGAGGTTCTTTTTTTTTGTGCATAATTCCTAAATCTATTTATTGTCCTTACAAACATTGTAATACTATTGCTGTAATTTGTGTAATTTGTTTGTTTAGTTTCATGTAACCTTGTTAGATTTGTTTATAAAGAATCTAATCCACTTGAAAAAGATTTACATTACTTTATCAGTCTGTGGCTAAATATAAAAATGAAGTGAAGCAGGCTTACTGAAAATGCACAGGTTCCGAATGAGCAAAGCACATTACATTATTTCTGATTTAAACCATGCTAAGGGTGATACCGTTTTCATGCATTTAGTTACAGAGGCATTCTAATATCTTACTGCACTGTCCATCATAATATTTTTCTGTTGGACAACTAATAAACAGTGAAATTATCTGAGCTAAAAATCTTTGACAAATTGATTTAATTAAAACTTAAATGTTTTTTGCCACTGAAAATCATACCAAAGCATATGTTTGTTTTTTCCTTAGAGAGGGAAAGAGCTATTAGTAATTCTAAACAGGTCTTATATGAAAGAAATGAAAAATTTGATTTGCTCAAGCTTTTACAGAGAACTCTGCCATTTTTTGTGAAAGAAAAGGTAATGTGAAGCCATAAAAGTGTGTTTTATGGATATTAGAAGTAATTTTTCATGTTAGGAAGAGGTTAGTCCTGTTCCTGGAGAAATATTTTCCTGCATATGCTCCTGAATTTAGGAAGACTCTCTTAATATGTTTCTAAGTATGAAAGTAAAATTGTCTTCAGACTTCAGTCATAGGTTTTTAAGCTGTGATTTTTTAAAATATGTAGAGGTGGGAGGGAGTAGAGAGGGAGTTGACAATGTATTACAGTGACTATAGAGAAGATGCTGTATGAGTAAAACCTTTAAAAATTACTAAAGCAGGCATAATAGCAAGGCATTTGATTTCACAAATCTAATTTCTTAATTTTAACAGTTTTATTTCATGCAGACAGTAATAAGTTTATGTCTTCAACTGGTTCTAATACACAAAATTGTAGTAGAAATATTGCAAGGAAACAAAAGAATATTTGATATTTCAGTGTTTCTGAATACTAATATTTGACTGCAGTATCAGATTTACTCTCATTACTACTATAGATTAATAATTTTCTACACCTCAGCTTTTTTTTTTTTTTTTTCTTTTGTGGTACTTCAAATTCTTGAACTTACAGAAAATGAAATAGTTCTGTATTCTGTCTGCAGCTGTGGTCTGTGCTAACTCCCTGCATGATCTGAATGGCCAGTTAAAGTGGTCTCTGGAAGCTGCGACTGTGTTTAACTGCCTCGTATTTTATTCAATCTGCAGGGTAATGACGTTCGGATAATCCTTGGCCAGTTTAATGAGGAAATGGCTGTGAAAGTTTTCTGCTGTGTAAGTAAATACATTTAATTGCATATCAGAATGAAGACTGTGTTACGTTTGATAAAAAAGTAACTTGAGCATAAACATTTCTTCACAAAATTCAGCTCTGTGAAGGTTTGTATCCTAAAAAGGGCTTACACATGTGTAGTTCCATTTCTCTTTCAATAAAATACTTTGTCTTCAGTGGAATTTGGCATAGACTGCATGGTTAGCTTCTTCTTATTACTTTCCTGTAGTGGAATTAAATGTTAAATCAAACTGGAGCATTGCTCTTCACATCAGATCCAGGTAAATACTTGCATATGTAGCAGCAGATAGAGAGAGAACTGCAAGATTTCAGTCTTGTCCAAGAGCTGTGTTCTGGTGATAATGTCTGTGTGTATGGGCTTTGCATGTCTTGCTTTTAAAGAATAAGAAATTCAAGCCAGTTCCTATACATCCTGACTCAGCAACACTAATAATTTCTGCTGCTGAAAATGTTGCTAATTGCACAGTTGTCATTCCCATCTGAGTGCTGTACATTTTACATGTATTACATGAAAGCAAATATTAGTTAGTAAAAAAGTTTTTTTTAACCATAACAGTAAGACTAGCAAACATAAAATTCCTCATCCTTACTATTTGTTTAAGTGAATGTGCTTCAAACTTATCCTGCCTTAAAAGTAGCAGGATTAAAATGTATATTTGTACCAGCCTGAAAAAAATCCAAGAGAAAGATTTTAGTGGCCTAAGTATTGAGTTCTTAGTCAAAATAGTTAGATTAATCCAAGAACACAGTAAATATAATAGAAAAGCAATAATGAGAGTGTATAAATTTCCAAGGGTGCTTTTAAGTGTTCACTTAATGATAAAATTACCTATCCTTGGAAAAAAAGGAGGCAGAAGTTCAAAATCTGAGTGCTACATGTGTCTCAGATACATCTTGGCTCTTACTCAGCAGCTGTCCCAGTTGGTGGCAAAATTTGGAAAGGAGATTGTAGAGTATATTTGGAAGGAACAAAATCTGTTTTCATCCGAAAGAAAATGGAAAGCATTTTTTTATTTTTCATTCTTCTCATGTCTTATAGGTCTTTGTATGTAGATCTTTTTGTGCTGCCATTTAAATTGGATTGACAGAGATAATCTCCTATTTTTTTTCATTCCTGGAAGAAAGAATGGCACTTCTGTAGCCCAGATCTATCTCAGATCTCTTGGGATTGGGCTGCATTTCCCTATCAGAGGAGTCCTGGTCAGAATTATCTTCCAATCCAACATTAGCAAGAGATTGGCCTCATTTCTAGTTGCCCTTAATTTCTTGTTGCATTTCTCTGGAATTCTCTTCCAAATCCATGTTCATGTGAGGCCACTGAAGAAATCTTAGAATTCCTTAGAGAGGCAGGCTGTCCTTTAGTCTGCATCACTGTTGAATAAAAGGTGCCAGGGAGAGGATGTCTCTGTCTCATGAGCACTGGCCGCAGGTTTCTGTGGCTACAGTTTGGTGTGAATGTGGGAAATGTGCATAAATCTCAGCAGTTTAAAGCATGATGGCTGCTTCTAAAGTACATTAGTGTCAAAAATAATAAGGTGGATTTTTCTGGAGCCTGGAGAAATCTGAAAGATCATGTATTTAAGCTTTTTAAATGTATTTATTTGAGAGTTTTAGCAGGAGACTGAATGCAGGAGAGGGCAGTTCAAAGTAGGTACTTTATATATTAATGCACTACACTATGTCAGAAAACTTGTTATTATTCATAACATATATTGTTGACTCATGCACTCCTATAGATATATGTCTAAGAGCACAATAATTTAGATATGTCAAGTTTTTTAACTCCTCTCTTCCAGGTGTATCTTTGGACAGGTTTCACTTGTGAATCCTTGTTATATTCTGCAGGTTTACTGAAGTCAGTCAGAAAAAGGCTTTGAGTTTGTTAAAGGGAGGTGCTTTTTCATTAATGCAAGATTTAAAATTATTTTTTCTGATTGTAGGTATATTTTAAATATTATTTGGTAATGCCTTATGTAGATGGCAAAACCTTTAAACTCTGCCTCACTTTTCTACCTGGATTCAACAGTCATATTTTGTGAGGTTTCCTCAGGACATCCATAGCAGTTTATATAAGATCACAGAACCATTTAGGTTGTAAGAGACCTTTAAGATTATCAAGTGCAGCCATTAATGCAACACTGCCAAGTCCACCACTAAGTAATGTCCCTAAGTACCTCATCTGTGCATCTTTTGAATGCCTCCTATGATGGTGACTCAGCCTCTTCCCTGGTCTCTGATAATCCTTTCAGTGAAGAAGTCTTTCTTCATATCCAATCTAAGCCACCTCTATTGCAACTTCAGGTCATTTCCTCTTTTCCTATTCCTTGTTATTGGGAAGAAGAGACCAACACTTACACCCACACAAAAAAAAAAAAAAAATGGGCTAAAAGATAGTACAACTCAGTAGCAAACTTTAAAAACAGAACAGGACTGGTTCAAACCAAAGTGAATGTTGGCAGGTATTTCCTACAAGGATTTAAATAAATTTAGCTCATAAGTTAAAATAAGTTTAGTTCATTTAGTTCATTAAATAAGTTTAGTTCATTTATCACCAGTGTAAAAAACAGTGAGAAATTTTAGTTCTATGGAAAATCTTAGATTTATAATTCATTTTCACCTCAGTGGGATGAATGTGATGTTTTCTTGGAATAGAAATTAGGCCCTTTTGGTCAAAACTTAATAATTCAACAATCAACAAATTGCCAATAATTGTTTGCTACACATAAAAAATAGTTATTACATTAATCTCTTTGTTGTAAATAAGCATTTATTTATGGATTCAAAAAAAGAAGGAAATGCTTTAAAAGAAAAAAAAAAAAAATCACAAGGGCAAAAATTGTCCGTGACAGTTTCCTGGCTGCTTGACAGCAACTTGGGGCTTTGTATTCTACACAGGGTATGGGAAAAAGATTAAGAAAAATGTATGACTACTTTATGCTGTTATGGTGGTAAAAAGTATGTGCAAACCTTCTTCATCTTGCTCTTGTCTGCCAAAAAGTCTTCCCCTTAGAAACTGAAACTTGTAGGTATTGGTCTATGTGCACTCAAACAGTTCAAGAAAAATCCATGTGTTTTAAGTACTTGTATCTTTTAAGCATTAAAATAATCTCAATTTAGCAGAATCAACAGGGAGAAAATGGTGGCAAAAAAAGCATCATTTTGCAATAAGTCTTCTGGGACCCAAACACTGAAATATCTGGGCACTGTCAGCTGTGCTGTCACTAGAAAAATGACTGCATGGTCATAGTGCTCAGCCTCAGAAGATCTGATTTTGTTCCTACTTTTGCCTTCCCCAGACTACCCTTCAAGCCCTGTCATTCCACCGTATCTCAAAGGAAGAGCTGACAGCTCTTAAAGTGTTTGTTTTGCATTTTGTTAAACCAGATTGATGCAGAAATGTGAAAGTGTAACCAGTCTTTCAGGCAACCATGTTGGGAATGATCTCTTGTTTCCAAGATGAAATTTCGGGCTATTTTGAAACTTTCAATTTTCAGCCTATTTTCCAGGGCATTCACAGATTATGCAGGAAACAGTACAAGTGCTTATGCAAACAGAAAATTTCCAGCAGCTCTACTTTCAGAATAGTTCACAGCCAATACTTTCTGGCAACACACAGTTTGATACTTTAATCTCTATAGAGCAGGGGAAGCTAAATAAGATTGTCCTTCTCTAAAAGCACTATTCTGTATCAGTTTGTGTCTTCATGATTCGAAAACTGTCAGACAAAAAAACACTCAGTGACTGAAAGGTCTTGAATGACCTAACTGTATAATGCAAACTCTTTTAGAAGGGAGTACTGCAGGATGGAATTGCTATTTTCCTTGCGGGTGGCCCTGGAATACCTGGAAAGTGTCTCCATAGCTGTGCAGGAGTGCAGGTGGATAGGAGGATAGAAACAGATATATTTCGGAAGAGCAGAATTAACAGGCAAGAGAAAGACAAACTGTTTATGTGGATTGTGGAATAAGTAATATATGAGATGCAAGACACCAGGTTTCAGACAGGACTTTCAAGCAGCATTGCATACAAAGGCATGAAATTTGATTTTGTCTGAACAAAAGCTCTGCAACCAGGGGCCAAATAAATCTGCTTTCTGCACAATACTGTTATGAACTGAACTGGCACCATTATAATAGACTTCACAGATATAAAGCCCATTTTTAATTTGGGTATTAACATATTTAGGAGGTTGTCCTATTTCATATATTCTGTTATTGCTCTTTACTTCTCTGATAGGCTTTTTGTATGATTGTTGGGATACTTTTCAAAACAGTTATTTCAGAATGACTAATATGTCCTGTTTGCATTCTTATAATTTCCTCCTTCTGTAATATTTTTTTTGTGAAAATGTAGCAGTGTTTCTGTTAAGAGCTCTAAGCTTGCACCATTTCTAAAAATTAGAATTTTTATCTTAGGCCTTCTATCTCAAGTATTGCTTGTATTAGGAACCAAATAAGAATGAGACCTGCAGTTTTGAAATGGAGCCTGACTGAAATGTCAAAAGAAAAATATCTAGTTGCAAGACAGTGAGAGAAACATCTGAGATAAAATTTACTAATTTTATACTAGAACACTCTTCCGAATCAAAGAGAATATTTGAGAATAGATCAGCTTTTAGGTACAACAGCATATGTGCCTGACTAAGAAAGTATTTCTGTTTCCTGTTATATATATCTGCTAAGTATTGAAAGGAGATAACTATAAACTCAGTATCTTGGATTACAGTGGGCTGGATTCAGTATTCCAACAATATAGAATTTCATATGAAGAAAATTCTCGCTGAGAAAAAAAAAAATATCATTAAGATTTTGCTTTAGCAATTCACTGTTCACTCATGCTCCTTAGAAGGAACTGCTAATTTAATGTTACTGTGGTCTGCTTTTTAGCCACGTGTGATTCGATGGTGCCTATGATCCAAGTTTTCTTGTTAACCTAGTCCTTAGGTTGATTTAAGGGTGATAATTACTTAGTTTAAATGTGGTAGCATGGTAGTTCTATCACTCATGTAATGTTGTGTATAAAGAACTTTCTGTGGAAAGCAGTGTCTTCTGTTTCTGTTCCTCTTTAACTCCCTCAGTTCTATAATACAGTTCATTTTTCTGTTTTTTTAGGAAATGATCCACTGAAAGAAAAACAGGGTTTAGTAAATTCTCATTTCCTGAATTCTAAATCAGGAGTCTTCAAAAAAAGTCTTCATTATTACCAAGTAATTATTGTAAACTGTTTAAAATACTTGTGTACCCAATTACACCGTCATTTTTTAATAACAAAAAAAAAAAAATTAACCAAAAGCAATTGGTTTTATGTTCAATACCTCTATTAAAATGTCCATTATATTTTCTGTTTTTCTTATTTGCAGGCTTACGATGAAGAAATGTATGGCAGCAAATATCAGTGGATTATTCCAGGGTGGTATGAAAATCTTTGGTGGGAAGCTTGGATTAATTCCTCACAGTGTCTCAGCAAAAATCTTCTTACAGCCATGGAAGGTTATATTGGAGTGGATTTTGAGCCTCTCAGCTCAAAAACGAACAAGACTATATCAGGAAGGGTTTGTATTTTTCTTCCATCTATTTTATGATACCATGAGTTCTCTCACTGCTGGGCTGGCACAGTAAAACACCAAGGGGGGAGGTGAAGCTAAAGGGTTCTTCTACCAAGTGACCTGTCAGTCATCACAGTTAGTTTCACTACTTTCCGCTAGTTGCAATTTTAAAATATTTGAAAATCAAATCTTATTTTCTACAGCGTAAGAAAGCAGTGAAGTCCCTTGCTTCAAATCTGCCCTCTTCCCCCAGTATGAACATTCTAGTTAAATGTACATTAAAGTTTGAGTAACATTCTAGTTAAATGTACATTAAAGTTTGAGTAACAGTCTTTAATATCTTGTGCTGTGCCACTTCAAGTTAAATAGTTGAGCGCAGAAACAGAAAACTCTTATATTTAAACCTATTCTGCAAATGACCAATTTGAATGGTGATTTGTGTCTCTCAGAACTAGGGAGCAGGAGGTGAGGCTTGTTTTAAATATAAAAATATGTGGGGTTTCCATAAAGCACATAAAATTTTATCACAGAACAAATCCATACAAACTCTGACCAATGAATAAATATGCCTGATTGTGCTGTTTTTCATTTTTCTTTTCCATCTGCCTTTCATGCCTTGCTGAGTGAGCATGAAAGACAACTTTACTGAAGGGTAGCTCATCATATGAAAGCACACCATCCAGAACATAATGAATTTGTAAAATATAGACAAATTACCACTCAAAATTTCATATTGAGCAAACGGTTGCTCAGGTAAAGGTAATTTGATTTGTGTTATCCTGTAAAGTGTAATCAGACCACTAATTTGCAGGGACAGAGACTTATTCCCTGTTCTAGTATTATGGCTCACCAGAGTACAGTTTTGGTTGAATTGGCGCCTTTTGTACAAAAGTAAAATAAAGCAAATTGTCATTTACACAGTGAGGCAGTACAACTGCTTTCAGTCTCCCTGTCTTCTAGTTCTGCTTCCCAATCTCACCAGCAGTTTTTATATCAAACAATACATGTTTCTTGAATTTTATTTTCTTTCATAAGTTTTATTTTGGAGGCCTTTTCTGTATTAGTTATGCACATCTCTAAATTGGATGATGCAGTTTCAGGTGTTGGTTTAGATTCAACTCTGTAAAATATTAAGTATTGAGGTAAAACTGAATTTTATCTCTTCTGCAGACTCCACAGCAGTATGAAAAGGAATACAATGCTAGACGTGGTGATGGGCAATCCAGCAAATTTCATGGTTATGCTTATGACGGAATATGGGTGATTGCCAATTCCCTACAGCGGGCAATGAGTTACCTGAATTCCACCAACGAGCACCAAAAAATTGAAGATTTTAACTACTCAAATCAAAAACTTGGCGACATCTTTCTGAGTGCTATGAATGAAACCAGGTTCTTTGGAGTAACGGTAAGTCCTTATCAGATAATTGTGGGATGCAGGAGGCTTGTGATTTTGTGTCAGTAATTGAAACAAGTATTAAATATTAAGTATGCTTGAAAAAGAAACAGAGTTGCTTCTATCTTCAGAGCTACCAGTTCCACTTTATATTAAAAATTAATGCCTTGACAGTCTTGCTCATTACCTGTCTGCAGATGCCAAGGAACGACACTGTACAATTCCTCAGTTATCAGATTTTTAAGCATGAATGTCATCTGAATTAACAAATCAGAGTGGTCTCAAGGGAACCACAAGTTTTGCAAGCTGCAGTGACCTTTTAAGCGAAAGTTTTAGCAGTTAAGGAGTAGCTGGAATGTAATCTGAAAATACATATTTCTCTCCATCATTTAGGTTTGGTAATAGGCTATGGTACACTGTTTCTAACTCCAGTGCTGTACATCCTAGATATGCTTGCAACACGCTTCAGCTGCGATTTAAATTTATTTATAATTTGTATTTTTTCACAGTTGAGTACAAAGCATGCTCACAGTGACTTAAAAACTGCTCATATACAGTAGTATCTTAATTCTGATTTCAATTGTACGATTTCAAACCCTTAGTATTTTTTATTTTTTAGAATTTGTTTGCATTTCTTCTGCTTTTTTAGCAGAGTAAAACAGGCGACAGGAGTGTGGTCTTAAAACTTCTTAATTGCATCTGAGGCAACATCAGTTGGAAGTTAGTGGTGCATTTGTGTTCAGGAGTCTGCAGAGCTCACCGAGAGAGATGAGCAGATTTCATTTCATGGAAAATAGTCTTTGGAGTTTCCAATAGCTGCAACAAGGAACCTACTGGAATATGATTTGCTGAGCAATGTGCTTGGTCTGCAATATGGCTAGATAAAGAAAACAGTGTTTGGAGAAAAGTGTGTTTCAGTGGTACACAGAGGGGCATCTCCTTGCAGCAAGAGCATGGAGAAGGTTGGAGGGAGCTGGTAAAATCCTGTCCCCATGTTAGAACAAACTGTCTTGGATATCAATTAACATCTAAACACGTTGAAGTAGCAGAACTAAGGTTGTCATACCTGTCAGAAATGGGTTCAAGGAGGAAATGCCTGCACAAATACATCAACAAAGTGTAAAGTCTCAAACTTTTGATGTCCTTGTTAATTGCAGAAAAAGTTTTCTGTGATGCGGTACACACAATTGAAACTAATTCAGAATTTCTAAGTAAAACCCAACCAATATGGCAAGACAATATTAATATCTAGATGCTTGCACAATATGAATTCTGCACTCTTTTTGCACTGAATTAGACTGAAAGTTTCAGCAAAAGAATTTGTTATTCCATTGTATCCACAGTAGGACTGGATCTTTGATGAAGCTTTCAGACAGCAGCAGTAATGAACCAGACTCTGCAGGGACTCAGTTATATTTGTCCTGCATTATTCCATGTATGATATCTATCAATAGGTTTGAAATTGAATATTGCTGTGTAGTTCCTTTTTGGTTTGTTTTTTGTTTTGTTTTGTTTTTTTCTTATCCTTTTTGCCTTCTGTTTAGTTTTGCAGCCAGTTATGGTGAAATTGATAGTTGTCATTAGCATTGCTTAATTACTGCTTCCTCTGCGACAACAAAAAAAAAACCAAAAAAAAAAAAAAAAAAAAAAAAAACCAAAAAAAAAAAAAAAACCAAAAAAACAAAAAAAAAAAGGTAACAAAATCAAACCCAAAATATCTAAGATTGAAGGAAAGCTCTTTTTAACTAGTTTCAGAGACACCAGCAAAATATCACAACCATCCCTTTAGGGAGGGAATGAATCAAAGCTTCAACAGCCACATTCAGCTATGTTTACTTACTTTATATTCTCAGGTATAATGGTTTTCAGAGAAACTACTGCATGATTATTCACTGTATTTAGTACCTGTCTGAGGCAGTTGGTAAAATATTTCTCTTTATCATTGGTCAGCCAAGTCATAATGACAATGCACAGCCCAAATCTGGTAATTGCAAGGATCATGCTTCCTGTACATGTAATTCACAAAAACATTTCATTGAGAGAGATATGGAGAGAAGAAAGTCTATAGCAACTACACTTTCTTAGGGCATAATTGCAACACACAATGCTCAAGCTTTTCCAGACAAGCATGGAGAGAAAAGAATTTTAGAAGAATATTAATTATTTTGCATTGTAGTGTTCAGAAAGTTGAAGCTGAAGGAACAGATTGATTTTTACCAGTAATACTTCTAAACTTTTTATTCTTCAGTCTAATAAATGCTGTCATTTGTGACCTAATTTAAAACGTTCACTGGAATATGAGTTTTACGTCTCGGAGTGCTAAATCTAATTTAATTTTTTTTCCAGAATATGTATTTTAATATGAATTTTTTTACAGTTTATTTAAAAAAAACTTATTCTAAACAGGAAACATTCCTTTATTCAAGATTATCTGCACCAAATATAAACTGTTTTTTGGGGAAAAAAAAAGAAACAAAAGGGAGGACAATCTTATCAATATTCAAAGACTCATCCAGTAATAAACTATGTTGTTATTTGTTAGATAAGAAAAGATAAACAAGAAGCTGTAGACAAGAATCTAAAACTGGAAAATCTATTAAGTAGCTTTCTCTATGCTTTCTGTGAATATGATATCAGAAACACTGTAATGTCATAAATAATAAATCCCTTTACCCAGTTTTCATTTTCTTTGAAATTATTTATAGAAGATAACACCATTGAGTGGAGAGGGGGTTGTGGAATTTTTTAAACAATTTGCAAAAGACTTGGGATGCAGTGTTTTGGTTCCTATTTATATGGAAAATAATTCTTTCAACTTTCTGTTCTTTTTTTAATTTTTTAAATTTTAAAAAAATTTCCAGGAGACAGCATTTAGAAAACAGATAAAGCTATTGCCTAGAGACTTGACATGACAAATCCTATTTTTATGTAACATAAACTCAGTAAAAAATGTTATTTATTCTAATTCTGCTGTCAGAAATCTATTGGAAGGGAAATTATGGATATTCCTTAAATATTCCTGAGGGTTTTGCTCTCTTTCTGGATTTTTTTTTTCTTAGCAAATTGATTCCTTCTTTTATTTTGCCTTCATACTTATCAGACTGATAATCATGTTGATTACCATATAAATTTCTTGTGTATTCTGAATACAGAGCAGGAAAATATAAATTTGGTGTTTTATCAGAAAATAATAATACAGCTATCTGCTATGCTTTTAAAAATATAAATTGGATGCTGTTTTATAGGTGGAAAAGTATTTTGTGATGAGAAATGCAAAACAAAAACCTGCAAGGATCTTCCTACAGTTTTGTTAATCTGAATGCCCAAATTCTGGAGGACATTCAGATTCACTGGTGTTGGCCATTTTCCAGTTGAATAAAGCATTTCATGCTTAGAATGGTCCCTCTTCAATAACCAGCTTTCAGAATAGGAGTGCTTTTGATTTGGGACTAGTTTGGCTCTCATGGAGGAAATTTCATGGGGGAAATTTTTCTAATTTCCTAAGATATCAGAGCACTTGATTGGTTATAAATGAGAAAGTTCCGAAATAAAAAAAAATAAAGTATTTTGAAACTTTTTCTTCCACTTTTCTTAATCTAGATAGAGACATTTGTATAAACTGAATGCAACACTACCCTTGTGATTTATAAAGTGCCAGGTCCTGTTTCCTTGCTAAATATATTCCTCATCTCAAATAGTACACATTCTTTCTGATAACCTGAGTGTCAGAAAACAGAAGTATTTACACAAGTTTTTTGACACAGCTTAAATGTCTGAGGAGTTCCCCGATGTAGTTGGTAGAGGCACTGGAAGTAATTTAGATTTGCAGGATCAACCGAGGTCTCTGCTGAACAGTTACTGCTTTGAATCAGTACAGAGAGATAAAGTGATGGGGAAAAAATATATGTCTGGGAGATGTATATATCTGCATTTCAATTCTATAGCATTTTTCAACATTCTACCTATAACAAGTTCATCATGTATGTGTGAAAGTTGAGGAGAATTTTTCACAGAGTCAGAATTATTCTCCTAAAGCAAGACTGTTTGTCTAAGGGATAATTTTTTACAAAAAGAAGAAAAGTCAAACTTTATTTTGTGCAATGCTACCATGACATATCTTGGAGGCTTAATAATTTGTGAGGAATTAATGCCACCTTCTCAGGATACCAAATCATATTTAGTGTATACAAAATCAAAATCTGTCTAGAGAATAGATGGATTTTTTTTTAGTAATTTTTTTCCTTTTTTTTCTTTTCTTTGTAGAGACTGTGGATGACTACACAATAACTTACAATTACAGTAATATTTATATTTGTTATCAAAAAAAGAGCTGATCATACTTGGAAAGATGTCATAGAATGGTTTATGTTGGAAGGGACCTTAAAGGCCATCTAGTTCCAGCCCCTCTCAGAGCCCCATCCAACCTGGCCTTGAACACTTTGAGGGATGGGGCATCCACGATTTCTTTGGACAACCTGTTCCACTTCCTCAGCACCTTCACAGTAAAGAATTTCTTCCTAATATCTAAACTAAATCTGTCCTCTTTCTGTTGGAATCCATTGACCCTTATCCCATCACTACATCCCCTTGTAAATAGCCACTCTGTAGTTTTCTTATTGGTTCCCTTTAGGCACTTGAAGGCTGCCATATTAAATACCACATTTGTTCTCAGGATACTAGAAGCTTGTTTTGATTCCATGGGGGAGCCAAGTATTGGGAAAAATACAGTGAATGTCAGAGGGTTTTTTTTAATTCCTGTTTTATTCAAAACACGACACTATTTTTTAAAAATGTTTTTCTGTAATATTTTATTTGCTTCACCTTTGTTACTAATGTGAAGTCATGAATGTTACCATTCTCACTGATTTATGCCTGAACTGTTGCAGCGGGGTGTTCTGCTTCTTGCATTTATTGCTACTATCTGTTATTATAAATCAAGTTTCAAAATTGTTAATTTATTTCTCATCCTTATGACCTTCTATTATTTCTGTGTAATGGAAAAAGAATTGCAGCGGAGGAGTGAGAAAATTAAATACAGTGTTGTCTTTTCCTTTTATGTCAGCCAGAGACTAGCACAGTAGGATAAAATTCCATCACAGTAGTTGCTGCACAATTGAAACCACAGCCATGAAATAGCTTTCAAGTCTGTCCCTGGCATCCTGCATTTGAATGGATCTAGTCATCTTTCATATCTGAAAAAATGCTTATTTATATGAAGTTTGCTTTGTATTTTGATGCTGATTATTTCTGAAGATTTATCTTAGCAGCTTGCCTCCAATTTCCAGGCTTCAGAAGCCTCTGTGCTGTACAGGAATCTCAGAAATACAGGACATGTTAGCAACAGAATAGGAACAGGAGAAAGTATTTATTTCATGTCATCCTGGAAAAATAACATGACCAAGATGCTTAAATTAAAAAATGTGTCAGTTTTTGGCAGAGTATCAGATAAAATTAGCATGGACTTCAGCAGGATTAATTTATCCTTAATATGGGAATCTAACAAACATTTCTGTTAGTAGCATTGATCAGTGTGGCTAATTTTGTGTGGACATTTCTGAATTAAGCCTCAAGAGCTGTTTATAACTGCAGTTATATTTTCTTTGTTGGCATGGCTGAGGTAGGGTGAAAAGTAAAATATTGGGGAGGGCAGAAATTTCAATTTCAATTTCAATTTCTTGTTAATATAGAATAGAGCTTTAAAAGAACATTAAATTTTATAAAAGGGGCAGGGGGTAGAGGTTTAGTGTGGAGTGGAATACCTGACACTATAAAGACATCTGTTACTGAAAAATGCTTTTGAATGTTTAATCAAATTTGACTTAATTTGAGCATTTGAAAATTTCTTGTTGGACATTAACCATAATTGGGTGATTTGAGGGAGTACAAAAAGCTAGCAAAACACATAGTCAGGAAAATCTATAAATGTATGCACACACATGCACACGCTCACAACCCCACTGTGTCTTGGTGAATCTCAGGTTTTTTCTAAACTTGACCCCGTGAGTGTGAACTGTTCTGAATTTAATGCCTTGCTTTGTCTTTTATTTTTCAGAACTTTATTCCTGTTAGGGCATTTCTTGTGTAGCACAAAAAAGAAAAGCACTTGGGATCTGGCTGTGTGCAAGAACCCCTACAGAGATTCTGGTTCTCTTGAACCTTGAATCTCCATTTACCTGAGAAGAGATAAATATGGTGAATCTCTTACTACATTACTCCCTCCTGACTTCCAGTAAATTGTCCAACTCCCATGAGCAAGCAAGAGCAGTAGAGTGAGTTGAACTAATTTGCTCTCTATGTGGCCAGTTCATTTAGGAGAATCCTTGATATAGAGAGCTGCTAAACTAAGCCATCAGCAAGTTTGCATAAGGTCATAAACAATATTTGCTCATTAGGAAAATTCATTGCAAATGTTTTCATCTGCCAACAGTGTAAAACTGCATACAAAAGGAAATACTAACTTTTAGAAATGAGATCTGAAATTAACTGTGACATTTCAAAGATTAGCCCTCAAGCTAATCAGCAGTTGATGATTTAATAGTTGTAGTAGGTGTCAAATAAAAAAGGCTTTTGTCTGAAGTTGTAGAACACTTACTGTAGCATCTGTCATTTTAATAGCTGGATATTTGATAAAAATAAATGAACAACATGTATTTATAGAAAAGCTAGTGAAACATTCTCTGGCTGATATCTCTTAGCTTCCTCTGCTTTGTATTTAATTTTGTCGGTATCTAGACAGTGTTTAACATAACACTTAATTTGCCCTAGAAGCTGCTTTGCTCCTACTTTTTGTACAAAAAGTGGAAGTTCCTACAAATAATAAAGAAACAAAGCTCAAAGGAAGGTTATTGCACTGTCTGAGTGGTGGTGCAGGTTTGTACTTCACAGTTTCTGTTCACTTTGTTCTCTTCAAGCTTCTAAAGAAAGCAAGCTCATTTCAGTAGTACCAAAACCTTAGGTGTTTTTCTGAAGTGTGACTTGTTTTTTAGCTGCATGTTTCTAATCAACCTTTCATTTATGTGTTGGGACTGATTTTTTTTTCCTTTTGTTTTGTTTTTCTTGTCAGTATTCCTTGAATTTGAAGGATGAAAAGACTAAAGAAAAAAGTTAAATTTATGAAAGCTCTGTCCTGCTGCAGATCAGCAGTTAAGCTGGAAGAGGGTATCGATGGTTTAAAAGCAACTTTTCAAGACAGTTTTTGCCTTTGCCAGTTGGGTTTGTCTGAAATTGTTACAGAGGACTCTTTGAAAATAGCAAGATACTGAAAGAGTGGGCAGTGTGTATGTGTTGGACAGGCAACATGGAACTACAGGTTCTGGTGTCTGTTGAGTAAGTAGGACATTGTTTTTCCTGATGATTAGATGGTCTTTTGTCTTCTGCTTAGTCAGAAGTACTACTAGGTAGATTCCTTTGCCACCTCTTCACCATCTATCAGAAAAAGATGGAAAAATGTTATGTACCTTCTATCGCTGCATTAAAGCCCTGTGTCCTACTTCAACAAGTTGTGGTTTTTTTTATATGAGATAGGAAGTGTTGTGTGCCTACTGAAAAAGGGTGATAGGATAAAATTCCACAGACACTTATGGAGAAATTTCTCGCTTGTAACAAGTGTACCATTGAAATGTCATCACCCAAAATTATAGAAAATCTGGAGTAGCTCCATCCACCTGTACTGTGACTTCAACCATGTCAGTATCTTGTGATCAGTGGCAGATGACATATCAATGTGGATCTCTGGTGATGATCCTGTATCAGCAAGAAAATATCAGCACCTCTCTTCATCATATACAGGTCCATAAAAGCAGTTCAGTGTTTGCAATATATGCTGTAAGAACTGCTTTGACAGAGTCTCCCCTGCAGTAATTATCCAAAATGAAAATGTGGTGAAAGGCATGTGGTGTTGACAGTATTGCAAATTTCTAAATTTCTGTTTGGAATTTCTCCATTTCTGCCATTGATTGGCAGGTACAATACTCCTAGGAAGGATTGAAACATTGCTGTAAAAGGAGATGCAGAAGAAAAGTGGAGTGTGATGGTGAAGGGAAAGTCTGAAGTGTTTTCGCTGCACTGGGACCTGTTGCAGTTCCTGGTAGCTGTTGCAGCACACAGCGTGTCAGTCAGTACAGCAGCCTAGCAAACAACTGTCTTGAGAGCTGTGATTACATAGTGCAGGTTAAAATTATTTCAAGCCCCTTTCAAGTAATGTCTGTAAAGGAGGACTGCTCCTTCCCCAGGAGAGAAATAACTCGAGTGCAGAGGGAACAGATGAAGTATCAGCAGGGTCTGCGTTCTGGGTGGAGAGGCCCTGGAGAGGAATTATATCTGTAGCTAAGTCCCCAGCCTGCACACATGCTTCCTTATGAACAATGATTCTGGAAAGGAAGACTGCAGGAGAATGTGTATTTAGGAGAATATAACGGGAAGGGAAAAGATTTCCCTCTTTTCTAATCTGCATCACTGAACACTTCTGAGTTTCCAGTCTCCAGTGTCTCTTGTTCTAGTTCTGATTTGTTTATTAGTGCTTAGAGTTTAATGAACATCTTCTTACCTGACTATGTGTTTCCTGAAATTGATTTTGCTGTCTTTGTTGAAGAGCAGATCAGCAACAGATTATGTCAATTCCACAGAAATATGTCCAGATAAGCCAGGTGTGTATGGACCATGTGTTTAGTAGCTGGGCCATATAAATATGTACTAGATGGAGCTTGATGGTCTTGAAGAGCCAGTGAGGCTCTTTTATGGTTACCTGGCAGATGGTGAGTTACTCATACAGGCTAGTACAGGCACAGCTCAACCATACTGCCAGGTGTGTATTTGCAGATGATGTAGTGAAACTAAGGAAAAAAAAAAAGTATGAATTATGGGCATTCCAGAACAACAGTGTTTTTCAGTGGTATTCCTGCATTCAGGGTCCCTAAGAGAAGGAAAAAATATGTATGGCAAATTTAGGGATGCTGCTGTTTCTGTCTGATATGTCTCCATTTGAAATTACAAGCAAAAACATCTTACGTGGATATTTCCAAGCCCTCAGCTGCTCAGTGGTTTGGGGATGAATACCACCAAACAGAGGCTTGAAGTGTAGCATATTCTCTCAGCGGGCACAGTGGTCAGAACAGCAAGATTAGGTATCCAGCATCAGCCTCACTCTGTAAACTCTTTCCTCAGAGCTACATATGATTTATATCCCTTCTCTCCTAGAAGAGAGCACCAGAGAAGTGCCTGGTTTAGCTTAATATTTGGTGTGAATACTCTTCTGTCATGACTCTAGAGTTAAAAAACACTATTGTTTTGGAGTTAGCATATTTTAGAAATAGTATAAAACTGAATTCCTGAGTGCTTGAGGGAATTGCAGTTCTTTTATTTTCAAGAGAACAGATGTTAGCCCTGCTGCCTTGGGATTGTTCCAGCTTTGGTAATTCTGTTCTGTGTATCTAAAACTCTCACTGCGGTTTCAGATGGATGAGGAAGTTATTATTTACTAGCTTTTCACCAGGACACCTTTGGGACAATAAATGCCATAAAGATGCAAAATTTTAGTATTACTGTTCTCCCTTCTCTTAGTAGACTTTCATTTCATTATTATTTCACTGTACAGGTGAAATATAGTAAGATTTTATTGTTTGATCCTCTTCTTGTTTCAACTAGGAACAAATCTCCTTTAGCTACATCGTGAGCAGGAGGTGGTTTTTACCTAGCAAAGTGCTCTAATAAACAATTTGCAAATATAACTCAAAACCTTATTCTAAAATCCTTTTTGCTCACAGAAGATGTAGGAGAAACTTCTTTTGAAATGCTCTCTGGAATTAGTGGAGATATTTTAAGAGGGCTGATCAGGTGTATTGCTGTAAGTTAGTAATGAATGATTAGGCTCAAGAGCTTGCTCAAGCGCGTTTGGAGAATGTGTCGAGTGTACTATATGGAATTACATGATTCAGATGTCAAATAACTGAGTGATTAAAATAATGGGGTGGAGTATAGCAATTTAAAAATAATGTCTAGTGATGACTATAAGGGCCTGTGACTTTAAGTGCAGATCATGTAAATCAAAGAAATGCTGATTGTTTTGGTGATCAGTTGTGCTCATTGTAAATATTCTTTCGGATCAACAGTGTAATTCTTTACTGGGTATCAGATGGCTGGGAAAATGAGACATGGAAAAAAGATAAATGAGAAACCTCGAAGCATACAAATAATATTCTGAAGGCTGAAGCAGTAGGAAGAATATTCATAAGCCAGTTTGTTGAAATCTCAATAATGTGTTTTCTACTGTTTTTTGAAGAGTTTTCATCATACTACTATAAAATCTTCTCAACATCTGCTTTTCTTGAGCATTTAGAGAATGAGTAAAGCTCATAAATGATAAATACATTTCTAAATGTGCTTAGATCTGAAATCAGGTTCATTTGGTAAATAAATTCTGAAGTATAAAATTAGGTCTAACCTGCTTATATTTATCCTTTACAGCACTGTTTTGAATACTCAAAGAAAATAAATAAAATATATACATTTTCTATGACAGTTTTTTACCACATTTACAAAGATCTATTGATTTAGGTTAATTGTACTTCTCTCACAGTTGAATAATTGCTTGGCAAACTTTAATTTATGTTCCGCTTTCATCTAGGTTACCCTATCGCTGGGCAATTTTAAAAAGCCTTTAAAATGAGCCTTTTTTGTCTTCACTGATAGTGACCCACTTGATGTTACAAGAATTGGAATTTAGCATGATGGGAATTTTTGTGTGCACCTAAAAGCAAAATTTTCCTTGGGGAATATTTTGCAATGTGACATTTTTACTTTATGGCTAGTAAAAAACTCTTAACTTTTAAAACTGTATTTATTTTCATTCTCTGTTCACACTGCAGCACTTCTGAGTTTTTAGCTTCACAAATTAACATATTTTCCACTGTTCTTAATCTTTACAGCAGCTCTAGGCAAAAATATTTCTTAACTTGAATATAGAATTCTGCTGAGTGTGAATCCACCTGCAGCAGTGTTAAGAGTGGTGTTATTAGCTGACTTAGCCTGGAAATGCTCTGAGGTTGTCAGGTCTGATGTTCAGTGGATTATATTTTCATACATCACTGCTCATCTTCTGGCAGTCATGATTTCTATGAACTAGTTTTCTTCCTTGGAGAGGTGCTCCCGTTCCAAATAGGATTCTTGGAGCCTGCAAGCATTTTAGTGAAACATAGGAAAGTTAAAGTATTATAATGGCATTTATTGCAGATAAATGCACAGTACATTTTCAAATAGTTTTCTAGTATTTTTGGAGTCAGCTTTTAGAACTTCTGTATTTGCTATTTTCTGCTCTTCTCCCCACCATCTTCTCATATGTTGTTTTCTCATCTGTGGCTGCTGTTCCTGAGGATGAGTTCAGCATTTTCAAGCCTCTGCTAGAGCCACATAAAGATAGTTATTTTTTAGGCTTTCATAAAACAAAAGAGATCTTGCACTTCAGTAGAGTATATGGCATGGTAGGATTTCCCCCTTGGAGTTCTTAACATAAAAATTTGGAAGGTCATGAAGCAGAAAGTGCAGCAGGGCCCTTGATGGAGCCTCTTCAGTATGCTCCACTTGGGCTGCATATCAGCTTCTGTCTTCCCATGATAACACAGGCCGAGATCAAAGGCAGCACTTGGAAAACTAAAGTAGGCTGCCTTTTGTTGGGTTTTTTTTGCCCCCAACCACTTCACTTGAACAATTTGTAGGTAATTCTATTTTACATATTTTAGAAAAATAATCCTAGGATTCTGATTTCTGCATTATCACCCACTTTATATCTGGTTCATAGTGACAGCTGAGGTTGTTGGCATATGAACCCAAAGCACTGGACAGGAATCAGACTCTTCTCTCATTTTTTATGAACAGTTTTAATCAAGCCTGGGACCTCTTGTGCTTCACTTGTTGAGTCTTTCTGTGTGACAGTAATTTTTCCAGTTTTGTAATTCATATTGACCTCAAATGCACCAAAACTTATAACCATGCCTCCTACTAACCTGTCAGAAATCAGATTATTCTTTTAGAACATGGTCTATAAAGAAGTTCACACATCATTCGGCTGTTACTTTTAACAGCATCTATATTTTTATATATCAGCCTCCAACATCTAGCCAAAGCTTCATTAAACCTTATTGTGTCTCCTAAAAAATCTTTCTGCCCTTCATCCAAGAACTTCTTGAACTGCTTTGACATTAAATCTTGTGTATGTGGCTAAGACAAGGAGAGCTGTACCCAGCTCTCTCACTTACATGTCATCAAACCTTTTTGGCTGAGTGACCCTTCATCCTGAGCATAATCTGCAGAGTCTCTGTGTGATGCCACTTATTTAGTATCAGTAGGTGTTATCACAGGTAATTAGATTAAAATAACCCAACTCTAACCAAAACAAGATAATTTGAGTACAAAGAGTGAACTCACTGTCAAACAGTATCATGGATTGTGTAAATAAAGCTGTCCAGAGCTGATGTTTCATCATCACTGCAGAGAATACTCTACATGCTGCTTGGTGACATGGAATTATGACTGTAATACTGAAAAACTGAAGGAATTTCAAGAGAAACTCAACACAAATCAAGATACTATAGAGAATTATTTGAGGGAAGAGTGGTTCCATAATAGTGTATTTAAAAATCAGCATGGTTTCCATCTATGATGGATTGACATAGGGGGTTTTGTCTGTATAAATTAGCTGTACAAGAGCCAAGACTTTAAACTCTTTGAAAAATCAAGGTTTGTAAATTCTACACTTTGTCTCCCTCATAAATTGTGCCTCAAAAACTTCTGGTGAAATTCTTCTGCCTGTGCAATTTCAGTTCTGCCTCATTCATTCTGGCTGCTGAATTAGACAGTGGTTCAATTGTTTTTGACCATGTAGTTAGGATGATGTTGTGCATAAGCAGTCATCATTGCAGAGTAGCCAGAGCTAAAAGCCACACCTAGGGACTGCAAAGAATATTGTCCCAGAGTGAGAGACAGCAGAAGAGCCAGGCAATTTTCCCTCTCTCCCTCCCTCAGCCATCCCCAGTGAAGGACAAGGTCCTGCTCCCATGCTCCCATGCAGTGAAGGAAATAGCTTGTTGATTGTTTTTTTTTTTTTTTTTTGGTGGAGTCTCGAGCCCTGAAGATCTTCCCCAGGTGGCTTCCTTGTTCTGCATGCTACTGCTTGATCTGCTTTCTGATACGCTGTGGTGTGGCTGCATTGGCCTGGTGACTACAAGGCGTGGTGGGCTACAGCTTCAGCATGTTTGTGTTGAGCTGCTTTGGTTAAAATGTTCTTCATGAGTTACAAAGGGGAGAGGAAGTTGCAGTGGTCAGAAGTGCATGTCTCAGCTGAATGTGAATCCTGTGAGACAGAGGTAAACTTCTGTAGCCTGGAGGTTCTTGTTCTGCTGAACTCAGATGTTTGCTTCAGACCAGAGGAGCATGTGAGCATGTCCAAGAGAGACTTCAATGACATTTTCTGTTAGATATTCTTAACGCTACGTTTTCTAAGATCGTAGTCAAATCTCATAAATTGTATTATTGGTGCTTTTGTTATGAATGACACTGAAGACTGGCGTTTGAGATGCATAATATCTAGCTCGTCACTTAATTTCCTTTTTTTTTTTTTTAAATTAAAATCTTTTCTCGGTGTCAGGCTACACAATTTCGTCTCCATTACGACAGTTCAGTTGATATAGGAGCAAGGCAAACATATAAGAAAAGCAATTATGACACTACAAAATTTGATCAGGGATTAAAAGTATAAATTGCCTGAGGTAAGAACACGTACATCAGTTAAATTGCATCTAGAAATAAATCAGTCAAGCTACACATACAGCTGAGGGATAATTGTTTGCTGGTCCCTTTGGATGAGTGCACAACAAACCGACACAGCATTAAACACCAGGTCACACACCGATTGCTGTGAGTTGACCTCACAGCAGCATTACAAATGCTTTGCAAGGACCTTTCCATTGTAAGTTCTGGCATTGTTAATTGATTCATGATTTTTTGTCTGTGATTTTAAAGCTATTAATTTTAATGAGATTTATTCTATAGTCTACTCTTTAAATGCAAAGACTGTGGCACTGTGGAAATTTGGATCTCTTTGCATCTAGATAGTGTTTTCTGCTACTTTCCATTTTGAAGATGCAAGTTATATTATAGAGGCCAAAGAGCCACAATTAGTATTCTAGAAAAGATTCAATGCTCAGCTTTCAGCCTAATGTTCCAGACCTATGTGTGTTAGTGTCAAGTTTTCCCTCTTGCAGAAAGTAAGGGGAAAGCTTATGGGAAGAAAGACAACCTTTAGTGGATTTTTCCTAACAGTGTACAGAAAAGCAAGCTTTCTCTCTGCTTTGAGTCTGTTTTCCACAGCACAGCTGCATATCCCAAGGGACACAGCAGGGGCTATTTCCCCAGTTTGAGTCAACCCTTAACCTGTGAGAGAGGGGAGGGATCCTGCTCCATAGAACTTCTAAAATGCATCTCAGCTGCTCCTGGACTAAGGAAGAAGCTGTGGCAGAGGGAAGAGAAATTCCTGTAGATGTGGTTCAGAAAACATTTGGATAAGTAGTTGTTATGAATCATGAATATTAAGAGTACTTTCCCTTAAAACCTAAGTAGTGGCATCTGACTCATTGGGCTCATGAATTTCTGTGGCTATTCCTGCAAATAGCATGTGTGTGGATGGAAGGAAGGAAGGAAGGAAAATGTAACTACCTTGCCAATTATTTCTTATCATATTTGTGTTTTATGTTTGGACATTTGGGGTTTTTAAGATCTGGGCACTTTAGTTTTCTGGGTTTTTATGTTGTACGAGTGAGTAAATGTCAGCTGTTAAAATGTTCAGGCAATTAAAGATGCAGCTCAGCACCTAGAATATTGATTTTATTTTGCAATTTATTATTTAGTAGGTATTTAAACATAAGCATACGGTATTGTATTTTTGATTGAAATACATCTATGAAGTATTTCCCCAGAAAACTGGATGATGGGATTTACTTATATCCTGATAGTCATGTTATGTGTCTTATAGATTTATAGTGTGTTTTAGATTAGGATTTTGATCAATTGGTAAGCTGGTCAAAGGCTCACCCAGTGATGAGTGATAAAAAAAGTGATATTAAAAAGAACTCCATAATAATTATAAAATAAGCCTGGAATATCCTAAGTGTTACAAATATCAAACTGCATATCTCTTTGCTGTAAGTTGAAGGAACATGTAATGCAAAAGCAAATGTTTAAAAATTGCAGAATATGTTTTCTCTATTTATACTTTAAAATATCAGGGGCAGAGTAGCTGTCTTTCATATTTTCTTTCTGAAAAATATTTTTCCTGAGGCTTTCGAACTGCTCATACTGGTCTTTCTGTTAGGATCTGATTAAGCAAAGTGCTTAAAACACACTGAATATTATGAATGAGTATTCCAAATGGGCTGGTGAAGGGCTGCATTGAATTAAGTCTTTAAAGGGTATATTCCTTGTTTTGCAAAGAAACATTTCCCTGGTAGAGTTATTGTTTAGTATCCCCTCTTTGTGGAACTGTTTTACAATAACCCAAATGTGAGAGAGACTAAACTTCGTTATACAAAATGTGAATATTATACAAGTTTTAATGTGTATCTCAGTGAAATTAAAAGCATGTCAGGCTTAGGTTTTTCAACAAAGGCATGCTGTTGCCTGGGGGCTTGTCATGGCTGAAAATCTAGTCTGTGACATGCTTTTCACTTCTCTGAGTGACAGGCGGGGCAGTGCTACCTCTGAAATATAACGTGTTAAGGCTTTTGAAAGCTGCATGAATTTTATGATCTTAAGTTATAACAGAATCATAGAATAGCCTGAATTCAAATAGAGATAATAAAATTGAAGTTAGTGTTTTAATTTTTGGTTGGCTTTGTTCTTTGAGGTTTGCAAACTGTGGACTCCTCACAGTCACAAAATGCAGCTGTGTGTAATGCAATCCCAATGCACCACAGCAGCCTTTTTTCTCGTGTCTTTCATACCAACTACATTTCCACAAAGCTCTGCAACTCCTGGCAGTCCATAGGTGAGAGGAGCCAGGAAAGAACTTGCTCCAAATGCCCTGTGTGTCACTAGTATAGTCTCATTCAGCAGCTGATCTCATATAAGAAGGGGAACAAGTGAAAAAATTCTCAAATGCAGCAATTCCTTTGTGCTTTAATGAGATTTTGAAGAAATGAAAAGAGGGGTGGCTATCTTTCTCTGTCAAAGTATTATTATTATTTTCTCAATTTAAAAAAATTATCATGATAATCATATTTAGTCACTATTATATTAATAAGATTTAGTTGTTGTTTCAATGTTATTTCCGTTATAACAATGAGAAAATTTACTTTTAAAAACCACAATCTTTTAGAGAAATGCAACTTTAAGTTCATGACCCTTTATCTTTTGTTCACTGGCAGCCAAAATAAATACATTCAGAAATCAGACATCGCTGTCTGACTTAGACACTGGTTGTAGTTATCAAATGTGGATGGTTTGCTCTGCAAAAATGCTGTGGTGCACAGCCTTGAAGCCCTCCCCTTCTCAGGATATTCACCTTGCTACCTTCTCTACAATTTCTCCTCCACTCCAAGATGGCACGATCTTTTGCTTTTATTTCTGTATTGTAAAGAAATCCTGCTGGTCATGACCAAAACTTGAAATCTTTATTAAAAATATATTTCTTCCTCCTAGCCTTTGTGCTGTGATCTAATCTGCTACTCCTGCTACAGTTCTTCTTTACCTTTGCAGTTCCTAAATAAAAAAAGCTTTTTTGTCTGCTGATCACCTCCTTCAAATATTTGTGGCAATATCTCCTTTTACTTGTTATTCAGCCATTCCATATAGATGGCAAGGTCTTAATCCTCTCCAGGAAATTAATCCCTATGTACTTAATTTGATTTAAATTCCTCCACCAATGCATATGTAAAGAAGTTATGTGGCAGTGAGCAGGCCATTGATTTAAACACTGTGATCTGAGAGAGGAAATAGTACTTGACATGCATGATGTTGGCAAAAGCTGCTTTTTGTTGTGGCTTTCTGAATTTCCATTCATTAATGCACATCTTTCTGTCCTGGCAGTGTTTGTGTGTGATAGGAGAGTTCTCAGTGTAAGTTATTCCAGAGCTTACTCCAGACAGATGGGGCAGTTTTGCTTATCTTTCTCACTATTTTCCCTCTTTGCCTTTAGTTTGAAGATTAGTTTGTTCAGACCTACCTTATTTTGTGGTAAACACTGGCTATTTTCCTGTCCTAATTTCCACATTCCTGAAGCCTGCATGTTGTTTTCAGCTTAATCTTGTAATTAACTGCAGGAGGGTAGTACTGATGTAGGTGAGTACAGCTGGCACCTTTCCCAGCCTTCCTTGGTGCAGTCTCTTTGCAGGCAGGGTAACAAGGATGCCTTTACAGACAGAGTATTTCCAGTTTGTTGATCTATAATGTTAATAGAGGCCAACCTTTCAAGTGATTCTCATATTTGCTGTATAGTGCTTCTAGAATATGCAGTAATTAGCATGCATTTGTACTCACTGATGGCAGGCTTTTAACACTAAAAATACAAAATATTTCTTCTTTAAAAGCTGGATGTGTCAAAATTCTCCCCAAAACTAGAATGCTATTTTTCACATTTTAAAGTTCTACATATGCCAGCATAAAGAAACTTTAAATTTGCTTTGGGGTTTTTTTAAAGTCTGGATTAAATGGAAAATACTTTTAAAAACTCTCCAAACCACAAAAGAGGTTATCAGTGGTTATAAGGCATCAGGAGGAGGGTGGAAGCTTGTTCCTACTAGTTATGTAGAAAAGCTGAAAAAACATTGAATGCTGCATCTAAGAAGTTGTTGACAAGCACTGTTTTTATGATCTGTTTCAAAAACCTGACCTGATTTCACTGTAGAGAAAGGTTAAGTGAAATTTAAAGATGATGTAATTTGCAAGCCACCAATTTTTGAAGGCCATATATCCCCATCCTGCTAAAAAAAGGTGAAAACAAGAAAAATTAAAACCAGATGGTGCTCTTTGCTTTAGCAGAAGCGGTCATAACTTTCTTCAGATTAGCCATCTAGGATATGGTAGAAGGAAAGGTGATTCATCTTAAAAAATGGCGTCATGTTCTTATTTCAGGGCTGTTTTTCAGCTCTTCCCCATTGTGTCTTGCTGTTTCCTTTTTGATTCTGTAATACCAGCAAACCCACCATGCTGGGCAGTAAACTGAGCTCTGATGGGAACTGGGAGTTGAGAGTAATTGCTGCCTTGCTACTTGGTGTACTTGGCTACTTGGTGCTACTTGGCTGCCTCTTTCTTGGTGTAGAGCTAGAGTAACCCAGGAGCAGTGGGCTTGGGCTGGTTTGTGTGACTCAGGATACTGCAGCACGTGGAGGCAGCACTTGAGTCAAGCCTGCTCCAGAACAGGCGCTCTCTTCCCACTCTATCTGAAGACAGATTCTGTGATAGCCTCTAACAGTAGTTGCATGGTGAGAGGGCTCTGTGTGAAGGTCAGACACAGCAGTCAGAGCTCTGTTGTGGAGCATGTTTGAAGTGTAGCCAACACATTTGAATTTGAATGCATTTCCTTACTGAGTGCATATTCTTATAACAACTGTCTGCATGATCTTTCTTTTCAATGAGTGGTGTTTCATGCAGTGTGTCTGAATGAAAAACTTCTCGTGTTTGCTGCACACTGAAATGAACAGCCAGGTTTGGCAAAACGTGAGAGCTTTTTCTGGATCTGATGCTTGCTGAAGTTTTGCACTGTTTGTAGGCTAAATGGGAAGAGGAGAGCTAACACAAGACTGTAGCTCTGTTGAATGTACTTTGCTCTGAGGAAATCTGTTTATTTCAAATGTTGAGCAGCAGTTTTATCAATTGATTTTTTGTTTACGTCATCAGGTAAAAGAGATAAGAGGCAGGCAACAAAACGCAAGTTGGAAGGGTTTCCTACAACAGCATCCTTAGTTCATTACAGGGAAGGCTAAAGATATGGAATAACATATCTCCCTGATAAGCATCATGCTGAGATATACCAAATTTGACTGCATACAGTGACCAAACAATCTTAATTTTACCTCATACACACAGAAACAAAAAGGACAATCTTACTATAGCTAATACCTGTTGGGAAGAAGATAATTAGGAGAAAGTTTGCAGCATTTGATGTACGGAACATTTAAAATAAAACTCCAATGGGAGGTTGTGCATTTGAAGAATACTTGTTTTTCCTACCATAGGTTCCATAGATAAATTTGAAACTAAAGATGGTTCATCTCAAGCTGTAATTGGAGTTATTCGTTAAGGAAACCATTTCTGATAAAAAGAAAATTTTAGAGAAAACTCCTGTAATACTAAAATAGCATAATAGTTCCTAGAACATATTTGAAGTGCTGGGCTACTAGACTATCACAACATGGAATTTGCAATTATTTCATTAAATATAAACAATCAAAATGGAAAATGCTTTGTCTGCTGTTTCCCTATTCTGCACCTGTAAGTAATAGTCAGTATATCTGTGATGTGTGGCAAACTGATTTTCATACACTTTATCTTACAATTTTTAAAATGGGGAATATTTTATACTCGCCTGACTATCCTTTTCACTCATGAGGAAACAAAGAGTTATCATAATACTCTAGAGCATGTGTAAATTGTATAAATTAAGCACTATTGAATAAAGACAGAAGATGACTTATGCTTAAATTTCAGTGGGAATATGTAGCCCCATGTAAAAATGCTCGATGTTTGGACAAAAAGACTACAATGGCCTCTGATATCCACATGCAAAGTAGAAAGTCTTATCCTTCTCACTTCATAGTAAGAAAGTTTCTTTTGCTTAGCTGTCATCAAGAATATTAAGTCTATTATTTTTAATGGGAAACTTGCATTAATAAAAACTTGGTGGAGTGAGAAGTGACTCAACTTCTAGGAATAAATCTTAAAGATGTTCAGAGGCTCAGTAAATCTCCAAATTATGGTCTTTATTAATAAAGTAGTACATGTTCTGGATAAAAATAATCATCATTTGGATACATTTTGACAAAAGAAAAGATGAATGCTGTCTTGAGGCAGAAATTTGTATTAATTATACTTCGCTGATGTCAGTAGAAGACTTCAGATATTTTCTATGATGCTGTTGATCAAATACTGGTTAGAATGACTGGAGACATGAATTTTCTCTCCAGACACCACCTTTAAATAGGATATTGACAGTCTTCTGCGGGTTAGATAGAAAAAGGTTTGCAACTAGGAGCAACTTTATCTCTCGATCCCTTACTCCCTGTGTGCACTACACGGGGAGCAAAATAAAGTTCAGTCTTTAAAATGTAAGAGTACGAACACCGTGTCTCTTTTCAAGAGTTTGAACATACCTTGGCAGAAAAGAGTACGGACACTGTGTCTTTGTCTGTCAGACAGACTGTGTCCACCCCAGGAGATAAGTCACAGAGTGCTGGAAATTGTTCCTGGCTTCCAGCCACAAAAATTATTGTCAGGGGTTAGTAAGCAAAATCCCTTTTCTGAACACATTGAGTCAAAAAAGTCATATCAGCAGCAGTAAGCATCTCATCTCTTCTGCTCCTGTTTATCCCCCCTACCACATTGCAGAGGGAAGATTTCCAAAGAGGAAAAGGAGAAGAGCGAAATAGATGAATGCCTCCCTGTCTCTAGGTTTTACCAATGCACCTTATCTGGCAGATGGTAATAGAAGAGAGAGAAATAAGATTGAAAAACAATGCTGCATAAATTCTTCTATCTAATGCGGACAGTAACATAGTCCAGCAGTACCACCTGATATCCAGATCTGCATTGAAGTTTCCCAATAATTTCCTACAAGTACCTCTACAAAGGGTGAAGTTTTTTTCCGATACCATGAGGCACAGCAATATGGCCCTTCCAAGGAAGTTGACTTGGCTTATAGGCTTCAGAAAAATAGTCTGGAACAAGTGGCATCTTCCTTATATGAGTATTCTGAGTTTTTGAAAACAACATAATTTGTATGCTAATAAGATTTCCATTATTGCAATGATTGCTTTCTTGTCCATTAATTACGTATGCTTTGATCAGTCGGTATTAGTGCTGTGCATAAAATACCTTTACAAATATTTAATAAATGGGTTCACAGTATTAGTGTTTTTAAAGATAGTTATTGCTACAAATTAAGAGATTCCTTTTCCAGCTTAGAATATAACGATAAATATGATTTAACTTGAGAAGCAATTGTTAGCTGTTTTGCAATTATTGATTCCTTTTATGAGTGATAGCAAGAGAGTAGAATCTCCTTTTAAGTGCTATATCCTCATTCTAGCTGAGATTCAACATTGTCATATCACTGCAATATAGTGAAAAACATCATAAATATTCATTGAATGCCAGTGGCAGAGAAGGAAATACTTTCTTATTCTAATCCCACTTTCATTTAAGATAGATGAAATAAAAGGCTTCTCATTAGTTATTTTGGGATATTTAATACTCTATAGGCATGCTATACACTTGGCCAATTAGCATAGATGATTGATGACAAGAATTCAAAAATAGAAGTAACTGATTTTTAAGGGCAGCTGTGAGTACAGGGTTTGCTGCTATTGTATAGAGCAATGCCGTTTGTCAGAGTATTAAAAAGAAATTTAGTCTTATTCCATTCAGTGTGTGTTGACCAAGATAAGGAAAAGGTTATGATACTGGAGATAGCCAGAGAAAATAATGGAATCTGTCATTTGTCTTCCTTCGGGCTGTTTAGATATTATTGCTGTCTCTCCAAGAAGCCAAGCATCTGATGCTGGAATGCTTTAATTACAGAGGTGTCAGCATGAGCTTCAACTCACAGAGCTTATTTGGAACTTGTAGTGTTGGATCTTTTGTAGGAAAATGAAGAGTATTGCATCTTTAAGCAATGGTTTCTTTGTTTTCCAGTGAGATCTCTTCCAAATTTAAGGCTTCCTAGATCTTGAAGATTTGATCTCTTAAACTGATAAGAAGGCTTTTGAGTATGACACAACCCTCTCTTTCATTGGGAATAGAAAAACAGGCAAAGCAAGGTCTGGGCCTCTGTGCTTGCCTTGAAAAATCTAAGCTTGAAAACAGTTCAGCAGCCCTGCAGAACAGTTTCAGGACTTCCTTCAGCACAAGCTGACATGCTGCCAGCAGTATTCTCAGTGGATTTACCCTGGCATCAGCTTGCTTACTTGCTAGTGCACTGCTGGGGCTCAAACAGCCCAGCTCAGTATGATTCAGGACTGTGGGGCTGGAAAGGAAGAGAGGGAAATGAAAGCTCACCTTATATTCAAATGAGTCCAGGCCTTTCTGAATGTAAATTAGGGGAATTAGTGTAGGTTTGTGTATATTATTGTCTAAAGTGTGCAGTTATGAGTTAGTAAAGATTATCTCCTCTTTTGAGTGGTATTCTGCCACTCTCATCCTTTTGATAGACACACACACACATTTTTTAAATCAAAATTTATATATCAGTATTTTCAATATTTAGAAAATTTTTTTTACCGTTTCAAAAGAAAAAAAATTATTTTCCTTTCAAATAAAATATTTTTAAAGTCTGAAAACTGATATTAGCCCTTTTTCCATGGAAAAAATGTATGCAGGTTTTTTTTTTATTTTCCAGCCCTCTTTGTATGTATTTTAAAATTTATTCCTTTTTTCTTTTCATTGCAACTAAGTAAGGGATATACAAATTTCAAATTCTCTTATGTGTTAAGTAAATGAATTGTGTTACTCTGCCGAATTATCAGAGGAGACCATTAATCTGTCTACTTTAGGAATACCAGAGGCATTTAAAGAGAGCACAGGTGAGCATAGGTGTCTGAGGTTCAGAGAACAGCAGCCCAGAATGGTTCCTCTCCAGTCTCACTTTCAGGACACTGAAATTCAATCCCTGACTCCATTCTGGAATATGAAGTTCCAATACACTTTGTACATGAGTGATACATTTCAGACTGGCCAGGTAAAAATCTTCCTCCTATATAAAATCAACTTTTGTGGTGGAAAGATAACTCAGCTGTTTTTTATTCCTCTCCCTCTTGCAGCTCTGAGAATACCTAGTCTGCTGAGAGGAGAACTACTTGTTCTCTGCAGAAATACCATTTAAAAAAGGAACAGGGGAATCTCCTTCAAATAATACTGTGAGACAAAAAGTAAGCATATGGCCAATAATAAGAGGAAAGCTTAAAATGATAAGAAGATTCAGGTTCAGAAGCAGTCTTCTGATGCAAATACTGGAAGTAAAAAAGCCTCCTCATACTGAATTTTATAACTCCAGGAGCTTAGATATGAATATAGACCAATGAAATGCATTGATGGGTAGTAATTCCCTAATTCCCTTCCAGTTCCAAATTTACTCTTTCTGATTCAGCTTGTGCTTCTCTTGAAGCAAGAACCGAGAGAAGTACCTTTAAAATAAGTGCAAATCTTTTTCCTTTTTCTTTTTTTTTTCTTTTTTGGCAGGTATTTTGTGGGGGGGATTCTTTTTATATTTGTTTGGTTTTGGTGATGGTAGAGGATTTTTCTGTTTTGTACTTTGTTTTTGGGGATTTGTGGGGTTTGTTGGTTGGTTGGTTTTTAGTTTGGTTGTTGTTTTTGTTTTGTTTTTTGGGGTTTGGTTTTTGGATTTTGCTTTGATTTTTTTGGGTTTTTTTTGTTTGGTTTTTTTTGTTTTTTTTTTTTTTGGGGGGGGGGTGTTTTTGTTTTTGTTTTTTTTCCCCAGAAGCAGCTTAGTGAAAGGAAATTCCCTAGACTAAGCTTGCTAGTCTGGGAATCGGCTTGTACTTTTAGACTTTTAAACACCAATCTTGTTTTCCCATGTAGATTTATCAGTTCATTTACCTGGATGCATCTGAATTAGTCTGCATGGCATGGTGTAGATAACGTCCTGGGTGTGGAAACACTGGGGGAAATGGGTAGGAAGAACATGTCTTGTCTGTAGCTATTTCATAGCATTAGCTGGACTTTAAACACTACCTTGAGTTAGAAGAAAACCAATACAGTACTCACTTTTCATTAACTTGCTTTTATACTAATTTACACCAATCAGCTGGTGTGACTTAAGGGGTAACAAGAGGATATCATCTGTTGTCTTGTTTTCATCTCCATCATCATATCCATAGGGAATCCTGAAGAGTTTTCAAGTGGTATATTTCCCTGAAAAATACACTTTATCTGATAAGTGACTAGGTATGTCTCAAAGTTTTAGTATGACATTGATTTTTAATTAATTTTAGGCAGAGAATGTATTTAAAACAACAAAGTGTTTCACAAAAGTTTTTAAAAGCATCCTTCACAGTGGGAAGACATTTAAGTATCAGTAAGCCTTAACTTTAGTGTTCTGAAAGTGTAGGAAGAATGATCCCAAGGGAACACTGTTACTCTAAGCATCGCTTTATGGAGTCTGAAGAGAGCTACACCTTTAGGATCTGTGACCTGTGCTGTCTGGAAAGCTGCCATGTTGTCTAGGATCTAGTGGTATATGGCACTGATCACACAGAAACCAAACCAAGCCTCTTAGCATCTTTGGATCTGATTGTTTTACAAAGAACTTCCCATCTTCCCTCACCACAACTGCTACACGCATATAAACAGAGAATCTTTAAAGTGTCAAAACTCTGGCAGTTATGTCTTACTGACTCTCTGCAGGTTGTTGGCACAGGTTATAATAGCCTGAAGGATTAAAATGGACAATGAAAAGGGCTGAATTTGATTTTATTAAGAATATGCTGGTTAGATCTCCTTCATGCCACTGCCAAGCCTGTTCAAATCTCTTTGCTCAGCAACGCTAATGCTCTTCTCTGCAGATTTCAGTCAGAATTTGATGCTGATGAAAGCATCACCTGGAGCAACACAGCGCTGAAGAAAGGGAAGAGAACAAAACTTCTACTTCATTATCATCAAACATAGCTGTCTTCAGGAGTCCTTTCTGAGAGCAATATAGACAAAACCTGAAATTTTAAAGAAAAGTAAATCTGAGAGTCCTAGGATTGGAAATAGCTTAGGCTAGGATTTTGGCTTTACAGAAATAGACATCTTACATGTCATAGCAATTCTGGCAATTGTCAAGTAAAGCCAAAACTACAACTGGTCTAAATTAAAAGGTTGTTAGAAGCTTGCTGTAAATTTACATAAACAAAAATTGTTGTTTCATTCTGTAATGAAAAATGGACCCATTTCAGTGATGGTTATTGGGAAATGTATTAGAAAGTCAATGTCCTGGACAGTCAGTTCCCATGTGCTTCAGACTGTCTTAGCTGATTTACCAAAGTTTAAAATACTCTAATCACTAGAAACATTTTATGAATATTGAAATAAATAGTTTGAGTTCCTGTGTAAGAGCTTGTACTGCATAAAAAGAGAGAAAATCAGTTAGTGTTCTAGACCAGGATAGCTGCTCGCTACAAAAAGAAACACCTTTTAGCTTACTCAGTCTTCTCTGGTCAGCGTCAGTTTACACTTCTGCCTGCAGGGGAATTTTCAGATGTAAAGTAGCTGTGTAACACTGAGAATGAGTCTGCTATCATAGTCCTTTCTCTACCCAGCAGGGAAAATCACACAGGTATGACATACTTAGAAAGACAGGTAGACTGACAGGTATACATACTTAGAAAGAGATTTGTTTAGCTGTCTGGTCTTTGTAAAAATTTTAATTCCCCTTTCCTGTTAAGGCAGTTTTGCATTAAAGTTGCTCACTTAGAAAGATAACAGTCTGAAGATACTGTGCTCAGCACTTGCACACGGGTAATGCCAGTGTGTTCTACTTTGGATATGAAACCCTTGTTAAAAACAGAGGCTTGCCTGCTCTTTAGAAAGAACAGAGTAAACAAAGTAATCTCCTGTGTCCAGCCAATATGACAGAGCCTGGGCAGGAGGTGCACAGAGAGGAGGCAGTGGGTCCTGCAGTCATTTGGGTCACCATCAGAACAAATGAAATACAGCCTGTGTGATTCTACTCTTTTCTGAGATTAATATAGTTTAAAGAAAATGGAAGAAATTACTTCAGAACATCATATGAAATTGCACTGTTGAAGAGATGGAACTGCTGCTTAATGCAGTGTCTTTAAAAGGTTTTTTGCCATCTCTTCTGATTCATTCTTGCAAAAGCAGTGGGGAAAAAAAAAACCATGGTGGTAGAAGCTAACATGCTGTTACCCTTTTTCTACAGACACACAAAGCTAGAAACTGAAATTATCAGGGACTTAACCTTGTAAGAACAATTCTGAACATCACCTCAGCAGTTTATATTTATTCTTTTATACACAATGGGAATGGTTTGAGCTCCTAGTCCCAGTGCTTCAGACTGTTTCTTTTTCTCTACCACCTTGAAAGACAGGTTGTTTACATCAATGTTTTTATACACTCCTGGAAGAGATTGAGTGAAGAGAAAAGGAATTACATTTCTTGTGCTTCAGAGGCCAACCAACCATAGATCAGGAAATTGGCTAAATACCAACAGTCAGCACTGTTATATATCATATATATCACAGACTTGAAAGCATTTTTTGCACACTGTTTCAGGGCCTGTCATTTTGTTTCTGAAGTACCCAGAAAAAAACTTGCAAAATAGCTTCTCAAGTGTATATGTTTCATTTAAATTTCTCTCCTGCTATGCTTTTAAACCTAAGACCACTAATGATGTCCAAAGTAGAGCTTACCTGACCACTGACAGAGATGGCTCACAAAAAACTCTGTGACTGGGTAAAAATGATATGGCCATAAAGAATAAAAGAGCATCTAACTGCTTTGCCTTTTGCTGACCATAAACCCAGCTGAATATGTAAAAACACATTAATGAGTAACAAAGCATAAAGGTTTAATCTTTCTTCACCTGCAATGGCCAGCAAGTCTGATACTGTTTGATGCATGATTTCCTGGCTAGCATCCTTTTCTCTCCTCTTTTAGCTGCTTATGAATTGCTGGTACCTTGTCAGGGACATTATTCCCTTAATCTTGCTTCTGTGTGTAAACGGAGTGCTCAGATGTTCGTAAATGATGCCTTTGCTTGCTGTGCTGAAAGAAATGCTATGATTGTGCTGTCTCATTTCAGCATAGCTGTGTAAAATTGTTTAGATGCATCTAAATGCTAATCTAGTGGATCAGCTTAGTCTGGGCTTATGTCATTGTGCTGCCAACAGCACACTTTTATGCAGTGACAACTGCATATGATACAGGATGCTGATGAGATGGAGGGAAGAAATTCTGTCTGTTGCCTTTCCGGTTCCTTCACTTTCCTGAAAAAAAAAAAAAAAAAAAAAAAAAAAAAAAAAAAAAAAAAGAGTTGAAATTCTGCCTGAAATATGGTAAAGATCAGCTGGAAAAGATTAGTTAGAAATAGAGGCACCCTTCTGCACAGCAAGAGGATATATGTTTCAGTTATGCTTTTGTCAGGAAATACATAAAATTGTAACAGAGATTACAATTAGAGAGGGGACATAGGCAAAATAAAATTTTAAAAAAAATCCCCTCTCCTTAAAAGAAGAGGCTGAATGGACTGGAGCTCTTTATTTAGAAGGTAGTGTAGTGGCAGAACAATGAAACCATGGTGGTAAGGTTTCAAGTACTTTGTATTTCCACATAATCCTACATTGATGATGTATGGGAATGATAGGGCATAAAGATGTTATACTTAATTTGAAACTGTAGGTGTTGATCCTCAGTTGCCATTTCTTTCAGCCCAGCTGTGGAATAGGACTCATTGCTGTCATGATATTAGGAGATGCACCGTTGCTTTTTGCTTTTTTTAAGGAAACTTGGTTTTGGGAAATTATTTTAATTCAAGATAGTCTATAGAAATTATTTTATACACCAGAGATTTTATTTTAATTTTGAGAAACTCTATTATTTATTCTGTAGGCATTTAAGGCAGGCAAGTGCCAAAGCAGAATACAATGGGCAATGCCACAGACTACTTGAATTAGCTGATGCTAACAAAGATCTTGGCAAATATGAGACACAAAGCCCATCTTTTTTATTAAAATTGCCAGGTATTTTTGCCCAGAACAGTTTTTGCCATGGGGGAGGAAAAAAAGGAACATATATCTCTCTTCTGTGTTCTTTATTTCCAAATTGCCTCTGATATGAACCTGTACATCTGCTTATCCCATACTTCATTCACATGAGAGCAGTTTCTGTAACCTATTTAAAAAATCATTAATATTTCCTGATCTCTGAGATATAATTTTCCATTTACCTGTCTGACTTCCAAGAGTTCACAGAAACTACATAAGAATATATGAAGTGTCGCATGAGATCCATAGACTGGGTCACGTCCCAGTCCTCTGTTTCTAAATGAAAAAAATATCTATAAGTAATCCTCACTCAATGCAAAGTTCAGAAGGTCATTACCTTCTGTGCAAAGGAATAATGTGAAAAACATTGCTGATTTTTCTGTGTTAAACCAAAGGCCTAATAGATGAGTGCCTCCTAGTTCCAATATTAAGGGATTTGATGAATGCCAATTCTTCATTCTTCTTTTCCATCACTGATGATTACCAGATTTTTTTTTTCTCAGCAATTCTCTTCCAACAATTTATCTTCCTTCTTCCACACTGTTTTTCTGTTTTTCTCCAAACCAGTGTTTTTGTGTGTGGGAAACTACTTTGTTTGTGGGTATGTTTTTTAAGCATATGCACAGCGTTGCTATGGTGCAGATGAATACTCAGTGTATGGCCTGTTCATTTTTTCCTGCTATTTCATGCCTGCTCTGTCATGGCTAGAACAAAAGTTCCTGTTTAGATGAGAATGGTGGTATTGCTTCATTTAGAAAATGTTAGCCAAGACCAGGTTTTTAGCTATGCTTCACCCTGATCTTTGAGCTACTCTGCTGCTCTCCAGACAACAGTGTTCATTTACCCAAAGCTTTTGGAAAATGTCATAAGAGAGAAAACAGGCAGGAAAAAGACACCCCAATGGATTGTAAACTGTTTCAGATTTTAGTCCTTAATCTTGAAAATTTTGAAGGAAACACCTTTTCTGAAAATAGACTCAAGGCCTGAAAAGCAGCAGGAGCTGAGTCTGCTTTGATCAAATGTTATAGAAGCATTTTATCCACAGCAGTCTAAAGATATAAAATCATGGACTGAGAAACATTGTTGATTTGACGGAGCATTTTAATTTTCATCACCCTCTACCTTCTGCTTTCCTCTCATTTATTCAAAGATGACGGTTTCCTCTTTATCCCACAGGGAATTACACCTTCACTGCTGTCTCTCTGGTATCCTCTCTTGCACTCTGCTTACATCTCCTGTGCTTAGTTCTTTGTCTGCAGCTGAATAAGTGATGTAACTAGGCTGAAACCAGAAGACTTGTGCATAAGCTGCCCTCAGCTGGAAGCTTGCTGTTTTGTTTCAGAAGTGAGGTTGTACTTGCAGAGCTAAAAGCTTGTTAGTTAGGATAAATTATATTTCCTTCCTCTATAAACACCACTATCTTGGACATGAAGTTTGGAGGGTGGAAGAGGCTATGAACTCCACTGTATAGCTCTTCACTGCCCACAGGTTGCAGAACCAAGAGCCACAGAATCCCAGCATGCTGCTTTCTGCATGTCAGGGAAGGTGTGTCAGTAGCTAAGGAGTCCTGAACGAGTAAATTGAGTACAACATGTGAGTAGCAGGCTGTGTGGATTGATGAAAACATAGAAAGTCTTCTGAAAGCATCTGAGGCTAACAGAGAGTGTCTTGCTCCCTTCCTCCTACCTCCTTCTGTTAGTACCTGCATCCTTTCAGGGCTCCTTTGTGCTGGCTCTGGTTCAGCAATTCAGAAACGACATATCGCCCACTTGTCAAAGCAATAAAAAAAAACAAAAAAACAAAAACAAACACCGAACAAACAAACAAAACACTGAATGTATTTTGCTGGTTTAGTAAACCACTACAGCCCACACAGGGGCTTGATGAATGCTGAGCTACCACCAGGTAGGTGTGGAGCTCTATAGCTAGGAGCAATGTGAGAGGCCAGTAAGCTGCTCTCTGGGTGATTGTGAACTCTTAGGTTTCCTGTCCTGGGATGCTTCACCCTCCTTGGCTGGTACTTTTATTGGACTTAGACCAAAAAGGAAACTACAAGTTCAGAAGTACACCTTGATTTCAGCAGATGTCACAGAACTTCAAGAGACAGATTTAATTTTATATATTTTTATATATTTATTTATATATTTTATATGTAATTTTATATATTGTATAAATACATAAAATATATGAAATTATGTAAAATATTTCAGTTGTCATAGTTATCTTACTGCTTTTCAGGTATTTCTGCATGCGTTTATTTAGATTGTTTACTTGGTCTCAAATATCTCACTCAAGTACCCCAAAAGTGAATGAGTTAACTTTTTTTTGGGAAAATACTGATGGTCACTTTTGGAGTGTGTTTGACTGTGTAGTCTCAGGTGTTTCATGAAAAGCCACTGGCTTTATATGAGTAGATGACTTGTCTATAGGGCAGAGTAGCCCAGATTCCTGGACAGTGAAGTGGAACTGAAGCAGTTCTGAAATGTATTGGCCCATTGGAAAACACACAGGGCACAGAAGTCCTGTGGTATTTAACTGCCTTGCATCCAGCTGTGGTATTTCTGTCAACATTCTCATGGTCTTTCCTCTGATGAAGGGGTATTTGTGTTGTTAATTTAGCTTGAATGTATAATTATGACATTTTAAACCAGCAATAAGATAACAAGTATAGGCTGGGTATATGATAAACAGTTGAATAAATAGTTGTTCAGTGCCATGTGGTGGAAGACTGCTGAAGGAAGAAGTAAACATGGTCTAAAGCAGACATTTCCTGTAGGGATAGTACTGAAAACTATTAACAAAATACTATGCACTTATTTCTCTGTTTACTAAATTTGAGATAGTTTGCAGAAGAAAATACACACGTAAATTAAATGATGGTCAAAATGCAGACCTGGCTCTGACTGAGAGAGCAGTTAAGAAACTTATGAACTCTGGTTTGATTGAAGAAGACAAAGAAAACGAAGGATATGAATGAAAAAATGTGCTGGCTGTGGATTTCAGTGTATGAAGAATGAAAGAATTCTAACTTTGGCATGGGCCTCTGTCCAGAGCTGAATAATAATACTGTCAAAGATAATGCAAAGAAAATTATAATAAATAATTATATTTAACACTAAGTGCTCAGTAGCTCAACAAGAGCTGATGACATGTTCATAACATAGAAAAGAGACCTGCTTTTTAGCCACCAGGAAAAAAATAGAGAAGCATAGTATACAGCTCCTTCCAAGTAGAGACAAATGACTGCTGTAAAGACAGGGGGAGTCCCATGTGTCAGAAATAAATCTAATGCTGGCTAGTAATTTGTAAGTGTGAATGGATGATGTGGATTTCTCATCTGACCACAAATAAAGAACTAATGACTTAAGATAAAAGGGAAAGACTACATCCAAGGAGGGTAGAAAATGTATTTTAATTAAGGGGGTGAAACAGTTACTCTGTATAACAAAGTACACAAATCAATATTAGGGTTTGTAAAACAGAGCACAAAAAAGATGATGGTACTCAGAAGAAATAGGGAGATGATGTCCCTGTGTGTGGCAAGGGTGAGATTGATGCTTTTGAAATGTTTGATCCAGTCTGGTTTTCATAATTTGTAAAGGACAGTCAAGCTTTTTAAGGGCAGGGAAAAAAAAAAAAGACAATTACAAAGGAAGCAGGTCAGAGATGTATCAAAAAGCAAACCAACAAACACAAACAAAAAAACCCCCTAAAAACCTACAACATAAGCTTCTATATTTCTGTTGTTTGAGTCACCTAACTTGCACTGTGAGACTAGTATGGTTTATACTTATGGGTGGTAGTACATTTAAGAAAGCTAAATAAAGTACACCTGTGTAAGGTTGTATGATGAGTTATGCAGCTGCAATGAATCCCAATTGCAGGGATGTATTTGGGCCAAAAAAATTAAATTCCGTGTGTCTTGCTGGCTGTACACACCAGCAGCAATATCCCGGGGGGCCAGACTGTGCCAGACTGAGCTCATTCAGCTCCTTTTCCACCCTCTGTTCACATCTCTGTCTGTTGGACTCCAAGCCACAAACTGTCTATTTCCTTCCCATCAGCTTTTCAAGGGTCATTGCTAGGGTGAAGATGTCCACAGCTCAAAATTAGGCAGATCAACTGGGCAGATTGGTATTTACTCTGGCATTCACTTTTACAACCAGTAAAGAAAGAAAAAATGTAGAGGGTAGACTGAAGAAAATTAAATAGGCACCAAGACACCATTGTGGTTTCTGTTGGTCTCCATTGGGATGACCTCTGTGTAATGGAAGAGGAATGCTTTGCTAATTAACTATTTAACATACAGTAAAATGTGGGGTTTGTTCTAAGTGCAAGTTATTCACTTGTGCAGTTGATTTAAATGCTTGTTCAAGACCGAGATCTTATTTTGCATCTCTTGAAATAAAATCTTTGCTTGATCAAGAAATATTTTTTGAATATGATGATCATGTTCTGAAGAAGTTAGTATCAACAGTGCTTCAATAATTTTCTTTAATTCTATACAATCACTGGTCTTTTTGCTAATCAATATCTAAATATACCTGGGTAATGTCACAAGAACACAGTGGAAGAGAAAAGAGGATTTTGTGTATTGCTATATTCACATGGATTTCATAACATCTAGGTTTTATGGTGGGTCACACCATAAACTGCAGTTTGTACTGACACATGTGCTGGAGGTGGTAAGGTAAAAAGAAAGGACAAAATAGTACTAAGACTGGCTTTTGGAATGTCTCATCTGAATGTGTGCATTAGTGATATCTATTATTCAAACATCCGCCGCTTTAAATAAAGAAAAAACACTTTTAGTAATTTATGAATCTCAAGTGTAAAGAAGACAACTCTCCAGCTAAATCTCATGGCATGTTATCTCAGTAACAAAGAAACGGCTTGATGTGAGCTCTAGAACATCATAAGATTATAGCTCACTTCTCATGCCATATATCAGCACATAATTCCTAAACTCAGGTTTCTCAAACACTGATTGGCTCATTTCTTACTAGCATTACTGTAGTTTATAAAATTAAACTCAACATTTTATTGGCTCTTTGTATCACTTTTTTTGCTTCAAATGTAATTTTCTTTTTTTTATAAAATAGCCAGAAGATCAGGGTTTTTGCTTCTTAAAGTTTAGCACAATGTGGCTGACATGTTTTTAAGGTTTCTTCTATTTATTAAAGGGAAATGGTGCTTGTGGCGTGCAGAAAATAGTGGGGAGGTGAGTGTGCTGTACTACAAAACTGTTGCACTCTAAGTGCAGGGACCTGACTTCAGTACTTCAGAGGCCTTCAGTGCATCCCTTCAGTAACCAGAAAGGGTTATTCAAAAAAGTGACAGTCTGGTACAGAGAAATGTATTGTAGCCTCACAGGTTTACCGTTTGGTTTCTTCTACTCTGTTGCCTGCCAAAGCAAAGATTCATGGAGATGGTGTTAATAAGCCAAACCAGGGATGAAGTAGAGCAGCAATCTGTCTTGACAGCACTAAGCTCTTCACTACAAGTTCAAAATGCTAAAAATACTTGCCATAAATGAATGAAACCCTCTTCTTTCGTGCTTAATTATGAAATAGTTGAAGTAAGGAGGAAATTTAACAAGATGTTTTCTTAATTTAATCCAGAAAGATGGGATAAAAGATGGGAATAATTTCCTAGGGATATGTGAGGAGGTTTTAGCCTCCATGACCATTATATTAAGAAGTAACAGTGTATAGCACCACAAATGGTAGTACTGATTTAAAGACATTACAATTAAAATGAATACTAGTACAAAACCATAGGAGCTACTGGTATCCATAATTTAGTAGGATAAGTATAAATAGCTTCTAGAGCCATTTGGAGAACTGTATGATGGATGAGTGGACTGGAAAACTATTTTCTTGTGTGATCTTTGAAGATTTTTGCATATCCTTCATAAAGAAAATAGTGAAAATCAATTGTTTGCATATCTCTTATAATCTGAAATTCAGTAAGTTACTGGCTTTATTGCATGTCCATTTCCTTGAAATGAAAAGTGGGTGGTAGCACTGGCCAGCTTTCTAAGGCCACTTGAAATCTGCAGAAGAGGAGGTTTTGAGGAGGTGTTCTTGAGTTATTTTGGATCTGTTTGAATCTGCTATCTTCAGAGTTTAAACATTGCTTTGGTAATTTTAATAGTCAATGGAAAATTAAAACGTTAATATAAAACTATATTATGAGAGATTTATAAAACTTTTAAGGTGTTCATTTATTTTATTTAGGGTGAAGTTGTTTTCAAAAATGGAGAGAGGATGGGAACCATCAAATTTACACAATTCCAAGGTAGGTTGCAAACAATTTTCATTATATTATGTATGCAGTTTCAAACTTTTGTGTCAGTTGCATTTTTTTCAGGATGTTTTAAATATCTACAATTATTTTGAAAGGAACTGTTTGGAAGATGCAGAAAGGAATTTAATGTTTATTATCTGTTTAAAATGGTGCTCTGAACCTTGAGTGAGGTATTCTGTTTAAAATGGTGTTCTGAACCTTGAGTAAACCTTGAGTGAGGTAATGTGGTGTTCTGAACCTTGAGTGAGGTATTTCCTGGAATTTTTCTCGATTACAGTCCCCATATTTATACTGATCTGTAGCAACCTATACCTGTTTAAAAAACCCTACTGGTCAGCTAAGTATCCACTTCTTAATACAGTTGTTTCTTTAAAACCAATGTGAAGTGGAATTTAGAGAGGATTTTTGTTGTTAAGCTCTTTCAAGTTAGTTTTTGCATTCTCTGAAGACTCACTTTTGACATTCTGCAACTGCTTGCTAAAAGTTGCTTCAGGAGGCAGTCCCTCAGCGTGCAGAGGACACAAACTGCTGACCCCATCCCTTGGAGGCAACATGCTCCACAGCACAACTCACCAAGCCTGCTGCATCCTCTCAGCCTGAGCTGCTCCTGCAGGGAATGGGCTCAGCAGCAGAGACCGCAAATGGAGCCGTAGGGATTTGTCAGGGGCCATTTGCAGCCAGGATGAGGCGCTTGCTGGGGGAGGTTTCTGCAGAAATGGTGATTCATGTTGTAGTTGTTTCTGCAGTTTATAGAATGCAATTCATGTGGTTTTTTTTCCCAGGCTGAGGCTGAGATAAAACAGGAGATGATTGCATTTGGATGGTCTCGTGAGGGTAGAAGTAAGCTGACAAATTCTTTTCATACAATGCATGAGAGAGAAGCTTGCTCTCCCTTTGTTTTCAGGAGAGCACTTTAAACATAATCCTGCTGACCAGGTTACAAAGGATCATTCTTCAAACAGAAATTGTCTGCTGTATGGACATTATTATTAATGAACAGCAATGCACTCGAGGGGTTCTGTTGTTACTCATTCTGAATTACTGAAGCAATCTTCAGAATTGCTCTTGCCTTCACAGCTGTAAGTGATGCTATTAACTCATGCTCCCGGAAACATTTCAACCCACCAAAACTTTGCAGACATCTCATGGTAATGTAATTTAGGAATTCTTGCTCAACACTAATGATAAATATTGATTGCTTCCTCTTCTTCCCCCCTCTGCCCCCATTTTTTTCCATAATAACGGTGTTTACAGGCACATGAAAGAATCATGAGAAAATTTTTACAAGAGGTATTTATCCCTCGGAAGTCTGGAGGTGCTCAAATGCATTTTGCCTAAGGTAGCTACATGTACCCTTCTAGAACATCTGAGCAAGGAGGAAGTTTGGCCTGTTCCCTCTGCACACTGAGGATGTGATTTGGGATCATTGGGAGGTGCAATATATGTCATCTGAACTAATCCAGAAGAGCAGTAGAAGTCCAGGATAGCTGATTTTATATTGATTTTTATCTCCAACCATTCAAACTGAGGGTCTTTACAATATTTTCAGTTTCATATCAGATACTATTTAACACCAATGGTTTTACCGTCAGCTGAAGTATCGCTAGATCAGTAAAAGCACAGGAGACAACCACCCCTTTAAAACCCCTTGCAATTGCAAAATTACCATTTCAGAAGTGATTCAAGCACATACTCCGTAATTTGATCATCAAACAAAGGTTTCCAACTAACCTACAGAAAAAAATATCTCAGACATCCTCTGGAGAAATGCCAGAGAAGGGCTGGATTTCTACTCATGCAAGCAATAGTCAGTCAACACATCTTAAGGCTCGTCTCAAGTTTTGTTTAGTTTCTCACCCATTTTGGAAATAAGAGAATGTGCAAAAATGTTTAAGAAATTGAAATAAGGAACAGTATAACAACACAGATGAAAGCATTTCTTTTTTTAACTACAAATGATAGTCTAAATATTATCAAGGATTTTTCTGTTCTTTTATTGGTATTAGTTTTGTTCAAAGCTTTTATATTCAAGACTTGTGGTATAATTGTAGACATTATTAATTTGTTCAAAAGAATCCTTTATTAGTTAGGAAACTTTCTGAAACATTCTCATTAACATTTAATAATCCTTGGACTATTGGGAAAGTTCCTAGTAATGCAAAGAAGTTAATTAAGTGCAGTGCTTAAAATGGTAAATGGGGTTTTCCTTTGTAGATATAGCTATTAGGAGTGATCAAGCACGAGACAGATATACAACTCATTGGTTAAACATTTTTTTTTAAGAATACAATACAAATCATGATGATTTCAAGGAAAAAAGACCACATTAAAGATGTCTTGTAAATACTTTTGTAAGATTAGTTGTAATTATGAATATAGCTTATATTAAATGTATTAGTAGCTTATTATCCAAGCATAATAATTAGGAATATCCAGTGTTAGTGTTCCATACTTCAAGAGTCATTTTTTCATCCACGCAGCTTTATAATTTCTTTAACAATTTAAATGAAAGTTGTCAGTTGGTCACAGTTGAAATGCAGAAAAACAAAGCAGATAAATAGGTAATCATGTATCAGAATATGGCCAAAACCTCTGTTCCTCATTTGCTTGGTAGAAAAATCAGCAGGGCAGACTCAGGAGCTAAATTTTCTGTTCTTTGCTGGAAACTTTTGTTTTAATGAGACTATCTGCAAACATTTTGGCTATGGAAAAAGCAGACAGGCACATCTGCCAGAGGCAAGGGAAAACCAGCCTGTGAGGGTTCAAGGGGTAACTGCAGTACAGCTGACACGCAGTGATGAAATTCTGAATAGCTGGTTTAATTTTGGATCTAGATACAGTTTTTCCCAAACTCATGCTAGTCATGCCTCTTTTTCAGCTTCTGTGCAGTCTGTTACTTTTGCAAGTGGTCAAACAGATGGTGCCAGAGATAGCTGTGACCAAACTGCTTGCTGCTGTATAGATCATGAATACCTCTCAGGAATTATTAGTATGCAACAGAGAATAGAAAGCATATGCAATAGCATTTTCTCCTCCTACCTTGCTGGTAAATAAAGAGCAGACTGTTAGTTTAGCTGAGATATCCAAATGATGTTTGAAGTTGGCATCCTTCTGAATGAATGGCAATTTTTCTATGGATGCAATTTAAGAACTCTTCTCATAGTCAGACATGTAGTTGAAGTAGATGGTCAAAATCTTTTGTCTAGTGAGAGCTGAAAAAGAGTCCTGACAAGTTTTGTGGGCGTATCAGGGAGCAAGGAGGGCAGTAACAAAGATGAGATTGTTGATTGCTGTGATATGGGAGGCTTCAAGAACAGATCTATACCTGTCCTTCAAAATGTTTCACTTTGCAGATCCTTTCTGATTAATCTGACTGGAGCCTAGAAGGCACCTTGATTTCAGTCAGACTCCTATTTCTGTCAGGCTTTAAACAAAAGCTAAGAGACTTCAATGTTGGAATAGGTTAAAAAGGGAAATCAAAAAACTGTAAACAAATACAAATTAAATGTGCAGAAATTGTGCTCTGTGTAGATAAGAACAAAAGTCTGTGGTACTGCATATTGGATAAAAACTTTAAAGAAGTGGGAGATCACCTGCCGTGTCTTTCTGGGAAGAATTTAAGTGTTTCAACTCATTTAATCAGGTAATGTGATATGACATTTGTTAGTGTTGAAAGCTGATCTGCACATCAAGTGAGAGGGAGAGCAGGACTTGCCAAGTGTAAAACCTTTGGTCTTCTCAGGAAAAACCCTTACTGAACTTCTGCAGTAAAAGCCTCAGATACTCTTTTCTGAGTTTAATCAAAAGAAGTAGACAAACAAATGTCTACTCTACAGTCAATAGGAAGGTGTACAAGAACCTAGGATTGCTTTCCTGCATCCTCAGTTCATCTATAACTTGTTCTCCAAGGGCATCAATCCAACCCTGGAAAAGTTTCCTTCTATTATTCTAAATACAGTCTGGCATACTCTTTAACTACTGTTGGTTCTTGCTTCCATAAAGGCTCATAGGCAAGCAATAAAGGGAATTACTGAAGTCAGAAGTCTTACTTCTGGCACATCCTAACAGGAGGTCTTGACTGTAATCACATGAATGTCTAATTTGTAGACTTCTTGCTGTACCATGTCCAATCCATTTTTATCTCCATATGAGTAATCTTATTGTAATTGTCCATACCTTAGTGACCAGTGGTTCTTTTTTAGCTTAGTTATCAATTCACAGAATCATAAAATGGTTTGAGTTGAAAGGGACCTTAAAGATCATCTAGCTACAACCTCCATGCCACGGGCAGGCACACCTTCCTCTAGACCGTGATCTATATGAATATAAAAGTATCTGATTTAAAAGTGATTTAAAGTCCCATTTCAATATGGAGAGGTATACCAAATAGAACTCTGAAAGGGTGTGCCTTAAATCTGGAGTCACTGAATATTGATATTACTGATTAAGAAGATGAACTAGAATATATAATTATCAAAATGTACAATGGTCTCTGGGAGAGTCAGCAAGCACGAGGGAGACTAGACAAGAATTCAAAAAAATATTAAGAATTTGAAGAAGTAATCAGGAGAAAAAGTATGCTGGTTTTTTAGGTCAAATGTCTAGTGCTACATTGGCAGCAAACATTTGGACAAATACCAAATGGAGAACAATTCATCAATCCATAGTTATACATAAAAAGAACTAAAGATTACAGTAGGTGAATGAACATGAATAAGCAAAAACATGAACAGGTAAAAAAAGAAAATTTCTGCACTGGGGTGTTAAAATAATAGTATCCTTTTAATCTCCCTGATGCCCAAAAGGCTATAGCTATCTACTGTGTCTGGTGCTGATTTAAGAAAAATGTGCAGAGAAAACAGAAGATTAAGAATGTACCTCAATATAAAAACCAAAATATCTAGGCTATTTAGAGACCATTGTCAAAATGCATGACAGCTGCTGATAACACAGTTTCTTGTCCTGCCCTCACCGTCTGGCTGAGAATTAAGAGATGTGAACAGGAGTGGAGATTTGAGCCAATGTTAAGAAAAACTTCTTAATGAAAAGGATATTTAAACACTGGAAAATGCATAAAATTGCTATATTTGGAAGTTTTGAGAAACAAGTTAAACAGACACCTGACATGCTGTAGATGTATTCATTGTGCCTTGAGACAGACAGATGACTTTTATTACATCTTGAGTTCTCTACAACTCCAGCTGCATTTCTTCTGGAGCTGTTGCTCCTCTGCAGTGTCCATAATGTGATTCTGTCATTTTATTTACAAATACTTGTCCACATTATGCTACTAATACCACTTGTTGTACTTCTCTATATTGTTTCTAGTAAGAGACATAGGATAAGCATGGAACCCTAGAATTGTGATTAGGTTATTTGCAGGGAGGAAACAAAAAAATTAATTGCTCTTCCAGCATCAGTTCTGTGTTTTGCTGTTTCCTTTTTTCCTCTAAATCAAATTTATTTGAATGTAAATCTTTTGATCCCTCAGCCAAGTGAGCATCAAAACTGCTATTAGGTGTCAGGGCCACTTACCCTTTGTCTTCTGGTCTATCAGTCTGGATATTTTTTTCTATGTTGTACAAGGATTTAGCAGGACAAAAAGTGAAAATCATTATCCAGGTGTATGTATAAATACAAAGAGGTAAAAACTTAGTTCTCCTCAGGCAGAAAGTGAATTGAAGCTGGGATTTCCCAAGCAGATGATAAGTCTGTGTTATGGGTGGGTATCTGTATTGGTATCTGTGTGGTTTACACTCTGAGATACAAAAGGCAAGTGTTTCCATGCCTGTTTGAGCTGGAGGGTGTCTTTGGACCATAAGGTTTAATCATTGCACGTGGATTTATTGTCTATCAATTTGTCATGTCTTTCATGAAACCAATTTTACTTTCGGCCTTCAACACGTCTACTGACAATGAGTTTCACAAAATGATGATGCATGTAATGATTAAAGCCCTTCCATCTGTTTGTTTTAAATCAACTGTCTTAGAATTTCACTGAGCATACCCTGCTTTTTGTGATGTGATAAGCAGTGAATAACTGTGTCTTACTTTTTACACATCGTTCATGTTTTACAGATCTCTCTTATCAATAAGTCTCTTTAGAAACACAAGTCTTTGTCATCCATTTAGTTTTTTCATCATGCAATTCTAATAAGCCTCTATGTTTCTTGATATTCTTTTTTTGTGAGAGCTTAATGAGAACCACACACAGCTCTGAAATATCCACCTCCAGAACTCATATTTCTGAGTGACCTTTTTCCACTATTTTAACTTCTTTCGCAATATTCTGTCTTGCCACATTCATCCTCTTTTTGGCTCTTTGGCCACCGGTGAGCACAGCACTGCTGTTTTCAAAGAACCAGCCATAGTAAGTCCAGGGCCTCATCCTGGTTGCTCTTAATTACTTAGAACCAACAGCTGCATTTGTATACTTGATATTCATTTTCTCTTGTATGTTATGTTGTACCTCACTAACATTGAACATTGCCTGTAATTTTATTATCAGTATTTCACTTACCTTTATAGCAGTCAGATGAAACAATACAGGAAATTATATTTAGTATATGTTTATAGCTGTTTTCCCCTTTTATTGTCAGATTTTTTTGACACATTTCCTGTTCAGTTTTTGTTCGGTTCCATACCTACCAGAAGCAATGTTTCCCGCTGTGCCAGTTACTTCTCTTGTAACCTGTTGGCATTATCTATTAGGAGTTGGAGTTTGTGTTCATTTGATTTGTTTACATAAACACAGAAAAGTGTATTAAAATTCAGGTACCTGAGTTGTGTACTTGTGATAGCAAACTGGAGAAAGGACAGATAAGGACTATAGAAATTGTTTGGGGTCTTAGGGAATTATTTACAAAGACAGATTAATGCAATTAAGTGTAGGGAGTTACTTGAGTCACCTCATTTTGAGCAAACTGTATTGTGTGGATATAAACTGTGAGGCCAGGGAGGACATGCTGGAAGGGGACACTGATGTGCAGCTGTTGGTTGTCATGGCAGTTTGTTCTGTTTTGTTCTGTTGTGTTCTGTTTTGTTTTGTTTTACCTGAGCTAGCTTTAAACAGGCCAACTGCGGTGCTGCGGGCTGTGTAGCGACAATAACATGGAGCAGACTGGAAGCTGGAAATCTGCCCAGGGGCAAGATCAGTGGTTTGGTAGGTAACCTTTCCATTGGGAGCACAGCTATGGGAGGCCACAGCTTTGCAGCTATCAGCATTCAAGCCAACTAATTTCAGGCTAGCTGGGTACTTCTGTGCCGCCCAAAGTGGCAATGAGCATGACAGGTTGCTGGGAAGAGTTGCATTCATTTTTTTCCCCAGGCATGTGTGAGGAGCAGGGGAGACCTGTTTATCACTGTGGTTCTGTGCCTGTGCTTTACAGAGGGGTTCATCCCTTGAGAGCCGGTTTGAACTGTGCAAATAATTATTACTGGGACAAGTACACGCACTATAGGAGAAGCTGTCATTTTCATAGGATTCCACTTCATTCAGTGTACTCTGAGGCACAAAGTGTTTTGCAGGATCTGATAAGTCTCTGTCACTACGTTGTGGAAAAATTGTCTTAGGAGATGTCTTAATTACCGAGAAAAAATTCAACTTTCAAATGCAACAGCAAAGAAAAAAAAGTTGAAAAGCAATGGAAATAATTTTACAAAAATTGATTTCTACCAGAGACTGAAGTATCCAGCTCCAAAAAGTCAACAGAAATTAGTACCCTACTAAAGAAATAATGTCTAAGAAGAACCTGAAAGAATTGTTAGACTTTTTCCTTCAGAGCTCTCTGAGTTTCACTGTAAAAAACTTTTTTAAAACTTTTAAAACTTTTCTTGTTTTTTTTCCAATTTGCATTCAGAATCCTACTTCTACTAGAGTTGTTCAGATGTTCCATTTCAGGTGATGGACAGTGCTGTCCTTCCCTGTCACCACCCAGTCCTCCCTGTCTTTTGAAGAGAGGCAGAGGTTTTCTTGAGGTCTATGGGGCCACCATGAGCTGCTGCTCTCTGCAGAGCTGTGTGCTGGCACATCTCTCTCCTTGACATCTCAGAGTTAGGCTTTTTTTTGAAGAATTTGTAATACATAAAAAGATTAAAAAAAAGATAAGGGGATAAAAAGAGACAAAAGACTTACAAGAAACCCATGAAATATATTATGGGAAAAAATTAATTTGTTGTAATTAATAGAGAGTTCAGTCTACTGCAATGACATCATCCCTAACAAGTAGTTCAAATATTTCCTCAGATATGCAGAACCGTGAAATAGAATAACTTTAATTCTGAAAGAATAGAAAAGAAGAAAATGAAGTTTATCTAGGTCACTGAAAGGATATAGATTTTTTTATTCAGCATTACCATTTGAACAGACAAAATAGAGAATTGTTGAGTGGCACACCAAGCTAAGGTTTGTATAGTCGTAGGCTACAGATAGGAAGATAATCATGTAAAGTCTAAAAGATCTCTGAATCTGTGGAATAATATAACAAAGGATATTTGACAAAAATTTCCTTCACAGAACTACTTCAGGACAATATCATCACGGTGTTATGAGAGAACAACTCTGATCTATTACAGATAAGGGAGATGAAAATGGAATATTTTTTTAAAAAATAGTGAAGATTGATTTATTCACTGCATAGGTGACCAAAGGCAGTTGTGATTTGTATGCTGCAGAATTCATATAGGCATTTATACTAAAACTTTGAGAGCACAAAAGCAGGTCCAGGTATTAGTTGCTTATTAAGGATACAGAAAGGCTAAATTGCTTTTCAAATTTACTAGTTCCCCTTTTTCATCCTAATAATAGGGTTTTTTTTCTGCCATTACAAATGCTTATTTAATTTCAAATTGTAGAAGATCATGCCGTCATTGTATTGGCACCTATTTCTCTAAGCTGACATTTTAGATTTTGAAAAAAATAATCTATTTTGATATATCATCACTTGACCCTGGTTCAGAAATTAAAAAATTCTGATTTTGTCAAAATGTAATAGAAAATGAGCACATGTAATTAATAGATTTGGGAGAAATTTTTAGAATTTTGTCTAAATGTCTGACCTTTGTCACTATTTCACAATGGCACAGGTGTTATTTTCTGGCTTGAATCATGTTATTTAATATAACTATATTGAATTTGTTACACATCTGTGATAAACATCTCTGTTTATTTTCAGTGAATTTTGATGATTTGCTCCAACCAGAATTTCTCATCCTCCTTTTGCAACGAAATTAAGTGGGGGTTCCAGTTCAGGAAATATTAGCTTTCCATTTCTCCATTCCAAAAGTCACTAAAGGCCTTTTGTAATCTCATATTTTGACTTAAAAGAAGCTCATTTTTCAGAGTTTTCTATTAGAGAGTCTGTGAGTCAAAAAACCTCACAACAGACACACCCCATACATTCTGGACTTAAGTAAAACATTTTTTAAAACTTACTATGGACCCTAATGTCCCCTTGCCCCTGCAATGAAAGGACAGGGTCATACTTTTCTTACCCTTGAGTTACTATTTCAAAAATTGAAACCAAAGGGAGAACATGAGTGTGGATTGTTGAGAAAAATGTCTATTTGAAATTCCATCCATCTTGGTATTTGTTATCTTCAACTGGAGCACATGTATAATTTTTTTCCTTAAGTGATTATGGAGAACAAGGGATGAATTCCTCATAAGCAAATTATTTCATTAGATTGATCTAGTACATCTACCTGCAACAAAGTGATTCCACCACAGATGATTTAGCAGTGATTTAGTTCAAACTACTGCCAGGATGAAAAATGTTTTGAATTAATACTGTTCATGTAAGGAACAGGGTCAGGCAGAGATATAGGGAACTGTCATTTGTACATAAATCTAAGCGCTATTTTATATGATCCCCAGCTAGTGAGACGAAGCTGTTTGATAGCTTGCTGTGTTCTCCCTTTTTTCCTCCCCTCTTTGTTTAACCTTTATGCCATGGACACATTTTTCCTCCTTGAGCTGCTTTCTGCATATCCAGTTCAGAGATATCCAGGCCATGCTTCACCCTGACAGACTGTACAGTCTTTACTGGTTAATCCCTTGTGTATAATAATCAATTCACTTCATCTGGGATCTACCAATAAAGACTAGCTTGGAGGATGAGGAAAGGAGCAATACCTCACTGAAAGTGTATCCCCTAAACTCATAGAATCTTTTAAGTTGGAAAAGACCTCCAAGGTCATCAAGCCCAACCTTTGACTGATCACCACCTTGTGAATAGGCCCTGGCACTAAGTGCCAGGTCCAGTCATTTCTTGAACACTTCCAGGGATGGTGACTCCTCCATCTTCCTGCACAGTCCACTCCAGTCTGTTCCAGTCCTTCTGCTTTTCCACTGAGCAGGCTGGATAGCCTTCCCTGGGAAACCTATATTCCCATCTCTAAAATAGGTATGATGGATCCTTGCTTCTATTAAAAGTATGCTATAGGATCCAAACCAGTAATACACATATGCTGTTTGGGCCATTTTAAAAGTCAAGTTATTTATAGGCCTGGTGAGGCAAATTGCCCTGCATACTGCCCTGACCTGTGCCAAAATGGAAAGTTAAGTACATTACGGGAAGCAGATCCCTGTGCTCCTCAAGAAAAAGGTGTCTGATATACACAGAGACCCTAATCCTCAGGTAACCAATTTTACTGTTTTAGAATGCTGTTTGTACCACACAGGCTAGAAGAGGGAGCCACGGAGAGATTGCAGGAATGTCACATACTCATAAGAGCTGACAACTCCCCTTTGAAAATGAAACGTGTTTCTCACATTTAGGAGAAAAATAAGGAGAGGCTTCCTGCACAGAGCAAGGGAAGTTAAGCTTTTCTCTCATTCTGGCCCTTCAAAAGGTCATTGCAGAAAGTGTTGTAACATGAAGTGATTTTAACCTGACTCTGCTAATGTGACATTTGGAGCATGGCTGTGGCAGTCTGATGTGACAGCAGGCAAATGTTGTGTTGTGCTGTGTTAGTAAATGGCAGACGGCCTGATAAAATGAGGGACTTATTCATGTATTTAGTCTGTGCTTCCCCTCTCCAGAGGAAAAGACTTTGAAAAGTCTCTGAAGTGTGAATCCCAAAGGTCAATAAATGCACAAAGGCCTTGTTGAATTCAGAGAAGAGAACAGAATTAAAAAAAAAAAATAAAATTGTGAATTTTCACATCCAGAAAATGTTAAGTAAGATTTAAGGCTGCAGTTGTGTACAGAAGCTATAAATCATCAAAAGCTTTTTAACTGCTCATATTCAGGTTTGATAAATTCAGCTGACAACCTAAGTGATAACCTGTAGCCAAATGCCAGATTATTGCCTCTGTATTACAGGTTCATTTTTCAACACTTTAGAACTGCTTTAATCCCTGAAAGATTCAGGTAGCTTTAGTCCATCTGATTTACTGTGCTAGATAAAATCAGTGGTGCACATAACTCCAACTGTGGACTGACTCTGGAGAGAGTGGGATTTACAGAAACATTAGTTCTGAAAAAGACCGTGGGCTTGCAAGCCATACATATGTAGATAAATGGCCTTTGGATATAGAATGCCCCTACTGATGCCATGTACCATTGTGTAAACTAAATATTTCATCACTTGTCTGGGCTTGAGCTGGAGTTCTGCTTCTGTTTCCCTTGTTAATACATATTTCAATTATCTTTTTTAATGAAAATTCAAATTACTTTTTTAGTTCCCTATAATTTATCTATTTTTATGGAAGAGGCTGATTAAATGAAAGAAATACAAAAGATAAAATGTTAGGGGGGAAGATAACTGAGTTATATGTTTTCATTTCTAGAGGGACTCAAGAATTTTGAAAATGCTACCCAAAGTGGATTTTCCCAAAGATTAGCTCAGTTGGTCAGAGCATGGTGCTATTAATGCCAAGGATGTTGGTTCGATCCCCCCATGGGCCATTCACTTAAGAGTTGGACTCAATGATCCATGTGAGTCCCTTCCAACTCAGAATATCCTGTAATTCTGTGAAGCTAGCTGGCAGCCAAGTCAACCTAGACATGCCCCATCCCAAATGGAGCAAAGCTGAAGCCTACCTTAAGATGTAGTAGTCAGATAAATGCATCTCCCTTGGCTTCTATAACTGGAGATTTGAGCATGTGGGTGTTTTTCCAAGCTTTTTCTCCCTTAGACCTTTGTTGTGATTGACAAGGGAGATCTGAAGAATAGTGATAATGCTTTTTTTTTTTTTTTGCTATTTTACTGAATAAGAAAAAGAGAATAACAGTCTAGATAGGAGCATTGCAAAGTTCCACAGCTCTGCCTTGTGAAATTTACTGTAGAGATTTACTTAGCATGAGATCCTAAAAGGAATAAAAGTTTATCTTAAATGATCTGTCAGGTTCAATTTATTCACTTTAATTGGCCTGGAGCTCTTCCATTTAGCAAAACCTTGGCTGCTTTTGCATGGGCAGAGTGCTTGGAAGAAAAGGCTCTTTTTGCTGCCTAAAGACGTGTCCATGCAAAACTGTCCAACTAGCATCCCTGGCAGGGCTTCCTATCCCACAGGGCCATGGACAGATGTACTGGGAGAGTAGCTCTGGGCCTTCACAGTCTGCATACATACCCCCTGGTGCTGGGCAACAATCCTACAGAAATGTGTACTGCCTCTTTCGTGACACAGGAATTCAAGAAATTACTGGACCTGGCACTTGCTGCTATGGTCAAGTTGACAAGGCAGAGATCAGTCAAAGGTTGAACTCCATGATCTTGAAGATCTTTTCTAACCTAAATGATTCTGTGATTTTGTCATTATGAGCAGCCTTCTTGCCTCAGACAGCACAGCCATGTCCAGGCATGGGTAATGGGAGCAAGGTGCACTCAAGCCTTTAGGCAGGTGCCAGCTGGGGACTCTGGACATGCATTAAAATGATGTTTATGGGAACCCCAGATGTAGCAGTGCTTCTCCTGAAGTTCAGATAACTGCAAGCTGCAGATGCAAAGGATGGAGACAAGAGATGATTTCTAAGCCTTTGCAGCATCTGTTGCTTTGCGCTTTCACTGGCTCACTAATATGTAGACTAAAAGAACAGGTGTAAAAGTGGCTCATCAGTAGTCTTCATTACAACCTAATTAATTATTTCATGACTGTCTGTAATTCATACTCATTCAAGAGGCACTCATTCCAGGTGACATTCATATTCTCATGATTTTGGATAAATCTAGGATGAAATATTTATGCTTTATTTAAGACTACATATATTGCTCTTGTTTGCTTTCCTTTCATCTTGGCAACGCAACTATTATTAAAAACAAGCAAAAAGTGGGGAAACAGGAGTAATGGAGTGAAATGTTACATTTGCACATCATACACCCAGTACTCAAAAGTCAGAAATTACAGGATCAAAGATAAAAACTCACAAATAGTTTTTCCCTCCATTCTAAAGTATAAAATTACTAGTGCTGAAAATCTCTAGCAATGAAAAAGTTCCAAGCAGCCGAAGTAAACTCAACGAGGTAAACTCAATTCAAGGTTCAGATGAGGAAACTGGAATAGTCTGTGCTGGCAGACCTGATTTTAACTGGGTAAGAGATTAGGTCGTAGAGTGGCTTTCAGCCACTTTGCATTAAGACAGTGAAATTCTGTCCTTGCTTTACATTGCTCAGGATGGGGATGGAAACACATAGTTGAAATATTTCATAATGTTTCTCCAGTTCAGTCAAATTGTTTCCAAATAGTTTCTTGACTAAAACAAAAATAGGAAAGCTGCCCAAGATGCAAGAAAGGAAATACAGTCTTCAGGGTTCTCTGAATTTTTTCTTTGTCAATCTTTTTTTATTCATCTTTGTTGATATCCTTGCAGAGCAGAGAACTGTTAAAAAACTAGACCTCGAAACCTAGATTTAATTCTTGCTGTGGTAAAAATGCTAGGAATTTTTCAATTGGTTAAATTTTGTATAAAAAACTAGTGATATACATATACTGGTAGCTCAGGTTTGACATAAGCATCATATAACGTCCTCTGTCACCACCATGTGTGTATTTTCTGCTCCTTGTAGAAGGCCAGTAGCAATCAGACCCTGGAATAGTGGTAAAATCCTTCGTGCCTTTACTAGAATATCCTCCTGTGTATTCCCTTTTCTCAGATGGTATGAGTTTTCTGGGAATTGTCCTCGTGTGAGATTTGTTAATTGCTGTTCAAGGAATTGCTACAGATTTCTCAAACTAAAATATGTGGGTGCCTTGTAAAGGTCTGAAGCAAGAGGAAAGCTTCCCGGCTTGTACACATGATTTCCATCCTATACTACAACTTACCAGCCATTCTCAATGATGGGATTTTTGCCTGTGATCCATAATTAATGAGGATAGAGAAGGATTTAGGGGACTATTCAGATTACATGTTGGCCAAATCATCAGGTAACTCTATGTAATGGTCAAGTAGTAGAAGAAACTGCCAGGGCAATTATGCCATACACATTAATTTTTTCAAAACAAGCTAGCTAGATTATGGTGGATAATTTATCCCAATGGAATAACCAAGGAAAAACAAAATTGAATAGCTGTTTCTCTTTTTCATCTGGAATGGTTCTATAAATTGTGCTGTTACAGAGAAATCAATAGCTGATCTGTTAGATGAATAAAACCCAAACAATAGATAAAATATAAATGAAGCTGCATCACATTGAATTGGGTCAAATCCCATTGGAAATGGGTCAAGCCTTTAGGAATCATTCCCTACTGTTGATTATAATGAGCACACAAGGTTTTAAAACCAGCTTACAGCTTTTAATCAGCAGTAGCTTATGGTGTGATGAATTACTGCTGTGTATGTGCTGTAATTAAACAGTGCCTTATGAAGACAGTGTAGTTGTAGCACTGTAAGCTCTGAGACTGATACAGCAAAGTTCTGAGTCCATCCTCAAATGCTGAATTGATGGGCATTCAGGGCCTTCAGCATCTCACACAGTCAAACCTGTAATGCGACAGACAACAGAAGAGACCTCATTTTGCACATGGATTAAATATTCATCTGTGACTGTAGCAACTTTTAAGTTTTTAAGGTATTGATCCACAGCCTACTTTGATCTTATAGTATATAATCTGAACCAATGTTAAGTATCCAAATACAGAAATTATCTTTGTGAGGTATATGAAATACAAAACTTTATTTCCTTCAAGAAATGAAGTTATACCAGGTGTGTGATAGCCTGCTGCAATGTCTTCTTCTTGGACTACAAATGGAAAAGGTGTACATAGAATTTATTTCTTGCCAAAATGTCTATACAGTTAATCATGTGTCATTTTGAATGGGATTTTTATGAATTTTTTTCAATTTTTTTTTTGGTTTTTTTTGTTTGTTTTTTGGTTGGTGGTTTTTTTTGTGGTTGTTTTTTTGGTTTTGTTTTTTGTTTTGACAAATGTACAAATTGACTCTGCTTGCCAGGTGAAATGAACTTCCAAATTTCATTTATATATTTGTTTTATTTAATAACTGAATATTATGGATTTAATTGAAAGTGATTTTAGTTAGTTTACCAATTAAATTGTAAGACTGTAGATCCTCAAGCTGTTCCTTAGATGTTTGCTTGATCTTTATTTCCCTGCATGCCCATATTTCCACTAGCATTTACCTGCTCCATACTGGCACTAAAATGTGGCACATCTAAGCCCTAGTACCTCAGGACAAATTATTTTCTGACAAAATGCAACATTGCTTAAGATGTCCCATGCACAGCAAATAGACCACCCACATAAAAAGGGCATAATTCAGATGTAGTTCCAACCTCTGCTCACTGCAGAAAAGGAACTTACATCAATACCGCCTTTATTCTGAAGTGACTTAACTGCTCCTGAGATATATCTGGGGTGAATTTCTAAGTCCTTCATGGTTATTCTTTTTTTTGCTCTGTATAAATAACTAAATATTAGTTTACCACAATGAAAGAGAAAAATTACAATCTAGAAGCTGGGACATTAATCTAAACTGGGGGAGAACTGATTTTGGATCTGTCATCCAGGTGTTTCTGAGAGGGAACTGAAACTCTTATTTGATGTATCTCAGAGGAATGTTCCTGTTACTGATCTAGGAGGCTGAGTGGGGCTAGGGGAAATTCCTCTTTCTTGTCATTAAAAAGTATTGGGTCAGATCTAGAATATATCTACACTATTAATTATGTCCATATTTGTTTTTGACCTTGGTGCCTAGGTCATTTAATCCCATGGCTAACACAAGTGGAAATAGAAATGGAAATTCCTTAACTTATATTTGAACACCTTTGAATTACTTTATTAACAGGAAAAGGTAAATAATTAGCTTAAACTAGTTAAATGGTAGGAAATATCAAGAAAAATCTTAAGCCCAAATATATCAGTGCAACAGGAGTCATCTGTGGCTGAGCTCAGTGTTTGTTTGTGTGCTGTACTCTTGTACGCTTGTACCAGCATAAGTGACAGCAAGATTATTCTTTGTGAGCAGGCATTGTTTTCTTTAGTAGTCTCTTTGAAAATCTTTCTTTCAAACATTTGTCCTTCAACTCTCTCAAAAGCTATGCTACTAGGTGTGCTAAATCATTATATAAGAAGGGAATAATTTATTAGTTCTGTGTTGGTTTTCCTTCACCTTTTATTTGTAAGGAGGCCATCTCAGAAGATGAAACCTGTGTCACGTGTGATATCCATGAAAATTCAAACTTACCCAAATATTTGCATCTGGGCAAGTTGTCTTGAACCACCTTAAAGAAAGATGCAGACAGTTCCAGAATGAAACTAAATCTTATCCTTTGGTATGTGTCTATAGGAAATCAAGCAAATCATGCTCTATAAGAAGTGCCTATCTTCCTCAGCTTCTTGACAGAGACCCCGGACAAGGTAGCTGCGATATACACCATACCCACAAGACGTTTGGACAGAGGAATCCCACCAAATCATCTTCTAACTAATAAATAGTGTAGTGGCTCTAAAAGGGAGGAATTAACTGTGGCAATAAGTTAAATTAAGCACTACCCAGTTGCTTCTTCTGTAGGTTTAAAATTGTCAGTCACTTCCCATATAATAGTGTTTAAATAATCAAGTTCAGACAGTCATTTTTTACTGGATGTAGATCTCACAAAAATAATTTGGTGCTGCTGAAGAATAAATCAAACAAAATTAAATCTGAAAATATGAGAATCCTTGCTGAGAAAGCTGAAAAAGCCCAAACTGCATTTTTTAGTAATGCAAATTGAGATTAAATTAATTTTAGATTTCTCCCTAGCGCAATAATTTGGACAGCACAGCAAATCTGAAGACTAGTTCCTCAGTTCCTAGAACTGGTCAGTATATCACTATGAATTACTTATTTCTGTAGGACAAGGGGGAAAAGGAGACTAACTTATACCATCCTAACTTATACTGCCTTGTGCATAAAGTTTTCTTGTACATGCAAATCATGGTGAATGCCCAGCAGTACCCCATCCAGAAACCAGGCATCTCTCACTGGGGTTCTCAACACCAGGCTTTCTTGCACCTCTTACCCTCTGTATGGTAAACTGTGAATGGAACTATTCATCCAAATTTTTCACCCTTTAGGCTGAATTTAAGGCCGATTGGGGATAACAATTTGCTTCCAAAAATTAAGCAAATTAATTTTTTTAAATATATAATGGTCTGATAATTTGTGCACTTATGATGGCTGAACCAAGGTGGCTGAGTTGGTGACCCAACAGCCTGTGAAAAGCTGTGACTTTCTTGTGTGTAGTGCCTTACATCTTCAGCAGTCTTGTGGGATGTGTCACCTCAGGCTGGTGGGGTCAGTTTTAGAGTGAATTTTAGAAGCACAGAAATTGTTAGTGCTGTACCTGGGTTTTGGACACTTTGTGGGCTTCCTGAGGCACCTCACTAATTGCTGTGACTGCCTGTGTCCCCTTGTGCCTGTTCTGTGCAGAAAGACAGTCTGGATCTAGTCACCTCAGAGAGATTCCTGTGTCTCTCCCTCTTAATACATTTGTTACCAACACGGAATATTTTAACAACCACATCTCTAGAGAAGCAAACCAACCAAACAAATAGAAAAAACCCAAAAACTAAATGCTGTTTGGTTATAAGTATATAATTTTAAACTTTTCTTTTTAAAAAATATTTAGTAACATTTACTGAATTTTGCTATATGTAGTAATCCTGATTAACATCTGAGAAAGAGATTAAATATTTCAGAAGTTATATTTTACATGTGTTGGTTTTGCTTGGTAATCAATGAAATTGCAAGATAAATTTATTTTGTAGTAAGAAAAAATCATGCATGCAGTATTTAAACTTATAATTTGATTTCATTAAATCATTATTTGTTTCCACGAAAAATTAAATACTAACAAAAATAATAATTTAATTGGGAGACAGTTCTTTTAAAACTGGTTTTAAACATTTATTTTATTTACTATTTTGTTTACTATAAAACTACTTTATTTCCTATAAAAGCTATAGCAATATAATTTTAGAAAAATAGTATCTTATCTGGTATGCTCTTACACAGATTTATTGTGATAATTCTGTTCAACTTTATTTTCAATAGGCCTATTTGCTTTCTGATGTAGATCTAAATTAGTCATACACAGTTCCTCTAAGAAAATGTCTCATGTAAGAAGCAAAGAAATTCAGATGGTTTTTCACCACTTCAAATTATGTGTATAGTGCTTTCTTGATTGTTAAATTACACTCTAGGCTAGGTCAAGGTATAGAATAATTTTTATTTTCAAGTGGATGGGAATTAGATGATTTAGAAGCATATTACTGGGTATCAGAGAGCAGGTAATTTTATGTTTAAGCTCAACTAAAGGTTTCTATGGGGTGCAAAGGAGGTTTTTATTAAGAAAAGAGGAGCAGGAAATTGGACCTCTTCAAAACAGATTTACCCAATTTCTCTTACTAAAGTCAGTGAGTGGGTTTTCACAAAACCAGTATCAGCTATTGAAGGACACAGACGATGCACAAGTTAGATTATGATAGATTTAGCATTTGTTTTCAATTGAATGCAATTCTCTGCCATCCACAGAGGTTTTACAGCATATCCAGTAAAAATCTCCTAAGACATGGAAAGCCCCACTGAAGGAAATTAAAATAGTACGTCTGAGAACATCTATTCACAAATCAAAAAAAAAAAAATTATATGTTATCACAAATGCAGTGTCAGTGTATATTTTCATTACTTGATTTTCATATGTAAAATCAGGGAACTCAGAGGACAGTTTTATAAACAAAAATCTCAATCTGAGTAGTTATTGCTGTTCTACTGATGAATTGCCACTTTTGAATTGGACCTAACTGAATGATACCTGTAACTCTTTGTTTGAACCTCTTCTGAAAAACTTTGGAATGGTAGAGAAATGCCCAAAATTCTTGATGTTTTAAGAAACTTAGATACGAGATTAGGGGCTTAACAATAGGTAAAAAGCTCTGTACATAATATTTCTTTTGGAGGTATGCAAGCATTAAGGATAAACATGGCTGTCTCTCAGGGCTCTTATCTCTCCAGCATTGCATGCTATAACTTTTTGGCAATGAAGCACAACGAGGCTGTGTCTGTGTCCTGCCATCATTTCTCTGTGCCTCCCACCACCTTTGCTGCTGTTCACTAGGCTCACCAGTATGACCTGGCCACTGAGCTGTGTGTCCTACAGCTGTACCTGCGTCAGCCTGCTCTCTGGTCTCTCTCTGGTCTCTTCTGTCAGTTGTCCTGGTCTTGCAAAGTATTTTTGGTATGTTGAAGGGGTGGGGTGTCAAAGGGGTATGTGTCAAAGCTGTGAAAAAATTCAGTATTTTCAGGGTAGGAACATGATCAGGAAAGGACTGTCATTAGTGGCTAGTCCAGAAGAGTCCGTGAAGTTTTCATGGTAGCTCCACTGTGCCTCCCACATACACATACAATACCAGAAAACCCATGGCGTGCTACCTTTGAAAAAAACAGCAGCTTCAAAATCTGCAAGAATGCAGGCATTCTGCACAGGGATGAAACAACTCGAGTGATGCAGCAGGTTGTCATGGTCTCAATACCTGTTGCAGAAGTGAGAATTTCTTTCCCTATTGAACTGTAGTAATCTGATCCTTTACAGCTCAGGGTTGAAAACCACCTGCAGAAACAGTCCATGAATAGGATACATGAGTGAGTTATAGAATATTTTCCATTTAACCTAGAAACTTCCATTTCTAGGAATATATCCACTGGTGCATGCCAGGAATAATTCTGCAGAGCAAAGGCAAAGCAAGTTGGTGCTGCACATGGAAAACAGAGGTGCTGCCAAACACCAGTGCTCTCCCCTCAATGGTGTGATTGAAAAGGAGCCAGCAACTCCTCTTGCAGCTAGGCCAGTGCAGAGGAAGATGCAACACAAGCACCGTTCTGTTCAGCAGCTGTGTTTTCCCCCATGTTCACTCATGGTACTGCTGCAGTGAGGAATAACATGATCTGGTTAAGTGAAAAAGTGATTTAAGCAGGGTAAGCTTAAACCCAAGGCAAACCTTAGCAAGAGCTCTGCAATATGAGCTGTAAATCCTGGCCCCTCTGTTGTCTCTTCTTTTTCCTGGTACTGGTTCTACCAGGACCATGGCCAGGACATCTCTGTCCCTTCTAGGAAGCCAGATGGTAAGATCATTGAGGTGAGGAGGGCATCAGGAATAAGGAAAAGATTGTAGCTGGAATTTGAGGGTGCCAGATTTCCAAATATGCAGGTGAAGATCCAGGGACTGCTCTCACACAAGAAGTGTGATTTCTTATGTCAGATGTGTTTCATATGTTTGTGGCTGCTGCTTGCTCATGAGTTTTGACCTTTATTGTCTTACATCCCATTGTTCTTGTTTAAATCAAAGTTACTTAAATCTAGAAACAAGAGACTTGTGATAGATTTTTTTCTGTACCTATCCAAAACAAAGGGAAGCAAGAGAACATTTTTACATCTTTTACTGAAAAGCAGTAAGAGCACTTGACTTGCATTGATAGTTTCCATGAATCTGTATATGCTATTGCAGAAGAAGGAATTGTTTATAAGACTGTGAAGATACAAAACTTGTGCCTAAGTACTTTTTTTTAACACAGTTTTGTACTGAGATTCTTAAAATTTAGGTAGTTGAAGATTTATGGTCAGGTATGTAGCTACATAAAACACATCAACAGATGTGTTATCAACAGATTATCATTCTGTCACAGTCTTTTTTTTTTCTTCTTTTTGATTCGTTCTATGACTTAAATTTCCACCAAATGCTGTAAATATCAAGAGACTGGTAACAGTTATTCAGATGCATATGCACTGTGTACTCACTCACTTCAGGTAGGATTTAAAACCCATTCTCACACTTTAATCATTGTGGGTTTGACTTTGAGACTCGTCAGAAATAAAGTTAATGGGACAACTGACTTTTGTAACTTACTTTTTGTAGCTTATACTAAGACTTTACTATCAGTTTCAGGGAAAAGCTTTTTAAAATATTTTTCAACTGTTTTAGCCTTACTTTCTTCCAAAATTCTGCTTCCTCTCATACTCCAAACTAGCTTCAGCTTTCTTCACCTATAATTTTAACATTGTCTTAGGCAAAAGGCAAAAAGTTTTATTAGACCAGTTAGACGCTAATCCATCTCATTTAAAGCACTACAATTTTTGTCTTTTGATGCCACTTGTAATGAAAAAATGATTACATCTGCTTTATACAGCAGTTTTCCAAAGTTTTATGCATTTTGTGGAGGTTATTTAATCTAATATTTTATGCCCAAATCATTAAAAAAATTTCTATCATTCTTCACTCTCATACTGCAATATTTATACATGAGGGGAAAAAAATGCATACTTCTGCTTTTCTAGTTTTAATCAGCTTTGCGAGGATTTTTCCCTTATATTGTATTTCACTCCTACAGGCATAAATCCTGTCCTAACAAGACAATGTTGCTGTATGCTATCAATTTTCTGAGCAGAATAGATTCTCTGAAACTAGGAGTATTTTGTCAAATTGTTTTCTCTTAGTACCTGAAGTATCAGTTTTAATTCTGGAAACTCTTAGAGAAGTGTATTTAATGTTACACACAAATACAATGCTACGTTTCTGGATAAACACTTTTGTGCTCTGGTTGTGCTTTGCCACAAAACTTTATTCCAGAGCTGTCTGTCAGGTGTATTATATAACTGCTCTATATTAATTATTAAATCCTTTATTATTTGGAGTAATTATATTTTAATGGCTGTAGCTTTCCATGGAAGGCTTTTTCTCTTAATGCTAGTCTGCTTCCTGTAGCTATTCAAACTCCAGATGAAGAAATAAAAGGAAACATAAATCAGAATTTAAAATGAAACAGCACAACAATGATGTATACCATATTTTAAGAAAATTTTTAAAGCGATCATTAAAGATAAAATCAATGAGTTTCACTTTAAAACTGTTCTTTGTGTCTTAGACAGTCTTCTACACCAATTTCTCTGATCTTAGTAAAACACGTTGTTCCTAATTAGTGCGAAAAGGAAATCACTGTTGGACCTTTCTCCTCCTTTTTACTTTTTTTTCCAGTGGATTAGTACAAAGAGATTACTCAAAATTGGTTAAAACAAGTGGAGGTTTGCTGAAGCAGCAGGAAAAAGGAGTTATTGACTTTTAGCCAGTTCCAGTTGGAGTTGTTTCTTTGTCTTGAATATAGGATCAGCTTACAGGTAAAACAAACCCCAAATCTGACCAAACCAAAGTAGTTTCCTTAATAAGTTTTCTTTTGCAAAGATTATTATTTTTGAGGGGTTTTTCCCCCTGTAACTTTTAACATCTTTAGATTTTAAAATGAAAAATAATTAAATAGTAGTGATGATAAATTTTGTAATCTTGTAATTCAAGACTAGACTTCATCCTACTAAAATGTACTGGTAGGATATGGTGGAAGTCAAAAAATTCTATCAATATGAAAGGTGTGGATCAGGGTGGGCTAAATTCTGAATTGCCCATCATCTTATGTTTCAAAACTGCTTTGGTCTCATGATGATGTACAATTCACATATATTTACATAAAAAATGAAAAAGCATAAAATGGAAATCTATAAAGTGAGAAATATCCTTGTAAGGATCTGTTGGGCAGGCTGCTACACAAAACATTTCAAATGCTGTTGTTTGAAACCCCCACTTCTTTTGTAGACAGCAGCCTCTCGTGAGTGTGTTCCATCTTCTGGATCTGTCTCTTAAAGTCTGTGAGAACTGAGTGGGGCATGGCCATTTTTTCTCCTCTTCCAGTGCTTGAGGTCATGGGGCTTCACAGCCTCACCACCTGCACCTCTCTGCCAGTGCCCCAGGCTCTGGGTCTCTCACACATCTTTACACTCTCACAGCATCCCTCCTCCTAGTGAGTAACCCAAACTTTCCAGACTTCTCAGGTGGCCTCATGGGGACAGACAAGAAAAATAGACTTTGAAGAGGAATTTCCCAGCAGCCATGGCTACTTGTAAAATGCATGTCTGCCCATAGCAGGGGGGTTGGAAACTAGATGATCTTTAAGGATCCTTCCTATGATTCTAAAACACTGAAATTTGCAGCCAGGCACACACTTTCCTCACTCAAAGAATCATGCAATTCTTGGGTTAGACAGGCATCCTGGCATTGTGTAACACTTCTTGATCTCACTCTCTAGAGTGCAGTCCCTAATTGTAGCAGTGACAATCCTGTCCCTTATGGGAATAGAGCGTACCTCCCTGAGGAACAGGAAATCCAATCTGCGATCCCATGTGACTTTTGCATGGGGAGCTGATTGTCAGGGGAAGGCTAGAGCTGCAAAGTCTCAATGTCTCTGGCTTTTGATGGCTCTTTGAGAGACAGCTGTCTTGTTCATCTCAGCAGCAGAAACTGAAACAATGATCATGGGGGTGGTATTTGCTACTTGGGGGCCTTTGTAGTCTCTTCTATATCTCAGTAAGGGTTCACTTGTAGTTGCAGGTTATAGCACAAGTGGGCTTTTTGTTGCTCTAAAGCTTTTCCTGAATTATTCCCCTACAAGTCCTGAATAAAGTATTTGGAATAAACCAGCCTGGATAACTCAAAACTGCATTTCTTGTACAGGAAAAAAACTTTGGTGGCTGCTGTACAAATCATAAGACAGGAAAGAGCATAGAATTTGCAATTTGTATGAATGTGTTCAGCACTGCCTCAACTCCCTTGTTTTGTATCTTAGGATGAGGACAGTGGGAATTCTTTGGGTTTGACCCTGAATCATGAAGAATGCTCTTCATGAGCTACAGTGTTTTCACAGGCCACCTGGTGTAATGGCAAGAATGGTTATTCAAGGACTTGAGTAGCTGCGATCTAACACACATAATATGCACAGCAGCTGCTGCTCTCCTCCGTTTTCAGGCTTGGTAACTGTGAAACTACAACCTTTAAATAACACCCTCTTAACTCTGTAAAAGGTTAAGGATGCAGTACATAAGGAAGAAGATAGAGCATCTTGTTTTAGGGCCTCTCAGCTGGAGCAGAGCAGGCACAGCCATCTGGGAGGCTGCTCAGCATGCTGAGCCTTCCTCTGCCAGGGGAGGGGGAACACAGCCCTGACAGAAGGCAAGGGAAGGCCCTAATCATATAATCACAGGTATGCATCCAAATGTGCCAAAATGGAGTTTATGTTTCTTCCCTGCATGGTGTGAGATCACCAGAAAGCAGGCATGCTTTGCTAAGTGAAGGGAAAACAGCCTTGCTGGGAGGCGTGATTGCTGGTGTGATCCTTTGGTCAAGCACGTATCTTCTGCTCTGGGAGACATTTTTATTTCTGACATGTTGTGCACTTAGGTTTGGTTATCATTTAAGTTAGCAAGGGCTAACCTGCCCTCAAAAGGAGAACTGCATCCTGCAGCTCATCCTGTACGTCTGAGCAGCCACTGTAAACACAGTGGCAGAGACTTAGCAGACATGTGCAGGTCAGCTGAAGCTGTCCCCACACCAAGGCTACTGTCAAACTGTTACGCTGTGCATCACCACACTGACAAGAAAAGCCTCTCTGGGAAAAGGTAAGCACATCAGACTTTCTAAGTAACTGACGTGGGTTTTTAAATTTGTTTCGTCTACTGCAAAAAAAAGAATTGATATTACACGCTGAATTTAGAATTTCAGTTACATAAGTAAAGGGCTTAGGTAGCTGCAGCAAAACATTTCTTTTGGGTGTGCGCAAGAAAATCAAATGAAATGCTAGAATATTAAGCATACCAAAGGAGGAAAAGGTCACCTTGATCTCCTTTCTGATTCAGTCAGAGTATGTAGCTGGGCTGGAGTCAGGGTCATCCAGGTCCCTGGGGACCCTGTCTTTCCTGTCAGGATAGCCTCTATCACATCATCTGTCATGTTTGTATGGAAAGCTTAAATGCTGAGTTAGCAGATGGAAACTGGGATTAGGTCACTGTCTTGGGTGTCTTGCATTTTTCAGTTGCATGTGTACTTTTCTCTGGTAAGTCAGGAAAGACTGACAGCAGTGCTATTCCCAGTTTTTTCCTCTATAAATGACACTGCTTGGTGGATTTGATTTAAATTGATGAGTGACTGTTGGCTTAATTGAAAAAAAAATAATCTGGTAATTTGATAATGATTCAAATCTTTCTTTTGCAAGACTATCCTGATAGTGCACACTGTGCCTATTCAGACTGAGTTTGCAGGACACCAGGGACATAATAATTGCATTTATTCTTGGATAAAAGATGTGGATACACTAATGCTCTGTCATCTTGGGTTTCTTTGGCAACACCATAGATTTTTGAAATGGGTGCACTGCACTCCTGTGGTTTGCTGCCCCTTACCTTTGAATGAGTGCAGTGTCGTGGTGTATTTTGAATTCTGCCTCACGATCGCTGACATTTCAATGCTCTGAAATCAAGCTCAGGAGGCAAGAAAACATAGCCACCGCCTCTCTCACTGCCACCTCCATACCCTGCATGGTCCTGCCTTCAGTTGTCCCTCTCCCGGAGAGACTCTGACAGATGGAGCTGCTGCTGTGCCCTGGGCTGCTGCCAGGGGGGCTTCTCTGCTGATCAGTGGCTTCCATGTCCAAACCTGTCACTGCCTGGATGGCCTTTCCAACCTGGGAAGCTCCTGGGAGTTCTCCTGGGAAGTCAGCCCAAGCTTGCACAGGCTGATTTGCTCACACGCCCCTGCAGAAAATGGACTAGTGTATGACACAACAAGTAATGAAGTTATCATTTTTTAGTAGAGCAAATGTCTTCTCATGATTGCTGCCTGTAGTTTTATATGTACAATGTTATTTCCCATCATAAATTCTGAGTCAAGAAAAGCCTGCTAGGTTTGGACCCTGCCAGGAAGTAACTCAGAATGATAAATGGTATAAATATCAATTTCTGTAGACCATGCTACATTTAGATAAATATTAATATTAATATTAAATAAGACATGTATAATTACACCACTTGACTTTAAAGAATAATTTATTTTGGCAAATAAACTCCCAGAATGATGAGGATTTGCATTCTCTGAAAAGTTAATCAAATAATAAAAGACAATGAACAGCAGAACAGAAAAACCCTTGGCTAGACTAAGATATTGCAGTCATTGCATATCCATGTATCCTAGAATATAATCATACCAGATCCACTTGAATATATATTTTTATCTTTTAACTTACTTACTAGAGTTGATTCAAATTACTGACATATGTTTCTGGTTATACAGTGTGTTATCAGGCAAGATTTTATGCTACAATTATTAAATCCAAGAAAAGGTGTGATTTCATGTACAACCTCATTTCAAACTATTAAGGATTTTATTAAGCATCCTAAGAAACAGGAGCTTCTCTTCAGAAGAATTAATGTACTCTCTGTTCACTTGCTTCATCACAATTGTTTTTATGCTTCATGGATGATCTGCCTTCATTTCTTTATATTTGTTTATACCTCTCTCAATTTCCTGAATGAAAGATATAATGATGGTGTTAACAATTCATGTTTAAAGATATAATTGTTTTTAAAACAGTCTTTATTTTTTTTATTTCATTATCTAGCTTTTTCTTTGATAATATATAAAAACCTAATATTTTAAGTGTTAAATCCATATGAACTATATTACTAAATTTCTATTCAGTGCTAGAAGTCAGTCTAAAAACCAAGTAAGAGACAGAAGTATAATAAGGAAGGTGAAAACAAAGTTTAAAAAGAATCAGTAAAAATAATTTTTGAAAGCTCATAAAAATACAAGTTCTTGAAATTTTTATAGAAGAATCCTCTTGGGTTACAAAATTACTAGATCCTTTTATGAGTTCAGGTTACTTAATTATATTTTATGTAGTACTTGCTTACTTGCTTGCTGTGTCCTTTTGGCAAAATACTATTACTAACATAGTGAAATACACCCAGGGTTAAGACTCCTTAGCTTTCATCCTCACTCTAAAGATACCCTGTGGCCTTTGTGTGGTCTGACCTTTCTGTCTGTTTTGCTTTATGGATGACTGAAAGATTTACAGCCAGAGAACTGGCTATAAGGAGTAATTACCACTCACTATATACACTGCTTTCGTAACTCAAGATTTCTTGTATGCTGTGTCTATATGTTTCCAAAGCAATGAAATCTAGGATTTCATAAATAAAATACATAAATAAAACTTTAAGTGAAGGAAATAGCTATGCAGCAGTTAAAGATGAAAGTAGTATTTCTTAGAGCAAAACAAATTTTAAAACTCTAATTACAAGGGTAAAAACTGTCACAATTCAAATCCTTGCAAAGGTAACATGCTTTTCTTCCTTGAGTCTTTCTTTTCTGGCAGCCTCTGCTGAAGAATAATCTTCTATCTGACCTGACATTTTCTTCCTTATTTGAACTGTGATTCTTAATCTCAGCATTTTTGTCTTTAAACAAAGAAATGGTTGCCTGCAAGTGAATGAAAAGGTTTTGCTCATTCATTATTTATAAGCTTCTATTGTGATTCTTTTTTTTTAATTGGAAACTTTCAACTGGTGTTGGTTATTGCTGATATGTGATAAGGATAACTGAAAAGCTTCTCAGTCCTGTCTGACAAGGATATATTATGAAAGTTAAGATTGCATTAATTTGCTAAGACTTTCTGCATGATCCACAACATGAAATGTTTCTGTATTTATTCTGAAGGAAATTAGCTTTCCTGACACTTAGCTTCATTCAGTATTGTTAAGGCATTTGCGACAGCATTTCCAGTTATTTGGTAGATTGCTATTTCATGAAACATCTTTCAAAACGAGTGAGACAGGTAGGGCAGGTTAGCAGAGACTTTGCAGGCAATTTGCACAGGATTTATTGAAACATGGGAAGTGTTCTCAGCTTTGGCATCAGTTTGCAGCCTCCAGCTTAAGTTTTTCACTGTTTGTGTTTGGCCAGTCTTCTTTCCCATGACTTGCTCTCGAACACTCTTGGCCACAGGATTGCTGTTGCTCAGTGCAGCACATAATCTCTTTAGGAGCCTTCCCAGGAGGCAATAGAGGGAATGAGAAAGAAGACCTAAGACCCGTCAGTGACAAATGATTGCTAGGTGACTGGCAGTGTAAAGTGTTAAAGAAAAGCACTCATTCTTTAAAAGAGAGTGTGAGCAGAAGCTAAATTGGAAAGAGACAATCTTCAGGGCACCATAATGTAATGTGCCAGAGCACCCTTCACTCTCTGCACTGAACCTATCAACGAGATGCCAATAGCTTGCTAATGGTGGTGAGCTTTAAGACAAGTCAGATGTGTCTTTGAATGTGTGAGTACTTGTGCAGTGGCATGGTTTTTCATTCATGTCTAGGAGATTGATTTGAAATTTGAGATTAAAATCTGTCATGGTTTAACCCCAGTCAGCAGCTAAGCCCCACAGAGCCACTTGGTCACTCCTACACCAGCAGGACCAAGGAGAGAATTGGCAGGGTAAAAGCATAGAACTCAGGGGCTGACATAAAGACAGTTTAATAGGAAAAGCAGAAGCCATGCACTCAAGCAAAGCAAAACAAGGAATTCATTCACCACGTCCCATGGGTAGGCAGCTGTTCAGCTATTTCCAGGAGAGCACAACCCCATCACATGTAATGTTTACTTGGGAAGACACATGCTGTCATTCCAAGTGACAAGGGGATCCTCCTTCTTCCCCCACTTTATATCCTGAACATGAAGCTATATGGCCTGAAATATCCCTTTGGTCAGTAGAGATCACCTGTCCCAGCTGTGTTTCACCCCAAGCTCCCATTCACCTCCAGCCCCTTGACAACGTGTCAGTATGAAAAGGAGAAAGTTCTTGACTCTGCGCAAGCCCTGCTCAGCAAGAACAGATCTCTGTATTATCAACTCTGTGTCCAGCAGAAATCTAGATCACAGCCTTGTACTAGCCACTGTGAATAAAATAACTTTACCCCAGCTGGAACCACCAGAAAATCTTTCCAAGTTTTAGAGCCATTCTTTTCTTCAAGTATTTCAGATGCATATGGACCATACTTAGTTTCACCTGTTGGCAAACACTTTTCCAAAATTCTTCTGAGATCTGATGACTAAGTATGCCCTATAGCTGCCAGCAGTCCTGTTGAGCTGTGATGCATGAATAAGGAATAATGCTCAGAAACTAAATGTCTCTTTTGTAGGACAAGGTTTAATAATATTGGTTCCTGAGAGGCCACTGAGTGCTGATTATGCAGTAAGATTTTCTAAAAGGTTAAGCATCTAATCACTCCCACTGATGAGGATGGTTAAGCAAAAGGGGCATCTGGAAGCCAGTGGCAGAAAGGATTGTTAAACTGATGTCACAGGAAGGTTTAAGGGAGTACAGTGGTTATTTACTGTGTGGACAAGCAGGAGAGGCTATATAAAAATTTTTTGAAAAGCTTTTCAAGGAGGAGTCATGGAGGCAACACCTTTTGCAGGCATGGTTTTTCAGAACAAACTATGACCTAGGTACTTTTTAGGCTTTCAGCTATATGTAATACTATTTTCTCTGCTGCTTCTAAATCAAGCATACTGTGTGTCCTCTAGATGAGAAACCTCTGTGACTCTTAGTTATCTGGAGAATAGTCCATGCTAAGTTTATTAAATTTACTTTACAATTTACTTCATATTTGTTGGAAAGTCAATACTCATCATTTGCTTATATTTTTTCTTTGTAGTTTGCATGGAATTCTAAGTTCATAAAGAGCTGCAGTGACATAGCAGTGTTCTTAGTTGTGTCAAGCTAGGGTAAGCTATTATGAGCTTTGAAATCCTTAATCTTCATTTGGAGCCATGTGGTTTGGGCATTGCAATGATGTTAGCACAGACATGTAATTTGGCTTTATGGTAGCCCAGACATAGTTTCTACATGAGTATATCCAAGCAGACATATGGGAGTTCACGAATGGATACACATATCAATATACATATTTTTGAAACTTTTTAGGATACGGTAGTTTTCCAGAGGGGCCTTTATAAGCATAAACTGTACTGGTGCTTATACTGACATAAACATTTTTATGCTGGCTTAACTGCATCACCGTGAGGGTTATTTGCAGTCAGATTGACATAACTGAGGGTGCTATTAGCTTAGTTATTAGTTAGCTAAGCTATTAGCTTAACATTGAGAGTGTTATTAGATACAGTGTCACTGAAAGCTAGACAGCATTGTCTACATAGAGGAAAATAAAGGCAATCCATCCATCCCATATCTTATGCATTGCAAGTGAATTTCTCTCAACCTTAAAAACTCTCAGCAGAAACTGTCTTCGTGAGGTGTGAATAAGTACAGTTACAAAAATGTGGTGAAAATAGAAATTACGACATATAGTGAAAGGAACTGAAACTAAGAATCTAAGAATAGTCTCATCTGGAAATTCTCAGTGTAAGTGGATAATAGTCAAACTGGCAATCATAATACTGCTATGCATTTTGGTAAGTTTGTTTCATTCAGCTGGTATCAGTTGCAGGACTTTTTTTTGCTTTTATTCAATGAGAACATGTAACTACCTGATATGCTCTTGAAAATCCTCTGTACTAACTTTGTGAAATGTGAGCTAATTAATTAGGTGGTATTGAGTCAATTTGTGTGGAGTTGCTTAAAGTGTGCTATAAAATTCTGTAATAAAATATGTAGAGAAAAACATTTCAGTATACCTTTAAGAGTATCTCATTCTTTGTTGGCAGAAGGCTTTCATCTTGACCATATAAGTAATCTATTCTGTGACAATTAATTAACAATAAGGACTATTTATAATTCTGTGAGAATTATATGCATAATTCACAGTCACATTTTTCTGGGCCAGTTTTATCTGGGTTGGTTAGTTTTTATACTTTTTTGTCCCTCTGTGAAAGAACAGCTTCAGATTCAAGTTCTGAAATTTCTCAGCTCCTGTCATGGTACTGACAAACATTATCTCACAACCCCAGTACATTTTCCCTCACATTTTTCTTCTGCATTTTACTGTGAGTTTCAATACAATATCTCTATTATGTTTACAGAAAGATATAGTTAAAAATAATAGAAGCACTACAGAAAGAAGCCAATGTCATATTCTGAATATTCTGAAAATCACTTTGTTGGTGTTTCTTTGAAGGAGTTCTACTCTCTCCTGTCCTTTTGTTGTTAACACTCAGAGGTTTGACAGATATGAGCTACATTATACAAATACTATACTAGCTTAAATAATTCAGAATTTCCAAAGGCAAGTGAAGGGAATGGCATATAGAAAAGTGGGCCTGCAGTCCCATCCTTACTGTTTTGACCTGTGCAAAGAGAGCCACAGTCCTGTCTCCTTCCTTCCTTTAATTAATATTTGGAAGTGGTTTTGTCACTGATCAGCACTTGTGGTTGGGGATCTGAAAAACCAGCAGCTATAGTTGTCCTTGCTGTGAGAACAAAAAAAATCACAAAAAACCTTTTTGTGTCTCCCCCTCAGCACCCCTGTAATCACACTATAAAATCGGAAGTATATCCTTCCTCTCAATAAAAGTATGTTTTATTTCCCTCACAGACTAATTTCCACAGTTGTCACTACTTTAAGATACTGAATATCTTTATGGCTCTTCTTGACTTCAATTAAGTGTGGCATGTCCTCTATGAACTGTCCTTTCCAGTTTGTAAGGGACAAGGCATTGATCATGTGTTTTCCTGGTAGTAAATATGGGGTTTTTTTTCCCCACATTTTTGGGTTTCTAAGTCCAAAAATCTTGCTCTTCAGGCTGCCGTGGAAGCTTATTTCCCTGAATACTGAGCTCCATTCCTACAAGGGCTAGCTCCTGGTACCCAGGCTAGCTAGTTACAGGACAGGCACATTCTCAGTGCTACTTCACCTATGAAGGAAACCATGTAAGAATTTATAAGTGTTGAAAAGAAAATTAAATAATCACAGAAAAACTTCCTTAACTGCAGCACTGTAATCAGGCTACAGATTTACACTGCTTTTTGTACATGTTTCTCCACCTGTTATGTGCTTCCCACATCTCATCTAGTCCCAGTAAATTCTCCATACAGAAATGGTTGCAGAGCAATTGCTCATTTCCCTTCTAAGTTCATCAGAGCTGTGAGGCTTTAGCCTGTTGCTGTGAAGCTGGGGCTAGACCAACACTAAGGTGTGTGTCGTCCCCTTTTGCTGTCAGGAGATGCTGTGGACTATCTGGTGTCTAATATGCCCACTGTATATCAATATACATCCTGATGCTTTTCTCTCTTCTCTCTAGGTTGTATTTTGATGTTTTAGATCTACAGGTAACAGCTGTCATGCTACAAATACAAATGGAAGTAGATTGGTTCTAGTTTTCACATTAACCATTTTAGCTTTTAGATGACTACTGGGAATATTTTATTTAAGATTGTCAAGAATTGATTTGTGTATCTATTTCACAGTGAACTGTGATTTTACTTTTATTCCAAACTAGTCTTAGGTCCATCCAAGTGGATCATACTCATGGGAAAGGCAAATAAGTCTTCAGAACTGCAGACTCCAGCTTTTGATGGAGGTCTCAATGCAATAAAAGCCTAGGACCCTCTGTCAGATTTGCAGTCCAATCTACAATTTCTTGTAGACAATTTAAAAAATATAACAATAGATATAACAACATAAAAATAGTAGTTTGTGTTAAGGAAACTTTTGCCTCCTGTGAGCTCTCAGATTAGTATTAGTCAGACTGTAGATTTTACTAAAATGGAGCTAGATGCTCTATTCAGCAAAGCTGAACCGGCAAAATCACTTTCAGTGAGAAAGGAGGAAAGGTTAATGCGGAGTGTTGGGTGAAATTCAGTCTTTCCAAATTTGCCATCTAGCTCAAGATCATCAGCTTCCAAAATCAGTGTCACAAATAGGGTCATGAGCTCGGAATTTAAATGTAAATTGGGTTGTGCGTGCCCAGACAGAGAGGCCGGAAAGGAAATTTTTGTCTCTGCTGAGCCAGCTCTTCAAAGAAATCTTTAGCCAATGGTTAAATCTTTAGCCTGTGGTTTGTAAGTCTCATCAAAATGTAAAAGTTTTAGTGTAAAAATGATGACTTCGAAGCCATACCTAAAGCTCAACAAAAATAGCAGGAAATAATTGATGCCAGATGTTATCAAAAGTGTGGGATAAGTGCATGTCAGATTTCCAGGTACAGTGGCCAAGGCAGCAAACAAAACAAATTCCTTTATCTGCATACTTTATTCTGTCAGGTACAAGAAGGCCACAGATGTGAAGACAGTCCCAAAATACCGGATGAGACTAAACATAAAATTTAAACTCAAGTGTGCGCTGGCTGTAATTATGTAACACAGTGTGTTTTGCAGTCAGGGTACTAATGAGTTGCTAATTCCCAGTCAGAGTAAGAGACTTCATTCCCAGCATATCTGCTAACTGGCCAGTCTGCTCCATACCGGCTGGAGCCTGCCACCATGACTCTCCTGGGAAATACTTCACAAAGCAAGATGTCCTAGTTGTTTAAATGGGAGGGGAATGTGTAATTTAGCTGTGTGTGTTCTCCTAGCAAAAATATCCCACATAGTGTGAGCCAGTAAGAAACTGTGTGATCTTTAAGCTGGAGATGACTGTGTTCAATAGAAGTTTCCTGATTATGTAAATGAGTTCTAAAAAATGCTTTAAATTTCTTTCAAGTACCAGAAATGTTTCTTTTAATGATGTTAACTGTCTCACATTCTGATTTAATTATTCATACCCTATTCTTTCATATTTCTTTTCCTTTTGACATACTGTCAAAAAAATAAAAAATCAGTTAAATAGTTGAGAATGTGTGAACTGCCATAAACAATCACTGTTGTTTGTTTCTCTGCAGAGCAAAAAGAAGTAAAGGTGGGAGAATACAATGCTGTGGATGACACATTGGTAATAATCAACAACAGCATCAGGTTCCAAGGTAGGAGACAAAACTGGAAAGAGGTACAGGAGTGACACGGATAGCTGTATGTAGTTTGTAAGACTGTATGCTCTTAAAAAACTGTTTTAGGATTTTTAATATCAAATGCTGTGATACTGTATCAAATGCTGTAGAAAGTGAAAGGGAAAAATGCTTTAAAAATATAATTCTGAACAGAAAATTACAGTGTTTTGATATCGTATACTTGGGTTTTATCCCAATGATAGGGCGAAATAAATTTATATGTGTACACAAATGTTCTTTGATATTTCAAGAAGGAGGTTCTTCACCAATGAATAATGTTCTATTTCATCCCCATTTCCCACTCCTCCAAGGTCATCTCACTTGAGGGGTGCTCTCATGTTCTGTGTTTCCAGACACAAGGAGGAGGTAGTTGATTTCCTTTGGGAGGTGTCTGTTAGGTAGTTAGAAAGTAGATTTTCAAAATACCAAGGCTGGCTTTAACATGGCCTATTGGAAACAGGGCCAGAGAGGGTTTTCAGACCAGCGACACTCTGAAGATCAGAAGCAGGCATATAGCATTTCTTGCTGTATCTTCCTGCCATTTTTTATCCCATGCTGCTCCAAATATAACATGGAGACTTTCTTGGCCCTCAAGCAGCTGGAGTGCAAGCATACCCATGGTTTTAAGAGCCTGTGGTCATGGCAGCCAGGTGTGAGCTGAAATGAGTTTTAAGGGTGTCTCCTGTTGAATATAGGCATATACATGATTTTCAAAGCTAAATTTTAAGATTTAATCTTAAACTCTGTTCTGGTGCAGTTCAGTGCGAGAAAGTGAAGTTGGCTTTGTGAGTTCTGTGTGGTTTTCCCCTGGAACTGGTGAGGTGGATGAGCATCAATCTGTTATACTGTTGTACTCTAGTACACCTTTCTCCAATGTCCCAACACCCAAGGTTTGCATGAGCATGGGTGGAGTTTCATTGCATTGATCTAATTCATGACTACTTATCCATCTGCTGGAGCTTTCCACCTTTCCTTTTGATATCCCTCGCTGGACTTAAAAGAGCACAGATACACAAGCTTCTCATGTGTCTCTGGAGAATGAGGCTTTGGAAAGGAAGACTGCAGAATCTGTCCCAGTTGCCAAAGTCTGGGAAGCACCAGATTATTTTTACCTCAAGGAGAAACTAATGATGTGGTTTAATACTAATTCACTCCATTAATTTCCTGAGAATATATGAAGTATGAATCAAGTTACAGGAGACAGCATTTGTTCATAACTTCTCGCCTTTACAGACAGTATATGATGGGGGAAAGTCTCTGTACAGTCTTTTTTCAGGACAAGACTGCTAGGTCTTGTTCTGACCACACCTGAAGGTGGTCTTTCCACCCATAACCTGTCTTATTGTAGTCTTAAGATGTATTATATGACTCAACGTGAATATTTTCCTTTGACTCATCTTAGCTTTTCATTGAGGCAGTTGTATATTCAATGTGGAGGACACTAACTTCCAATCAGTATAAGAAGCCTAACAACTTTAAATATTTGAAATAGGGAGTAGTAAAAATGTTCCTATTTAAACCATTGCATAAAATTCCACAGCAACAGGAAGCAACAGGATTGAAGGGCCTGTGCACAAACAAGAAAATAAATTTTGTAGACTCACTGTATGTTTATATTTAATAAATACAAACCATCAATATACTCTGTAGAGTGAAGAAACAGTAGGGTGAAGTTTTATTTTTTAGTATTAGTTCTTTTAACTCAGGCATGTGTTTTATTGTTTTTTTGGCTTGCTACTTGACTAATTTTATGAATTTCCATGGACTGTAAATACATGTAATATAGAGGAAAAGAGAAAAATCTCAGGTAATTTTCTCCAATATTAAATCAACAAATGGACCCTTCACTACCACTTTTTTGTAATCATCTGAAGCAATTCTTTTTTTCTGAGAAGTTGGGCATAAAGGCCAAAGGATAGCAAGTTTCCGTGGTCTGAATAGTTTCAACTTAACTCTTCAAGGTAAAACTATTTTATTGTGTAAATTCTTGAATATTCTTTTAGGTGCAAGACAGAAAAGTGGATGTTAAATTTAGCCATGGCAGCTGCTAGTCAGGTACTCATAGTTCCACTTCTGCAGCTGTGAAAGGAGCTGCTCAGCCCTGTGGCCCTTGCAGCCCCATCAGAGAACCAATGAGAAAGGACAGGCTCAGGAACTGCACACAAATCTGTTTCTGAAGGAAGACAGTGATGCAAAAGGTCTTTTGCCAATCTCCTGCACCAGGGAGAAAATTAGTAAGCAGGTGAAATGGAGTGTGGGAAGTCAGGGATGCAGAGCTTTATTGCAGTTGTTGGAAAGTGATTCTCGTCATTAAACCAAGAAGCCTTTAATTAGTTGGAGCTGACTGTCAATGAAGTACACAGCTTTAAACATAGTTTTTAAGTTCAGACATTCAAATCCACATCTGCAAAGTGGATCTGTCCCTTTAAAACTTTTGCTATCCATTTTCCCATATTGTTCCTTTCTATAGAATCCTGAGGGCACCAACTACTCTCCCTTCCCTCCTCCCAGGGCTTCACCCACCATGCCCACAGCCCAGGACCACATTTCAGCCCCAGGGCCATCAATCCTTGTCCCAGTGATGCTACACTAAGGTTTATCTCCAGACATGCTGTTAGAATTTGCTCTGGCAACAACAGTGGGCACAGAAATGATGCTTTCTGTTTTCTACTCATTGCTCTGTCAATTGTTTCAGAAAAGCGTGACCTCCTGGTAAAATTTATGTTCAAAGTATGCATTTTAGTGTTTATTTACTTTAAAATGAGGCTAGTTAGCATGTATGGGGTTCTGCACTGGGGTATGGTTGTATCTTTTCTTCCAAAGAGGATATTTACCTGCTCCAGAAATGCAAATCTTCATGTCAATCAATGTGACTAACATATGTCTGTCAAAGTCGATTTCATCAGCTACTGATGTGGTTCACAGTTCTTAGCTGTGCTAATTCAAGGTATGGTACTTAGGTGAGGCAAAGTTTCTTGCAGAAATTCTACATCTGGTTGAGCTTCAGCCTTTTTTTTCTTCATGTAATTCTAGGAGTTGAGCCTCCGAAGGACAAAACAATTATACAAGAAGAGCTGCGCAAAATCTCCCTGCCTCTCTACAGCATCCTCTCTGCCCTCACAATCCTAGGAATGATCATGGCCAGTGCTTTCTTGTTCTTTAACATCAAAAACAGAAATCAGAAGTAAGACATTCTTGTTACTTCTATCACAAATTCTTTCGTATTTAATGCTGTGTTTGTAGAACCAGTTGTGTATATATATATATATATATCTACCTACATATACATGTAAGGAAAATGTAAAACTGTGGAAAGGTGGTATTTTAGAACTATTTAATTGAAATCACTGGGTAATATATTCACATTGAAACAGACTGTATTTAAATTCTTTTATACTGTCTGAAAAGTGTATTTTTCTATTTTATGTTTGACTGCTAATAACATTAACCCTAGCTAATTCATACATCAGCAAAAGAGGAGGTCTTTTTACTAAGCATTCAAAAACCTAAAACAGTGCTAAACTTTATAAAACAGCAAATACAGTGCATGCCTTTAGATTTCATGGAATACTAGAAGAGTTATCTCTTTGCCTGGTTACAAAAAACTCTTCTTTATTGCTCTATTAGCCTAGCTGTAATATTTTCCTCTTTAATGCACTATCACCTTTTGTCCATAGACTAATAAAGATGTCCAGTCCCTACATGAACAACCTTATTATCCTTGGAGGGATGCTTTCTTATGCATCTATTTTTCTTTTTGGTCTTGATGGATCCTTTGTCTCCGAAAAGACATTTGAGACACTTTGCACAGTAAGTAATTCCATATATTCTAGTTCAATTCTAGTTGAATTCAGTCTTACAGGAAACAGAAAATGGAAATGGAAAAGTTCAGAAGTTGAATGTGTCATTCCAGTAAATCACTGATTCTCATAGTTCTTTCCTGGGATACTTTCTGGGACCAAATTCTAAAACATGTACAAAGCTTCATTATGGGGATGTTGGTTGTTGTTGTTGTTATTATTATTATTGTTCATTATAGAAAATTTTAAATGCATTGGGATTTGACTTCAGACTGAAAGGGTAGATGTATATTCTTGTTCTGAAATCATATCTACAAAGATTATTTACTAAAGATGATTTTTATGTTTGTAGCAGGACAACTTGCAATACCTGTAAAGCTACTTCTTTATACATTCCATATTATTTTAAACTACATGGCTGCTGCCTGTCTAGATCTCTTTAGTCAGTTGCTTTGGCTGATTCTCCAAAGACTTCTACTACTATTTTCATTCTATGCTATAAATTCTCGCAAGCCTAGATCCATATAGAATACAGTCTAGTTAAATCAAAACAAGCAACTCTGAAACCAAATTAAATATGTCCATCTAGAAACTTGTCTTAATTGTTCAATGTAATGCACTTATTCTGGCTTACAGAGGTCTTTTCAAAGAAAGGGATAGGATACTCTTTCCAAAATCAGTATAAAACAGCATTTAAATTTATCCAGTATCTTCTCAAAAAATTCTAAGACTCTGCTTGACCTGTTGCCTAAAAATATCACACTTACTCAGGAGCTGCCTTCACTATTATTTTAATTCTTCTTCATGTCTCTAGAAAGTTGCAGTTCACAGCACTTGTTTTTAGGAGTCTGAATTTCTGATGTCATGACTGGCAAGAGAGGAATTTTACTTCAAGAGGATAATTCAAAGCATGAAAGTTAGATACCTAAAGCTAGTTGATGCAAATACATCCCAATATGTCAACTGAAGCCCTCCATGCTGGCTAGAATCCTTATAGAAGTGAAACACTGTAATCTTTTCAGTTAGACCATTTCAAAACACTGGTGATTCCATAGCACATGCCAAGATGGACTAGAAGACATACTATGGGTGAGCATACAGGATTGTCTGAGGAAAGTCTTACCTTCCTTAGCTGGGCATGGACACAGCTGTATTTCAGACACTTAAACTTTAGGAGCAAAGGAAAGGAGAAGGAAAGAATATCCAGTCTTCCTACAACTAGAGCTCTAATTCTCAGTACAGCTAGTAGAAAGAGATGCTTTAAAGATTAGAAAAGGATGATCCTGTTCACCTCTCACAAACTAGTCTATAACTCTGTGAATACAATGGGGCCAATAGGAAGCGGAGGATGACATACTCCATTTTTTACCCAGGAATTATGCCTTTTTTTGTGAAATAGCTTCTGATGGAGCAGAAGTGCCATTAGGAATCCATTGTTGATGTCAATCCCCACCATTCTTTTCTCATCCTCCATTGCAGAAGGATCTAGTGGCATGGGACACAATTTTTAAGTCTTGAAGTCTGCTCAATCTTGAGGGGCTTGTATCCAGAGCTCCTGAGTTCCCTGCCAGGCTGCAGGCCACTGCATGACTGGACTACAACCCTCCTCTGGAAGCAGCCATGCACTGCTGAACAGAAGGAAAGTGGGAACCAGAGGTACTTATCAGCATCTAGCTGTTCTAGGACACAGATTTCCAACCAAATGTAGCTATATAAGACTAAATAAGAATAAATTTGAGTCCTGTTTTACATGTGAAACAGCTCAGCCTTAACTCTGAAAAATGAACCAATGTCCAAAATCTTGTGCCTCTGAGCTAGAACATTTCTTTTGATTTTTCTCTAATCCGCCTCTCAAAATGTAATCACTAGTCTCATTTTCTAAATGCAACAAAATTTAACTGTGGTCTGCTTATTTTGTCCAATCCTACATATCTCTCCCCTTTATTCTAATTTGTATCTGTAACATTATGTTAGGTCTATGTGTCTGCCATAGAAGGATAAATCTTTACTTGAGCAAAACACTTAATTGACTTAGGTGACCAATAAAAGAAAGGGGTGGGGTAGAATGCTGTGTCCTAAAGCCAAACTTTGATTAAGAAATATCACCTCATGCCTCAAGCAGAGATTTTCTTTTTTTTTTTTTTTTTTTTTAATAGTTAAATGCTGTATAAACAGAGCAGAATCTGAGATTTCTTCTCAGTCCTGGCTTTCCAGGTTTTCAGTCCAGTACAGAAGCATTTCTGATTGTGTTTTCCTGTGCATGGCTACTGATGTGTTTTATGAACCCCAGCTCTGTCAGCAATTAATACTACAGTCATAGATGCAACAAATCCTTCCGTAGCCACCAATTAAGAAGATTTTTCCCAAATCCTACTTATTAAAACAATTCTTTTAAAATTTTTTTCCTCCCATTATATTCTTTTAAATGGCATAGCTTATGCTTCTCTTACATATTATCTCTACATGACTCCCATTCACTGTGGCAATGCACTTTTATTGTATCTAGAAAACTCTGAATTAGTGCTGGGAAATTCATAAATATGGGAGGCAAACACACTTACCTGTTGAATAACTCTTGTCTCTCTTCTCCTCTCCTCAAAGCATCCACCAAGTGCTGGGTACAGAGTATACATTTGGCTCTATGTCATGGACATCCCTTTTCCCACGTGGGCAATATATTTAGTGGTTTCATAAGGTCTGCTTTCAGATACGAGTGCTTATAGGATCAGGCCAGGACAAATCTCTCTTCATCTCCCTTGAAATGCATGATTTTGTTTACTCATTCTAGCCGTGAGAGATTAGTTTAAAATTCCCATTTTATTTCAGACTGTGACTTAGTCTTTAAAAACAAGCAGTTACAGTTGACAGCAATCATAAAAAGCCATTGAGGCATGTCATCAGGGTGTAACAACTGTGTCTGAGACACAGAGAAGAACCATATGTCAATGAAAGGAGATATTATTTTGGAAGGGAAGTAAAAGTTTCATTCAAGTTTTATATGCACATGCAAAGCTATAAAGCTGTCATTAGTGTGATCCTGTGTCTAAAATAAGTAATCATTGTCTTCTGTATTTCAGAAGCTATGAGGTCTCACCAGAGTATCAGCATATGCACAATAGCCAGTGTACTTAATTGGATATGTTATATATGGTCTCTGTTTAATATTCTGACAATTTTTGGCAAATTTACATGAGGTCCTTAAAACTTCTCTGTTTACTAAGGTGTTCCTACCACAGCAAGGGGATTTGAAATAGGTGGTTTCTAAGGTATCTTACAATTTAGGCCATTCTATCATTCTGTCCCCACAAATTCAGGAAATTGGTTTCCAAATTGTAGGTATTACATTCAACTCTGTTAGATTTGTTGTCAACATGCAACAGAGCATGTTGTTTATAGTGCTGTTTGGAGGGTGAAATGCTTTGCAATATCAGCTCTTTTTTTTACTTTTCAACAATTTATGTCTATATGTGGCATATGGCTAATGCTGTAATATTCCAAGGACACTGACACATGACCCAAAATTACACCAGTAACACCTGAAAGGTTCAAAGGATTTATTTGCTAAGTTGTACTACCACTTTCTACTCTGTAAGACACTGGGTGTTAGAAGGAGGTGGTCTATAAGTTATCATGCTGAAATATAGAAACAAGAATTACATGTGGTTAAGAGTAAGCAAGTACTTTACACATATAGCAAAGTAATTTGCTGAATAAGGTTATTACATTAGTCTTTAAAATTATAAAATGTGGACTCCATGACAAAGTGATAGAGTGAATAATTTGTTCCCAAACACACTAATTTTTATCTTGATATGCCCATTTTCTATGGAAAGGTAATGAAGTATATTTAAATACATAATAATTCTGTGTTTTCACAGTGAAAACTCATAATAGCAAATGTAACATAATTTAGTTCCATGTCAGAATTAAAGATTAGGTATCATATTTTATAACTCAAATTATATGGAATTAAAATTATCTGGAGCAATGGGTTCTGAGAAAGTGGTCAGTGTATTATTGAACCGTTAGATAATGTCTTACTTAATAGCAACTTTATTGGTTGCACAGAAGAAGAAAAAGCAATACAATATTTCATTACATCCATATGTATGCCAAAGTACAAAGTGTTTCAGAGAGAGAAGGAGAATGATTTATCTTTTTTTTTAATCTCAGAACCAGCTTCTATGGTATCATAGCAAAAAAAAAAAAAAAAAAAAAAAAAAAAAAAAAAAAAAAAAAAAAGAGAAGTTAGAAGTAAGGGTGTGAAATGAGATGTGATGCCAACTGGAAAAATGCAAGCAAGTGGCAGCATATTTGAAAGCAGTCATTATATGGAAGAGAGAGACTCAAAATTAGCAATGTTAGTGACGTATCCTATGAATAGAGTTTAAAGTGACATACTAAATAGAGATACTTAAAGTAGAGAGAATATTAGATAAGATCATAACGTTTAGACTTCTGTAATACATTCCACTGAGAATTTTGTGATTTGCATTTAAGATGAGTAATGTCTTTCCAAGTTGGAACTGCTATTGAATAAAAGACTACTGTGGTCCTGAGGACGACCATGGTCTTCTCTGTTATGCATCTTCCTCAAATAAGTAAATCAAATTATTAAGTTGGGGCTGAAGATGTTTTAAGTACTCCACGTTGCTCTCACCCATAGTTCCACAAAAAAAAAAGGCCTGGTTCATTAAGTAATAGTGGAGTGAACAGCTCTTCTCCTCAGTCTTGGTAGTTCTAATCTGTAGCAGGACCTTTCTCCTGGAGAGTGTGCTGCACTGGGTCATTGCAGTGATTGGGAAGGGGCTAATGATGTCTTGAAAAATTCAATATAGGGTTCGTGCTTTGATAGGAGATACCTATTCTGCAGATAGAAATTGCCTTTCAATATCCTTTACACTCCAAAGTATTCTGCAAGGATGTAACATAAAATATAAGAGGATTTAAGTCTTGCATAGGCACTAAAATAAGGCATGCTTTGTCTTGTTCATCTCACTAGTTAGCATCCTTTATATGCATTGCCAAAGCTAGACAGACATTCCGTGATTTCAGGTGATCTCACTGAGCCTGGTCAGTGTTCTGGCTTGGATAAATTAAAAAAAAAAAAAAAAAAGGCCCAAAGGTTTTTGCACACTGCAGGCTGTTCTTAGACTCTTATATTTCAGTAGGTTGCTCTCAGCCATGGTGTGGATGTTTGGAAACACTCTTTGTACAGAAAGAAGAAACCAGTGGGGTGGGATGGAGAGACAGAAAGAGAGAAGGAGAGAGTAGAGACCCCTGACAAAGCCCTGCTCACTGCTACAGTGTGTGTGTGAGACTACCCAGAATTTGTGTTTTTCTCAGAAAAACATCTTGAGGACATGTGCACTCATGGCAACAGTAGATATTATAGACCTTATATCTTCTCAAAGGTGCATTTTAAAATGTGACCTTTAAATGTATCCAGATATTCAGATGCACTTAGTGTTTTCAGCTAGTATTATTCTTAATTATGGGTCATAAACACTTTTGACTCTGTGCCTTGTGACAATGTGAAAGATGTGAAAGGCAGTTTTTTGTTTTTTTTTTTTCTTTTTTTACTGTTTCTTTTTAAAATATTCTTATATCTGCCATGCTGAGAGAACAGCTAGGCAAGGTGAAACTCCATAATCCACATTTCACCCTTTCTAGGGAAACCCTGAACCTCTGAAGGGTGGGGATTGCTATGTGATATAAGAGTGGAGAGACACCTGAAAAATGCATTAAACAGAGACTTATAGACTGTAGTGAGGAACAGGCAGGAAAAGACCATTGTGAGCTGTTGTGGGATGGGTTCCTAGGGTTGGAAGCAGGCTGCAGGATGAGGGGGATGGTGGGCAATTCACTAAAACTCTGAAAGCTGGCTGAGTGCAGCTCTAAAAGGAGGAACTTGCCTCTAGTGGTAAAGCAGGGAGAGGGAGAAGATGTATGAACCTTCTGTCTTTTTATTTATTTCTGCTTTGTCTTTGCTTGTCACTTTGCATTTCCTCTGTTTAACTAATTTTGAGGCAACAGACTGAAAGGAAAACATGTAGGCAGTACCACCACTAAAGCTGTGGTTTTCTCTGTGAGCAAGAGGCTCTTGAACTAGACCCTGTAGTACCAAATAGCATGTGGCCTTGATATTTGGATAGTAGTTGATTATATGGTTCTATTCATGCCCTTTATGCTCTTCAGGCATTCCCTTAAACTCAGGGTTTTGTTTTGGTTTATTGTGGGGTTATTTTTTTGGGGAGTGAAGGAGAGGATGTTTCCTGTCTTTAGACTTTATATTTGCCTAATCCTTTTGCTCAAATTTGAATATAGTTTTGGCCAGGAATTTAAAAGAAAATCCAACAGACAGACACTCAACTTCTATTGAACTGCAAAAGGATTTAGACCTCTAATCTATTTCTTTGTCTCTGGAAACCAGAGCCTTTGTTTGTGTTTTTCATCTGGCCTTTCTAATTTTGTGTGTATTCTTCAGTTTATTTCCTACTTAATTGTTTAGCTGTTAATTTTAATCTCCCTTTTCTGTATAATCACTTCCATAATTGTTCTTGCTGTCGTTCAGTCTGAGACTGATCTCACTCCTATTTAATTCAACAGCAGTTCTGTTACTGAGTTTAACATGAGCCTGATCAGCTTCTATTTTAGTAAATGACATTTTCTTGAGGGTAAAGAAAGAAGAGTACAGACAAAAGTTATAAGGCTGAATACATCCTTGAAACAAAATTGTCATATACTGAAGCAAATACACCACAACCTTGCCAGAGATTTATTAAGGTAATATTTTTAGTATGTTTTCCTCTCCTTCAGTAGAAACAGCAGACACTTTTTAAAGCCCCTTTATAGAAACAGGAGAAATGATAACATCTTTTACGCTACCCATAGATTAACTCTGAAAAATGATCTAAAGGATATTAAGAAATCACTACAGGAGATCTCACAGCATGCAATGAACCTCTGTATTTAATTTATGTGAAAACAGCAGGATTCAATTCTCTAATATTATTACCACTTATGTTTTACAGGAATCTGTGCTAGTGCCACACAAATTCTAAAAAATGAGCTAAAAGTCATAAAAATTCGTCAAAAATGTTTGATATAAATGAGAAAACTATAATTCAAAGGGATGAACTAATTCTTTGGGCTCTGCTTGTGTTCACACAGTCAATTTTGCCATCATTAATAGAAGCAGAGCCATAACCCAGTGAACACCTGTTGAGATGACATATTTTTGTTCATCATAATTATCCATTATATCCCCAGTTTTCCAAGAAAAATAGAAGGTGCTTAATTTCCAGCTCCTGCATACTCTGCAGAAATCAATGCAATTGTCCACTTAAAGACAATTGTGTTCTCCAGGGCTAAATGCACAGCATGGTTTATTTTCACATTTGTTCCTTTTAAGTACCTAAATCTCGTACTGAGATGTCCCCAAGCTGCTCCACAGTGATGTTCAGCTGCAGCCTAACCCTGTGGGCACTGCAGCTTCTACCCAGGGTGTGTGGAGAACTGACTCATTATTGATATTCCTTAAGTGAATCAGTCCAATTCTCATAAACAAAGCTGGTGAGTGGAATGTCAAGTCCTCCAAAAGAAAGATTTGTAAGTTTTATTAAAAAAAAATTAACATCTTGTGGTGGGGGAAAATATGTTTGCAAGAATCTTAAACCTGAGTGATTCCTCTGCAGAAGTATAATCTAAATGTCTTACTGAGGGAATTCTTAACCAAACAGTTTCACTATGCCATTGAAATAACTGTTATTTAAAACAAAACAGTCACCTAGTGAAGTGATAAGAAGTTTGAAGCTTTTAACACAACACATGAAGGTTCTTTGTGCTGATACTTGGGTTTTTTTATTCATCACTCTGAATCTTTAATCCCATCTTCTTTTTTTCACTTGAGATTGGCAAACTGGATTAACATAGCATTAACAAAGCTGCAACGTGAAAAACCAGGGTGTGTAGTGTATTCAGTTCATGTGGTTATATTTTTTTTCTTTCAATTTAACAAAGCAGTAAAATGCATCACTTGCTTGATCAACTACATTTTTGTGAACTCAAGACCTTCCCAGGCATTCCTTGCTAGATTGTAACTGTTTGGTCCTCTGAATGCATAGGCAGTGGTGGTCAAATAAAGGAAAATGGCACTTCTTGAAAAATGAAAGTTTTAACTTTTCATTAATTCAGTTATTTTTCCAAGACAACTTTATTTTATAATTTTATATGGAATTTCAATTATATTAAAATAAAATATTTAAAATTAATTCAAATAATATTTTTGCTTACCTGAAAATTAACAGCACCTAAAATGTTGGGTTTATTTGTAAGCTTCATTCTTAGAATATATAAACAGAAGTTTTTACTTCTTTATTCAGAGTGTTTCTGGTATTTTCACCACTTACTAATTTCCCCTTACTAACCCATAGTTCACAATAAGATGGCTTCTTTTATTAATAATGAGTGGTAATATCAGGTTATTTTTATGTCTGTTACACAGATTTATAATTAGTAATCACTTCACCATTCCAATAATGAGATGATGGGAGAGGCTCAGATTTTTGTGAAGATATCAAATAGCAGCATATATAGACTAGTCAGCTAACGTTCAATGTTGAGAGGAAATAGGATTGAATTCAAAGTAATGTTATATAAGATTGTTAACCTATCTGTGCTTATTTTGTGGCAGAAGAATAGTCTTCCTTGAAAAAATAAAAGGTGTTTAGCACCTTATGGATAGGTTAAAAACAGAGGGCTTTTACTGCCAAAAGAAAATAAAAAGTAATGCTTCTACAAGATGTAAGAAACATCTTGTTCATAGATGCAGTCACTCTTAAGCTGAAACTTACAATATGTGTTTAAAGTTTAATATTTGACAAAGGTAGGTTTGTTTTTTTGTTTTTTTTTTTTAATAACAGTTATATCTGTTTCAAGTCTGGAACATTGTCAGAAAGATCTTTTTCTTTGTGGAGATACTTTCAGTGTTTACTCTTTATCAGCTTTGCTATCCACCAGATAAATGTTTTCTAGGTTTTTTTTAGTTATCACAGTTAATGCATCTGTAAAAAAATCTATCAGGTAATTTATAAAAAGAAAAAGTTCCTAAATGATGTTTTTAAAAATAGACCCTAAAGCAAAATAGTGTAGCACCTAAAAGGAGAGCAGACATAGGAATATCCATTTTACTATCTGTGTAGGAATAGTTGATTGCTGTATAACAAATTATATATTTCCTTTGACACTTGCACGTTGTCTTTGAATTATAGGGGAAAAAATATTTGTAGGACATATTCAAATAGTCAACTCATCTTATTAAAAAAAAAAAGGGAATCAAGACATATAAGCAGATAATTGAAAGTATACCCTAAAATAATTGAAGGCATCAAGAATTTTGTAATGAATTAACCATTAAGAAAGAAAGATTTTTTTCAGATTTTGTGTCGAGTTAGGAACAGATATTTGAATGCAAGTTTTTGTCTACTAAAGAGACATTTTCCTACTTCTTTGGTGGGTTCTCAGGGAAAGATGGTTTTCTTCAGCTTCTGGCCAAACGCAATGTTAGAAACTTCCAACATGGCAGAATTGCTGATCAATTGTACAACATCACGGTCATGCTCTTCAATTACTGATATTTTTATCATGTTCTTTCAAATTAGTAGGCTATGGAGGTATAATACATTTAAGAATATAAATGTGCATATATAAGAATTTCAGAGACTTTTGCTGTTTTCTAAATTTTTCATTTTGCCAGCTGCATTAATGAATTATAGGAGACGAATTTGAGGTCATTTTCTTCAAAATTAAAAATTAATTTTCATCTGAAACTTACCATCTCCTTCTTAGCAACAATGAACTAATTTTGACAAAATCCTGGTATATTTAAGCTAAAATGTTTCCAATACAGACAGTAGTTATCTTATTCTAATATGCACAATCCCAATCAGGAATACATAAAATTTTTTGAACCAAACATGCTAGAAATAACATCTTTTTTGAATATTAAGTTAGAAACATATTATGAGCATAATTGAATTTATTAGTATTCCCAAGAGACAATTACTGTTTCAGTGAGAACAAAACAGAATCTTATTAGACACACGAAAATACCATGTATCTGTTTGCCAAATATACCACTAAGCTGTACACAAAAGAGCTGAATACTTACTAATAACAGCAAAAGGATGAAATGCTAAGTATGGTTGTTGATGTGAAGTCAAAAAAAATGTAGCTGGCTAGTATGAACACATATGAAATGTATTTTTTAAATCCCTTAGAGTTAATCTAACTGGTTTTACTGAAGTATAATGAAAAAGAGTGGCTAATCAGCAAAGAGTTGAAAAATTGTGAAGTTACAAATAACGCTTTGCTGGCCTAAATATCAGTTCCTTTTTTTCTATTTTTGTTTGTTTGTTTGTTTGTTTAGGGGTTTCATTTTCAATATCACATTCAAGAATGTCACAAAGTGGCAAAATTCCTGTAGTTTGAATCTAATCACAATTGTTTTGCTGGTTTTATTAATAGCAAGATTTCCCAGCAATGAGTCAACTCTATATTCAGGGTCATTATCAGCAGTGCAACAGATAAACCACAACACTAGATGCCACTAAGTTGTTAATACATACATACAAATATCCAAACAGTCTTCTATGTGTCATCACAGCATTTTCTAATGTTAAGACTCATGGTGCTGTGTGTATTTTTCATAGAATCATAGAATGGCTTGGGTCAGAAGGTGCATCCACAACTTTGGGCAAATTGTTCTAGTGCCTCACAATTCTCATAGTGAAGAACCAATTATCTCTTACTAATTCATTATTTTGGACCATGTGTGTCTTATTTATTTATTTTAAGGAACTGCAGTAACTCTACTGCTTTCTCAATAGTTTTTGAATGAGTATATATATATATTTTCTTTTCCCTGCCTTATACCTAATCAGTAAACACTATTAAAAATCAGAATTTGTTTTCCACAGAATATTTTGTGCAAAAAGATCATGTTTTGAATACAAAAATGGAAATTCTGGAAAAGTTTGGAAAGACAAAAAATATAATGTATTTAGATATTAAACATTTAGGTTATTCCTCAGGTTTATCTTAGATGTCAAGGTTTGAATCTTACTAGAAGGCCTAGTTTCTCATCAATATGCATATTGATGAGATGACAAATTAAAAATCCCAAACTGTCCAGAATTTAGATGTGAAACTAGGCTGGTTTCTAATGAAAAACATTGCCTTTAGGTTCTCTAAATAATATTTCCCAAATGATTTCTTAGAACATCCTCATTTCTCTAAATCAGATTGGTTTTTTGTATCACAATACAGTTCTGCTGGCCAAGCATGCATAGTCAACATGGCCAAAAAAAGTCTGGCTTTCCCTTTTTCTGGCTTTCCTTTCCCTGTATTTAGCTATTGTCTCTCCCCTAGTTTTTCATCTGCAAGGTAGACTACTTTGGTTTTTTACTTCTTTGTTCAATTTTGTGCAGTCTCCCTTTTTATGGGCTGGTGTGTGTGGAGTCTCTAGAAGGAGGAGGAGGTAATTCCTCCTCCCTGTGATTTCTCAGGCTGTCAGATTCAGCTGTTGGCTTCCAGCTCCATGCTGTGCCTCTTACATGGTCTTCTACCGTCTATGCTTTGTAGTCTCTGATCCATCTTTGGGAAGGAAATGGCCTGTTCAGAGAAAAAAAAGCTTTCAAACAGCCAAACCTGCATGGTAATGAAAACAGAAACTTCCTAGGAATTAGAGAGAACTGTGCAGAGCTTGCTGCAACTCAGAAGATCACTGTCCTGGCTCAAAGCAAGTCTGAAAGCAAGGGCCTGTGTACAAGATACTATGGGCAAGGGAGGAATTGCAGAAAAAGCTTTTTTAATCTATGTTCTGTCCTTCTTGGTCAAATTGAAGATCTTCTATTAGAAATAAAAAAAGAAAAGAAAAATAACTTAGTCTCTTTTTTATGCTAAAGACAGAAATTCTATTTTAGTTTTAAAATATTCTATTTTGTATGTGTCAAAGTTGTGGCCAGCTCAGGTCTTATTACACCATTGCTCTGTGCAAGCTCAACACCTCCCTTTTCCTAGGCCACATCTGCAGTTATTATCATTGACTCAGGTATTGTTCCTGAGGCTTGCTGACCAAAACTATGTTCCTGTTTTGTCATTTTCTCTCATAGAATAATTTAAAATCTGTTGTTCTTATCTTTCCAGAATGCTCAGGTTTTTCACTGAACGATGCGTATCTCACATAGTACAATCTTTTCTCATTTAGTCTGAATTGCATCTCTATTTCTCTGTTCATTTCTGTTCAAAATGTTGCTGTTAATATTAGCTCCCTGAGTGCTTTTTATAGTCTGTCTCTTGAGTTTCTCCACTGGTTCTTTCCTCTATCTGCAAAGAACACAATAAAACTAAAAAATATATTAAGAGATTTTATAAAATTAAGAGATTTTAAAAAATATTTTAAGAGCTTTATGGGTTTATATATGAAAGAGATAGTTAATTCAGCATCCAGGCTTGCATTAGTTAGGGAGGGAATGGACTGATGAGCAAAAAAGCAAGTAAGCAATGAATGAGAAATTACTAAATATCAAATTTTGTTAAGTTTTTCAGATTTTTTTTTTCCTCGGGGTCTTGATAAAAAAGTTGTCTGAAATTATGATATCGAAGTAACTTTGTCTTTTTTTTGATGTATATACATTTTTAGGTCCGAACATGGATTCTTACAGTGGGATACACAACTGCATTTGGAGCAATGTTTGCAAAGACGTGGAGAGTCCATGCAATTTTCAAAAACGTAAAAATGAAGAAAAAGGTGAGGGGAAATAGACTCTTTTTTTGTTGCCCTGCTAATACAATTTTCTAATTGTTTCCATACCTTTCCTGAACGGCTGTAGCCATGCTGACTGTTCATGTGTCATAGCCAAAGATCCTGAATAGTTTGATATTAGGGCTTTTCAGTTTCTTGTTTATTCTCTCAGAGTTGGAGTCAAGAATCAGCCCTCCAGTCTTTATAATAAGATGTGGACAGTGGAGTTGGCTGTAAAATATCAAAGTGAATTTGGATCTCTGCTCCCTCTTAATACATTGCTTCAGCATCCAGAGGTCTCCTTCTGGTTGATTTTTTTAATGAAATGTTTTCTGATTATATCTGTCTAAGACATGGGTATTACCTGAGGATTTCTCATGGATGGGTAGGAGGAGGCAAGAGAAAGTGCTGCTTGTAGCTTCTTATTTCTAATTAATATTGAAATTGCATAAGGTTACTCTAAGACTGGTCAGAATTGAACCACAATAATCATCTCTGTCATTTTTGGTACAGCACATTTTCTGTAAAGGATTAGGCTCAGTTTAGGAGTAGTGCAACTCTTCATTATATTTTTCCCATTAAGCTTCTTTTCATACATGAAGTACTTTTCATTAGATGATTTTATTAAAAAATTGGAAAAACATTGAGTAGAAAACATTTTGCTGGTAAAACATTAAGAGAAATGTTCATGAAACAGAAAAACAAAATTAATATTTTTATAGAATGAGCAGAAGTGAGAAGTGCCAAGTGCAGTTCCTATGTGCATCTTAACAGTTTTATTCTAATAACCAATAAAGAGTTATATATAGCCAAATTAAGTAGAAAAATGTTCCAAAACCTTGTCAGATTCCTCTTTTTTTTTTTTTTTTTTTTTTTTTTTTTTTTTTTTTAATGTGTGGTCATAAAAGATCTCTGTTGTTATTTTTTATTCTGTTAGTACTATGTTATTTTTCCACAACTGCAATATGTAGGGAGTCTGTCACAATAGGATACATCATTCCCTTAGAAGGAATGGACTTTAGATAGACAGGGAGAGAGTTAACTCAGTTTCTAAGAAGATTTATGTCTGAGGTTATTAAGGAATTACATGCTGTGTCTGGAACTGGATGTCTTACTCTGGCACCACAACACATCCACTTAGCACTTCCCCCTCTTATTTGGCCATGTCAGGTTTGCTCTATTTCATTATCATTCATTGTAAAAAAAATGATGAATAAATACAAAATACCTTGAAACTAACTAAAATGATAAAAAATTTCTATACCAAAACCAGGATACTCTGGGGGGAGTGAAACAGAAAACCCCCTTTTTTGCACATGTGCAAAGAGCCCACTGTAACATACCAGTTTATACTACCAGAGTCTTTTATATATATATACATTTTTTAAATTTTTTTGCAAGGATCTTACACTTCCTATATTAAACACTTCCTTTTTTTATCAAAGATGAACCAGGATTTTACCTTCCTGAGAAATGAAATTTTACATTGCAAATATGTTTTTACCTATTGGTACAAATATTTTTAAATTACTTAAGTTACACAAGACAGTACAGCCTAACACATAAAAGCATTTACTTCATAACCTTTATTATTCTCAGAATTTTATAAATTCTCCAATACATACTATTTCAGATAGGAGTGAACAGGTACTGCAATGGACTGTCACTGATCTTTTGCTTCCTTTTTTTTTAAACATTACATTTTAGATATGCAAGTTGCTATTCAATATTAAATTTCACTGTTATTTAAACATAATCCTCAAATTCTTTATTGCCCCTCTTCTTCAAGGGACTCATCACCAACTGCAAATTGCAATTGATTATGCATAGCTGGATGTCAAAATTATTTAAGATCAGTTAAAAAGATACTGACAAGTATAAGGGAGATAAACTTTCAGACATCTGGATGATGACCAATGAGCTGCTTTGCTCTCACTGATACTGGAAACATTGAGGCTGTTAGACCACCTTCCTCTGTATTCTGGAATTAAGTCAATAGCACATTTTGTTCTGTAAACTTTAAAGAATTCTTTATTTAGATATCTCACTCCAAATCATAAGTATGAATCATGAAATACAACAGTTTTCTTTATGTAAAACAAATCAGCTACCCAGATAAGTGTTTACTAGTCATATATTTTTAGTCTTTGTTTTGCCAGGATAGATAAAAGTGTTTTTAGGAGATGACTGAAAAACATGACATTCTTTACTTATGTCTTGCAAGAATGACATTTCCATTTTCTGCAGATGCAGTTTACAGACAAAGTATTTTCTTTCTATGGATGCACAGAAAGTAGAAAATTTTTGCAAACAATATCTAAATTAACAAATGCACAAAGGTAGTGCCCCATGAAAAAAGTACATTAATGTTTTCTAATGCAGTCTGCAATGCAGACTGGCATTGCAATCAGAGAAGTACAAAGTTCCAAAATTATTTAAGTAGTGTGGATCTTATTCATTGTGATCAGTTACTACCTGTATATTAGTATGACAGTAAAATCTGTATGACCTTTAGGCATACCACCTTTGCCTCTCATCCCCAATATTTTCATCATGAAAATATTTGCCAGTAGTGTAATTTCTTCACAGAGTGAAAGAACCTCTGTGTGGCTGTTGAAAATGCCAGTTAATTCATTTCTTGAAAGTGGGTGTTAAGTAAGGGAGAGAATATGATGAGTAAATCTGCTTATCTTCATCAGATAAAGCAAGCTTCTGTACATTTATTGTACACTTTGGTGTACAACATGGCTTTTTGAAGAGATTAGTGGATATCTGTCTCACTGTGAGAAAATATACAGAATTTTAAATAATAATAATACACTCCATAGTACTGCAGTGGAAAGTAAAACTTAATGAGTTAGAGTGTCTTGAATTAGTTGAAGATTCTCATTAACTGCTATTTATAAAGCTTTCAAAGTCTATTTTATTTTCACCCTTTCATATATCCACTCTTCTGTTACTGGAAATTAATAAACAATAAAATTCAGAATATACTCATTCTGTTATCAGACTACTAAGGACAAATTTTGCAAAATTCCCAGAGCTCTGTCACCATCTTTGATCTTGCTGGGGCTCAAAGGAAGCAAATTAAAAATGCATTAGTTTTAGCTGGAAACAGAGGGGTGCAAGGGGATCAATTTTTGTCAAATGGAAATGACAAAATCAGTAGGGGGAAATAAATTATATTTGAGTTTTGAAGAGGTTAGCGGAGATAATGGAAAGTGAAATAGAATTAGTATTAAAAATAGCTGTAACACATATAATTGAGGTGCAATTCTGGTTTTCATACATCTCCTTTCTGTTGTTTTGGGCTGCAGAATGTCTTCTGCTGAGAGAGAGGTGGGGACTGTTTTTGTTTCCCTCGGTAGCAGGAGGGCTGGCAGTGGATAAGAGAGGAGAATATCAGTGGCAGGAGAGCATGTGGTGTCCTGGGGAAGCTGTAGCTAGCTGAACCATTTACAGAAAGAACCCTTCTGGAAAATTTAGAAGGATGAAAAGCTGTCTATTTCAGTGGGATCTGCACTGTCTTGGGTTTTCGGGGGTGTTGAAGCACTCCTGCACAACTCCTGAATGCCAAGTAAATCCCATGCACTTTTGATAAATACCAGAATAGTAAGAAATTGAAAGCAGTGGTATTTAAAGCCTCCATAAATTTTATAAATTCTGCTCCTACAAAGACAAGCATTTGGCCATTTGTAGATGGCTACACTAAAGCATGAAAATGATCAAGGTCACAATGTTGCCTTGTTGCATTTGCTGTATTTGAAAGTACAATACATCTCAGTTGATGCTGCCATGATAAGCTTGTCTTACCCATAACAGAGTACACTCTGGCTTTGTCTATTTGGACTTAATTCTGCAACTATGGCATCAGAGAAGGGATGTTTTATTGTCAATTTTCACTGAAAATATTAACATTGTACTCAGTTATTACTACTGCTGTAGACTTCTGGTGGCATATGTCCTTATGTTGACAAAGTTGCTACAAGATAAATACAGAATATAATGACAAGAGGGATGTAGAGCAGCCTCTTTCCTTGAGGCTTTGCTGCTGTAGTTTTACCAACATTATTCTACTCCTTTATGATAATTCATAAGCTTTTCTCTGTATTGGTAATATTACAGGGAAAGAAAGACACAACTAATCACAACCATCAAAAATGACTTATCAGTCTAACCTGACTCAGCTGTGCCTGTCAGGCTGCCATCTGGCAAACTTATTGTCATCCATTTGGCCTACTAGGTCCTTATAAGAGTACTGAAGAGAGCTGAGGTCTTCATGCCTTGCAAAGATGAGTAGGAGAATGTGCAAATTATGTTTTTGACAGCAGGATGGGGAAGGGAGACTAGCAGTGCAAGGGAGCTTCAGGGCCAAGAGATTGGGAGCAGAAAAGAGACTGAAGAGGAGAAATCAGGTTTGCTGCCAATGACTTCAAGAAAGAAGTCTGTCCAGGTGAAATAAAAAAAGATGAAAATCTTGGGATTATATGCTTATTGAAAAGGGAGACTAAATTTGGATAAAAATTCCCTTGGAAAATAAATTTCAAAGACAGCAAAGGCAGGAAGGTCTGTAAGAAGTGAACAAGAAAGCTGAGCATGATGATTGAATGCAGTGCCTGAGTATGGCATTTAAGTAGCAAACTGTAATTTAAGGACTAGGTCTAGATTAAAATTAGATTAAGATCGAAATTTAGAAGCAGAATGAGAGGCCTGAAAAGTAGGGATGTAGTCTTGGAAAGGAAAGCAGGAATGAGAATGGAGAAAGAGGCAAGAAAAGACTTGAAATTATGATTGGCCAAATCATAATGGCCAAAATTATTTCACAAGAGCATAAAATGGGCAGGGCATAAAATCTGAACACAGGATTTTGGAATTTTACTGTTATTCTTTTTATTACTTTGTATCTATAAAACCTACAGGCAAAATATGTGCCTTGTCTTCCTGTTATGCAGTTGTACAGGTCCTGATAGCTACGAGTGACTCTTTTATCTCAAGCTGATGAGGTGTGCAAAGATGTAAAGGTTCCTCTTGCTGATGCATGCAGCTCTCTCTATAATTGAATCCTCTTTCCATTTTCTTTATGAAGAATGGGCTCATGAAAATGTTAAAAGTTTCATGTTGTGGCTGAAAAGTCAGTAATTGAAAAACTACAGCTTGCTAGGATCTCTGCAATGTACATTTCTTCCCATATGTGGATTATTAGGACACCAGTGAAGGCTGAGCTTCCTATAGAATGCCACTGTCATGGAGCAAATGTAGTGAGTCTGCTCTGGACATGGAATAGGACTGTGCAGTAAAAGAGAGAGTTTTATGTTACAATCTTTTTCACTTAAACCAGAAAATATGCATAATGAGAAAGGTAGTAGGAGTTTTGAGGAAGGTGGTCTCATGAAAAAGGCAGTAGGAGTTTTGAGAAAGGTGGTCTCATGTATAAGACAGTTAAGTGCCAAATGAAGAAAAATAACTACTTTCCAGAATTATTTGTTATGTTGTAGAAATCTCTCTGAGCATATTTTTCAGAAGTTATTCTTTTGTTTTGTTGTTTCTGAGAAGCAAATCTATTACCTGAATGAAGCAGTGCAGGAATTCTCAGACATTTTAGCTTGTTGCCTTCACACTCCATTTTTTAACAAATCTGGCCACCCCACCTCCATAGCTTGTACACGTAGTGGTTCAAAACCAGGTGTAAAGAAAACTGGGAAGGGTAAGAAACCATCCAGACTTTCTGGGGATCAAGGCACATGGGCTACTCTGAGCAGTGTGCAATCCTCATCTCCCAGGTCAGGGTGGGCAGCAGCTGGCTGTGTGCTCCTACCCTGCATGATGCCAGCTGCAGGGAAGCTGCCAGGTCCTGTGATTGCACAGGGTCCCTGAGCGGGGAAAATAGAGAGAAGAAAGCAGCTGGAGGCTACACAGTTATGGGTTTATGTGCTGCTGCCCTCTCTTCTCAGCTTGTGTCTGTTGATTGCTATCCCCATCTCTCACTTGAAAACCTCTGTGAGGAAGTTTATAGAGTGAATGTCATCTCTGGCTATAAACTTTTCTGTAAGTTTTTCAAGCCACTTATGGAATTTAGAATTTATTGCAATCTATATTTTTCCTCACTAAAGTCCTGACGAGGTTTAAAAAAAGTTGCCCATTATCTTAATCTTTTAAAAATAGATGAAGTAAAATTCTCCAGATTATGTTGACAGAGGTTTTAGGTCAGAAACTCACAGGCCACAACTCATTTATTCACTTAAATCCCATGTAGACATAGTTCTGAATTAGCATAAATGTAGTTTGTGTTATCTAATCAGTTCTTTCTGTAAATTTTGTTATAAAATATTTTTCCAGGTCAGTTTTCAGACTGTAAATGTTTATATTTTCCAGGATTTTTTTTAATCTTGCTAGAGTTTTTTTGTGTTTATAACAAGAAGTTATATGATGGATTTCCCCTAGGATACAGTTGTATTCTACTAAATATATATGAGAGACCATAAGTCTGGAGAGGAGATGTGTCAAGATCCAAAAATTTGCTTTGGGTAACCATACCAACAGTACAACAATCTATTAGGGACCATCTGCTGAAAATGAACCAGCATATGGATACCTAAAGAAATGTTCCGTGTTACTGTTCAGTCTTTGAGAGTAAGAAAGAAGACAGTTTGAAATTTGCTTGTGTTTAAGATTTTTTTTTTCATTATGAATATTTACCATTGGACCAAGTAATCTCTGATACTTAACATGGCAGTGTAAATTATTCAGGTATGGCTTATGGTTTATTAATAAACAGACACAGTATTTCCTAAAGTGATATAAGTGGAAACAAAATTATTTTGATTTTTTTTCCCCAAATAGCTACAACTATAAATTTTAACTCCAAAGCTTTAAAAATAGTCAGTGTAATCTTAGGATCCAAACTTAGATGTAAAATAAGCACCCTGGTTTTCATAAGAGCTGATCAGCCAAAATGCCAACCAAAGAACAACAGGAATCATATTTCTAAAATTTATGTTCATATAAATATGGAATGTGGAGCTAAATCTCAAGCTTATGTCATAGAAAGAAGCTGAGCTAATGAACTGTACATCCAGGAGAAAAAATTGCTTTTGAAGTAATTTATGTATGGAAATTTCTGCATGGTACAGCTTGATAAGGGTAAACCTCGGTAGTGACAAGAACAACGAAAACTCTGTGTGAAATGTAAGTGCTCATAAATGGTGCTACAACCATAATTTCTATGTATTATGCGACTATTGGATGACAGAGAAATAAAGAACATGTTGCTATACAGTATGAGGCAATTTATTCCTGAATAGCTTGAAATTGGATTGTAAATGTAATCAAGTGCATTGATGTTCTCAGCTATTTGGTAACGATGAAGTATGCTTTCCCAGAGAATTTTTCATTAAAGAAAATATTAAAATCTGAGTACTTTAATGCTATATCAAACAAAATCAGAAGATTTCTTGCTGAACATTCAAATCTTTCCTGCACCTTCTTTTTTTTTTTTTTTTTTTTTCTGAAGGTTTGGGTTCCTTTCAGCTCCAAAGATGAGAATTCACACCTCTCATAGAAAGTCCTTTACATTTATGGTCCATGTGTTCTTGAGCTCAGCAAGTGCATTTCTCTCAAAGGTGAATTTGGCCTGCTGTATTGGTGGGATATGCAGGTTTCTCAAGGCAGCACATCTTGCTTTAGTTATGGTTGTGAGCAGAAGTTAACACAATGTTGAGGCTTTTTTCTAAGACTGTTCCCCAGAACACGAGCAAGAATGGTTGGTTCTAGTGCTGTCAAGTTGGATTTCTTAGTGCCATTGTTAGATTAACATGGTTTTTATTTTTGTCCTTTCAAAATAGTTTTGTGAAAACTAGCCATTTTTCAATATAGATTCATATTGAAAAACATAAATCGTGTGCTCATTATGGTTGGATTAGCAGTGTTAGTAAAACAATCCTCTCCAATTCTCTAGTTCTGTGTAGTCATAACTGAAGCTCAGGCTTTGAAAAATGAGAATTTTTATAACTTTTTTTAACCCACCACTCTCCCCATCTCTAACCTCTGAGAAGTTTCTATCTTCTGCTTCCCCTAGGGAGCATCACCACTAGGATATTCCTACTTCTAATCAATTACTTTTCCTGGCAGCAGGGCATAGAGTCAACAAATCCACATTTGCAATAGCATTACTGGGAGAGTGAGTCTGCCCAATGAAGCAATTATCCTAAACAGGAGTCACTAGTGAAGACACATTTTAGAAATATGTCCTTTAGCAGGCTACTGATTGTAGCTATTTAATTCTCAAAGCCAAGCTTTTTGATCATATCCAATTGTCCATTATTGTCAGGAGTACCATGCACTCCACTATCCTGAAAGATAGTCACCAAGTTCTTAGACTACAGGTGTCACAGGAGATCCTCACTGGAAACAGAAATGTTGGGGTTTTGGTTATTTCTTAATTTATAAGTAGATATACAAGTCTTCTATCAAGTTAGTCAAAATACCTCTAAGAGAATAAAACTTAGCTTTTTACTCCCTGTGACTTACTGGTCAAAATCCTTAATACTACAACGTTTTTTAAAATGTTAGCATTCACTCATTAAAACTAATGTAATTGTAGCTTGAGGCATTGCCAATACTAATCATACAATCTATTATAGGAAGTACTCACAATAGCTGTTGAAAAAAACATTGTGGAGTTGCTGGGAACAATGCATAATGTGTTTTCAATAGTCCTTTTTCTCATTCCATTACACAATAGAAATTAAGAATGTATTACAGTATAGTTCACTAAAATATTAATGGCTTTAATAACTCTAAGATAGAATCTCCCTCAGCCCACATAGGGTAAAGTTCACCCACCCACCACTGACTTTTCATCCCCATCCTCCTGGCACCATCCCACTTGTGCCGACCCACTTAATGTAGGGGAGCAAGCCAAAGGGGTCCCTGAGCCATACTGAGAGAAATTAAAGGTTAGTTTATGCAGTGGAGAGAGTATCCTGAAGGCAAGTTCACAGGTGGTTTTATGGTCCCTTTTGCAAGCTCACAGACTACAATTTTTTTCCCTGCAAACTCTGTTTTCTTTCTTTCCCCTCCAATTCAGAGGGGGGACTCTGATCAGCAGGATTTCTATATGTATCAGGGAGAAGAATATTTGGTTTCAGATTTCTGAGGGCTTTTGTAATTGATGTCAACGATATAAATTTAATTGAATAAGGTCTAGGAAGCTTCACAGAGGGATCCTTTAAAGAGAGTTTCTCTCTACAGATTCCATCCCAGGAGTCTGGGAAAGAGACAACTGAAAAAAAAAATTAATTAATAACATTAAGTATTTATCCAGATAGTGCCAGAAGGCAAGGGACTACTCTGTCAGCTAGACTAGACAGGGTTGATCTACATAAGAGAAACTGAATTTCCTTCTTAAGCAAAAAAGATCCTACATTTTAAATGGAAAAGAAAGATATATATATTTATATAAAAACCTATGAATAAATGCAAAAGCACTTCCAGCCTTTCTATGTTTCTATGAATTCAATTAAATACCCAACAAACAAACAAACCACAAAGATTTAGCTAATATAGCTTTAAATTTAAAGATACTTTATTCTGACAAACAGAGGTGATCTGGTAACATGGAAGCTAGCTCTGAAGAAAAGATAGGAGTAAATTAACTTCAGTCATGCTGGAAAGCTGTTTGTGGAAATCAGAGAGTACAAAACTAATGTTGCATCCTGGAGATATAAGTCTTCATATGTAAGACTCTTTCTTCATGGTTTAGAATGGAGTTCAGCTTTAAGGTCTGTGTCATAAACATTTTCAGAATTGGTTTCTAGTAAGATAAGAAATAACAGAAAGTTTTCCCTAGCCGTAATTATAAAAAAACAAACCTAATGTTTAAGTACTGTTGATTGCCAAATTTCCAGGTGATCCCATGAACTGGTGGATGATAGGGTCATCCAGGACACAATGGATATGCTTTAGAAAGCAAATGAAAATAGCCCAGCAAAAGGTTTATGCAATAAAAACCAAATGGACAGTTGAAGTTACCATGGCAGGTAGTACAGCCTGTGATAGTTCTAGAAAATCCTCAAGAGTTTCCATGAGCAGAAACTCTATCCCAGAGCTTTAGGCAGATTTTTATATCTCCTATGATCAGACAGCAAGGTCTGTGGAGAGTAAGGACTTTGATCAATCTTCATGGTTGTGAGTTTTCAGAATAATTTTTATTTGCTCATATAGTGATGAGAAGAAAATTCTGAGAAGAAAATGGCCTACCAGGTTTTGTTCTGAGTGAATTTATTTTGAGGACAGATCACTTCATATCAGATATATAGTCCAGACTGGTGGCAATGGCATTTATAACAGTGTGCAGATCTGCCAGGATGAGACAGATTCACCTATCCAATCACAGATGGTAGAAAATATGACTCACAGATGCTGCTGTGTGAGAGCTTGGCTTCAGCAAGGATTCAGGAGCACTTGCATAAACAGATTTTATTAGCTACCATGTATTTCTCCAAAGGCTGATTTACTGTTTGCTAGAAGGAAAATGAAAAGGGAAAAAATGAGAACCTTCCTCTTAAAGAAAAATTACATTTTTGATTGTGAGGAGTCTCACTAGCTCATGACTCTTTTGTCAGACAGAGAATTTGTTGGATTTGCAAGATCTGAGTCAAGACTCCTTCAGTGCATCTGGTGATTCCTGAGGAGTGAATGTACTGAACTTAAGGAGTTCTAGTGGGTGGGAGTGATGGCTGGGGAGAGGGAAAGCTGGGCTTCCTGCAGGTGGAACGGGGAGAGCAGCAAGCCTTTTAGAAGCACTGTTAGTGATATACCAGTGGCATTTCTCAGGGCAAATCTTTTTTAGGGCAAGCTGCTAATAACTGGCAGAAAAGAAAAATAATTGAACCTCAGTGTTTTGTTCTGAAAGCTAGCATTCTGGTGGAGAGTTGTGCTTCAGAGCTTTTTCCAGCAGTGGTTTTGCCAAGGACAGAGCAGTACTGTGATGGGTGTAGGAGGCAGCCCCAGGTGCCCTGCATTCAGCCCTCTCACCCTGCAGCAGCATCAGCACCACTGTGTTTTACAGAGCTCATCATGCTGGTGTAGGTCACTTAGGTTATCTGATGGGCTTTCTTTTGCTTGCCTTCCTCCTGGCTGTCTGGCAGAAGTAAGGGATGAATAATACCTGCTGCCAGTGACAGCTGCTGTTATACAACTCCCCTTCTGTCCAGAAAAGGGCAGAGTAATGCAGGAAAAAATTACTCCAAGGGATATCCAAGGAAGAGCTCAACTGTTTGCTGTATCTCTACTCTTACCTTTTCCTAATAATTACCTGTCCAAAAAAAAGGTTACCAAATTTACAAGTGAACAAAAATACTGATCTGCAGTAGTGCAAGGTTGAATGAAAGATGTACAAAAGCAAAGAGAAGTGATGTGATAACATTATCAATAGCAAGTTATTTATTTTGGTTCTGTGAGTGGATTATCAGTATTACTACTTTTAATAATATCCTTTCACTCTTTTTCTTCTGGCATTGCTGTGCCAGATTGATTAATATTACCAGGGGTTGGTAAATCTGAATCCAATGCAACCTTACTTTCAATATGAAGATAGCTCATACAAATATGGAAGACATTGGGCTGCTTACCTATCCTAGGTAAAATGTGCACTATTTCCATTTGAAAGATAAGATATTTTGAGGGTTTTTTTCAAGGAACCTTTTTGGCTTAGAAGAACAGAGGAAGACATTTCTGACAAGATGCTTTCACATAGCTCTTAGTTAATCAAATGCATAGTTTTAGCTGAAGTTAATTGTCTTCACTTCCTCTTGGGGGACGGGGAGTGAGGAAGGGAGGGACATATTTCATAACACTAATTTTCTGACCCTAAATCTTACCCAGGATAGGTGGGATGAATTGTCTTTTAAAGCCTTTTGTCCCTGACTATTGAGAACGGCTAAACACATAATAGTTCAACAGCCTACTTCAGTAAAAAACACTATCATCAGTTAAAAAGGAAGACCAACTAAAATATGCCAGTACAATAAATTCCCTAGCCATTTAAGAGGGAGGCAAAGAAATTTGAGTTAAAGTGTCAACATTTCATCTAAATCCATATTCTCTATAGACTTGACTCCCCATTGTTTTCTCTTCCATGTATTTCACCCAAGGCCTGTTTGCAGGCATTAGAAAAGAGATTTAAAAAGACGTGGGCTTTTTTAACAAGGGCTAACCTGTTCCTTTTCAGCTTTGATTGCCACTTGATAAACAGCTAAAAGGTCAGACATAGTTCTGTTTTCCCAAACAAGACAAGGGACCAAGCTGTGTCTGAGAATCTTTGCTTAATATCTGCTTTCATTTAAGCTTTATGAGGAAACGTATTTCAACAGTCTTCCTCCCCCTGCACAGCACACCAAGGCACCTTTTCCTCTCCTTGCCAAATCATCCAGCAGCAAGACATATCACCATGAAAGCTGCACCCTCCCCATTCACCTGCCCTCTCCAGACATACCTGTGATGTCTCAGAATTCTGAGATGGGTGTACTGCTTCCTTGCTACCACAAACATGTGGAAAGCATCCCGTGCTTTATGGCAGTGCTAGCTACATGGATTTACATAACAGATCTCAGGAAATTAAAATATTGTATCGAGTCCTTTAGCTCATTCTGATTTCTAGCCTTTATTTTAGTCTTAGTTTATTCCAAATTATCTATAAAATAAACCAGCAGATTAACAAAAAGTGGTGCACAATGTTTCCAAAACATCTTCCAAAATAGAAAAGATATCACACCAAGCAATATGAAAACCAGACTTTCTAAAATTCTTTATACATTGTTTCAAATTTTTGTCATTTTCATCATTTCCTTCAGCTTGATAAAAATGTCATGCAAATACAATTTATTCTACACAGGAATACTAACCTTGCCTCTATTAAGATTAGCTGACACTTCTGGCTTTTTAATGCATTTTTGAAATCCTAATAATTTCATCAAATTGAACTGAAATAATCATAACTTTCTTAAGCTTCTCAGGCTTAATATTTTTGAATATTTCATTTGGATTAAGTCAGCTGTTTCCCAGAATGGAAACTTGGAAAAAAATGTGTGTATTTGTCCATGTTAAAGCAACTTGGCAAAAACTTTTGACTATCGGATTAATGTACTCGATAAGAGAGATAGGTATTAATTAAGAAACCATGACCACAGACTCAAGAGCACTGAAATAAAATTAATTTAAGACTGATATTTCAACATGATTACAACTTTGCAACTGAAATAATGCAATTGCAGTGTATTTTTTATGTGTTGCTATATGTACAACAGTAGAAATTACATAGGGATTGCATCCAGTTATAAAAGACTCTAATACATGGTTTGGACTTTTATTTTTATCAGCAACTCTTGTTTTTCTTTTTTGAACCTAAACCCCAAGCAAAATTAAAAGCATGTTTTACACTAGATGTGCATTAAAGCCTCTGACCTTTGTAATACAGAAAAAATACATCATTCCTTCCTGCTCCCTGGGTAACAGAGGCAAATATTAAATACATAGACACAAAAAAACCTCAAAAATAAACTTTTGTTAGCTTCTGCATTTTCCACATCCAAGAAGGTTATGAAAGAGTGAGCACTAAATCTTAGTGAAAACTACCTCAATGCCTTCTATTCTGAGAGGTTGATGGACATTTTTCCACATTTGCATGCATAAACACAGTAGTGCCTCCCTAGAATATATTTTCCTCATTTTCCAGGAGTTAATATTAAACCTGGATTTCAATATACATGTTTGAGAGTCTTCCCAAAGTTTTTTTGAAGTGGGAAAGCACTTCAGATACTTCTAATAACCATGAAATGAACGAAAATAATTTGTCTTGCTTTCAACTTTCTATATTTCTTTTCTTTGTTCATTGTTAAAAACCTTTACTATTAGCAACCTGTGTCTGTCTCCCTTTATAGGAATAAAGCTGTATAGGGTCTATCTGTGGCTCATGGGAATCTCCCTACTTCTTCTTTCTTTTTTTTTTTTTTTTTTTTTTTTTTTGTGTCTCTCCAGATCATTAAAGACCAGAAGCTACTGGGGATAGTTGGAGGGATGCTACTGATTGATCTTTGCATCCTGATTTGCTGGCAGGTTGTGGATCCTTTGAGGAGGACAGTGGAAAAGTATAACATGGAGGTATGTCCTCAAGCCCAAGTAATACTAATGGTTGAATACTCAGAATCTACAGCTTTCCGTAAGATTAAGCTAAAGATGCATTAGGTAAAATGAAAGCAAGTCAAGCTGTGTATTTCGGGGGAGGAAGGGTTCTGGTTTTCAAAACCAAATAAAAAAGAAAGAACTGCAACCAAAAGAAATTGTGTATGTAGTTGCAGATGCCACATTTCTGTCACTTGTGAGACGTTTTATTTGCAAGGGTTGTAAACACAGAAGAGTCCTCTGCTAAGACTCTCTATTAGAGTCTGTTGCAATAAATAATAGATTATCAGAACCCATTAGTGAATTTCAGTAAGAGCTCATTCAAGATAAGTGCAGAAGAGGTCACTGCTTAGGCTGCATTCTTTGTGGAGATGGTCAGGAATTATGTTACCTACTGCTATATTTATTTGCAGTAATTTTATGTGCATGCACCCATACTGATTGTTCCTCTTTTAATGGTATTCCCAGAAAGGTCACACGAGAAATTTTGATAGGCAGGAGGTAATAGCTTAATGCCAGCTGTACACAACACTCTAGTTGGTTTCTAGAAGTGGAGCTGAAGTAGAGCGTTCTGGACAAACTGACTGCAAGAAACATGGCAGCAAAAATTTATACCTAGAAAAAAACATGTATCTGTATGTGCATTGTTTGAGAGTTTATTGCCTCCAACATGGAAACTGGTGATATTTGAAAACTAGATTAAATGAGAACAAACTAGAAGTGTTAGTCTCTTCTCCTATACTTGGCAATCAGTAAGAAAAAGAACAGTTGTTTTCTCTTCCAATGTTAACATTTGCAAGAAAATATATACCATTTAGCTCCACTGCTTTTACTTTGTTCTTACTTTGCAGTGTAGCTCTGGAATTTTACTAGGAGAAATTTTACTTTTTTAGTATAATTTGTAGAAAATACCTTAGAACAATGCCACTTAAACTGCAAGGGATTTCTTTGAAAAAATCATTTTAGAATCTGAAAAGATTTGTCTCAGTCATTCCCTAGAGTTTGAAAGAAAATGTAACTGAAATTTGTCTGCTGGAGACACTTTTGGTTTATGTGTGTATAGCTTGAAGCCACAGCAGATTGTTGAGAGCCTTGTTTATTTCATTTTGCTCCAATTGTATTGTGATATTTCAGTTGTCAGTATTGTGAACATTTTCTCTGCTCATCTGAACCCAAATATATTATGACAAATAGTCACAAAATCCAATTAAAATAATCTCAGATAGAAGGAATTTTACTTTTTACTTTAGTTTGAACTAAAAATCCTGATATCTAGTCTTATTAGATTAATTTGAGTACAATGTCCATAGACAGCAGCAGTAACTGTGACGTTAAACCCTAAGTACCATATATTTAAAAAAACAATGTTTACTGTAGTTTTAAATGATTGTAATTTCCATCTGAACTTTTCAGTGCATATTCTTTGATCATCTAATATATAACACTAAAAACTTAGTGTGTTTTTTCCAAATTTGGGGCTTTCCAGACCATGGGGCTGCACACCAGTTGTCTGAGCTTTGCATAAGAACTGAAATTCTTCTGGAATTATATAAGCCCATGCAGAGTGACACTCACTGAATGCATACATGACAATGTTTGATATTTTGATCCCTCAGCCAATAGGCTTGAACTTACTGTTAGAGCTCTTAGCTATTACTGTAAGTTGCGCAGAATATTTTTTAAGCTAATGGATTTGGGGTAGGAGGGAAATAAATGTATCATGCTAGTAAATATAGTCATTAAAATATTGTATGTGCATAAAATGTTACTATAAAAGCAGTGAGGTGGACTGCAATTTACTTTCCTGAAGCACACCTCTTCGGGTCTCAAAAGATCCTGTGTGAAAGCAAATGACAATTGTCTCCACTGCTATAATTATTATTGTTGCTGGTTGTTGTTGTTGTATTATTTTTTAATTTTTAGGTTTCTAAAGTGTAATGGTGAATTCTTTATTTGAGTTTGATTGAGCACATATTATCTTTTATGTGTTTGAAAAATACTTGCCACATAGTAAACAGTAATGGTGGCAAGTTTCTGTTTTATTTCAGCAATATTTTGTAGCGGATATTTCTTGTCCCACTTGACTCTCTGAAATAATTTTAAAGGGATTATTTCTGTCAGTTAATGCTAAGCCAAGTGATAAAGATTAAACTAAATGTAGGCTCCAAAGTTATGAATGCAATCAGTCATTCTAGCTAATGAACCATTTGAGTTCTGTTTATGAATATTCATCAGCTTCCTGTGTGATAGTTGTGCATTTGGCTTCTATCTGGTGACCCTGGAGCTGTTTGCAAAGTCCAAGCAATCCATGCTTTATAAGCTGAGGATAGGCAGTCTAAATCTAAAAATAAAAAGAGAAGTTAAGACATTTTTAGAGACTCTCTGGCTGTTACAGAAGGCAGAAATCTTATGGAATGTTGGATCTGTCAGTTTTCAGACTGATTTCTGGCATCCTGACCCTACAGGTATAGTTTCTTTAGGAAAAGCACATCTGTGGCTGTCATAAGACACCATATTAAAAGTTTTAATGACTGAACCATAAAGCATCCAGATCCTCCAGTCATCAGTGGGGGAAGTAGTTTGTGGTATATGGACAATAAATTTGCTGGATAAAAGAAAAGAGGTTAAAGGCCAAGGCAGGGGCAATGTTAAAACTCCCCTATCTGTATAGTGATCTGCAGAAGAATCATAATGGTGTCCCTATGTACATTTCCTAAGAGTGCTGTAGTCTTAATTCTCACATAATGTAAAAGCATTTGATGACACAAAAGGCTTCTAATCTCCAAGCAGCAGTGTAAAAAAAAAAGGGAATTAATCCATAATGTTACCTCTATTTATCTGTTTTCCTAGTTTCCCTGCCTGTAGCATTTCTCCTTTTGCTAATTTTTCAGACCAGTGGAGAGACCAATCACTTTTTTTCCTCACTAATTTCTTCCTAGGCTGAACTAGGAATTTGCTTTTTTCATCATTTCACCTTTTTTGTCATACTCAAAATGATTATGCTCAGATCTGAGCTAGGTCTCTGCCAGACTGTTTCTCCCAGTCATGTGAACTGGAGTGCATCCTTCCTTCGCTGTCTCACTGGCTGGGCTGCCCATGAGGAACTATGGTGCTTCTGTGGTTGCTGCTGTAGAAGAGATTTGCAAGGCTCTACCAGTTTGCTTTTTGACCTGCTTTCTTAAGAAGACAATGTTTATGTGCTAGGGTGCTCTGTGTGATTTTTTTTTCGTACTGCCTAACAAACTTTGCCTGTTTCAGTCAAATGTGACAAATTTGAGCAGATACAGCTCTAAAGGACGTAGAACCACAACACACTTGCTGGAAACAGCCAGCTGTGTGGAGGAGAGGTTCTGACAGTGTCTCCTCTAAGAGAAGGGTCAGAGAGTGAGTTTATCCCCTTGTCTAAAAACAGATATTTTAAATGACCTGCTACATGAGAGCTTCACTCTTAGCTGAAGAGAACCCAGCCACAAGACAAAAAATATTTAGGAAACCAGGTCCCTCTAATTTCAGTTGCTCAGCTGTGTTGGAATGATACCACAGTCTGAAATAGCAAAATCCGTTAGAAAGTGGAGTCTGTGCAACAGCCATATCATAATTCAATAATGTACTTTGTGCAGTTGAAAGGGTCCATGTGTACACATGCACTCACACTCACCTCTTGCTCACAATTAGCTCAGCTAGTCAGAGCATGGTACTGAAAATGCCAAGGCCATGCGTTCAGTTCCTGTATGGTCCATTCACTTAAGAGCTGGACTTGGTGATCCTTGCGGGTCCCTTCCAACTCAGAATATTCTGTGATTCTGTGATTCTATGGTGTAGTAAATCTTTTACTCTAGACTTCAGCTTGAAAGCCTCTGACTGGCTTATCTTCTCCCAACACAAATATCTATGAAACAGATTGGATCTCTGTGGCCCTGGAAAGTAGACAGTGATAATGTTTAATAAATAATAACTTTTAGAGGAAATGGACTACCTTTTATAATTCCCAAGGTAAAAATGTCTTGCATTAGTGATAGATTCAATGAAAGTAGTATCTTGCATACTGGATGCCAATATTTCTTGTAAAATTTTAAAGCATTTATCCAGGGCAGCAGCCTTTATAGTCCTTGATGTCTTAGTACCAATTAAGTAGTTATTTCTGTGATGTTTCCTCTTATGCATTCTTATGCTAGCATCATCAATATTTAAAAATAAACTTCATTCTGGTATCTGGAATACCAGTATTTAAGGTTTCACCCTAATTTGTCTTGGGATGGTAATAAACATGAAATAGAGAAAAAAATCTGAATGAGATGCCATTTTAGAAGACACAGAAGTGGAAAAGTAATCCTATTTGGGCTTCTAGCATTGATATAAATGTAAAATGCAGAAACCAATATGAGGAAACTTTATATGAGGATATTGTAATAACAAAAATACCAATATGCAGGAAAAATTAGTAGGCCATGCCAGTGTCAGAGTAGTGCAGTATGTTAAAGAAAAGTCAATTCATATTACCAAATTAATAATTTCAGTGACTGAGACAGAATTCCTATGTATTCCAAGTCTATAACAATGCTGCCAGACACGTTACTACACAACAAGCCAGAAGGTCAGCTTTGACTGATATGTTGAGGGACTCAAAAACATTGCAAAACCAAAAAAAAGGCTATGTAAACTGGACAAATGTGCTGCTCAGACTAATTTATTTGTAATTCAACAGATTAAAGAACCCACAGGCAGAGACTTAACCCTTGATTTCATTCTGAATAGCACACAGAATCTGTTCCAAAGTCTTGATATCTGAGTTTTCCATAGCTACAAAAAAATTGTTCTTAGTTTTGATAGCTTTGAAAAAGCAACAGCCAAAAAAGGTCTGTAGAGTGGTACTCACCTTCAGAAAGCAGAAGAACATTAAATTAAGGAAGTGTCTTAAAGAGAGGCTAAAGAGTAAACTGTAGAGAATTAAATGTTTACAGGTGGTTTAAAGAGTATTAAGAACTTTATATGTGAGACACAGAGTAAATTCATGCCACACAATCAAGTAAGACTTGAAAAAGAAAAGACTCAGCGTGACAAAACAGCAAGAAGACATTCTTCAAAAAAAAAAAATTATATCCAAATGGGGAAAATACACAGGATCATAATGTCTGGTAAGTTAAATGTAGAAGAAAATAAAGCAGTCTAAAAAAGAATCTTAAAATGAATGAAAAAAGAATAATAAATCTTTCTGTAAATACCAGTAGCAGCAAGTTTGCCATGGAATCTTGGGAATAATATTTAAGCAGAATAGAAGATCATTACTTGCAGAAAATAAGGCTATGTAGAATGATTAAATGATTGCGTTGCTGCTTTGTTCAGCAAAATTCTTAGTGGAAGGATTTGTGGAGATTTCTGTGCTAGAACCCTTTTGGTGAACTCACTGAGGAGTGACTGGAGTTGCTGGTAGGAATAGGGAAACTGATCAGAAATAAATCAATGGAAAAAGATTCTATTCTCCCAGGTTTTCTATAGCATTTCAAAAGAATAATTGTCAGACTACTGACAACAGTATGTAATCATTAGCTCAGAACTGCTTTGATATCTGAGCAAAATGTTGCAAATATCTTGCCATGTTTTCAAGACAGAGTAGAAACTTTAAATTTGTATGTTAACGTAGTAGGCCAACTTATAAGAATTATAATCAGGAGTAGGATTAGAAATTGATATGCTACGTTGTGGAGTAGTTGACACCAAACTTGTGAAGGAACAAGTCATAAAAACTTAGTGAAGTCCATTGAAGAAGCCAGCAGACATGAATAGAAGCTGACACAGTCAGCTAGGTCTCAAAAAAAGGACTCATCAATTTCTTTCATCAAAGGCTCTCACAGAAAGGAAATAGACATGGAATAAGAGAGAAGCCCTCGACTGGGTATGAAGTTCTTTAGAATAAGGAAACAGAACTAAGAAATAAATAAAAGTTCATTTTCTAGTAAGGAGGCATGTTGCCAGTAGGGTCCTTCAGGACAAGTCCCAGTCTTTGTGCTGGTGCCTGTATTGTTCAGTGGAAGAGGTTATATCAAGTTATTTCAGAAAATATAAACGAGGGCTGACTTTGAAAAATACGGGACAGACATTGCAAAGCTTAACATAAAATGAAATGCTCTTCCCTTATTGGAGCTGCAGCAGTAAAAATAAATGTTGTCTTGTTTGTGATGGTAACTCTTTCTGATATAGAGGAAGGTGGAATTATAGATTTAAGTTCAGCTAGAGGAAACCGATCTATTAAATAAATTGAATACATATTATGTCTTTCTGAATAAGACAGAAAAGCCTGTCTTAAAACAATTATAATTGCCTAAAGTTTTCATTTAAATAACTAACCCACAACAAAACCACATTAGCTGGCTTGACATGGCTCTCTGAGCACCCAGATATGTGGAGTATATCCTCAATAGATGGATGTAAGTACAACAGGACTGGAGGAATAAATATTGTTCCTGGGTATCTGATTGTCTTTTCTGTGGGACTGCTCTAAGAACCTGAAGAAATTAATACTACTGAGCTGTTCCTTGGGCTGTACATGAATTTTACTATATATAGATATACAATTCTAAAAGTTACTCACAATACTAATTCAAGGTCAATGGTAAGTAAGAGTTGTGCAAAAATAACTGAGATGGGATGTAAAGACTACTCAGGAAGGAGTGCATATATTAAGTGTGAAAGTCCAAGGTGAGCACGGTGCTGTACCCTGATGGACTAGTTAAGTAAGAGCTCTGGTCATCAAGTATAAAACATTTCCTTAGGAAAGACTTTTGTCTTTTAAAATTGCTTTGTCCCTACATTTTTTCGGTGAAAGTTATGTGAAAATTTGAATTCAGCTGCACAGATGTAGATATTTTCCTTTAATATCCATTTTCATTAATAACACTGCTGTTGAAGGGACTGGAAAATACTTTGGTCCAAAATTATACACAGAGGAGTGTGGGGAGGACTGGGGTAGGGAGTGTTAGTATTCACATGATAACATGGGAGTAACTTAGGTATGGAATTGGTGAAGGTGTCTGGTTCAAATTCATGCACTCAAGCAGATTTTTGTAAATTCTTTGACATTTTGAAAAAATCAGATAATGTTCTTTTTCTGCACATGTATATATGCATAAACAGATGTGTTTATGGGGGTTTGTTTACATTGTGCTTTTCAGTCAGCTAACAGCCAGATTAGAGAGATCTTTGTTAAATGTGTGATGTGAAATGAAGAATATAATTGGCTGAAGTAGTTTCTGCGGGTGTTCAGCCTAATGCAGGTCAAAGCTTGTTAGTCAATTTGTTTTCTATATATCATTATACCCATCTGTTTCCCCTACCATTTTTAAAATAAATTTAATTTCTTTCCTTCCAATTTGAAATATTACAGACTGTGGGAGCCAAATGTCTCCTGAATTCTGTAGCCTGTTTTCAAACCCTGCCATTGTAGCTCTCAGTAGGTGGCCTGAGAACTCTTAGTTGCATCTGCTGGGACACTCTGGTGGCTGGCAGATGCTCGAGAGGGAAAGGAACTGAATGGCCATAAAGTCATCTGTAAACCTTCTACCAGCCCAGAGGATCTAACATAAGTCCAGAGAAAGAGTAAATACTAAAGAGTAAAAGCTGGTTTACTTCTCTCTTTCATTTGACATCAGTTTCCAAGGAAACAGAACAAAACGTGAGAGCTTGGAGCCAGCAGCTGAGATTGACTCAGCTGGTGGCTAGTCCTGCTTCTGTTCCCATGGAAACATGTATCAAATTGGCAAAAATAAGAAAATAGGGCAGGGTCAGTTCCAAAATGGCAGGATGAATGGCTGCTGCTTAACAACAGCTACTTAACAAGATGAAGCTTGCTGGTAAAGAAATTGCTGGTACTTATTCCTCTTGAATAAACAATTCCAATTTTAGTTCTGCCTCCAAAAAAACTAGTACTTATAATATTCCCACCTTAGGAATATAGGAACCACTATCATTGACCAGACTTGTAACTCCTCTTGTCCACCACCTCGTTTAAAACAATGACTGGCCCAAATACTTTGAGGTGGGTGCCAGAAATGTGTAGTGCACATCTGAAAGTTCATCTGTCATGTTTGAAAATTTCATCGGTGATTCATAATGAGTAGTAACTTGAAATGAGCAGTTGAGTATAACTCATAGTTCTTATACTCTCACTAATTGAAGACTTTTGTTATTCTCATAAATGTCAGAGGGTTTTGACTCTTGCAAACTTTGCATAGATCAGTGTAATTGCTAACTAGACACAGTGTGAAGAACTTCATTTCTCAGTTTTTGAAATGTTGCTTTTCAGTCTCATTGAACATATATTATTTTTCTTTTAGGGAAAAAGAAGATAATTGAGTCTTCCACATTTCCTTTGGCAGCACCAATCATTACTATACATCTGTGTGTTTACAACCTTATTTTCCTCTTTTCTCTTTGGTAGATAGTCCCAATCTTGTAAAGCTCTTTTTCATGTGACATAGAAACTCTAAAGCATCCTTTTTAGATAGGATGACTAACATTGCATATTTTAGAAGATCTGTGTAATGCGTTTTATCTATTATTCATCCTCTTCCATATATTTAGTGTATTATTTTTCATTGTTGCACACCATTGAACAAAATTTTGGACTTCACTGTCAAAGTGATTCCCAGATCATTTCCATGAGCTAATTATGACTCTGAGAAAATGTATAAGTAGTTCTACTGTTTTTACAGTAGCATTACAGCTACTGAAATCAAATTCCACTTGTCATCATATGGCCCACTCAGCTACACTCCTCACATTTTTAGACTCAACTAACCTCAGTATTTTTGTCTGGGTATTTTCATGGTTGTGTTGTTGGGCAAAACTGATTTTAGTATAGAATTATGGTTCTGTATATCTTACAGAGAGGAAGTATTATTCTGGAATATGGAAGCATGATAGTGGAGAGGTTTTGTTATATAATTATTGTTACTTGGGCTACTGTTCTGTAGTCACATTTCTGGCCTGTCACTGCTACTTTGCAGTAGCTGCTCCAGTTCTGAGGGCTCTGCTGCCAGAGGTACCCAACAGGACCCATCCTTTCAGCTGCTTTTGGAAACACAGACTATTGTTTCCCCTTTGGGATTTTAAGGCATAATCCCTAGTCCTCAGTGAATTAGTCTATTGGAGGAAAGGAAATCAGATGTCAGACATCTAACCCAAACAAGTCAGTACATACACACAGACCTTAGCAGCCATTTCCCACTTATGATAGCTGCTGAGGTTGCTGTGTGAGACAGCCAGTGAATGATTCACCACCTAACCATCATGAAAAGCAGCAGACACATCATCTGTAGGGAATACCTGGCTGCTTCACACAGAAGGCACTGTGACAGTTTTGTTCATTCACTGAGGAGGCTCAGTATATGATAGACCCAGTGGCACTTCTTCACTTCAAACTTCAAATACATAGGATACAATCATTCAGATTTATTTTTCTGAAAACTGAAGCCAGAACTAAACTCAACAATGACTTTATGCTCCTTCATAAGACTACATTGTTGGTATAGGACAACTCTGATATTTTTGGCAGTTAGGAACTGCCTACCAAATAGAAACATATCCAGCTTTAGGATATTTCAGCATTTGTTAAGCACTACGATATTAGCAAGGTCATAGAAGCTCTTTTCCTCACATGCTTACCTTCTTCTTTCAGAGGGAAGTCTCTATGAGATCTCTGGACACATTTTCACTTAAACTTCATATTGAGTGTCAAGATTTACAGGCTTTATAAGCCAGACAGGAATATTTTTTGCTCTTTTTTTCAGTGATTTGAGTTATTAATATCAGAAGTGAAAAAATACAAGAAAATTCTTCTCTCCATCAATCACCAAAACTAATGAGAATAAACTTCCAGAAAACAGTCTAGTAACTGATTAATCTTCCTTGCTGCGTTTTATCCTGGGTACTCAATATTCAACCCTTTCGAGCATTGTAGCATCTCTCTTGTTTTCTGGAAGAAACCACCACTATATAAGAAAGACAGACTTTAATGCTTATGCCCAAAAACAGAAGCTGATATGGATAAAAAGAACCATAATTAATTACTCCACGAGTATGCTAAGGCTGCAATAGAGACCAATAAAATCTTTCCACCAGACATCTCTGCAAATTGAGAATTCCACATTAAAATAGCTATTTAGAATAGAAGATTATGTAATGTAATTAATACTTCTTTGGGGGAAGAATATTCTCTTTTTCCTTCAAATGTTTAAATAGGCTGATACTGAAAAGATACAATCTGGATATCCTGGTGCTTCTTTAAAACCATTCTTTCAATCATAAGCAATTTTATGGAGAAGTCAAGCCTCAAGCTTGTATTGTAGATAATTATAGGTAGTATCATTTGCCTAGAATGTTCTGAGTTCTGGCCAGCAAATTGTACTGGAAAGGATTAATGGCAGTGATTGTCAGTTTGGAAAAGCAAGCCACGAGTAACCTGCCACAAGATCTTTATGCAGTGCTTGACCATGAAGTAATGCTCTCTCACTCAAAGGGAGCACCTTGGCTTTGCACTAAAACCACTGCAGTGCTGCTCAAAGTTAATAGAAAATGATGTACTTTTCCTTGGAGGTGAAGTGCCAGGTGGAGCACTTCTGTTTGTAAGCATACCCAGGGAGACAGGCAGAGCTGGCTGGACAGCCAGGGCACACACACACAGACAATAAGCAGATGGCAGAGTGCTGCAGACTTGACTCAGACTTCGTGCTGGTGAGCAGAGACCTGAGGAAGAGCTTCCTTGAACAAAGCATCCTCTTTATGGCTACACAGTACGGGTCAATTTGCTTCTGTGTTTGGTTCTCCTGGATTCCTCATTGTTACTGCACACTCTTACAGAGCAGCATCTGTAAGCAAGGGACTGTATTTGTGCCCAAACTTTGAAGACTCTGTCCTTCCCTAGCAAAGCAATGCAGTCATATTTTGAAAACTTTATTAAAAATAGTGCTAGTACCAACACAGGACATTTTCTGCCAATGCCTTGGGCCATTCTCTGCTGGAGTTTCCCATATTGTAGTAAATCAAAGCCTTTATATGATTATATTTTAGGTATGTAAAATTGTTTTGCTTTAGAGGGTAAAATTTTTTCTTCCCTGATAAGCATACTCTAAAATTTAAATGTATGTTTCATATGCAAGGGAGAAAAAGTTTTTTTCTGGCTCTGGCAAACACTATTCTGGACTTTTCTATAAAATTGAAAATTTTCACAAATCTCAGCTGTGCAAAAGCAAGGATTGTTTCTCAATTAGCTGTCTCCCACATTAATATCCATCTGAATGTGTTTATGCCTATGCATTTTTATTTTAAAACACCTTCCTGTATAGACTTCTCTCCCTGGATAAAAGAGAAAAAACAAATAATAGCTGTTAACCACATTATTAATGGGACCAATATGCATTAGCAATACTTCGGCTGCACACGTATTTTTTGAAGCTATAAGACAGAGGGTGTCCTGCTTTTTAAAGACCTCAATCACCCTGAAGTCTACTTTCCAAACTGTCTTTGTTCTTAGACCTTCATTAGCTCTATTCTGGGACGTGCATTCCTTCCTTCCATGCTTCTCTACCCTCCTATAATGTTTTCTCCTACCTGTCTCCATGAACTGTCACGCTTAACAAACCTCATCTCATGCTCACTTTCACTCCCATAATGTACAGGTCATTCATAAAACTGACTGTGTCAAAGGACAGCAAACTTGTGGCTTAGGCCAGCTCAGCTTTAGATCACTCAAGAGTGGTTCAGCTATTAAAGACTTGTGATGACCTGACTGCAGGTGACCATTGGGCAGAAGTAAGAAGAAAAAGTGAAAAATGTATGCAGATTGGACAATTTCCCAAGAGAGGTACTCACTTCTGTTTTTGTTAAAAATACTGAGACTGCTCAGATATAATTATTCTTTTTTGTATTTTTTCTTTAAAGAAGGAGTTATGAATCAGTCATGAGCTGCACAGGTTGGTAAGGATATACTTCTGGACAGTCAGTGTAAGGCTTCCCAGTAAGACCTGATTTAATGATTTGTACTTAAGACTCAAAAATAAATGCTTACTAATTACTTATATGGAAGTGGAATAAGTTCCTAGTGCATGAGGGTGCCTCATAAAGAGAGACACCCAGTCCCCACAGCTGTAGCTGCCTGGCAGCCCTCTTTGTTGTTGTTGTTTTTTGTTTGATTTTGGTTTTTAGGTTTTTTTGGGGGGTTGTGTGTGTTTGTTTGTTTGGGTTTTTGTGATTTTTGGGGGTTTTTTTAGTGGTGGTAGTCAACACTCTTTTCAACAGAAAATTCTGAGTCTTCATTTTAATGTCATCATTACTTCTCACCTTAACAGCAATGTCAAGGATCCATTTTTTTTTGATTTTGGGGTACATTTTAAAAAAAATTACCTACTCACATTTTAGCTACTTGTTCTTGAAAACTTGTATTAGCCATCCTAATTTTTCTTATGTAATTTCTGCTATAATATATAACTTCCTTATTATGACTGTGTTATAAAGGACTCCTGGTTATCTCAAATCACATTTTGGATTTTTGTTATTGGTGTACTTATTTCTTTAGAATTCCCATTTTATTCAATGCTTTCCATTGATTCTGAGATATTTTTATTTCTTTCTCATGAAACATCTATGACTCAAGTAAGAGTTTTAGAGAGCCGAGAACCTTTCTAAGCAGTTGCTAATTCCTTTATCACTTTATATCAGGTTAGAGTTTACAAAGGTAGAATTCTCATTTTAATGAAATACCCTGCTTATATTTTAAAATTATTATGTCTGTTTTTATCATCAACAAATGAATTATTGTGTAATTTTTACCAGTGTAGAAGATTCTCTTCTACTTTGTTCAGAATGAGATACTTGAAAAGGCACATATATGTGAAAAAATGCTTCTTTAAATATTTATTTTCAATATATTGCATACAGATGTAGATGTATATGTATGAATGTGTGTTAATATGTACATATATATATATTTAGCATCTTGACTGTTGATATTTCAGTTCTGGTATTTGGTCAGGGTCATAATTGAAACAAGCAATGGTTCGGATTCTGGTTGACAAAAGCTGGGTGTTCCCTCTGTTATTTCTTTCTGTGCGCTGGTTACTTCCCTGCAGAAAGGGAATTTTTAATCTAACTCCTCTGATTCATTTTCTCACATTTTGTGGGGCTGTTGCAAATAAAAGTGGAACAGTACACCTGCATCCTAGATCTGTAGGGCTAATGACAGAAAGTTAATTTACTATGGAATTTTCTCTTTGCAGTAATACCATTGAGCCAGCATGTAACTTTCTGCAGTAGATGAAAGCAAAATGAGAATTTCTTGCTTCCAAAATGGAGATGCTCTTCAGCTTTGCTATACAGGTTGAAAGCACACATCTTTAATGCTTTCATTGGGATCTAATCTTACAATAATGCTGTGAGCAATTTAAACCAATGTATTTTTAGGTTTTTTCATATTTTTCATTTGCATACATTAATATAGAAGAAAGACTAGCCAGTTAAAGCACTCTGGAGACACATTCAGGATGGAAATGTGTGTGTGATGAAAAACCACCAAACAACACTATAAGACATGGCATTACAAAGGAATTGGGCTGGAATAAGATGGAAATGATCACTCTGGGGGCAATTTAGATTTTTTTTTACCCTTTTTCCAGTGTTTGGAGTTTTTTTAATAAATTAATAAAATTTTAATTAATATGAAATGAGATCCATATCAGAAATCATCAGAGGAATTAGTTAAGCAGTTAAAATTATGAACTTTGACAAGTCATTTTGTAAGTCACTATGACAATAATTTCATAAATTGAATGCCAAACAAAAGTTCTGGTTTAAGGGTAAATGACAGGATAGGTGAAGCTGCATATAAATAAATGCCAGGTGATGGTTAGATCATGATACAAGAGCACTCAGTTTTAAGAAAATATCATCTTCATGCACAGTAGGAGTCAAAAGGCAAACCAAGTAAGGAATTATAAGAAAAGAAATAGGGGACAAAATATAAAGCAATACTATGCCAGTGTTTAAATCCAGAGTGGAGTTATACCTATACTGTGTACAGTCCTGACCAGCATGGTTCCTGACCTCCAGGAGGTGGAAAACATCCAGAGCTATGTAGAGCCTTGAGAAATATGGATGGAATAGTGCCCATCCAAGGAATAGGCTGGAAAAGAGATGAATGAGGACAGGGCAGAATAAAATCTTCAGTGGCTTAGAAAATGTGATTAGAAGTGATCACACAGTCTATTCCTATACAAGAGCTAAGGACTGTGAAGTGGAACTGGCAGGTTCAAAGAACAGACAACACATAATGGAGGTGGTGAACTTCTCTGGAAAGTGCTGTCCATTTAAGAGCTTACATGGGATTAACATAGCAACTGGGCACACTGATGAAAAAAAAAAAGCTATCAGGTGTTAAATAAGCAGACATGACCTCACTCTGAAGAAATCACCGTGTGACAGACGATGGAACATTCTAGGGAGTTGTTAATATATGCTTGGCCTTTTTCAGATTCTTCCCCAGGGGAAGCATGGTTTGGTAGGACTGGAGACATGCATTGGGCTAGACAGATTTTTAGGAGTACATCAGCTATGGAGAGAGGGGATGCCCCTGTATTTTTAAATTCTCTTTGCACTTCATTTTATTTCTATTCTTTATAATTTGTTTAATAAAGAGAGCAATTCTGCCAAACTGCAGATAGTATTTCTGAACATTGATGGAAGAATGTTTAGAATATAATTCTTGACACCAGGTGTCCTGCATTCTTTTCCAAGTATGTCACATATTTTTAGAGCACTTGATAGTTGTGCTATGATGTGAAAACATATTCTTCTAATATGTCATAAAGAGGAAGAGATCTTCAGTGTTTACCCGATTTCTATTTAATTCATACAAACTGACTCCTGAAAGAGAAACTGAGGTTAAGAAATGAAATATAGAATTATAGAATCTTTGAGACTGGAGGGGATCTCTGGATATTTTCTGCTTAAAGCAGAATCACTTATAGTGCATTGTTCAAGACCATGTCTAACCATATTTTGAATATATTCAAGTGTGGACTCTCTACAACCTCTTTGGGTAACATGCTACAGTGTTCAACCACTCTCATCATCAAAAAAGCACTTTTTTTCACATGTTTAAAAGGTACTTCCTGCATTTCAATTTGTGCCTTTGTTTTTTCATTGAATACCACTGACAGAAGTCTGGCTTCATCTAGAAATATGTAGCTAAAAATTGATCATGAGTAGAGAGACACTGTGTGTGGGAGTGAGACTATGTTTTTAAGGCACTAGATTAGTTAAAGATCTAGAATTGTCTTCTTTTGGGAGGGGTAATGACATAACTTGAATTTCAGAGTTTAATAATGATATGAAAGATATTATGTGATGTGAAGACTGGCCCCGTGTTTCTGTGTTTTGAAATTGGTCCCCACATTTTTACAAAAAACTTGTGAGAACTGCTTTCATCCCTGCTATTTTCCAGTTAAAGGTTGGCTAGCTTCATCTGGATTTTGAGATATTTTTTGAGCTGCAAATGGCTAACACAAGAGAGAGAATACCACAGCTATCACTGCATCTCCTTTAAAATGGTTCGTTTGCCTCAGGCTTTAGGATTTAGCTGTAATGAAGATGAAAGATTGATGGCTGACTGCTGACCTACTTTGAGGAAATGAAAGAGCAGGTGGCATGCTGCTGACTAGGAAAGTAAAAGACTGTACTAAATGCAGAGAAATAAAGCATGGCTGAATAAAATCTCTTTTAGATCACAGCTTCTTTTCAGTAGCCCAGTACAGAATAATACACATCTGGAAACCTCAAAACCTCTTTTATATCTCTGCATGTGTAAATATATTTAACCTATTTGAAATAGTTATTTTCAATTTACATAAGACGGCTCTATCACTTACTGCTAGGCCTTTGAATCTATCCAACTGTCTCAGCGTATTGTAGAAACTAATAGGAAAAGCTAGACGAGGCAAATTACAAAAAATGTAAGGCTTAAAGTGTGACAGATGTGTCAGTGGTTGCAACACACTGTTCTCCAAATTTTGTTTAACCTTTGGCAAAAGAGAGGCACGTTCATCTAAACTCAGAATTAAGGTGCTCCCAACTGTGTGATGAAAGTGTTTAATCATTGTTGTGAACCAGCCCTTCAGAAAAGAGAAGCCACCTTTCAACTGGGAGCAGTGTACTCTACTTTGTGTCAGCAGCTTCATGCATGAAGCATGAGAATACACTAGAGGAAAAAACATTTTCAGTTTCTTGATAGCAGTCTTGTGTTTCAAGCAAATTAGTAATACATTGGTGAATGCAGCTAGTGTTGACCACCAAATATGTCTGCAACTTCTCATAACCGATACATTTACAGAGAATGGCATGATTTTTTAAGCTAATTGTTTTCATTAAAAAGCAGTTATCTTCCATGTTTTGGAGCAGGTACAGAAGAAAAGAGCTGCATTGTCTGCCCAATGGGAAAAGAGCGGCAAGCCCAGAGACTGAGCTGTAAGCAATCATACTCCCTTACAGCTTGCGTTTCTGCGCTTGCAACTGCCTTCATTGATAACTGCAGCGTCATGCTGCCATCCTGAAATGAGAGGAAGTTTCACAAACTAAGCAGATCCCTCTGTATTCAGCTTCAGATGACAACACAACCCTAGGATGTCATCTAAGACATCCAGTTCTCATTCCTTTCGAGAAGAGTCAAAGGGGTGTGCCATTTGGAGAATCGTCATAGATGTGTAGCTCTGACTTTCCCTTCAGTAAATTGTTATGAAGGTCCAACTGTGTGACAAAAGGCATCTCTGTGTATCTTTGCACTCTTTTCCTTTAACAGAGAGAGGTTTTAGTTTATTCTTTGGGTGCTAGACATGGGAGATACCAAGCTATTAGGCTGTCAATTCTGTAACTGTTCCCAAGAATTTTCTTTTCTTAAAGTCTGGGAATAAAAAAAACTGATTTTATCATCTGACATTCGGCCCATATTCTAAAACAACTTAGTAACTCATGGTTATTTTTGTAATGTCTTCCTTTGTTCTGCACCTTTGAAAGAGGAGACAGCTAGAGGAAGTGGGCATTTACTATTTTGCTGTTATTCAAAGCCTGAGAGTGATTTAGAAGGATAAAGAGGGAAAAAACATGTATGTGTGTATCTGGGAATGTGTGATTTAATGTGCTGAATCCTTTTTTATTTTTTTTTTCCTTCCCATCCTGTAAAACATTCTAGTTAGGGGAAAACTTACCTTGGGGATTTTTTGTATTTTTGGTGGGTACAGGACAGTTGCAGGAACTTTTTCCTTTGTGTACAAATAGTAATAAGCATTATGTATGTGTATCCTGTAAAGGACAAAATCTAATTTCATAAGTCTTTTTCCTCAGAAGTCTGATTTCCAAGTTGTTGTATTAATACTTATGGGTGTGGTTGTCTTAGGGTGTAGGAATTGTGCCATCAAGACTTCCTTTTCTCTGGTTTTGATCTATCTCACCAGGTGTCTGATAGCTATTCTGGTAGCTTGCACTCCTAGAACCCACCTGGTAGACTCTCCATCATTTGTTTGCAGTATATACAACTCACTGAGAACAGACCCCTATTGAAACTTTGCATAAAAGCTCTAGAAAGGACAAAAAAATTAGTTACTTTTATAATGTTAGATTTAACACTTATAACAAATTGAAAACTAATATTTGTATTTTTAAAATAATTTGATATTAGGATGATTCAGAATCTTTTACTCTTTCATGAATAATAAGGCTGCCTATAAACAGTAGTGCTTTGGGAAAAGGAGAAATCTGTTTTCTATTTTTGCTTGGAAAAAATCCATGACAAACAGGAGTGAAGGTGAAGGTGACCTAAAGAAGAAAGGTAAGAGGAGCAGAAGATTATTCTTTTGAATCAGAGTCCCACAAGCCAGCAAAGAAAGAAACCAAGGCAAAAAAACACATGTCTAGCAGTGAAAATGCATGTGTCCAGGCATTACTAAGAAACGTATATAAAGAAAATACCAAGATAATTATTTTATTGTCATAAACACTGACTACAAAGTGGTAACTGAATAGATTATTTTTAAATGGTTAGTGGAGTATAGCCATTAAAATGGTGTGGCTTGGAGTGTTTTATAAGATTGCACTATTTTAGTGCAGTTTGTAAATATAAATTAAAAGATGACTGTAGCCTTAAGAGATCTATTCAGAATATTCCATGGTGAAATGATGTCAATATTCTTCTGTGTTATAAATCATAGAATCATGGAATCATTTATTTTGGTTGATTTAAATCATTGATTTAGGTTGGAGGAGACTTTAAAGATCATCTAGTTCCAAAACCCTACTATGGGGAGGGACATCTTTCACACGACCATGTTTCTCAGAGCCCATATTTCTCTTAGGTGACAGAGATAAAATTTTCCTTCTGTGTAACATTAGAAGAAAATTCACTGCCATTGCTACTGAAAGATTTAAGTGATTCCCATACAAAGCTGAGGGAATTAAAGTAAAGGTGAATCCTAAGATGGACATACTTTTTGGCATTTCTAAATTGATTTTGACCTTACAGCCATTTCATTCACATCAGAACTCTGGTTGGTGTACAGTTATTAGTGTAAAACCTTCTTCTAATTCTGCCATTTTTTCACCATTTTAACTGACATATTTTAACTTCTGTAAATTAAGCCAGTAATGTTTATTATGCAGACAAGCTACCACTTTCCAAGCTACCAGGTTACCTGTCACAAAAACATTCACTCTAGGTGGTACAAATTGAAGGATTGGAATATTGTCTATTAGAATACCTAGATTTGTGTCTATCAGAAAAAAAGTATAACTTGTGAAAATTTAGTTTTCTTTGAGATTCAGTTTTTACTTGATATTGTTAATGGAATTATTCATCATAAACAATTTGTGGGATTTATGATAGGAGTGGTCTGTAAAAAATCTTTTGGTAGTAATTTCGTTAGTGTTTGCCCACATTTTCAGTCTCAACACTCCTTATTCTTTTCCTCCATGTTTTCCTAACTCTTTCAATGGAGAGAACTGTAGCTTTTTCTCTTTGATGTATGTCCCTTTTGATTAGGAGATCATCAATTATTTAGATTGTTCCAAACCTTGCAGTCTAATACTTTGAACATAAGACTGTAAGTAGAGCATTTTCAAGATCAGTGTTTAAAAATAGGTCATGTTTTTCAAGAGAACAGCCAATTCAGTGCTTGAAAATCTGGAAAATCTCCTGATTAACATTCAGTATTTGTTAACCTAATATAGACTTGTTTTTAAAACATTAGCTATATTATTTTCTCTATTTAGAAAAGTCATCTAGCTTATATACAACATTTCATGCTGGTTGTATTATTAACAGTATCTGTTAAAAAACAAGAATAATAATATTCAAGGGGTTTTGCTGGAGGAAAAGAAGGTATTATCTCAACTTCCCTTTACAATCCATTTCATAATGTCTGGTAACCTTATAAAGGTATCAATGTTTTTTTGCTATGATAATTATTTGGTGCATGTTCTTCATTATTATTATTAATAGTAATAATAATATTTTGCATTTCTGAAGCACTTTTCATCTGCCAACTTCACTTCTTTTTGCAAACAGCTAATTAGACTTCAAAACACAGTAAGTGGTGCTATACCCACTTTTCTGCAGGGCAGTACTGGAGGGCAAACCATGCTGCCTCTCAGTAGGCAGTCCAGGAAGCTTGAGGGATGAGTAGGAACCCCCATGAATATGAATTGTGAATTGATATGCCATGAGGCAAGTTTTCCTGCTTATTCTGACTAATTAGCTCATGGCCTGATAATGAAAAGGACAGAAATTTCAGACTGTTCCCTGCAACTGCGTGCTCAAAAGTTTTCCCCTTATCTCATTATATGGCAGTGAAATCATGACAACCACAGAGCTTTTCACAGTAGTTTCATACACCAGAGAGTTCAAATGAAACTACTTACACATATTTGTTGATTAAATGGTATTTTCCATCCTAACCCGTACAAGTGGTGATAGTTCTATTTCTTCCAGCTTGGTTTCTTTCATTTTGTTGTTTTTCAGATGAGTTCTGGCCAAGTGCTTTCAGCAATGTAGCTACTGATACTCATCTAGTTTCGGTGGCTCTCCAAGCACTGTCTGTCACACTCAAGTATATTAGAAGTGTTCACTGCACATAAATGCTGAGAGAGAATGAGTTACTTATCAAACCACAGATTCAGTTAAACATCCTCCTTTTAAATAAGGAGGGTAGGAGCAGTGGATGCTATCTCTTTACCTCAACTTTAGCAGGGCATTTGACACTGTCTACCATATCCTCATAGAGAAACTGTAGCTGATGATGAGCAGAGAGCAGAATGAAAGCTGCTGAGACCAGAAGGTGTTGATCACCACCAGAAGGTGGTGATCAGCAGCACGAAGTCCAACTGGAGGCCAGTAGGTAGTGCTGTACCCTGGGCTCAGTCCTAGGTCAACATCTTCACCGATGATCTGGATGACAGAGCAGAGGGTACCCTCAGCAGGGTTGCTGGTGGAGTGTAACTGGGAGGGATGGCTGGTGCATAAGAGGATTGTGCTGCCATCCAGAGGCTCCTTGAAAGTCTGGAGAAATGGACTGACAGTAAACTCAGGTAACTCAACAAAGAGAAATGCCAAGTCCTTCACTCAGGGAGAAACAAGCCTGAGTACCCTGGGGGCTGACCAGGTGGAAGTAGCTCAGCAGAAAAGGACCAGGGCTTCTGGTAGACACCACATCAAACATGAACCACGAATGTGCCCTTGCCATAAAGGTGGCCAGTGGGACCCTGGGCTGCATTAGGCAAAGCACTGACAGCAGGTGAAAGGAGGATCCTTCCCCTCTTCTCACCACTGGTGAGGCCACACCTGGAGTGCTGTGTCCAGTTCTGAGCTCCCCAGTACAGGAGAGACAAGGACATTTAGGAGAGTCCAATGAAGGGCCACAAGATTAAGAGACTGGAGCATTTCTCCTGTGAGGAAAGGCTGAGATAGCTGGGACTGTGTGTAAGTATATGATATACATATATATGTATATATGACACATGATATACATACAGCTATGTATATAAATACCTGATGGGAAGGGCAAAGAGGATGGAGTCAGGCACTTTTTAAAGGCACTCAGTGACAGGACCAGAGGCAGTGGGAACAACCTGAAACACAGGAGGCTGACTGAGCACTGGCACCGGTTGCCCAGAGACACAGAGGAGATATTCAAAAGCTGCCTGGATATTGTCCTGGAGAACCTGCTCTAGGTAGCTCTGCTTGAGCAAGTGGGTTGGACAAGATGACTTCTGGAGATCCCTTGCTACTCTAGCCAGTCTGTGATTCTTTGATTCTGTAAAATAAAAAAGGTGGATTTCCTAAGAGTCTACCTCAGGGCTACTTGGGATTTCCTCTCTGCTACTAATTTTACCTTGGTTTCCATGGAGCCAAAGGCAGAGAAGCAGAAGAAATCAAGTAATGAAGCCTACAAGTAGTTTCTTAAGGGAATGAGGAGCTGAATAAGGTGAATTGATATGAAATAAAAGAGAAACTATTGCTCACTTCATTGAATGCTTGAAAAAATAAGAGAAGTATGTCTTTGAATTCAGTACTCTCTGGATTGGTATTTAGCATCATTTTTAATTTCTTTAATTTTTCCCTATTATCTTATATTTATTACTAGTATCATTTTTAAACAGTAACTCCATTTAATGCTTTCTGAAATACATTATGGACACAGAGGATATTAAGACCAGTGCCATAATTTAAATCTTGTGTTAAGAGCAAACTGAGGCATAGATGGCTGTCCTACACACAAGTGAATTTCAGTGTAATTTTTCGCTTAGGTTTAAAAAGAAAGTATTCACCGTTCACAAATATTTGTCCTAGAGACTCAGCAAGGAATCACTGTGATGTGAAATAAAATACATCATTAACATAGCACAAATAGTGAAGTGTATTGTACCTAATGTATAGTATTTGAAAAACAGCAGGGTAAAAATACTGGTAGAATTTCCTGTTCTTAACAGAGTACAGAATGTCATTTTGTCCTCTGTGTCTCATGAAACAGCTCATCATAACACATATCATAGATTTTTTTTTTTTTGTCTCTGCCTTTTTTTCTTACCAGTTATACTGCTGATTCAGACCCTGACTCTGCAAGCTATTGCGCACAGCTGCCAGCATGTGCTCACTGCCTGAACTGTGGCTTTTCTGAACACATGCAGTATCCATTTTACCACCAGATTCTGCATTAAGATATTAGATATTTAGAGAGTGGTGGTGGAGTTTTTATTTCCTTTTTGTTGTTGATTTTTGCTTTGTTTTGTTTGGCTTTTTGTTTTTTGTTTATTGCTTCTCATCAAAGAAAATAAGTATTCCATGGAGAGGGTCCAGGTGAAAGAGTGCTACTTTAGTGCCCCAAGGGTGAAATACTGTTACAGAGAGCAAAAACATTAAGGTGGCATGTTGTAAAGTCAGTAACTACTGGGAAAACTTCAATGAGAGGCTGTTTATCAGAGATTGCAATGTATTATAAGGAAAAGCATTAGGAAACTGGCAAGCAGACCAACTAATTTATTAGATGTTAAGAACTCAAAAACCACTAAGAACCACAGTAATGAAAAATTACATGGATCATCAAATACAGTCTATAGACTCAGAGAAAACCAGTATTTACTGATTCCTTATGGGCTTACATGAAATTTGGGTTAAAATAATTCACTTTATAACACCAGAAAGAGTGATTTATCTCAAGATAATGGCTCCAAGGTCCTCAAGCTACAGAATAACAGTATCCCCTCATGTGACCTATTTTATGTGTTTTGGCTGGTACTGCTGAACAGCTGCAGTCACTCTGTTTGATCTCCTCTCTTAGTTTTGCAGAGGAGAACTGTTTGGTTTGTAGGGATGACCATTTATCAGGCTAACCCTGAGGTGCCCTGGGGGTAATTCTGATGGAATAAGGGCTACAGCAGTAAGTGATATCACTTCCTGAAAGAAAAAACTATGAGCAATAAAAATGATCAGAGAGTTTTGTTTAGGAAAGTTACAAATCCATCTTTTTCTCCTCTTGCTTGTTGTTTTCATGTAACATATGTCTGTTATCAGGACTTCTTCCCAATATCCAGCAATATGGGAAACTGGAAAAAAAAAATACACTACTGTGTATTGTGACTGTTCAAAATTTTGAAAAACATTTTTTGCATGTCCATGTCTTGGCAAGAAAAAGTTGTTTGGTTTTTTTTTTTCTTTTCATTTGTCTTTATAGCAATACCTGTGGGTCTCCTGGCTGGGACACTAGAATGATTAACAGATAAACTTTTGGTAAATTTGCTAAGTGTTTATCTTGCATTACCTAGCCATAAAATACACTGGCTATATACTGGCATAATTTATACCTCAAAATTCCTCTGATTGCAGATGTATCTGCTGAATTGTTTCCTCTAGTGTAAAGCAAGTGCAATGCCACTCAGTGCAGGAGCTCAAACTGGTCACTGCTCCTCCCAGAAATGCCCAGGCTGTGTGTTGTAGCTCATCTGAGGGCAAAATAGATGCTGTCCTAAGAAAGTGTTTTGAAATTACTTGTAGATGACTTCTTACATATTATATTAATATGCTACAGGGTTTTTTTTTTTTAATTTTCCACAAAGTTCTTTTATTGTAAGAAGTCTAGCTTGGGCTTCTTGTGCTCTTCTTCATTTTTTATTTTTTTGATTCACCCATTCAGCACTTTATTATGCACCCTGGCAACTTTCAGATCAGATGTCTACTATCTGTTCCCCCCGCCCCCCCTCCCCTGTTTCCCTCCTAAACACCTTCTCCTCAGGCATTTAATCAAAGGTTTGGCTCTTTCACTGTTGCCATAAACTACATCTGCTCCTGAGTCAGGTTGTCTGTGGTTGTGGACTTTGGTGAGCCATTGTAAAGAGTCTCTTTTAAACTTCTCAGAAAAGGTAATTGGCCTTTTGGGTTGATTATTTGATTTGACCATGAAGGAAGGTGAAATCTGAAATTTTCTTGCCTGGATTTTGTTTGCTTCTTTGAGTGGAAAAAAAATATATATAAACACTTGTCACTAAACTAAAGGAACTATGGATTTTTTGTACGTAAATCCTGAAAGGGTGCTGGTTTCCAAGCCTTTCTTCACTTCATAACACTTACAGAGTACATTTCCATCTCAACATACATCTACTCCTTTTATATTGTAAGCATCTGATAAAATTGCACCAGAATTTTCTTGCTTCCCTCCCAGATCCAACTTATCCTAAATGAACTTCTCTACTAAAAAAATACAGCCACTAAAGGAGCAGTGATGTGTGTATTCACCACATCTGCACAGACTTTCCAACTGAACACACAGGAAACACACATAAACCATTTTATTGCTTATGTGTACAGAATTGTTTTCCTCTGGACTTGTCAGCCCTGCATTCCTATTTATTTTGAAACAACCAGATCCTGCAATTTTTTTTCTTTTGCTGCACACTGTTGCATGTCTAACAGAAATATGAACTCAAGTATAACCCTGAGTCAATTCCTGTTGAAACTGATGAGAAAATATTGCAGAAATTAGTGTCTTTGAACTGATCCAAATAAGTATTTAAATGCTCTTCTTTCCTCCCCCTCATTCCCTGGGTGCCTCTCTCTCTCATTTTCTCTTTTCATTCTTTCAGCTGCCTTCTTTCCAGATTACTCCTTTCCTCTTTATTCATTCATTTTTAACCGACTACATCTCTTAACTCCACTTTTGCCATAGAAAGCTTCCTCTTTCAAGGAAAGATGTTTGTTTCTCTCCTCTGCTGAGGATAGACCTGTTCTTGGTTACCTAGAGTACTTCCTTTTCTGCTATTACACCTCTGCATGCACCGATTTTGCCCAGCTGAGTGTTCCATAATGGGGTTCTACCAAAAAATTATTAGGATCATTGCTGGTTTCTTCCTAACTGTTGAAGTTGACCATATTGCTGAAAAACAAGCTGTAAGACATATCCCCTGTTTTGTCACTGGAATATCTACATCCAATACAGATCAAGTCTTTATCAGCCTCTGAAACTTTATTTTCTTTTTCACTTGCCTTCAGTATGTAACTGGGTGTAGTTAAAAATGAGGCATAAAGATGTGCACCTATAACTGGGAAGTCACTCTCCTCAAAAAATTTTTAAATCTTAAAAATAAAATAGAAATAAAAAGCTAAGAAAATAAATTAATCTTTGGCTAATTAACAATGCGTTTTCTTGATAGAACTCCATCATATATGTTCATACGTGCAAAAAAATTCTTGTTCAGAGAGATTTATAAAAGTGCACTCTTGCCATAATTGCAGCATCAAAAGTGCATTTTCTGGTGTTGGAGCAAACAAAGCACTTCTTTTCCCAGACTGCTCTGCTCAGTACAGTGGCCCATTCAGATTCAAGCACTTCTATTACCCCTCTCTAAGGCACTTCACCTGAAAGCTCTTCCAGCCATTGACAGTTGTCTGACCCAATCGTCACTTCAACTTAAACTTCTATACAAGCTTAACACCTTCCCTGGGCCCTTGATTCATGTGTCAGCCTTCAAATATGTCTTCTTGCGCTGAAAAAAACCCCAAAATACAAAATATTTTATCTCCTTCAAACTGAGAACCCCAAAATAAACAGCAGAAAGAATCGTTCCATATGACTGCCTATCTCCTACAGAAAACAGAGCTGTGAAGTGCATAGACAGATGGCTTCTGCAGGCAAAGCATATTCTCAATGTGTGATAAATCAGATTTTTTATAAATATTCTTCTCTCTTTTTTTTTTTTTAACTGCTGTTATATAAAGGTTATTATTAACTGTTAAAGAATGGGCTATCGATTTCATCCTCAGTGCTGAATGGGAGATCATCATTCACTTGAGACTTCTCACTGGCAAGGTTCTCCTGAGAGGCAATCAAGAGTGGTTTGTTCTCCAAAAAATATTCTAGTTTTGGAAGTGACACAGAGATTATACATTTTCATAGTCAACTACCTTTGACAGTTTTAGCTCCATTCTTTCCATTAACATATATGTTTTTACTATTAGAGTACAAACATCTGACACATAAGAAAAAGTTTTTCTTCCCTGGAATACAGAATTTCCACTTCTCACAGATGTGGATGAGCAGATAACAATCTGCTCATCCCAACAACATTGAACAAGTGATATTTTAAGGTATTGCATTTTATAGTGCTTATTGTCTTCCCTTTACTCAAGTTTCCTCTATTACTGCTTCATATTTTCCATCTATCAAACTTAGCTGTTCACAGTATCAAGCAATCACATACACTCCCTTTAGTGTGAAATTTTGCACAACTGTGTCTAATAATTTAATTGAGAAACGTGGAAAATTCATACTGAAAAAAGCTGAATTGCCTGGATGACTCTGCTCTGTAATTATGAATGCAAGAGAAGCTAACTTTTGCATTTTCTCACAAGCATCTCACTTTTCTGTTTTTTTTTTTCTGTCCAAACTTAGGACATGACTTGTTTTATCCCACATTGCATGCTCAGAAAGTAGAATCTAGTGGACTGTTATGCCTTCTTTTCCTGTTCTTAATAGTCCCCTTGGCACTCTAAAACATTTTGAAAGAGCCATGTCTGCTTCTGTAGCTGGGGGGAACTGTCAGACTGCTGAGCTTCTTCTCTTTAGCAAGCCAAGCCAGATCATAGACTGGGAAAAAAAATTTAAAAAGCAAACCACATTTGGGAAAATTTGTTACTGAGACCTGACCGTGGAAAAGAGAAATCCTGAGCCAGGTCTGAGTAAGAAGCCAGGAAGAAATGGGTCAGAGAAAGCAGTGTAAAACAGAAGTGCTGTTAAATCTGTCATGATGAACACAGTTAATGACCATGGTCAAGCAAGGTCAGCATTTGTCAGCAACATTCAGTAGGCTGAGATGAAAAGCCTCTCACCAAAGACAGAAATATTTCCTGACCTACCAGTCTAACCTGGAAGGGAAAGGGTCTGTCCCTTACTGTTGCAAATGTAAGTGGTTTTCTTAATAGTGCTCTCCATTCTTCTGGGGTATTGGTTTTGTGTCTTCTGCATCATCGTTTATATGAACTAATTAATCATTAAGGTTCCACCTGATTTCAGTGGTGAGGGTTTGAGCAGTGCTTGGATTTAGAATTTAAATCATTACTTTTCAACTTAAGAACAAGGTGTACCAGTCAATGGCAAGCTTGCTGCAATAGTCAAGCTGTTGTAGGAATCCAAATCCCACCTGTAATCTTTCACATAGATGAAAGCCCTATCCTCAAAAATACTACTTCACAACTTTATTGGTCTTTTATAGGGCAGGGGGAGTTGTACATAAGGTGTATGTAGTAGCATTGTATACTAAAACAGAATCTGCCAAACATCACCTATGGCATTCTGCCATTAAGCTGAATTAATTTCCTTAACTTTTTATTTCTATTTTATCTTTAAGATCCTGGAATATTATGAGAAGGACAGTGCCTTTCTGGTTTTTGGTGCAGGCAAGGAGAAAAGTAGTCAGGAGCACAGAAATGAGAACTAGGAAAAATATAGATAAAGAGCAGCAGTGGTGCTGGTTGATTATGGTAATGAGCAAAAATGAATCAACTTACAATTTACAATTTCTACAACTTACAATTTCTTACCTTGAGTGAAACACATGTATTTCAGTGTGTGGTTTAGGTTTTTTAATAGGTTTATATCTTATAAAGCAAAAATAGTATTCTGTCTGTGCATGCAGGACTTTTCTTAGTGGCAGTTTTTTGAAGTGCTGTCATAACCAAAATAGGGATATTTTTGCAAATACTTTATCTTATGGTTTTGATTTCACTCAATGTTTTGTCGTACTTTTTTAATGTTACATTATTTGCTTTGCAGCCTTTGAGGGCGGGTTCTGGTGGCCTCTATGTACTCAGTGTACCTGGTACATTTGTCTAATTCACAGTTCCCATGTAAATTACACCATAGTTTGCACCTCTGATACTTAAGGAAAAAGATAAAAAATATCTTTCATTATTTGTTTGGTATTTCCTTCAGTTCTGTCCTTTCCTATTTTCAAGTTTCGTCTTCTGAGAAGAAAAAAGACTTGTACTTTTTCTTGGGAAATTAAGCAGTATTTATACTTCATTTAGAAATCACTTCCCCTTGGTCTGCTTGGTTTCGCTGGTTAGTTCCCTTACACCTGAAATTCTGCATCTGGGAATACTCCATGTAAGTGGATGTTCACCACCATGCTGTGTCTCAGGCCTTACTCTATATATACCTCTTTAGGCATTTTTAGTGCCTTGTTGGAAGAGCAGGTCTGATATATACAAGCAGTATAAGTTCATCTGAAAGCATAGCAGTGTCAGATGCTTTGGTTAAAAAGTAGAGGAACAGTTCTTGGTTCAGCCATTCCATTTGGGGTGTGCCCTATCAGCCTGCCTTTTGTACTGTTCTGCCTTTCTCTTTCTCCCTGTAGCCCAGCCTAACCAAGATGGTTTCTGTTGGACCAACAGCAGTTTCTGCAGCTGGGACTGCAGGTGCGATGGTGGTTCAGCATCTCAACATCTACAGTTCCCTGTGTCCTCAACCAGGCATGCATTATACAACTGGGGGTTCCTACAGCTGCACTATCCAGGTGTCCCAGTCCAAAAACATTGGAGTAAACTCTCCACAGATTTGGCTTGAAGCTAGGAAGCTGGTTTTCTGTACTGGAGAAACTCTGGTGTGTGACTATCTAGCATAACTCATCCCTTTCTAGGAGTCCAAAGGAGGGTGCGATTTCAGACATACCTCTCTTATTAGTTTTGTTCTTGGAGTACTGGCTCACTGCTCAGCATGCTGCTGCTTTAAATCTCATTCAGAAGAGTGCTGTGGAGAGTGCAGGCAGCTGACACATCTTGGTGGATTGCACTTCAAAAGAAGATGCCAACCACTTCAAAGTCAGACACCACAATGCCAGGTCTCACACTGTGTCTGCATCCTTTTGCACAACTCACCTTCACAATTTTAATTTTAATCTTTTAATCTGCCACTGACAGAAAGCACTTAAATCATCTCTTTCATCTATTGGGCATTGCAGAAATGCACTTTCATGCTAAATGACTTCAGTCAGTCCATTTCTTCACTCAGTGTGTCCAGTCTTCAGCTCAGTAATCAGGCAGGCTGGCAAAAGGTAGGGCAGGTCTGGGCTGCCCTTGGATAAGCAACTTGGACGAGCCAATGGGCTCTGGGATCCTGAATTCCCTGACTGGAATGTTATTTTCTTGTTGAGCCATGGTGTACTTGTTAATTGTCACTTTCCACCTCTGCTCCTCAGTGTGCTGGGTCTTTGCTTTGCATGCTGGTCCTTGGAAATGTCAAAGATGCCAAAGGTAACTCCACAGTGTGTCAAATGTCCTCCCAGACCACTCCACAGCTGCAGACATGTCACTATTCATTAAGTGTCTACTCAGCAATCTGCATCTTCCCTTGTTATAGTTTACTTTTAAACAGCTTTTAGACCTACTATTAATATAGATATTTTCAAAACCCATTTTCTTGAAGTTTATTCCTTTTAAATTGTTGCAGGCAGGTATCCAGGACACATGTCATATGACTGTGCTAATTATGTTTATTTCTAGATTCATTACTGCAGTCCTGTCCATCTTAGGATCCTTTCTCTTGTTAGATTGCACTTCCTATTTCATCCACTGTTCTGGTTCTGAACAGGGAGAACCATTTGTGGAAGATCCCATTGAGACTCTTCTGTAAGTCTATTGTCCCCATTAAAACAAGTAGAGGCATGAAGACTTTGTTAATATTTCACTAAAAACTGTTATCCACTCATTATCCAGTTCATTCTCTTCAGAGTTCTCCTATTAACATTATGAGTTTCTGACCTGCAGAATTTTTATGAGCATTGGTATTAAAGGTATCCTGAGGATAGTTTTCCTTTATATCCCACTGTATTTCATGTCCCTAATTATCCTCTGCAAGTACCTTGAGTCTGCTTTCCTTTTGTGGGTAAACTAACACTTCACAGTCTCATATCACCTTGAAATTTGGTACAAATTTTTCTATAAAACCATTAAGGAGTACATTATTAATTCAAGCCATTTTAATTTTCTGTGACAGGCGATACCACACACATCAGAAGATGGTGTGAAATTTTCACTGACACACACACAAACACACACATCAAGCTGTTGTGTACCCATAGTGAAGGTTAATTCCTTTGCTACTGCAATCTTTGCCTGACTTATGGCTGCAGTGTCCTGTCACTGGTCTTGTGTCCATTCCTGCTGTACTTGCAAGAGGGTCACCTAAAAGTGTTTAGTTCCCTTGCCTTATTGAAGACCAGTGATGGCTGTGTTCCTGCTTCCTTAGAACTCCCAGGATTTTGTCGTCTCAGTAACCTCTTCTAGTAGGTTTTTCTTCTTCTGCACCCCACCATGCCAAACCCCTACTTATGAAATTGCACCATTTTCTGCAGAGATTTTAATGTTATTTTGACAGTGTAATTGCTGGGTTCTGAATGAAAATACAAATATTTTCTGGGAAATTAACTGATTTTCTCTATTCTCTGCATGAAACCATACTTGACCACACAATAGCAAAAGTTAAAGGGTACCTTTGAACCATTTCAGCCATCTTTTACCACAAAAAAAAAAAAATTAAAAGGAGGATGAGTATTAAAAGCTAATTTTTCCTAGGAATGAAAAAGCCACAAAGATTAATAGTTCCTGGTCAAAGAGAGTCCCAGCTGAAGAAAAGGATTAAACACGAAGCAGATTTTTGCTAATGGTGTCTAAGGGACCATTTTTTTCCTCTAACCTACAAATCAAAGACTGTCTGTGCTAATAATAGCAAGCTGACTCTTTCAAATTTAGCAATTAACTTTTTTAATGGAATGATGAGTATGTGTTTTGCTAAAAAAAAAAAAATACCCTGTCAGTTTTAGTATATGCCACATAATCTTGTGGTATTTTTAATATTAACTACCATAAAAATAAAATGGCAGGAGGCTTTATTTTGTTTTAGCTCAAACGATAATGTTTATCAAAGACTAACACTTTTATTTTTATTTTTAAAAACCCAAAGATTTTAATTCTCTAAGCAGTGGAAAAAATGGGACACAATTACTCATTTTAAAATTTTGATATTATTTATAAACATTCTCTACATATGGGAAGTATGCTTCATGGCTGTGAATGTATTTCTTTATATTAGTATTTTAAAGAAAAAATGGCTACAATTATTATTACATATATTTTAAGGCCAAAAATGTATTCTCAATGCTGATTTAAATTTTGTAAAAACTAAAATACAAATAGCATGAAACAGTAGGCTGAGAACCAACTGCAGCCATTTAAATGCATGTGCTAGGGAAATGTTATTTCATTTAGCAGCTAAAGATGTTTTCTTACCAGAGACAGATCTAATAAAACCTTCGAGGAAGTGAGGCTAAATTCAGATAATGCTCATGTACTGAGGGTAAGATGTCTTTGTGAGCAGCAGTCTCTGGCAATAACACAAATTTCTTTGGATGGAAGAATGGAGGTTGCCTCGTGGTGCAGGGAAGGGAGGGCGCTCCAGTCAGTGCCTGGTGTTCACTCAGACACTGCTGAGCTCACCCCTTACCACCCTGCTGATCTGGTGTCTTCTGAGTGCATCATAACCCTCCTCACCAGCCAGAAACACTGGAGCAGTAGATGGGCTCAGGCAGGGATGCCTTACTCCTCACATAACTGTAACCAACCACCCTGAGCTCAATTTTTTTAGTAAGATAGTAGTACAGAAAATGAGATTAATATGCATTTAATTGGATCCTTTCACTTAACAAGCCCAGCTTTTTTGGTTTCATGTAGATAAAGGTAAAGATGGCTCAATATATTTTCTAGAAGTTAATAAAGCACCAAAACTAAAAAATCTTATAATATGCTGCTCACTACATAAGTTAGTGACCACCACCATGGCAACACATCACTAGCAACCTAAGTTACATCTTTTACAGCTTTTTCACCAATTGAAACCTATTGTTTCAGTAATTGTTTTCTTAAAAGGCTAATTAACACCCAGTGTTCTTCACAGAAGCCTTTTGCGAATGTTATTGAATGAGTTCTGACAAAACCAAAAAAAAGAAAACAATTTATTATTTCCAGAAGGGTGTGTTTATGGACAGAGAATTTTAGTGATTTGTCTCAGACCTTAGAGAACTGGCCACAACACCCAAGTTACATAAGATAGGATGGGTTATTTTGGTTCAGAATCCAGCTGCCTATTACTTACACACAGCACCTTTCACTACTGTGCCCAAGTTCTTCCTGGGATCCTGTCTGGATCCCTGCCTAAAAATGTCCCTAACTGGCTAAGGGAGGGTATGACTTTAGTGTTTACCTGATATACTGTCTATCCAAAATTGTACAGATACAGCACTTTTGCCCTAGGTTATCAACCTCTGAAAATGAAGATCTAAAATAAAACTGATGATGTAGCCGTAGCTGCAGGAGAACTCAAAGTCATTTCTCTTTCAGCACAAAGTGGGGACATTTTCTTTTCCTCTGCAGCATTGTGGCATGCTTGGACTGAGTCATTTCTTTGATGTGTAAATGCACCTAAAGAAGGACATTAAATATTTCAAGTAATTGGTATGAACATGAAATCTCTCATTAGTGTCTGCTAGACAGCTGCAAAGTGCAGATAAGAAACTGCATGTGCTAGCTAGTACAAGAAAATATTCCAAAATTCTTGAGGGAAGCTTCCTGTCTAGAAATGCCCTGCTTCTTTTTGCCCTTCCAGACTATGTCTGTGCAATCTGTGTCTACTGTAAAAATTCTGGTTGTGTGGAAAAGTAAAGCACTGTGTCTGTTAATCTCCTTGCCACAAAGGCTTTTCCTTTCAGTGACATGACATCCAGAATCTAGGCTGCAGACCAAAATTATTTTCCTACCTACTTGCAGAATCAAATTTGAATGGTGCTTATTTAAAACACTTTAATTTATCACATGTTTGATTTTGAAATGTGTTTTCAATAACATCCAGTGAAGTCCATTCTAAAACTGATATGACTGTCTAAAATGAAATGACAACAATAATTAACATTCTACTTCATAGTTAATTAAAATAGATTATATATTAAGAAAACACAAACTTCATACCATAAAACTAGTTAATTAGTCTTTTCAAAGCTGCTTTTATGAGGTCCGTTGTTTTCACAAGCTCTGAATCTGTCTGTTAGTGCAATTTGGATGTAAAGAAATCCTCTGGACTGGGTTTTTTTTTTTTTTTGTGGAAGGAGAAAGTTTACTTCCCCACATGTACTTCTAGCAGCTTCTGAGAAAGTCTGGATAGACAAATTCATCCTTCCCAAGACTGAGCAAGATGTCAGCGGGAATTAAGGAAGAACCATGGAAGTGAAAGGAATTTCATAACAGGCTGATTTTCAGCATTCATTGTGGTTCCTGACTGCACTGAAGAGAGAAGGGCAGTCAAGTGTATACTGCCAGTATAACCATGTAGAATAATCTAGTTTACTGGGGAGACCAGAAATGAAGGCTGGAAACAGGACTTGAGTCATTCAGAGAGCTGGATGTTTTCCAGATACATGGCAGGGTAGAGTTGCTGTAGTGAAAATCTGCTCTTTTTTAAGAGTTGCTCTGAAAGCAGGGTAGGATGATGTCCTTGCTAGTGCAGAATCCCAAGGTACTGAGAGCAGTTCTCCCTGTTATCTAATGTTGTGACCTGTATTATGCATTAACCATTAATTATTTTACAATTATTTTAAAATTATGGTTTTTCAAATTTACAGATTTCTCCAAAGATTACCTTCTTTCCTATAAATTTAGAATTATAAAAGAATACCAGCTGATAGTTTTGATGAATAAAACTTTATGTCTACAGATTGGGATTAAGGCAATCTTTTATCTGGCAGTGGTATGCAAACACTAAAACCAGAAGGGAGAAGGAACTTCCTCTGGAGGTAACAAACCTTTCAATCATAACAATTTTTGCAGCTCTCACTTTCCAGTGAGCATGCAGACCATGTTGGTGGACAGGAGAGCTGAATCCGACAGGCAACACCACCTTGTGAGTCTTAAGCAAAAATGGCTCCAGCATCCTAATGAACAGGGCTGCAGTGCAGTAGATATTATACAGAGGAAGTGTTCTGTTGCCAGTGAGGCCAAAGGAGAAATGCTAATTTTGTTTTGCTTATAAATAAAGTAAACTTTAAAAGACCACAATAGATATCATCAGGTAATCAAATTCTAGAGCAGTGCTTGAGCTACACTTTAGCTACTTCTTGGTCAATCTTCTTGCATTTATGTGCCTTATATCCTGGGACATAAATTGTTTTTCCACTTTTGGATCTCTCTGATATTCAGAACAAATGTTTTCCTTTAGTGCTGTAAGGAGAACCATAGCACAGCGCCTCATAGGAAGCACATAAATGGTGCTGGGATAGTACATTAGATATTTGGTGCTTGGCTTGCCTTCCACAATCTAGGAACAAGCAAGTGATAAAAACACCTGGTTTAGCCATTAGTGCTAACTATCCATTTGTCTCAAGTTGTCTTAAGTACATAACAAAATTAAGTTTAACTCAGAACTTTTTTTTAAATGCATTAGTTTGAAGTGTTTCCTGTCTTTTCAAACCTGATGATGAGCTCATAAATAAATTTATTTTATTCTTCCAGTCAATCTAACAGATCACCTGCTCCTAAAATCCTTGCATTTCTATGCCATTAAACACTGAAGGTGGAACACTAATATTGCATACATTTTAGCAATATTGTTCTCTGGCACAGCAAAGATGTTTCATTAAAAACCTGTGTTTCATGCTCAGCTCTGCCTAAAATATCCTTATGTAACCTCATGAGTGAAATGCATGATACGTACTTACTCCTGAACAATAGCACTGAGAGGCCTTGACTGATGCTAAGGGGTTTGACTGTTCAGGAATATTACCATATGTAAGTGGGAGAGCTGGGACTGCACAGCTCAGTGAATATTCCTCCGAGCTATAAATAGCTTTTGGAAAAGGTATCAAATGCAATTTAAAAAATCCCAAGTGCCCACAATTCATAGCCCTGTTATCTGGCATTACTGAATATTTTTGGTCTGTTTAGAGTCTGATCTAATTTTTGTGCCAGATACTACAATCGGGGTTGCTTAGTTTCCAGTACAATATTAAGGCAAATTCAGAAATACCTATGCAGAGAGAAAAGATAGACGTTACCTAACCCTTTGATCTGGCAAACAAAAAAGCATGATTTTTGAGTGACAATCAAAATTATCACTGCCCACATTAAGAAGCAAGATGGAACATTTTGAATACATCACTAATGAGCCACAAGGCCATCCTAATTGTGTAGTAAATTCCTCTTTCTTAGCAACCCTCAATTCAGCAGTGCTCTGTAGCATACAAACTGCAAAAGGCATAGTGATCCAATTTTGTATTACTGTGAATTAATCTCCTTCTAGTCATCCCAGAATATAGAAGTTGTCTTGCCATTTTTGTGATCCCTTTCTTTTTCATCTTCTGAATTACATTAATAGTTATGTTCTATTTTTTAACCTGACGCAATTGTAAATCTTTCACGTATGAACTCCACACCATTTCAGGTCTCTAGAAGGAGGATCTATTTTGTTTCTAGTTTTAGTTTCATACTAAGATGATATTTCAATGTGTTGTACACCTTCATACTGAAGTCAACAGGTGACTCATACTTAGAGAGATGCATATGGTTAAGTAGTGGGTTTTTTTCTTTTATTTTTCCAGATTTGGATCTAAAATCATGCTGGAAAAGCCTGAATATAACAAAACTGCTCTTCTTCCATTGTGTGGAAAAGCAGGACACCTGACATATTTCCATATTTCCTGTCTGTGTGCCATGAAGCTATATTTTTGGGATTTCTTTCTATATAAGTGTATGAGGTTAGAGGAAAAGCTGATGTAGCATGATCCTGTGCAACCACAAGCAAATTACATAGACTTCATTATGTAACTGGAAGGCTGGATGAGCAGTTCTGCTAATGCTTTGCAGAGATAATCTGTTTGAGTTCTATAAAGACTGACAGTGTAATATCAGGTTTTGGTACCGTAACCAAGGTTTTGTTGCATAGATACTAAACAAGATTCTGTCCTAGCCAGTATTTCAGGTTTATTTCTTTGTACAGCTCTGCAAAGAGTTTCTGTTCAGGTCATGAAGTAGCACTAGGTTTTCACTGTTCATTCTATTCATTACCTTTGAAGGGGCTGGATTTGAATGCATCAGTTTGCTGCTTTTCTTTCATATGCATTCCTTATCTGTATTTGCAATAATGAATTGTGTTAGAGTAATCTATTTAGCATAATCCATTCATGGTTTTGGTTGTTTTGTTTTGTTTTGTTTTGTTTTTATATTGCCCATTCATATGATGGAAAGCAGAGAGACTTCTGGGAACAGGGTCAAAACCCAGTTTTTTTTCTCCATCCTGGATTTTAGCTAAGCATTAGGCATTTACTCTCTTTGGCATTTGTGTGGAGACAGGTCCATGTTGACACAAATCCTAGGAATTCCTCTTTTTTAGTAAGTTTGCTGTTACTCATGAATATTTCTTACCATGTATGCAGTCCTTCTCCTGTTTGAAAGGAGAGGAGGCAGTTGCAGAGGAGGATTCTCAGTTCTGGATCTGAGGAGACTGAAGTGCTTGCCATGGAACCTTCATTCACAGCCTGAGGCATCTGGGAGAGGTCAGTGGTCAGGCACAGCTTAGCATTCCTTCCAGGATAACTTCTGCTCTGCAAGAGCGTTGAAATGCCTTTTAAAAGCACCTCAGATGCTGTCAGCTGTGCTCTGGCAGATGGACTCTGGGCAATTCACTGCCACCCAACGTCCAAGCCTGATATCTATTGTGGCTCTTCAGATTGCTACCAGAAGTGGCAGAATGACATTTTGGCTGCCATAGAGTGCCATCTGAGTCATTAACCTAAAAGAAAGTCAGCAGTGATTTTAAGTTAATGTGTGAGCACTGAATCGCAGCAAGTATATCATCCATTCTGCCATGTGGCTACAGCGACAGTAGCCTGTGCCAGAAGAAAACAACTCAGATTGGTGACCTCTTGAATCTTTATGAATTCCCAGAGACTGCAGACTATAAATCTGTCATTGAATGCCCTGGGAGTTTAAATGTCCAACTTGGATGGTTTGATACTTAGGTACTTTGAATCAATCTCTCTTTGAAATAGCAGGGAAAAAAAACCCTAGAAAAACCATCAAACACCCTCTCGACTCCTCCCCACCCTTCCCACATCCAACCCCTACAGTGAGCTTTTAAAGCAGATGTTTGGAATCAGCCCCTGCTGTTAGGTGCATGTTTATCTTTCTGTAGTTTGTTACTGTTTCATTTATTTTACCCATCACCTCACAGCTTTGCAGTAACCTCTTCCATAGGAACTTGGATTTGAAAATAAAAAATATTAACTCTTTTTCTCATAGTCACTATTCCATTTACAGTCAAAGAACAGTAAGAACCCATGCCAACTACATCACGTCATCAAGCCTGGTCTCTCAGGTCTCTTTTCATTCTGCTTAATTTATCACTTCAGCCCATTTGCCAAGTTTAGACTTATGGTTTAATGCCAAGATCAAGCTCTGGAATTTTTTAAAATACAGACATAACCATGGTTATGCTTAAATATGGTTTCATTTTTGTAACTATTTTTTAAGTATATCTGTTTCCAAAACAGACTCTTTTCTTTCTAAACTACAATATTTGAGGGATGTGGAGAAAATATTCCCTGAAATTCCAGCTGGTAGCTAAGGGGATCAGGCACTGGAATTTCTCAAATTCTTCTGCAATCTTACCTATACAGTGAAATTCCAGCAGGACAGCGGTTTCATTATTAAGGTACAAATTATTTTACTGAGGGTGACCATTACATAAATGAAAACTGTGATCTGGCCTTCTAAGAGATGTTTGCTGAAGAGCAATTTTTGATTGTAGAGGATGAATCCTGAGCTGAACATCCCAATCCCTGCAGAAGTATGCTGGTTTCATCTCCATGCTCTTCAACCTGACATGTCCTGCCTTTGGGTTTTCAAGGGTCCCAAAAGTGCTGCTGTGCCTGAGAGTTCAGCTCTAAACAGGGATGTGTCAGCGTTGCTGACACAATGTGTGTAGGTCTTGGCTATTGCATTGAGAGTTTGCTTTGTCCTGGTGTTCTGCTGAACACAACAGAATCAGTGAATACACCTCTAAGCCCAATGGATGCTTTAATATGTGTGAAAAATGTATTATTGGAAATTAGTATAAATCATATCATCTCAGGTGCCAAAGTGTCACATCACAATAAAAATCCTCCACAGTGGATTGTACTGTTCCTATAGTACCCTAGGAGCTCAAGACCTGGCTATTTTAATGTTCTCACTCTTGTAAAGGGATATATGGAAAATATTTGATGTACATGGACAAAATCTGATCATAGAATTTTTCCTGCAAGACTTGGCCTACCCAAGTTCATACAATACCAGATCAGGGCTGAGGCTCCTTACTGCTCATAAAGAACTCTTACCACAATAACAAACAAATTGAAAACAAGTTAATGATGAAGTGTTACAATTTGGACAGTAGGTGTTTCTTTCATGTTTACATCACCTGGCTATTCAAATGCAGCTGATTTTAAAATATCCCTCTCCCTAATCTCAGGTGATGGATAAGGGAGCTGTTGGGCTTCCATGGGAAGGTTCTGATGGCCATGACATAAACACATGCAATGCAACATTTGAAATAATTAAATTTATTAGATGAAGTTTAGGACTAAGAAAAAAACAGCACTCACTTGCATCTGTTGTTTTTGGTGTAAACCAAATTTCTGATGAATTTAGCCAGAACTGACACATTATTTTTGTGACTTTTGAGCCTTCTCTCTGATGTTGGCTCCCTAATATTCTAGCTCAGCCTATCCTGGGATGCCTATAGCCACTCTCATTATTTGTTTAGTTTCCCAATATATGTCATTGTTAAATCAGTGAGGTAGATGAACAGCTGTGGCACAAAAGAATAAAAGGAAATATTTTGCTAAGGTACTAAATGTTCCATGTGTGCAGACCATGAATCCTGCAAATTACTGTCTACAATATTCCTACATATAATACACTTAAAAACATAAAATATTTCTTTTTTTTTCTTTTATATCCCTTAAATGTGTAATAAAAACTTGATCTTTATCACTGTTAGCAATATGGCAGAATAGCAGCAAACTTAGGATGATTTATCTCAATTTAATATGATTAAAAATATAGAATAAATATATTGTTATGGAGGAATGTCTTTTACTAGCCAATTTAGTGCTCATTCCTCTGTCTGAGATTGCTTGTGGACCAATATAACTAGTTTTATTGCTATTTATTTGGACAAATGTCAGTCATATATTTCTCTTGACCTTTTAGTCTATTTAAAGCAAAAAGGAAATAGATATTTATTGTTTGCCAGCCCTTTTTTCTGTCTCATTTCACTGCATATGTTCTGCAATCCACTCTTCTAGGCAAGCTGACTGCATTAATTTCATTCACCATTCTGCCATCTGTGAAGCAATTAACTTTTGACTTATGGAAAAAAAAATCATGAAGAATGACAATAATTTTATTTGTTTCCCAGTGCTCCTGGAAGATCAGCAGTAACATTGTTTCTGTTTAAGCCAGGAGTATGCATGAATATCCAAAATCTGGAAATTACTCAGAGTTTATTTTACAGTAGCCATTGGAATTTTACTACAGCTAAAATTTTACTGTCATGACTATGAGGGGTGCTACTGTGAGCTGTATTTCTGCATCTGGGTTGGCTGTGGCCCTGAAACTTAACACAAGGACTGGAATAAACTGTTTGATACAGATTGACATCCTCCTCTACCAAACCACAGGACCCCCAGAGCCAAGACTGGCAAAAGCATTTAGAGATTTAAAATGTTTTATGTGGTTTGAGGTAAGAGAGAAAGATATGAGGTAGGAGAGAAAGATATATTATTTTGCTAATTTACAAGGAGATTTATATTACTATAAATGTTAAGAGAAAATTCTGCTGACCATCATTACATGATATTAGTTTTCATTTTAAAAGGAAGGCACTTTTACAGGACTGTTACAATGCTGATCACACTAGAAGACCACAAGTCATGTTCTGTTGTGTGGAGGAGCAGACAACTGACAAAAATTCTGTTTACCTACTTTGATTATATCAATTCACAGTCTGATGAACTAGCCTGAAGCATTCACATTCACACTATAGAGCAGCCACATGTAGTTATTCATCCAGGTTGGTGCAATAATTACCTTTCTTGCCTTGTTTTAATCCAGTTGAGTTGGCACAGGGTGAATTAACAGATATGGCAGAAGTGCATGTTGCCTTTACCAGTTTTTCCACTCCTTACCCCAGGTGTTGCCCTTTCCAAAGCAGGGCTGGCTGGACCACACATGAGGTTTGCAACTCAGAAGCTGAAGAGAATTATAGTGTCTGGGGGAGTATTTTCTTTAGTTGTTTGGGGACTGCTTCAGGTGTGGTTTAACCATCCTTTGCCATGGTTATATAATAGCTTCAGGCATCTTATAGCAATCCTCACTGTGAGTCAAAAATATCAGAATTGCAGTCTTTCCTTTAGAGCTGCTAATGTTTCAGGAAACATTTCCTGGGATGGCAATTTCATGACCTTTTCTCCATAGTACTTTCTGTTTCAGTAGCAAGCCTGTCAAATATCTCTTTCTCATATGACTGCCAGGGATACTTCACCTATCCAGTGGGTGACTTGAACAGATTGTATGGAAAATGACTCAAGAAACAGAGTTTCAGGCCAGGAGTGAGAGCAATTTTAGGTGAAATAGGGTTACAGCATAACAGACTATCCTTAAGCCAGCTCTCCTGGTGAGCCAAAGGACATCCTGCCAGCCAAAAACATTGAAAGGGATGAACAGAGACCAAGAAGGATGGTCAGAGAGCAGAAGTACTAATCCACAGTCAGGCTCCAACAGGTGGGAATTGAAACTGCTGTGTCTGTAACATGGCTGGGAACAGTGGCAGAGCCATTGCCACTTTCCACTCTGCATACTGGAGAATGGAAAATATTCACTAGAAGTAACCATCAAAGCACAGGAGCATGCCAGCTGTTCATCTCTCCAGCCTTTGCAAATCTTGTAGGGAAACATTGCTAAATTGTTAAATGAAATAGGTTACATGTTCTTATTTTCTAACAGGTTTTCCATCTCAGATGCTCTGACAGTTGTCCAGCTATATTCAGCATTTTTTTTTTTTCTGAGGGAATGGGAAGGATTTTAATAGAATATAAACAGTATAAAATTTTTAATTCAAATACATATTTTAAATGGCTGGTGAACTATGTCTTTCCCAAAGACAGAGTGTCACAGATTTAAGTCTTGTTAATAAAATTTAGAAATTCAGGTTTGCTTCTGTTCATTGTCTCACAGCTCCATCTTGCAATTTCAACTATTCATTCAAAATTTTAAAAAATATGGATATGGATAATGATCTTGAAAAATATGGATGAGTGTTGTGGTACTGCTGGAATCAAAAATCTGGCACAGAATACTGTCATAATGTACCTGTCATAATCGTTTGTCTCAGTTTTCCTGTCCAGGTCATGAAATTTATTTATTCATAGTCCTGCACAGCCCAAATGCAAGTAAGTTTTCCAGGGATTTAGTTAATGTTGCTTCATGTTAACATTATGCTTACAGAAGGCAAGGAGCTCATTTCTGTAACATCTGGTGCAAGACAGTTCAATCCCCCCAATTTGTGCAAATCCTGCTGTAGTTTAAGTCCATCATAGTGTTTTAATGTCTGGAACCATTTAGTCCAATCAGCAAACTTTAGTAATTTGCTAAAGTCCAGTTCATTTTCATATGAGTATATAAAATAAGTATTGCTTATAATAGCTCTGTAGGATAGAACCTTTTAACCTTTAACCCTGCTGCAGGGTGTGAAAATGGCATCTTTCTGCCATTGTATGCTCTAACCCAGTGTAAAGCTACATGTGTTCTTCCTTGATTGACTAATCTGCTCTGCCTTGGGCACCCAGGAATGGGATTGGCTTTTTGGGTTCTGACTCCTGGGGGCTGCTGCAGAGAAAAGTATTGTAGGTACAAGCAAACTTGATGAAGGATGAAATGTGCCAAAGCTTGTGCTTCTTCTTTTTTTTTTTTTTTTTTTTTTTTGTTTATCTGACAGATAATATGTTAAATTTAATCACCTCAGATTGTATCAGTGTTTTACCAACTTCTGAATTAGATTCTCAGACAGTTTCCCTGGCTCTCATTTAAGTTGCTTCTGTCTGTAGATTATAAGACTATCTTTTTAGGAGTAGCTTTGCTATCTTTAGGAACAGTTGCTATTTTAAGAATAACTTGCATAAACAGTAGGTTTAATTACACTGAATTATGCAAAGTATTTTCTGGATATATGGTAGAGCTAGCTCAGTGCCCAGAAAAATGAAGGAAATATGTTTTCTAGCTGTTAAATGTTAGGGATTCATTTACTCTTCCATATTTAATCAATTCTAATTGGCCAGCATAGCATGGTTGATATATATGCCCATTCAGTGTAAAATCCTATGTATGCTGCTTGTTGAAGTAGTTGTTACCAGTCTTAAAGACCTGAATTAATATTCAGATATTAATATCAGTTTCAGACCTTCTGTTACTCAATAAGCATTTTTGAGTCTTTACTATTGAATACCAGAATATTGTGCCATACTTTCTGTACAGACTCAGTTCCACTTGTCATTGCTATCAAAAATATAAGGCTGCTTTGTTCTTAACTATTGATACAATAGAAATTAAAATATCCCCCTCCCTAAAGATCCTTCTCAGATTATTGTGATAGGTAAGGTATGACATTAAACACTCTGATAATCCTATAAATTAAAACATGTATGAAAGACTTAATTTATGAGTTTGTTTTTCTTTTTCAAGTGTTGACCTAAAGTTTTGTTCCTTGCCATTGCTGACAAGAACCTCATGCTAAACTTTGGGCAGACAAAAAAGCAAATGCACAAAACTCAGCCCAAACTTGCAGACCATATGAGAGCGAGTGGTCAACAATAAAGCATTTATCACTTAACAGAATCAAGGGGAGTTTCAGGGACAAGTCACAGGAAAGAAGTAGATTTAGCTCAGAAGAATCATACAACTTACTCTGGATGGGGCAATATTGCCTTGGGTAGTCCTGTAATCCTGTGGCATACCCTTGCCATGAGAGCTGTGCCTTACTGTCTGCAGATTACACATGAGCCAATAGTTTCTGCATTTCTACTAGTTTTGCTATCTGAGATGGTGGTAAAGTTTGAGAGTTTCATCTTGACCACTTGATAACATTTTCTTGTTGGAAATCACTCAATATCCAAGTCAAGTTTTCTGCAGAGTTCAAATGTGTTGAATTTCAGAGTTAGAGTGTAAGACTCATTCTTTTGTTCAGGGAGCAACAAGAACCCAGGGACCAGAGTTTGCTCTTGTGTCTCTCAGTGGACAACTGTCCAGGGCTCTTCAGCATGCTGTTCATTCTGCTGAGAATGAAACCTGCCTCCTTGGAAGCTGCAGAATAAATATCCTCTTCAGTACACTCTTTCACATTATTCCTTTCAATCCTTGAATGAAATACCATCTGGTCCTGATGACTTACTGTAATTGCATCTCTAATTGCTCTGTAACTTCCTCAGAGAGTTCAGTCTCAGGGAAAGGCATATTCAGATTTACCATTAAAATTGCCTTCAGTATAGCAATTCAGTTATCAGGTCTACTCTTTCTACATCTCACTGTATCCAAATTGAGTAGAAGAATAAAGGCTACCATAAGGATTTTTCTGGCCTACAGGAATCCTGCTTTGGTTAAATAGAGATGATTTTCTTGGAAAATGTGTTACAAATTTGAGAAGTAGAGAAACAAGATGAATTGGGAACCCCTTAACACTGAAAAATCTGATATTTATTAGCAATTCTGTTGATTACATCTCTCTAGTCTCAGGATTGATGTTATCATTATCAATCACAATGATATTACACTTTTACTATGAATGCTTTCCTGTATTTAAAGTCTCAATCCTTATGCTGTTCTGATGCTCTGTTCTGATGTTGCTCCAAGTTACACTGACTTCCCTTATATTTTTATCAATCGTTTTGAAGTACTGAAAATTATGAAAAAAAATGTACACGCATTTTTCCATCATTGTGCATGTGTCTTTCTGGCCCTGTAGTTATGGTGTAATGCATCGTGGCTCACAGGTACAAGCTGTTGAAGCATCCTAGTTAGTGGGAGATGTTGCTTAAAGGTTGTCAGTTCTTTGTGAAAGCAAAACATCTATTCTTTTATAGACTTCAAGCCCACACTTCTGTTTAAGGATCAGACAAAGGAAATATTTTTTGATCCATGAATCACTCACAGAGATCCTAACACCTGATCATCCTGCAAACAGGGAAGACACAGGACATCTTTTCCTAAGAAAAAACAGCATGTTTAGATCTTTCTCTTGCTTTCCACATATTTCTGTTTCCATTTCTTCTCCAACATCTGAAATTATTTGCAAATAGGTTTTGTAAACCAGTATCCCTTACAGAAGTTACACGTCTTGCTTTCATCTCAGAGATACCAAATAACTTTCTGTTGCTATCTGTATCACTTCCTTCTGCCTATCCAAGAGAAAATGGGAGGATATAACCAATGTGGCTCAGTCAGTTTTCCCGTATGGATCTTCAGTTCAAGACCATGGCATCAGCCTTGCTGTGCTCATTAGGATCTCAGGACTTTTTTCCAGATATTGAGTTCAGTTCCATTCTTTCCTGGGACTGTCCTGGGATCCTGAGCAATTTCAGCAAGATTTCTGGTCAATATCATCAATATGATCAGCAGAAATCCTTGCATCACAATGTTATTATAATAATTATCCTTTGTGGCTTCACTTGCAAGATTTCACCTGAGGCCACTTCAGAGCTGGCTGCCAGTCTGAAGCAGCGTGTGGGCATTTGCAGTATCACTTCTCCAGCGTTGTCTCCACGCAGCAGTGGTAAAAGGATACAGTCTCAGTGTCAATATTTCTTTCCCTTCAAACTCATGGTCTTAATACATGCCTCAACACAAGCAAACAGGAGGCATATGGACCCTCAGTCTTCCACTCCTCCTGAAAAGGTATCAAAACTCAGACAATCCAGGGAAGTGACATTTTGCATTCTGACAGATGTTATATTGGCTGTATCCACTGGGTAAGGGAGAACTTTTCACCCTGATAGGTTCAGCATGAAATAGCTTGCAGAGCACTGCAGTTACCAGGCATAAGCAACCACCCACCAGACTGTTTTAAACAGTCAGTAATCCCCAGGCTGCCAGGTTAGGTGAAAGACCAATCCTCTCAGTACAAGAAGGAAAATGAGTAATGAGTTGAAAACCATTTTGTGCTATAAGGGGCCACATTCCTGCCACTCCCTGAGATGCCCTTTGGCATTCTTATTAAAAAAAAAAAAAAACTACTACTAGATTCTAAACCTATTTCTTTCTAAAAATGACAGTAATTCAAAATGGTTTGTCTCTGTGGATCCTATTATCTACTTTTCTTTCTCTCTATTCCATCACCTTGCTGGGCTTCCAGGGTGACTCAAAGTGGTAGATGGAATACAAGTTTTGAATGACTCTGAGATGAGACTCTTGAAGTCCTTGAATTACAGTGCCAGTCAAAGAATATGAGAGATATGGGAGTGTTCCTATGGATAAGGGATGCATTAAAGATCAATATTCAGAAAAATGTGGTTAGTAAATTCAGTGACCATGTCAATGTCATCTGATTTGGTTGGTGGGAGGAGTGGTTATAGGGAAATCATCTGGGTTATTTAATTTATTTTTGAAGTCTTCTCCCTCTTCTGGAGTTTGTGTGCAAAACTGATTGTTATCATGTCTCCCCTTTGAGCTCTACCACTATTACAAAGACATTTATAGTGTTGACATTATTATAAGTAGTATAAGGCATTAGCTATTGTATCATCTGGAAATCCTTTCAAACTAGACTAATATATTCCTGTGATTTGTGAGGCACTTATTCTGGATTTAAGTTTAGGAGTCTTAGAAAATTTTTTCTCAAATCTGGAAGCATGTTGAACTTTATGGCAAATTAATACATATTAATAGAGCAAATTTGGTTTTCCAGCATAGTGACTGTCCACTATTTGTTTTCCTTTTTGTAAAATATTAATCATCCATGCAGGAAGTTCAAATAGTATTCATGTGATAGGAAATAAATGAGAAAATACTATTTCTTTGTTGTTTTGATAAGTGGCTTGCTATTTGTTTTCAGGTTATTTTTGGTATGAGGGAAGGTGCTAGCATTTATCTGGATTTGTTCAGCAAATGTTGGAATGAAATATTTTACATTGAACTGCTTAATGCTATGACACTTTAAGACCTGTAAAATTTATAAATAATTCATATTTTATAAAGAGAAGGGAAGATGTTGGCAGAAGTGTAAGTTCTGGACCCTTTTTTAAGATACAGAGACAAAACACATGATTTGTCTTCAGGCAAGAATAATTGAAATGTCATCCAAGATCCATGCACCTTGACCTCTTTTCACTGAGTAACACACCAGTTGCATGACAGGTGCATTTGAAATATTAAATTTTGATGGAACTGGAAAGTACAACTAGAGCTAGATATGTATGTCAGCAGAAATGAATGACATGGCTAATCTACCAGGAACAAAAAACTATTCTGCCCACTTCAGACATAGCACCTGATCAGACATTGTATCACAGGCATGATCAGAGTTCAAATCAGTTTCTCTTATAGGATGATGAAGTCTGTCAGATTTTTACAAGCAAATGACATGAACTCACTGGACTGGGATTGGAGGAGAAAAGTGGATTTAATCCAGAAGTAACTGACAGCATGAGAGATATAAAGGGTCAAAGGGGGGGAAGCAGAAAGTGCTTTCTTGGAAAAGTAATTTTTTTTCAATATAACTAAGCCAACATAGATGAGCTTTCCAGAGAGTCAGACTAGATAAAATATTTAGATAGGCTGTTTTAGTCTGGTGTCTATCTATTCTGTATAAGTCTTGTCCTAATCTGTGCTCCCTTACCCCTTATAAATAAAATAAGACTGTACAGTTGAGATTATAATACAAGGCCAGTGGTCTCAAATCCAGCCTAAATTTCTGAATTATGAGGCCACTTTCTAAAACTATTGCAAGTCTGTTTTTCTACTGGTAGCTTCAGTAGGGAAATTGAGGTGTTTTCTCTGTACATTACTGGACAGAGAAAAGCCTGACTTTTAAGCAAAGAAGGACTTTCCAGAAACCTCTCAGTGACATACTCTGATATTCATTGCATTGTCAGATGCATGTCTTTAACCACGTTGTTACTAAAAAAAACAGTTATGGATGGTGATATGCAGTCCATTGGCCAAAGCAGCTCTGCAGAAGTGAATATAGTGGGAATTCTGGAGTGAGAAGCATATTACTAGCTGACATGGTGATATTTTGCACACTACCAGTATTTGCCCCTTCTGCATCACCTGGAGTCAGTTATCATAACAAACCAGAATAAAAGGAGGGTTTTCTTCTGTGAGATGACTCCCTTTCAAACCAAAAAGCACACCACTCATTCAGCTGTATTTATCTGCTGAAGTTTATTGGTGCAGACTTAGCAGAGATCCTTTCAGGCATTACTCCATCTTATTTGAAGAAATGTGAGCAGTGACAATGGCTTCTCCGTGCTGTCGTGGAACACAGCAGCAGGAAACAGAAGCTGAGACTCCATCCCTCCAGGCCAGCAATGTCAGGGGCCAGAAAGATCAGTTTCTCTCTTTTTCTGGTATCTGTGTCAACCAATGTTAAACTGCTTAGTTTCATGTCTTCTAAGATCTTGGATTATTGTGTATAAACATCATCCCAGCTGACTTCACAAACTTAGTTTTTATAAGGGTTAAGTTAATTTTGATTAAGACTTGAGGCTCTATGAAGAGAAGTTTGAGCCTACAGAATAATATTAATGACTTTATTTTGTTCTCAGTTTTGCAATGCTGGGCAGATATGCAATATGAAGAAAAAAGACAGGAGGTTAACAGACAAATTAAAAACTGAAATTAAGAGAAAAAGTTCAAGAACCTTAACTGAAACTTCAGCAGAATTATGCAATTAAATTCAAATTAGTGCAGCTGTAACCTAAACCAGTAACACTCAATTTAGTGCTTTAAAATCCTCCAGAATGATAATATACGTGATGAGTTGCCTCTGTCTTGGCAGAATGGATTAAAACTCTTATTGTTTTACTCCAGGACTTGGAAGGGAAACACCACTCCTCTTATTTAGTTTGAACAGCTTAATCTTTAGGTTTAACACACTCTGACACAGGTGGACCTCAAAAAAACACCAAACAAAAACCTCTGCGACAGTTGCCCCTTCCTTGTAGAACATAACCCTTCAGATTGCAAGAGACAATGGTGAGTTTGTTTGCCCAAGAAGTGGGACACATTTCAATTACTTGCTCAGTATTTAAGCTCCCACTTCCAGGCACTGACTGGCACATTTGTCTGTATCCTGGAAAATTGTCACTTTGCATTATCAGATTAGAGACACAAGCTGCCTTTGTAGATGATTGATCCCTAGTCTCAAGGTTACTTTTGTTATTATTATTATTTTATTCAATGAACCAGGAAGCAATTCCCCTCTTCCTGATCAGTGGTCTAAGATACCAATTTTTATGTGGAAATGGAAAACCATGTCTTTTGTTAGGTTTGTTTAAAAAAAAAAAAAATCTCAGAAGTATGTTTGATGTGTGGATTTTATACTGGAGAAAGAAAAAAAAAGAAAAGAGAGGCATCTGTATGATGTGCTTAAGAGGCAAGATTTAATGATATTGCCATCCAATTGCCTAGCTCTAGGTAGCTTTCCACTCAAGATTCAAATTGTGCTGGTTTCCATTTAAGTATTTCTCCATAAGTCCATATACCTAATCCAGCCACCAAACCTGTGAAGGCAGATGCTTGAAAGATAGCCATCTCTGTCCTTACTTTCTGGATCATCTTATTGGATCCAGCTTTGAGAGACCAATGCTGTTGGGCAGCAGCAAATTAACTTTATGAAATACAGTTTTTTTAAATTCCTTCTTATCTATCTAATAAATTGCAACCTTAAAAAAGAAATAATCTGGCCTAGAGACTTAAATTTATCATGACATTAATCTATGTTTTTACTCTGCTTAAAGTTTAATTTGATTCTTTCCCTTCAATAAATCTCATGCTAATTAAGACAGCCCAAAAGGAGTTATAGGGACTGTTACTGGATGCTCATTGTTGAATATTTCAAAGATAAGTGAAGCTGACTCCTGCCTTCAAGTGAAGCATAAACAGCATGAGGGCATGTACACTGATGGGCATGAGATGGCAAATTGTAACATGAACAAGAGCTGTGAGGCTCCTACCAGCACATCTTGGCTTGTTGACCCAGTAAAGACAGTGACAAATCTGTAATTTCTATAGGGAGTACGTAAGGTGCACTGTCAGTCCAGCATAGCTGTTTGGGATTTTTTTTTCAGCAGTGGCCATCAACACAAGTACCCCGTGCCAGATGTACATAGCACAGTTGGAATAGTGTGTACAAATTCATGTACAGAGTCAACAGTATCACACTGCAGCTGAGCCAGTGAATTTCAACATTTATCTAGAACAGGCTGCCACCCCAGTCAAGCACTTTTCCTCTCCTTAGAAGAAGGCTATAAGTGTTGCCAAACTCTACAAAGAGCATTCAGTTCTTCTTTCTAATTTGCATTGGCTTGAAATGTAATTTTTCAGATATACTTGAAGGTAGAATTGACCCTATAAAGGCCCCATTCTTTCAAAGTGTGATGTGCATGCAAATAACTCATCTTAAAAAGGTTCCCATTGCCAGCATTACTTTATAGCCAGATGTTTCATGAAATCAGTACCTTTGACAAGAGCTGAACATGAGGCCCAGAGCTTTTCACAACAATTAGAAATATTCAGTAAAATTCCCATATTTGAATTTCAGATAATATGAAACACATTATTTCTTCTTCATAGAATATGACTAGTTGTATAATTATCCTGGTTGACCAGCAGATAGTGACAGATGTAAAGCAAGAAGTATCTGTGACAGTACATGACTTCATACTATAAACTGTCTTTTTATTTAAAAGTTTGTTGAGCATAAGAGGATCATGAGTCCCTAACAAGTTTATTAGACTCTATGCACTGCATAAATGAAATTTCTTTTCCAGTATGGTGCAGCTGGTGCTGTATATTGTAGTACAATTAAAATCAGTTGCTGAAATGGCAATAAGGTCACAGTTAGGATAATAAACTAACTGTGTTAACTTTTTTTCCCAAAGGGATGGACTCACAGGATTGGGGGTTTAGATGAAGAATGCACTAGAGGGTGTATAAAGCAGTAGCAAATGGTAAAATAATCAGCAGAGTTGTATAAAGACATAAGCAGCAGAAACTGATAATGTTACAGGTTGATGCCATCCAGTGGTTCTCCAGAGCACTCACGGACAGGTTTTACATAGCATCTGGTATAATTTATAGATCAGGATACAGAATTGCTCCTCTCTGATATTATCATTCCAGTTGAACTTGCTTGTGTTTAATAACAATTTTACTTTTGTTCTAACCTAAAATTGTGTAAGACTCTTCACATATGCTTTGACCTAATTTCCTATACACAGGTATATATTGTCTTGTCTGTTGTGTGTCTGTGTGCACATATAGACAACAGTAATGTTATATGGTAGTTTCCATCTGAAGGGGCATGCTTCAGCTATTCAAAGAAAAACCAGCTAATTAGTCTGTAAATCATGTTAAAAGATACGTGCTCGATAATTGGAGTGATTTCTTTATATCACAGCTCTACACAGCAATAAACTTTTTATTTTCTCAAATACCTGTAAAGAGGACACGTGCTAAATGGGCTGCAAGCAAACATGAATGCTTGCTAGAAGTAACCTGCTACACCATCCTGACAATATTTCAATTTATTTATGTGGCCACCATTTAGAAAATAAGGAAATACCAAAGGACTCGGTGTAGTGGGTTTCAGATGGATGCATTGCATTGCCAAGCTGCCAAAAAATTGCCTGTAGACATTAATTTTATAATGTTCAGTAAGCAGAACTGATATTCTGGTTAGTTTCAAATCAGGAAATCAGTGCAAAATTAAAAAAAAAAAAAACCTAACTCAGGCTCTGACAAGAAATCTGCTTGCTAGTATGTGCATGTTGATTTTAGGAGATTGAAGGAGGTATTGAAAGTTGTTTCTTCCTTTAAGAATGGACATCAGTGCTAAACAGCTCTGAGAGGCCATAAACAGCTCACACTACTTTTCCATGCAAAAGCAGCTTCAAGAGTACTCTGCATTGGAATGCCTGCAATTCCCTGTGGAGTCACAAGGGATGGCATCAGAACATGGTAAACACATGTTGCAGTACATTAGAGAAACTACTGGATTCTGTTGTCTTATGTGATAACTGCATCAATTTCAAAATTGCAGATTTGGGTGGGAAGGAGTGTGCAGTTATGAAGGAGAAAAAAATATTTTCTGTGTGGTTCCCTTTTTCTCTTCTGTAAATAAAAGAAGCAGAAAGAGAAAGAAAAGGGCTCAGAAGTGCAAAATGACTAACAAATTAAGTTATCCCTCTTCAATTTTGACAAGAATAAAAAGGGTGCTGAAAACAAGCCAGTTTCCTGGCAGTCTGTTTCATAGGAATTCCTGTCTGCTAACGAGAGTGATTAAAACATCAACTGAAACTTTAAATATGAGTTACCAAGAAAGCCTTTTGAAAACTTAATTGTTGCAGTTTTTCTACTCCCTTGAGTGCCAAGCAGCAGGCAGTTAATGTCATACCAGTTTTCCCCCCCCCCACAAACTTGTTAAGTCCACAGCATTTCAAATACAGACCTAAGGTTTCTGTATGTCTGTTAGCAGGGAAGTGCCTTCTCTCATTTAGCAATTCTTACTTTTTTTCCCTAATCTCAGCCACAGGCAGTTTAATTTTACTTTGATCAACTGTCTTGTCTTTCTATCACTTGTCTGAGATCTGAAGAGAGAGAAACATCACTGAGAAAATGCTTGTGAACTGGCATTAATGTGATTTAACTCTTTTGAATAAGTTTTGGATTAAATTTGGCACTTTTTTATCTGTAAGTTTGGATAGTTAGTGTTCATAGATATTGGGATGAGAAAGCATGAATATATGGATTCACTGGAATAGTTAGAGGTGCCTACATACATCTGGGCTCTTAGTGTGTTCATTTTTAATACATAATCCTGTGCTCTCTTATACACTTACATCGATTATTCTCCAACTCCTCAAACTTTGATCTTGCCTTTTCCTCTGAAATATAAGAATATTGGTTGTTACAGCATGCTGAAAGTTGACTAATGGCATGGGTGAGGAGAGTAAAACTGAAGATTTCTCGGGGCAAAATTCTGGCTGCTTGTCATGTCTCTGCAGAGATTCTGCTTCTCTGCTACCCTTGCAGGCTACACTGCAGGATAATTATTTCAGCAGTGGATTTTTGCCATTATTATTTAGATCCTTGTCAGATTATTTAGGGCTTTATAGGCTTAAATTGTCCCTTTTCCTTCCACCCAGGAGCTCACTGAAGGCCAGTACAGTGATGCTGAGGGTAGTAGTGTAATGGGCTTACCTCCTACTCATCCTTCCATGTAACCCAGGTTTCAACATCTGAGGCATCACAGGCAAGCTCTCTCTGAAAACTGTATTACAGTGACCTTATTTTGGCAAATCCTGCAGTGGCGAGCAAACAGCGTGGAGATGAGCTGGAAGGCCCTGACTTACAAAAAGGAGTCTCTCCTGTTTAAAATAAGTTGCCAGGGTAAATTGGGGCAATGCTATCTCTCACTTGATTAACTGTGTAGCACCTGAGTGCTAAGTTAATGTGAGTATTGGACAATATATTCCACTAGTTCAGCGCCTCCCTGGTCAGCACCAGACAAGAAGAAGATGTAAGACTGTGTACCACAGGAAACTGCTTATCTTTCTTACTGCATCCAGTCTAATCCTAGGAGTCAAACAGTAAGGGAACACAATTCCAAATAATGACTTAGACCAAATTGTTCACAACATAATTGTCTTTTATGTCATCCAAAGCATCCAGTTGTCTTACAGGAACCTAAAAATGTTTTGTTACTGAGTCTTTTTTAAGAATAAAACTTGTTAGCAATATTGTCTTGAGGCTGAAGCACTTTCTGGTTTAATATTTCTCACCATCCTTTGGTGCACTGCATTGTACTATGAGCTAATTAAATCTGTTGTCTCTTAGAAATTACAAATTCTTTTTCTGTGTTTATCTTGTCAGGCTGAACACAAAAAGGAAAAGTTTGGAGATAAAGGCAGATATATAACTAAGATTGATGTAGATAGATCTTACTGGATCTCTTGTTTAGTACCCTCAAGCTTCATTGTCCAAACATTGAAATGATTTGAATTCCTGAACACTGGAAATGTCAACCAGCAAATGAAGGATAAAACATGCAGTCAGTGGCTTTGTTTTGCTAATTGTTGTTAGGAGTTTGCAAACAAGCCCATAGTAAACGACTTTTGCTTCACTAATTCTGTGTAAGGATCATGATGAAAGACCTTCCTGAGGAGGGCTTTGAAGAAGTGTAAAAAAAGGGGTTTGTGGGGTAATTCAGAGAAGGAATTCAGAAATGTCTCTGTGGAGTCCTCATAACTTACTACAGAGTAAAGAAACAGGCTTGTAGCATACACAATAGCAATAGTAGAAGAAATAGAAGGCAAAACCCAAATTCAGAGAGACAGAGGTATAAAAGTTCTTCTGCAAATTTGTAATTTAGTTTAAAAAATGTGTGGTGTCTACAATTACATTATAAACTGTTGACTTGAGCATTTAAGATTTCTCTCACTACAATAGAAAGGATCATTATTTTGTGAAATATTGCCAATGACAAAATAGAAATTGTAGAATGGTCACCCTGCCTTCAATAGTAAAAAAGTTACTGAAATAATTTTGTTAAATAATTGGTTTATAGGAACATAGATAATAAAATAACAAAGTGATATGAAACATCCAGCATCAATTTATCAAGAATAAATCTAGTCAAATCAGTCTGTGTTTCTTATTGACAGTGTAACTGGCCTGGTGGATACAAAGGAATCTGGGGATGTGATATATTTGGACATTAATAAGGCTTTTGACACACTACCAGTTACATTCTCATAAGCAACTTAAGGAAATGTTCTGGATGAAATTGCCATCTGGTGGATATACCCACTGGCTGCAGAAATGTACTAAAAAGTAGTTATGACAGTTCACTGTCAAATTGGGAAGACATATTATATAACGTTCTTTACAGACTTTTCCTGTGTTTTGTTCCAGTTTCATTAATGATCAGAAAATGCTCATCAAAAAATGGATTTTTTTTTATCCACTGATAAAATGGAATATTTTAGAGGATTAAAATTCAAAAGTCATGGCAGTTTGAAGAAGTGGTTTGAAAATCATTACACATGAAAGAACTTCTACACTTACTAAGAATAAAATACTCAAACAGAATATTTGAAGTAAGGGTGATAATGCTGTACAAAGGAGCAGGGACAGATCACAGTCAAAACTGCAGTTTCATACTGCTAAAAAAAAAAAAAAAAGGGGGCAGAGGAATTTTAATGTTTGTATGCAAAGCATGGGAGGTAGGAGGTATTTTGTTTTACATGTGGCATTTTTACTAGACCATTATGTCAGATGCTTGGTTTTCAGAATAGGAAATCATTGCTAAGAGTCTAAAGGAAATTCAAAAGACATATGAGAAGTTTAGAAAATGGCTTGTGAGGGAGGTTTGAGAATTTGCTTATTTGTTGTGGTTTCTTTGTTCTGAACAAACAAGTATGAGAAAGCTTATCCTACAAAGAACCGGGAAATATTAAGATTACTATAATGATGAGAAATTCAAATTCCCTCATATCCACTGAGTATAGGACAAAAGTAGTTAGCAGAATTTATCCAAGAGAGAGTTAAGTGAGATGCTAAGAAAATGTAAATGTAGGGACAGATTGTGCTGGAACATGCTAACTGTGCAGTCTCCTTCACTGGAGATTTCTGAGGACACATTAGATGAATGTGTAATCAAGAGTGATCTGGGTATGCTTCATCCTGTCTCAGAGATTTCTTTCAGCCTAGCTTTGCGTGATTTCTACTTAGTAATGCAAATGTCTGAAATTAGTGCTTAGGTGGATTCTAGAAAATAGCTCTGAGGTGGATTCAGGCAAAAGTATCTCTGCAACAGTCTGGCAGCAAAGCCTCCTGACAAGACCTGGAAGCTAGGAATGAGGGGGTGAAGAGAGATGGTGACCCACGATCCATTTGGGACATGGTAGGTTGTGTTGGCAGGAAGGTGCAGTGGACAAGATAGAGCTTAAGAACGACAAAACAGGGTGAAGGGACACTCGCTTCAAGCACATGAAAGCAAAGAGGGAAGTGCCACAGATGGCATCATGGGGGAAGCTCTCATAATTTATGAGAAATCAACTGGTTCGAGCACCCCTCTGAAATGCCTTTACACTGATGCATTCATGTTGCATGAGACAAAAGCAGGAGGAGTCAAATCCTGTGTGCAGCTCTACGACCTTGCACAGGCATGGTGGGACAGCTCCCACAGCCAGCGTGCTGCTATGGGTGGACACAGGCACTGCAGCACCAACAGGTGGTGGGGAAGGTCATGCAGTCATTCAGCTTTTTGTCAGAGACAGAGGAGCTTTGCCCTGGGCCAGGCAATTAGACAATCAACAGTTTATGGCTTAGGATTAGAGGGCCGACCATGTTGTAGCAGGTATCTGCTACAGACTGCCAGATGGGGAAGAGGTTGCTGCTGTCCTCAGACAAGGGGAAGAAGCCTCATGCTCAAAACCCCACTTCTCATAAGGGGCCTGTTACATGCTGGACACAACATGAAACAAACAATCCCAATACATGGCAAAACACTGATGGCAACTTCCCAGCAGGGGTGACTGGTGACCTAACAATGGCTGACCCCTCCATTAGACTGGATACTTGCAAGCAAGAAAGGCTTGGGGATATGAAAATCTTATCTGCCCATGAGGTGGTGGAGAGCCCATTCTGAGCAACAAATAGGAGGAGCATGACTCTGGATTACAGAACAGCAGACTTTGGCCTTTCAAAGGATCTACTTGATAGGAGATGGTCATGGAGCAGACCACGAGCTCTGGTTGATTTTCAGGATGCATAACAATGAGCCATGCATGCCAATGTGGAAGAAACCAAACCAAACTGGCAGGAGGCCTACACCTCTATTCAGTTTTGGGCCTCTCACTGCAAGAAGGACATTGATGTGCTGGAACATATCCCAGGAAGGGCAACAGACCTGGTGAAGGGTCTGGAGCACATGTCTTAGGAGGAGCAACTGTGGGACCTGTCTTATGAGGAGCAGCTGTGGGATGTTTAGCCTGGAGAAAACAAGGCTGAGGGGCTTACTGTTCTCTACAGCTACTTGAATGAAGGTTGTAGAGAGAAAGGGATATTAGGAAAAATTTCTTTGTTTAAAGGATGGTCAGGCAAAGGAAGGGGCTGCCCAGGGAAGTGGTGGAGTGCCATCACCATCCCTTGAAGTGCATGTGGATATGGCACTTGAGGACATGGTTTAGTGATGAATATTATGGAGGTGCTGAGTTGACAATTGGACTTCATGATCTTAGAGGTCTTTTCCAACCGTAATTATTCTATGATGGGTGAGGACGAGCTCCTTACTTAACTGAGACTTAAAAAGGAATAGTAGAAGAGGTGAAAGCTGGAACAGGTGAAAAAGAGGAATACAGATGCGGCGTGGGTTTTTGCTCTTCCTGGCTGCACGCGGCTCTTGGGAGCCCGGCTGTGGCGTAGCTTCCACGTGCTGCCGGGGTTTGCTGCCGCGGGTTTCCGGACACTGCTCCGTGTCTCGGGCGCGTGGGCTGGCCAGTCTCTGTTACCGTGCGCTAGGGACCCAGCAAAGAGGAAGGAATTTGTCCATTTACTCTGTGCTTGGCAGGAACGGTTTATTGGTCACACATGGCGCGGTTCGATGGAAAGACGCGACCGCTCTCGGCACTCGCATGGGAGAAAATGGTGTCGCCATGGTGCCGGCGGGATAGGGTTTTATGGAGGGGCAGGGCGAGAGGATCCACGGCCTGCCGGCCAATAGGGGCGGCTGCCATGGCGGTGACGCCAGCAACAGCGACCAACCAGAGAACCCTGCAGGGGCGGGCACCGAGCCAGAGCGGGCTGAGCGGGACCGTGTGGCTCAGGGTGGCCAGCACGGGGTTTCCTGGGGCCGGACGGCACGGTGCTTACAGGAGCGGCACGGGGGAAGAATCCGGCAGCAGGCAACATGGGGCCAGAAACCGCGGGGCGGGACAACACGGGGGAAACGCGGGATTACAGAACTTGACTTATTTTAACATAAATTAAAAACCCTAATCTAAACCCAAACTCCGGGATGCAACATACAGAGATATTCTCTGACTATGCAGGAATGGCATTAGGAAGGCTAAAGCCCATCTACAGCTGAATCTTGGACAAGACAGGAAGGGGAACATGAAAGACTTTAACAGGGCTATCGACAACAAAAGACAGATCAGTGAAAATGAGGGCCTGACACTGAATGGGGTGGGGGAGAAAGGACATGGGAAAGGGTGAGGTACCCAATGCCTCCTTCACCTCAGCCTTACTGACAAAATCTGTTCTGAGGAATCATAGCTCCCTGAGACCCATGGGAAAGGCCGAAGCAATGAAGTTTTATACTCAGGAGGATCACATTACAGAATGTTAAACCAAGTGCTCATACACATCTCGGGACACAAGTGAATGCATCCATGAGGACCAAGGCAGCTGGCTGATGTCATTGTGAGGTCATTCTTGATTATCTCTGGAAAACTGTAGTGACTGGGGGAGGTTTCAGAGGACTGGAAAACCAAAGGTCACTAATAAGTTCAATAAGGGCAAGCAGGAGGGTCTAGGGATCTACAGGACCATCTACCACACCTTAATTGCTGTGATAGTGATGGATTAAATCCCACTGCAACTGTTTCCCAACACATAATTGTGTTTTAGACATGTTCAAATCCTTTGTAGAAGAATGCAAAATATTTTTTTTGCTGTTTTTAGTATGATACACAAAGGTTTCATGTATACAATGCTAAGGCTCTGATCACTTTGGTTCAATGATCTTGCTAGTCAAATGTCAATGTCACCTACCTTCTTCTGTCTCAGCAACAAGCTGAGATAGAAACTTTTAGCATCTCATAAATCGTGGAACTTCACATAGTCAGAAAGACTCTTCCCTTACTTTCTAGTAGGGGTCAGATTCAAAAAAAAAAAAAAGAAAAAAAGCCTACTTATTCTGAACTCCCCCATTTCTGCATGGCCATCCTCATGCCATAGTTGGGCATAATAAAGTGGAACCATCTGGGACTAGCAGATATATATATGAGAGAGAGTGTGGATGAGATTATCTGGGTGCAGGCTGATTGCAGTTGCAAAAGTAATAAATTCATTTTTAAGGGAAAAATTTTCAGGAAGTTTAATTTGCAGAGTGAGAAAATTAATTGAGAGCATAGGCAATTTTCATCTTTCCATCCAGCAAGGAGAGAAAACTAAAGGGAAATACTGAACATAATCAAAATGACAGGAAAAAGAAGCAGTCACTTATAATTGTTCTTGGTGGCAGCATAATTTTTAGAAGAATACAGAGGTGTCTGAAAATTACTTTCAATAGCTCTGAAAATATATGAATGGTATCCAGTCAACTATTTATTATGACCAAAACACTTACACAATAAGTCAGAAGCTTGAATGGGACAAATTCATATTGCCAAATTTAAAATGTTTTGAAAATCTGTAATTAACATAGAGGTGAGACACATACTCTCACACAAATTTTGTGTCTATGCAAACAAAAAGCAAATAACTTTTGTGATTCAAGAGGAAGAATTGTACAGCTTTATTAAGCAAAGCATAGCTGTGAATCTCTATTGAGGCTGTGGGGGGAAAACTGTCTTGAAAAAATTAAGATATTTCAACATTTGCACTTTTTCTGAATTAGCATAAAATTAAAATATCTATTTTTTTAATAGAACAAAACTACTTCTTGTAACAGGCTTGTTTTCATATTCACCATGGTCATGGCTGAAACTGCCTGGCTCCTGATTCTGGGGATGGTTCTGCATGAGCTATGGTGTTGGGAGAATTTAGTGCTGTTCAGAAGACTGCTAATTAGCAACTGGTCTAAAAGATCTGTTTGCTAAAGTAAGCAAATGTGAGAAAACTACAGCCCTTTCCAACATGTTTCCTTTCCTAGGAAGGGTGGGATACTACTGTTTGTCATTATAATGAACTGTCTTGTAGTGAAAAGATCCTTAGCTGGCAAATGTGTCTCATTTTTAAATCCTTGATACTGGTTAAGCTGTGAAAAGTAAGTGAAGCAGATCAGATAATCTGACCCACATGACTCCTTTACAAAGTAAACATTATCAATGAACACTTGATTTCCTGTATCCTCAAGGAAAATTACTCTGGAAGAAGGCACTGCTCATGAGTGTCTCTTGATAGCCTCTTTTCAAATGCTTATCTTCCTGGATCAGCAGGAAAGTCTTGTTTATGAGGAGGGCTCCACTCCACCTCCTTGTTTGGGATACCAAGGGTAATTCACACACATCTGCATCTTGGTTTTTATCATGTTCTGCTCTGCTGTAAATACCAGTTTTATTGACAGCTATCAGCCTCTCTGACACTCTTCTGTTGGCTGGAGATGTGAAATTCCCCAGCTCTGTGTTTTGTCAGAACATCTCCCAGAGATATAATGAGCAGCAGCATGGATTGGAAAAAAAAACACTTGATAAATGCTCAAAACCCAGCTTTGTTCATTCTTTGCGGCAATCTGCTCTAAGGTTTGCTGCCTAATAGTGCTCACACTACAAAACAGTGCTCCCTACATGATTATCCTTTCCCACTCTTAAAATATTGCATTCTTTATGTTTCACCTGATTGTAAGAAGAACTTTCACATCAGGCTGCTGTTGGAATTGTTCTACGTGAAAAACAGTGCAACTGTGTTTTAGGCAGCCCAGAATCTCTAAAAAAATAATGAAAAATAAATAAGCTGTCACTGACAAGGACAGAAAACAAGTGCTGTCATGGAAAAGATGCCATTTCTTCACATTTGGGGTATTTGTGTAATCTTTGCTGCATAGCATGATTATTCTGAAAATTGCAATTCTTTTCTTTCTTAAAACACAGTGTCTTTAGTCACTAAAAATAGCTGTCAGTCTAAGGTTCTGTGATTCTGCCCTATAGAATTAGCCTTGCAGAAAATGCCTCAAGGCAAAAAGAGGCAAGTCTGAACTTGACCCACATCCAGAGATTTTTGTGAACCCGAACTCCAGGGGCTGTTGAGTTGGTAACAATTAGAAGTGTAGAAAGTTTTTTCTAGTTCTGTTCTTCCTCATGTCAATGCAAAGCAACAAGAAGAATGAATGTAGAAACTATGTTACTGTGTTCATATCCCGAATTCAAAAGCACTAAAAAAGTAGAAGGTGGAGAAATAACATTCTGGCTGCAGAAATAATACCAGGTTATAATAAAAAGGGGAGGTATGTCTCTGTAAGTCCAGTTGGATTTTAGAAAATTAAAAAAGATCAGCCCACTGCCTTGTATATTCCATGATATTATCATGAACTTCACCGTTTTGAAGGTTTTCTTGACTTTCTTATCTCCTCTCTTGAAAAAAAATGCCTTTATTCGAAATTGTTTGTTTGTTCTGTTAATTTTAACAGGACACTTCTCATGATAAACATATCTGTCACAGCCATACATCTTTGAAATTAAAAGTGAACTCATTCCTAAAATTATATAATCTGCACTTCATTACATCTTTTAAACAATGGTGAACTGCTGCTTTGTTCATTGTCTCTTTAATTATCTTTAGGACATATGTAGCTTCCTAATAAAACAAAAATTAAATCTATTTAAACTTTTGTTTAAGTGCCTGTGAAGTCAATACCATTTACATTTTACAAATAAATGCACTAGAATTAAAGCAGAAATAAATTAGGGACATAAGTGAAGTTTTTACATACTGCATTTTGCTATGGCACTCGCACCTTGAGGTAGAATAGAGTATTGGCAGGTAATTTTTGCATTTACAAACCCTGTCAATTGCAGTCCTATAGGCTGGGCTCAAGTGTGTGTGTGGAAACACACCTGCTGCTGGCAGAAAGCAGCCGTGGGTCGCCCATGCTACCACCATCTGCGGCGTATGCGCTACTTGGCAGAGGGATCTCCCTGTATTTCCTAGGAGGCAGGCCCCATCCATCCCTTTGCTGTTGCCATGGCCACATTCTGCCTCTTAGCATCCTGGAGTGGAGAAGAATGCAATAGTGCTGCTTCCCCAGGAGCTTGCCAGTGTACTTTCACCTTCCCTGTGTTCAACACCAGCATGGCAGAATGATGGGATTTGGTGGCGCGCCTGGCGAAATACAGCCAGATGGGGAAACTTTAACTGCAGAAATGGGCAAACCAGAAGCTTCTCTTCAGCTGCAGGCAGTTTGTGCTCCTCATTGCAGCACTGAATTTAGAAGTCTTCTTAAAGAAATAAATAAATCTATCTATATATTTATAAAGATATACTCTCTCTAAATACATAATTATTACGTAACACATTATACCTAGAGGATAGGTTCCATGTTCCCTGGTTTATCAAATTTGAGGTTGAATTTTGAGAAAAAAGAGTAGCACCTGAGATCTGGTTCAGGGATTATCTCCTCAAATACTCACCACTTTAGCTTATTTCACAAACCTTCCATAATATCAGTCAATATTCCTGTTTTTGTAAGAATAGCTTTGATTTCTCAGTAAACAAATCTCTTTTTGCTAGCTTGCTGTGGTGATAACATTTTACATTACAAGCAGCTGCTTGGTAAAGATTGAAATGAGGACTATGTGTTAATACCACAAAAAAGAAACACTGGGCTGCAAATGCCCTTTCTTTGTCCAGGTGCCAGCACTATGAAGAATCAATATAAAATGAACAATTAGAATAAGAAAGAAAACAAACATAATTCTTTCCCCACTGCTTCTTTCTCAATGTTAAAAACCTAGTTATCAAACAGGCAGAGGGGAAAAGATGGAGAAATGCTGTGAGATATGAAAAAATGAAGCCCTCAGAATTCAGAACTTTGTCTTCCTCTAAAATGGCAAAGAAGACCAAGGTCATTTAAAGTCAGTGAAACAGGAGCCATTCTATTGTGTCCTTCAATTAAAGTAGGGTGTGCATAAAGATGATTTTCTCTACTGCATCCTTTTCAGCCTCTGACCTAGTAATGACAACCCAGTTTAGCATGATGACTTTGATAATCATTGTTATCTCAGGTGTGCAGAGGTGGTGAGGAAAAAAAAAAACATCTTATAAATACCTGCCACCATAATAAAGTGACTATATATTTTATTATTAAGGAATGGGATCTTCAGAGAAATTGTGGAAACAATTTAAGCAGTCATGGGTAGAGATAGAAAAGATTTAAAGGGAGAGGAGCTCCAGCCAATGAGAAAAATCACATTTCAAAGGATAGATTACATGATCCTTAATTGGGATTTTAGTGGTGCACAGGATTTTTGCTGCATTATTCTTTGCAATAGACAGACATCCAGCACACTCAGACACACATTCCACTTGCATGCACTGCAGGATACAGCGTTGAGTGAGCAGGGAATAATCCTTCCAGATGCAGAACAATAACTCAGAAAAAACGACCTAAAGTAAACAGAAGAATTGAGTGTGAGGCTTTCAAACCATCTCCTAGACTGAGCATCTGTTCAGCAGCTGAGGTGGATACTTGGATTCAGTAGCAAATCTTAGTATTTTTGCATAAGCACAAGCCCCTTTCTCCTATGAAAAGGGATTTTCCAAGCTGCTATGCTCCAGTGTGGAGAGCCACCTGGTGGGGGCTGGCAGCAGGGCCTTTCCTGGCTCACCTACAGAGCCCACAGCACTCTCTTTGCCTTGGTTATTACTCTTGGGATCTCTGTTTGCCAAATCTTCATAGCCTCCTAAGTTTTTTTGCTGTTTTTTTTTTTCTTCTTTTTGATCTTGTGTTTGTGCAATTGTAGTTATTCTTTGCCAGACGGGATTCATGAACAAGACTAACTGTTAGTGAGCCATTTCATAGATGGACAGAATGTTTTAGGAAAAAAAAAAAGATTGGTGAATTACTTCAAAGTACAAATTCACAATATCTTACAGATGTAAACCAAAATCACCAAATAATTTCATGTGGGGGAAAAAGAAAGGTGCCTCATTTAGATGCATGCTTAAGATAGACAAGGGGAGTTCTCTTCTGTCTGCCTGCTGTCTCAAGGCTTAGAGCAGTGTGGAAGGCTGGAAAGGACTTGATTCAGTTCTAACAAAATCCATCCTCTATAAGACTGAAAGCTGGATGTGGGCTGAGGAGGAGGTGCCAATAATCTGATCATGAGATGTTCTAAACAAGGGCTTGCTCGCTCTTCCCTTTTGAGATTGTTTCATTATATATTAAATATTGGCATAATTACACATTCCACCCCCCTAAAAAAAAAAAAAAAAAAACAAAAAGAGAGAGAGAGCTGTCTGAGACTGATTCTGCAGCCATGTGCCAGGGCTTTTGCTGGGTAGACAGTGTATTAATGCACTGGGATGCACTACAGGGGTAGCATGGGTTGGAGCAGATGATCTTTAAAGGTCCCCCTCCAACCCAAACAAATCTGTGATTCTGTGATTCAACACACACCAGTGTTCACACAAGTTACTATTGAGTAACACACAGAAAGTTCCTCAACAGCTGAAATGCAAAGCAGACTGGCCATTGTGGCACCAGGGCACTTTCCAGGGAGGTAGAAACTAGGAATTCAGATCCCCTCAAGAAGAAGAGGCATCTGAGCTTGGGGCTCCTAAACTGTAAATCCCTGAAAGGCTGAGTAAACCCAACCTTTCTTTTTTGTTTAGCAAGTCCAGGCTTTCTTTAGCTCTGTTCTTTTAACAAGTTCTGAAATAATATTTTATCTATGAGAAAAGGATTTTTTTATTTTTTCACAGTAGGAGAAAATGGGGGGAAAATATGAGCCACATAAAGGTGGGTGTTTAATCCAGATCAACAATTTTATTCAGTTAACAAAAAAGTCTCACAGCCTTAATTCCAAATGTGGGTTATTTTATTAAGTAATCATATTCCCACTGATATTTTAAAAAAGCATTCAGAAAGTGCTCCACCTATATTTTGTGTCAGAGTTTAAAGACAGTGTTGGAAATTCAGGCAGTGACTTTTCTAATTCTCAGGAAAACAGAAGCTTCTTTCAGAATATTGAGCATCCTTTAGCCTGAATATATCTGGGGTGTTTTGTTTCACTGCAAGAAACAACAGCAAGTACAATTATTCTCTTTTCTGTTGTTTTAAACTGTCACCTTTATGCAATTAATTAAATATGCAACACAGAACTGTTAAGAGAGGGTTGAGTGTGCTAGACAGTGTAGCTCTTATCTTCAAAAGAGGTTGGAAAACCACTTATCTATATTCTTCTGCAGGGCATTCAATGTTTCTTTCACAGCTGGGGTGAGCTGTGTACCACATCCTGCCCCCATCTCACCTGATCCCCTTATTTACAGCTCACTTGCACTAAATCCAGTGTAGGTCTGCATAACACCCCCACACTCGCTTTCCTGCAGCATCAGGTGGACCCCATATCCTCAGATCAATCACTCTGCACTTGTCTGGCTGCTCTGACATTGCTGCTCAGTCACCATAAAAGCCTAATGAACATTTTCTGTCTGCAGCTGTTTCTTAGCTGCTCTCAGGAGCAGATGTGAGCTGAGTGAGTGCCCTGGCAGGGAATACACAGCCTCAGAGGCACAGCCAAAGTACCCAGCCTGCAGGACAAAAGTCACTCCAGGCTTTTCAAATTTCTCTGGTTTTAAAATATTGTTTCTTTCACATTATTGGTCCCATTTTTCTTTCCTTAATTAAAAAAACACAATCTCATATTAATATACTCTATGTTAGAGGCATTTCTAATTTGAATGCCAGAGTAACATAGTGGCTGTAGTTCCTCTGCTTAGTACCTGAGCTGCTGTTTTTTCTAGACTGTCTTTTAACAACACATCTTATTATCTTGGAAAAAGAAAATGATGGTGCATTCACAATGCCCTTACATCATACTTCTCATTATTATATAAACTTGTTGGTAACTATTTTTACTGTGAAGACAATGGAACAAAAACAATTGTGTTTGCCAGCAAACACAAAGTCAAACATCAACTTTTAAATTCTTTGTCTCATATAAAGTACAAAGCATGGCATATGCTTCAGAAAAAACTTCACTTCTTTCTACTTGTCACCTGGCTTGTTGCACATGGAAGCCTTTTATTGCAGTTCTGTTTTACAGAATCAGCTACTTGCCATGAGCATTCAAGTAGAATTGCTGATTTTACAAACATATACATCCACCTGTCAAAACCATAATTCACATTAAATGGAGACTGTAAAATTAACATGCTTTCATGAACTAGGTCACATGTGATCTTACATCTGATGAATCAAGAATCTAGGACAGACCCAGTTTGTGGCCCTAAAATTATTGCTGTTAATGTCTAAAGTGATGTGATTAAAATTTCAATTGTTCCTATGGGCTATTCACTTAAGATTTGAACTCGATCCTTGTGGGTCCCTTCTAACTCAGAATATTCTGTGATTCTGTCCTGTCACTCCATGTCCTTGTCAAATTTTTTGAAAAGAATTCAAATTATATTTGAAAATTTCTATTTCAATTTATAACTGATGATTCAGAAAAAATTGCAGTTTTATTTGGAATACCTTTTCCTTGAGTTCCTGTACTGTTCCAGGAGTCAAAGCAAAGCACTAACACATTCTAAATCTCTGTGAGCTCATTACTGAAACAAATTCAGGATAGGGCCACCAACACGATAGGGGCTGGAGCACTTCACCTGAGGGGAGAGGTTAAAGGAAAAGGTCTTGCTCAGCCTTGAGAAGAAAAAACTCCAGGTTGGTTTAACATCAGCCTTCCAACACCTATGAGGACATTGCTGAGAAGAGGAGATGAGCTTCCCCTCAGAAGTGCATGGGGCAGGATGAGAAACAATGAGCACAAACAGAAAAGATAGGCTTGGCCTAGACACGGTGAGAATCTTTTTTTGCAGGGGCATAGTCCTGTATTAAACCAGGTTGCCCAGAGAGGTTGCGCAGTCTCTGTCCATTATGAGACTGGACTGGACGAGTCACTGGTTCTGACTCCAGAGCTGACCCTGCTTTGAGCAGGGGGTTAAATTACAGACAGGTCCCTGAGGTGTCTTAGAATTTTCCTGTGAACCTATAATACATTGTTTGAAAGGAAAATTGTCTATTAGTACGTCAGAAACAAACACAGTACTGACACAGTAGGAGTTGCATGAGGAAACCTCTAAAGTTTAGCCATCTCAAGAGACCTCCAACAATGTCATGCTAAACTGGATATGTTCTGATAAAGCAGCTTTGCTGTGATTACACATAATGATCCCTAAGCCACAGGAGACTATTATTTTCTCTCCTTGTCATAGGCATGGAAATGTCTACAGCAATGTTGTCATTGGGAAGGAAAAATTAAAATAAGAAATTCTGACAGGAAGAACTCATGAAGTGTATCACCCTCATGTAACAGTGGTTATGCACTAGAAGGGGTTGCTTCCATTTCTGCCATTCTTTTTAAAGAGTTTAGCTTAAAGAATCTAAATCTCTAAGGCTCTGTAGCCTTTTATGTAGTTATTTGAATTTTATTTAGATGTAAGATTCATGTTAAGTGGAATTGTTTCTGCTTAGTCTGAAAGGGCTCTTCAAAATAATTTGCTGTGGCTGTCACAGTTTTCCCTTCTTCCCCAGCCAGCAGGGTAAAATCCTACATGAGATGTGCCTGCAGATTTCATGTACTGTTGAGTTGCATATTTAAAATACAGATCATTTGGGCTGACTGCAAAACAAGCTCTAAACATAACTTCTCTTTTCTGTATATTTTAACTGCACAGTATAGGGAAATTCATTTCAGTGCTCATTGAAGGTTGTTTCTTGTTCTTGATGTTGAGGGTTTTTTTAATAAACAGAGACTTGTTTTAAAGTAGTAAATCTATACTTTTGCCAGGGATGAATATAGTCCTGGATTTAATTCATTAATTTAGCACCTATGAACAAAAACAATTAAAATCCAATTAAAAACTGAAATATTCAAAGAAATCTAACACTACCATAAACTCCAGCAAATGATCAAATGCTACGTGGCTGCAAAGATGACTGGTTTTTTAGGCATATAAGAAATAATTGGCTGACAACCTGCGTATATGAGCCTTTTCAGGAAAAATTGCTTCAAAAATGAAAAGAGCAGCCACAAAGTGTGAGTCACTACATCCAGTTGTGGAAAACAGAAACTTAATATATTTGACATGCTCTAATCATCATATATGAAGAAAGTAGAAACTTTCAAGCACTTTTATAGGACAAACCTCCCACTTTCAAATATGAAGCGTAAAGAGCAATGTAATCCTAATAAATAAAATGTGTATTAGTCAATGAGGATACCTTTGGAGTTTCACTTTTGAAGCTCAGTAGAAGCTGAAATAGGCTGCCCTCAAATAACTTTTAGGTGTTTGGAAAGAATACAAGACTACCATTCCTTTCAGACATCACAAAAACATAAAAAAAAAAAAAAATCCTGTCCTTTATATTTTCTTTAAAGCTTTGAAGTTTCTTAAAGCTTTAAAGAATATACGGAAATACTTTATTGTCAGAAATACCAAAGTAAAAGTGGGAAGAGCAAAATTTGAAAGTATGCGGGTTTGAGCAGTTGACACATTTTCCAAAGATTTTCTTACAGGTTCTATCTTTAGTACCATAAGATACTAAAACAAAAGTATATCACAATAATAGAGCTTGTATGTACTATATAAACCAGTGATCTGGGCAATCATTCCTCTATTACAAAAAATGTGTGATGGTATTGTTACCTTACATTTTAATAGTGAAAGTCAGAAGATGGTGGTTTTGTTCTGCTATTTCAGTTGAAAAAGCGCATAACAGATCAGAAAAGGCTGCCTTCATAGATCTCTTAATTAGAAATAAATATAAATATGAATAATATAAGTATAACTATGAATTATAACTATAAATATAAATAAATATAAAATAAATATACATTTGATCTAACAGTGAAATGCCTCAAAATCAGTATGAAGATCATAGTTACTTAACAAGATGAAAGGGTGCCATGAATGTTTACATAGCAAAACTTACAGCTGGCCCTAACTTCAGTTACATTTAACTTGTTGTGAGACAACTTAAAAAGCAACAAAGAGAAGCATAATATAAAGAGTTTCCATTTTGAAGAGCAATTGTATAGCTGTTAAGAGTGGTAGATGTCAGTGGCACACAGCATTGAAAGTGGAATATATGCAGAGGCCAGATCTTCTTTCAATTTCAGATAGTAGGAGGACAACAAAAATCATAAAGGAGTTTAGTTCAGATGCTTTCTAAAAACTCAGAAAATACATAAGAGCTAATAAAATAGTAGTATAAAAATAATTAATGGTGAAAAAGGCCAAATAGTGTATTTACTCTTCTAACGTGGCATCAGCAAACTCTCAGGCAAAGTCTTAATTTTATCAATACATTTTTAGTAGATAAGAGTGTATATTTTGCAGACTATGCATAAATAACCTGTTGAAATAAGTTGTGCAAGAACTGAAGAAGAAAAAAAAACCTCAACCTTTACACAAGTAATAAAGATTTTACCACTCCTTCATAGAAAATTCCAGTACTTTGGGAGAAAGCTTTTATTTTCCTTTTCCTGGAAATATGGTTAGCTAGTAAGTTTGGACATTTTGCAAACCACATCTGTAAGTAAGGTTCCAGCTAACTGGGCTATTGGTCTTAAATACAGTAACAGTTCCTTTGTCTTTGTTGTGGCGCAGTGCAGATATATTAGTTACCCTAAATAAGTAAAACCAAAAACAAAAAACAAGCTGAAACAAATTATGTTTTTAAGTGTAAATTCACACCTGTTTGTGAAATATAAGTTATACTTCTATATAGCAACAGAACAGCAATAATTAAGACCTGACTTTTTCTGTAATGTTCTATTTAAAACCCACTTAAATTAAATGAATTTTTCTTTACGAGCATTAATAGACTAATTCTTTATGCAAAATGAGGAACTCTGCTACCACAGCAGAAGTTTATGCTGCTTGTATTGTTGTCAAGACACTCCTGGGTAGGTCACTCCTTTTCCCAACCCATTTCTCAGAAGCACTTTAGATATCAAAGTGTAAGGATGAAGGTTCATTTCCTACCAACTTTGTCCTTTATACTAATTCAATAATTGTTATTTATGCCATAGAAAAGTGTTTTGCAGCAAGGAACACGTGAGATCTTATGATGCTCAGTACAAAATGAAACTGAAGGTATTGATAACCAGCATAATAGATTGGCATAATGGTCTGATAACTTAGGATTCCTATTGAGTCTACTCGAGTGTAGTCATAATTCCCATCATGACTTTGAATAACCTATTTAGTCTTTCACCATTCCTCACCACTAAAATTGGAAAATCATTATTTTCTTCAAGATACACTGAACATATTTGCTGTTGGGATTGGAGTGGGAAATTTTCAATAAAATACCCTATTTAATTTCATTTTCATATCATTTCTTCACTCTACAGGAGGGTTAAAAATACAGGGTTTTATTACTTCATAATAAGATAAATTGTAACATTTCTTTGTGATAATACTTGTCATCCTTATATAATTCCTATGAAAAATACATGGTTTTTCTGCTCTCTTTTCTTGCCAGCCAACTGAATGGTGACACAGATAATTGAGCAGTGTCATATTCTACCAAATGCAGCTTACCTCTAATTAAGTGTTGTCCATGTATGAGAAGGATTAGAATATTAAGGTCTTAAGGGCAGGATTAGCTGTAGAAGCTGTCTTCATCCTCAGGAAACAAATTAAAAGCACTGTTGATTAAATGGATGATTTCCAATAATCAGTGTAGATAGTCCATGTACATCTCGCTGTCACCATATTTTCTCAAAGTGACTGGTGTATGTATGTATGACAGCATTACTTCCATTCAAGAGAAATTAGACATTTACTGTGTGCAAGGAAGCCCTGCAGAAAAATTTATTTTAAAAGTATGAAGAGATTGGTTGATGGCAGTTCAGCGTGTTGGTGACCCTGACGCCTCCTTGTTTTATTACCTTCTTGGTTATTTGAGTAGTACAGCAATTTTTCAAGAAATGTTGCATTTACTTCGACTTCTACCATATTTTGAACTTGTTTTGTTTCTTAAAGCCAGTGAAACTGCTGGCAGGATGGATTTCTGTGCCATAGAATTAAGTGTTAGACCAAAAATAGAAAAGGATTAGAAACACTTAATGGCCAGTGATTTCTGTATTTCAGGACACCACCTCAAAATTTCTCAACCTCTTTCCTAATCTTTATACCCATTTCTTTCACTGCTGCTCAGCCACACAGAGAACTAGGTCCATTTTCAAGTGCTTGCACTAGTTAATTGAATTCCTGACCCCAAATTAGGTTTTGAGATGCCTCATTTCAGCATCTCCTCTCTTCCAGCTGACAGCTGTACATCAAGAGACAAGGAGGTGGCAGTTTCTCTCATGCTCCTCTTCACAATTTGAGCACAAGCTTTTAAACTCACTGCGCTTCAGCAAGTTAGTGTGCAAAAGTGGAAGATGCTGGTTCAAATTGTATGTCATGGAAGCAAGTTTGGAATTCATCTGTATTCCATCCCGATAGACAACGGTTGGGATGGGGGAGGGAAGAATAAAAGGATGCCTCCCTGCCCTTCCCACCAGCTGTGTTTCACACAGAGGTAGGTACTGCCCAAGCAGAATTAGAAAATCAAGCCCCACATGCTTCAGTTAGGAAGCATTTTGTGGTAAGACTCATCATAAGACAGGTTTCCTGAGGTGCCTCACTTCTGAAATGGAGGTGCCTACTAGGAATGTTTGCAGAGGAAACTGAAATGTGCAGAGGGATGTTTTGCCTACAGAGCTGGCCTGCCACAGGTACTGGTGATATCAAAATGGTGGAGATATATCCCTGAAACTCAGCACTCCTGCCCTCTTTGTAAATGCATCCTTGAGCATCTCTGATAGTTCTCTCCTTCTTTTTTGTTCTGTTTTGTTGTCTTTGACCTTAGTGAATGGTCTCACAAAGTGTCCTCCATCCAACAATTGGAAGAATTGCCTCTTTATTCCCGTGCTTTCTTTCTTCTTCTAATGGCTGTGTTTGAGATGGGTTGGAATTTTCATGAGAGATGTAGATAGGAATTTCTTTGTTTCCTAGTCTATATGCCTTCAAGGAAACTGGTTATAATTACTGTTTGAGGTTGAACTGTAGTTACTGCTGGGAAAAAACTTCTGCTTCTTGACTTAGTACTCAGAACTGAGATGCAAATAAACATGAACTGAAATAATTAAATCAATTACTGACTTTGACAGTTCTCCTGGTAATCTGTGTAAGCTTTATATTTTCAGAATAATAATGTCCAAATTCATCTTAGCTGAAGTTATTTTTGGTTGAGATTCCTTCCTTCCTCTCAGTACTCAGAACTAGGTCTTGCTTGAGGCAGTCCTTTAATTTGTAAAGAAATTACTTCTCTAAACTTTGTCCCAGTGTGACTTTTGACCAGTTTATGTGTGGATAGCTGAAACAATACATTACCAACAGTTTATTAACTTCAGCTGCCATGTCTTTCCTTCAGTATTATATGTTCAATACTTCTTCTGATTTAGAGGCCATAATTTTAACCTGTCAACTATGTCTTTCAGATGGGGTGAATACACATGTAGTTTTGAAGTTAAACATAATAGCTTCTGTTTGGCTTGGGGAGCTCTGGATACAGCAGGCAATTATTATCAGGTCCCTGTAGCTTTACTGTTCCAACCTTCTCTCAGACATCTATTTCTCTTTACCACTCACTGCAAGTAGAAGATAGCCTATTGCTCAGCCTTCCATGGGCTGAGCTGATGCTTCCCAGGTTTTCTCATCCTTCTGAAAACCTGGCTGCTTCATTTTTACCTCTGCCACCAGAAAGTAAGGAAATCATAAATAAGGAAAGTGTCCACAAATGCAGGGCTGCATGGAATTAAACTAATTAGCTGCTAAATGTTCGGAACTATTCAGGGGAACTCCTTGGAACAAAAGATCGATGGTTGCAAGGGAAGCAGAAGAAAAGGAGCTGGGGAAGTCAGGAGGTGGTTGCATGTTGACAGTATTTGGTGCATGGTGGTGCATTGTCCACAGAAAGCCAGCAACAGCTAAAGCACTGCAGGAGGTATGTGGGAATGCAGGGTCAGGAATCCAAAATTATTTAAATTCTTAATTGCCTAGATGTCTCATAGGCACCTAGGTGCAAATTTCACCCAACCTCAGTCTAGCTGCCACTTTTCCTTTCAGGCTTCTGAAATCCTAGATTTTAACGTTTCAGATGCCCAAGTGCAGCGTCAAGGGTAGAACTGCTTAAAGTTATTGTTGAGCTGCTTAGCCCTTCCAACTCTACCAGGGTTCACAGGCTGAGCACTCCGCTATCTGATATTCTCTTTGCAGTCTTGTCTGTATTAGAGGACTCAAAACAGATTAATAGTAGTCTCTTTAGTAACCTGTGGAAATAGAGGATGCACAAAGTTGTTTTACTGGTTTTGATCACATTTCTTGAAGTACCCTGGTCTTTCTGTTTGCATGATCAGGAGTTGAGATTACCACATGCCTTTAATGAAGTTCTCTGTTTTTATGAATCCCTGCCTGACATTGTTCCTCCCACTACCCTGTTTTTAGAGAAAAATAAACAACAGATCATTAGGTTGTACGATTTAATATCCTAGGTTTGTGTTGTGAGCCTTACAAATAATCTGCCCTCCTCAGGACATTGTGACTTACAACAGATTGGGCACAGAAACCAGAGAAAATGGCTTCAATTTTGAATTTGTTTTTGAAACTTCCACCCACAAACTGAGTATCATTTCTGTGCTACAGGTGCACATTCACTGTACATCTAACAGCAGTTTAATTGTAGTGCTAGGCTTTTTTTTTTAAGGTTAATTTTTTAATTGGAGATCAAATCGTTGCTGCCTGACTGAAAGCAGCTCTCATTTATGTAACAAATTTATGTCTAGCAGCTCCACTCAAGCCATTGGAGTTGTACTAGGGCCACTGAGAATGCTATCATCTTTAGAACAGTGTAAACTTATTAGGATAATTTTTTGATCTTATAAGTGAATCCAGCAAACTAAAATCACCCTTCAATGAAAGCAGATAATTGCATTAGGGTTAAATTATTTTATTTATTTGATGGTTATGTCCTGGAGCCTGCCGGGGTGCTGAGAGTATCTCTCTCTTAACTCCCTCTCTTGCTTCCTAGCATGAAAGTGATGGAACTGGAAGAAATGTGCAAGTTACAAATTTAAGTGTGCCACCACTGACTTTTCAGTTATTTGTTGCTGTTTACAGAGCAGCTCAGATTTGTGTGACACAGCAGGCAAGTACAGCATCAGGTTTCTGCCTGATGCATGGGAAGCCTGATTGTTCACCACTTGGCTTAGGCATTCCTGCTTGCACAAAATGCAGGTGATGTGTGCATGATCTGATGGCAAATCTGAATGCTTCGTTCTCCTCACCTCCATTAGATTTTTGCTTTATGCTGACTGCTCAGGGAGGCATACCAGTGTAAGAGATGTGTGCTGTACCAGCTGTGGTCCTGGAACAGGAATCAGATGTGGTGAAAGTTTGCTATTGTGACAGCAAAGCCTGCAGTTGTGGAATCCTTTTCCACACTTCCAAAAGTGACATTTAGAAAGGCAAAATGCAGATGAAAAACAAGTGAAAATTTACAAGGAAGATATTATTTCCCATACCTCTCCTGTTTTCCTTTATTTGTATATGCATTTCCTCTTCTTTCTGTGATGTGTTTTTATTCCTACCTGAATCCCAGATGTTTTTAAGTTCACCCATATAGAAGTATGGGTCATCAATTCATTACTACCATGTGCATCATACATCACCTCAAGTCCCTCTAATTTTGATCCAGACTTCAACAGACTGTGATAATATATATTTGATTTATCTATCATCATGTCTTTATGAACACTGGTTGAATATCAGGCCTCTGGAAAGCATGTTCATCTTTTAGAGTCTCCTGACAAGAAAGCACCAGTGTGAAAGACCCAGGGAGGAGAGAGAGAAAGACAGAGAAAGGAGAGGCATCTTTGATCTATTCCTTCAAAGGTAGACCTTATAAAACACCTGCATCTAGCAATCAAAAACACTGATTCTAAGAAATCAGGCTTTGTTAGCTCCATTTAATGCAGGACTAATTGTTTAAACACAGAGTGAGATGAAAGAAGTCATAAAAGCTAATCTGTATGTTAAAACTTTTGATTCTGGTAGATGATAGGGTGATTTTCATTGAAAATTAAATTGTAGAAAGTCATATATGAATGTGGCTAAATACAGCCTGGGAAATTTTTCTGAAAAGAATATATTCTGTATTTTGGGATAAATCATTCAGAAATGTAGGAGTTGCTATGGAAATGCTTAAATTAAATGTAAAGCATGCATAAATTTTCAATATACCCATCACTTTGGGAATCGGGCACATATGTTAGGGGGAAAGATATATACATGAAGACTAAGTAGAAGGTAAAACATGGAATATTTTTTTTTCCTGTGGTTCTGTGTTTGGAATATTCCACTGGCATATCTATACTTCATTTTGAGCGCAGACCAAAATCCACACTTGAATACCAAAGTATTCCTGTGCAAACTTCAGGACAAGCCAGAACAGTGGGCCTGAGATAACTGTGCCACCAGTGCCCTGTCTTCCCATGCAGCACTTGGCACAGCTTGGACAGCTTTGGGCAAACAAGCTGAATATTCTCTGCTTTCTAGGAAGGTGCTGGGTAGCACCACAGTTGATCAAACCATATGGTTGACCCTAGCTGGTCCTGTGCGAAGCAGAGAGAACAAGATGAATTCCAGATGTGCCTTCTGACCTCAGCTATTCCATGGTTTCCTGAAGCTGGAATTATGTGAATAGCCTGATATCTTGTTGTCCTTGCAACAGTCTGTCCACTGAGCTACAGATGTTCTTTAGCAGATGTAAGTAAAAGGACAGAAAAGTACACTGGGTAAATTCCACCCCTTTACTCCATTATCCGTGCACTGTGAATTTGACACAGACTAAGAATTTGAAAGTATAGACTTTGCATTATATTCCAGAAATTGCCAGTTAACTAACAAGACACTCTTTTGGCCATAAGAAGAAATGCTTGGGAGAAAATAAATGCTCAGCTTTTTGCTAAGTGCTCAGACTGTTGGCTCTGTGAGCTCTGTGTACTAAGCTGATGACAGGGCACTGTGTGTTCTCTCCTGATCACCTTCAGGAAGTCCTGGACTTGCTGCACATGCACAGGAGTACCTGCACGTGCCACAGGACTCCAAGGTGCAATGGCTGGGTGCAGTGCCTGTAAGGCACTACCAAGAGTGACTGGTGTTCTGTACTACGTACACGGGAGCCACTCTCACACATCAGCCTCACCATACTTGGTAGTTTGCTATCACTGTTTGACACAAGTTAAAAAACACAGATCTAGAGAGAGGGTATAGCTAAAAAAAACCCTCCAGGTTTCTGTCTGTGGTGATGCTGACATAGTGAATGTCTAATCAGCCTGAAGACTGCAATTTGCAGAAACAGTCTGAATCTCTCTTCATTCTTGAAAGACAGCTTCTGTAAGGTGGTTCAGTTTTCTGTTTTGATCTTCTTGTTAAATTATAGTTCAGCATTCTAATGTAAATTAAAAGAGAAACTGAATCTTCAAATTGCAGCTTCTTAAAAGTTGATTTCCTCTTTAAAAGAAAAAAAAGAGATATCTATATCAGAGATATGTCTCATGAAACTATACACATACAAAGGCACAGGCACCTTTAATAATCAAGTTATTCAGTTTAATCTAAGTCTTGACTTATGAAAAGGCTTCCCTCCTCAAGGAACTTTGTGTCTATCTATCTGTCTGCCTGCATCAGCATTTTGATGTAGGAATGTGCACTTGGGATTTAGTTTCACTTTTTCAGTGAAACTACATCAGAAGTGCTCTAAGTGTGCCTGATGTGCTCTATGCACTGGTGGGTAACAAGGCTACAGGGCTTTGTTTGAATAGGTGTGCCCAGCCCAGACAGTGCTGCAGGTGGTGACTCACAGTTGCAGTTGTGGGAATCCTGTTGGGTTTGAAAAATGTAAAAAAAAAAAAAAAACGCAGGCATAATCTTGACTGCACTAAAATGAAAAGTAAGATTCCCATTCACTTTAGGGAAGGCTATAACTAGAGTTGGTGCTCTTCCCACCCTAGCAGCTGCCTGACAGGGATGGACTACAGCAATCAGTTTTTAGATATGGCTGCTGGATCCAAAGCAATTATATACTCTGAACTGCACTTCTCTGCAGAGCTAGAAAAATACACCCTTTTGCACCCTTTAGCAAAGACACATTAACCCTGCTGGACAGCTGCTTTAATGGATAGGTTTAATAACATCATATCTTGTTTGTTTGCAATTGTCCATGCACACAAAATAAATTCCTCTGCTAACAAGGCCTGTACCTATCTGTCTTTCACACACATTTTAAACACAATTTTATACAGCTGTGAGTGAAAATCATTCATTAAAAAATGATCATCCATTAAAAAATGGCATGATGATGGTGAAAAAAAGTACATTCAGTCATGTTCTTCATCTGTGTACTTATCATTTCTCTTTTTGTTTTTTTTTTTTTTTTTTCATTTAGATCAAGCTGGAAAGCTAAGGGTTGAAGATAGCCATGCACATTGCAGATAAGCCTAGGAAGCTAGGACATGCCAGTAAAGATATTATGTCCATATAGGCAGGTGTTCTATCAGGGAATTTCAGGTATTTCTATTAATTGACCACTAAGTAAAATATTCTAAAAAAAACCTCAGAAGTAACAAATGGTACCTGGTGGATTTGATTTCAATTTGTAAGCAATATGCTGTGTCTTTGTAACCCATGGCATAGGCAAATGATTTTAACCATGGAATTAAACGTTAGTGGATTCATTGGAGAGTATTTGGCAAACATAGAGCCATTTAAAGAGAGAACAAGAACTTATACTTGTGAAAATATATTGGGAATAGAAATTGAACTTAACATCTGTATACTATTTAATTAAAAAGAACATATTTGCAAAGCTTATATAGATCAGACAGTATTGGAGGAAGCTTCTTATTGCTTGTCACAAGAGATGTTGGTCCTCAGGATTTGATTTGATTCACACATGAGCAATGCATATCTCAGTGTTTAGATTCATGATCCTGTGAGTCAACCCAAATTGCATATTGTGACTATTATATTTGATACAATTCTTGAAAGCAGTGTATTTAAGAATACTACATTGAAAAATGAAACCTTTTATTTAGTCATAATTAGCAGATATAGGAATCAAGATACCACAGACTTTATATCTTCAGGGGATAAAGGATATTTAAAGAACAGTAAGAAGTTAATATGTCTCCATATTAATGTCTATTATCCATATTAAATGTCTATCCATATTAAATGTCTAGGGCCATATTGTGAGAGTTTGCTCATACAGTGCTAAGGTACTATTTAACATGCAAATTGTGTAATGGGGACTCTCTCATTTTGAAACACTGCACTCAGTTATTCAGGTACTTTTTGCTTAACCAATTGTTCCTCAATTAGTCCAAATTACTGCAGAAAAAAAATTATTTGTAGAAGATGGTTCTATTTAATTAAGGAAGGCTGTCATAATCTGTCTCTACAGAATGGGTTCATGTAGCTTACAGCTGTATAATATTTTATATTATACATATAATATAAAACTGTAATATTTTGAAATTTAAGGTAAGCATTTGTTTGGATTTTTCCCTGAAAACAATAGTATGAGTCTACCTTTGATGGTGCTTTCAAAATTTTTCATAAACAGTAGATTTTCTAATGCCTCAATTGTATGTGAACAAACTATGCTATTTATTCACTGTCTGATATATATAAATCCCTGTGTTTTAACAGGTTAGCTAAATCATGGCCTACTCAAAGTTTTACACTTGTTCATCCCATTGAACATATCCTAGCACTTCTCAGTGGTGGATATACTCATCTATTCATAAACAAGTGTATGAAAAACTGTCATTGTCTTTCCCTGTTCATTCATCCCTGGAGGGTAGTATTGGGTGGGTATTTTTCAAATTAATATTTTGTTAATTCAAGCTCAAAAGACTACATTTATATTCTGCCTTTATAAGAGTTCCTGTTTATATAATAATTATAATATAGTTTCTGATTCATAGAGAGGTAGATTTCATAGCCTTCAATTATCTCCTAAGAAAGTAGTTTTCCGCTTCTAACCAATAATTGCTGTTGTTTAATTTGTTATATTGAATGACTGATGTATTCATAAAGTCTTCTCAAGGTGATTATGGGAACATCAGGCCTAGTTGCATGGAGATAAAGATTTACAAAGATTACACAAACACATTTCAAAAAGGAAAAAAAACACTTTTATGAAAGTTCATTAAGAGATACTTTTTAAAATTAATATTGATCAGCCTGCAGAAAGAATTCTTTGCTATTTTTTGGCTTATATATGTTGGTTTATATGTCTTAACTGTATGGGATTGATGCTGAGTCAGTGCATATTCCCACTTGGTGGTTCCAGAAGGAAATGCTGTTTAGGGGGATCATGTGAACCTATCCACTTTCTGCATTAGCTCTCTCTTCCCTTTCTTCTTAATTTGGCAGGCAAAAGTGTTCACCACCACTTCCTTTCTTCCCAACAGTCTTCTTGAGCCAAAATGGTCTGATGTTTCAGTCTTCTTGAGTTTTCTGTATTTCCCTTATTCCATTAGATCTCAGAATTTCCCCCAAGGTTTATTTCTATCCTTGTATAATTTTTGTATATTTGATGTATTGTATATTTGTGAGATTCTTAATTAATTTTCTGAGTAATTTACCAAAAGTCTACTCTGCTGTACAAAAACTCAAGTGAGCAAGAATTGTCACTGCTGACACTTTTTCAAACCTCATATGAGTTGTGAATACCACCTCAAGCTTCAGTTTCTCAATGGTAGGAAAGCTTACTCCAGCAGAGGATTAAGACATCTCACATTACTGAGTTGGAACACTTGGGTCTTACCAGAGGTGCTCCAGAGATCCTCAGTGTGGATTTACTTTGGGGAGAATCAACTAAGAGCTCGGTAGCAGAATATTCTGCAGTTTCCTTATCTCCTCAAAGCACATCAGCAAAACTGAGATTTCCTGGGGCCACACCACTGCTACTTACCCAGCTGTTTTGGCTGGTCCTGCTCCAAGGAGTCCTCCAGCACTGCCACACGGAGCGCAGCGCAAAGTGCCAGAAGGTCACACCTCCTGCCTCTCCTAAAGTCCTGTCGCGCTGCAACCTTAAAGAGGAGATGATGACAGCATAATAATTGCTCAGATAGCTCAGACAGAAGGGTTTGTTCTGAAATGTGTGGCAGGCTGGTTAGTGGCTGTAGGTGAATAGTGCAAAGGAGGTGAATGCCAAGTCAGACAAACCAGGCATCACTGACACCAGCCATCGCTGTTCAGAAATGTGCTGCTTTTCCTGCCCTCATGTTGATAATGCCTGTCTCCCTGTCCTTATCTCGTCCTCTGCTGGTCTCTGTGGGCTGTGCAAAGTGGTATAAAGAACAAAGGCATCAACCCCTTACTGTTTCTCTTCAGTGCCTTGATCTTGGAAATGAAAAATTGGGTGTAAATGTAAGCTGTCAGGGGCTATGCTGAGAAAGAGTTTTTGATGGCTTTCATGTCAGCTCTGGAAGCACTCTAGAAGAATTACACATGCTCACCTGTCAAAATAAAACTATGGAATAGACATCCCTAAAAAAATAACAGGAGAAATTATTAAATTGCTAACTACACCTATTAAAAATTACAGATAAATTCCACTTTACCATGGAAATAACCACCTCAATGAATTCTTCAAGTCCAGTAAAGATTACAGGCTTTGTTTCCAATACTGAAACAATCCAGCTTCCTGAAACATGCTGACACCTGACACAGTATGATACACCTGTACTGGGAAGATGCTTGTAGGTAAGATCATCTCTACCAGGATAACTTCAAGTTCTCATGACAAGAGAAAAAATGTAATGCTATGGATATACACTATATGTTTAGCTATAGAAATGAAAGCACATCACATCAATGCTTCCTATAACTCTACAGCTTGAAAAAATAAACATTTTGTCTTGTCCAGATATTCTAATGCAAGAATTCACAGAAACATCACCTTTAAAATAAGCAAATGTACTAATATTATCAAGAATATGTGGGAATTGCAAGGCAGAGTAGGTTCAGAGTTATCTGCTTGTACTACATACATATATTTATACATATATATCATATATATTCTTCAAAAACAAACAAAAAAACCCCTATATGATTTCAAGTCTAACAATATAAAAAAAAAAAAAATGGAAATATAGAATGGATTTTATGGTTGCTAGGTTTTTTTTTTTTTCACGTTGGCTTGCTTTTTCAACTGAACAGTCTTCTGCTGTATACCAGAGCAAAGGACCTGCAACATTTAAAGTGTTTGGTAGACTTGTGTTAAATCAAATCTGGTCTGACAGATGCTGAAAGAAAATAAATTATTTAAGAAAAATGTTGCATAAAAGTTTCACTGAACTGTGAGAAAGAAAAAATTCCCATGACTACCTGCTTTGCTCTGAATAACGTCAATAGAAGTGGCAACACCAAAATAGCTATTTGTAGAAGAAAGATGTCATGGAAAAATCAAAAATCCCTGTAATTGCTATTCTTTTTGTGTTTTGGGGGCATGTAGTTTTCAAGGTAGCTTAGTGCAACTATTATAGTTTCTCACTCATGTCAACTATTCCTATGACATCAAGAGAAATACCTGGTGAATAAGATTTCAAGATTATTTTTTTCTTTTCTATAGCTTTTAAACTATCTTCACATTTGTGTATTCATTTAGAATAGACCAAAGAAAAATTGAGAGATTTTGTGGCATCTTTGGTTACAGGGGTATGCTTTGGTCTAACTCGACTTTGGTTGTTATGGTGGTATTCATCCTGGATACATCTGTAGGGCAACTATAACACCTGAGCATACTCCATTCCACTCTTCAGATTTCAGGAAATGTGCTGGTCCAATGGTCCAGTGAAGACTAATAAAGCATGTTAAAGGAAGATAAAACATGTCGACACTGAAACACAAGCTCAAGATGTAGCTTCTCAAGAGCTACATGAAGAGTTTACTGGGTCAAAATCTGAAAATACCAGTACAGCAAGAAAATTTTGTTTTACAACCTTTCAGTTTAGTAGACAAAACATAGTAAGAACTAAAGGAACCTGATAATTCATTTTAGACATCAGAACCAAAAGTAGGGCTATTTTTTCTGCAGTCAGTACAATTGGCTCAGCAAGAGCTATGTAGGTTTATTGTCACAGGATTTTTTTTTTTTTTTCTAAAAGAGATGTTTTATTTCAAACTGGAGTTGAAATATGAATATGAAAATCTATATTCTGTGTTTTACTGAAGATGAGACAGCTAGCAAGACAGTCTCATTTAACTGTAATGTCAATATAATTATGAAATATTAAGCCTCATTCCGGAGTCTTTCTTTAACACAAGACGGACATTGATTTAAGATTCCAAGTAATTTTTATTTGTTTAGGCCTATATTTTTCACTACTGAAACAGGACTCTACGAAAGATAAAGGCGTACTTTGTACAGCTTTAATCACCTGCCTTTACCTGTAAGCTTTGCTGGCATAATTGAGTCTGCAAAAGCTGCAAAGATGTGTGGTTCACTCATTGGTGCCACTGCTCTAATATAGGTTCAGTTATACTGGCCAGCATGAATCTTCAGAAGTAATCCTTCAAGAACACAGATCTCCAAGCTAATTGCTGATGATATTCCCTAAGTTAGATATTGGGATATTTTTCTCACAAAATATTGAGTAGCCATAAGATTCATACACTTGTAAAAAAAAGGTAGGCTCAGTCAGTTTTCCCATGCGGAATTTTTTTGGTAGGTAAGTGCTAAAATATTCTTGTTGACCTTTGTTAACTAAAGAATATCTCTTTTGAATTCAACATGACCTTTCTTATCAAAATGGAGTTAAGTTATATCAAAGAAGATTATCAATTTTAAAAGGTCAAAACAAAATGAAATCTTTTAAAGCAATCAAAATATTTCTGTTGACCTGACCTTTATTGATTTATTCATCCACTCATTTTTGCATGAAAATTGTATGTAAAAATGTTATATCTGAGAAATTACTAGTGTTGCAAGGTGGGAGAAAAAATGAAAATCTTCAAAATTTTTATCAAAGACTAATGTTTTCATGTACTTCTGTACATTGAGATGTACCTTATGTTTGACTGTCAAAAGAAACTTGGAGTTGATTGAAGAGAAAGCAGGTTTTGTGTTGGGGAAATTGAATTAACTTATTTTAGAAGGATTTATGGAAGAGAATTAGATGTTTCTGCTTCAATCATCATGATGAAATTATGGAATATAGTTATTAAGCTAGTCTTAGGATTTAAAAATTAAAGATTTTGCTCAAATTTTTGAAAACAAAGGAAATACCTCCCCTTACTACAGCAGTTCCTCAATTAAGTCTTAGTGCAGTCATAAAAATAGCAGCAAAATCCTCCCATAGGTTGATGGACCATCATCTTATCATTTTGGAGAATACAAATAAAAAAAAAATCTCCCTAATGGTGACAATTAATCTCTTTTTGTTTGCCACAGTCCAGAAACTATTAATTTATCAGTGCCTGCATAGGGTAGCAGTGGTCTCTGCTGATATTTGCCTCTGAAAATGTCACACAACCCTACTTTATGCTTCCCTCTTCTCCCACACATGATATAGATGTTTTTAAATCCTCTTAGGGAATGGATTTTTCACTTTCTAAATTAAGTCAGTGTCCATTTGTTGTTGTTGCTGTTGTCACTACAATGCAAATAAGCATAATGATAAATATTTTTAGAATCTATAAATCAAGGGAATTATAGCACTAAACAGAAAATATAAGACAATTGTAGAGGTGAGATTGTTGTCCTCCTTGACCCAAAAAGACAGGCACAATTGAGGACCTGGTTTTTCTCATAGGAAGAAGCAACTGATGATAGTTTCTGTTAGTTGTTGGGTGCAAGTCTGGCTTGTTTACAGGAAAAGTGTTAAATCCTGTTTCTCTGAGTGCCACATAATGGGCAGTAAGTCACATCCTTGCTAACAACTCAAAGCCTACCCACTAGGAAATTAATTACAAAAACAGCCTCTAACTTGGTTCCAGCTGGGGCCACCCAGTTTGTCCCTGGCTGTCCTCTGTGGTTTCACTTTACTGTTCTCCTTTCTGCCTTTGCTGTCCTTCCCAAGAATGCTGTCTGTTTCCATTACCATAAGCAAGGAGGCACTGAATTGCTCCAGTCACCAAAAGGAGTGCCTGGCATGGCCTTCAGCATAGCATGAAATCTAGCTAGGAAAGGAAAAGAAAACTAGAAGGAGCTGCAAGTCTGGGTTGTGAACCACAATTCTGGACAGCTTCACAGGAAAGGAGGGGAAAATATTCATCTTGTGAAGCTGATACCAGGAACTGTACATTTCTTGAAGAATCTGTACAGTGCAAGAGGGTCTGGGTTCCTCATTCCTCTGACCTACTTCTCTTATGTGCTTTGGCCCCTTGCCCTCCCTTCAAAGGAAACCACACGTTCTACTGCCGAGCGCTTTATTAAGTCTTTGCAACACTTGTGCCTCTGTCTCCATGCCATACACAGAAAAATTTCATTATCCAGTCACTACATATGCAACTGGGGCAACATTCTCTGAGGAAATAATATGATGCAAAATTTCCACTGAAGCGATAGCTGAGTGCAGAGTGGGAAGACTCAGTCACAGTTGTTTGAAACTCTCAATGATTCAGGAGAATTTTGCCTTCTCCCTTTTCATTTGCTAGTCTGTGATTGTTTGCAGGCATCACAGAGGTTTCTTGACTCAGTCTAAACTATTTTTTTTGCATTTTATGTTAATGCAAATAAATGCAACTGGTTGGATTAGGAGATGATATTAATAAAAATAGCAAGAAATCTCTGGGAATCTTTTGCCTCTCAGAAAAACAGTTTCATTTAAACAAAAATGAACCACCACAACAGGAAAATAAAACTCATTAAGTAAAGTGATGTTATAAATAATGCCGATGGGAGATTTTCTCTACAAATAAATGTATGGACAAATTCATGATACAAGAATTTATAAATAGCTCTTCTGGCATTTTATCATCTTTAAATCAGACTAATTTACAGTATGTATGCTGACTGATTTATAGAATTATTTGTACAAGAGGCAGATGGGGACCTAAAATGTAGGTTTCTTTTAAATATATTGCAGGATGATATCACTTTGTCTTTATTATCAAACCTTGGGGGTTTTTTTTGGGATAATAGGAATGACAGTGGTTATCTCTAATATATTTGAGGGTGGAGGGGAGGTTTCCTGTCTTTCTTCAATCCCATTCACTTGGAAATTTAGGCCTGGATTCTGTATATGTAACAAGCTGAGGGATGTAAAATAGCAACATCAATATCCTTGAAGCCCCCAAATGTATCAGTATATTTCCCTTGGTTTAGATGGCACATCTTTATTCTTTAGAAAACCAAATTATGAAAAGCAACTGAATAAAAAAAGAGGATACTCTTGTTGGTATTCCAGCAAGTGTCATTTTGTTGTGTCATGATTGCTAGCTAACCATTACTGAATTACTGTCTCATACTAAAATACCACTTGGAATGAAGATTTTTTATGAGTTACAATATAAATATCTATATTGCTATGTTGAATTGTGGGAATAGTTTAATTTTTGAAGTATTTGTGGAGCCAGACAATGCCTAAAGTCCAGTCCATTGCTTCAGGTGGGGTGGTGAACTGGATTTCAGTATAAAAAGAAAATGAATGAAGCAGAAAATACCCTTTAATCCCTTTGGATAACCTAAAGATACCCTTTAGCTCATGTCACAGAGGAAAGAGGTGTGTATTCACATCTGTGTAAGAAAGCTTGTGTCCTGAACACTGCATACCTCATTTTTCAATCATTAGAATGTTATAGAAATGTCCAAACTTCTCAATTAACATTGGAGGGAAATAAAATTGGTCACTGGACTGCAAGAATTCAGTAATAATCTTGTGCTTTGCTGAGATACCCTGTGACATATAATGGGATACATAAGGTACCCAAACCTAAGCTCAGGTATCAACAAAGACAAACTAGGTTGCCTATTATTCTAGGTTGCCTACCAAATTTTTAATTGGAAGGCATTCCAAATGAGCTACCCTAGCTTAGTATTGCCATTCCTATTTCGCATTAATGGAAAGTACGACTACACAAAGTAAAAAGTACATGAAACAAAAGGGATCCATCTCCTGGAAAACCTCTTCTTCATATCACTGTTCACATCAGCTGTTTTGCTCTAAAAATACCTACAAATTATTAAGTAATCAAAAAGTTGACAGTGTCTGATCCTTCTCTTTTCATCAGTAATTAAGAGCCTGGCTCTCAATTTCACACTGAGTGCTCAAACTGTTTGAATCCTTTTATGAAGCACCTTTACAGAATTCAGAGTTTAATCCAACTATAATTATCCTTGGGATGGAAAAAAAAAAAGTGAATTTAAGAAGTAAAGAACAGTCTTCTAATTTTGCAAAGTCTGAGTTTTAAGACAAGGAATCACATGTGAGGTCCATATGAGTGCTAAATGTGCCAAATTAAAGATGCCAGAGATATCTAATTCACACTGCAAATTAGCTGTAGTATATAGTCATTATGCCAGTTCAATTTAAGCCATTTAAAGGGAAGATAAAACAGAGTGGGATGGTATATGAAGGCCATTTTAACAGTGTGACAGAAGAGTATGATCCTGCATTTTCCTGTGCTGTGGAAACACACAGTTTCTTTTAAACATAGTAAACAGAAGCTGCAACTATTTACCTTATGTTCCATGCCCATCTTTGGAAAAGACTGAGGCCTAATCTTGTGACTTTCTCACTGGTGAAAGTGCAGCTTCAGAAATGGCCCAGAGTCACACTGGGGGTTTGCTGCAATGTCCTGCACAAGCTTGCTGGGACTGACCCCTGTGAGTTCTCTCACACAGCAGCACCACAGCTCTGCAAACAGAACCATCTGCTCTACTGGCCAAGAGACCTGGTGAGGAGACCATGTAGAAAAACTGCCTTGGGAAGGTCAAGGACTTTTGGATACTATGTGCTAGCCCAATCTGTTCTTCACAGATATTTGCTGGATAAAATGCCTCAGGGAACACAGACCCTTCCTCCTTTTAAAACTTTTGTGAAGCTACAGAAAAGAAATAGCAATAAAGACACAAAATAAGTCAAAGTTACATTAGTCATCATACAAATATCTGCCTTTTTGAGAAGAATTTTGAAATTGCACTTATGGATTTAAAAATAAAAAAATTAAAAAATAAAAAAATTAAATAAACATCAGATTTCCCTAATGGTTACTGATAGTCTTAAGCTTTACTTCTCACTCTGCCAGTTCCCACCTGGGATATCACTCACCTGTTATGTCAAGGACCTGCCAGCCCTCCCAGAAGACTCAAGGGGAAGGAAAATGAAAGGGCAACAGAACAACAGAATTGACAAATAGTTTAAACACACAGACACAGGGGATATCAACATTCTATGGGCAATCTGTTTACTGGTTTGGGTTGCTTTCTAGACCTAGCAGATCTCATGTAAAACAAGTATTTTACCGGTGATGATACACAACTCTTGTATGAAGTGAACAGATTAAACTATTTATGTTCAACTGCTGAAAGCACTCCAGAAATTGATGTCAATGTCAGAAACATTATTAGGTTTCAGAAGAGGTAGGAAAGCTTCAGCCTAATCACAAGACAGGAGGTCTTCGGGCTTTTGAGAATGACATCTGAAGGGCATTGAGATTGTTTTCTATAAAAGGAAAGGGCAAATTTCCAGTACATGCATAATCACTGGTAGCATTTATGTTGTCATCCTCTCTAAAGCAATAACAAAGTGCACAAATGGTGGATGATTAGAGAGGTCAGTCAAGTGCCCCATTCAGCTGTAATTGTAGAGTTTTCAAAAATTCTTTTGACATCAGAAAATATCATATGTTTTTTTAACCCTGCTTTTTGCTGTGATTAGTTAATTCATGCAAAATCAGTGAAGAAACAGAATGACAAATTAAAAGGAGTAGAACACAAATGTCATTTTGCAGTAGTGTTGAGTAATCAGAAAAATCCATTCACTTTAAAATTACTGCTACCTGCCAACCTTTAATCCTATGCACACAGGACCTCAGAAAAATTTTGTTTAAAAAATTTATCACCTTGCAGGTCTTGAAAGTCTTTTGAAAGAAGTGCTGCCCCATGTACACTTTTGCTGCAATCAGTATTCTCTCTCTCTTTGCTCTACCTAGATCACTTCACAAGATTTTTCTATCTCACAAAGAAAATCTGAACACACTGTTTTACTTAATCAACATCGATTTTGAACTATCATGCCTCATAACATCTGACAATCTTCCTAGTAAGGAAACTATGCTTACTCTCTTAATAGTATTGGAAAATAAATTATGTTTGCCACTTAATCATTTTTGTGCCTGGATCTTAAAAGAGAGGTTTTGAGTAAAAAATGGACATACACTTTCCAGTTTTGAATTATATTTTAATTAGAGAAGATATAAATTATACAAAATTATATAAACATATAATCTGCCACAAACCAAATAGGAATTCTTGTTTCATTAATATTCCTCAAAACAGGGAATTATTCCAATTACTTGTAATTACTTAAAAGCGGAGGAATCCTTCAGTCCAGGTGTGATTAGAGTTTTCAATCCAGGAACAAGGAAAACAAACCACATGACATCATCCACCACACCAGGTGAAAGTCCTCATTATTTTTACATTTTGTTTCAGAAAAGTAGGAAACTGAAATAGAAGAAATACCTGGCAGGAGTCATGTAGCACTGGGGAAGCAAAGAGAGTCCCCTGCTGACTCACCAGTGTGAAGGAAAAAAAAAAAAAGGAAAACACTCTGATGATGAAAACCTTAAATTTTATGTCATTTCTGTAATTCCAGACCATAAGAAATGAAGCTTCTGGCAGGTTAGAAAAATTTCTCTGTAATACAGTCCTGGTACACATCAGTAACACATTCAGAGCTCAGTGTGAATGATTTGTCCCGTGAAGTTTATTACATAATAGGAAAAAATGATGTTAAACATATTAGGTTGTAGCTTTGACATGAAAGGTGTTTTCAGCTCACCTAAATTTTAGCACTGAGCTTTTGTCATTGATCAGGGAGAATGAGGCAGCTCAACTGATCCCCAGACAAATATTTGTAGCTTCTTAAATGTTGTGATGACACTTAATGTTCGCAGTCATTTCAGTTCTTCAGCTAATGGCTGTTCCCCTGCCATCAACAACCATTAGGATGGAGTCATAAGCTCTTTGGGAGAGTTAATATTGCTGCCTTGGTTTTTATCTTATTTTAGGACACCTTTTTTTTTTTTTTTTCCAAGAGCTTTATTTCTCCATTTAGGGTTTCTACAGAAGTTCAGGATAGGAAAAGGTTTTAAATGTTAATGTCTTGCCAACTGGAGGCTTTGCAAAGAGAATTGTGAATAGTTTCACTGTGCAGCGCATCATAGTGCAAAGTTGTTTGGGTTTTTTCTTTTTTTTTACAGTGTATGATGTCAGGGGAAATGCCTCACATACAAAAACACCAGTGGAAGAAAGTGAACTGAAAATTATTGCCGTGACCACTAAAATACATAGCTGAAGTCATACCTCATCAGAGGAAGTAAAAATAACCTTTAGGAAATTATTCAGATCTCACCAAAGTCCTTCCATGTACAATTCTACTTTTCAGTCAGTGAAAACATTACTTTTCTTTATATAATAATTATTATACTTTTGCATGAGACATTTTACATGTGTTATTCACAAAAAAGGAAAATTGAAAAGCCCACTGGGACAACCAGGTACAGAAACCTACGTCTGAGTTGATCTTAGTTTGACTGAAACTCGAATCCATTCTTTCAAAGTAGAAAGGAAAAATAGCTTTCAGTATTTCAGATTTTTTTATAAACACAACGGACTGTAGGTACATGCATCTCACAACAGGAGTGTTCTGCAGTATGTAATTAAAACAAGTTCTCTTAGAATCACATACAAGATCCTGTGTTCTTTAACAATGTACACCATTAACAAGCAGTCTAGCAGTTTGACCACAGCCTAATATCTCCTCTAATTATATACAGCATAGTAGATAGTAACCCTTTTCTCTGTGTGTCAACTGTTTTTTCCCTGTCCATAAAAAAAAAAAAATTAAGTCAAGGGGTGGTTCTTGCAGATTTCTCTGAGTCTTTGTTATTGCGTCTCCTTTATACAAACAGTTCTGATAGTCTCCACATCCTCTTGATTCTGCAATACTATGCAACCTTCTTTTCAAGATAAATGGAAAACTGCAAAGCTTCCAGCAATATTTCATTTTGCACAGGCAATCACTGGCTCTAAAATACCTTTTTTTTTTTATCATGATGATTCATGCTCTTTCCTAAGCTACTGGTATAGTTTCCATAGTAAATGGTCTTTGATTTAGCTCATGGTTATCAATGAAAAACCACCTGAAACACAGCAATGTTTCATACATTGTTTATCAGCCATTTGCCAGTGACACAAGAACTGCAGGTGAAAGGAAAGAGAAATTTAAATACATTATTTTTCATGCCCGTGTTTTCAAGCGGTTTACCTTATAGAAAAAATGTCCTAAAGCTGATAAATATGACTGACACTGTTAAATACAGAGTGACTTCAGATATTTCCTTTCAGGTTTGAAGTAGATGTGACCTCACCAGGTAGTAGCTATCAAGCAGCTGTTTCCTCAGGTACTTGTTTTTCACTGTATTTCTCTGCAGGTTCATGGGTCTGCTGTCATCACAAGTTACTCTTAAGTTATGCACTCTGTATCCTACACATCCTCAATCTACTGAAATAGAGCAAAGTACCACTGAGGTGTGAAGCAAAGAAAATCTGAGTCCAAATATTTCACCTTTTCTTTTTGCAGCCGGACCCTGCGGGCAGAGATATCTCCATCCGACCAATCCTGGAGCACTGCGAAAACACCCACATGACCATTTGGCTTGGGATTGTCTATGCTTATAAAGGGCTGCTGATGGTAAGCACAGCTTCTTCTGCACAGCACTGACTTCAAGCTGCTATTTACTGATAGGCATGAACTGAATTATATTTGCTTTCCTGATGGCTGGGAGTGAGTAAAAACTGCCTCGAGTACAACTTCTATAATCAGATCTGTTCTAGTGTTCATTAGACAATAATATGTGGATATATGCATATGTAAAATATATAAGACATCAGTAGCATTTAAGCAGAATATTATGGATATACCACAAACTTAGAAATTCAGTACTGAAAAGGTGGGTTTATAAATGAGACAACTTTGTAAATAAAGAAGTCAAATCATCCGAATTCCTGAAGATTCTCCAAAAAGGTGGAACTAAGTTGTCTGAGATGTCTGCCTCTTAGTTGCTAATGTATTTGAGGAATAGTCATGAGATGCAAGATTGATCTGGGGCCTGAATCAAAATAACCCTTTTGTCACTGAGGCCCATCTCCATAAAAATATTTTGTAGCTAAAACAGACCTCAGGAACCAAGAACCCTGAGGCTTGATAGTTTAAAAAAAAAAAAAAAAAAAAACCACCCAAACTGTATAGGTGTCTATTAGTGATTAAAAGCTCCTGAACCTGAAGGTTTTGAAAGCATCTGATATGGACAGCACTGACCCACAGAACATCTATCTAGAGTTGAGCCCCATCTGGATCCTAAGCCTGACAGACATTAGTCTACACTGCCTGAAGGGGTCAATCTGTTCTGTGCATTTGGAGCATGCTGGTTCATTAGGACACCAGGAAAAGATTGGATCAGCTGCTTCCACGTGGCATGGTTGGTGCTGCTGCCCAGAGGGGGCTGCTGGTGCCTGGAGTCCTCTTCTTCCCTCTCCCCTAAGAATGACTGCTCTGACGAGTCCTGCTGCTTTTCATGCTGCTTTTTTCAGGCTGAAAATTTTTTAAATATCCAATATGAGGTTAGGAAGGGAGAGATGAGGAGTTTTGTTTCTGTAAATTCTAAACAGTTGCTTTGTGGTCAGGCCACTCTGCTGGGGTGAACCTTCAAGCAAGGAGGCACCAGCAACAAGTGTCTCCAGGTCCCAGGTGAGAGCTCTGATGAAGCCTTCTCAGCTTTCCATTTAATAAAGAAAATGAAAAAAAAAAAAAAGCCAACTTTAGGTGTAGACGTCTCCTTTTCAGAGAATGTCCAAGTAGGAAATGAGCTAGGACATACGTGCTCTCTCCAAAGGGATCAGGAATTAAGAGAGATTCCACAGCTCAGCATGTCTTACTGGTTGGTCAGCTCAGGGTGGCTCTGGATGCACATTAACCTTGGCATGTAGCACAGCATCAAGGAATTTGTGTCCTGAAGGGCGCCACAAGTTGGGAGCTGTGACATTGACCAGCACTGGGGCCACAGTAAAATTCAAACAACTGCTAGGGTTTTTTTTGGTTTTTCAAGTAACTTCATCCGTGTTTTCAGTTAAAATATTTCAAATATATATTCTCTGGCAATTTTCTTTGAGCTTTCGAGGTTGAGTGGTGTTAGTAGTCAAACTACTTGGGTTCTAACTAGTCTTTTGCCCTAGATTGTTTTGTCAGCATGTATATTAGGCTATTTTCTACAAGATATGTGACTCTCTTAAAGTCTTTAAGTGTCATTTACAAACTTATTTTGCAAATGTCATTACATTATTAGACAATAATATGTGCATATATGTGCATGTACGTATATGTAAAATACTCAATTCACTATTGAACTTCTTGACTTGTGGTATATCTATAATATTCAGCTTAAGTGCTACTAATATCTCATTTATTTTACGTATGCCATTACTCACTAATTTCAGACAGACAGTGTTTCATAACCACCAGTGAAATACACACTTTTTATTACTCCAGTGCCCTCTTAACACACAAATCACTACATATTAAAAAGGAAGATACTCATCTGAATAATTTAAATAATTGCTATGAGTGAATGAGTGATATGAGGACAACAGAACTGATGCATTTTTTCTCATCACCAAAGACATTTCTGTACACCACACACAGTTTGCCTTCAGAGCAAAAAAAAAACCAGAACCTCTCATGTTACTGTATCATGTTATAGAGGTTTAGCTAATTCAAAATTCTGTGATTTTTAATAATAAAACATATCTAATTTAACATGCTAGATTACAGCACAATGCAATATTTAAGGTGAAATGGCTTTATGGGGCCAAAAATATTTACTGTGACCTCTTGTCTCAAAAGGGGAATATAAAAAATGAGGCTGACCTAAAAAAGTTCCTTTCTTTTTTGTCTTGAAGTAAAAGTAATACTGTCCATTCTGATGTCTTAAATGCACCGATGCAGCGAATAAATCACTCAGGGTAGGACAGAGCACAGAAGGGCAGGAAAGGGCAGGGAAGGCAAGAAATGGCAAAATAAGGGAAGGCATTACTTAACAGGATATACTGGTTCCCTCTTCATTAAAGTAAGCAAATTTTGAAAGTCAGATTCACAATTCTTTAATTGCCTCTGAAGCTATATGAGGAAATGCTTACTCTGCATGAAGGCTTCTCAGTTATTAGATTCAGATTCCTCAGGTGACTAGAGAATAAGAGGAAAATTACCATGAAATTTTGCCTTTACCATTTTATTAACCTTCTTAATAACCAGTGTATTAGTCTTCTCCAGTTCCTCCATACTTAGAGGATTCACTGTTTTCTCCCATCTCAAGCTTAGCTCCAAAAAGGCTGCATACAAGTTCAAGGTCTGTCTATGTGTACATGTTGATCATCAAAGAATTACAGAATCAATTAGGCTGAAAAAGGCTTCTGAGATCAAGTCCAACCTATGCCTGAACTCCAGCATGTCAACTAGTTAGTTGCAGTATTTTGATTTTTGATGAGGCAGACATAGTAGAAAAGCATCTTTCCTTCATATATGCCAAAGGATGATAGAAAACACACCACCTTAAACTTGGTGGTGCATTATTAGGGAGTGCACTGAGATCTTTCTGAGGGATATGAGTTACTTGTCTCATCTTAGCCAGAACAATGCCAGACTGGACTCCTAGAATGCTTTGCTTATTAATCACACACACATTAGTCTTGTCTACTATTTAATTCCTCTCTTCCTGATAATTCTTGGAGTTAACATTGGACTCAAGATGTACATCTGTTGGAAGTTTCATTATGTCCCTGACATCTTATTACAGGTACCTGTTATTCAGCTACTGAGAAACAGGCTTTTGAGGAAAAACTATATTTTGAGGTTGACTGTTGCTGTCTGTATGTAATCCTGTTTTTACCCTGTGTTAACTGAAGGGGTTTTAAGCTATAACTAAGAATAGTGACCATTTCTCATACACTGTTTTTAATGTGTTGTCCTCAGCTAACCTTGCCAAGAATGAAAATATCAGTATTTCATGACTGAGATAGGAAAAAAATTATATATATTCACCATGGAACTTGATAAATGTCACTAAGAATAAGAAATTTATTTTCTTCTAACTATTCATATTCCAACATTTCACTATAGTTGATATACTGCTCAACACAACTCTGTAATTGATTTAGAAGCCAAAGAAAATATTAATTCAACTCAAATAGATCCTTGGGATAATGTTCAATCTTAATTTAAAGTCTGAAATAATCCTCTGCTTCCAAAGGCTCTCTAATTGCTAAGCTGAATTTGTCTTACTTCCAAGCCTTGAATTTTGGTGGGTCTTGCATATATACTGTCCCTCTTACTCTAAAATGACCAGATGTCCTTATTTCTAGGCAAATTTCCTTGCATTCAGCCAAATTTCTGTGATTGCTCTAAAAATCTTTCTGTGAGTTATCTAACATCCTTACCCCCTGCTTCCTCTGCATCATTTTCAGCCATGTTATTATCTTCTTCAAGTCAATGTACATATCTGGGAAGCTTAAGTTAGATTTTTTTTTTAACTATCTTATTTTTAGTAGCTTCTCATTAATAGTTATACGTTAAGAGCCATCACATAGATTTCAATCACTTTAAATTTGTTGTACTGATTTTATAGCATTCTGTATTTAAATAATGATGCTGTGCAGTATTAAGACAAACACTACTGGGAAGTCCATGTATCCTGCATGAATGTAATTACCTTTATTCAGTCTTGCAAACTCATTAAAAAAAAAAATAATAACAATTTGAATTATATTGCTATCCCTTTTTTTCTCCCCCCCACTTATTGGCTGAGTTCATGTGTCAGCCATTTCATTAATTTGCTTAGGATAGAAATTACGGTAATAGCTCTGTAATCACTGGGGGTGTTCCACTTTCTCTTTTCCCATATGGCCTCTTTGTATCTTAAGTGGAGCTTTGCCAGAATTCAATAAATATCAACAATTAAGCCCAGCAGTCCAGACAACTTCTAAATCAATTCTTAAAACTACTGCATGTAAGTTACGGGATCTCTGTGATTACAGCAGCTTGTCTTGACAGAGTTTTCAAGAGCTCTCTCTTACTGCTGGAATAAGCTGCACTTCACTGTTTTGGCAAGATGTGAATGGACTCTTCTACCTCTATGTAAATATAGGACAAAATCCCTTGTTAAGCACATCTTATCATGCATCATTGCTATTGAATTTGTCATCTCCCAAGGAATGAATCGTTATTATGATTCATTTTTCTTAACTTACAATTTTATAAATCTTTATGAATTCTGTTAATGCTGCTAGCCATTCATTTACTACTATGCATTTAACTTACCTTTCACTATCTCTATTTTAGATCTTTGATTCATAATCATTATTATGAATTTCCTCTTTTTAACTTTTCTTACATTCTGCCCAGTCTTTGGCCAATTATTTTGCTTGTTCGTTTTACATTCCACAACCACCAAAACAATTTTTAAGGTAAGAATAGCTTTTTTACACATCTGCAGCTTAGGACAGATCATTTACAGCGCATACAAAAACTTCTTTCCATTGGTATTTGTAAATATACCTGTTGCTACCCCTTCTCCCTCTCCAATGGCTTCCTTTGCTTTGTTGGCTAATACATAAACATTACTTTTCCATTTGTTTCATGCACTTGGAAGTAGATTTTCAAAAAAAGGAGTTAGGTACCATGGTTTAGAGCTTGGGTTCCAGTCAGTGCCCTGCAGCCCAGTCTTCAGTCAGCACTTGGTGTTCTTGCCTCAGCAGGCAGGAGGGGAAGCAGATGCTGGCTCTGTGACGGGCACCAGTTTGCAAATATCCAGCAGAAATCTTGGTCATTGACAGCATTTAGATACCTACAGGTGTAACTGAGGGATGGTCTGGCTGTCCTTGCTGGATGTTGGATGTAGCTTTTCACTTCTGCTCCAGGTGCTTAAGCCCTCTGTGTGTGTGGAGCCCAGGAGCTGGGTACAAGCAGTACAGCTGTGGTGTGCAACACATGCTCCTCCTTTTACTATTTTACTATTATTTTATATTTACTCAATGAAAGTTGGATGTAAAGAAATACTTTTTTATCACTAAGGAAAAGGAAGCAGTGGAGCAGCTCACCCAGAGAGTTTGATCAGCCTTTGTCCTTAAAAGGTTCCAGAACCAGACTGGATAAAAGTATGAACAACCTGGACTGAAATCACATCTAAGCCTGCTTTTTGAGCAGGAGGTTGCACTAGATTATTTCCTCAAGTCCCTCCCAATTTTCTTATGAGATTATGTCAACCATATTATTAATTACTTTATAAAATTAATAAATTTGATGTGTAGAAAAATCAAATCATTTTCAGGTTATGTTAAAATTCCCAATGTTTTCTGATAATACCTTTGATATTTAACACATATATTTGCATTCTTTCTTAATTTCCTTCATGATCAAAAAGAGAACTCAGAAGAAGGACCTACCTCCTTATCAATTAACTTGCACAATTACAACTCATATATGTGGTGGGACCCATCTGTCCCATCTTACAGTAATTAGAGATGAAGATTGTTAAGCTTTGTGGTGGGGGAAAGTAGTTTATAGTGGTACCAGATATTTATTATTTCTTCAATAAAACATGGACAGTATTTTAGCATCCAAAGCCACATTTCCATATGGTTTTGTTGGATAAATTTTTCCCTAATATGACCATAAGGAAACTTGAAATATATTTTTGAAATATATTTTACTGCAGATAGTGCAGTATTCCCTTACATGTCTCTAGGCATCAGTTTTTGTACAGCAGAAATTGGTTTAAGCTGTAGCACACACTGGCTTTTAGCAGAGGTGCTTCACCTCTTTATAGAGCTGTGATTGTGGTAATCTTATGCCAAAGACAATAGAAAGCTATTCCAAATGGATATTTGCTAATGACCAGTTGTGTATTTGTTTCAATTGAGTTACTACAATTGTTTCATGACTAAGCAGAATTTTCATGCAAAAAGTCAAAGGTACTGTGAATGGAAAGAGGGGAAAATATTTTATTGACCTGTTGGTTTGAGAGGCTGGAGTATAAAGTGAAATCTGGATGCCTGTTAGTGTTCATATCTTTGTGCAGCTGCTTTTCTGTCTTGCACTTGGAATAAAGGGTTTTGCCAAGACCTTTAAGAAGAAAGTTCTTCAGCTGAGTAGCTGAATATGCATATCTTGCAACTAAAATCAATATTTATTTCTTGTCCTAATGCTCAATAGAAACACTAAGCTTCCCTTTAGTATGTCTATCTAGAGCAGCTCTGTGAAAATTAACTAAATACACAGCTGACTCACAGCAGATCAGGGGAGTGAGCAATGGTTTAACATCAGATTGTACTGACAGTGAAGGTAAAAGACCTACAAGAGAATAGTTTGCCTTTCAGTTTTCTAACCTTACTTATTGTACATGTAATTTTTTTTTAAAGTCACTTTTCTATGCATCTTCCTGAAAGCTGCTAAGTATTTTGTACTGCACAATTCTCCAGTGAAAACATGAAAACCAAAATTCCTTTTTTTTTTTAAATTGAAAAATATCTGCAGTCATTTCACTGAAATAAAAATGTGCCTGTGCCTGTGATGATCTGGATTTAATGAATGAACCTGAGTAGCGAAACACACAAGTCAAGCTTCACAGTTACTTCAGGCTGAAAGGTCTTTACAGGTCAGAGTCCAAAACTGCCTTGGTTTAAGGAGGCCAGGAGAGGAAGTCTCACAGTAATCTAGCTAGAAGAAACAAAACCAAAACAAACAAAAATCTCCAGATGTAAAATCTTTGAAGAAAAGGCTTGCTGTTATTCTTTTATGTGGCACTCAGCAGAGCTACAATCCACAAGCAAACAGGGTCAATGCTATTACAACACAGCAATTAGCTGCAAAGCTGCAGCCTGGTCCAATATATAATCTTTCCAAAACCATATCCCCTAGTTATTGGCAAGCATGACTTCTGACAAGACTGGAGATTTTTTCCTCTGGTATTTCTCTGTTCTTGTCATATATCTTTAGCGCAATTTTCTCTTTCTTTCCTAATACTGTTCATAACCTAAGCTGGCATGACTTTGAAATGAAGCATTTAAAAATGGTTTAAGGGCAGTACAGGGCAATGGAGGTGAATAAATATTTCCTTTCCTGTCATGTGACAGTCTATGCAATCCAATAGCGAATCAGGCACTTCATTGCATCAGTATATGTTGTGGATCTAAGCAATTGTTACTGTGTTTAACAGTAATTCTCATGAATAAAATTTAAAATTAACTAGCTGGTAGAGTTTTAAAAAATAGTGTTAAAAGTTTTCCAATATTTCAGCTACAAACACTCTTATTATAGTCCCAGATATCAAAATTTGGTCAGTACAAGATTTTTTAAAATTAAAGTTTGCCTGTTGAATTTAAACACAAGTGTAATATTCTCCATACATGTTTTGCCTCTAACATTTTAATACAGATTTCTTTTATTCTATCTTTAATCACAGTGATACAATCCTGTTGTCTTCAGATACTGTTTTCCCCAAATTTATACAGTGGTTTTCTCACAGCCTTTTAAGGTGAACTGACAACACAGCTTAAACCTACCATACCAACAGCTGCAAAGGTAATACTCTAAATCAGTGTCAAATGGAAGCTGCCTATCCTCAAACAAAAGAAGAAACAAACCAATCCTGCCTGTACAGCTGCCCATATCTTCTGAGAAAATCCAAACCAATATTTTATGGCACTTTCTACATCAAGAAGATATGTGTATTAGACCACCAAAACTGAAGAAAGCTTTAAGTTCATGAATAACAGTGTTGGAAGGCTTCCTATCTGCATTCTCAGTGTCATTGGTTGAGATCCAAAAAGGACTAAAATTAGGCCATTAGGCTGGACAGTAGGTTGAGGTGTCCTTAGATTTTAGACAACAGCTTTCTATAGGGGAATGTGTAGCCCTGAGTAATTCAGACTCCTTTGGAGATGCGTGGGGTCCATCAGAAGCCGCAGGATGGCAATTGTAACTGGTGTAAAGCAGTGGGGACAGATGTGTCCTACACCTCTCTGAATCCAGCACTACAGCACTGCTAAGAGCTGCCTGCCTCCATCCCAATGTGTATTTATGCACGCCTTCTCTAAAGACTGTTTAATCAAAATTCTCAGCAGAGATCAGAACTAACATCCCACGCAAGTGCCCAATTAATTAAGACAGTCATTCTCTCATTACATAAAATCCAGCAGCTCTGAAAGAAGTTTGAGAGCTCCTTCTGAGGCTAGACTCTGCTCTGGGGTTAGGGAGCATATCTCAGGAAAATTTGGAATTGTGCTGTGTTCTCCAAACATGAAGCTATGCAATGGTCATCACCAGCATCATTGTCTTGAATGAAGATGTCTGCTGATATATTTTGTGTAGGGCCCAAGCCAGCAGACAGTCCTGAGAAGCCTTTACCAACTTGAGCCCTCTAGGAGCAATAGGAGGAGAGACAGCTGCATTACAAATCCCAGCAGGCAGCCTAAAAATATCAAATAGTCCTTAAATTCCACAGCAGCCTCAAGAATTAGGTTCCCCCAAGCATAATTTGAAATGTAATTTTATTATCTGGGGAAGATGAATGTTTAAAGTTTAGGTACCAGGAGTAAAGAGGAGCTGAACTAGGTACTATGAATCTGTGTTTTAACTGTAGCTCCCAAGTCTCATATTCAAAAGCTGTCAAGGAATCACAGAAATCTGGACCTTTCACTAGCAGTGTCTGCATCCCATTCCTCAACCAAGCCATTTTACAGGATTTTACCAAGGGATTTACAGGATTTTTACAGTCATAAAACTGAATCTTTCATGTGTGCATATTGTCAGAGCCTCAGGAAAGGGTAAAATAGGAAGGGCAGGAGAAGGAAAAGCAAAGCCTTGGGCTCCCTCAGGATGGCTTTATCTCAGAGGAGAAACCTATCAGCCCCACAGAGCCTTGCAGGCATCTGTACCAGGCAAAGAAGGAGCACCTCTGCAATCACCACTGCCCTGGCAGCAGGATGCAGAAAACTCTCAGCTTTTATCCATGTTTGAATCTCAAAGATGAGCTGTGACTTCTAGAAAAGTCTTTTCCTGAGGCAAGCATTTTACCCAAAATGATAATAAAAATTAAAAACAATGCTCCCGGATTTATAATGTCTCATTCTCAGGAAACTCACTTGCTGCAAGAGCCTCTCCCTTTCTTTAGTTATCATAAAAACAAACATATATCTTCCTTTCATCCAAAAGATATTTAACCATTTTCCATGCTGTTCTCAATTATAAGTGAGAATGGGCTAAACCATAACCCCCACAACACTCTTCAAAAGATCTTTTTTCCATTATAATTGATCTTTTAGATCATTTTATAACCGCCTCAGCTATAAATTCATCCCCATTATTTGTAATAAGTGCTGGCCTCATGTAAGTATGTTGGCTGTTTTCCCAGAATAATGCTTTTGGAATGGAATCTGTTCATGCTGGGGGAAGTGGAGGCGAGTGAGGGATGACCTACAACCTTAAAAATCTTATTAATAATTAACCATAGTATGAAAATATAGAATTGTTCTCCACAGTTAATCAGGGTCTCATCCCTTTAAAAAGGTGATGTAGAAATACAGACAAGAATTCCTTCTACCCCTCAAAACACCTCAGCCCGGACCAGCCTGTTTGTCAGTTCTGGGCTGGCAAAATGTAAATTTTCAGCAGAACTGAGTAGTGCAGCACCATGAGTGTAGGGAGTGGAGAACAGGCAACTACTGAGATGGTGAGGTTTAGGGGGAACAGGTTCGTGCCCTGAAAAAAGGGTACCACCACTGTGTGTCCCCCCCCCACTCCATGCACCCAGGTGAATACAGTGACAATTTGCTTCCACAGAGCCTGAAAAGGAGTCTGTACATTCCTGCTCTGCCTATGCACAGTGCCAGACCCAGCAGCAAAGGAGTGCTGCCTGCATCCTTCCTATTGGAGGGATTACCTTATTTACCAGAGGGGCTCTGAAATGTATCAGAGGATGAGCTGTTGCTCTGGCACAAAGCTTGATAAGGGGCTCACTCACCTCAGCTGCTCTGCCTGAATGGCTGAGACCCCTTGCTGACCCAGGTAGCTGTCCACAGACCCTTTAAGAGCATCCTTTTCCCATGCTCTGCCTGCAGCAGCCAATACTGTTCTTCCTGAAATTCATAGGCTGCTGGGAAGATGAGGAGAAGAGGCAATGGGTCAGAGTGAGGTGTGGGCTCTAGTCCTACTAAAGGAGATTAAACTGAAGAGACAGGACTGCAACAAGGAGGCAATGGAGTGCCCTGAACAGGACCATCTCCTGCAGCAGCATGTAGAGGGATAGGGTGGGAATGTCGCTGAGAAAGACTTGGGTAGGGATTGCAGGGGCAACTACTGCTGCTGTTGCTGGGAAGGACCACCTGTGGCAATGTATCTTGATAGGGATTGCAGCAGTGATGGCAGCATTGGAAAGTGGGTCAGCAAATGGTTCTACATCCCTTGCCTGGACTGGGAAGCCCCTGCAGCCTGGCACACTCCACGGGCTGAGAGTGGATGCCCAATCTGCCAAAGCCTACCAGCCAGCCCTGCTCATGAACACGTGGCAGGGTGACATGTGTGCTGTAGGCAAGAGAATGAAATGAGCCAGCAGAGAAGCTCAGGGAGGGCAGGGCTGGGAGCTCAGCAGCAAGTCCTGGTTGGAAGTGCCTGGATGAGTAGGTAGGTGGCTGCAGCCTGCCTGTGGGAGTGCACAGTAGCTGAGTCACAAGTGGTTGGCTTTGTTGCCATTGTTCTTTGAGATTCAAACTAGGCAAATAATAAAGGAAACTTGCTTTACTAGTGTCCTGGTGTTACTACAACTTGGGTTGAAACCCAAGTTTGTACAGCAAACATCAATCTGCCGTTTCCCTACTCTCTTTTGCTTGTCTGGCAACCAAATACTGTTCCTCCAGTCCAGGTTATTTTCCATAGGAAAAAAAAAAACCCAAACAAACAGAAGAATAGAAGGTAAACTATACTAGATAACAGCAATTAATCCCCCAAATGGCCTCACCATCGACCTACAATTTCCTGGATTGCACATAAATTGCAGTTGTATAAAAGAGAATATTATCTCCATGACATGGCAATGGACAAATGTGCTGGTCTGGGGGGAAGGCTACTGAGGTTAATGGGAATACACATTTGTTCTTTCTCCTTCAGTGTCCCTGCACTGTGATCAGAAAAAAAGCTAGAAAACATAGAAACTGTATCATGGACCTTAGTGATAGTCCCTCTCTCTGTCCTTACCTTCCATCCAACACCATCTGCTGTCTGTCATGCTTCCCAAGGCACCATACACTCCTACATACACTCGGCTTTGCTGAGACTGTAGGCTGGGTTACCTATTTACAACATCTTCAGTTCGTTTAGGCTTTTACTGCATAGCCAGAACTCCTCTGAGGAATGCAAGAGGAAGAAAATAATTGTCTGCAGCAGTTCATGTTGCAGAAAAATCTAATTAAATTTCAAGGGATGGAGATGGCTTCCTTCCAGTAAAGGCTTTCCCCTGCTGAATTGCAAAAGCATATTACAAATAACAAAGGGGCTAAAATTTAAAAATACACCAAAGGAAAAAAGCAAACAAAAAATTGCCACAAGAATGTTTTATGCCAGAAATCATTAGACAACTGCAATTGAAAGGCCATTACCAACTCCCACTATAATAAAAGACATTATAATTGTAATCTGAACAACTCGGGTGACACTCTACATTGTATATTTGTCTCTCATGGGACACATCTTGGCACTGCTGCTTATTAACGTAGGTGACAATCATGTAATGAATAGCTAGATTGATAAGAGTATATTGGGAACAGCTGCTAAAAATAGTTAATAAAACAATGCACATTATATCTTTACTGGAATCCTTGAAAAGAAATGGGAGGGACAATCTTTAAAAAATATTCAAAATATAAAATAAAGATAACCATAGCATTTAGAAAAGATTGTTCCAATCAGGACTAATTTTAAGTTTCACATTTTTCTTGTTAGAGCAGGAATCAGTCCTAGTGAGCAAAACAAAACACATAGGCAATTAGATATTGAGGAAAAAAGATAGGTGTATACCTCTGAATTGCAATATCACCTATATTTGTCAAGTTGGAAAACATACCTGTTTTAAATTAGTGCTTTTTCTGGATAACAGCAAATTTCTCTTAAAACTATCTTCATTTCTCCTTCTTTTACAATTTCAGTTATTTGGGTGTTTCCTCGCCTGGGAGACACGAAATGTCAGCATTCCTGCTTTGAATGACAGCAAGTACATCGGAATGAGTGTATACAACGTGGGGATAATGTGCATTATCGGTGCTGCTGTATCATTCCTTACTCGGGACCAACCCAATGTGCAGTTCTGCATCGTTGCTTTAGTCATAATATTCTGCAGCACCATTACTCTCTGCCTTGTGTTTGTACCTAAGGTAGGTGAATTTGTTTTGCATAGATCTGGATTTTTTTTCCTGCTGTTTTGTAATTAGGATGTAAATATGTAGGTGTTTATCACCTTTTCAAGTGCAGGGGATGTCTATGAATTCTTAACCAAGCCCAGCCATAAACGCTTCTCTCCAGACCCTGAAGGAAAAACAAAGCTTCATGACATTTTGGAGAAAGTATGAATATATGCACTTCTAATGCCTATATTTCTACTGAAATTGTGAGTGAGGAAACAAAACTTCGTTTTTGTAGTTTCAATGGAATAGTCTCTATTTTCAACTTTCAGGACTTTTTTGGAAAGAGTGGAGATGTAATTGGAGATTCAGGGGAGACAGGTCCTGGTGTCTACTCTGCCATGTTTCTTCTCTTCCCTCTTCTTTTTGGTGACCAGTTATAGGTACCAAAGGAATGGCATAAAGATGTCTCTGGGGAGTTTTAGGTTGGATATTAGGAAAAGGTTCTTCTCAGAGGGTGATTGGAAAGTGGGAAGTGGTAACAGCACCAGCCTTGACATAGTTCAAGAAGCATTTGAACAATGTTCTTGGGCACTTAGTGTGATCCTTGGAGTGTTCCTGTGCCGGGCCAGAAGCTGCACTTCAGTGATCTCAATGGGTCCCTTCCCAGGATATTCTAAGATTCTTACATACCCTAAACAAGATAATCAAGATCTCTGTTTCTATACCTACAAAACAGTAAGATCTTTTTTAATTCACTAGCATGATAAGAGATAAATTGTGTTGAAACCTCTAAGTATTCACTTATGGTGGTACAATAGGCTTTGTCAGTACCTCAGAGGAAAAGTGTATGTATGCTGCAAATGCTGACACTGAAGTCATGTTTATTAATGGGTATATTAAAGGACTAAGTGAGACACAGACTGGGAAACACGTGCTTTCATTTCCTTTTGCTCTTTTGGGCTCTGAGCACAGGTTCATTGTTGGAAGAATCAAGAAGATACTTACAGAGGGCTGGAACTTGATCAGTTCCCTTGCTGAGTTAAGCTTTAGATATGAATATGACAGATCTCGAATGAAGGGAAAACTGTTTTTACGTAAGCTTACTTAGCAAAGCCTAAGTACTATGGAATGCATTCCATGTTTTGAAGTAAAATGTTCAATTGTATTCATTTTAAGTCGCTTGCATAAACATAGCTTATTACCCCAAATTAGATACACATGCAGCTGGACATCCAAAAAATTTGCAAGGCAAAATGTAGGTCTTTTTGCCTCTAGAATCTGTTTTTAGATTTTTCAAGTGTGAATTTATAAGGGGCTCTTTATTAGACCACATTCAATCAATGTATTGAGCAAATTGTAGTCAGTAGATTCTGGTGCTATGTGGCATCCCATCACTGGGAGACCAAGTACTATGTGTGCAAAAGGAGCAGGAGAAACAAGCTAATAAACTTATCTCAAAGTGTCACCACTGAAAGAAATTAGAGGTGCAGACTAACAATAGAAGCTGATTTGTGAGCTGCTAAAAAAAAACAAAGTAATTCATTCTCAAGGACTGAATAACAGGATGTTTTTGCAAGTTTTGCAATTCACTTCTCAAATATTAAAAGGCCATACAGACATGTATAGTCATATTTTTGTTCTGGATCTTAGGGGAGAAACACAACTTCATTCTAAATTGAGGGAATATTCACAAACACAGCAATAGAGTGTGCTTAGAAACATTACAAGACTTAAGTGGATAAGCCATATGAAAATGCATATTAAAAATCCTATGCCAAAAATACCTCCAAAGAATGTCAGAACTCTCTTCAAAGAGAATTGTTAATGCTGCCCATGCCCTTTGCCCCTTTGCTTTCATGCTCCTTTGCCCATCCTTCTCTTCTCTTGTCACAGGCTGTGAAATTACTTGTCTGATTCCTTTTTTAACCCCTTCCTCTGATCTTATTTTAAACTCCAATTACCCTACTCTCATTTTTCATCTGTTCTTTTTACTCAAAATACAAACATGAACCATAGCATGAACCTAGCATGAAGTCCCTAACCTCTTTCTGTCTATTTTCAGGTTTCCAAATGCTTAGCTGTTTAGCAACAAAATTCATCACTGGATAAGGTACAAAAAAAGATGTTGAAGCAGGGGCTGGAATGCACTTCTAATGCCCATGGGAGTGTTTTCACAGCTGGAGAGTTCTTCTAGCACTCATATATATTGTTCTACATCTCCGTTGGCCGTGCTGTGCCACAGCTGGCAAACACTCTCCCCTCAGCCTGCTCAGGTTGCACAATACCTCCTCTGGACACCACAGATTATACCCAAAACTACCTAGTTTGTACATCTAGGTAGGGTGTTAGTGTGAGACAGGCACCAAATCTCTCCCCTCAAGCAATTCTGTTGTAAATTATTGCAATCTTGGCAACTTAGATATATTTCTGGTCAATACTGAAGCCTGTTGCTCATCAAGCACAGAGGATGATAATGAAGACCTGGAAGACTGCACTTTCTCATTTATTAAACTGACCAGACAGATGCAGGCAGTAATGTGGTTTTGAGTCAGGTGAGTGCCACTACTTCTCTGCTATACCAAGTGCATTCCTTTTAACTAATCTTCAGCAGTCTCCTGGGTCAACAGTGCTGAAATTCAATTTTACCCCACAACCCTTTTATGTGCACAACTACTCAACAATGTAGACACACTAAGGAATGAAACATGACATTTTCCCCTTCCTTCTTGTCAGTTCTACTAATCTTATTTACTTATAACATGACAATTACTATACTTGTCCAGTTAAATGTCCACTTCTTCCACTGCCATTTTGTTCAGTACCAAATGCCTCAGAAAAAACATGAGTAAGAGAGATCAAAGTAAAAAATGCTCATTACCCTCTCCATTTAACAGTACAAATGTTGTTAGCATTTTACTGCATCATACTTACATTAACTGTATACATTCTTGTTATCCAATCAAAAGCTTTCCAAACACTCTTAAAACTATTATAGATTTCAGCATTCAAGGGTGTCTTGTAGAAGTTATCTGCAGAATTCAAACACCTATTATGTATATTTTTCCTGTTAGAAATTAACTGCAATGTCTAATTATCTTTTCAAGGACCAAGATATCTATGGTACTTTTCAGCATACTCTTCACTTCTTTAGAAGAAAAAATCCTAATATGCATTCTCTCTTCATGAAGTAATTGTCACAAGCTTATCAATGTTTATGAGGCTTCTATGTCCTTCCATTTTTTTTCTACTCCATCCATTTTGAGACAAAACAATGGGGTCACTTGTAGTTGCCCCGCAAGTGCATACCATTTCTGGCTGCAATGGCATTAACACATTAATTCTGATCCAGTTTCCTGCAGAGCAGCAAGGCAAAATCAGTTCTAGGGATTAAAACATCCCTTTACTGTGTTGGTAGCATTTTATGCCTATTTGCAATTGGCTCTGTGGATATTCAATGCTGACCCTTTGTGAAAATTGAAACCACACAGATGTAAGACAGCAAGATATAAGTTTCACTAACTTTATGGTAGAAAAAAATTTAAAAGCTCATCTAACCTTATTCTTTGTACAGCATGAGCAAACAATATTGCCCATGGACTTTTTAATCTAGTCCACACCATGTGAATGAATTCATTAAACCATGTCCCTATTGCAAAACACGCAATTTTTAGCTATAAACTCCCAGGTGAAGATGATTCAATGGATTATATTCAGTTTGAACTCAGACCACATCAAATTGCAGAACTTTCATCTTGTAACACTTCTGCCTGCTGCTTTAAGAAGCTTTGTAATTACCATTCTTCACATTTAATTTCATTTTCATGTATTTTTTGGTCTGGGACTTAGACACATCAGTTATAACAACCAGCCTAATTTGAAACAAAGAATTGTGAGAGTGAAGACACTTCCCTCTAGGAAGACAGCTACAGCAGGATATCCAGGGCCTGAAGCAGTTGGGTCTTGGTTACTTCCAGATGAATAATTCCCAACTACTCTGAGTATCTCTACCAGCATTTGAGCACATTCACAATAAGAAAAATTTTCTCTGATCTTTAAGTGAAAATGTTGGGTTTTCAGCTTGTGTCGCCCTCCCCTTCCACTGCTGATCATTGAGCGGAGTCTGGCTCCATCCTCTTTACTCTCTTCCATCATATATTGAGTACACATGAATAATGTCATGCCCCCACAATGTCTTCCATCTCAAGGCTAAATAATCAGTCTCTACTTGTATCATAAGGACTGCAACCTTCTTTGGCATCTTTGTGGCCCTTCTCTGGGCTTTCTTTACTACACCTATCTCTCTCTTGTTCTGGGCAGCCCAAACATGGACACAACACCCCAGGTGTGCTCTCACGCAGGCTGAGTAGAAAGGCAGGATCACCTCCGTGGGCCTGTTGGCTCATGTTCCACCACAATTTCCAGTGCCTTTACTGAAAAGGTACTTTCCAGCCAAACAGCCCTCATGCTGTTTGGGTACATGCTTGGGGTTTATTTCTCCTCAAGGGCAGGACTTAGTATTTCCCTTTGCCTAGCTTTAGGAGATCCCTGTTGGCCCAGACCCATTTCCTTCCAGGCTGAGGAACAGCATTAGTGCCGAGCTACCACAATCCTCGGAGCCTGTCAGTTCAGTCCAATTTGAATCCACTTCAGTGGTTCCTTGCCCAGTCACTTTATCAGTTTAACTTTGAGGATGCTCTGGGAGACAGTGTTATATCTTTGCTTAAGTCAAGAAAAATAACTCTCTAGCCTCATCTACCAGCCCAGACATCTCACTGAAGACAGCTATAAATCAGGTTGTTCAGGCAGGATTTCTCTTTCATAAATCAACAATGAATGCTTCTAATTGCATTCTTCCTCTTAATATGTTTGGAAATGGTTCCCCACAGGTTTTACTGCAGCATCCTCCCCAGACTGAGGTGAAGGTGGCAAGGAGGTGTTTCTCCACATTCTTCACACAGATTCTTCTCTCACATCTCCTGAACTCAGTTGCGACATTTCCTTTCTTACAATCCTCAAAAACTGCTCAAAATTAACATCATTTTCCAAAAGTAACTGAGAGCGGTCTCATGATGACATGGACCAGTTCCCTTAATCCTCAGGCATACGACTTGTCAGGTTGGCTGAACTTGATATATTCAATTTTGATATATTCAATTTTAGAGGTCTGGAATTTTTGAAGGCAAGTTTTACCAGTAAAGACTAAGGTGAAGAAGACACAGAGCAACTTAGCCTTCTCCATCTACTTTACCACCTGAAAAATGAAATGTATTATCTGCAAGCATCATCCCAATCTGCAGCTTTGGTCTGTAAATACATGCCAGGGACCACACTCTTCAGAGTCTGAGCAGTCAGATTTCTGTTAATCAGAACTTAAGGCCTTACTTTGTGCCGCTGGAGCTGCAGAACAGTTCCATGCTTTCAAGAATAAGAGGAATCAATTCCAAAATGCAGCTATACCACAAAATCTGGCTGGGTTGTGCATACAAAATGATTGCCCATTCTCTCTTTTCAGACAAGTTAGCACCTCTGGATTTATGATTCCATGCCTATCCTCTCAGGGCAGGGAGCTCTTTCAGCTTTGTCTGTATACAAATATATATATATGCTGCTTGGCAAGTAATATAAATTTTGTATTCTCTAGAGTAATCTGAGAATCTCTCTCCCTGCTGCCAAACAGCAGTAGCTTTCTCTCCTCATGTTGAGGTGATATTTTCACATTGTCACTGAGTGTTAAATTTTACTTATATTTGCTTAAATTAAATATGTTTAAGGTTAACCTTTTTCTGTGTGGCTTGTTTAATTTGTTTTTGAACAGATTTGGTTTATTTTGGGTTTCTAAAAACTAATTAAGTTTCTGTTATCTCCAGAGTGCAATCTCCCATGAGTTCTCTCTGTTAATACTCCTGTTTCATGTCTCTCACTGCTTGAGTGTTACTTGTAACAGTAGGAAAGGAGAAATTTCAGATGAAACTGTGCTTGGGAAGAGGAGGGTTTGGTGGATTATTGGTTTCTTGAAGAAATATAGCCTTTGAAAATATAAACATATCAAGGAAGGAGAAAAACACATATCATAGACTATTAAATATAAATTTAATATATTTAAAATCCAGATTAATATCTTTTGAATTAGTTTTTCCCTATTTTTTTTGTATACTTCTCATAATCATTTTCATTCAACCTATTCTATAAAGTTATACAGAAATCATCTCAAGTAGTGCACATGGCAAGCAGAGCTCACTTTCCAGAGTTTTATACTTGAAAGTCAAAAAGGAGCTCTTGGTTTGCCTTTCAGTATTTTGAGATACAAAATAAATAGCTGCAAAAATAAAACAGGATTTCTTAAGGCTTTTCAACCTTTCAGCTCATCACACTGCGAACAAATCCAGATGCAGCCACACAGAACAGACGGTTTCAGTTCACTCAAAATCAAAAGAAAGAAGATTCAAAAACATCGACATCAGTCACCAGCGTCAATCAGGCCAGCACATCTCGACTAGAAGGATTGCAGTCAGAGAACCATCGCTTGAGAATGAAAATTACAGAGGTATTCTTTACTGTTTATGCTGCCTAGGCTCTTCAGTTTTCATTGTTTTTTGTTGCAATTCTGCAATCCGCTTAAATGCTGACTACTTTTTAGAGAAAATAGTTAACTTTTCCCATAGAAATAATAGGAAAGAGACAATTTATATTGATTGCTAACTAGTACAGCAAATAAGTGTCAGGTGTGATAAGATGAAAACGTGCCTTAGCAAAATGGAATTAAACTTGCCCTATTTATTTGTGACAGGCCAATTACCCTGCTGTTTCACATGGACATGCTGAGCTCCACAGCTCCAGAAGTGTAACCTTTACAAGCCAGCGTAACAGAGATCTGCAGCCCCAGGGGCACTTAAGGGCTGTCTTTGTTCCTGTTTGTGGTTGAGTTCTGAGGCTGCTGTTGCTGTTATTTCTCAGCCTCTCTGAGAGTTGCTCAAAAGCTTGTTAGACATATATTTACGTCTTCCATGAAACAGAATTACATATTTTCTTAAGGTAGAAAGATACTTTTATGAACATGTGAGCTGCCTCTTTTGGCACAAAGGTGGTGGTTTCTTCAGTACCTACTGAGGGAAACGCTGAGTACATGGAGTACGTGAATTACATTAGAGCTATAGCATGCACATTTATAGTTATTCCCATCCTTGCTCAGTAGACCTGAAACTATGACAAACCAGTCTTGAAGACTGCCCAATTTTTGAGACAAGATAACCATAACTGATCCTATCATAAAGAAACTAACCTGCTCTTACCCGGTCTGCATTCTTATACCTTGAAGAAAAACTATATAATTGCAACAGTTATTTCTTTGCCCAAATCTTAAGTAATGACAATTACCTAGGTAACTATAAGGTATTTACTCAGACTACCAAAGAGTCCAAAAGTAAAAGTTATCTCTGCCTTGTTAAAGAAATTTAGTTCAGCTTTGCCAGGTCCCTTTCATGTGAGAGCCTTGAAATTTTTAATGAAGGCAGCTGCCTGCTGGCTATTTCTGTTCCTTTGCTCTACTGTAGTTTTTTTCTACTAAGCCTCCTAACACGAGCTCTCAGCCTGTGCCTCACAAGGCTCATGATGGTTAGCACAGGTAAGGCTGATCAGAGCAGCCATATTAGTACTTGCAGGGCTCTATTTCTTTTGGGCTTTGTTTAAATAGATTGAATTCCCAGAATCAGTGGGTCCAAATGAGTTTCATTGTCAAGGGGATTTGGAACGTGCCCTACCATGGCTAGCAGCTACAACTCTGGCTCATCTAGTTTGAGTTGCTGTGTCCCAGTTCTATGAGGAATAATGTAAATTTTAATTCAGCACTTTTAAAACTCAGTTAAGCTGGTAGTGAGTGGGATGTACTCTGGACACCACACCTTGCACAACCATTCACAAAGAAGATTAGGAAGCTTGTTCTTGTCATTTTCTATTGGGGCTGTAGACAACTGAGTACAAGTCAGCCTCTGAGAAGAGCACACTGTGCTCTGCTCAATGGTAAAATTGCATTCCCGGTAGAGCTGACTGCAGTCACTCACATAACTGGACATGCCATAGCTCCCTTATATTCTCCTGTATGTTCAATAATTTGATGGATGAAACTGTTATAGCTATGTATGCCACTATATTACGTGTAGATAATAAATAGTTCAGAGGTTTTCAGTCTGGGCTTTCTCATGCCCATATATTTCTCATTTGTCAGTACACCTGAATTAATTCAACTGTCAACTACTAAAGCTTATTCCTCTCCTATGCCCTGTGCACAATATCACAGTTGAACACCATTTGTTACTTGTAGCATTATTTTTAGAGGTAATGTAGTAGTGCTATAAGAAAACTGTATTTGTCACAAAGTAGCAATTGCATTACCGCCTGCCTTCCAGTCTAATTATAGACAGCTGTGCCTCAGTGCAAATACCTGAAGCAAGGACTCATGAAATTTGAAGGATTTGTACTCTTTGTTTTGCAGCTGGACAAAGACTTGGAAGAGGTCACAATGCAACTTCAGGACACTCCTGAGAAAACAACATACATTAAGCAGAACCACTATCAGGACCTTAATGACATTCTTAGTATACGGAACTTCACAGACGGCAAAGGTGAGTGTTAGTAAAATCCATTAGTAGCTTAACATGCCAAACCTTTGAATAGCAATCTCACTGAACTGGCTTCAGAGCACTCAGACCTTAGTAAGACAATTTAAATATTTTGGTTGAATTGCTGAGAGTATGCAGATTCACATAGTAAGCTATATGGTACCCACTGAGTAGTTATTTCTGTATATGCATCTTCTATTGTAACACACATGGTGAAGTGGGAAACTTTAAGTGTACTTATGTTCAGAAGCCAAGTTTTTTGTGCTGCATGGAGAGAGGAAAGTCACAGAATTTTAAGCCAAATTTAATATGTGCTTGCCTGACTAGGATGCTGAAATCCTGCTTTTGGACACTGCTATCAAACACATAAAAGAAAAGCATGTAAATATTTCAGTGCTGGATTGGATTCCAAATGCAGAATTGAAGCCACTCATGTATGAAAGTTCTTCCCTAGGAACTGATTAAAAAGGATTTAATGACAACTGTAATATTCCTAAGTTGTTTCTCCTGTGTCTCTTGCATCACTCCCTGAAGAAATACATGCAAGAGAATTTCTTCCATTAGAGCCATTTTGCTTTTCGGGAAGCAGTAAAGTCTGGTGCATAGCGCAATAAAAGTGGAAGCCAGGACACCCACCTTCCATATCTGACTGTAGAATGGATCTACTTTGTGACTTCTGACAAACAGCTTTGTACAGCTGACTATTACCATAGTGTGTGAAAACCTGGTTGCTCTGTGTTCAGAATTTGTATATTTGCATGTTTGTTACACTGCAAGGCTCAGGTTTCTTATTGATGTGGCACTATAGGCTGGATTATGTGGGACAGAAGTTACTTCTATGAATATATTTGAAGAACAATTTTACAACCACGGCAACAGTTCACATATGTTTTTGAAGTATATTGAAATTTCTGTTGGATAAGGTTACTTTTTCTTGCACCTTTTGTTTTAGCCTGGGTAGACACAGGGTTTTATAACTTGTGGCAAAAAGAAGAAAAAGGGAGTGTTACCAGTGTCCTTTTTAAATGTAAAAAAAAAAAAAAAAAAAAAAAAAAAAAAAAAAAAAAAACTGAAGAGGGGAAAGGAGGAAAAGGAAAACGTAAATAGCTGCTGGAGGCGTGTGATTATTGGGCTGAGATCAGGAGCAAGAACTAACATCAGTGAGTGGGATGAGGCAGTTTGAAAGGAACACATAGAATGTTCCTCTCATGTCAGATGCTCCAGGAAAAATGATAAATCATGAATAATATTTCAAGCAGAAAAGATATATTGCATTGTGCCAAATGCCCATTTGAGTCTGGGTATGAGAAACAAAAAATGATTCTCAAGAAATACACTGGGTATAAATTTAGGATGTATGCTTCCCACAGCAAGATGCACTCCATTAGCAGTAGGAGGCTGGCAAAGAAATCAAGGATAAAATATAACCTTTCTGCACTTACTTGTGGCTATGTCTACAAAAGACATTGATGCCTTAACTGCTGCTTTAAGCAACAGCATCCAAGATTGTCTTTTGTTTCTAACTTTCCCCCAGTACAACTCCCTAGCTTTTACATTTCTGCTGTAGGGTGCATATTTAAAATCATCTGTAAGCATGGACCTTAATGTCCAGAGTAGCTTGGAACTATGTATTCTTGGGATTTACAGGGTAGATATTCTGCATACTGAAGTTACTGGACACAATTTTCTCAACGGACCTTCCACATAAAGCTCCACACAAAAGATGGGACAGGTGGAGAAAGATGGTTTTCCTTGTCGAAATTTACATGGAAAGGTTAGAGCATCCATTCACCTGGGAATGAGGAAGACATGGATCCCAATTTGCAGAAGGTGTTTGAAGCTTGGTCCCACACCTGGCTGCAAATACTCCATGCATGCATATTATAGTGTATGCTGATTCTGACTCAAGTGACATTAAATATTCATACTTCCAGGCTCTGAGCCACTGTGATCAGCCACCCTTGCTAGCCTTTTCCTGTCTCTCCAATTCCATTTCTTCTGCCTCTTATCTTTCCACACTTCCCTGTCCCTTATCTACATCTGAATCTCCTGTCTGTTTCTCTCACTTCACCCATTCCCAATAGTCAACCTATGTGCTTAATATAAATTTGCTGTTCCAATCAAAATAACAAGGCTTTGGAGAAATCATGCTGCTGAGTCACTGCTGATTCTGTGCAGATTCAAACAGACACCACTTAAATGGTATTTTAAAAAATTCTGACCCTTACGGCTACAGGAAAGCTAACTCTGAATGACATGACTATGCTTTCTGTAGCTATGCATTTCATGAGCTTTCAGTAAAGGAAAGTAAAGAAACTTGAAATTATGCACCCCTGGTGGTAGTTGAGTGAAGCTTCAGAATTGTAAATAATCTATTAGCGTGACCTAGAAGTGACCATCTCACCCCACTGTGTAACTGGGGAAGCCAGTCCAATATTAGTTTAAAGGTGATGATGAGGTTTGTGCCTTCCTTGATCATGTGAAAAGTGTGAGCTGGGAGAGCAGGAATAGGGCAGTGAAGAGAGAGCCTCAAAAAAGCAGCTGACTTGGAGCTAAAAATCATAGCAGATAATTTGCCACATTCACTTTGTTGTTCATTTCTATGTGAATTGTTTTTATAAAAGACCTTGCTGTTCTGGAGGAGCTCACAGGGAGAATGCCATGTAGGGTAACCCCATTGCTATTGCTTACACAAACTCAGAGCACTGCTCTTCACAGAACAGACCATAACATGGGATTTAGGCAATGCATCTTGAACAAGCCCTAATCAAACTTTAATGTCATAGTACACTTCAGTAGGCTTCTGATCTGTAAAAATTGCCCAGAGTTAAAAATCCTAATTCCTATAGCCAAGTGCCAAAGGAGGTTATTTGATTCATCTCTTCCTTCCCCACCACCCTCATTTACATCAAACATATGGATTTAAGATACAAAAGTTGAAATACTTTAGCCGAAATAGGTAGATACTGTGAATACAGGCCTATATCAACCTGACCCCAGGCAGTGTTTCATAACTTTGGGAATCCTGCTTAGTTATTAACAGCAACAGCTCCTGGTGTATCCCAGGAGCTCTTCGCTGGCACAGGGACTCCTTCTTTACAGCACATTTCAGTACATCTCATTTAAAGAGAGATATTATCGGAGACACTCAACTCTTGTTCACAAATGCATGATGTCCCTGAGACATCTACAGCAATTGGCTATGTAAGAAAAGCAATTAGGAAAATGTGATTTGTGGTTTATGGCTTGATTGCTTTCATTTAATGCAGGCTTTTTAGCTGCACTGCTATATAGCTTTGTGTGGTCAAGCAGTTTTTAGCATGCTCCATGGACTATGGCTCTGAAACTTCAAATGCTGGATTTAAAAGGGCATCCCCTTAACTTAATTTCCTACATTCCTCAGATGACTTCGAGTCTCTGTGCCTGCTAGTGACCTCAGCTCTGTGCACAGAGCAACATTAACTTCTCCCCTGGTATCTGTGGGATGTGGTGGCCTTGCTGGAGCGGCAGAGCCACATTATAGCCTGGGTTTCAGGCAGGGATGGGGTGTGGGGGAGGCCAGTGCTTGGCTCAGGCCATTTCTGTAACTGACAGAGCCATTCGGCAAGAAGAGTCAGGCTTGGAGGCACAGTTCTGTTTGCCAGGCTGACATTTGGAAAAAAGGAGGACAAGTGCCTCAACTGTGATGCTGTGTAAAGGAGGAGGTGGGGGAGGGCACTAGATAATTTTGCTACACTTGGAATCTTACTATCTTACTCTACTTTACTTCTTTTTGATGTTTTAATACATGAAGTTATTTCCATGTGACATAATTCACAAAATCATGGATTGAAAGAGTTTCATATAAAGCAAAGCTCAGAAGAAACCCTGGAGAAGAATCTACCTGTATTTCTACCTTGGCCAGTACATTTCAGAGTAGCATATTAGGGAAATTAAGGAATGACAGCCATTCTGTGGGATGTACAGAAGAAGCAAGAGACAGCCTTGCCACAGTCCCCTGTTATGAGCAAACCCTTTTTGCAGGTTCTCTCTCTGCAGGCACCCTTCCTTGCTCAGAAACCTTGTCTGTTTTAAGCCAGAAAGCAGTCTTTACTCATTGCTGTAAATGGGCTGGGAGCATTCATTTACATGTCAGATATGCCTACATACTGTCACTTGTCACCCCACTCCAATGTTTCCTGGTGTTAGTTTTCCCCATGTAAAAGCAGCTCAAAGAAAAACAGATTTCAAAGGCATATTGCTCACAAATGCAAAGCAAAACAGAGTTCATCTGTGATAGACGGGGGAAGTATTATTTCTATGAAGTTCATGCGATTCAAGCATTAAGGTTGAGATTGAAAAATAGATTCAAAGGTAAGGGCTTTCAGAAATAAATCTTTTAAAGGGATGCTGTTTTGAAGCAAGGATGTAGTTCCTTTCTTTATAGAGATGAATAGAGATATGTATGCTAGTTTCTATGAAGCCTAACAAATGGATTCAATCCTGAAACTGGAGCTTGTTTCTGTTTCAAAAGGGAGACCAACATATCAGAGGTTCAGTACCTGCCCTTTCTTGCACAGAAATGAATCTATAGTAAAGGGAATTTCTTCTGATTTAAGATAGTATAAATCAGAACAGAATCTTGCTGGCTTTTCTTTTTAAAAAATCTTCTCAAAAGACAACTATCAGAAGCTATTATTTAGATTGCCAGTGCAGTGTGCTTACTTCAGGAGAACTTTTTTTCTGATTGCCAGCAGACAGTGTGATTGTTTTAATTTTTCCTTTCAGTTTACTTTCTTAACACCCTATTTACATGAAAAACAGAGACTGGTTAGTCATGTTTTACAGTCCAAACAACAGAAATGGGAAAAATTACAGCAGGTTTTCAAAATCTGCCTCTAGTTTTAAAATTTTCTGAGCTCTTTAGTCAATCAGCAAAGTTATCTCTGCCAGATCTTATAGGTCCTTATTAAACCAGACTTGCTTCTTTGTGGAGCATAATATATGTTTTCTAGCAAACAGAAACAATAGTCAAACTGAAAGATATTGGATGAAAAGTAGTTCTGTCACCCAGTTCTAAGCCATCAGATGAATATTGCCATTAAGCATAATGATGAAGATGTTCAATAAAGCTGCAGTGTACAAACATCAACAAAACCAACCTCTAGTTTAAAAAAATATGTTTTCTAAACTCTTGGAAGAAATATAAGCATCATCAGTCACCTGGTGCGTTCTGCCTGCAGCTGAATGAGGGTTGTTAATATGCATGGCACATTTAAGCCTGCCCAGGTAATTTTGGCAGCACAAGGTTGCAGTGATTATAGGTCACCCCTGGCAGAGGGAGAGAAGAACAGCTGGGAGCAGTGACCTCCTCACTGAGCCCCTGGCAGCCTGCATCAGGTGTGCTCTTGCAGCTCAGAGCTTTGTAAATGGAAGCTGTTTTCTTGCTACAGGTAGGCAAAGGTCCCAAGCTAAAGACTTCTGGCTCTCACCAACTGCTGGCAATGAGCTTTGTTTTATAATGAGCCCATTGCTGAGCGCTCTGTGAGGCCCTTGAGATGTATTTGTCTTTTCTCCCAACAGCTTTCTGAATGGAAAGTGCTCAGGCATCACTTATCCAGACTTCTGAGTTCCAGTTTGAGGTCTACAAAGGTGAAAATTATTTAGAAGGTGCTTCTGGCTAATGTAATTTCAATTTAAAAGGTAGCTACATCATCCCAGTGTAACTTACTGGGTAGAATCTACAGTGGCAGACAGGCCCTGAGAATGAAGGGCATGTTCCAACCGGCATACCTAATGGACAGAGGAAGAGAGAGGATGGGAAAGTATCAAAACCACTGAGACACTTTCCACGGAGAACTGGGAAATCAAGTGTTTACCACTACTTTCAGTTGTTCACGTATATAAAACTAGTTTTCTAAACACTTATGTTTTTAAGTGCATATGGCAATAGTGTTTTTTCTTTAAGCTCCAGCTCCCAGAAGCGTATGACTAAGTGAGAATCTTGCTTTTCATTATTTAAATGAAAGGTAAATGAAAAATAAAGATATTCTAGTTTCCATAGCTGCAAAATAAAAACCTAACAACTCCTCTCCCAAAATGCTTAAAAAATAAGAATAATCTAATTTTTTTTTAATTTTGAAAGAAACAAATTTAAAAGGGGAAAAAAGTGTCTGTATTTTGTCTGTATTTTATACATATAAAGTAAAATTTGCATTTGGTAGCCCTGTATGCAGAAATTTATTCAGTGTATTAAAGGCAAGTCATTTGCAAGAGTGGTAGAAGAGTCTATTAAGAATAACACACAGTGTTATATGGGCAGTTGGTGTTGAGAGGTGAGTAGGAAGAGAATATATGATTTCTGTTCTACTCTAAACTAAATCCCCCACCTTTTTGACAAACACCTCCTTCTCTTTCTCTCTCACAGCACATCTGAAAGTACACGAAACTCCTTTAGTGTGTACAACACAGATTATTCCATTAAATAACATACTCCCAAACAGCAACAGTTGCATTTTCCAATCATTTGATGAAGAATTGTATCTTTAGCAGCTTTGTAAAATGTTAAATTGCTTATCTTGGCAAAGGGACTTGGAACCCTAAAATAATTAAATTTAGAGCTTTTCCATCCATAATTACAAGGATTACTCAAATTTTTACTTTGGCCTATATCAAAAGGTCAGCAGTTTCCATTGTCAGCTTAGATCAACTCAGGACTGAATGTTGGTTTTAATCACAGAAGTAAAAAGGGTTCTTTTCTTCATGTCTGTTTATAGACCTCACAAGACTTTTATGCAAATGTCAAACTTGATATACAAAGAAATGCAATGTACAGAAAATAAAAACTGAGCTCTTGTGACAGCAAATGCCATACCAGCAAACTCCAGGCTGCCCTGAGATGATAGGCCTTACTGCTTACTTTAGCCACTTTCAGATCTGACTCTTTGCTGTACTCCCTTCACACCTAAACTATCAGTGAATCTTGCCATCTCTTAATTTTAAACACTCTTCTTGCTACAACTGAATTCCTTAGCTCTCTTCTACTGACATTATCTTGCCCCAGCTGAAGCAGCTTCATGTGTTCTGGTCACCTCCTTTCTCACCCAGATCCTTCTCTTCAATGCAACATCAGCAAAAAATCTTGTCTTCTCCTCTGAGCTGTAGTGATCCCCATGTTTGCACATTCTTGCCTCCTCACCTATACACTTGGTTGTTGCTTGCTTGTTAGGTTTTTCACAGCAGGAAGTGAATGCTATCAAATAATGCCAGGGATCACCTTGCTGGGAGGGCAATTATAGATGTTGGAATTAGCCCTCAAAACATTTATGCTTCCAGCTTCTTTCTTCAATTTGTGTTTCTGCTGCTTGTTTTGTCCCCCCAGTGCCTGTTGACAACATATACATTCCTAGCATGGTGGGAGCTGAGCATTATTTGGGGCTTCTGAACATGAGTTCAACAGTAATCAGCTTGACCCTTCAAAATGTACCAACTTTTTCATGCCATTTTCCTTTTTTCTTCACTCTTTTCCTGCTTTTCCCCCTCATATCAACTTTTATGTGCAAATCTTCCGGTACACTCTTGAAGAATTTACCTCAGACTCCTCTTCCATGCTGCCTTAATGCCTGTGGCAATCACTGCTTCTCTGTTTATGTGGCAAACAACTGCTGGTGATGGATTTGGAGCTCTCTGTAATTATTTATGAAAACTGTGAACTGCCCTCATTATTCAGATGCTTTCCGTGTGATTTTATTTGGCTTACCATAGAAAGAGACTTTGAAAAAGCAGGCAGGAACAGAAAGGATCTTAAAATGGCTGTGTTTGCCTGTGTTTCTCAGGGGAAATGATGCCACGGGCTTCAGCACAGCTAGCCAGGGACTGCCAGGACACCCAGGGGAATCAAGAATTATGATCTGTTTTGTTTTCACTATGCAGAAAGGAAAAAAATGTAATGACATCGTTAGCTGTCCTTGCTGCAGACAGCCTATGGACCAGAGCAACTGATATGAATCATGTTTCCATGCTGAAAATGATGGGAGTAGCAGACCGTCAAATGACAGCACTTAATTTCCTGTGTGATTGTAAGAGTATCAAGGGTTTACACATCAAAGAAATTATAGTTTTTCTAGGAAAAGTCTTAAGAAGGAAGGTTTATGAAAAGGTTACAATTTCTAACTGCAAGAACAGTATAGTTACATTTTTTTCACATAGCCCAAGACTAGATGAGAGAGCATGATGTAACTTTTGTCACTTTTCTGTTTCTTTATGATGGTTCCTATGGAGGAACACATCATCCAAAACAGAGGAGTACCAAATTCTCACCGCAAAACTTGAGACTATGCTGGAATATAGGTAGTATGAGTTTACTTTGTGGCATTATGGATATCTGGAAAAAGTTAAAATGAATCTATTTTTAAATGGTCACTTGGTCAGCGTAAAGTAAAATTGAATGTGTTGTCCATCCAGATGGTGAGAAAGCCATTTTGAAAAATCATCTTGATCAAAATCCACCAGCACAGTGGGGCTCATCAGACCCTTCCAGAACAAGCAAAGATCCCATAGAAGACATCAACTCTCCAGAACAGTAAGTATATATCATTATCTTGCTGAAAAAGTGTTAATTCAAATTATTACATTTCATCAAAGCCTGTATTTCCCTTCCATGCATTTTTTTATGGAAAGACCTTCACTGTAATCCCCTTTCAGCCAGCCCAGGCTACAGAGAGAGCCTGAAACATCAGCAGCTAGGGAATGTGAATGGCACCTCCTGAAGCACCAGTAGGCAGCAACATTTTACTGTGTCTCCCTGCCATCAGCTCACTACCCCAATGGAACTTAAAGGATATCGGAGGCTTTAGATCCTAAGGTTTGCCAAAGACAAATCAATTCTCTTCTTTTCTCTTCCTGGAAACATCCATAGCATGATGTCCAAAGTTTCTGTAGAGAGTTGCAGGATTAGCTGTGCCCATAGTGTGTAGAGGAAAGAAGAGGATGTATATATGTGCACAAATGTCTTATGACTCTTGTCAAAAGTCCAAGTCCTTCCACACACCAGCCAGAGGGGTTCATAGTGTACATAGACATTTTGTTCTTTTTCATTCTTTAGCTAGATGAGAATTAAAAAATGTCCTGAGGCCTTTTCAACATTGCCATAGCAGCTGGACCTGAGTTTTGGCACAGGAAAGCCCGCACTAAATAGTTTCCCTTAGAAACAATGCTGCAGCTACAAGAAGAGGATGGCACAAAACACTGGCTAGATTTACAGAGGGGAAAGAGTCTTCTGGTGTCAGCTTTTCTCTCTAGGAACCTATACAATAAACTTGTGTCCTACCTTCCATGAGCTGAGCAGGAACTGCCATGGGCAGGAGCTCAGGAAAGTGCCGTTCTCGTGTGTGCCCGGATCACACTTTCCCCACAGCAGCCTGGTTACACGAGCATCACTTCATCAGTGTCTGAACTAATAGCTGTCAGACTCCTGGGCAATTTAAAAGCTTATTTAAAAACAGAATAAATTAAACAAATTACTAGAATGAGTCACATTACATCAGCAACAGCAACTTTGATTGCAGATAGTAGCTGCTGTCTTGTACTACCTGGAGCAGAAAAACACACGGATATCTAAATCTGTCCATGCACTCAAAGAAAAAACCCAACCCAAACCTGCAAAGAAGCTAATTCACACACATATATGCACCAAAAAGAAATCCCACAGTAGATGAAATATCTTGTAATTTCACAAAAGCAGGGCTCTTGCTGAGAGCGCTCTCATGACTTCATGGGGTCAGCAGAGTGCTTTAATGCATAGCTATTAAAGGCCTGTTTTTTTCGGCACTATTTGTCAGAAATAATGTAGTGTGAATTCAGCCTCATCCACATGTGGCCCACTTACATTAAGGAAGATGCTAAGAAAAACACAGACACTCAGATAATCCAATTGTCTCGATACAGATTTAATACAGACAAAGAAAAATATTTGGTGGTGACAGAACTTCCTCTAGGCTAGTGACAACTGATGAGAAGACTGAGATTTCCTAATGGTTCTGGAGAGTGGATCAGTACAAATCTGAACAATCTCTGACATTTATGGAAAGCAATTAATAAAATCCTGCTAAATCTGAACAGCATCATTCAACACTTGCACAACTGTGACTGTGACAGGTCCAAGGGCCAGTCTCTCCCTTGAGAACAAGTTGGCACTTTGGGTACCAGAGCCACACTGCCCAGACACAGTGGATCTGCCAGGGAGGAAAAGTATAGCTGTCTTCAGGACTTCCCTCTTTTTGACAAGATTGCCTCTCTCCAAAATTTGTACTCTTTAAGATATCCTTCTGCACTCTGGGATTGTTTTTCAACTTGTCTGGCAGCACTTTTGTTCTTTGATGGTTGCTAAATGAATAATTTTTGAAAAATAAGGAGCTAAAAGCAAGCTGTAGTTTCTGTCTTTCTCATTTCACTTCATACATAGGATATCTGATAGGTAGTCACACAGTCTGAGAAAGTTATTTTTTATTCAAGAACACAAATCTCAAGGAGAATTAGTTTGAAAAAGATTTCCTCTTGGTCATAAACCTGTGAAAGGAGGATGTCAAGACAATCATTTTCCTGCAGAAGTTTTAATTCTTTAATGGCTGTGGGGAACAAAAATCATCCCAGCTTCCTGTGCTTGTCAGTACTCATGAGAACTGGCATCTTCTAGTATGAAAGCTCTTACAGAGTGCAGAAAGGAGCTGGTTTGGGATTTTTTCATTCTTTCTCATCGTTAGTGCTACATTTGACTCATTGTAAGGTCCCTTATTCTACAGCTGTGCACAAAGTAAAGGCACAACTGTATACACACACCTCATCACCTCATGCAGTAGTGCAGGAAGTTGTTTCACAATTATTGATGGGGTGATGTTTACACTGTCTCAATCAGAATGCAGAATTTTTTTTTTTTTTTTGGTGCTTGGCTCAGATTTAGAACCCTGCACCTAAGGAAAATGCAGTCTGTATGACTGTAAAGCAGCCTTAGAGCATGAATATAGACGAATCTCAGTTCCCTTGGCAATTCCTGCTGGGCAGGACACAGTAGATTTTCCATACTGCCATGTAAAATTTTCCATACCCAGTTAGACCATCAGATAAGAGGAGCAAAAAGTGGGTACTGACTGCTTTCTTTCCTGTTTACACTCTCTACACAGTATAAATTAACACCCCCTATAGCAAGCAAAGTGGTGCACAGGCAGAAGCCCTGCACTTTGATTTCCCATTTTTTAGCATACTCCCCAGCACAGCTGTACCAGTTTGTACTCTCCCAGGTAATGCTCAGCAACAATCCTGGTGGATGCTTAGCTGTGTGGATAGACACTGTACCATGCTAGCTCATCTCAGGTCCAGAGAGCAGTCAGAACCAGTTTAAAATATAGATAATTATTTTCTCAGTAGGATGAGTTGTCTCTCAGGCAAAGTCATCTGCTTTGATGAGCATCAAACTGTGCATATTTCCTGATGGACAGTCCTGCTTATCTAAAGATCACATCAGTCAGCTTATCTGCATGATGGCCAAATTCAGTGGTTTATCTTCTGTGACCCTTAAAGATATCCATCTGTGCACTTCATTCCTGCATGTTGTCCCTTCTCATCAGTGATCTAGCAGGTCATTAGTTTTTGCCACCATTGGAATTTATTCCATTCTCATTTTAACTGCAACAATATGTAACAGTCTTCCAGATCTCTAAGTAGAGGTGATGACAGATTTCTGCGGGACCCCACTAAAACTTGCCATCTTAATAGACTATTTCTATATGCAGGGTTTTTTGTAACCTTCAAAGCAGAACTTCAAAGCATAACTGGAGCCAGTTATGTTAATTTAAGTAAAAAAATTCTCATTCAAAAAATTTGGTTGTGACTGGATTATTGCATTGCTGCCATATGCCTCAGCATGAAGTGGCTTTTGTTATTTGGTTTCTTCACTGAGAGTGGTTTATCTATGATCTTACTATAATGTGTCATTAAAATAAGGTGGGTTTAGAATGGTTAGTTCACTTGCTAGTAGAACATCTTGCTTTACTGTAGTCTTTTAGAGCTTCTACAGCTTCCCTGCATTTAGTAAAAATCAACATTAATGCACTGCAGAATTAACTGAAATAATCCCTGAGTGCTTAGACAGTTTACACACTCCCACAGAACTTCAGATGTTTGACTGTTGCAACAATGTGTTTCAGTTCCCCCACTTACCAATGTATCTTATTAGTGGTTTCCTATAGCAAAACCAAAATATATTACAAATGCCTTGGCCCCCTGGTGGTATTGTGCATTCCCATGTGCTTTGCATTGTGTTCCTACATTGACATTGGAAGTCAAGGTTTTACCTGATTTTATGTTTCCCTAATAAATGGTATTTCTGTACTGAGCTGAGGACATTTGTCCTTATGCAGAATCTGATGAGTGCTCTGGGTGTGGAATCATCTTTGATTTCCATCTCCTTCAGTGGTTGCCTGTGATTCTAGATCCACTATTACCAACCATTACCTCTCCAAAATACTTGACCATATATATGCTTTCACATACATATCTGTATAGTGTGAACAACTTGAAAAAAATTCCTAGAGTCATATAATGGTTTGGGCTGGAAGGGATCTTTAAGGGTCAACCAGTCCAATCCCCCTGCAATGAGCAGAGACAACTTCAAGTAGATCGGGTTGTTCAAATCCCTGTCCGGTTTGGCCTTGAATGTCTCCCGGGATGGGGCGACTGAGCCACCTGTGGCAGTGTTTCACCACCCTCAGCATAAAAATTCATTAGTTTTATGTAGTCTAAATCTACCCTCTTTTGTTTAAAACCTCACAGAGCATCCTCTCACTCCATGCCCTTGCAAAAAGTCCCTCTTCAGCTTTCTTGTAAGACCTCTTTAGGTACTGGAAGGCAGCTTTAAGGTCTCCCTGGAGCTTTCTCTTCTCCAAGATGAAAAACACCAGCTCTCTCAGCCTGTTTTAATGGAAGACATCCCCCAACCCTCTGATTTTCACTGTGGCCTTCCTCTGGACTCACTCCAGCAGCTTCACATTCTTCTTATGAGAAGAGCTGAATGCAGTATTCCAGGTGGGGTCTCACCAGAGCAGAGGGGCAGCATCACTTCCCTCATACTGCTGACCACACTGCTTTTGATACAACCCAGGATATGATTAACTTTCTGGGCTGCAAGTGCACTTTGCTGGGCCATGTCCAGCTTTTCATCCACCATCACCCCCAGTTTTCTCTTGGCAGGACTGCTCTCAATCCCTTCATCCTCCAGCCTATATTGATACCAAGGATACCCCCCAAAGCATTGGCAAAATGTGGCAGGAGTGAAAGAAGGGAAAACCACTGATACTGGGGGGAAAAAAACCTAAAAAAAGTAAGGCAAGACACAAAATTTACTTTCACTTCAGGCGAAAATACCAGTTTTGTTTGGATTTTGCTACGCATTTTGTTTTGTTTTGTGTTTCACTCTAGGGGTTTTGTCTACAATCTTGATTGTGTGCAAGTCTCCAGGCTACAGTTCTCTGCCCCAATTCCAGGAACCAAGTTTTCAAGTGAAAGTAAACTTTTAAGTACAGTTAAAGCAAAATTTGCCACCCACTGCAGCCTCTGTTGGAATAGCTAAATAAACATGCTTTGTCCATGGTATGGCTAACACTGAAATGGATGAAAAAAAATCCTATTCACTTGATTATGCAACTGGATTCTCTTGGAGTAGCTTCAAAAAGCCCTTTAATGAGAAGTCTATAACAGCTGAACAAAGTAAGCATTTCCACTGGTGGGAAAATAAGTGTGGGCAATTCTGCATTTGACCCCTCAACGAGACAGAATGACAATCCACAGCATCAGGCTCATAAGGATTCAGCACAGGGAAACATCAAGCCATGCCCCCCTTGCACTCCTTGGGAACAAGGCATGACTTCATTGATAGTACCAGGAAGAGCCGAGCACAGTAGCAAAATAACAATGAATGGATTTTGTTTAGTTCCAGGAATGCATTGCCAGCACTAGAATGATCATCACTGAGGACTAACATTGTGTAAAACTTTAGAAAGGAGTTTGAGAGGGAGAAACAATGAGAAAGAGTTTCCTGGGTAGGCAGGCAACAGCTACTCCTACTGCACCTTTGTATAAACAAGCCAAAGTTTGTAGTGAAGAAACTAATGAGGAGAACACTACATTTCTTTCTGTCTGAATTTAAAAGCTGTACTGTTGGGTCCCTATGCAATGCAATGGATGCCTTAGTATCTGTCTTTCCTACCTAACACAAAGCAAAAAAGCAATTAAATGTAATTTGAATAAAAAAGGCTGTCCAAAGGCTAGCTTTAAAAGAAATACCTCTTATAAAAGCCTTTCTACACACTGTCATTATATCAGATAACAGGCAAACATAAATTTAAAACTCTATTATACTGATACAATGTTTTCTATGGGCATTTTTGTCCTGAAATCCAAAAGTCAGTCATCAGTTCAGTTCAGTCACTTTGACATCTCTCTTCTCTTTAGAAAGTTCCTCTGTGCTTCAAGGGGGAATGTCTCCAAATACAAAGCCATCCTGATGATAAAATGACTGAAAATATCTATTACACTTGATTTTGTGAAAGGTGCTAGTATACCCACAGCACAGGAGTAGCACAGCCCTTTTCTTATGGAACCATCCTCTCCAAGGAAAGGGCTTAGATACAATACCTGTGAGCATGATTTAGTATTCATTTAAAAAAAAATTATACTAGTTATCATTATGTCAATCCACCTGGAAAAATAGATACAGAATGTTGGGTTCTGGAGCACTGAATTTTAGTATGGGTGTTGGGCAGGACTGCTTTTAGAGAGCCAGCTCCTCAGTCGCATAGCACTGCCCAACAGAGCTCAAAAGCATCTATCACCTCAAAAGCACAGACCCAAACTTTAAAGAGGAGCTACTTAAAAGAGGAAAAAGCCATCAGTCCCAAATCCCTCCCACCATGCACCTGTGTTTGCTTTAGCTGGAGTTGCAGAAATGCCATACTTAGTACTGACATCCTTGTGCTAAGTGATGTGTAGCTTGAAACTCAGTCTGTGACCTCATGCATGTCTACACAGTTGGATGGGGCTCTGCAGGCAGCAGATCACTTTGCAAGGGGTGGGGGGGTCACCAAGTCATACACCCTCTTTGCAAACTTAAGGTTTTCCCTTTTCTTGGTATCAGCAGTCTAACAATTAACCTGAACGTGGCTGGGAATTTCAGAAGGTTGTGGGATGCTGAGAAAGCGTGCTTAGTTTCCTTTGTCGTGTCCATCCCGTCGGAAAAATTCCCCAAGGGGAAAACAACATCATGGTGGCACAGTTCAGCACCAGCAAGTGCGATGCTCTTGGCATTAACCCTGTGGGTCACAGCGGCAGGCGCAGAGGACTCCCTCACAGCAGCCTGGGAACACATCAGCCATGTGATGTGCTCCATCTGCCCCTCGGCTAACGTTCCTCTCCCTGTCTCTCCCGCAGCATACAGCGCCGGCTGTCCTTGCAGCTGCCCATCCTTCATCACGCCTACCTGCCGTCCATAGGAGGAGTTGATGCCAGCTGTGCCAGCCCGTGCGTAAGCCCCAGTGCCAGCCCTCGGCACAGACACGTGCCACCCTCCTTCCGAGTGATGGTTTCAGGGCTGTAGGAGGAGGAGATCAGTGCTTCCTGAACTGCTTTTAAGTACTCAAAGACTGGACTAAGCATCTGACATAAAACTCTGCTACAAACATGTAACATTGGCTCTTACCGCAGAGGAACTTCCGCTGAGGCCCTCGTCACAGGAGTGCCCACGTAACTCGTGTGAAAAAGCAAAGGAGGACACAAAGAGTTTGATCTGTAGCCTTATTCATGGAGTTTTTATTTCTTCACCTAGAAGTCACTGAAAAATGTTTCTTCCAAAATTTCTACTAGCAACAAGGATGCTGGGATATATGGATCTTGCAAAAAAGACACTAGGGAAAAAAAAAGCAAACAAAAAACCACTCAAATGTCACTGAGCTTTACATGGCTGCTGAGAACATGCAATTCTATACTGTATCCATGTAAGGAAAATGTAGTGGTCGAGCTATACCATGTTGGAATAGTAAAATAGTAAAAAAACTCATTTTTACAGGAGTTGTGTTAAATCGCTGGAAACATTCTGCACTGGTTAGTCTTGCTTTTTTTCATTTCAGGGATGATGTTTAGTAGGAAAGAAGAATTGTGAGAAATGATTCCTCGGGTGTCATTGAGACTCTGCAGTGCTGTGAGCAGGGTCACCTTTACCTTGAAGCTGTGTGTGTAACCCAAGCAGAGCCTGAAGCTCCAGCTCTGAGTTGCCACCAGCTGGAGAGCTGTTGATTGCAAGCAGAGCACTTCACCCTTCTCCAGGGCAATGGTAGTGACTGCTGACCATCTGCAGCTTCATTTTTAGCAAAGTTTCTGCACCTATTTCAGGATAAATACCGCCAACCATAACACACTAGACTGTCTGAAAAAGTCCTAGGGCTGATAACTCAGGAAACTGAGGACAGATGGGTAGTAAAGTCTTAATGCCACAGGATGAGTTTTTCTTAGTTTGTTTGAATTGTGTCACACATAATTACAATAAAAATAATTGAGTGGACTTGGGGGGAGGGATTAGGGCACAGCACTTTGCTGCTGCAGGCAAAGCCTGCAGGGCACATAGATGTGAATATACACTATGTTTGCGTTGTACCTGCGTACGTGTGACAGTTGTAGTGGATAGGAGAGGACAAATCAAATCTACCAATAGAATATTTTACCTGACTCCTGAAAGGACTGTGAAAAAACAGTGGAGTTTATACTTTAGCACCTTTCCCTGAACCAAAGTAATTAGGAGGAACGATAGTGGTGTACCGTCTGGACCAACTCTGGAGCCAAACCCTCAGGCACAGATGAGACACACATGCAGCTTCTTTTTTCAAGGGACTGGAAATGTATCCTCCCACTGTCAGGGCTGTTTGCTAAAAGTAGGAAAAAAAAAAAAAAACACACGAAGCACCCTCTGGGTTCTCAGTTTTCTTTAATCAACACTTGTGCCCCTCAGACCAAACCTTTGGAATGACATTTGTACAAAGGTTTACAAATCAGCAATGACTGAAGCACAGCTGAAGGGGTTCCTTAGCTGAGGGATTTAACTGCAGCTTTGACAAGCTAGCATAAATCTCCATTAAAAATAAAACACACCTCATAGTGGCCAAAACCAACATGAATATGTATCTGAATCTTACAATCAGGAGCATCACAAAATATTTCACTTGGCACATACAGTAAGAGAGGTTGTGGAAATATCTGTAGCTTTTAGAACAAAAAAAAAAAAAAACATGTAAGTATAAACACAAATAAACTAGAACTCATTACTCTGTTTAAGCACTAAACACTGACGTCGTCACTCAATGTGTGTTGACAGTATTCTCTTGCTTTATTAATATCATCAGGGCCTGGTTTATTTTAAAAGGAATGTTAATTTTTAAAAAGAGAAAATTATGATATTGTATATAATGTATACACAGAGATCTCTGTAGAAATATTATTCCAACTTAGAGGAAAAAAATAATTCAGAAGTATCGGACCATTGGAGGTGAGTGTGTGTGTGTGTGTGTCTGTAACTTCGTGAATACTGACTGTGTGACGTTTATTAGGTTTAAACCATGCAGTACATTCTTTGTCTCAATGATACGGTAGTTTCTCCCATAACATTTTTTTTACTTTACTGCAGATAACAAGACCAACCAAGTGAATATCGCTATTTAATGTTTCTGTTCTTTTATACTGCAGCAAAAATGTACTGTAAATTTATGAAGAGGCTGTGCCCCAATGGCATTTTCCAATGATGTTAGTGCACAAATGCTTTAAACTAGACTGGAACTGCCAGAATAAAATGTAAATGAAGAATTTCTTGTATAACCTTATACTGCATGAGATCAATTTTTAATAAATTGTTGCAAATCTGTTTTTATGAATAAAATATATAAAACTTAACTTTTTGGACTCAATGCCTTCTTCCCCCATTACAAAATCATTTTTGATGAGAGTGTGTGTGTATATATAAAAACATAGGTGTATATAAAAGCCTCCTTGGAGAAAGAGGAATCCTATCACAACCCTACATTTTAATAAAAATGTAATATGCAATAAAAAAACACATCCTAGTTGTTGAACAGTTTGCATTTGGACATAACAGATAGACGAGCCTCTGCCCTGAAATGCAATTACTACAGTACCCAAGAGTGAAATCTAAGACCTTTTTCAAATGGGAAAATAATCAAAACATGTACTGAACATTTCTATCCAAACCCCACTTAGCCCACACACTGTTCTGTCTTGTCCCACAGTGAATGTGAATTCAGAAGAAAAAGAAATATTTTATTATTTCACAAAAGTTATTGAAGTTGAGCCAATGTTCCAGCTCAGTAGTAAAATCTCTGCATCAACAAATGAGAAGTTTCTGAGAATAAACACCAATTGCTGCATGAAGGCAAACTCTAAGCCTCTCCATCTAGTTTTGTGCATGTGGTGGGATTTGTGTCTTAAAGCAGGTTCTTCTCCATGGCAGAACAGGGGGAGGGTGGGAATGTCAGGCAATGAGAAAGTGAGAGGAAAGCTCATTTTGAGCTGTTTGCTTTTCAACAGGGGAGCATCCTCAAGCCAGCACAAAATGTCATAAAGCCCAAGATGTGGGAATTAGAACCACCACAACTGGTTTTCCAGTAGATTTCTCATGCATCTTAGAAGTCACTCCACACATATGCAGAATTAGAAAATACCAGTGAGGAGTTAACAGTGTGGATCATGGCTCTCAGTGCAGAATACCAGATGGCAGGACAAACTCAAACAGATACATCAAAGCTCATTCAAGAAAGGAAAAAGTACAGAACGACTTCAATGTGAAACCTATATTCAACCAGAAATTGTGGGAGGATGTGAAGAACTTAGAATTGCTCATGAATAATAGGAAACCAGAACAAAGTGAAATATTACTTTAAAGGGTCATGAAAAAAAAAAAAAAAAGAGGAAGATGTCAGCAGAGCAACTCTACTTGAACCACTGAGTTTCCACAGCCACAAGAAATATGCTTCCTATACAATCACAAAGTTGCCATTGAATTAATGGAAGGTTGCTAATCTTGCAGCACTCCTTTCAAATAAATAAAATCAAGGAAGATAAGGAAAAAGCATTTTCCTCTTTTTGGTTTTTGATTTGTTTTCTTTTCTGATCTTTCCAGAACTTGTTTGTTCATTACAAATCTCAGCACAATGTGCCTGTTCTTCCCAAGACTGGATTACTGTCTCTGCTGATCTCCAATCAGGATTGCTTAGGTAGTGGAAGCCAGTCCAGTAAGGCTTGTCCCAGGGCTTCCACAGCACCCCATGGATATCAGCAGGGCTTATTGTGTTCTTAAACCACAGTCCAAAGGATGGGCTGGTTTCCCTATTCAGCAAGCTGACTCTCCCTGTCACTGGCTTGTTTAGGGATTTTCTGCTCACAGTCTACAAAGACTGGCAGATTTATTACAATAGTTTAAGCATCATGATTTTTATCAGAGTTCAGTTCTCAGTTACTGACTGTCTTTTTCATCTCTTGACACAGTGAATAGTACTTACAGCCATTACTTTAATATGCCTGAATATTATTCATGAGTGCATTTTCAAGAGCACTCTGCCTCTTGAGTCCATCAGGACTCTGAGAGCACTACTGTGCTTGTCACTACTCATTCAATGACATTGCAGAGGATCAACAGGGGTCTAGAGATGCATTGGAAGAGGTGGGGAAGGGAGAGCCCAAGTGCTGGCAAGGGCAACCCTGAGTGGCAGGACCACCACATCAGTATTGCCACAAACAACCTGCAGACATTTTGAGCCACCAACTTTGCAAATTGCAGCTGGTTTAAACTGCATCCCTTGATGATGAAGTGCTGAAGAAGGCCAAATGAAGGGAAGGAGGGAAGGATATGTGGGAGGAAAAAGGTAGAAGAGGCATCTCCAAACACTGAGAAAATCCTTCACCTCCCCGAAGAAAGTGGCTGCTATTTTCTTTCTTTGATGGATGCCCATCAAAGCTAAGCATCATACAAGGATTTAAACAAATCCTGAACTTTAGAGGATAAATTCAGTAGGGGTCAATAGATCTGAAGACAGGATCTGTAGGTACTAGCAGCAAGCAGCCTGTGGGTTTGCTCACTAGCAGAAAGGAGCATAGCAAAACGGAGCTCACAAAGCCTTGAACTTCAGGAGTAGGACAGACACCTTCATGAGCTGGCAAATACAGGCTTTGACCAGAACTGATCCTGTGCCCACATCCCACATCCAATGAGTGCAACAGAAGTTAAGAAGAGTGTTAATTACATTTACAACCCATAGCTGCAACCTCCTCAGGGACCACATCACCCACCTACCCACCTACCTACCACTGCCCTCGGCAATGTGGGATGCCTGCTTGAGCAGAGGCACTGCCACTGGTAGCAAATTATCCCACAGATGTGAAGTTGTCCATTCTGGCAAGTCAAACTGACTTGAAAATAGAGGGCAGGTGTGGAGCAGAAAGTGTGTATGTGTGTGTGTGTTGCAGAGAGCACAGGCAAAACACGGAGAAAGTGTGAGCAGCTCAGCATTAATAGCCTGCAAAACACCATGAGTGTCAAGGCAGAGACGCCCATGCTACCTCCTGCTTTGGGAATTTGTCAAACATTTAAAAGCAAAAGCCATTCCAAGCACACAAACACACAAGCCTTCCCTAGCTCAGAATTAATTCTTTTTGGTCCTGGCCCACTCTGTCACAAAATCCTGAGCCCTTCCAACTGAACATTCCCTGTTTGAAAGCAAAATGGAGCCTGTTGCAGAAATTAAAAACTGGAAAAGAGCAGGCAAGAAAACATGCACATGACTTTGTCTTCATAAAGTGTTCTACTCTGCCTTGTCTAAGGGTACTCCAGTATCCCCAAACACCAGGCATCCCTCCCAGCAGACAGAGGGATGGATACACCTCTTCTACAGGAGGGAGGAACCTCACATCCTCACCAAAAAAGCTAGGTGACATAAAACTAGTCTACATGATTAAACAAGCTGTCAACTGGTGATACAAACCAGCATGAGCTTTATAAGAGCAAAGTATTCTCCAGAACACAAGCATCCTTCTTTGGGAAGCTTTGTGTTCCTTTTATTTTGGACACATCATGTACAACACACCATAAAAAGGACAGCTCTTACTACTCCAGAGAACAAGACTGTTCCTCCAACCTGAGAAACCCTTCACTTTTGCCCCTACTATGCCTGTGACTGAAGTGGAGAGACAGAGACAAAACAGTAGAGGTGAAATTCATCTCCTGAGCAGTTCAGGAGATAAAGGCAATATGTCCTGAAAAGGTGCTAGGACCACCTGCCTGCATGAGAGGGTCATCTGCAAACAGAGGTGCCTCTAAAAGACCTGCTGAGAAGAGCAAATTGCTGAGCATGGATCAGCTTCTCCTCCAGAAAGGTAAAAGGAGGAAAAAAATGTGTTAGTTGCTCACCCTAAAGGCAGTCACATTTCCAAATACATTGAGTCTCCTCATGATGAGTGGTGGGTGAAGGACACTAATAATGAGGGGAGCAAGGACAGTAACTTCACACTGGGGTTGCAGAGGGAGTGTGACGAAGTTAAGAATTTCATAAGCTCCACAATTCATCCTGACTCAACACTGGAAAGAAATCCTCTTCAGTTTGCCTTGGCTCATACTAATGTCACTGGAAGACACTATTTGAGAAATGCAAGAGAGTTCATGAGAAGAAAGGGAAAAATATCAAAACAACCAACACACATCTACAAGAAGATGGCTTGAGAGTCATAAAGATGAAAATGAACAAAGGATTCAGCTGCAAGCACTTCTGAGGAAGAGACATCAATGTCAGCATCATATATGAGCACCCCTAGCAAAAGATAGTAGTCACTGTCATCCCAGAAAGCTGGCTGTACAAATAAAGCTGTTAAAATTGTCAGAAACTAAGCCAACACCGTCACTAACTGCCTTGGTGTTGCTAGTAACTAAAATGGGAGCAACTTTCCTCCAAATTTTGACCTCAGATTCTTGTAGGCTCAAAGTTTGAAATTCAGTTCAGTACCTCAATATCCTACGCTGTTTCCAGGCTTTCATTATTACTGAAAGTCTGCAGGAGTGTGAAGCTTGCAAATTACCAATCCTTTAGAAAATCTTACAGACACTGGTTCTTACAGACAAAGAAATTTTTTTTAACCAGGCTGCCTTAGTCAGGTTGTGGGGAGAGAGAATATTTCACTATTTTTCCTATGTACACATAGTTTATTGTTTTCAAAGGCCTCCACAGAATTTTCCTTTGAGATTATAAACTCTCCAAACTGAAAGTACAACTGAACATCTGTTGTACTGCTAAGTGATAAAGAATATTTCTCTAAGAAGTGTCTCCATTCTCTAAGAACTTGTTATTCTTTTCTCTCCCAAAATATTCTACATTTTCTGCCTTGTTTTAATTTTAAAATCCAAGAATCTATTTACCTAGGAATTAACTGACATTTGAACTTAAATAAGCAATTTATGATGAGAGTGAAGCTCAGCGAAGTGGCATAAACACATGAGTTGTTCCAGCATAATCCATGCAAAAAATAAGAACAGTACTTGCTACAGCTCAAAACTTTCAGACATATTTCACTGAGACAAATGAAAATAATTTGAAAACAAAATCAAATAAACACATCCCAGATTTAATGGCCCTTTGAATTAGAGGACATCTTTCAATTATCTTGGAGCAACCAATCTGGGTTGCCACAACCTGGGATCCAACCTGCCTGCTCCACCCACTAGGGCCTGTTTGCTTACTGCTAATCAAAGCCACCTTCATCTCTGCAAAAGCTGGCATGTAACTTTTTGAGGGTGAAAGAATTAACTTTGAAATTCAGTCTTGCACATAAGAATTCTTCATAGACCTTTTACTGCCTTTTATTAACCTGTCCTTCCTTCCATTTCATTTTGCTCAATATGATACTGTCATTTTGTATAAAACTGCTCCTATTAGGGACAAGAAAAATTTTAATGAGGATGGAAAGACATATAAAGACATTCTTCTAATTGGTCTGTAGCAGAGCATTTCTGTAGTAGGAGTGACAAACTGATGAACCCAAAGGCATCTGAAACTACCTGAAAGGTAGCAAGTGAGAGTCAGCCTCATTTCCCAAGCAGCCAGTGACAGGAAAAGATGACAGAGCCTCAAGCTGTGCCAGGGAAGGTTTGGATTGGACATCAGGAGGAATTTCTTCGTGGAAAGGGTTATTAAGCATTGGAACAGACTGCCCAGGAAGGTATTCAAGGTGAGACTGGAAGTGACACTTATTGCTGTGGTCTAGTTGACAAGGTGGTGTTCAGTCAAAGGCTGATTCTATAATGTCAGAGATCTTTTCCAACCTAAATGCTTCTTTGATTCTGTGATCTCCCCCCACTGAGCAGCAAGTTACCTGTTTTGCCATGGGACAGAAGCAGTTGTGTCAGCTGCCCATCCATTCCTCTCAAAAGAAGTTTGCTTTCAATTTTTATGCTAACCTGCTCCTATAGCAGGAAGACTAACTACTCCTTTCTTCTTCCAGACTTTAATGAAGTCTCCTGACTGAGTCTTTTCAGAACTACTAAGAAGGTGAAAATTCTCCTTCATCCTCCTGGACCTGATCAACTCCGCTCCAGCACCCCGTGCTCCTACAGGCAGGCAGAGTGGCTGTGGCATTCAGCAGCCAGACAGACCCACTCCAAAGCACATTTCTCCACAGTGCAACATCCAGAAAGGCTGCACAGTTTCACTCTTCATCTTTATTTTCTTTTTTTTTTTTTACTTTTCATCTACTTTACTAGCTGTACTCCACTTGCCAGCTCCATTGTTCTTCGTGTAGTTGTTACTGATACTGGAACATCTGAGATGTTCAAATCTTTCTGAAAAGGCTGTCAGTCCTTACTTGAGAAATCATGACAACAAATGCTTGAGGAGACCCAAATGTGATAAAAATAATTTCAGGAATCAAAAAGTTACTATTTTAATACAGTGTCCTTTCAAATAAGCTCTATTTTTTTCCTAGTGTACGTCAGCAATCATCAACCATCATTGTCTTCTACAATGAAAAACATGTACACCCAGCTCACAGGCATGCTTGCATTTCTTTTCATACCCCTTGTTTTTGCCTTTTATTTTTCATGTTGCTGATTTATTGTTTGTTTGTTTTCAAGCAAGACAGAAATAAAATTAACTTTTCCATATGGAGAGCACCAGCCACAGAGCACTCGTGTCTGTGCAGTAAAAATGCTCAAGAAGAAACTGCTTCTCCTCATCCAGCATGCAGAGTGCATATCCCAGGCTGTGAGGGTAGAAGCTTAGAGCTTCAGTCAGACGAAAGATAATAAAATGAGCTTGGGCCTCATTAACTTATCCTGTTGATATGAATATTAACATAAATTAAAATCCAAGCTCCAAAAAGAAAACGCAGTCCCAGCTCTCATCACAGGCAAACTGCAAGCAGTAATAACTTCCTTGAATTAATTTACTTCATCATACTCTAAAGCTACAGTAAGACACTCAACATAAAGGCCTTTTTCACATAGTTTTGAAAGTTTTGTAGCCAAGTGCAATTTCAAGAATTAAATCTCTGGTTATGCACTTTGTTTATGGCTTTGATTAATACACTGCTGCTTTGGCTTCATATAGAAAAAGAGTCTAGGAAGGCATTTTTCTTTCTTTCAGGACCTAGTTCAGCTTGGTATGCACAAAAACATTTATGAACATATGAGAATTTAGACAACCTTGCTCAATTTAATGAGGTGTATTGAAAATGATGAAAAGATGTTTCTCATTAATTTCTCTCTCTTCTGGAATAATGCTTTCCTTTTACTGATGTTCAGTTCTTTTACTCTGTTCTAAATAGATGCTATATTACCTTCATTATGGTTATATTATTAGTACTACACTGGTTATGCAAATAAGACTCTTCATCTTATTTCTCCCCTCTCCTATTCCTACAGGGGATCTGTGTTTACAGTATAGTCTTTGTACTTATGAAAGAAAAACTAAGGTGAAGGGAAGAAAGGAACTGCTGGATTTTTTACTTATACTATGAATTTCATGTTTATCATGGAAGTTAAAAATGTTTTTAACAACAAAGGGAAAAACATTTTTGGAGATCATTCATTCCCCCTAAAATTCAGTCCAGTCTTGAATGCATCACCCTCTCCCTGGTGTAAGAAGTTCAGTGCATTAAGTGGTCATCAGTAATCCTCATCCAAAATCTTTAGGCCATTTTTTAGCTTTGTTAATCCCAGTCACCAGTTGAATATTTGAAAAGTGCTTCCCTCAGAATCCTTTGCCTCATTTGATTCCCATCATGAGATTTGTCTGCCACACCACAGGACACTGCTCTGTTCTTTCCTGACATAGCTGACGTGGAAAGACACTGAAGTTGAGTTTATCCTCAGAATCCCCATGCTGAATGGATGGACTCCCTTGGCCAAGGTGATTTTATTCATCATGGAATTTTCCCTGCTCTTTAGGATACAATTGCCTATTTTTCCATCTACATTTAGGGTTGTAAGCTGTCCCTTGTGAACTGTGCTGGTCTTAAGATAGACATCTGTTCCTTCCTCTGTGACAGAGACATTTCCTATCAGTAGCTTGTATGTCCCTGTAGATAACATTAACCCTGTAGAAGAGTAGAGCAGCAGATCACATGATTTTCCAGCCTGTGTTTATTTAATTGGCAAAGATTTATTTGGATTTTTTTTGGTACATCAAGATACACACAGTTTTATGCACTGTAGTTTTCTTTATATTTAATAGCCAGATCACTGGCTTAGATACAATGGATGCCTCTGCTGATGACAGTCCTCTGTCATACTTTCTTTCTGACCTGTTCCCGATGCAGTTGCTGTGGGCAGAGCTGCATCTCCCCAAAGACAAGCTTTCTGCATAAAAAACATCCCACAGGCTGCTAAATTGCTTTTGCACCTGTCAGGCAGTCGTTTGGCTACCCATAAATTACATTATTCTTTCTTGCTCTACGTAGCATCCTCCTCATGTTTCTTCAGTTCTCTTGATGAGGGCTTCTGCCTTCAAATGCTAAAAAGTCTCTTCTACTTTTCTCTAACAACTCCATTTCATGTTTTTGTTTTCTTTGGCCAAACATGCCACTCACAATTGCCAAGTGCATCAGGCCACCTAATAGTTCACTAGATTGCTGACTAAGCCCTTCTTTTGCAGGTGAAATGGCAAGAATGAAAACCAAGAACAAAACTACTGTCAAAGAAGATGTAAGCCAGTAGATCAGTGATGTTATTGCTATACAGGTCATATTATCTGCATTTTCTGAGTGATGACTCTGCTAGCAGGACTTACTGGGTTGTATTTTGGCACGTCTGATCTTGGTTTAGCTATGGCTGCAGAATCACTAAACACTAATCATCTGCTTAACTTGTTCTTTGGCCTGAAGCTGGCAGGTTTCAGGGTATATGGTAAAGGACTAAGAAAACACAGTGATCGTAGTGTAACTACTCTTGTTGGCTTGCCAACAAGAAAAACTGGCCAAACAGACTAGCAAGGTGCAAAGACAACCTCCCCAAGCCAAGCCAGGGCTGCAGGAAGGGAGCCCACTTCTATACCTGGGAGGAAGGGAGTCCACTCCCACCTCTGAACTCCTCCTGGTGAAGAATTTCAGTGACCAACAGCTCACCTCAAACACTCTCTTCTAAAGGAAATCTGGTGTGCTTGACCTTCAGGGCTCAGAAGGGCACAGGAAAAATGTGTACAAAAGCCCACATACATAATACAAAAAAAGGGAAAAGTGCAATTTTTTCATCTGAAGTAATTCAATCATTTGGAATAACATGTGTCTGTTGGTCTTCTCCCATCTCCCAGAATTAGCACAAGAGAAAGAGAGAGCACAGAATTCACCAGCTCAAGAGAGATGCAAGGTATTTTCTGTGTAAAGTCTTTATCCTGAGAGTTATGTAAAATAAATGATTCAATGCTCCCTGAAATTGCCACAGAAAAGGCTGACAACAAGAAGTGATTTCCCATTCCTGCCTCAGCACTCACCATTATTTTCCACCATTATATTTATGCTACTTGCCCTTAGGTTTACTCTAGTGAAACTAGTTCATCTTGTCTATAAGGGAGAACAGGCTGTTGCCTTATTCTGATCAATTTAATCAACATTCTAGACATGAGCAAGTATCTGGAAATCAAAATATATTAAAAAAAGAGAGAGAGAGAACTAGGAATACCTGAAGAAGGAAGAAGAATGGTTTTCCCACTCTTTCTCCTTGAGAGAAAATATTTTTACACATGGTTTTTAGATCAACTTGAAAAATGTCTCAAAAAATGTAGAAACAAGCAAACAAAAATAAGAAAACAAACCAAAACCAAACACAAACAAAAAAGCACACACACACATGCATTGCAAAAAAAAAAAAAAAAAAAAGTGACAAGGAGTTTTCTACCACTTGCCTACTCTTCCTCCCCCAGTGGTATGCTGGTCAAACCTGTCACTGGGAAAAACACATTACTAGCAGAGGGAGAAGACAATTCAATATTGAATCATGGTTATTTCATATGGTTTCCCAGATGGAAAACCATAAATCAGGGTGAGGGTTTACTGCAAAACAAAACAGTCTGGAGAAGGGAGAAAACATATGCATGGATGCATATATTAAAAGCAATTTGAGAAAATCAATTAGACATTTAGAAAATGATAGGCAATGAAGAATAAGTTTCCACGTTTTTCCCAATCAAACTTTGCATTTGAAACTGTTCTCTGGAGGTACTGACAATTTGAGTAGATGTAAGTACATTGATTTTACAGTGCAGAATTAAACCTCCCTGCTGCCAAATTTGGAACATTGAAGTCCTATGTGCAAAGTTAATATGGAATCATAGGCTCACTAAGGTTGGAAAAGACCTCCAAGATCGTTGAGTCCAACCTTTGAGTGGCTACCACCATTTCAACTAAACCATGGCACTAAGTGTCGCGTCCAGGTGTTTCTTGAACACCTCCAGGAATGGTGACTCCACCACCTCCCTGGGACGGTTTTTCTAACGCTTAACAACCCTTTCTGTGACGAAATTCTTCCTGATGTCCACCCTGAGTCTTCCCTGGCATAAGTTGAGGCCATTTCTTCTTGTCCTGTCACTAGTCCCTTGGGAGAATAGACCAACCCCCACCTTGCTACAAGCTTTTTTCAGTAGAGAGTGATAAGGTCTTCCCAGAGCCTCTTTATCTCCAGGCTACATATCCCCAGCTCCCTCAGCCACTCCATATAGGACTTTACTCTCCAGACTCTTCACTCTGTTACCCTTCTCTGGACCCACTCCAGCACTTAATTTGTTCTTCTTGTAGTGAAGGCCCCGGAACTGGACACGGGATTTGAGGTGTGGCCTCACAACTGTTGAGTACAGGGGACAATCACTTCCCTGCTGGCCACACTATTTCTGACACAGGCCAGGAGGCCATTGGCCTTCTTGGCCACCTGGGCACACACTGGCTCATGTTCAGCCACTGTCACTTTCCCAGGTCCTTTTCCACCTGCAGGTTTCCAGCCACTCTGCCCCCAGCCTGCAGCGCTGCCTGGGGTTGTTGTGACCCAAGAGCACGACCTGGCACTTCACCTTGTTGAACTTCATGTTGTTGGCCTTGGCCCATTGATCCAGCCTGTCCAGATCCCTCTGCATATCCTTCCTGCCCTCCAGCAGATCAACACTGGGTGTTATCTACACTCACTGACTTGATCTCCTCATCCAGATATTAGACAGGATTGGCCCAAATACTGAGTCTCAGTGAACCCCATCGGTGACCAGCCTCCAGCTGGTTGTAGCATCATTCATCATGACTCTCTGGCCTGGCCATCCAGGCAGTTTTTCACCCAGCAAAGAGTGCACTCATCCTAGCCATGGATTTCCAGCTTTCACAGAAGACTGCTGTGCAAAACAGTAACCAACTGAAGTCTAGTATATCTTATCAACTCAAGAATATGGGTGATGGGAGATTTTAAATTGCTAGATCTTCTGATGAAAACTGAACACAGTGAAAAGGAGGCAGTCTAGGAGGTTCCTGGAGTGTGTGAAGACACATCCTTCATCCACTACAGGGGTCACGTGCTCATATAAGCAGATCAGGTGGGTCAACAGGAGCCAGCTTTCTAAACCTGTGCTGGCTGGGCCTGATCCCGTTTGTCTTGTCCATGTGATTGCACCTCAAGATGGTCTTCTCCACAACCTTCCCCAGGCCTGTACTTCTCTGGATCCTGCTTCTGACACTTCCTGCAGATGGGTGTCACATTCACTAATCTCCAGTTGTCTGGGATCCCTGGTTAACCAGGACTGATGGTTGATGCAGTGTAGTGATTCTGCCAGCTCCCTCAGACACTTGATGAATGTCACCTGGTCCCATAGACTTATGAGTGTCAAAGTGGCTCAGCAGGTCACTAACTACTTCCCCATGAATTGCAGGTCATCTATTTTCCTCCCTGTCTCTGTCTCAGATGGCTGGCTGACCTGAGGATAACCAGTCTTTCTGTTAAAGACTGAGAAAAAGAAGGCATTAAATACCTCAGCCTTTTCTTCATCCTTGATGACAATGTTTCTCCCTGCATCCAATAAATGATGGAGATTTTCCTTGGCTCTTTATTTATTGTTAACATGTGTATTAAAAAACTTTTATTATCTTCCATAGTGGTGTCCAGATTGAGTTCTTGCTAAGCTTTCACCTGGTTTTCTCTGTACATATTCTAACGACATCCTTGTATTCTTCCTGAGTTGCCTGCCCCTTCTCCCAAAGGTCATAAATTCTGGTTTTTTCCCTGAGTTGCAGTAAAAGCTCCCTGTTCAACCAGGCTGATCTTCTTCCTCACTGGCTCATCTTTCAGCACAAAGGGACAGCCTGCTCCTGCACCTTTAAGATTTCCTTCCAAAAGTAGCTCCAGCCTTCTTGGATCCCTTTATTATTAAGGACTGTTTCCCAAGGGACTCTGAACCAGTGTCCTGAAGAGTCCAAAATCTGCTCTCAGGAAGTTCAGGGTAGAGGTTTTGTTGATGCCCCCTCCTTACTTAACCTAGGATTGAAAACTCTCATTTTGTGGTTGTTGTGCCCAAGACAGCCTCTGACCACCACATCTCCCACCAGCCCTTTTCTGTTCGTACACAGCAGGTGTAGCAGGACCTCATCCCTGTAGGCTCACTTATCAGCTGCAACAGGAATTTATCTTCCACACACTCCAGGGACCTCCTAGACTGCCTCCTTTTCACTGTACTCAGTTTCCATCAGAAGATACAGCAAGCTGAAATCTCCCATCACCCATATTCTTGAGTTGATAAGACATTTTGCATAAATATTATTTTGGTTTATCATGTAAGAATATTTTGACAGGATGTTCTGGGTTCATGTATTTTTTATAAATTGCTGCTCTTTTGGTAAAGCAGAAATGTGGGGTGAACAGCAGCAGCAAGTAGTTACAATTTCCCATCTTGCTACTACACAGCATACCAGGATTTATATCTAACTTCACCAATAGCTTTCATTGTCCTGCCTTTTTACATTTTCTTTACTATGTTATTGTTGGGGGGTTCTTAATCATTAGCTTCAAATTGACATCCTTGGGCCAACTCAGTTTTAATTTAGGAGTATGAAACAAAAATAGCTTTCTGAGACAAGAATTAAACAAATGAGAAATGAGCATATGGCAAAACCCAAGCCCTTTTAGCTGCTCTTTGAATGTAATATGATTTATAACAGTGAGGTTATGTAGTCGAGTTTAGAGTGCAAAGCTTACTAAATAATGAATACAGTGCTTCCGTGTAATTTTGTTGGCAATGGCCCTGAGCAATTTTAATTAGCTTCACCTCCCATTAACAGCAAGGACAGGTGTGGATGTGCAGCCTTCCTACAAGCATTCTGCAAGTTGAGTTATTTAGATTTTTTTTTTCTATCAAAACACATCTCCACCAGCACAAAGAAGCACAGAGAAGTGATGACAAGCAGCCAAACCCCAATATCCTTATCAGACAGAGGGGAGCACCCCAACCTGGCTATTCCCAGGCTCAGTCCACTGTCCTGGTATGAAACCCATCATCAAGGTGAGTTTTGGTGGGAGAGCCCTTCTGAATAGCCTTACAGACTGAGGGGATGTTACTGCCTTAAGGGATGTGGAATTCATTGAGACATGCCAGGGAAGAGCACGTGGGGATTTTGCAAGACTAACTACAGGTTTTAAGGGAAGAACAGTGAGGGATCAAGGAGGATCAAATTCCATGCTTTTTCAAGGAAAAAAGCACGGAAAAAAAACCCATTAAATAGGATAAAAGCAGTTGATTGTGTGCAAACAGATAATTTTTCAGCACACTCATCTGGCCATGCCCTGTGCCCGACTGCAATAGCCTATCCTGTCCTCTCATTAATCTCCATTTCTATTTTCCTGGATCAGGACCTCTCTGCATTGTGTCCATGGAGGCCCAGCTACCACTGATCAGAGTAGGAGACCATGAGGAACAGAACTCCTTTATCTGGGATGCCAGCAACTGGAGAAACTGGCACACCTGCAGACATGCATGTGTGTGTAGAGCGCTGTGTAATCACTGGCAAACACAGAGTGAGACTGGCCAGTGAGCAGAGTGAGAGTCCTGGCAGCCAGGTCTTGCAGCAGCCAGAAGGGCTGTCCAGATGGGCTAGACAGTGGAGAGACCAGGAGGTCTGAGAGCTGGCTGCTGGAGGGATCAGGAACCCAAAACCTGCTATTAGAAAGATTGTGGCAAATGGATGTCGGCTCAGACACCTTTGCACGATCCAAGGACAATTTGCTGGGTAGCCTGTGGGTCTAAGGCCAGTGGCTGGAGAGATTCCTAGTGTGCCTCTGTGTGTCTGAGCACCAGCATTGGATAGTCACAGATGCCATCTGTCCCAAAACTTGAGGTGATCTTGGTTTGTCTGCTGATAGGTGTACAAGCAGTTGCTTCTTTACACACTTTGCCAACAGTGGGAATTTTTATCGGGATGCATCACCCAGAACGTTTAGCCAGACAAACCAGACCTCATCTCTGCCAGGCCTGGAGTTAGTGCCATCATGTTGTTCCCTTCTGTGCTTATGTCATGACAAAGTCCTTCTGTGGCCTTAAAAGTGCTTGAGAAAGGGAACTGTGCTCTCTAAGTCCCTACATTTCCCTGTGTGCCTACAGGACATACCTGCCCAGCCTGGCTGCTGGGGACATAGGGCTGCAAAAGCAGTCTCACCTCCATCTGGCTACCAGATTTGGCAGCTCCTGACAATTTCTTCCTGAGATGGCAGCTGAAAGGTGCGAACAGCCCCCCACATCATTTCCTCGAGGAAAGGTTAACAGGACATCTTGCTACTAACTCAAGGTCAGACAGCAGCTGTCCTCTGACACTGACTCTTGCCTGTGCTGGTGGAATCAGTGATATTTGTCTCTTGCTATTATCTGAAGCCTGGTGTTCACCTACAACATTAGCCTCAGCTGCAGTTCCAAAAAAGCATGGCTTAAAGAATAAGTTTGGAGCTCTTTGTCCTTAACCACTTAGCTGCTGCCACACAAAGAAATTGCATACTTTATGTTCTTCTGCCCATTTACCTCCACTGTCCCACTAGCCAGCTTCCAGCTTGATATGTTTTCCCTTCAGTGCAGAAGCCTTCTGGCAAATCACTAGAATGATCTCAAGAAATTGCTGTAAGACCCAGAGAACAGCGTGCCCCAGGAGCCCCTTGCCTCTTTGCTGCCTCTGCCTGCCACCCTGGTGGCTGGAGAGCAGATTTCCTGCTCACTTGTGAGGCACACCCCTGGCTAATTCCTAACATCAGGGAAATTTGGAGAGACAGCTGTAAGCAGAAGAAACTTGCCTCAGGACCAGAGATCTGCTGATTAGATGATGACTATGCCCAAGGTGTGCCCAAAGGGTTTCAACCCTACCCTTCCTCAAAGCTCAAGGCCTTTCCAGCCTCAACACCAGATACAAGGAGTTTCTCTAGTGAGTGTGGATAACCCAGCAAACAAACACAGCCCAAAATGCAAGATTGACAATTTGTTCCTTGCCTGTCCCAATTTTCATTTATTTTAAAGAACGAAAAAATTAATAGGGTTGCTTTTGTTATTTTTAAAATAAAATCTATTATGATGTCTGTATTATTACCAGAGGTATGTTATAAGGACCATAAATCTGACCTCACAGTTCTCATCACCTTCTGTTATCTGGTAGCAATTTTGGGGAGGGTTTTATTTCATCACTAGGGAATAAACAAATTGGACCTATTCTGCTTCAATATACCAATTTGCTACAAAAGCCTGATATTCTTAGACAATAGATGTTTGGAGCCTTGCCAAATGTGAGAAGAAAATCAAAATAGGTTTTCTGCTGTTATTACAAAGAGTACTGTGTATTTATAGGTATATAACATATCCTCACCTCTTTAACAGTCTGTCAGACAGCTGGAAGTTTTCTAAAATACACGAAAATACCAGTTTTAGGTTCTGTCACTACAGAAACTTAGAGCGGCCAAATCCGGAGAACAGAGCAGAAGTCTACACCAAAAGGATAAGCCAGATGGGAGGGCTCTACATGATGGCAGGTTCCACAAAACAGTCTGACTGCTCAGAGAAAGCTGAATGAATTACTGAAAGTTTTTCCTTAGACACCCATTCATGATTGATGTGGAATATATGAGCCCAGATGTTTTCTCCTGTTGTATTTTAGAAGAACTCTAGCCACAAGTGATAAAACAGTAGCTGGTGAAGGGTGCAATGACTCCAGATACTTTGCTGAGGAGGAGAAACAACCAGTGAAACTAATCAAGGAGAAAGAGCAAGTGGGAAAGGGACTTAGACATCAATTAGTGTCTCGTACACCTTGTTTTCCAAAACACTTTCCCCCCAGCCCAACCCACCATCAAATCAAGAAGTGTTAGCTAGCAGGAGATGCTCAGGTGATGTCTGTACACCCAACACTTGCTTCCCACAGTTATAGTGCTGATGGAGCTCCAGGCACAAGCCTGCTTTGGCAGCAGTAGAGATCCTCAGAGCAAGAGGCAGATTTACAGGACAGGTAGCCAGGCCTTACAGCTATTAATTTATTTGATCATGTCTCCACTGTTATTTCTCTGCTGACTGTAAAGCAGGTTGCTTGAGCCTTTAGAGATGTAGCTTTCTGTAGCAGGCTAGCTTTTGCAATATCACAGGAGTTGTTATAATTGTGGGTACTTTTCATACCTGAGGTAATAAGTAGACTATTCCCCAGAAGACAGAATTAGCAACAAGGACAGAGCACACACCTGGAGCAAGTTAATTACTCAGTACAGGACAAAATCTAATAGCTGTGAAAAAAGCAGCTGGGGGGCTGACCAAAGTGTATTTAAGGGACTTCACTTTTAAAAACCACGTGGCCCTCAAAGTAGTCTGTAATCACATATGCAAAACAGAGCTAACAAATAAAAAAATCACTGAGTTTCTGAAATCTTAAGGCAGGAGGTTTTCCTCTCAAGAAAGGGAGGATGTGCTGTCTCTAGATAGATTTCTAATTTAGGAAAATAAGTTATCTCTATACAAAGATGTTGGCAGGCCTACCTAGCTCTTATCAACTTTGTTTAGGCTTCCTAGCAAGTCACCACATGATGTCTTTAACTATAGAGTTAAAGAAAGCTTCTAGCTAAATGGTTTACTAATAAAGATGTCTGCTCTTAAACTACACCTATAGCTATAAAATAGGTATTCAAAAATTCATCCAAACATCTGGGCTCAGAGGTAAAATATATTAGAAGAAGAAAACAACCACACATATCCTAATGTCCACCATTATCAACCATTCATGAACCCTGTAAGTCTCACCCATCAGCCTCTCCTGATCCACTCCACTCTTTCACCCAGGAAATTTTGCACAGAAACCTTCAGGTGCACAAGTACAGTCCCTGGAGGATGAGCACAAAAGCTATTTCCAAGGTCAAGATCTCTTGGCCTGTTGAAAATACCGTGTGTCTAAGCTTTCTTCAGCTAAGCTGTGAGATGTCAGCTTTAACGCTTCAGGCAATTGTAGCTGTCACCAAATAACTCAAAAGAAAGTCAGCCTTTAAGATATTTGAGGACTTTAACCATTTTCTGGGGTATTTAATTTGTAATAACAGGAAGCGAAGTCAAGATCAATACGAAGCATTGAACGTGGGTTAATCATAATTTTAATGACAGGCTCATTCACACAAGAAAAACCAGTGCATTCAGAGAAACAAGGTAAGCAATGGCTTTTAGAAAGACTAAAACTCTTCTATTGGGTACTGATTAGCAGAAATAGGGCTGGTCCTATTTCAGGAGGTTCTCATGAAAATCTTACACTTAGAAATTTGGAAGCTAAAATGTACTTTCTGGGGGCTGAAAAAAAAGCTGCTGCAAGAAGTGACATTATATAAATGAGTTTTAAACTATCAGAAAGATAGAATAGGGGAGACAACACATTGGTACAGAAAACTTGGATTAATCCTAAAACCCAGAGCCACTGTAATCCTCTTCCCATTGCTTCTTCACAAGCAAGCAGTAGTTCCACCATCCTCTTCACAAAACAGCCCAAGTGGAAAGTGATCTCTGGAGGTCACTTACTCCAACCTGCCTGCTCAAGCAGAGCCATCTAGAGCCATTCACACAGGACTATGTCCAGATGGCTTCTGAATACGTCTAAGAAGAGAGATTTCACAACCTCCCTGGGTCCTTCTGTGCCTGTGTTTGATCACCTTTGACCATAAAGAAGATTCTTTTGATGTATAAATGGCATTTTCCCTATTTCAGTTTGTGCCCATTGCCTCTCAACCTTCCACTGGAAAGCAGTATCCTATCTCCAGAGATCACATCAAGCCAAGGCCCCTGCTGTGCCAAAGGTACTTGTTTGAGTCACTGCAAGGGACCATGTCCCAAGTGACACCTGTCCCTGGCCCCCAAGCAGCCTCTCTTGGCTGCCTCCATCAGTGCCTCTCCTACTGCACTCTGCATTTTCATATTCTTCTAATCAGAAAGAAAAAAGCCAATATAGAGCTGCCTCCCCACATCTATTTTCCTTTCCCCAGTCTCCTTCCCTGTCCTGCTGCCTGGATTATTCCGCTCAGTGGAATTATTTCCTCCCACACCCACCACTTGCACCTCTGCACAGTCTCTTCTCCTTTACTAGCTGCACCCTCACATCTGTCCCACAATCTCTTACAAACTGGTCAAGGTAACCAGAGGTGAAGGTGTTCATGGCAACCTCAGTCCCAGGCAACCCAGGTCCTCACAAGTCTCTAGGAAATGCAAGAGGATTGTACCAAGCAGTCCAGCCTAACCCACCACTCTGATACATTTATGAGATAGGATCAGGCACTCAATCACACCAATATTTCTGTTTGTCATTTTTACTCCCTGTCACTTATTATCTTACTTTTATATTTCCTATTAGGTTTCCCAGCACAAGTGTCAAATTTAGCAGCCTACATTTTCCTCTGTCTCCACTGGAAACCTTTCTAAAAAACTGATGTTGTGGTTTTAACAACCTTATAACATCAAACTGGTTTTAGACAAGAGTTTGCAAGCTACTGTAGGCAGATCAGCTCTTGCTTCCTTACATTCTCCTTTGGAAGACTTGAGTGAATATCTTACAGTCTTGGTGATATGGTAATATTAATTTTGTCTATTCCTTCCATAATCTTTTCTGCAGTCACTTAGGACTGGGCAATTTATGACTTCTTTATGCTGTGCTAATCAAAGACGAACAGTGCAGTCAGGATTCTTTCCCCTGAAACATCCACCCTTTTTGAGATGGTGGGAAAGGAGTGCAAACACTTTGCTCTCTCACACACCCACTCCCTGCCTACCGAAAATATATCTTTTTAATGCCCACACTCAGAAGAAAGAAGTAGGAGTGCTGCAATTTTAGTATACTCATTTGGTTGAGAATTTATACAACCTGCTTGCTTTCTGCTTCCCCCACCCTAAAGGCTCAAGGATGCCAAGCAGGATGCTTTCAGCTGCTCTTGGCATGTGCCTGCGGTGGCCAAGGCATGCAGGCATGCCTCCTGCATTCCCCTGGCGCTGCAGAGCCTGGACCAACCCTGAAGTGGGCTGGTGGTACAGTGCAGCCAAGTCCTCTTGTACCAAAGAGTAAACCTCAGATGTTACGTAAAACACACGATTCCCTCTCCTGTGCTGAAGAGGGTTTTGTTTAGCTCCGATCCCTGCCCTGGAGGATGGCACAGATGAGATGTAAATCCATTCTTGTTCACCAGCAGAAGAGGTGGATCCTGCCAGCTCCCTGTTTCCGAGGCCCAGCTCTCACATACATTTATACACTTGCACTCGGGTGTGGGCGGGGGTGGGGTGTCTGCCTCCCTCATGTCACTGTCGTTTACATCTCTCTCCTTCCTCAGAGGGCTGTTACAGATTTTAAAAGACCTAACTCCACTCCACTGGCTTTGTCAGTAGAAAAACCCTCCCTTTCTAAGCCTCATCTTATAGGAATGTCCATGCAGACTTTTAAAACATATATAGTGTTTATAATATAATACAGTATAATCCCACTGTCTTTTATTGACGAGGACTGATGTGGATTTCCATTGTTTCATTATGCAAAAAGATAGATAATAAAATATTCTGCCAACCACGCTGGCTGTGCAAATTAAATGTTGCAAGTGACCCAAATAAAATTTAACTATGTTTCTCATTCTCTCCCAGTGAAGCCATCACCAGCTCAGATCCGTGACTACAGATTATGGAAGCAAAATTTCCCATGTACTTCAGTTCTTCTTATATTTTTATATAAAAACAAAGCAATTAATTTGGTGTAGAATGATTCAGATATAGGATTCTAAACTGCATTTCTATAATCTTTGAGGAAAATGCTTGTTACTGCCTAAATCGTCATAGGTTTGCTATTTGGATGATAGTCCTGATGCAATTTCACATTGATTATCAAGGACTTTTACTGTGACATAGCAGATCAGAGAAGGCTCATAGGAGATTCTGTAGCAGTCTAGGTGATCTGTAAAACCATCTTACTTCCTTATTTCTTCATTTTTCTAAAATTGTTACATATAACACAGCAAAACAGAATAAAGAAGTAAGAATATTAGCAATTGTTTTAAGCAGTGTAAGCAGAAAGGTAGTGAAGGTGGTGATGAGACCTGAGGGGAACCTGCTGATGGATTTTGTTGTCAGAGAGCAAGACAATTTCATTGCCAGGAAGCACTTCAGAAGAGAGGGGAATTGCTAACAGCAGACAGCTCCACATGGCATCCACACTTCTTCTTAACTGTGTGCTTGGGCAGCAGCACAGGCAGTGAAGCACAGAGACATTACCTAAGAGCAGCTGATGGTTAAACTCAGTACATCCACAAAAACCATGAGGGACCACTCTCAGGTAAAGGATTTAAATTACACAGAACAGAACATTCATCAGAAATCCCTTATCTTGAAAAGTAAGGGCTGTGGTTAGGTTCCTAGACCTGATTCCTCAACACACTGCTTCTGCTCTGACAGGGAGTCCATGCTCGGCTTTGTGCCAGCCTGCTGTGGTCAGATTTGGGTGTTGTAAACTCTCAATTTGAGCTGATTTCTGTCAGCTCTGAGCCCACCACAAGTGAAGAGTTTAAGAGAAGATCACAGCCAGTTCCCCACCAGCCATTAACTCCTGCCTCCCCCAGACCTTCCTCCTTGCTCAGAGCACAGGTACACAGCCACTCCTGTTACTCCTCTCTTGTCTGCAGCTGTCCCAGCAAGAGGAAGATTTTTTTCGCTTTCCTCATCCTTCCCTCCCAGGCTGGGATCCAGGACAGTTTCTCCTCTCTCTAAACACAAGGGAAGAAGCAAAGAAGACCTCTCCTGAGCACCCTGGAAATGCAGCTGATAATTTTCACCCTGCATGCCCAGGACTTAGCTACACATCTAACATTATCTACTAGGACTTAAAAGTGCACACACAATGGATCTCTTTAAGCCAAATAAAATGTAAGTATTTGTTCCATCCTTCAAATGAAAACAATTTTATACTTTCCTACAAACTATCAGCTGTTTCATAACCTCAATATTCAGTTGCTTTCCTCAACTACTTAACAGTGTTTCCAGAAATGCTCATTCCTAGAATAATGGAATTATTAAATTGGAAACAACCTCTAAGATCATTGAGTCCAACCATTAACCCAGCAGTGACAAGTCCATCACTTAGCCATGTCCCTAAGCACTACATCCACATGTCTTTTAAATACCTCCAGAAATGGTGACTCCACCACTTCCCTGAGCAGTCTGTGCCAATGCTTGACAATCCCTTCAGTGAAGGAATTCTTATTAATATCCACTCTAAACCTCCCTCAGTGCTATTTACATTTGTCCTGTTGCATTTTACTTGGGAGAAGAGACTGACACCCACCTTGCTTCATCCTCCATCTCCTGGTTTTGAAGGACAGCTAGAACACACAGCAGCAGCAGCAGTCAGGGTGATTCAATGTTTAAGCCAAAAATAAGATATTGTCCAAGCAGGAAATTTTATTTGTCACTTAATTTTGAAGTTATATTGATTAAAAAAAAAAACAGTTATAAAAAAACAAGGGCCATTGTTTGCATGGAAGATGCTTTAAAAAGTACACTGTATTGTATTTAAAATAATTTTTAAATTATTTGCCAATGTGTGTCCTATAAATTTCTGTTTTCTTTGCTATATGTCCCCCTGTTAGGAAGGGACTTCAACAACTATCCTAATTCCAGAAAAAAAAAAAAAATAACAGTACCAAGATGTATTCCTTCTGTCCACTCTTGCCATGCTCAAAATCACTGAATTGTCCTAGTGCACTGCTGCAATTCTTTTTCAAAATCCCATTTCACAGATTGTATTGGATTTCTAAGATGCACAAGTGACTTTCCAGCCAATGCTTGGGCACAGAAAACCATTCAGCAAGAACACCCTATTCATCCTGTACTCCTAAAGAACACACAGATTTTACCAGCCCTCTGGAAGCTTTACCCAGTGGATACACACAAAAAAAAGCTGAGCCCAGGGAACACATTTCAGCCACACAACAGGTTTTGTTGCTTCTACATCTGCTCTCTTTCTTGTGTGGTCTGCCTTTGCCCAGAGCCAGGGATCCTCAGACCTGTGCCTGGCTGCAGTTCTCCAAGGCAGGTGTGCAGCCAAAGCTCCCTTACCTGTGTCCTGCATCGCAGCCTGATCCCGCTCCTGACCCCCCTGCGCTGCATTTACGTGTCTGACACGTTCCTCGTGCCACTCATCCGTCAGGCATGCACACCTGGCCCTTTCCAGAGTCATCTCACATGTCAAGGATCCTTGTCAGCACATTGTGGTGGGTATGGTGCTGCCAGCCTGGGCCAGGTCCCTTTGTTTTCATACATTTGTTGCCATTAGCTTTGTTCTGCCCATGACAGAAACCTGATATTATCCCCTGTAGTTTTATGATCAGTTTAGGTCTTAGTTACTAATGAAAATACACTTTTTCACATCTGGGAATTGACTAGCTGCTTCATCAGCAAGAAACTTGTTTTACTCTTTCAGGTGCTTGTTCCTTAGCCTAACTGCTAAGGCCTTGTTTGTACTTTAATTATTGTTACTTAGTTTGTTCAGGAAGTTTTAACTTGCTTGCTCCTCACTCTGCAGGTCAGATGTGTCCTTTGTGAATACAATGCAGTCTGTTTGTAAGACAAGCAGTAAGGAAAAGTCATAATTTTTCAATAAAGCATCTTGTAATCATTTAGAAAATAAATTTTAAGTGTTTTCAGATAGTCCTTCTAGTGAAGCAGAAATCTGATGAAGGGACGGGGAAATTGTTTCAGAGAAACTGTGGAACAGAAGTTTAGTGTCATGCCAAAATTTTGTGATGGAAAAAAGGACAAAGGAAAGTTGTGATCAGTATTCAGTTCAGCTTACTGGAGGTCTGCATGTGTTACCCTCTGCATGTCCTTCCCTCTTTAATTATCTTGCCAGCTTCAGTGGCTCTCAATCTCAGGGTCACCAAAGCTACTTGCTGGTAACCTGATTGCCAACAAAAACCAAGGGCTCAGAATTGCCTGTTTTGATTTGTGTTTAATTTTCATTCAATTCATAGTCAGTCCGTGGTGAAAAGGGCTTCTTAATGTCTATCTCATGATCTGGAAACTCTCACCAATGAGTGAAAATAGCTGCCCCTTGGAAGGGAGTACAAGTCCAGAGCTACTGGTCACTCAAGGACACCAAAATGCCAGCAGTAGCTATTTCCTCCTAAAAGAGCCCATCCCAGATGAGCGCTTATTCCCCCATCTCCACCACCCTTAGGTGATACTTCAGCTTCTTCCAGTGAAGTCGACTGAAAAATACTTGCTGTGCAAAGATCAAAGTAAAGCAACAATTAAAACTGGGTGAGGGCGTTGCTGAAGTTTAAAGGAGAAATGCTGGAAGACATTCACAGAGAGAAATGTGGAGATGATGGGCATGTCATTTTGCAGCACCGGAGCTCTTTCTGATGTGTGATTTCACACGGCCTTAACTGGCAGAAAATTTTCAGAAGACTTTTTCAAAACAAAAATTGAGAAATACTCTGAACTTCTTTAGGCACAGCTCAATCAGGCTTGAGTCAGGGGATGAGAAAGGGAAAATGAAAAAATATAATGGAACACAGGGCAGTACCTCTCACTTTGCTCTCTAGCTTTTCACTGCTCACCTGTGAGGTAAGAGCAATTCCAAGACTGCTGCTATTGCAAGCAGACAGTTTTCCCTGGGCCCTCTAGATCTGGGTGAGACGACAGCAAGGAAGCTGCAGCAGCCTGTGAAGAAAACACCACTAACACTGAATTGGCAGCTCAGTGCAGGAGGCAGAGCTGACAGGGATTTAATTTGTCTTCTTCACACAGGTGCTTCTTCACTGCAGCCACCACCAAGGTCCCTGGAAGAAGGACTGTAAGGGAGGAGGGCATGTGAGAAAAGATTTTGATAGCTGGCCAGTACCTAATGCTCCTTTTGAAATACTCAGGGAAAGAAAATGGTATATTCCTTCAACTGCCTCTTCTCTTTCAATTCTTGAAACTCAGTCTCAGTGGTTTTCCTGTGTGAGACACCCTAGCTAACTAGGAATAGCTTCAGGATATTTGAGGTCTCATCTTTGTGACATCAACACAGGGACATCGATAGTTCCAAGGTGCTAGGGAGAATGAGGTGGTGGTATTACTGTGTAGAAATAGTAATGATCTCATTCACAAAAACTGGGGAGGGCCAGAGATGTGCCATTTCATGAAAAACTGTAATATCAACACATATCTGAAACATGACTCCAAAGAGTCTCTCAGAGTGGCTTTTAAATAATTGAAGAGGGAGTTTAGGTGCTGCCAAATGATGATGCTCTGGGCTTTCAGGCCACGTTTTCTGAAGTTTACTATAGACTCCAAACAGGAAGTGCATTCTAGCTTGAAAGAAGATCTGAGTGAGCATTGAGCTGCCCTGGGCTCAAAGTTTGTTAATATTTTAATGTTTCTAACATCATGCAGAGTGCATGAGAAGTATAAGCCTTGGGGACCCATCCGGCTTAATTTATGTAGTGAGTCACTACCAAAAGCAAGGCTGTAGTTCTGCCTTCCTGATGGCACATTAAATTCTGGCTATTCTCAATAGTCCAATATGGAGGATTAAAACAACCTCTTCTTCCCCTTCTACATTTTTAACAAAGACAATAGAAAATTAAACTGGTTCAGGACAATAATAGGCAATCAGTAAAATATGTTGGAGCTGACTGTCATTAACTATACCACTTTCAGTCTAGTACAGAGATAAATCAGATCAGCATTTGGCAAACAAAACAGTCATGCTGGTGCTGGAATAATTGCATGCATTGTCAGAAATGCAAGTAAAGGCCTTCAAATGTTCTGCCTACTTAACATCAACTCTGCTATATTTGAAATAGTCATCTACAGAGCAAACACGACCTAGGGAAAAGTAACACTGTGAGCCACAAACGGGTAACAATAATCACAAAAAGCTGAGCAGAGCACGTGTGATGGGCCCCACCACGGGAGTTGCAGTAGCAGGCTGGCTGCCCAGCTGCAGGACACACAGTGGGGTCAGGGAGAGGACAGACCTCTCTGGGCTCTTTGCCCTAACAATCCCAGGCAAAGCACTGGTTCTCCAACTTCATGGGCAGAGGGCTTAGGACAAGAATCTCCCCAGACAGAGGGTGATGTAGCACAGATCTTTTCTCTAAGAAGAAAAAAAATTTGCCAGCCCCAGCCTGCAAGCATTAGCTCTGTTGTGAGCAGACTGAAATAGAGTCCCAGGCTCCAGATAGCTTTGGATGCTGAAAACCACTGTGCTATCAACAATGGCTTTGGCTCTCCTGCTGTCCCTGCTGCTTCTTGTAACTTTGTATGCTTGGAGCAGGATGCCAAGATGAAACCCAGGAAAAGTCATTTGTGGCCACTCGAATAGTAAGGCAGTTGATGAGAAGGGCTGTGCCTGTGCTCCTGACAACAAACTCCCTGCAAATCACAGGAGGTGTCCTGGGAGGTGTCCCCCACCCAAGGGAGTCCATATGGACCACAGTACATTAAAACTGCTCCTGCTTTCTCCCTCCCAGTACACAATACTGGGCATTAAGAGAAGATCATCTGTGCAGTGGGCATTTGAACTCAGGCCTCCCAAAGCAATTAGTTATCTTGTTCTGCCACAGCTGCTGCCCTGCAGTGCAAGCGCTGGGTTTCCATGGCTAGGGTGGGAGCTTGCAATTTTTTTAAGTGAGTTGAATGCAAGCAAAGGCTGTGAGTTTGGTTTGATCACCAGTCCCTGAACCATCTCAATTTTACAGCTTCTGGTGGCAAGATTTATACTGAATTCAGCTATTTTAGGTGAGCTTTAATCCTCAAAGGGAAAAAGGGAAAGCAGGTTGATGTTCTTCTCTGATAAAGCAACAGACCTCAATACATCAGGCAGCCTTTTTACCTGAAAAAGAAGCAAAAACTGTGCAGTTCCGTGTATTCTAGTGAGTGATTTCTACCTCGTTATGGAACGCTGTATACACTGGTACAAGGTTTTGTCCTAGTTTGAAAAGACTGAAGAATCTAATTGTTTTGCTACAGCTTTGCTCATCCCATCACAACATGATTCCCCAGAAGATTTCACTAAGAATGATGCACTGTTCTGTTTGTGTCCTGAAAAGTGGCACATCCCAGAGATGCTGCAACATGTCACTGGCTTGGTGTTTGTAAAAGGCTCCACAGCAGCCAGACAAGCCAAGGGCTTTAGGAGGCAGAATGACACTGTAGGGGCCAGCTAATCCTGTGGCAACCTGGAGAGCACTGTTGCCTGAAGCTGTTAAAGAAGCACCAATCATTGATCTGGGCCTGCAGTGGATCTCCCAAAATAGCCTGGTACTGACTATCCTACTGGAAAAGGGAATAGCTCAGCCAAAAGCCTGCAAGCATCTGGCACCAACATGCCTCCACATGTCGTGAATGCCTGCTAGCAAAGCCTCATATGGCCATTATCCTATGAAAGGTTCATTTGCATATCTGTGCCACTTGGGAAGTGAATATTGTTTATAACAGCCAAGAGCTGATGACAAAAAAGGGAACGTCTGCCTGGGACATGGTGTGCTTTCAGAAACCAAAGTGCATTGGTCTGCCAACACATTGCCATGAGACATGGCAAACAGATTTGTGATTTGAACATGGGAATGGCACCACAGCCAAAATTATAACTGGCCAGTGTCAGATGTCGACACAATATTGTACACACCTAAAACAGGTTCTCCACCTGGCTGCAGCACAAGGTGGGAAGATGTCTGGAAGGAAAAGACCACAAAGAACAGCCCCAAGCTGCTGCAGCCCAGCTGTAGGAAAACTGGGCTTGTCACCACTGCCAGCTGGGGAGATGGTGCAGAATATGAATCTCAGACCTAAAAGCACAATGACCTCTACATTGACCTCAGAGCCCACTGCACCTGTCAAGAGCTACTCCTGTCACAGGGTAAACTACGTCCCGGTGACTCAGAGAGCACATATGGCACCTTTAGAAGGAGACAGGGATACGACAGCTTCTCCAAAAGCATATGTTCACCTTTCTCCCACGCCTACGCAGAAGCTCAAGGTGCAGAACTTGTTCCACGCACACATCATCGTCACAGCCACGGCAGAATATAGTCTGCTCCCAGGAGGGGCAGGGGTGTTGCAAACATTGAGCCCTTAGGCAAATCTCAAAACTCTGCAGTGTCTTCATCTGTTGTGGTTCTGCCCATGCTGAAGCTGTGCTCGGGCTGAAACCAACTATTCTTGCTTGCTTTAGGCTGGCTCTTCAGCTGGGTCTGGGGAACCAGTTCTCACCCTCAATCAAACAGCTGCTGGGGAAAAGGGGGATAAGGGACAATTCTGGGCAACATTTTTCTAACATTTATTTTCCTCTTAGAGGCATATCAAACACAAATTTTCATTTGCTTCCTCAAGACATATAGAGAAAAGCAGGTACTACTTTTTCCACGCAACTTCTCTTATTGGTTAAGAGACCACATTTTGGTGTCTTACAGATCACCAGTCAACCCCATCATCACCATAACAGAACAAGACTCCGAGACCAACAGCACAACCTTGCAAGCACTTTTTTGCTTTTGGAGAACCTCTTTTAGTGAGGTGAAAGTGAATTGTGAGTGAATTGTGGAGGAGCAAGGAGATGTTTCCAACTTGTTTTGCTCTTTTTAAAGATCTTTCTGGATAACCTGATTAACCAGAAGCACTGCACTGCTCAGTAACTCAACAGAGTACAATATCCCCTCCTACATTATGCAAAAGGACAAGCTGAACAGCAACTGCACATTCCTCTAGACATTAAAAAAATCAATTATTTGTTTGTTTTTAAATCTGCAAAATCCTATGGAGACTTTTGCCTCTCTGCTGATTTTGTGGGCAAGGACAGCTGGAAAGGGTTTCCAGCATCTGCCACGTCTGTGGGGAGGCTTTCCACACAGCGTGAAAGCCGCTCTGCTGACGTGGCTGGAAAGGCTCTCGCCAAATCACAGGAGTCACTCACCAGCCTCCTCTGTTTTTACCAAGTCGATAAAGGAAATTCTCACCACCGTGATTGACTGATACTTTGTTGGAGCTGCAAAGATGCAGGAGGCATAAAATCAGCTGCTGCACAGACGTCCCAAGCATATGCTGCCAGTACCTTCTGTCTTGGGTTGCAGCTACCCTGTTATTTTAGTACTGGACTTATCCTTTAGCAGCAAGTGCTAATTGTTCCACACCGGGCTGCAATGCTGAGGCCTCTGCAACTTGTCACTGCAGACCAGAATAATATTAGAAAAATCAATTTATGACTTAAATAAGGAAAGAACAAGAGTCCAAAGACAAGATATTACGCTCTGTCACAAATATCCCAAAGACATCATCATGAGCCTTAAATGCTTCAAATAATAGAGTTTTGACTTGTTTCAAAAACAAAACAAAAAAAAAGAAACAAAAAAAGAAAGAAAATTATTTGCCAGCACTTTAAATAAAACAGTTTGGTTTGTTAGGCACTCCCAGACAAACATAAATAAATAAAAAGATGCAAAACCAGTAATAAATACCTCTTTATTGGTAGAAATATTGTAGCGCTGGGGAAGAGGCAATAAGTTCAAGTTCCTCCTCTTCCCTCATGTCTGCATTAGCTGCCACAAAAGGGGCATTTAATTACAGCAGAATCCTTTAAACTGGAAAAGAAATCCATGATTAGGGAATATGCTAGAGGTCTATAAAATCAGGAATAACAAGGAGACAGTAAAAAACAACTAATCCTTTTATTTTTTAATATAATAACAAGGAGGCATTAAATGTTCCAAACAAACAAGAGATGCATCTTCTTATTGGCACAGACTTACCCTGAGGATTACCCACTAATCACAGGAGAAATTATGCATTTGCATGGATTCGAAAAGCAATTAGACAAACCCATGGAAGGAAAAGGAAATTCATCAATAGCTAATAGGTACCGGGGCTTTTCCTCCAGTTGAAGATGTTCCTGACACATAAGTCACTGGCATCTGGGAGAGTTTGATCATATGATTCACTGTGGTCATGCATCACTTAAAAATCATAGAATGGTTTGGGTTGGAGGGCACTTTAAAGTTCATCACTCCCACATCACAAGCCTTGCCTTGAACACTTCCAGGAATGGGTCATGTGCAACTTCTCTGGGCAATCTGTTCCTGCGCCTCACCATGCTCACAGTAAAGAAGTTTTGTTTAATACTTCATCTAAATCTACCCTATAATCTAAATCACAGCTGCCATCAGGAGGTGTATGAGACCTCATTAGCTTAAACCCCTCTCAGGGCATCCACAGGATTGGACAGCCTTTCAGGAAAAAAAAAAAAAAGTCAAAAAAACAGACACAGAAAATTAGGTCCCATTTTACACTTAAACAAATGAAAGTAGAAAGATTAAGATTTTCTTATATCTTCTTCAGACTGAGTTGTTGGGGTGAGGTACAATGTCTACAGCAGACAGTAAGACCCTGTGTGATTAGGAGGTGCTCATTACGTTTTGAGGTTTACAGTTTCCCAAATACGGTACAAAAATGGAAGAATGCTTTCAAAATCAGTGTTTCATGAGAAATGCTTGCCACTGAAACAGTGCATTTGAACAACTCAGAGGAGATAGATATGTTTGAACATATTTGTAATTTATTTTGAATTTTTGGGTAGTATACATGACAGGTGCTGCAAATAGACACTTATCCTTTTTCTTATATTGCCACCTGGTGGTCCTGGGCATGTGGAAGCAACCAGCTCACTGATTTTTCAGTGAAATGACCACAGTTTAGGTATTTAAAATAGCATCCATTTCTTTTCCTCTGAGATAGATGGTAAGCAATTTTTTTTAATTTAGAATTTTAGGGGTGAGGGGCTGTTTTGGGTTTACAACCAATATAACAGTGCCTGTGTCAGCTCTCAATTATCTAAATAGATGGCTGCAATGGCCACCCCAAGTCACAGGGAAACAGAGATGGATTGCAGCTCTGCCATGGGCTCTGGACATGTGTCTGGGCTGGGTGTCTTGCTCTCTGGGGCCAGGCACCCCACACTCAAATGGAGGTAGGAGATGGAGGGAGCTTCCAGCCACAGCCAAACCATCTTTCCTCTGCCCATTCCACCTCACCAGTGGGGGAAGCATGAACATTTAACTAGTATGCCAGGAGCTCTTTTGTTCCCAGAAGCAGAGTGCCATGTGGCCAGAGTTCCTGTCTGGTGGGGATGTTGGAATACACTGCACAGTGGGCACGGGCAAGTTCCCAGCTCTGCAAACACACATTAAAATCTGCAGCTCTGTCTTGGGATTGTACCACCACACACAGGCAAGTGCATGCGAAGAAATAGTGTAGGAAAATATGATAAGGTTAAAGAAAAGAGAGTTACAGATTTGGATTCCCTAGGAAAGGAAATTGTACCACAGACTTTAGGCACTTCATCTATTGTAGAGACCGTGGGCACTTGTCCAGTTTGGGGTTTTCCCAACACAGGAAAGATGATGTTTAACTGGAGAAAGTGCAGCAGAGGGCCACTAAGTTAGAGGGAGCAGGATCAGGTGCCCTGTGGAGGAAGGTGGAGGGATGGGCCAGGTTCATCCTGGGGAAGAAAAGGCTTTGCAGGTACTTGGTAGCAGCCTTCTGATGCTAAGAAGGAGACTGTGAAGATGATGGAGCCCAGCTCTACAAAATGAAGAGATGAAGGAAGGTAAGAAAGAGCATAAAACAAAACAAGAGAGGTTCAGAACTGAGAAAAGTAGAAGAAAAGTTTTCACCATGAAGGCAGTCAGCAAACTGCGCAGTCTCCATCTTCTGAGACTTTCAAAACCAGACCAGCAGAAGTTCTGAGCAGCCTAGTGTGATTTCACAGTTGACCCTGGCTGGAGCAGGTTAGAAGAGAGACTTCCTGAGCTCCCTTCCAATTTTAATAATCATATGATCCTATTGCTCTATGAAATATAATGTTTTTATTGCAGCTTTGAGCTAGCAATTTTCAGTACTATTAATCTATGGAAATACACTTTTGAGCAATTAATAGGAACTGCAGAATTTCATATCACAGATATAACTCCTGTTTGGAGCTATGACAATACCTTTTACATGATAAAACACACCAATTTTCTTTTGATGGGTAGAAAAAGCTGAAGTTGCCATTTGTCTAGTAGCAGCTAAGCAAAACCAATATTTCTACCTTTTTATTAGCTTTAACGGCCTACATTCCACACACCTGTAACTATAGGGGTGGTCTGCCAGCCTGATTCAATGCTCATCAGCTCTAAAGAGGCTCCCACTTCTATTAGTCCCAATGGACTTAGTGACCTGAAGCTGTTACTGAAGGCACAGCAATGTCTGTGATATAAAGAGACTGTGTGCACACACCAAAGAAGCAGAAGTTTGACCAGAACACCCACAGGAGGCTTCTACATCACACTCTTAGCACCTGTTGAGGTCAGACAGACCCATCCTGAAGACCTACACTACCTACTGAGAGCAACCTACAGGCATCTCAGGAGCTTCCCTGCACTGCAGCTGTTCCAACCTCCCTGGCTGAACTTCTGGAGAGAGAGAGAATCGTGTCACAGCTCAGTGCTCTCTGCAGACAGTGGTGAAAACTTAGAGCATCCAGAGAACTGAATATAGGACTGCCTGCCATGTCAAAAGAAAAAACTTAACAGCAGGAAGCTCCTACACTCTAAAAAGTGTGTCTGTGGAGTACAGATATTCTCTCAGAGAGGCACATCTTTATATGATAACTTGCAGGAAGGAGACTCTCCAAGATTATGAAACAGAGAGACAAACAGAACGATTGCTTTATCTTGAAAAGCACTTGGAAAGCTTCCCTTGGGGAGACTGCAGTCAATTAATTTTTGTAGAGGAGAAAAGTTCCCCCCACTGGCAGGTAGACAGCTTATGCTTTAGCAAGGGAGGAGGGCCTGCTGCTCACACTTATGCCAGTAATTTGTTGTCAGGGAGAAAGGAGGTAATGCTGCTGGACAGGCTGTGTAAATACCAAAAGCCCAAAACCTAGCAAAGGAAGAATCAGAGACACAGGAGGCAGAACAGAAAATACCAAGAGGATGTTATACTTGATACATTTGAATTCTCCCAGGATCATGTATTAGAAAGCATTGGATTATCTTACAAGAACAATAGGAAGAGAGAAAAGGCTGTTAAGAAAATAAGGATTGCTTACAGGAGTATTTAGGGGCCTGCAGGAATGGAGAAGGGACCAAGAAGGCAAATTGTATTCTTAGAAGAGGGGGTGAGTAAAGAGAGAAAAATCCTTAGAAAAAACAAAATGAGGTTGGACAAGACGGGTGGTAGCATAAGCTTTTGAGGCAAGGGGAATAGCTCCTCTGCAGTAAAAAAATCTGTTTGCTGCATCCCTTGTTATTTCAGCTGGGATCTGCTGGAGTCTATACAAGGGTGACACCACCAGAATAAAGCAATTACCTCAGGCACACCACCTCCCCTCATCTGTGCTGCTGTAATGTTGGCTGAGTCCTGTAAAAACCAATTACATGGAGCAGCTCTCCTTGAGGATTTCAAGACCAGGGCACGTCTGGTTGGTTGAGCTACCCCAGGATACTGGAGCTAGCCCCATTATTATGGTACAGCACTGGGATTTGTCACATGGTCTACCCTAAATTCCCTTGAAAGAGAGAGAGGTCATTTCTAGCTTTATTATTGCATTACAGCATAGGATGAGTTGCTGCAGAAAATAAAATGACGATGTTTGGATATTGAACACGAACTCCTCAAATACAGCCACTAGAGCTCGTCACACAAGGTGACAGCAAGAGCTCTGCTTGAGTAAGAGTACCAGGGGCTGGCAAAGGGAGCCCATAGCCTCCCCCAGCTCCCTACAGCACACACAGAAGCAGGATGAAGGGAATCTGATGGTTGGCATAGGAAAAAAAGGCTGGAGGAGAAAATTGTCTCTGAAAGGATATCCCACAATTGTTTTGAGGGTGTGCCAGTGCACAGGGCAAAAATGGGAATGTTTGGAGGGTCAAGGGCTGGGCATGTCAGGGTAAACACACTGCCCTACCCTGCTGCCTCAAAACTACCACAGCAGAGCCTGATAAGGACTGCTGGTAAAAGAGCAGTAGAGGGGCATTGCTGAACTGTGCTCAACAACTCCCACCTCCACCAGCTTCTAGCACACAAAAGGCAAATTCTGATTTTTGTCCTGTCAGTGATTTTGCCTCATCTTTTGTACAGCTCCAGATGCTCCTTAAAACAGAGCAAGTTATATTTTTGCTTCTCATTTCAGTTATTTTAAAAGTTTCCTTATTTGTAACAGCCACTTCTTTAAAGTGAGATTTGAGTCTAAATGAGGACACAGCTGCTTCCTCCTCTTCCCTCATCTCTGCATTAGCTGCAGTTGGCAGTGAGCCTTGGAGCATTATCATTTCTTCGCGTTAAATATTTTGGAAAACAGAGATTAGTCAGAGTTAGCAAAGCAATGTTTTCAATAGCTCAGAGTTCAATAATTGACTTCCTTGAAATTTTCAACCACTTCTAGTTACTTCTGAAGTCCCAGCCCCCAAGAGAGACAGCAGGATAACACTTTTTTAAGGCTTAGCATGATGCATAATCTGCTCTTTCTTTGCCATTTCATATCTGAAGGAATTAGCACAATCGATAGCTTGGCAGCAGTGTTTAGGGAGCTTGCCACATGGAGCCCAGGTAGGAGTTCCTCGGGCTGAATGTCATCATCCCACATCCCCCTAGTTTACACACACAGCTTGTTTTGTCCTCATCCACCAGACACCACAGCATGCTCACCTCTAATGTCAGTGTTAGCATAGCTTGTTGGTTCTACACAGACGTGAGGATGCCTACACCTGCATCCTGAACTGAAAGATTTAGGATTGCTTTGGATAATCTCAATAACAATTTGATTCTGGCTACAGACACCAAGACCCATGCTATTTCTTGCTTGCTTTGTCACATCTACTGTAAATTTAAACAATCCTCCTCCTTTAGGCCTGATTACATAAAAAAGTTTGTTCACATCTTTGACCACAAAATCTCTTCAAATTTAGCATAAAGCCAGTAAATACTGATAATATGCTTCCAAAATCTTCATGGAATGGCTTTACCTCAAATGTATCAAAAGGTAATAGAATGTTCTTTACAAAACTTCAGTTTATCCCATCAATTTTCTCAACTCCATTTTCAGTGGCACTGTACAACAAGCAGAGAATTTCAGAGCGCCAGGTACATTGACAGCAGCTCATTTCTTAGTATTTTTTCCAAGCTGATTTATATGTTGAAAATATATAAGTGGATTTATGAGAAGATAAAGGTGTATATAAAAGTCACACCTACTAAATGCATAGCAAAGTGATGTGTGAGCAAAGATAGTACCATACATAAACATTAACCATGTGTCGAAGTGTCTAACTTAATTGAAAATTAAAACTGTCTATTACAAACATTTAGACTTAGGAGACCAATAGACTAATCTGGTGCATTTAAAGCTGAAACAATGAATGTGATTGAGTCACCAAGTCCCACGGGTAATGCAGTGGATTACTAAATCCTCTAGTAGCTGATTCTTGTTTAATAACAGCATTTCATAAAATAAAAGAGAGGGGCAACTAATATGATATTTCATTGTCACCTATACCCAGAAGTTGCCACGTAATAAGATGTACTACTATTGGAAAGACTTGTACAGTATTATAATCAAATTGTAAAATATAAGATTACAATTGTGACACAGAATAAAGACTCACTTTTGGCAGCTTTTTGAAACCTCAGGAGTGATAAGTTATGTCTTTCTCTTGCCAGGATATAGTTGCTTAAAAATTCCAGACAAGTGAAATACAATTGAATGCTAAAGCACTTGTGTAAGGAAAGCACTGGGTACCACAAGTAAAATGTAGCAAATAATCTTTATTAATAAGTCATTTTTTTTTTATTCCCCCATCCCCCATCCCCATTTTAAAGAATGGTTTTGGTTTTTTTAATGGCTGAAAAACAGAACTGAAAATAAAGAGCTAAAATACAAAACCTTTCAAGGCATAAACCATAATTACTCTGAAAACAGTATAGCCCACTCTGAAAGAGCTACACTCTTAATCTAAATATCCAACACAGTAGAAAGTTAAACACAATTCCAGTTACCTCTGCACTGCCAGTTACACGTAGCAAGCAGTTCTGGAATAACAATATTTTCACTCTCAAAGTTTAACTAATTTCTAAATTGGACTTTGGAACCAGATACAGACCTGCTGACATGAAGTCTTTCTGCAGTACTCTCAGTCTGTTAGCACACTACTTAAACTATACTTAAATTACACTGTTACAAGTAAGTTAACTTGTTTTCACAAAAGCAAAGAGGAGCCCTAAAAAGTCAGGAAGAGCCCAAAGGCATTGTAAGGAATGGCTGCCTCCTTTTAGCTCCTGCCTAGTGATATCCATAAGTTTTTCCAGTCCAAACTGTAGAGGACAGCCCTTCAACAGTCTCAGAGGTGTTTTTTCTATCATATCTGCTCAGAGAGGGCTCACAGGGGAGACACCAGAAGATTTAAGTGATTTCTGAGTTCAGCTTTAAGCCCCACCTGACCAAGAAGCAGAATAAAGCAATAAAATCAAGCAGGCCTGTCCAAGCATCTGAACACAAACTACTTCTTCCAGAGTCAGGTGGCCTCAGACTTGGACCAGGGCTCTAATACACATTCAAAGGCAATCAGAGAAAGCTTCATGTTTAACCCTGACCTCTGGCTGCACATTCCTGAACACACACTGGCAGCACTGGCAGGCCCACCAACAGTTACCTTTAATAGCAAGAGGAGATAAAAAAAAAAATCAGTACTCCAAGTGGAATCCCAAGCACAGAAGAACCCAAGTATCAGCAGCTTCCCACTTACCCTTTGAGTCACAGCAAACAAAGCTCTCTAATTATCCTCCCATGCCCTACCCCACCTCCCATCCCCCAGTTTCAGGATGTTCACCAAACAAAACATACACTTCATATTCCCAAAACTGCAGGATTAGAAAACTATTTGACATTTCAAACTTCCACTAAAGTTGCTTTAATAAGTTACATGTAAGATATTTTACTTTCCACAGCAAAAAATAGAAAATTCAATAATCAAAGTGGCTAAAAGTTGAAATAAAATGCTGTGAATCTGTTTGGCACAAACAGGCCTGCTATCTTTGCTAAAGAGCAAATCTGTTGACATTGAATATTTTAACACAGTGATCGGCTCCACAACTTGCAAGCTGCAACCACTTGCTGCTGTTCTCATCATTATGTCCAGCTCTGCCTGCATGATGTCTCCAACATAAGCGTTTCACAGCAAGAGCATGACTTTGGCTGCAACAAAAAGAAATCCATACATAACTGCAAAATGTTAAACACAGTTGGGCATGTGAGCATAAACATCAACATTCATGTAATTAGTACTCTTCAGTTAACACTACCAACTGAGGAAAAACTGACTTGTGACAACCAGCAGGTATTAAGTTCTTATTAAGTAGGGTCATTAACACTAATGACATTCTGTCCTCTCACTCATCAATAATTCAAACAGCTATTGATTTTCAGTTTTACCACATTAAGCTGGAGGTCAAGTATCTCAGTTACTTAGATATGACAGATTTCTGGCTTTTAGCCTGCGATTTCCTGTTATCTGGTTTCTCTTTCCCATTCACTGCAAGCATACACAGGCCAAAGTCACCATCAACTTCCATTTCTGTTACTATCAATGCCAGTGTGTGACCCAGGGGAGTGCTTCAAGTGAAACATTCCAAGTCTCTCCACGGAGTCTCTCTAGCTGTCACCACAGCAGCCCCACATATTCATTCCTCACATGTCATTCCTTTGGTTTCTGCTGGAAGCTGCTCATGAAAGCTTGCTGTCACCCACTCCAAAGTGTTTTGCTGATGTACACAGAGAGCGATCCTTTCCACTCTCTCTTCAGTGTTTTCTATCATCATATTTATGACTAAAGGTAAAGCTATTTTTTTTAAGTAGGGCCAACAAAGGCTAATACTTCTCAAAGCTTTTGCATAGCATGAAGTATTCTGGGGTTTAACGCCCCTCTGGTTTTTGTTTGTATTTGTTGGGAGGTTTTTTTAATACATCTAAATAACCAATATTTTTATTTCTGGGTTTTGCTTCAAGACATCTTTAAACTTTCAGGGATCAGACTTTTCCTAAAATGATAACAATTTTTGGTGTAGAAATAAACTAAATTCATATATTTTATGCTATAAGAACAGAACTCCAGCACTGTTAGCCTGAAGAATAATATTTCATTGCTCCTAACTCACTTCAAAAGACATACCTGTTATCTATCTCAACACCTGTGGTCCAGTCAGCCAGTGCTGGTTCTTTCCCACTTTGCTTCCATGTGTACAAGATAATCTTCCCATTCTCTAAGCCTACTGCAACAATGTATCTATCAAGAGAGTAATTACATTCATTTCATTAGAAATTACAGTAGACAGCTCAGTGAGGTCAGTTCTAAAGCAGGATAGAAAGAACTAGCACTCAAGCACTGTTGTTGCACCTTGCCCTTCAAATCAGTATTTACTTTTTCATGAAAAAAATTAATACGTCAAAGCTGCTTCTCAAAAAAAAAAAAAAAAGAGCAAAGCAGAAACCAGCTACATATATTTGGTTAGGAAAAAATAAGGAGATTATCACAACATCAGTCAATATTTTCAGAAGAATTTATGTGTTTCAGGTATGTTCATGCATCTCTCCCTCCTCTCCCCCACTTTCATTTTTCTCATTACACTGCTTGGAGAAGTTACCATACACCTGAAAAGGTAGCTAGGAAAGAAAAAAAGTAGAGATCATTCTGTTAAAGAATGGTCAAATCAATTGATAGGTAGATTTAGGGAGCTGTTTAGCCACATGAAACTAGTTGACTAAAGGGATAAATACTAATTTCAGATTAAACACAAAATGACAATACAGAAAACCAGCAATACCTTCCACCAGGAGTAAGCACACGGCTGATACTAACAGCAGTCACAGAATCCCCAGCATCCAGCACTGTTGAACAAGGTTTGATTGAATCCAGCTCATTCCCTTCAGTAATCACTGGCAAATCACACTGGCCCCAGATAATGACCTGATAAGAAAGAGAGTCATCTATGAACTTCCACTTTAAACTTCTTGTAAATGCACGTACAAAAACATAAGGAATAACTTCATTAAAATAATTTCAGGGCACAGTGGATGACCCTAAAAATGGTAAAAAAAAACCTCTACCTACAAAGATTTGACTTTGTAGGCAGTCTGTCTGATTTCATTAAGGTTACTGACAACAAAACCAGATTCTGTTATGAAAGTTAAAGAAAAACTTGAGACCCATAGAATTATGTGACATATGCTTGTCTTACTGCATGAAAAAAGAAGGGAGAACGTCCAACTGGCAGCCCACAGTCTTGTATATACATATTCAAGCACTTTATTTAGCTTATGAAAGTATCACTGATTTCTGTGCTAATACATGCAATAAGATTTTTGTGTATATATAAAATAGGGGCTCATCAGAACACAGTGTTTGTTATTCTAAAAGATATTTAAAGTAACTCTGGGCTTTCTAAATTCCTTTAACATTAATTACCTTTTTGTCCCGACTACCAGTAATAAAATACTTGCTATCTGGTGTCCAGTCACAGGACCAAATGATTCGACTGTGAACAGCTGTATTTTTATCTGTGTATGCACAGCAAGTGAAGACTGGTCCTGGAATAAAACGTATAGAGGAAAAAGCCTTGTTTCAACTACTTTACATATTAAAAGTGATTGTTACTCTTACTTATCTCTATGTCAGAACTGCAAGAATACTTGGACATTATTCCACTCATCTTTAAAGAAACTGGGAATACTTAGGACTATATGAATTTTTTTTTCCAGCACTTACCACAGTGATAACTAACACCTGGTCAAGATCGTAACAGCCCTTATAGCCCTAAAGCAGTAGGTTATTTCTATCAAGTTTCTTTAAGAACACTGACTTCAGAAGTTTTTCAATAGTGCAACATTTACCATGTGTTCACGTTTCCCCAGTAATTTCACTAAAGCTCTTATTTACCAATAAAATCCCAACTGCTCAAATCATAATGGTCCAATTGTAAAGACTAACGTGTTCCCAAAGAGACAAGCTTATATTTCAGCATGTATACAATCAGGCACTATATTTGATCAGCAGATCAGTAATGGGAATGCTTTTTCTAAGTAGTAATTTTGGAGCATAGACTTTAACCAGTTTTTGGGATGCCAATAGCAGCAGTTTGGCTTTACACTGATAATGATGTTATTTGTAGACAGAAGGGTTATTGATGAACAGATGAAAAGAGGATTTCCTCTACTTGCTATGAGTATTCATGATCCTTATCCTGAATCATTGTGTAACTACTGTGGACAATATGCCAGGCTTTAGAATAGAAGTCTGAATAGAACAGAAATTCAAGCCAGGATACAACTGGACACTGTCTGAAGGGGCCAAAACTCAGTGCCAAGTCTCTAGGAACATTCTATAGAGCCCAGCAGTGTTTATATGCTATTAAGCCAAGAGTGCAGTGATAATCGCTTTCAGCACAAGCATCTGTTCTAGGATTCTATTAAAGTGTTCAATAGCAATCTCCTCATGATTTTGCAAGGCTCAAAGTCTTAATGAGAAGGTCAACTGAATCCTTACTATCAGCTCTTTTTCCAGACATAGCCAGTCCTAGTCAAATTAATCAATTGTGTAGGATTATCAGAAAGCCACACCAAAGACAGAGATTAATCCTGTCAAGAGTCTCAAAGTGTCATGCCATGCAAGAAAGGACAAGGCAGCCTATGCAGGATATGGGTGCAGCACTGAACCTTCTGGCTATGCCTGCACGGAACTCAGCAATGAATGCTCTCCTTGACAGAATGCCAATCTGAAGTTCAGCTTGTATACTTGATTTCAGTAAATCATACAGTCACATGCAGAAGGCACGAGGACTTCATTACATCCATCAATTAAACACTATCTAAAGCTTGATTATATTCTTCTCCACATTTCCTTTTTATGTTTCTACAAATTAATTGCATTTCTTAAATCCACAAGAGCCTACAACACTAATAGTTCTTCAAAGTTGCAAGCAAAATGCCCATTAAAGTATTTTATCAATTCTCTTTCAAATATTTTGTAGCCAAAAATACTGAAACCTGCCAAGTCTACAAACACCTATATTCACTTCACGTATCTTACCTGACTCTGAGGAATCCTGTTTCCTCCACAGTGACCAATTCCTGTCTCTAGAAACAGCTAGTAAAAAGCTGTCATCAGGAGAAAATGCCAGCTGAGTAACAGTCAGACTGTGAAAAGACAAACTCTGCAGTTTCTTCCAAGAAGCAGTGCTCCACAAAATAATTGCTGCATGTTCTTTTTTGGAAGCCTGCATGGATGAAAAAAAAATGAGAATCAATGAGAGCAAGTATAAAAGTCACACATTTCAAAGTAGTAAGATATTAGATAGCTTGTTTTTAGGCTTGCAATCAAGTAAGACCCTGCTTTCCTCTGGGAAGTTTCAACGTTTCCCTACTTTCTTCTAATGCTGACAATATATCAGTAAGAAAACATTTCAGACATATATATGTTACAATTTATTTTACCAATATCTTCAAATGAATCATACACAATTTAGGAATAGTAAGTTACTGGCCAACCACCCTCACCTTTGCAAGGCAACTATCACTTATACAAAATCTTTCATGTTTTCTGAAAGAAGAGAATTCAGCCCTAGAAACTGGACAGCACTTTTCACTAGGTGGTGCTAGAATCTTTTCTTACCTTACATGCTGAGGCAATTACAGTGTTTGAATTATTGCAAGCAACACAAAAAATTTCATATCCATGTCCATATCTGAAATACACGTGAAAAGAAATTTAACACACCACAATCATTTTTGCAGTATGTATCAAAGTTGTCATATTAATTTAAATCCCTTTTCAAAAGTGAAAGGCACCTGCCAGGAACTTCTCACCACTGTCTCAGTATTACATCCCGAATCATTTGCTCAGCTTTCAGTTTAAACATTTGCACAAATTCTTCCATTAGAAACTGGCTACAGAAAAATCTGTCCAGCCCATTCCATAGTCTTAAAGCATCAGCACTGCAAAAGCCACTCTAATGACTAACAAAGCAGATTAAAGCAGTGTTTAATGTATCCTGATTTTCTTAAAAAGCAATTTTAGCACTACCAATTAAAATCATAGGCCACGTATTTGAAAACCACTGAAGAAATATGCCACAATCACACAGTCAAAGGATGCCTATTCTGTGAAATACTGCGAGAAGATTTCTGAACTAAAGGACAAGCATCATTTTGGAAAAGGAAAAAACCTCTGTAAAACCCCCAAAATTTCTAGCCTTCTCCAGAAATACATTTTTTAATCAGTCTTCACAAGAGTTCTGATGAAATCCAAGCTCATATATCCATAGTGGTATTTAACTAATACGGAGAAATTCTATACAGACTAACACAAATTAAAATCAGTCACAAAACCAATTGGAAGTAAAGTAAAATTGGAGATGCAACCTATAAACAGTAGACAAGTATCAGCTTAATACCAGCTGGGTGAGGTGCTTTCCTATGATTCTCCTAGTTCTGAAGAGATAGGCAGTTCTCTTAATAAACTCCTTCGTCAGCAGTGTTAACTTCTTACATGGGACTGATGTTCATGGGATTTCACTTGCAGCCATAACAGCCACCTACTTAAATGACAAATTACTGTCTGGATCTCTTGAACTGAGTCCAAAGCATCATCGCTGGGTATATCCATCCCATCAACAGACTGCCAAAGCCATGTCTGAAGACTGGGAATATACTGGCTTTTATGAAATGTAACTGTGCCTGGACTTTTTAACAGGGAAAGGGACTGGTGTGTACCCCTAATTGAAATATTAAGTTGCAAATTTGAGTGCATCTTATAATGATGAAGGTACTACTGCATGTCTTACTCTTAATTTGTCACCAGCAGGAGTTTTATCATAATGCTTACTTTTAAAGCACATTCCTGAAGACTGTTTAGTAGTGAAAACCACTGCAAATCAATTTTCTAAAACAAAAAATTATTGTATCAAAAGTATAAATTTCCTGAAATTCAATTATGGGAAAATAACCTGTGAAACAAATCCTCAGCTGTTTTGGTTTTAATCTCATAGAAGTAGTATTTGAAGAGCAGTTGATTTCAAGCTTCTGCATGCAATGCTTCTTTTGCTAAACTGAAGTGCCAAAACGTAACCATTCTTACCAAATTAACAGAAAACATAAAATATTGTCTCTTGCAAAGTGACATGAGCAGGACTATCCTAGGTCAGACCAGCAGCTGTATAGACCATTGCTGTCTCCAGTAAAGAGAATTAAGCTATTGGCAAGAGGAGATGCTCTTTTAACAGAATGTATATGAGCCATGATAGCACAGGAGCTACAATACAGTCCCATCCTCTGATCCCATTAACAGAATATGATTTCTTCACTACATAGTACACCACCAAATAAAGGTTCACAATGGAGAGAAGTAACTGCATGAATGACTAATGAAATTATATTTTCAACCACAGGCAATTTTGCCTCAGCACTGTACAATTAATAGCATTTTTTTAATGCACAGGTAGACTGAGTGGACTTTCAAGTGTCCAGACAAATGAATACAGGAATTTTCTAGTGTCAAAAAGGATCTCTTCCAACTTCCAAGTGTATTACATGAGATGTACATATATATAAACATAAATATATATGTCAACACTCAAGCTTTAATCTCAGCATGCTGCATATGAACTCTCTATGATAATTTTCCAAGAGGATAAAGATTAGCATATTCTCACAAGATTTACCATATTTTTAAACTTATTATATTATGTAAAAAATTCAGCCAGTTCTTCGTGCTAAAACCTCCTCAAGCAAACACTTTGCAAAACTCAACACTAATCCTTCAAAATTTGGTGTCAAATTAAGAGCTAGGAATACACAAATGTCAATGACAAACAAGCTATTTTTAGCAAGTCAGTGCCTCACACTGTTCTTCTGCTGCTATGGCAACTTGAAATCTACATTATGCGATTTCATGTTACTTCTTTCAAGATTACTCTGACCAAAAAATCTGAAAGTCTATGAATGCTTTACATCTTGTTTCTCTTGCATAAAATGATCTGTATCATTAGCTGTGTCTCTAAAACCAGAAAAAAACTGCTAAGATAAAAGTCATCTGAAGACTGTCATAAAATGGAGTTATTTTAATGAATGCAGGATATAAAGGCAGATAAGCAGTACTTCCATAGCAGAGTATAAAATATTAATGTCCCACTAGACTTTGTGAAATGTCAAAAGCAAATGATGAAGAATTTTGGCCTTGGCTCCTTTTCACTACTTAAACATCCCTTATCAATTTACTTATGTGAGTGCATTAGCAGCCATGGAATGCATAAAAGAAACAGTTGAAGTAACAGTTAGAAATTACAAAGTGTGCAGATATGGTCTAACATCCACTGGCTTTCCTCCTAAAATAATTTTTGAGTACAAACACAGTAACAGAGCTTAAAAGCATTCAAAGCAGATTTACTGCCCAATTGAAGGCAAAGATGAACTCCCATAGAACTTCCCCCTCGGTCCAATGAAAGCAAGCTGCACAGCCTCTTCCCAAAGCTTTTTATTTCCTTCCTCACAAAACTGGTAATGTAGAAAGGTGACTGCAACCATCAGCAAAGGCTCAACATTCTTCTCATTCCAGTCTGAGACCCCTTTCAGGACAGTCAGATAAATAAACCCACAAGAGATTGAGATTATTCAATTTCTTTGTGCTATACTTTGAAGATTGATACTAAAACTTTGAAGACTGTGAAAGTATAGCCTCATGTTTCTGGGACCCTTACGGAACGAATCATGTGACAACATTAATGTGAAAATTGTTGTGAATTTCAGTAAAGCAAGAAAACACAGCTGAAGAATTCTAAAACCCTGCAACCGCAAAACAATTATCATGACCACGTAACTCCATTATCTTTGCAACTGACAACCACTCTGTCGGCCTTGGGTGACAGGCTAGCCCCAAACTAGCCTTGTAACCATCTTACTCAATACTTATCACTTTGCTCTACCACTAAACACACTAGTTTGGCTGCTGGTTCTATCTATTGCACCTTACAACTCTGATAGGAGTTAAGGGCAAGCTCCTCCATTGATGCCTCAGCCTCTACTTCCATACCACATCTGCAAGCCCACGCACACCATGAAGTGGAAAGTAGAAGAAAACTACTACTACTCTCTTACAGAGAGAGACCTTCAGTATAGACAAGGTTTTAAGGAGAAACAACCAACTACAATAAAATTGTGACACATCAGTTCTAACTGCTGTTTTCTTCACTGTTTCCTAATTTTTATATATATATAATTTATTTATTTTACAAGCCATACAGCACACACAAAGTCAAATGACATAGTAAAATAGGAAGAGTTACAAGACTAGGCTACATCAACAGCTTTCTGAAAATTTTGTAACAAAGAAGAAAAGGAAAAATAAAACTTACAACTTCTGAATTTCAGGCCATAAAGTATTCTGCAGTAAGTGATCCTCTGGTGGAGGTTCTAAAAAAGATTTGTACAGCCTATTCAAATTTGATTTTTTTCAAATAAGCTAAACAATGCTTCAAGTTTATATCAAATGAACGCCATTCTCTATTACATATGACAGAAATAATTCTCATACCTGTAAGGATCAAGGGTTGAAAATAAATCTCTGGATACTGATTTGAAATGGCATTAAATGATTCTTCATCCTCATCTGGTTGAACAGCCATATCTCCTATTAAAATAAGGACTTCATTAGCTAGAGAACACACTAGAAAGGAGGGAAAATATGAGGACTTATTATACAAGTAAAAAGCATCTATATTTTTTACAAGTAGTTGAAACTAGGTTTCTCTTCTTGCAGAGTTACAATAATATGAATACTAGAAGCTAGTTATTGTAGTACATAAGAGAATAAGAAGGTTTTGAAGAAATAATAATCTAACCTTCATTTTGAAACTGACTTCTCTCCACCAGCACAATCTTTTAGAGAGTCCTAAAAAGAATTTCACTGAGTAAAGCAGTCACCAGAGTTCAACCTGTGTTTCACCAGTGTTAAACCTTTCTTTCTGTATTTGAAAAAGTTTAAGACAAAAATCTCTGATACAAGTGATGAGTTCCTAAATTTGATGTAGATCACTAAATGAAAAGCCATATTTGAGCAAGTGTAGCTACAACTTGCAAACTTCAGCAAAACTGCTGACGGCTCTGTCCTTAGCTTTAGGCAAAAGTATCAGAGGTAATCAAAACTAGTTAATTGCAAGTTGAAATTCAACTCTGTCCTTCACTGTGAAGGTATTAAGAAAAAGGTACAGAGGTGGGGAACAGTGCCTCTCAAACAGAATCTATCTTTTTGCCAAATATACATCTCTAGCACAGCAGTTTCAAAAAGAAGGTACAGAAAAAGCAAAGCAAAAACTATCTTCTCATTCATTCCAACTTCGCTCTCTTTGAAAATGAAATGAGCAACATTCATCTGAGACCACTCTCTGATCACCAGGAAGATTCCTCTGCAGAACACATCTGTGGTGTTTTACCCTGAGCCATCAAGGCTGACAGCACTGTGTGAACAGTGGTGGATGATGCAGGGAAGCTCTAATCATGGTGCTGCTTCTGGTTGGGCCACATTAAATCAATGGAAATTAGTTATTCTGTGTGTGGCAATAATCTAGAAGAAGGAGGTTTTGTTCCCTCTCTCATTGGAAGAACTCATGAGAAAGCAGGGGAAAAAACTTTGCCAAAACATATTTTACAAGTTATTTGAAGTACAACGAAATTGGCTTTTCTCTCACAAATTATTTATGAAAATTTGGCTTATTGCCATTGAAGACCCTGGAGACAAAGCTTATTAAAATGCTTCCTTTTGTAGATCCCACCTTTTGATAAAGCTTTAAGCAGAGAAAAAAACAGGTCTGACCTAGTTTGTACATTCCACTATAGTGCATTTTTACCAGAGACTTCATGAAAAACCAGATCCCTAGTCTGATTCCCAGTCTCAGGAAAATACTTTTTATCTTTCTAGGAGGATGTCTGTCCCTCCTTCCCTGTTCCCCCACAATGTAATCTCCATTGCCTCTCCAAGATATTAGCTACTGTTGGCTAACTAATTCTTCCTTACTTGTGTTTTTTACTCTTAAGCACCATGTTTAGCTGCTAGCAAAGAAATAAACACTTTGCATGATTTTATTTCTAGATTCTGAACTTGCAGTCAAGCCTACACTTACAGACCTAATATGTACACCAGAACAATCCCTTAAATAAAGTTTCCACATGAAACACCACAACCATTATTTCTCACTAGCAATACCTTCAAAAACAGCTTTATTGGATAATCCCAAAGCTGGCACAGTTGCACCTTCTGGAAGATCAGATGACTGCTGAATTAAAGAAAAAAAGGAAAGGTTACACACAGATTGTCACGTAGGTTTGGATTTCAAAGGCCACAGCTTAAGGAATCCCTGAGAGTTTCTAGAGTTACTTTCCTAGAGAAGTGAAGGGGGCACTTTGAAAACCTCTTGTCTAGAACATACCCTGAACAAAACAAAGACCAGTACTCTGGCAGGAAGGGAAAAAAAAAAAAAACAACAAAAAAGCACTTTTCTAAGGCCCCAGCTCAAGGATTTTCTTCAATGCTAATTGCAGGTTTTCTTCTACAATTATATTTATTCCAGCACATACATGACAATTAATCTATTAACTGAGAGCACTGCAGTTTTTAACACAATAGAACTGAGAAATCGTTGTTCTGAAGTGAAATAATAAAGCAGCATTTTGGAAAAGAGAACAGAGAGTGACTGCCTGTGACCACAACTTGAAACAAAACTCAGTAAATAGTACAGAGATGTGGCTGCAATATGTGTCTGTTTAAAGTAGCACAAGGGAAAGACAAATCATCAGACAGAAAATAGTTCCATAATGGTATATGAAAAGAGTAAAAATTTAGAAAGGGTAATAGAAAAAAAAATAGAAAGGGTAAGTGAACTTGGGGACCTTTGTGTAGTGATAAAAAAAGATCTAACAGCTGTAAATCCACTTATGGTATCAGAGAAGTTCAAAGAGAAACTGTTTTACTGAATTAAATCAATATTTTAGGTGATAGCTTAAAATGTATTTAAATGTTGATAATTAGATGAGACAATGTATCAGAGACCCAGACAAGCATAAGGCCTCTAAAACAAAAATGGTTCCTCATTACAACCCAAAGTATAATACAATCCCATGGATTTGAACTGAATATAATCCTATTCAACCCTTTTAGAATATAAACCTGTTTTTTGGTTTCAGGTACTTTTTTTGAGGAAGGCATTTAAACCACATAAAAAAAAGGTTCCCCACTTTAGTGATAAAATGGTTTCACAGAAAACAATTTCAAGAAAGCTGTTTAAAAGCAGCTATATAATTACAGCTCATAAAGCCTTCCTCTTTAACCAAAGCCCATGTGAAACACTTTGTGATATGAATCAAAAAAGAGCACTCAGAGGAAGAGCTGATAAGAAAAGTCTAAATAAAGTAAAATAATGACATCTGCCACCCTTATAAAAGCAAAATGTTACTTGTACAAAGGTCATTAAAGCAAATGCTTACAAATTCTTGTGGAATTAGAGCACTAAGCAGCTACTTATGTAACTTCTTGCTATCAAAAATGATTCTAATTCTATCCCAGATATTCCAATTGTTAAATTAAATGGAAAGGCTAATCCGTCTCTGAGAAACTACACAGAAAACCCTGCTTTTGAGTGAGATACCCAAATAGCATGCAAGGCACTGCACAGAGGCAATTATCTTGAATGAGGTCTGCTCTACAAAATGCAGACAGAATCAGAATTAGACCTTAATGCAAATGGGGAGCAAACAAAGCATAGCAACACAGGACAGCTGACATACCCACAACTTAGAACTGGAATGTAAAGGTCTCAAGAAAACTTCCAATGCCAAAGAGGAAATAAAGCACAAGCAAGTACGTATTTATAAATATTTGTATGCAAGAACTAAACATAATGCCAAAAGCTTTATGCTATTTCCAAACATGCAATTATGAAAAAAAACAGTAATACCAACACACAACCACACAACAATGATTAGAACTAGGCAAGGCTACTACACCTTTAAATTAAGGGGAAACACATTAACAGGCTTTATTGTTTGCTTAATCCCCAAGTGTGTACAATGGTCTACTTTGGTTCGAGTTTCTTAAAATTTACCCACACTTCTTTCAATCTTTTGACACAGTCTTGTTGGTTTCAAATAGAACCTATTTCATATAACAATACCATAAAAATACATGACAAAACACACATGGAACCAAGAAGAGAAAGGAAAATAAGGTTACAGTTTCAGTACAACTGAAAGAATTTTTACAGAATTTAGTGCAATCTGCACTAACTTTCTGAGGCATTAACTTATTTTACATCTAACAGGGTTCTTCTCTTCATGTAGCATTGCTTTAGCATACTTACATGGGAGCAGAGCTTCTCCATTGGGATACCAGTGATGTTACTGAAATTTTCTATAAAATTCTTGGGAGCACGAAAAACTCGAAGCACTTTTTCATCTGCTCCTGACACAAACTCAAACCGGCTTATCATTGCCAGACAGCGCAGGTCGTATCCGTGTACTTGAGGCCTGGCAATTTCATGCCATGTTACCTAAAAGTGAGCAAACACACTGCTAAAACACAATTCTTAAACAGAGAAATAGTGCAAAAAAGCACCCCTCTGTTACTTACTGAATTTATTAACACAAAGCAAAGATAAGAGCAACCTTCTACTGATGTGCATAAAATTGGTGCTCACATACATCAGTTGAAATCTCTTTTTCCACCAAACCATTCCTGTAATTAGTAAACTGTGTCCCTGCACAGATGTGTTTAAGGCACTTACTGTGACTTCTTCATGCTAGACAGTCAGGAATAGAATATAATTTGCCTAAGTAAAAAGAGGTTTGTATCCTACTACTTCCAAGACTTAGGTCTAAAAGACCTAAGAAAGGTAGTGATAATTATCCTGCTTCCTTCATCTGTCTTTCACAAAGAACAGCAGCACTGCTGTCAGGAGGCTACAGATTCCTACTTCCCTCTTTTCTTTAAATACTTGATTCAAGTGAGACCATTAAATAGAAGCTTTGCAAAAAACTGACAAAACCATAATAGATTCTAAGTGTCATTTGCTATTTCACCTTCAGTTGGAAAAATTCAGTGTGTACTTTTGAGTTAAGAGCTAGCAGAACCAAAATCATTTGAAATAACTTACTACTTCAGTATTACAATGCCTGTAGACAAGACTAGATGTCATATGACTATAAGCAAAGGCATTATATTGACTGTAAACTCCACATATCAACCTAAAAACTCAATTGAGTTTTGAATGTTGAAGTTTCTGATAGGACCTGAACGGGAATTTGAGACATCCTACAAAACCTCATGATTTCACAAGGCCTTGATTATTTTTCAGTGAGGAAAAGAGCATTTATTCTTTAAAAAATATAAAATCAAACAGTGCAACAAGCCCTTCTTACCCTTTACTGGGTACATCTTTGAATACAACACAAAAAGCTCAAACCCCAGACAAAGAGAGGGCTATATAAGTCATGCAATAAGCTTCTTCCAGAAAAATCAGGATGGAAATTTGCGTGACAAATTGAAGCTGATGGTTATCCCTCTTTTCTGATATTCTGATATCAGAACTGAGACTGTAAGGAAGGATGCTTATTTGCATTCAACACTTAGTTTCCTTTTTATAGGGAAAAACATGAGCTGTAATAATGAGCTGTAATACTAACTTTCCATAAACATCTGAACCATCCATTCTGTCTTGTTAAGACAAACATCAGATAACACCTGTTGTGATCTTTCAGATGCTAAACTCTGTGTGATAAAGTAAGTAAGGCATTTTAAAAGCCTGTGTTATCCAAGTTCATGAGCAGCAGAACTAAAAACCTTTCCAGGGTTCAAAAGTCCTGAATAAACCTCTTCAAATGACCCATTTCTATTCCAATCCTCCACTTCACCCATCTGAAAAGGATACTAAGGCTGTCTCCCACACCTCATGCAGCAGCAAATATTGGAACTATTTAGATTTACACCTGGTCAAATCAGCCTGATAGCTGCACTGCTTCAGAACAGGAAGGCAAAGTACAAGAATTCAGTTTATGCCATATTTAGGTATGAAGAATGATGAAGAATTTTAGCCTTGGCTCCTTTTTGCAGTGATTACTCTGCAATCACTCTGCTAAATCAATTGATTCAAAAGTTTTAGGGTGAGCTGTGCAGGTAAATCATACAAAGATCAGTTTTTTTCAGAAGAGAGGATTAAAATTAAGCAAGCAGCATACATAATAAAGAGTGGTACTTCAGTAGGTCACAGAGAAAGTGATATTGACAACTCTTGAATGCTGCCAACTTACATCACATGCTAGTCCTGAACTTTGTTTTGATATATTTAATGTACCCTCCTGAGTGGAGATTAGGGTAAAAAGCAAGGAAGGAAACTGGAAATATCCTTCCTACAGCACAAGGCAAAGTGTAGCTCTTGAAATGGGATTGCCACCACTCCTGTGTGGCCTGGAAGAAGGAAATCGAAGAACTGATGCCAAATTCACTGTCTCAGAAACATCAGACCTCCTGTGCTAGTCTACATTACAGAAACTTTGATAAGACAGCTATAATAGCCTCTCCAACCAATGGCACAGTCAGTTTAGTTTCTGCCAGTTTCCTGAATGGAACATTGGTACTGTTCTGCCAGAAAAGGTTTTATCTGTAGAGGAGCAAAATGCATGAGAAACAAGAAACAGGAACTTCTGCATTCCTAAACAGACTTTCCCCCAGCCCAATGCATGAGGAGGAGGCAAGCAGCTGTGTGGTCCTTAGTTGTTGGCTGGGGGTTAAAACAGGACAGGTACCAGCTGTATTTATGTAGTTCAGATAATCATTCCAGTAAAACAGAGTCATTAACAAATTAATGTAAAAAAAATACAGTGAGAATTTTGTTTGGATTATGTTTGTGTAAAAAAGCACAGCCAAAGTTTAGTTTCTTTATTATTACCTGCAGCAGTGTAGCCAATTGTTAAACACTGCAATAGGTGGTTATCAATACCAGTCATATATTCCTCCTTCTGAATTACTGCAGAGCCTGTTTTACAAGACTCTGGGAGAACACTAACTGAAGGTAATCTGGACATGGACTCAGGATTGAACTGCAATCATACAGTGTGATTGCAAATACTCTGCCACTAATATTTTTAAAGTGAAAACAGCATATACTCAATTACCAAACCAAGCAGTTTTAAACAGATCATCACTTGGGGAACTTTAAGGTTTGAGTTATATTCAGACAACTCGTTCCAAACTCAGGACCAACCAAGCCCCCTTAACCACACTCACAAAATCTTTGAAAATCATACCTCGGTCTCTTCCTTCCTTTTCCATGGAGCAAAGAGCCTCGTAGTTTGATCAGAGCTCACACTGATGATAAACTCTCCTTCTGGATCCCACTTCACATCTTCTACACTGTTAAAATGTCCCGAAATCACAACTTCTGGAGTCCATTCTTTCTATGAAAAGAGTTTCACAAAGAAGTAAGGAGTTTTTCATTTGACTGATTGGCACATTCTAAGCAAAATAAAAGTATAAATGTGCTTATTAAGAAAGTAAGAAAAAGACATTTGTAAACAGCAAATCATTAGAACTCAAGAGAGACTGAAGAGACACAAATATTGATGTATTGCTCTCATATGAAAGAAACTTGTGTTATTTGTTCAGCTGTGAACAAAGCACAACCACAAAGGAGTTTAATCTATTCGACTGACTTCATGATCCTCACAGATAAGAAGCAAGAGTTTAGAGCCTGGAGAATTTCAACCTTCCTTCTGTGCAGGAATGCGACTCCTACAAAACATTCTATTCAGAAAACAACTATTTCAATCACTAAGTTTAAAATATACTGCTACACTTTTCTATTAATAACAGAAATTAACCTCAAATGACTTAAAAGTACAATTCTTTTAAGTAATACGACTAACAAAAAAACCAACATACCTTATTAACTGTAGCCTGTTTCCAAAGGTGTAGTGCTCCATGAAAAGCATGAGCAATGATCATTGAACCATCTGGACTAAACTGGCAGTCAAAAAATCCAAGAGTATTGCCACCCACTTCACCTACCCGTACCTAAATTAATGAACAGAAGTGAAATATCCATGAAAATGGCCTTCCATTCCTACAAAATCATTCTTACTTCATGAGATGAAAAACTACCTATAGACAAGAGTTCACATTACACACACAAACACATTTGAAGAATATTTTAATTGCAAAGTTAAGCACTGAAATGTCATGGGAATTAAAGCTGCGTGCCAGTTGAATGGAACCTCCCTTCAGAGACATCTCAAGACAGGATTCCCCCAGGGGAAAGAAAACACTACAATAGATGAGATGCAAACCCAAATGTTCTGTGTTTCAGTCTAGCTTGTTGGATGCAAGAGCTCCTTATCATCTGTTGCCTGGCTACTACTCTGTTGCACAATAAAGAGAAATAATCCAAAGAAACAGTAGTTCCCAAGTACATTTTTTTTCCTACTTAATTTCCAAGATTCCCTAGCATACTTTCACTTCCCTGTTTCTCCATGAACAGCTGCAATTTGATCCACACTCCTCCTGTGGCATATTCTGGCCTCTGTTTTGTGCTTCTCTTACAAATTCACACATATGCACACATGCATACACACAGGCCTTACAGTTGGTCTAGTGCCCTTCCACTTTTTAAATTTTATTTATAAATTAATAAAGTTACATTTTCAAGTTTTATTGAAGACATAAGACCACAATTTCTTTCAAGCTTTAAACTCCCCAATCCTTATATAGTCTCTTTTAAGACCAAAATGAAATGAACCAATGTCCCATTTTAAATGGCACTGCACTAGTAGTTCCATTTTATTAGCACTCATTCAAAAAAAAAAAAATACCACTCATATTGAAGTGACTTTGACATGCCATGTTAGAGGCAGAATTCTAGTCTCACCTCTGAGCAGGGGAATGAATTTCTGAAGACATCTTGTTCATAATATCATGATGAAAGAGAGAAACTGGGATGTTCCCCTTGTGCCCTTCTCCTCCCTTCAGACTTCCAGCTCAGATTTTCCTCTTGATGCAAATAGATTTTTGCAGTTAAAATGTCTGATCTGAACTTGAAGCTACACATTTGTGGTCAAACCAATGCAAAGAGAATGTAAATTTGAAGACTCACATCTCGCAACAAGCTTTACTATACAACCCCTTTTTAGAAGCTTGTAAATTTAGCCACAACTACATGTTACACCTAGGAACATCAAATGGCATCTCTATGTGATTACCCTTTTATGAATTAATTTCTACTTCAAGCACAAAGGCATCAGAATTTTTCAATGAAACAGAGGAAAAATTAAATACCCTACTGTAATTCTCACTTTTTCACCCAAGAGACACTTGAAACTTTCTTTGTGACAGGGAAGACCACAAACAATGGCTGGCATAACCCAACACAAACAACTTCAACTGAACTACTGCAATTTGGAAAAGCAGATCAGCTGAAAAGACATCAATCAAAGCACTAGAGAAATCTGGTTGTACTACTTGTTTATTTAGATGATCCACATCAGAACAGCTTTCAGAATACTACATTAATGACACATGAGTATTCAGCTCAAATGGAAGAAAAGGTAATGACACAGACAATGTTCAAGTTACTGTGAGTAAAACCAGGCTTGTGAATTCGTGTCAGCTGCTCTGTGGTAACTGCTTAGGTCACATTCACACATGGATGAACTGCAAATAGTTCAAGAGGGTTTCTTCCTCCTCTTACCAGGAGCACATTACTATGCAGCCCCTGCCTTGTACCCTATGAATGACAGCTGAGCACAAATACCCCATATAAACTCCTCAGTACAGTAAGAAAAAAACAAACAAGCAACAAAAATCATAGTGTATCCCTTTTTTTTTTTAATACAGTTTTACTTGCAACAGAGCATCAGAATGTGTACTTTTGCAAGAAAACACTTTGCCTTTCTCTGCCAGAATTTTAGAGTTTTTGCTTCATACAGTACACACACAATGCTGGAAACACAACTTGCATACAACACATATTGTGAGAAAGACTGACACTTGCCTGTTCTAGCCAGACTCCAGATTCTTTATCAGGTTCCCAGATGATCACAGTTTTGTCCATTGATGCAGATAATATCCTCATTGGTTGTTGCATGCTGCCATCTACAGTACAAAGAAAATTATTACCCTACAACCTAGGAGCTTATGTTCTGAAGAAATTAGGTAATACTGAAATATAAACATATTAAAAAAATTGCTCAACGACAGAGACATGTAATGCAATTCTTATATGCCAAATTTACAGACTCTACATTCTTGCCAGGCATTCTTTAGGAGTATTTAGTATTCTCAGCCATAATCACCCAAAGAAAAAGTAAAACATGTACACGGGAACAACCATATTCCAGTTTTCTCACTCCAAACTTATATTGAATTAAATATAATCTAGAGGAAAAGCTAGAGTTTCAAAAAGAAAATGCACAGCAGTTCTCAGTTCCATTTCTCAAATAAGTTTTTACTGAGAGATTTACAGTTTAAAGTAATTGCTCAGTATTCATTGTTTGGGGTTTTTCCCCAAATTGTTAGGCTTGTTACTGACTTCAGCAGACTCTAGCAACCTGTAGTGCATTCAGTAACTCAGGACTGCTCCCCAGAATGCAGTGAAACACTCCAGATAAAAAGCCCATAGGAAAGAGGGAGCTGGTTCATTACCAGTTGTGAAACCTGTAGGAAAATCACTGATGAACTTTTCTTGATAATAGAGATATTGGCAGGCATCTCATGAGGTGATATGTTAGCAACAAACTTCCCACCTTACCTTCTGCACTGAGAATATGTCTCTCAGATCAGTTTGCCTTTAGTGAAAAATCTATTTTAGGGAACTCTGCATTGGGCAGGCCAAAGAACACAAGCAGCTTCACGTATGTGGAAGCACCTGGAAAATTTCATGGTCTAACAGGACAGTTTTCAGATTGCAGTGCAAGGCTGACAGGCCTACATTGTGCCTAAACCTTGTTCTAAAAGGCTAAATCTTTTACTGGTGTCTAATTTAGAGAAAAAAAAAAAGAGAAAAGTTTAAGGACCAGATAACTAAACCAATATTTTTAAAGCAAGTCCTGTGTCTTTCACTACATGTATTTTGAATTCTAATGGCACTCTGCTGTTGAAGTCTTGTATAGACCAGCAAAGCTGTCCTTTGTACTGCTGAAGTCACCTGCCATCAGTAACTCTAAAATATATCAGAAAAAAAGATACCTTTGCCAGTACAAATATTCAAGGGTGTTCTGACTATGCAATGTCATATCAAGAATCTGCTTCCCTTATATGCCAAGGAGACACATAACAGCAAATCAGTACTGCAAACAAGGCTGTCAGAATTTAAGGATTTCAAAAGAAAGAGAAATACTAGAGCAAAATGCAAAATTAAACTATAAATAACACTGTTTCAATGGGAGTCTGCACTAATGCCTTAAAGTAACATGCTTGAGAAAAACTGACACTCCAGGAATCTACACCACTAAAAAGAAAGGAGAGCTCTTGAGCTCTTCTGAAGAACAGACGTTTAAAAAACATGTATGAAGGTAACCTATTAGAGCTATTAATTCATACTGATTAATTAAACTAATTTGTACACCATATCCAACAAATCAATTACAATAAAGTCTTTACAGCTCTGCTATTTAATTTCATTCCTTAAAGAAAATATGAGTACAAGGCAACATCTATTTACTCATAAAACATTATTTGCCTAATTTAAAGACTGTCATCTCTACAGGAACAAGTGAACAAACATGCAAACATAATATGAAGACATGTGACTATATCTATGTATAGGACACTTAACACTGGAAAGTGTTTGGTATCTTTTTACCTTTGGAAAATGAAGGTTGCCAGTGAACTGCATACACCCAGTTTTCATGACCAGCCAACACAGACTCCAAAGAAACTGCATATGATGTGTCAGCATCTACCACAAATCAGAGAAAAGCATATTTCTTTCTAAAAGCCAAGAAAGACCAGGTCATTTCTGGTATCTTTAGTCAAAATAATCAACTGCTTTCAACATCTACCAATATCTCAAAAGCTTCCTGACACTGAACAGTTCCTTGAAATCCTACTTTGGCACAAGCCCTGAGGACCACATTTATGGTCATAGGTCAGTGTATTACCTCAAAGGAGTCTCTCAGAATTCCTGGAGAACTCTCAAGCAGCGTTGAAATAAGTGCTCTAAATTGGTATTACACATATTTGCATCTCCAAATGACTGAAAACACAAGCATTAAGATACTTCAAACAATGAATTAGGATTTGCAGGAAGTATCATGAGCACTTTTTACACATAACATCATACACACTTCATTATATTAACTAGGTTGCCAAACAATTTACCCTACAACATCAACAATGCAAGCATCTGGTGTTACAATGCTTCAACAGCTTGTTAAATGACCATAAAGTAAGCCTGCACATACTTATCTGTTCTTTGCAGTATGTTTCTAATCTTTAAGTAATAACAGCACCTTTTAATTCATTGAATTCAAAAGAAAATGAAAGCTAAGCTATTAAACTGGAGAACTGCAGAACAGCTTCTCTCCCACAGACAAATAAGTGTCCTACATATTGCATTTGGAATATGCATAACAATAACAAGTCATGTTGGTATTAAGCTCTATCACTGCCTTATCATTTCATGTAATACATCCTCTTAACTTTTGGTTTTAAACAGTAATTCTGTTTTTTTCAACAGCTAAAAACGATACAGTCAACACGAAACAAACCATACTAGGTGGTAACCACCTTCTCAGCTTCCCCAGAACCATGGAAAGACACACAAGTGAAAAGCTGTGCCAGAGAATTTTACAGCTGTTACCTACCTTTAACAGTAAAAATATCCTCTTTCAGTTTTATGGAATCATCTTCAGTTTCTGGAAGCTGCTTTAATTTTGTACATACTTTCCAAATTCTTATCAAACAGTCCTGAGCACAGCTTGCTAAGAAAAGGTCCTCACCTATTTGTTTCCAGAAAAAGAAGAATAAAAAATAGAGCCACATTTTCATTGCAATCACTGCCATGACTAACCTACCATCTTTCCATACATGCACCTAACAGCATTATCCCAATTTTTCCTATTGTACACTGTATCATAAAGTAATCCAGTTTAATTTCAACATCAATTCACTTTCCCTACAATTCAAATTCAAATTTCCCTACTACAATTCAAATTTTCTACTATTTTATAACACACTAGGAATACGTCCATGATTTTAAGATGTGGAAGATGTGGTAAGCACTGTACATGTTATACATATACTTCCCTACTATTTATGGGCCTTTGCTTTTGGAATTCTATCAATTTCAATACTTGTCAAAATCTCCCTTCCTTTCTCCAGGCTTGTAGCATCCTCAAATTCCTTTTTTTTTTTTTTTTGGTGCCATTGCAATAACTATTTAATTAGTATATGTCTGAAAGATTCTCCTTGTAATTTCCCACTTAAAAAACAAGGGGCAGGGGGGAAGCAAGAAAAGAAAATATAGACATACAATTTCCCTCTACTCCTCCTCACTCAGATAGAGACATTTGTATATTGAAAAGGACAAGTTGCTAAAACCCCAATTTATTTGCATTTAAGTACCAGTCAGGTAAACATACCTGAAACAAGCATGAAAAATGTTTTAAAAGGATACAGAATTTCATCTTGATTTTTAATATTAATTACCACCATCTCAGGAAAACAAACATTACAACCACAAGAGCTTAGGTGCTACAGTGCACCAAGGTCAACTGTTGGAGAGGTAAAATACTAGTACTGCCATTAAACCACTATTCCACTTTATTCATCTTGCATACTGACCACAGACTGCCCACTCAACGCCTCTTATCCAATCTTCATGGCCAGGGAGTATTAACATTTTCTGAAACTGAATAAAAACTCCTGTTACATCACAGAAATGCACCTAATGACATGCACATATCAGCAATAAGCTTTATTTTTTCAATTCTTTCATATTTATAGCTTCTATTATTTGAAATAGAGAAAAAAAATAAGCCACTACTAAGGATTGTAATTTATACACAGATTCGAGACGAGTCTTTTTGGTTTTACCACCATTAGATAAGCACATGTAACCCATAGATAAGCATATATGTAACCCATATATGAGCAGGAAAGGATGTGAATTTAGGGTGTACACCTTCAAGAGGCTACAGTCTCTCTATGATACCACTGAATTTTTTTAAAAGTTTATCAGGCTTACTGTGGTACACAAAGAATAACATAAGTAATTTCTTGTATCTGCGTGAAGTGGATGCAACTGCAAATGATGAAGAAAATGAATACAAGTAAAATCAAGTATAAAAAGAAGAGTAAATGCTTTGAAATTATGTTCAAGAATAAATTTTTATTTATATATTTGTAACAGAATATGATTAGTAAGAATCAGTTATGGCACTGGCAATACTCTCTATGTTTCTTAAGTTTATTGAGAGAATTTCTAAGGAAGGTATACATCAAGAACTCTGCATGAACACAGGCTCAAGAACACTAGAATGCAAACATAGTCTGGATTCCCTTTTAAGAACTTTCACTAGTAATTTATTTTTATTTATAACATATGTAATATTACTGTTTTACTTTGATTCAAGTACAACTATTTACTCCTTTCTTAGCATTTAACCCATTTCTACTTTTCTTTGCCCAGAAACAGCCCTACTTCCACAACATTTTTTATTCCAAGTTGAATTAAAATGTCTGAATAACTGTTACAGTTAAAATACTAGTGTAGTTTAGTATGAATAACTTATCACATTATTTCTGGCATTATATTCTACTAAATCCCTTACCTAGGCCTACTTAGAACTATGACTAAATGACAGCCTTTCCTATTAGCACAAGTCTGCAACTGAGGTCTCTCTTCCAATCTGTGACAGGAAAAAAAAAAGGAAAAATTTGTATGCATATGAAAAAATCCACACTCAGAAATTGGTGCCACTCTTTGACCTTACATTTCTGAAATTCTCCAAAACCACCTTCCCATCAAACAGTATTAGTCTACCTCGCCTCATCACACATTTGCAGTCACAATCATAAAATTGTTTCATTTGGAAAAGACATTAAAGATCATCTAGATCCACCCTCTCCAGCCACGAGCAGGGACACTTTCCACTAGACCAGGCTGCTCAAAGCCTCATCCAACCTAGCCTCAAGCCACTCCAGTGATGGGGCATCCACAACTTCTCTGGGCAACTTGTTCCAGTCTCACAGAAAAGAATTTCTTCCTAATATCTACTCTAAACCTACCCTCTTTCAGTTTGAAGCCATTGTCCCATCTCTTTTAACTACATGCCCTTGTAAATCCCTAAAATTACAGAACCATCTATATATGAGATACATGACCAGAACAGGATAGATGATCAGACTAAGCTGATCAGATACTTCCAAATCAGAAAGTTTAGGTCTTAACAATGTGCTCTCACAGCCAACTAAGCCTCATTTGCCTGGTCACTTCTGCAGCCACTGACACCTCTAGATGGGACATTCCAGAGAGATTTAACATACATTAAACATCTGCCTGTGTAGAGGCAGGAAGGAACAGTCCAGGAAGTGAGATAAACAGCAACCTAAAGATTTTTCTGAAGATGACATGCTTCTGGCAACATATAAAAAAAATCTTTAGCAATTGATATTTCAGATAATAGATAAAACACATTTATTTATTCATTTATATGATCTTTGAGAAAATGCTCTGTATTTATAGTCATCAACATTAGTTGGTAATTTTTTTTCTAACTGAAAGATTTGTTCAGGCTGAACTGCTGCTAAAACCTTCTCTTTTATTGTTCCTTTAACACTAAAACAGTGTGTATATCTCCTGAAACTTGACCCTAATATTAATCTAAACACATACCTAATCATTTTCCCTTTTCAAGGTGTTGTGGTGTAGGGTTTTTTTATAATTATCCTCCTCATCTTACATCAAAGAGATCTATTAAGAAAAGCAGCCATTTGTTTTCACTTAAAAGAGTAAAACTAATTATTTTGAGTTTATTAATACCACCTCAGATTTCTAAGCCATTTTCTGAACAGGTTTTTAGGCACTACTTAGCTTGAAGTCAAGCATGCAGTTCTTTCATGCTGCAGAACAAGCATGCTTAAACAGTCAGCTAAAGTCTGTACTAATTTTTACATGCTTACATTGAATAGTCCCATTGAACTATTCAAATAATTTAAGGTAGAGGCTGCTGAATTTTATTACCTCATATTCACTCACGACAGTAATACCACCACCAGATGGTGTATGAAGCAAGAGAGATACCCCCAAACCCCTGAAAATGCATCCAGTCCCTTAAATGGACTCATGCTGCTTTCCCATCCCTGTAACATCATCCTCCACTCTTCACCCATCTGAGCAGGGTCAGTACAGTGGCTGGAAAATAGAGGTGAACACAAGGGCTATTACCATATACATAAGTGAAGCATCAGGAACACAACATTCTTAGTCATATGATTTAGTTTTAGGTGGTCTGCAAGGAGTAAGGAGTTGGAGCCAGCAGTCCTTATGAGTCTCCTCAGACTTGAGATATTCTAAGATTCTACAATTCAGTCAAAGTTTTCAAGATACTGGTTCCCATAAAAATAAAAACTGTTGACTGAAACTGAGCAAGGAGTAGCATATGTGGTTATGCTAGGATATTTAGTATTGGTTTTGCCCTTTTCTTTGAAGCTCATGTCTCTTGGCATCCTATATTCAGTTTCTTCAGATGTATTCAGTTCTAAAATTGAAGCAATATAAAGGTTCATGCAGATGCACATGGTCATTATTTTTAGGTGATTCAAAGTTTCTGCTGTTGTCTAGGTTCTATATACACCCGTGTTTTGAGCTGTCATTCTTCTCTTTTTTTAGAATTTTGTTTTTATAGTCTCATATTTCTTCTCTGTTTCAGTTTCCACTTGGTCCTCAATGGATACATAAGAAGTTACAGTACCAACAGTTAAATCTAACAAAACCTCCTGGTCAGACTAGTTCACAGGCTTTCCCATGCCTCTTACCTAATCTCTGAACATTGTTGCTTAGCAGCAATCTGGTCTCTTTCCCTTTAAGCAAAGAAAGCTGTTCTGTAGGCAGCACAACAATGAAGCTGTGGACGTGCCCAGCACACTCTGCACAACTAATCCTGTCCACGCTTTGGGTACATATCTTTCAGAATATGGCTAGTAGCCTGGCTAGTAGCTTGGTAAATTTGGCAATAGTGGTCCAAGTCTTCTCATTTTTTCTCCAGCAGACATTAGATGTGATATCCCTCCTCTATGCAGCTGCTAATATCAACAGATTAGAAAGAGCCTGAATTATCTTCGATTCATCTCAACTAAGCCAAACTATTTGGGTGGAACCCAAAACACATGGTACACCATCTTCTTAGAAAAGTAAAGCTCAAATAGAAATGTTTTGGTTTAAAACTCTAATTTAATCTGCTGGTTTACTTACTTGTCCTCCACAGGCCACATCTGTAGATGTTATATCCCAAGCAGGAAGACATATTATGGTTCATGAGATTTCTCCCTGGATACTTTTATAAATCAATACCCTCTTCCAACAAGTTAGAAAAGCAAATTCATTTGCTCTCTACTATATAACACAGTATGGGATCTGTGAGTAAGGAGTCTCAAAAGATGAAAAGCGTGCCCACTCAGTTTTAAGAACCAAGCAGTTTTTAATGAATAAATACATTTTGACTGCAAAATTAATGAGTTTACCAAAAGGTAGCCTGAATTAGCTAAGTAAAGATGCTTCATCCTCCCTCAGAGTCTAACAGTGCCCTTCAAGTTTCGTAAGAACGTCCTGTTATGAATGCATGTTCTACCTCTGGATTCATACTCACATTCATAACAACCTTTTTGAGGATGCTAACTAAAGGAAGTGCTTTACAAGAGTCACTGAATTAACTGAACAGAGCTACAGGCCTTTACCAGTAAGGGAATGACACAGGAGCTAAGATTCAAATCACTCTCCTATGCCAAATTCCAGTAAAAAAAAGGCAAGGCTACACTTCCTTCAGATACCTTTAATACTACTAAGAAGCCATAAAAAAGGTGTCAGTAGATCTGAGAAAACCTGATGAACGAGATTTAGCAGCTAGGCAGGAATTCATGTCAGAAGGCTTGCAAGGATTTTTAATTCTGTTAATAGTTGTAAAGCACAACACAGACTCTTCTCTTTGAGGCCTGCACAATCCACTTAACTTTCGAGAACATCTAGCTAAGATAGACACCAACAAGAAGTCCTACCTCATTTTAGAGATGTTCTGAACACCAACTCTGCCACAACAGCTGGTAAAAATACTTTCTGAAATTGAAACTGTGAAAAATAACATATGCAAAACAGAACTGCTCACCCCTTGTACAAATCAAGTTTCCTACCTCCAAAAAAAGACAGCACAAACTTGCTTATGAAGCTTAAGAGAGAACTTGTTTATTCAAGTTACCTTCCCTTACCCTCCACAGACTGACTGCCTTTTAAAATGGCAGACTATTGTTATACCAGAAAGTTTGGCCAACAATGGGCAAAATAAGTTATGTACCTCTGAACATTCTTGGCAGTCAAACCATATATAATTCATTAACCTGAATCGTACAAGAAAACAAGTTTCAAACTCTGAAGAAGAAAAACCAACCACAGAGTCCCTGAGATAAAAGTCTTTCTTTAACACATTGAGAATCAATAGTGGCATTTTGCCATTGCTAATTCCCAGAGAATTCATTAAACTGACATAACTCACAAGCTACACAGGAAAAAAGAAAAAAAAAAATCTAACCAAGCACCCTTCTTTTCTTCTGAGTGGTCAAGAAATCATTGAACATAGAAGAAAGGAATGAAGTACTAATCTTACTGGCAACAACAGCAACCAAAAAAATCTTATTACTGCACATAGCAGCACAAACAGGCAAAATTATCTATAAAGTAGCTTTTATCTCTCTCAAAAAAAAAAAAAAAAGAGTATCGATTATTTAATCCCTTAAGGGAGTATGTCTGAGCAATTGCAGCAGACTAAGTGGTTCTTCTATATCTGCCAGTTTCAAAGGGGGGTTCTAAATGGTAGCTTCACTGGTGCAATGGGAGAGCATTTGTGATTTGAAGGATTTTTTTAAGGGAGTGAGAGAAAGAAATAAGTGATACTGAGCTCTGTTTTGGAAAACAGTCATTCAACACATGCTTTAGAATCTAACAAAACCTCTGAACAGATGCAAGAGAGGACATAATGTTTTTCTACTGCTCAAAAGGAATATTTATCTGTATGAAAAACTAAAAATTGCCAGCTTCCAAATAACACATGAAAAATGTGTGCTTTTATAAGATCGGATACTCCTAAAAACACTTTTTTGTTGTTGTTCAAAAGCAGTCAAGCATAAAGGGCATACTTAGCAACAAACATAAAATTTCTCAGAAGTCTTAACAGTTTTATTATAAGAATTTATAGAAGGAAAGTAACATCATTTCCATATGAACAACTCAATGCCTGGATACTTAATAAAGGACAGTTGCAGCTGTTTTGTATCAGTGGGAATAGAAACAGGCTATCTTCACACAGGGGAAAAATGGAGAAAAACAAACACTTTCATGCACTGAATTCAACTTCAATATTCTGTATGTGCATTTCATTATTACCTAGAAAAAGGGATGAATATTTGAAAAAAGGTTGTTGTATGCAATGGCTACGTAGAGACAGAAAGGACTTACTGAAGAACTTGGAAAATTACCAGCACATTTGAAAAGAAGCAAAAAGCTCAGTAATGCTCTCAGCAAGAGACAAAAATTGTAATTACCTGGCCATTCTGCTGTATAAACAAACTTATTTTGCAGTCATCACCACCACAAGCCAGTATTGGTACTAGAAAGAAAAAGAAGGTCTTCATTTTTTTATAAGATCTAATATTCTAGGACATGAAAAAATATAAATAATGTAAAAATCAATATAGAAATATAACAATACTAACAGACAGGCAAGTGTGATACCATTTTTTAATGTTTTCTACATTAGCTGTCTAATAAATTAGTATCTTAGGAACACAGAACTCAAAAGTTATTTTAACTGCAAATAATTTCTATAAATATTTAAGATGCTAAAAGGAGTAGTTTGCCTCAAGCTCATATATCTGTAGGAAGTTAAAGTATTAGAGTTTTTAATTAATTACATTTTATTGATATAAACAGGCATTTGCTCTAAAAACAGAAGAAGGAAGGAACAAAACAACATGACTCAGAATTAAGGCAATTCAAGTTCCTAAATCAACTAAGATGGATTTAGAAGGAATTTGCATAATTATTATACAGCAAATAAAAAGATCAGAATAGAAAGATAGATCACCATTATCTGTACCCAAGAATACAAAAGCAATGAAATGTTTTCCACTCAAGACTACTCAAGTCTTGAGTAGTAGTTGACTTTCACTGGCTAACCTAAAAAGTGCACAAACCCTATAAGTCTATTGAATCAAACCAGAGAAAGTTAAGATAAGTTTAAAAAAGAGAAGTTAGCCAATGTATTAGTTCCTCTCTCCAACAGAAGAGGATGAGGAAAAATAGTTAATGCTTACTCCACTCTTCTTTTTTTTATGTCATAAGGAGGAAGTGTTACTGCTATAACAGTGGACTGAAACAGTAAAAGCAAATAAATTTAGTATAATACTATGTAGAAATAAGTTATAAGTTAAGGGCTAGACATTTGCATTTCTCAAGTCTGGATAGAAAACCACATACTAAATTTCACTAAAATCAACTACTTCTTCTAACAAAAAGCCTCCATGACATCCCTTCATATAGATAATTTTATCTTTACTATGGAGAGATCAAAAATCAACTTGAATATTCACAGTATGTTTATCATCTGTACTAATCTCTTCTTCCTACTTGTACCAAATCTGTACCTAGTTATGCACTGTTCCTCTTGCACTTCTCAGTCACATTCCATATTCTTATAGTTCCATCACTTGCTTCCTCTCTCCAGCCTCTAAGTCACAATTCACCTCTGTCTCCTCCTCTCTTTAATAGGTCTTAAAAAAAAAAAAAACCTGCTTTGGATTGAGCTGCTTTGAATGAAGACCTGGTCATCAGGTCCACAGTAATTGGGCAGGAGTGACATTTTCTTCCATAAAACACAATACAAAGGATGTTCTTGAAGACATATCATCCTTTCCTGAGAAGCACATTTTATGGGCCATTACTGTAATTACATATTAACTCAATGGAATGAAACTTAAATTAAGAAAACCAAAGAGAGAATTATGATTTAGTTGCTGTTGCAGACAAAGGCAAATACTTTCACTCAAAAAGTTATATCAAGAAATATGTATCTGTCAAAAATGGACTAGTATATAGTTTTTTCACATAAATGCTTTGGGGTATTAGAATTTGGATCTGATTAAGATAAAATTCCTGCAGAGGAAATAAAAAAAGGAAGTTGGATAAGCAGAGCTTTTCCCATTTCACTTGCTATTTTTTTTCATCTGTTGCAATTCAGTTCTGAGGAGACAATTATTTACTGTCAGAGGCCACGCTATATCGTGACAATTATCTAGGTCATAGGAACAATCAGATTATATGACAAATAGCTGATCAAGATTTGTAAAAAATAAATCCTATTGCCAGCATTTTAGAAGCAGAGTTTGTGCAGGCACTGTAAGGCAAAAAGCAAGCAAGCAACCAAAACTGCAAAAAGCTCTTCTTCAAGGCTAAACACCAAATGTACAAAATCTCCTTAACAAAGAGGCTGCCAGAGAAGTGTTTAAGCTGCCTTCCAGCTGCAAATGGCTGGACAGATTTTTATGAGCAGTCTCTCAGATTTCCCTATTTGACTTCTTGAAAAAAGTGGTTCAATTTTTTTTTTTTTAATAATTTATTTTCAAGGACAATCAGTTAAAATCCTAGACATCAGGAACATCTTCTGAAAGTTAAAGCATCCATTGCATATGTATTACTTTTCAACCTCAAATTTCTTTTCTTGCTGAAATTAGAGGTTACTGTAAATGCTTCAGGAAATGTAGTTTATGATTTTCAGAAAAGTAATTCTGTCTTTAGTTCCTGACTTAAGAAATGAAGATTATTCTCAAGAGAAAAGCTTCTTTGAATCTCTGTGCAGCTGACAATTTAGCCTTTGTAAAGATTTCTGAGCAACTCCTAAATTTATCATAACTATTTTCCCCTGAAGATCATTAAAATTACAAATTGCCATTAGAGATTAATGTTTCTGACAAATGATCAGTAGTGATTTTTAATAATATATTTTAAGCTACTTTATTTAGATTTCAGAATTAACATATTCCTCGGCTATATGAACTACTATGTCAGGTTTAGGGAGAAAACACTGGCTATGTTTTATTAAAAGCCCCTTTACAGATTTCTACAGGAAACACCTCTATACATTTACAGTTCAAAATCTAAACTGTTTCCTTGCAATTTTAGCAGCAGAGGTCATCTGTATTGGAACTGGAACAAGAAAAGCCAATGTCTAGAATTTTTTAAAAATTACACACAAAATGATTTTTTGTGCAAATCGAAATTATACAGATTTAAAATAATTTCAGTTCTTGAGAAAAATAAAGACCTCTTTTTCAATTTATGAACACTGTACTGCTTTGGATAACTAATCTGAATTGAGATGGAAAGAGTTCATAATAAAGGATTGTCCGGCTCTCAATGTAACTTTAAGCAACACTGGTTTTGGGGACTTGGGAAAACAAAATCCTTGCTATTCCACCATTCACAGAAGCTTCAAACATTTCATACAATTTGAGTTTCAGAAACACTCAGTTTTAAGAACTAATATGATAATTTTAATTGATGGTGGTTTTTTTTCAGAATGTATGGTTACTTCTCTTATACACAACATGATTTCAACATTGAACAGATGCACTACTCTAGAGTGTTACAGTGAGAATTTCTTAGCTGTACAGTAGCACAAATGAAGACAATCTATTGTTTTGCAATATGAATGTTATGCTCATAGACATTACAGGCACTTCACTTCTAAAGAATATTCACACTTGCAGTAATGATTTTAATTTACCCTCAAACCTTTTAACTTCACCTTAACAAGTGCATGTTAGTTTATTTACGGGAAAAGAGAGAGAGAGAGGTGTAAATGTTCTTTAATGGTGCAGATGCTGCTTTTGGTATCAGACATGCTCTGAAAACAGACACTGGCATTTCCAAATGGGACAACACATCTTTATAGAGCTTTCATTGCTCCCAGAATTATCTAAGCCAAAAAATAAAAGTCTGCTTGTAGGCATATAATCAAAACAACACATCAGTGTGGAATGCATGCAGCAAAGAGCTGAAAATTCCAGAAAATTCCAGATACACTAAGAAAATCTAGCACTTTTTCAGTTGGGAGCCTGGCCGGCCTCCATCCAAGTGAAAGACTCTAAGGATACTTAAACACAAATTTAATTCAACACATGTATCTGGCTTAAGGATACATCTGCTTTATTAAAAAAAGCTTCTACCTATTTGCACAAAAAGAATATGTCTACAGCCTACAAAACCTAACATTTCTGTTAGTAGAAACCTACATAAACCATACTGAACAGTCAGGTTAAAGTAGTTCAGCACCTCAAATTTTTTCACATTTAAGACTGAACAAACAGATGATAAACACTGCTTGGGAACCTATGGTTTTCAATGCAGGCCTTCAAATTTTTTCTGAATTTTGCCCTTCAATTCAAACAACAAGAAATATATGCAGCAGCACCACAAGGAACAGGTGGAACTAACAGCATCATCCTATCCCATTCATTTACAGCATTGTTACCCTGGCTTAAAGCTTTCCATCTCAAGAGTTCAACTAAACAATTCCATCAGAGTGCCATTTTGAAGACACTGTCTTTGTTTTTAATTACTGAGAAGAGTTCAGAGAAAATCTTTAGATACAAGAATCAGTTTAAGCAGATTTCATAGGAAACAAAAACTGTGGCATGCAGGTCTGGAGTTAGTAAAATGAAAATCTGTTTGGGGAATTTCTTAGATTTTTCTTCCTTCATTGATATTCAAGATGTACAGCTTTACTTACCATCGCTGCCAGGCAAGAAGGATAAGCAGACATCCATAACAAATCCATTTCCAAACTGCAGAATTTCAATGCATTTAGCTGGAAAACAGGAACAGACAGTGTTGATCTCATTCGCTGTGACTATTACAATTACACTGTCATTTCCTTCTATATTATAAAGTTAAAATTTCCCATCCATTTTTATTTTAAGAAGCTGGAAAAATCTACATTTTTTCAGAAGCCTAAACAATAATATCATCTTCTGTGTGGCCATAAAAATTCATCCAGTTACTTGAGTTAGAAGATAATACTGAGTGTTAAATCTATACAGCTTCACTGCGGTAACACACCAGAAGCAATAAATATTACAAAATATATCCTGTGGCAACAGCATTCGCAACACAGGAAGATAAAACTGAATTTTCTACAACAGCAGCTAGAGAGATTAGCAAAAACCTGCCAACATCCCTGAGATCCTGGAAATCATTAAACTAGTAAGCCATCCAGATCAAAACAAACAAGAAGACAGCAGAAGAAAACCTGTCTACAGCAGAAAAATTAGTCCCTCTAGCACTGTAACCCACACCAGCAAGACAAAATGGAAAAGATGAGACTACATGGGGTTCTTTGGGAGCACCAAAAACACCTTCCAGAACATGAGACTGTAGATTGGCAACTCCCACCTCTCGCACTTAGGCAAGGCAATACAAGATCTTCAAATACACCCAAGAAGGAATAAAGTAGCTAAAGAAACACAGTCACTAAAACTCAACCAGCAAATAACACCTTCAATCTCAATTATCTACCCAATTTATTTCTGATGTATTTTAGAATGCTGTTTTCCTGTATTTTCCATGCAAGAGCCTAGTTCAACAGAAGGTCAAGATCCCATTATCCCAAACTTCACTGGACTCAAGCCAATAGGAAAAAACAAGTGATTAGTTGAACTTCACCTTTCTAATGCCAGCATTAATCATTTTACGATGTAATTCTACTTCATATATGCATACAGTTAGTCTGCCTCCACATTACAGATTATGGTTCAGATTATCATAATATGAATACATACTTTTTAAAAAAAAAGTAAATTCAGGCCACACATCCCTGATGAAATATAAAGATAAATCATTCTGCAGAACAAATCTGACCCAAGGCTTTCCAAGAGTAATACAGTGCTTTGATGTACTAAAGTCTGAAGACAAATCAATGTAGTTGCACTACAAGATGTTAGTATTTAATACCTAATGGATAAGCATTCATCATTCTTATTTAGCCAGTATGTTATCCCTAACATTAAAAATGTGTTACCTTCTGAACCATGCCGAGACCAGATTCTCACAGTAGAGTCAGAGGCTGCAGAAGCTATTAGCAGATTTAAATCAGGTTCATCTGACTGGTAGACAGCATCCACAGCAAAAACAGCTTCTGTGTGGCCTTTGAGAGGAATGCTTTTCACAAGCTGAACACGTGAGAAAATTTTACAAAGTTTTAAATTCCAGTAACTTATGCGAGTGAATTTTTAAAGCCATTTTAGGGAAAAAAAAAAACACCTTAATATTGAAAATGAGTTCTATACCTGCAATGGGAAAGTATCTGCCAAGCTACACTTAAGCTAGAGCATATGCCATGAAACCCAGAGAAGGGATACAGCAGCAATGAATATTAAATTGGTAAGATTTTGCTCAAAGCTGAACAGAATTAACAGTTCCTGTGTATATTATACAAACCTCACCCTTCCTTGAGGGAAGTTGAAAACAGTATAGAAGTTAGGAAGAGAAGCTTTCCTTACTTTTCTCTTTCTCTTGTCCCTCACCCTAAGGAGCTTCTCACATAAGTTTGGAGAACCTTAGTGAAGGAGACACTGCAGAGAACACAATGGGATAAGCAGCAGCTACAGCAGCTCTAGAAGCAATGTTTAGCTTGTGTTCTCACAAACCAAAACAGCTTTTTACTGTTTCAAAATGCCAACGTGAGAAACAAAACCACTAAATTTAGACAATGAGTACAGGTGATTCAATTTACAATCTGTTCCTCATAAACATGAAGATCAAAATGAGAAGCTTTGAATTTTGCAACCAGCAGTTATACAGCATTTATTCAGATTTTATCATAGACAGATTTGACATCTCTTTCCAAAACATAGCCTGGTAGGCCTCAGTGAGAATTTTTGATTGACTGAATACAGAACTTTATTTTTAAGAATATACACTAGTCTAGAACTCCCATTAAAATGTGCACATTTACCCACATTCTTTTGAAATTATTGCCATATGGTTGTGCACCACATCAGCAGAGAAAGTTTATTAAAAAGTCTGCAAGTTAACTTAAATAAATGCATGAACAGTTGCAACGATTCAGGATGAGAAATAACTTATTTCTGAGAACTTTCCCCCATCAATGTAGGTTCATTTCCCCCTACTATGCATTTTCATGAATTTTAAAATGCCAAGTCTAGTAACCTACTTTGAGACAGATGATGAAATGGGTTCCCTACACAGCCATTCACAATCTAGTGCTTAACAAGCAAGATGTTAAAAGCTACATAATAAAGTGGTTTTTTCATCAAAATTTCAGGTCATTTGGAAGGCTCTTTCACACAATACTGAATCTTTTGCCTTACATTTTAAAGTGCAAATAATAAATTAGCATGTCTCCTTACTTTTCTCAATTTCTCTGACAAAAGCCAATTTTTGCACAGATTTTTTTTTTCCATTTTTGTTAAACATCTGCTCCAACTTGTATATCATCCTGGTAAGATTATCTATATACAAACCCCACACGGTTGTACAGATTGACCAGAAATCACTAGAAATGGATATAAGGAAACAAGGAAGAAGGATACAGAAAATACCAGCTCAGAATAGTCCTCATGGTTTGAAGGCTTTAAAGTGGTTTAAAGAAAACTGCCATGTGAGATCAGAAAGCTGATGAGTCAAGAACAGAAAAACAGGGTCTTTCAGACACCTAAAAAAATGCACTCGATAACTAACAGGTTTGTTAATTTCTTTACTAATGCTGATTTGAAAAAGATGAACCACAAAAGAGAGGAAACAACATTTATAGTAATACATAGCATGACATGAGTACCAACAATTTCAAGGATGCACACACTGTGTTCAATTAAAAAAAAACAAAAACAGTCAAAGTGAAACAAATAATATGAACCAGAAATACAAACAAAACAGATAATTTGTGATATGTGAGAAACTAGTGCAGAGGGAGATTTGAAGTTATTCTTGCATACCTGATTATTCCATGTTAACGTGTCTTTCCATTCCCAAAGAATAAGCTGCTTATCAGATCCACCAGAAATTAACTCTGTTTCAGAAGCTAAAAAGTATGCTTTGGTTAGTTCAGTGTACACTTAACTTTGTAACAGCAACACAAGCAGTTCTGCTGGTTACTACTCACAAAATATCACTGGTAACCAAAGCTTCCACCAAAATAAAGTATGGTTAATAGGAGTTGCACTGTGCAGAACAGGTTAAAAGCAAAGATATTCCCTAAGAAAATATAAAGAGAAAATTCTCAGGACTATTTAAAGTTCTGTGTGAAAGTGGTAAAAATACCTTTCGAGAAGACTCTCAAATCCAACAGTGTAAATTAATCTTTTGGGTTTTTGTTTGGTCTTTTTTGGAAGACAGGAAAATAAAGCATGAGAAATTTAAACAAACAGAATTCAAAGCTTCACAAGAAAATTTAATTCCCAAGTTCCCTGAAAATAACTTATTTTAATCATTTCTAAGAAGAATATGTTTCAGTACAACCCCCTGAAAGGATGGCAGTTTATATCACTATTAAAAACTAATGCTTGCACCTCAGTACTTCTCAAAAAAAAGGAAGCAGCATATTACATTAACAGTCTAATCAACAATCACATTTCTCTTCTTTGGTGAGTTTCCATAAACACCTAAGGGCAAGAATATCTGCCTATGAAAAGCCTGCACTAAGCAATGTTAAATCCTGGAATTACTATCCAGCAAAAGCCTCATAAATGTCTCAAACATTTCTATCTACCTAAAGTTTCTTTTTTTGAGCACATAACCTCTATGCAACTTCAGAGGTTTATACTCATGAGATTGCTGAAAAGGCATTGAATCAGTTTACAAAGTCAAAACATGCAAAACTCCAAACGTTACTGAAGAGAGCTGTAGAAGAACAAGCAGCACAAGCCATGGACCTGTGTGAGCTGCCACAGCCCCAGGCAAACATCCTCCTAGGGTGCCCTTGGCTGTGGGGCCAGGAGCAGAGATGCCCTCACCACGCAGCTCACCTTGCTTTGGCAGCTCGCATTCCTGCACATCCATCTGTTAAAATGAGGCCACACCTTGAGTACTGTGTCCACTTCTGAGCCTGACAATTCAGGAAGGGCACAAATGTGCCTGGAGCAGGTCCAGAGATGGGCAATAATGCTGATAAGGGTCTGGAGCACGCATCTTACGAGTGGCAGAGGGAGCTGGGCATGTTTAGCCTGCAGAAGAGGAGGCTTGGGGCAGACCTTATCGCTCTCTACAAAGACCCGAAAGGAGGGAGTAGCCAGGTGGGGGTCGGTCTCCTCTCCCAGCTAGCAAATGACAGGATGAGAGAACACAGTCTTAAGCTGCACCAGGGGAGGTTTAGGTCAGACATCAGGGAAAATTTCTTCACAGCAAGGGTGCTTAGACATTGGAACTGGCTGCCCAGGGAGGTGGTGGAATCACTGTCCCTGCAGGTAGTTTAGGAAAGGCGGAACGTGACACTCAGTGCCATGCTCTAGTTGACACGGTGGTGTTGGCTCATAGGATGAGCTCAATGATCTTAAAGATATTTTCCAAACTAATTAATTGTGTGAAAACCCCTACTGGGAAGCTAGGCTTAAGGTGAAAGGACGCACTGCAAGGGTCGCAGTTCCCTATTTCCTTGACTGTTCAGCGCAGCCCCGCCGCTGCCGAGCCTCCCCCGCCACCTCTGCCCTGCAAGGGCAGCAGCGCCCGCGGCCCGAGGGGAACCGGCCCCGGCCCCACCGGGCACCGCCGCGCTACTCACCGTGGTCCCGCCGGCGCACCCAGCGCACGCAGTTCACCCTGCCGGCGTGGCCGCGGAGGGCGGCGACCGCCCGCCTCACCTACGGGACAGACAGACAGCACCGAGTGTCAGGGACTAGGAGTGGGACTGGTCCCGGTCCCCCCCCAAAGTGCATCAACTCACCACCGGGTCGTAGAGGATGACGTCGTGGCAGCTGCCGAAGGCGAGGAAGCCACCGTGGCCCCAGGCCACGGCGCCGCCGCCCGCCCGGTTGGCGCAGCAGGCGATGTGACAGAGCGACACGGGCGCCGCCATCTTGGCCGCCGCCGCGTGCGCGACCCCGCGCGGCTCCCGTGGCAACGACCCCGCGCGGGGCGGGGCCTGAGGGGGCGGGGAGCGGGGCCGCCGGGCGGAGCGGCGCGGCCGCCGGCTGTGGGGTGTCGGGTGTGGGTTTTTGTCTCTCACGCGCCTTTTGCTGCGACCTCAAGGGTTTCAAAAGTGTAAAACTTTTCTGTTTGCTGGCTCCTGTGAAGAAATTCCTCCTAATGCCCAACCTAAATGTCCGCCGGTGCAGCTTAGGGCTGTGTCCTTTCATCCTGTCGCTGGGTGCCTGGGAGAAGAAAGCAACCCCCACCTGGCCATAATCTCTTTTCAGGGAGTTATAGGGATCGATAAGGTCCCCCCGAGCTTTCTTTTCTACAGGCGAAACAACCCCAGCTCCCTTCACCTTCACCTTCTCTGGATCCTTCACCAAGTGGATTCCACCTTAGCACCAGAGATGATGTTGCTGATACCCATTCCTGGGCTGCTTCCATCACCTGTGAAAAAGGTGGCACCACCTCCTGATAAAGATTCATGCTCAAATTAAGTCTCTGACATCGGGATGTATTTAATATTACCGTGTATGATGTCCCTAAAATTACTGTCGTGGAAAGCATGAGAATTTGCAACCGAGCAATGGCCAGGCTCAACAGCTTGATCTGAATATGTTTGAATACCTCTGTTTTTCAGGGGAGTAAAAAAAAAAACATTAGAACAGAGCAATTTGTGAATTCCATCTGTTAAATTTTTATTTTTTCATTATTTAATATACTTATTGCCCTTCCTGCATGAGAAATTGAAATCAAATCAAGAAAAAAAAATACTGCTGTGGTATTCTAGTTTTACATGCATGGTCGCTGGCGTTGAGAAACAGGGTCACAATACAGGCACAGATGTGCTCAAATTGTATCAGCCACTTGGCTTCACAGGCTCAAGGACTTTGCTAGTTCCCAGTAGCCACAAGTACAAACAGCTGCCCCACAGGCTGAGTAGGAGTTTTAGCAGGACCTTCAAGACATCCACGCTGCCTCCAAATGCACTGCCCCACACATACAGAAGGCCTTGGAGCATAAGCCAGGTTAAAGTATAAATGGAGAGCTCACCTATGCAAGCATGGAAAGGGAAACAGAGATGTGCTTCCTGTCCCCAAACCACACCTAAAATATCCTGAAATAATTGAAACTGAACTGAAAAGCTGGAAAGTCTGGGCTGGAGGGAGAAGCTGGTTTTATGAGGCTGTGCAGGATGTGGGGGCAGGAAGAGAAAGCAGTGAAAAGCAAGCAGGCGCCCAGAGGAAACACTCTGCATAGCACATGGAACATTTTGGACCCTAAACCTCTCCTGCCTTTATCTCCCCCTGTGTTCTTGAATCCTGGCTGGCAGCAGCGCTGTAACCTGACACAAAAACACTGCAGATAGGCACAGTTGTTTTCCAGTGGGTATGAGAGGAAGGAAGCTGTGCCTGATCACACACTAGATACAGCCAGAAATGTTAGCTGCTAGGGGAACAAATGACTCCGTGCAGAAAAATGCATGGATCCAGTCATCAAAGCATGCCTTGACTGAGGAGTGCTGTCTTGAGCTGCCAAGGATGGCTGTGCAGCAGTCAGGTTGCACAGCAACCCCTTCTGAGCAGGCCTTGCCAGGCTGGACTCAGGGCTCCGGCAGAAGGAGGTCGGGCACTGCCCAAAAGCTGGGTCATGTTATAGGAGTTGCGTCTGTTGCTGTGGGAACAAAGCTGGCTCTGGCTGTGATGGTAGGCATAAGTGGATGGATTTTCCAAGATGGATTGGGTGAGAGTCTCCTCTGTGACACAAAATGTTAACCTGACTGATAGATAACCTGCTGCTTTTGCTGTCCTCTAAACAGTTTTACTGGGGTGCTGCTTGTATTGGAGAGATTAGGGATTGTGTCATGCCTGAGGGTACAAAGGCTTCGTGGCCCCATTCTGCAGGGTTTTGTGGGGCTGGTCCTTGCACACCTCAGGGTGCTTTCCCAGCCAGTTTGAGATACCACACTGTGGAGGGCTGCTAGTGCCAAGTATTGACAGTGATTGCTTCTTTTCCCCAAAAAAAGGTCTGTCACTGTCACCCCTGTGCTACCCTAACAGAGTCCAACACTGAGAGAACTGGGATAAATCAACACAGAATATGGACTTAATAGTGCCATGAGGAATGCTGTAGCAGCACCATTGTGCCATGGCTAAAGAAGCACAGGAGGGTGGATTTATGGCTGAACAGATAAGTGCAGATGAGCCTAATTTCTTACTTGTCACAAGTACTCAGTCTGATCAAGGCCTCATTCAAATGAGACTCTGAGCCTTTGGTCAAAGCCAAGAAAGTTTTTTTGTGAATTCTAATGTTACAGGATCTTCTCTTGAAAACTGAAATGTCTGGAGGATATTGTATGAGAAGTTTAGAATTTCAGACAATTATTATAGAACCAGTATGCCTTGTAGGAACACATACTTTATAAGGAAGTAATAGTGATGGTCATTGGTGTTGTAAGGATAGAAATGGACATACTCTAGACTTGTTGCCAGCTGCCTGTCTTCATTCATAGCTAATGTCTTCATGAAATTAAAATCTCCTTTAGAGGCCCAGAGAAATTCATTCCCCTTAGAGTGCTTCCTTCCCCATAGAGTGGGTCATGACATCTGTCCTTGTTTTGCTTCATATTCCCAGGAAAGAACTTCTTTATTTTTCAGAAATATATGTAAAAATAATCTTCCTCTTTTTCTCCCTTTGGTGTAACTTTTGAGACACAGGAAGAACTCAGTTCATTGAATTTCAGAGATGGTTATTATGGTGCCTAAGCAGACTTCAAAAGTCACTCCATAGTTTTGTTCATATCTTTTATGTGTCCCAGTTTGGTTCTCCCAATGGAGGTACATCAACAAGCTCTGATAAGGGAGATACTACTTGAACAAAAGCTTTCTTGAGCTGGAAATCATTTTTCTAGTTTGTTAGGCATTAGAAAAACTTCTATTCCAATAGTAATTTAGTAGCAAACCAGTAATTTTGTATAGTAATTTTGTATAGTAATAGTAGTTTTGATGGTAAACTCATGTTTACAAGTGAGGTTTTGCAGACAGAGGTGGCTTAGTGCCCTTCATGTGCTCCCTACCCAACTCAGTTATGCCCACAACTTCATGAGAGAGATGGAGAAAATACAATACTAATGAAAAAGTTGTAGTTAGTGCTTAATGTACTTATCTAACTATGTCTAAACATTGAGATGAAAATATAATAACAATGCAAATATGTTAAATCAAAGTTTAATGCTTTCTTTCATTGGGTGACATATTTTTGATTTACAAGAGTATGTGTTAATAGACAGGAGTCATTCTACAAGACACTATGAAAAGCAGCAGTCACATGTTAGATCTACAGATTAATTATATGTAGCTAAGTTCAACAGAAGAAAGTTCAAAAGTTGTTAAATGAGCAAAGCCAGTACTCAAAGGTTGGGGTCATTGTTCTTACAAGTTGTTGAACTCAGCCTATCTTTATGTGTCTTCATTGTATACATGCTTATGAAGTAATCCCTAATGAAATTGACTTATACACAAGTTACTGTTTACTATTTTTCTGTTTGCTATTTTTACTTTAGGTTGTTTGCTCCAGCAGCAACCTGGATGAGTAGTGCCTGGTGAATGACACAGTATTCAGGATTTTAATGTCTCCTCACTACCTATATCATGGCCCTAGGCTTAATTTATTCTACAGTAGTCTTTTCTGTACAGCACAGGATTATCTTTTTCCATAGTTTTTTTTTGTTTGTTTGTTTTGTTTTGTTTTGTTTTGTTTTGTTTTGTTTTGTGGGTTTTTGTTTTTGTTTGGTTTTGTTTTGGTTTTGTGGGTGGTTTTTGTTGTTGTTGTTGTTGTTGTTGTGTTTTTTGTTTTTTGGGGTTTTTTTGAGTGGGGGCGGGGAGAGGGTTTGTTGGTTTTTTGGGGGTTTTTTGTTGGTTTTTTTTTTTTTTTTTTTGTTGTTTTTTTTTTGTTTTTTTGTTTTGGTTTTTTTTTGTAACTTCTACTGCCACAGCACCTGAATATCTCAGGAAAAACTTTACGAGTTACATTTTTCTTTATAAGATAACTCTTAGGCAGAGGGATATTATTATATTCATTTCTTGGGGTCAAATTCTGCCTAGACCAGAATTCATAATAAAATCACTGACTCATAGAATGGCTTGGGTTGGGAAGGACCTTAAAAATCATCTACTTTCAAGCTCCTGCCATGGGCAAGGACACCTTCCACTAGACCAGGTTGCTCAGGGGCCCATCCAACCTGGATTTGAATACTTCCAGGAATGGAGCATCCACAGCTTCTCTGGGCCACCTGTTTCAGTGCCTCAGCACCATCACAGTACAGAATTTCTTCCTAAAGTCTAACCTAAACCTGCTCTCTTTCAGTTTTAAGCCATGCCTATCAGTCTTCCTATCACTACATTCCTTGATAAATAGTCCCTGTCCTATTTTCTGTAGTTTCCACCCACTTTAGGTACAAGAAGGCTGCTTCAGGATGTCCCCAGGGACTTCTCTAGGCTGTGCAACCCCATATCTCTCAAGCCCCATAGGTCTTTAGGGGTGAAATGCCCTTTGTGGAAGACACAGAATAGCATTCAGGAGAGTGACAAACCATACATAGCATCCTTTGCCTCCAGGTTGGATTGAGAGCATTCAAAACTTGGAAATCGGATTCCAGCTCTGGGACACTTCTGATGGCTGTGCCAAGGTTTCATATGAGGGATCAGAGCTGGAACACTGTGAAAATAAATATTAAACAACAGTAACCAAAATCATAAAAATGAGTTTAAATAACTTCCCAGAGGATATTCTGTACAACAGCTGGGAACAACTCCATTGCCTTTGACATCTTGAAAACAGATCCAGTCTCTTCCTTTTTGTCAGCTGTGGGATCTCTGCTGGAAGGCATTCCACTGCATGGGGAAAACTAATTTGTGGGTTTGCTAGGATTTCCTTCCCTTGAGCATGCACCTACCAGATTTGATGCCAGAAGGGATAAATCAAGGAGAAGTGTCATTCTCAAAGTTACTAATTGAGTCCATTAAAATTCAGCATCAGACTGTATTTTAACTGCCACTGGAACAATTCTGGAATTGTGGGTCCTGCGTTCAATAAAAGTTACGATTTCTAGTGTATCTTGAGTATAATGTAAGCCTGGGGCATCCTTTCCAAATAATTTTCTCAAGATAAAAAAGCAGATATTGTTACTTGAATAGATTTAATTTTAAATGTTTAGAGTACGTTTTTAGAAATAATTTCTCCTTTAATTCATCTCACTGGAGACTGAAAGTTGAATGATGCTGGTGAAAGAAGTTGAAGTCTTAACTATAGCTATTCCCATTTTTCTTGAAGGGTGTTTTTTAAGTATTCTATGAATAGCTTAAATCCCCACTGCCTAAATGGATTTCTGATTTTCTAAAGGAAAAAAAAGTAATTATTTAGAAATACAATTCAAAATTAGTTCTCCAAACAATGACTGTAATTGCTGGCTGAAAGAAATTCTGCATAAAATCTCTCTGATATTTTTTTTTTAAAGGAAGACCTAACACAAACATGACCTAGAAAATTGCTTGGGAAGAAAAAAAGAGAAAAAGGATGAAACAGCTTGTCACATAATCAAACTGATTATGCATTATGTTTTTGAAACAGGAGCTCTAAAAAGAGACATGATAATGGGCATTCATTCCAGAGAGCGTACGTGTACAAACACACATGCACACACACACAAAAGAAAAAGTACATGGAAGTGCCATCTGGAATAATTAAAGTAATATTTTACACTTAAATTCTGTATTAGCAGCAGTTCTTGTAGGACTTGTATAGGATATTGTTCCACAGCTTAGAATAATATCTCCCAAACCTAAAAATAAGTTTTGTAATAATGTCCTGATGCATCTCTTCATGCTCATTTAAATAACCCAAACCTAACACGTTGAGTTAATATCAGTTGGTGGTTTTATTTCTACACACGCACATTTATCACGTAGCCACATCCACTGCATATATATTTTAAATGGGTTTGATCATGCAAGGGTTTTGTACAAGTTACATAACCTCCAGAAGGGTATGCCTGATCCAAAGCCTTCAGCTTTCCAAAGCAGTCAGAGATTCCCAGTATCAGATGAGGCTTTGATTCAGTGGTCTGGTTACTGTCACTAGGAACTTTTTTATCTGTATGATAATGCCACACTTCCCTGCTCTTTGTCACTGTCTCACTCCTGTAACTTGGTGAGCACAGATAGGAAAATTAATAACCTGGTCTGGTCCTGCTGGTCTAAAGCTGTCTTGGGTTTCAGCTTGGGGGAAGTACAAACACCATTATAAGTTTGCAGGAGGAAATCCCAATTCCCAATGCTGAATTCTCAAAGGCAAATATCTGCTGAGTCTCACAGGTGCAGAGAAAAGAGGAACATGACACAGCATATCCTATGTTCATACAGCACCCTGCTTGTGTTGGGTGAAAATTCCTTTCCTAGGGGAAAAGTCTCTGACTTCTGTCAAAATTCCTTTTTAAAATGGGGGGGGGATGTTTGGTTTTGGTTTTTTTTTTGTTGGTTTTTTTTGTTTGTTTGTTTGTTTGTTTTTTTTGTTCTTTTGTTTTGTTTTGGTTTTTTTTCCCTATTGGTGTACATTGGTGTACAAAGTTTCTGTAGTAGACAATAACTTCTTTGGAGAATTTGATGAATTGCTTTTACACATTGTAGATGCAGTTATAAGAAAGGCTTGAACCTGTGCCACCACAGGGGCCACAAAGTGCCCTGTGCCATTCAATTTGGAGTTGGCATCACAGGTGATTCTGTTGCTTTTCCCCTGTCACCCACAGCAGGACACAACCCAGTCAGATGCCACCAGCCACAGAAGAGAAATACAAAATACTTTATTTTGCAAGGGGGAAATGTGCCTTCTGTTTGATGTGGCTTGGCTTAAATAATCGCCTCAGAAGACGACTTCATACCAGACTAGCATTGAGAAAAAATTGCTAACAAGAAAGGTACTTCCTTCTGAGATATAAGACTGAATAATAGTTGATGGTAAAGAAATTTAGAAGGGAAAAATATTGAGTGAACATGAGGAAAAAAATCCCACTCATAAATCAGTTAGAGCATGCCAGGTTAGGAAATTGCAGTGTCATGAAAAGGAACTTGTGATATCTCTTCAGATTTAAGGTAGTGAGATATGCTTTGCACCTAAACCTGCCTCCTTCTTCTGCATAATAATTCTAAAAAATATACTCTTTGGACATCGAGCAATTATTTTGATACTTAAAATTAACTCACGGGATAAAATAGAAAAAATGAAAATTAGTTTGCATAGGAAAAACAACATGAAACTGAGAGAAAATATAAAAAGCTGCATAATTTTAACCATTTAGAAAAACACATACAACATACATCTCAAGCTGGCATTTCCAAGCACATTATTTTTAACTCTCACACGCTAAAGTGTTTTGAGGCAAAGTATTTTGTCTACATTTCCAGTCATAAATTGAACCATTTAAAGAAGTAAAATACTGAAGCAGGGATGTCTAGAGAACAAGGGCAAAAGCAATCTCTGCACCAGTGAGCCTTACAGGACTGGCAAAGTAAAATAACTTTGCATGAAAGAACCGGGCAGAAGGGGCATCTACCAAAAGCCTGCAATGCACACTGAAATTCACTCATGAGAATCAAGCTTCTGCACAATCAGCAGTAATAACACTCAGAGAGTAGATCATTACCTTTCATGATGCATTAACTGTCAACAAAACCAAACTTACACAAGGCTAGGGTAAACTTTTACCTCATTTTGAATGCATGAAAAATTGTCATTTCACCAAGGAGTATTGTCAATGTAAATTGCAACATGCCTCATAGTTTCTTCCCCAGTTCTTCCATTTCTTCCATCCAAGAAGTCCATCATTCATGTAATCAGCAACAGGAAAACTTTGCTTTTGCCAGGCTTTCCCTACAGTCCAAGACATGGAGAGCTACATCCTCCTGGTTATATGTACAAATTGTGGGGAAAACAGGTTGGAGAAAGAGATCTGGGAATTTTGATTGATTGATGGCAATTTGAATATGGGTCAGCAGTGTGCCCTGAGCCAATCACATCCTGTGGTGCGTCAGGTACAGCATTGCCAGCCAGTTGATGGAGATTATTGTCCCACTCTTCTCTGCACTGGTGCAGCCTTACCTTTAATATTGTGTGCAGTTTGGGGCACTACAACGCAAGAAGGATATCAGACTGTTGGAGTGTGTCTAGAGAAGTTGACAAAAGGTCTTGAGGGCAAGACTTCAAGGGGTGGCTGAGGTCACTTTGTTTATTCAGTTTTGGGAAGAGAAGGCTGAGGGGTGGCCTCACTGCAGTCTATACCCTCCTCAACGGGGGCAGTGAAGGAGGAGGTACTGAGCTTCTCTCTCTGGTGACCAGCAATAGGACATGAGGAAATGGAATGAAGCTGTGTCAGGGAAAGTTCAGATTCTTCACTGCGGTGGTGACTGGACACTGGAACAGGCTCCCCAGGGAAGTGGTCATGGCACTAAGCCTGTCAGAGTTCAAGGAGTATCTGGATGATACCCTTAATTATATGGTGTAATTTTAGTAAGTCGTGTGAAGAGCAGGGAGTTGGACTCAATGATCCTTTATGGGTCTCTTCCAACGTGAGGTATTCTATGATCCTTTTCCTAGTCTGTCATTAACTTCTAGAAACGTTTTTCCCCTTTTCAAAACAGTGCAGAAGTTAAGGCAACAGGGAAGTGAATTGGAGAGGGAAAAGTATACTATTCACTTCCCTGTTGCCTTCTTCACTGTTTTGCAGAATGCTTTGTGTTCAAGGATCTGGCAATCCTGAGCATCTCTGTTCCACTGGGCCTTGGACACAGGGCTGGAGCAGCCCATTCATTAGGGTGAGCAGCCCTACATGGGAGCCACCAAACACCAGACTGAGCTGCCCTGGTGTCTGTGGGATGGAGATAACATTCCAAGCCATTGGAAGACTGTCTGTTAGCTGGACAGCCCACTCAGATAATCTGTAACTTACAAAACTGTTGCAAAAGGTGACTTTTGTGTGGATCAGGGGGTGAGGCACAGCTGTCCTGCCTGGGAGAGGGCTGCCCATGGATGAGTGTGTGATTAGATCAGGTTGGAGCATGATGCTAATAATACCAAGGTCACTGTTTGATCCCCATATAGTGTGAGTTTGCAGGCTGCAAGTTGGGCAACACCCTGGGGGCTCCCCTGGCAGGGGAGACCCTCCTGGAGCAGTTCTGTGTCAGGAACGAGAGACACATTGGACTTTTTCGGTCTTCAGCTTCTTTTAATTGTTATCAAAACTTCAGCACGCTGTCTGCACCAGATTCTGCGTCCAGGAAAAACAGCACAGAAATGGCTAACAATCTCTTGTTACAAGGCCTTCTAAGTCTAATCAAAAACTAAGCTACCCAATTAAGAAGTGACACCTAAATTATTTTCCTTTCTAACCCAATAACTGACCCCTAAAGACCCGCAATGCGGATTTTTCTACCCAATTACAAGATACCACCCAAACCCAAGAAGAAGAAGGAAGAAGAAGAAAGTAAAATGAACTCAAGAAAACACCCTATATCCTCCATCTTGAACCCATCTATAACATACTAAAAATCCTAAAACCTAAATTTCTCACCCATGTGACATACTACACTACTCTCTACAATCTATTTCGCAGTTTTGTGGTATCTATTTTACCTTGAGGCTTTGGAAGTTTTCTGCATGAATGAGGGTCAAAGTCAGTTCTCCCCTGGGGGTCAGGACACCCCAGAGCAGACAGAGAAATATTCCTGGTGCCCTGGGTTTCCACAATATAGGCCATTCTCTTTAGAGTTGGACTCGATCTTTCTGGTCCCTTGCAACCCAGACTATTCTGTGTGACCACATTTCTGTGTGACCTGTGTCACTGTAACCCCAAGCAGGCACAGGTGGGTGCTGGGCTGCCTGCCCAGCAGGGTCCTTGGGCTGTGCCAGGTTGTACAGGTCCCCTGCCTCCAGGGTCACCTCACCTGCATCGCAGTCACAGAGCTGTCTGAGGGCAGCTCCCACACCATACCAGCAACTGTGCCTCCTATATAGCCCTGCCTGTATCTAACCATGCAGCAAAAAGTTCTGTGAGCATTCTTCAGGAACAGAGTTTTCCTGTGAGAAAATCGTATATTAGCTCAAAGAATCATAACGAGGAGGATGGGAGAATGTCTCTCCATGGACAGGATCTGCCCTGCATGGAATTCCTTGGGGAAATCCTTCTGTCTCCATCAGATGCTGCATAAGCACAAGAGTGCCCAACATCTGAAGAGATATAAAATGTAATCACTGTATATATATTCCTCTTCTTATTGTAAAACCTGCTATTTTATGAAGTTGTTTAATTTTCTAACCTTTCTTGTTGATATCCATAAGAAGCCCTGCTCTGTCCCTTTCCCCCTTCGCCTCACCCTTTCCCCAGTGCAGAACAACCTCCTCTGCCTCTTCCTTACCACAGGTATAACCCAGGTGTAACCCTGCCCTCTAATCCCACCACCCCTCTGCACCATCAGCTCACTTCCCCCCGACAGCCCCAAGAGCCAGGCCATAGAAAGGCTTTGAGATGCTCATGAAATGGCATAAAGTCCAGGTACAGGGGACTGAAAGATTCTGTCACGCACCTCAGTGTGTTTGCACTACATTTATATTTCTCATACTATAACATAGTCCCTTAAAAAAAAAAAAAAAAAAGTGCTTTAGAAGTTGAGAGATCTGCACTGAAGAGTCGCATACATGCCTCGAGCAGAAACCAGCTATGCCAAGCTGGGGAGCTGTGTATCATTCCCAGACTATTGCTGTGCCTAATGCTACCAAGTCACCCAAAAACACAGCAAGCAATCAAGATAAAGGGAAGCTTCTGAGATGACTTCTACTTGCACACTTCTCTGCTTTTTGTTGAGCACTTTGTGAGAGTGGCATTAAATTATTCTGTTTTCAATGGCCTTTTTCTTATTTTTTTACCTGATTGTCATTAGTCATTACCTGACTTGGAAGTGCTTAGGATGTGGGGAAGCCAAGGCATTTTGGTTCAGCTATCAGGTGAGGCTTGTGACAGATGGCAAAACTTTATTCTTAATGAGAAGTTTTTTGCACCACAGGTCTCCAGCAGGGGAGTCCTCCCTCCCTAAGCCTGCAGTGAGCCCAAGGTCACTGCAGCAGGACATGCTCTGGTGAGTATCAGGGAAAAGCACAAGCCCTGGGGGAGTCTGTAACAGTCATCAAGTGCTGGTGTTACCCTGAGGACCGTTCTACCTTTTGAACACCAGGGTAATAATAAGGATGGCAACAAAAGGATAAACTTTTAGCCTTGGGGAAAACTGAAAAAGGTGCTTTCACATTGGAGCCAAAGAAACAACAAAAAATTGTGTCATTTACTTGAACTTTATTACAGCCTGCATCCAACTGCATCAAACATTAGTCATCTTTATAGAGTTTTTAGTAGAAGGAATGACTAAGTTATAGTAAGCACAACATTCTTATTTTATAGAAGCAACCAAAGTATTAGCAGGTAAGCTCTGAAACGATAGACCCAGCTTCTTGTAGCCATATTTGAATTATATAATCTCTAACAATTATTTCATATTATTCCAGATGTATACCAATGGAATTGTTATCACAATCTTTTCCAAATTCCTAATAAAAGGCATCAATATGAATAAAAAAAAAAAAATATGGCATGGTCATGATTAGCTTTAGGATATGTAAGAGTCGTGATGTCTGTTGTATATTTGTAACTTTCTGTATAAAAATTTATATGTAAACAATATTTTCTGACCTCTTTTTGAATATGTAGCATCTGTTAGGAAGTAAACACAGGCTTTCTTGTACTGTATAAAAGATGTCAATGTTCTATAAAATGTTAAGACAATGTTTTAAACATGATCTTTTTTTTATACATGAGCCTTTTTTTTTCTCCTTAGATCTCTGAAGAAAATATGTTTTCCTTCTTGCTATTTCCATCATATACAGGAAAATTTTATTTGTCTTAATTTAATCATAATATTGTAGAATGGTTTGGGCTGGAAGGGACCTTGAAGATCATCTAGTTCCAACCTCCCTGCCATGGACAGGGATGACTTCCACTAGACCAAGTTGCTCAGAGCCCTATCCAGCTTGTCCTTGAACACTCCTACAATAAATCTAATCTTTCCCTAGACGTAAAAAGCATTACAGGAGTTGCCCTAGGCTGATAGAAATGGTTATACTTGTCTTGGAGCAAATCTTTTATTGTTTGCATCTTCTGAAGGCTTGCTTCTTAATTGTGGTCAAGGAAGTGGCATTTTACTCTTTGCTTTAGTAAGTGTTCAATATGCCCAGTAAGCTATGATATGCATCAATTTATTGTAGCCCCAGCACATTACAAAAATCCTCTTATGAATGTTGGAAATTTATTCTACCATTTTCAGGGAAGCAGTTGGAAAACAAATTGAATAAATTTTAGGTAGGTGTTCATGAAACAGAAAAAAAAAAAATCAGCAGGCTCTTAGGCAGATTTTTCCCTTTCTGTTTTTTTTTTGTTTTGTTTTTATGACATAGAAACAGGATGTACCTTCCCTATTTTATTATAGATAATTGCATCCAAATCTTTCCATATATTAAAAATAACTCAGTTTCATACATCGTTATAAAATACCTGGTGGGCTTTTTCTTCTATTTTTTGCATCACTATTAATCCACATTTTGTTATATCTGTTTGTCCAGAAATATACCTTTTTTCAAAAGAGGTCATCAGATGCAATTTGACAGTATGTTTGAAGAAGCTCTGATAAACAAAGAATGACTAATAGGGGTTTTACCATTATTTCACATCACTGTTCACTTCCAAGTGAAAACCTCAGCCTACATTTTTAAGGATGCTTTTGTATGAAGAGCCTATTGTTTTGTTCAAATACTTTCTCATAGAGTAGTTCATTTTCTTTCATTTATTTCCAGTTACTTTAAGTCCTTACTTGATACTTACAAGCACATTATTACATGAATATTTTAATTTTCAGTACATGGATACCCTTCTGCTTTTTGTCCTTTTGAAACTTTAGAGAATATCTTTTGTGTCTAAGAGCTAAATAGGTTAGCTGTTTACTTCGCTAAGTCATGTGCTTCTTTCTGAGTAAGACTGAATTCTAAATAAGATTAGTGGTAAACTAAATATTATGCACAGTTTTAAAATATATTAACCAACAGAATTGAATAATATGGCAATAATTTAGTATTTATATGTACAATAGCCATAAAATTAGAATCATATTAAAGCCCAAAAATCTTCTTGAGAATTGGAGCCTGACATAATTTGGTTTAGGGTTTACATTTTGTGATGGTTCCACTGATTTATGTCTCATTTGACAAGAAGGTGTCATTTGAGTCACAGGACAGGAAGCATAAGGAAATCTCAAGTTTTCATGTCTTTGGGCTCCAAATCCAAGTTAAGCATCATAAAACAGAGGTGACCTACCTTGCAGAGATGCTGAGTCGCTGCTGGTACGGACATGAGTTGTTCTCACTCATCACATTATCCCACTGAAATTCTTATGTCTTGCCCTGTCTGCTCCCTGTTACATGTGACATTTCTTCTCTGTTCACACATGCCTTCAAATTCTCTTGCCCAATTATTTTCCCCCAAATCTCTTTTCTCCTTAAACCCTTTCAACAAAACTGTGTATGCTAATAAATATTTCTAAATTCCATACAGAATTTTAAAAGTCAAGACACTGAATAAAACCTTGATCATGACCTTTTCTTTGAACCCTCTTCTTCCATAATCCCCATTTTTTCCCATGGGGTATTACTTCCCCTGCTTCTTCCTATTTAGAGATTTACATTATTATGCTACTATAAAAAGATTTCACATTTTTCCTTCTTTACAGACAATAATTTATTCCAGACAATGAAATTTTTTTATCTCTGAGCATATATTGATTAAGACCATGCTTCAATGCATGAAAATTGTAGATGATCCTGCAAATCTGAGTTTGACAATTTGTAGTTCCAAGTTCTGGGGCTCCAGCTGTCCATATACCCTTTCTGTAGAAGGAGGAAGGTAACTCCTTGTTCCCTTCCACCTTTCCCCAGTGCATCAATTCAGCCCTACTATGGATCTAGGGATATTTATGAACCCTCAAGACTGAAGGTGATGTCCAGTAGCCAGAATTCAGCTTAAGAAATCTGGTTTTGCACAGAATTTCTAAGACAATGCTTCTGTCCTGCCAGCTTTGCTTTGCACTAGAGAGCTGTTACCCACAGCCAAAGTGCAGAGTGGGCTGGCACATTTTGGTATTTCCTAAATTGCTGCAACAAGTTTTGTCTGAACTTTTTGATCTATCTCCTGAACCCACAGAGTGAATATAATAACCAGGCAAAACACAATATTCATAAACAAGGAGGCTTCTTATCTGTCAGAGACATTTTTTTCTGTCCTGTTTTCATTCCCAGCAGCCACATAATGGAACTGTCATCTTTTATCATGAGACGTTGTGATATTCCTCTGTTGCTTTCCTAAGGAACCAAGTTCCTTCAAGGCAAGTACGGTTATGTTTTCAATTAAAGTACAATGTCATACATTGGTTTCCATTTCCATCTCATTGACAAACAGTGAAGGTAAAGAATATATATTGTATTTTCATCCAGTTTATTCAGGAATTTGAAAACCACTCATAGGTTGACAGGGCCCTCTATCAGTGCATATGTAGCTTCTCACACTTATCACAAATTTGCACATCTAGCTCTCAAAAGCATATCCATCTTTTCAATGTAATTGATTTCAAGTAGTCACTGATTTCACTCTGTATTATTTAAGTAATACCTTTTGACCTCAGTGTTCTCCTCCACTTTTGAGTACTGTGATCATTTTGATCCATTTGT